>NC_140591.1:94324084-95524084 GCF_964204655.1 Triturus cristatus
TCGGGCGCATAGGTCCGGACATCAAAGGGCTCCAGACCTATATCTGGGGCGACCCCACCACAGCTCGGCAGTTGTATCCCGGAGTCGAGAGCCCTGCTGATTGAATCGCGGCTGACCCTACGGAGAAGAACTCTTGTCGGAACCATCACGAGCCCTGCTGACTGCGTCGCGGCTCCTTCCTGTGAACCCTTTCTGAACCACCTGGAACATCGGAGCCCTGCTGACGCTGTCGCGGCCCAACCTCGCTGAAGCCTCCCTCGGAGCCCTGCTGACGACGTCGCGGCTCGAGCTGAGCAGAAACCATCTTGAGAGCCCTGCTGATTGGATCGCGGCTCTCCACGAACTGTACGCCAGAGCCCTGCTGACGCCGTCGCGGCTCGACCCCTCCGAGATCCGGAGGTCCTCCAGCTTGAGGATAAGAACTGGGCCCCAGGTACCCTCGTACCGCATTCCTGCCAAAGACTGTCCCGCTACCCCGACCCTTCCAAAGAGACACTGAGACTTTTGGTGGATCCCTCGATCCCTTCGTGTAAATATTGCCCTCGTAACCCTTTTATTGCTGATAAAGAATTGCTTGTCACAAGACAACCTCCTTGAGTCCTGTGTGGTGGTGTTACTGTGCTAGTACGTGATAGGAGAAGGATCTCTCAGGAGACTTCTCGGCAGCGCTCGGCTACTTCGTGCAGTGTGAGGGCCCCCCCTTGGTGGTCGCACCGACTCCTCGGGGTCCGCCTTCCAACATTTGGTGGGCAGCGACGGGATCCGAGCCGAACGCAGTACGTACCAGCCAGTACCCACTAGCTACCCATCCAAACGAACAGCATTATGAGCAGCCAGGAAAACAACGCGACAATGGAGTTCCAGCCCGAACGGCTGGAAGAATATACGCACAAAGAATTGAAACAGTTCTGCAAAGACAAAGGCATTGCAACCACCAGCCTGGGTACCAAAGAGGAGATGCAGAAAGCTCTGAGGGCATGGTTGGAGGCCGGGGCAGGCCCCTCCCAGGAGGAAGGGCCCTTGCCCCTGACTGAGACCGCAGCAACCGCACGGACTCCGGCAACCGGAGGAAGAAAGAGCCTAGAAACCGGCCTCTCCGAAGAAGAAATACGAGAGCGGGAAAAGGTCCGGAGCCACGAGCTAGAGCTCGCCCGACTGCGGCTGGACGGTGAACTCCAGCTGGCAGAGAAGAAACTGGCCCTAGAGCAGCTGCGCCTTCAAGAAGAGATAGAGGAGAAGAGACGACACCGGGAGTTGGAGGAAAAGAAACTAACTCTTGAGCACGAGCGCAGTCTCAAGGAGCTCGAGATCAAGGCCAAGAACGGAGGGACTGACACCCCCAGAGACACTCTACCGCCTTCCGAGGCCAAGGTGCATATCCCGAAAGAAGTCGTCAAGGAGTATTACAAGAATGACGACATCCAACAATGGTTCAAGGCCCTACGAGGTGGCCATGACCTCTCATCGGGTGCCCCGAAAGGACTGGGGCGCGGGCCTGTGGGGACGGTTCCTGAGTGAGGGGCGGGACACGCTGCTCCAGCTACCGGAGGAGGTGATGACCTCCTACGATCACATGAAGGAGGCCCTGCTCACCCGCTACGGGCTAACAGCGGAAATGTACCGCCAGCGGTTCAGAGACTGCAAGAAAATCCCGGGTACCACATGGGTGGAATATGTGGACTTTTTCAGTCGGGCCCTAGAAGGGTGGATCAAAGGGAGCAAAGCAACCACCTACGGGCAGCTGGTCGACCTCATCGTATGGGAACACCTTTCCAACAATTGCTTCGTGGAACTGAGGCAGCACCTCCTCGACAGCAAAATGACCGACCCGCGAAAACTTGCCGTCGAAGCCGATCGATGGGTCAACTCCCGGGTCCCCCGGAACTCAATGGGGGAGTACCAGAGGAACCCCAACGGGCCCCCCCGCCAGCGCGGTGGGGGGGAGGGCCGAACAGGAACCGAGACCCTCCCGCCGGGGCCCCCAGGAGCCCCCCTCGAGGGCCACCGCAGCCACATCTCTCCCCGAGCCTAGCCCGAAAAGTGGGCCCGGCCCGACCCGGACCACGGCCGCCAGTGACCTGCTACGGCTGCCAACAAACAGGACACTTTGCCAGCGATCCGGCCTGCCCTCTGAACCGAAGAAACGGGGCCGGCAGGCACCCGCCCCGGCAGCTGACAGCCGCCGCCTTGGGGGGAGAAGAAGAGGAAGAGGAGGCCCTCGACCGAGAGAACACTGAGTGGGAGCCGGCAGCCATGTCCCTGGTCTGCCTGGGTAGCCGAGAGATGGTACCCTGCACCCCCATCCCAACCAACACCCAGAAGTACCGGCAGCAGGTCACGGTCAATGGACAACGGGCCGAAGCCCTTCGTGACACAGGCGCCAGTATCACCGCTGTCCGCTGCCACCTGGTGACCCCTGGGCAGATGGTACCAAATGTGCTGTGCCCCGTACGGACGGCCGACAACAGTGAAAGCCTATGCCAGATGGCCCTGGTCCCCTTCGAGTGGGGAGGGGTGACGGGCCTGCTGAAGGTGACAGTGCGCGACGACGCCCCGGTCGACTGCCTCCTGGGGAACGACTTGGAAAGTTCCCCCTGGGCTCAAGTAGAGCGACGAGAACACCTCCGAATGTTGGGACTGGCTGATTGGACCTGCGCCATCACCCGGTCCATGACCGCCCAGGCCCCCCACTCATCCTCGACCTCCGGGACAGCCCAGCCCGAGGGGCTCACACCCCCTCCCGCCAGCAGCGAGGAGGAGGCGGACACCGACCCTGGACCCAGCGAATCCTCCCCCGAAGAGATGGCTTCTCCGAGCGCCCTCCCAGAGCTGACACAATGGCGACACGAAGGGGGCCCCACCCGGGAGCAGTTCCAGCAAGAACAACAGTCCTGTCCCTCTCTCGAAGGGGTCCGACAACAGGCGACCGCGCAAGCCAACGGTGACCAGACCGGCACCCACTGGATCTACTGGACCGAGGGCCTGTTGTACAGTGAACAGAAAGTAGCAGAACTCGGGGCCAGCCGTGTGTTGGTGGTCCCCCTCCGCTTCCGGGAGTTCCTTCTCCACCTGGCCCATGATGTGCCCCTCGCCGGACACTTGGGGCAAGACAAAACGTACAGTCGTCTGGTGACCCACTTCTACTGGCCCCGGATGCGGAGAGATGTGGACAACCACTGCCGGTCCTGCCAGACCTGCCAAGCCAGCGGAAAGACGGGGGGTCGGGTCAAGGCCCCCCTCCAGCCCTTTCCCGCCGTCAGCACCCCGTTCGAACGGGTCGGAATCGATATTGTGGGACCCCTGGACCCCCAAACCGCCCTGGGCCACCGCTTCATCCTGGTCCTCGTGGACCACGCCACCAGGTACCCGGAGGCGGTCCCGCTAAGAACTATAACGGCCCCTGTGGTAGGCCGGGCCTTGATGGGGATCTTCTCCCGAGTGGGATTCCCCAGCGAAGTGGTGAGCGACCGCGGCACGAACTTTATCTCCAGGTACATGCGGTCTCTGTGGCAACAGTGCGGGGTCACATACAAGTTCACGACCCCCTATCACCCTCAGGGGAACGGCCTGGTTGAGCGTTTCAACCGAACATTAAAAGGGATGATCCAGGGCCTGGAAGAACCCCTCAGGCGGAAATGGGATGTCCTGCTGCCCTGCCTCCTGTTTGCCTATCGGGAGGTCCCGCAGAAGTCCCTGGGGTTCAGCCCGTTTGAACTATTGTATGGGCACCCGGTCCGCGGACCGCTCAGCCTGGTCAAGGAGGGCTGGGAGATGAAACCCCGAGGCGCCCCTCCTGACGTCTACCGATACCTCCTGACCCTCCGAAACCAGACCCGCAAGTTCCGAGCCATGGCCGAAGCCAACCTCGAGGCCAGCCAGGAGGACATGAAGCGGTGGTACGATCGCAACACCACTACTATAGAATTCGAGCCAGGACAGAAAGTATGGGTCATGGACCCGGTCGAACCCGGCGCCCTCCAGGACAAGTGGACCGGGCCCTTCAAGGTGGTGGAGAAGAAAAGTCCCGTCACCTACCTGGTCGATCTGGAGTCCCCCCGGAACCCCCTCCGGGTCCTACATGCTAACAGGCTAAAACCCCACTTCGCCCGGACCGAACTGAGCCTGCTGCTGGCGACTGACGAAGGGGGCGAGGTCGACTCCGAGCCCTTGCCCGACCTCTTGCAATCCGACATTCACGATGGATCGATCGAAGGGGTCCAACTCGCCTCGTCCCTGACCCCGGAACAGCGCAACGACTGCCAGCAATTACTGCGGGACTACGCAGCCCTCTTCTCTCTCACCCCGGGGGTGACCCACTGGTGCGTCCACAATGTCGACACCGGGGAGAGCCCCCCCATACGGCACAGAGCCTACCGGGTGCCTGACCGAGTGCGGGCCTGCATCCAGGCTGAAGTAGCAAAGATGCTGGCCCTGGGGGTCATCGAGCCTTCTGACAGCCCGTGGGCCAGCCCTGTCGTCCTGGTGCCCAAGGCCGCAGCTCCCGGTCACCCCCCGGAGTTGCGATTCTGCGTGGACTACCGAGCCCTGAATGCAGTAACCAAGACAGACGCACACCCGATACCCCGGGCCGACGCACTCATCGACCGCCTAGGGGCCGCTCGCTACTTGAGCACGCTGGACCTCACCGCCGGGTACTGGCAGATCCAGCTCACCCCCGGCGCCCAAGAAAGATCCGCCTTTTCGACCCCGGATGGGCATTACCACTTTCGGGTGATGCCCTTCGGAATGAAGAACGCCCCGGCCACCTTCCAAAGACTAGTGAACAAGGTTTTGGCCGGGCTTGAGGCCTTCAGCGCGGCCTACTTAGATGACATTGCCGTGTACAGCAACCACTGGGCCGAGCACCTTCTCCACCTGAAGGCCGTCCTGGCCGCCCTTCAGCGGGCCGGGCTCACAATCAAGGCCAGCAAATGCCAAATCGGCCACGGATCCGTGACCTACCTGGGCCATCAAGTGGGGAGCGGGCAGGTGGCCCCCCTCCAAGCAAAGATAGATGCCATCCAGACCTGGGAACCCCCCACTACCCAGACCGCTGTCCGGGCCTTCCTGGGCCTCACCGGATACTACCGGCGGTTTATCAGGGACTATGGGAGCATTGTTGGCCCCCTCACAGAGTTAACGTCCAAAAAGCAGCCCAAGAAGGTACACTGGACACCCCGCTGCCAAACAGCCTTCGACACCCTAAAAACAGCCATGTGTACGGCTCCGGTGCTGCAGGCCCCGGACTACCAGAAGGAGTTCGTGGTACAGACGGACGCCTCCGAGTATGGGATCGGGGCCGTCCTATCCCAAGCCGACGAAAAGGGGCTCGACCGACCAGTGGCCTTCCTCAGCCGACGACTACTGCCCCGAGAGCAACGCTGGAGCACTATTGAGCGTGAGGCCTTCGCTGTGGTGTGGGCCCTCAAGAAGCTCCGGCCCTACCTCTTTGGCACCCACTTCCGGGTCCAGACCGACCACCGGCCCTTGCAATGGCTAATGCAAATGCGGGGCGAGAACCCCAAGCTGCTGCGGTGGTCCATCTCGCTACAAGGAATGGACTTTGACGTCGAACACCGGCCCGGCAATGACCACGCCAACGCCGACGGCCTGTCCCGCTTCTTCCGCCTTGACGAGGAGAATCCCCAAGGAGATGGGTGACTCTCCATGCCTTCGGCTGGGGGGGACGCCTGTTGGACCCGGCCTCGTGGCGTGGTCCTTAACCCCCTGGATTGTGCTCGTTCCCCGCCCCGGCCTTCACGGGCCACCCGTCTGAACTGCACCAAGACCCTTCACCCGGAGCTGCACGTGGTCGCATACTCCTCGTGGCTCCGCCATCTTGTTGGCATACACGTCACCCCGTGCACCAGCCGGCGCGACCCCGCTCAACCCGGCCTCGACCCCAGCGAAGCCCCGCCATCGAGGCACCACGAACTAGCCAGGGGGTGCCGCAGGAACCATTCATCGCCCCCGGCGGAGGACAGTATCGATGGGACCCCCAACTGTCCTCCCCTCTCGAGGTGTGATCGCCCGGCAACTCCCATGGGCCTGGCGCCTCTCCTGCTGGGCGTCTGGCCACCTCCACCCGGCCACTCCGCCCCCCTCGGGCGCATAGGTCCGGACATCAAAGGGCTCCAGACCTATATCTGGGGCGACCCCACCACAGCTCGGCAGTTGTATCCCGGAGTCGAGAGCCCTGCTGATTGAATCGCGGCTGACCCTACGGAGAAGAACTCTTGTCGGAACCATCACGAGCCCTGCTGACTGCGTCGCGGCTCCTTCCTGTGAACCCTTTCTGAACCACCTGGAACATCGGAGCCCTGCTGACGCTGTCGCGGCCCAACCTCGCTGAAGCCTCCCTCGGAGCCCTGCTGACGACGTCGTGGCTCGAGCTGAGCAGAAACCATCTTGAGAGCCCTGCTGATTGGATCGCGGCTCTCCACGAACTGTACGCCAGAGCCCTGCTGACGCCGTCGCGGCTGGATCCCTCCGAGATCCGGAGGTCCTCCAGCTTGAGGATAAGAACTGGGCCCCAGGTACCCTCGTACCGCATTCCTGCCAAAGACTGTCCCGCTACCCCGACCCTTCCAAAGAGACACTGAGACTTTTGGTGGATCCCTCGATCCCTTCGTGTAAATATTGCCCTCGTAACCCTTTTATTGCTGATAAAGAATTGCTTGTCACAAGACAACCTCCTTGAGTCCTGTGTGGTGGTGTTACTGTGCTAGTACGTGATAGGAGAAGGATCTCTCAGGAGACTTCTCGGCAGCGCTCGGCTACTTCGTGCAGTGTGAGGGCCCCCCCCCTTGGTGGTCGCACCGACTCCTCGGGGTCCGCCTTCCAACAGCCTCAAACCAAGACGGCAGTTGTATCCTGGAGTCAAGAGCCCTGCTGATCGGATCGCGGCTGACCCAACGGAGAAAGACTCATTACTTGGAACTTGGACCTCTGAGCCCTGCTGACTGCGTCGCGGCTCCCCCCTTTTGCTGAGAAGAAGACCCTCCCGGAACATCGGAGCCCTGCTGACCTCGTCGCGGCTCGACCTCGCAGAAGTAAACCATCGGAGCCCTGCTGACCTCGTCGCGGCTCGACCTCGCAGAAGTAAACCATCGGAGCCCTGCTGACCTCGTCGCGGCTCGACCTCACCGCAGCAATCCCCCGAACCGTACGGAACCCCCCGGCTCGAGGATTGAGAGCTAGGCGCAGGGTGTCCAGTACCAGGCTAAGACTGAGACTGTCCCGCTACCCCCTCCCAACCAGACTTTGAGACTCTCTTGGATCCCTTGATCCACCTGTAAATATTGCCACAGAAACCTGCCCTGATAACCGATAAAATCGTATACGAATAAATACCCTGGCTGTGTCCCTTTGTGGTGGTGGGGTTGCTTGGCTGATACGATCATAGGAGAAGGACCTCGCCCCGGAGGCTTCTCAGCGGCGCTCGGCTACTCGCCTACGGAACAGTGGCCCTCGGGGTGGTCAGTCCGACACCATCCGGCTCCCGGAGGGCGCCCTTCTAGCATTGGTGGCCAGCGGTGCGAACCGAGCCCGACGCAGATCGTACAGCGGGTAACTCACCCACTACCTACCCAGACACAGAGTAACCATGAGCAACCAAGAGACCACCCCAACCGCGGAGTTCCGACAAGAACGGTTGGAGGAATATACACATAAGGAACTAAAACAGTTTTGTAAAGACAAAGGCATCGCAACCACCGGATTAAACACGAAAGAGGACCTGCAAACAGCCCTAAAGACCGGGGTAGAGTCCGAAGCGGCCTCCCCCCAAACCGAAGAGAACCCGGTGCCAAACGTACACCGGCAACCAACCGCAGCCCCGGCAGAGGGGAGGACAACCAGCCTAGAGACCAGCCTCTCCCCGGAAGAGATACGAGAACGGGAGAGGGTCAGGACCCACGAGTTAGAGCTCGCCTGACTCCGCCTGAACGGCGAACTCCTACTAGCCGAAAAGAAATTGGCCCAAGAGCAACTGCGGCTGCAAGAAGAGATCGAGGATAAAAAGCGGCACCGAGAACTGGAAGAGAGGAGGCTTACCCTCGAGCATGAGCGGGGCCTCAAAGAACTTGAAATCAAGTCCAGAAATGGAGAGACACCCCCACACCAGTAGAGGCGAAAGTACATATCCCCAAGGATGTCGTTAAAGAGTACTACAAGAACGACGACATCCAACAATGGTTCAAGGCCTACGAAGTAGCCATGACCGCCCATCGGGTACCCCGGAAAGATTGGGGTGCCGGCCTATGGGGACGGTTCCTCAGCGAAGGCAGAGACACCCTGCTACAGCTCCCAGATGCAGTGATGACCTCCTATGACCATATGAAGGAGGCCCTGCTCAACCGCTATGGGCTCACCCCAGAGATGTACCGCCAACGCTTCCGGGACTGCAAGAAGCTCCCCGGTACCACCTGGGTGGAATACGTAGACTTTTTTAGCAGAGCCCTGGAAGGTTGGATCAAGGGCAGCAAGGTCGCCTCCTACGAACAACTGTTCGACCTCATTGTATGGGAGCACCTCTCCAACAACTGCTTCATCGAGCTGAGACAGCACCTCCTCGACAGCAAGCTGACCGAGCCGCGGAAGCTCGCCGCCGAGGCCGATCGATGGGTGAACACCCGGGTCCCCCGGAACTCGATGGGGGAGTACCAATGGAACACCACGGGCACCCCGCCAGCGGGGCGGAGGAGGGGGATCGAACAGAAACAGAGACTTTCCAGCGGGGCCACCCCAGAGTCCTCCCCGGGGCCCACCCTCAAACCGCACGTCCCCGTCCCTGCCCGAAGGGGGTCCCCCCCAACCCGACCAGGGCCTCGACCGACGGTGACGTGCTACAACTGACAACAACCCGGGCACTATGCCAGTGACCCTACCTGCCCCGTGAACCGACGGGCGGGGACCACCGGGCCACCCCCCCCACCAGTTGGCATCCGCTGCCCTGGGGGAAGGGGGAGAAGAGGAAGAAAACTACGACGCTGGTCCGACCGAGTGGGAACCCGCCGCCATGACATTAGTCTGCCTGGGCAGTCGGGAGATGGTACCCTGGGCTCCCATCCCGAGCAACACCCAGAAGTACCAACAGTGGGTCACCATTAATGGACGCCGGGCCGAGACCCTCCGAGACACCGGAGCCAGCGTGACAGCCGTCCGCTGCCACTTGGTGACCCCCGAACAGATCTTGCCTAATGTACTGTGCCCCGTCCGGTCGGCAGACAACACCGAGAGCTTGTGCCAGATGGCCCGGATCCCCTTCGAGTGGGGGGGAGTGTCGGGCATGCTGAAGGTCACCGTCCGTGACGACGCCCCCGTGGACTGCCTCCTCGGGAACGACCTGGAAAGTTCCCCCTGGGCCCACGTTGAGCGCCGAGAGCATCTGGGGATGCTGGGACTGCCCGAATGGGTCTGCGCAACCACCCGGTCCACGACCGCCCGGGCCATCCAACCGAGCGTTGAGGCTCCC
This sequence comes from Triturus cristatus, assembly GCF_964204655.1. Lineage (NCBI taxonomy): Eukaryota > Metazoa > Chordata > Amphibia > Caudata > Salamandridae > Triturus > Triturus cristatus. The sequence continues at coordinate 94,333,560 of NC_140591.1, forward strand.
CCCGAAGAGCAGGAATGGCCCGAACCACCAGCCCCCTCCATCGAAGAAGAAGCCGACACCGAGGCCGGGCCGCCAGAACTCGCCCTGGACGAGGTCGCCACGCTCGGTGACCTCCCCGAACTCGCCCAATGGCGCCAAGAAGGTGGCCCCACAAGGGAGCAGTTCCGCCAAGAACAAAAGACCTGCCCCTCCCTCGAAGGGACCCGACAGCAAGCAGACGCCAAGGCCGCCGGAGACCAGGCGGGGACCCACTGGGTCTATTGGGACAATGACCTCCTCTACAGCGAGCAGAAGACCGCAGAATTGGGGGCCAGCCGCGTGCTGGTGGTCCCCCTCAGATTCCGGGACTTCCTCCTCAATCTGGCGCATGATGTGCCCCTCGCCGGGCACCTGGGACAGGACAAAACATACAGCCGCCTGGTGACCCACTTCTACTGGCCCCGCATGCGGAAAGACGTGGACAATCATTGCCGGACCTGCCCGACCTGCCAAGCCAGCGGGAAGAGCGGGGGAAGGGTCAAAGCCCCTCTCCAGCCCTTCCCAATAGTCAACACCCCGTTCGAGCGAGTGGAGATCGACATCGTGGGGCCCCTGGACCCCCGAACCTCCCAGGGGCATCGCTTCATCCTCGTCCTGGTCGACCATGCCACCCGATACCCCGAGGCCATCCCTCTCCTAACAGTGACGGCCCCCGTGGTGGGCCGGGCCTTGATGGGAATCTTCTCCCGAGTAGGCTTCCCCCGGGAGGTGGTGAGCGACCGAGGCACCAACTTTATCTCGAAGTATATGCGGTCCCTGTGGCAACAGTGCGGAGTCACCTACAAATTCACCACCCCATACCACCCCCAGGGGAACGGTCTAGTCGAACGATTTAACCGGACATTGAAAGGGATGATCAAAGGCCTGGAGGAGCCCCTGAGACGCAAGTTTGACGTCCTGCTGCCCTGCCTCCTGTTTGCCTATCGGGAGGTCCCGCAAAAATCTCTGGGGTTCAGCCCCTTCGAACTCCTGTACGGACACCCTGTCCGAGGCCCTCTCAGCCTGGTCAAGGAAGGCTGGGAGACCACCATCCAAGATGCTCCCCCCGACGTCTATCGGTACCTCCTGACCATGCGAAACCAGACACAGAAATTCAGGGAGCTGGCCGAAGCCAACCTCGAGGCCAGCCAGGAGGAGATGAAACGCTGGTATGACCAGAACGCCTCCTCCATCGAGTTCGAGCCCGGCCAGCAGGTCTGGGTCATGTCGCCCGTCGACCCCTGCGCCCTCCAAGACAAGTGGACCGGGCCCTTCAAGGTGGTCGAGAAGAAGAGCCCCGTCACCTACCTGGTCGACCTGGAATCCCCCAGGAACCCCCTCCGGGTCCTCCACGCCAACAGGCTCAAACCACACTTTGCCCGAACAGAACTTAGCCTGTTGATGGCTACGGACGATGGGGCCGAGGACGACTCCGAGCCCTTACCCGACCTCCTGAAAACCTCCGAAAAGGACGGCTCCGTGGAGGGAGTCATCCTCTCCGCCACCCTGACTCCCGATCAGCGACGAGAGTGTCAAGGACTGCTGCATCGCTTCGCTGCTCTCTTCTCCCTCACTCCCGGAGTCACACGATGGTATGTCCACGACGTCGACACTGGGGACAGCCCCCCCGTGCGACACCGAGCCTACCGGGTCCCCGAGCGAGTGCGGGCCTGCATCCACGCCGAGGTCGCCAAGATGTTGGCCCTGGGGGTCATCGAACCCTCCGACAGTCCCTGGGCCAGCCCTGTGGTCCTGGTGCCGAAAGCTGCCAACCCCGGCACCACCCCGGAGCTCCGGTTTTGCGTGGACTATCGGGGATTGAATGCCGTCACCAAAACCGATGCCCATCCCATTCCTCGGGCAGATGAACTGATCGACCGCCTAGGAGCAGCCCGCTACCTTAGCACCTTTGACCTCACCGCTGGATACTGGCAGATCGGGCTCACTCCCGGCGCCCAAGAGCGTTCAGCTTTCTCCACCCCCGATGGCCATTACCACTTCCGAGTGATGCCCTTCGGCATGAAAAATGCCCCAGCGACCTTCCAGAGGCTGGTAAATAAGGTACTGGCCGGCCTAGAAGCGTTCAGCGCCGCCTACCTGGACGATATTGCGGTGTTCAGCAGCCACTGGGCCGAGCACCTGAGGCACCTCGAGGAGGTCCTGACCACCCTCCAAAGGGCCGGACTTACCGTAAAAGCCAGCAAGTGTCAGATAGGCCAAGGTTCCGTAACCTATCTGGGACATCAAGTGGGGAGCGGCCATGTGGCTCCCCTCCAGCCAAAGATCGACGCCATCGTAGCCTGGGAACCTCCAACCACCCAAACCGCTGTGAGGGCCTTCCTGGGACTCACGGGCTATTACAGGCGGTTTATTCAGAACTATGGAAGCATTGTGGGCCCCCTCACGGAGCTCACCTCAAAGAAACAGCCCAAGAAGGTGCACTGGACGCCCCGCTGTCAGGCGGCCTTCGAGACCCTCAAGACAGCGATGTGTACCGCTCCCGTGCTACAAGCCCCCAACTACAGCAAGGAGTTTGTGGTGCAGACGGATGCCTCGGAGTACGGAATCGGGGCTGTCTTGTCCCAAGTGAATTCGAAGGGGGTTGACCAGCCGGTGGCCTTCATCAGCCGACGCCTGCTGCCCCGGGAGCAGAGATGGAACACCATTGAGCGAGAGGCCTTCGCCGTGGTGTGGGCCCTCAAAAAACTCCGGCCCTACCTCTTTGGCACCCACTTTCGGGTCCAAACCGACCACCGACCCTTGCGGTGGTTGATGCAGATGAGAGGCGAGAACCCGAAGTTGTTGCGATGGTCCATCTCGCTGGAGAAGTGTAGCTCACTGGTTAGAGGAGGCATACCCTGAAGCAGAGATCAGACCCGGGACCTGGGTTCGATTCCCGACGCGGCAGGGTCCAGAGCCCAATCGTCCACGGACTCGATAATTCTCGTTTCGGTGCCCACTCTAAGCACGAGTTCACACTATGCAGCTCTGGGCAACAAGCCTGCTTAATCTCCACAACGGCCCCCCGCGGCGGGATGCCTGGCTTTCACCTTGGGGATGCCCAGTATGGGTTATCTTACAGGGAAAAACCAGGACGGGTTCCCAATGCAAGCGCCAAGATACCCGTAGGGTGATAGCTGCGCTCTATAAGTACATCAATCAATCAATCAATCAATCAATCATTGGCCCGGCAACGACCACGCCAACGCCGACGGCCTGTCCCGCTTCTTCCGCCTCGGCGAGGAGAACCCCCAAGACGATGGGTGACTCTCCCTGCCTTCAGCTGGGGGGGACGCCTGTTGGACATGGCCTCATGGCGTGGTCCCGGACCCTCCTGCCCGACCCGACGGGGGCAGCCCCCACCCTTCGGGGTCCCTCCGGATTGTACCTTGCTACCCGCACCAGCCTACGCGACCCGGCTTGCCCCGGCCTCGGCCCCAGCGAAGCCCCGACATCGAGGCACCAAGATCCGGCCGGGGGGCACCAAGTGGCCACTCCACCGATCCCGGAGGAGGGGAGTTTCGATGGGACCCCCAACCGGTCCCCAACGCCTGGTGTCGATCGCCCTCCGGCCTGCCTGGGCGCTGGCGCCTCTCCCGCTGGGTGTCTGGCCTCTCCCATCCCGGCCCCTCCGCCCCCCAGGCGCAAGGGTCCGGACATCAAAGGGGTCCAGACCTATATCTGGGGCCGCCTCAAACCAAGACGGCAGTTGTATCCTGGAGTCAAGAGCCCTGCTGATCGGATCGCGGCTGACCCTACGGAGAAAGACTCATTACTTGGAACTTGGACCTCTGAGCCCTGCTGACTGCGTCGCGGCTCCCCCCTTTTGCTGAGAAGAAGACCCTCCCGGAACATCGGAGCCCTGCTGACCTCGTCGCGGCTCGACCTCGCAGAAGTAAACCATTGGAGCCCTGCTGACCTCGTCGCGGCTCGACCTCGCAGAAGTAAACCATCGGTGCACTGCTGACCTCGTCGCGGCTCGACCTCACCGCAGCAATCCCCCGAACCGTACGGAACCCCCCGGCTCGAGGATTGAGAGCTAGGCGCAGGGTGTCCAGTACCAGGCTAAGACTGAGACTGTCCCGCTACCCCCTCCCAACCAGACTTTGAGACTCTCTTGGATCCCTCGATCCACCTGTAAATATTGCCACAGAAACCTGCCCTGATAACCGATAAAATCGTATACGAATAAATACCCTGGCTGTGTCCCTTTGTGGTGGTGGGGTTGCTTGGCTGATACGATCATAGGAGAAGGACCTCGCCCCGGAGGCTTCTCAGCGGCGCTCGGCTACTCGTCTACGGACCGGTGGAACCTCGGGGTGGTCAGTCCGACACCATCCGGCTCCCGGAGGGCGCCCTTCTATCAAGGTTACACGGCTTACCAAGTGCTATTGTCTCCGACCGTGATCCCCAATTTATCTCCAGGTTCTGGCGTAGTTTTTGCTCATCAATGGGTATTGATGTCCGTCTGTCCTCTGCTTACCACCCACAAACAGATGGACAAACGGAACGTCTTAATCAAACCATGGAACAACTCCTACGTTGTTTTTCCTCAATGTGGACCACGGAATGGGATAAGTCCCTTCCCTTAGTTGAATTTGTCTATAATAATTCTGTTCATTCAGCAACAGGGGTTTCTCCCTTTTACTGTTTATTGGGATACCACCCTCGTATGTTACCAGTTCCTCAGAATGATCTTTTAGAAACTGTTCCAGCTGTTTCTACCCATCATGCACACCTTCATGATATACAAGACCAAGTACGTTCTCATTTACAAAAGACAAGCAGATAAACATAGAAGACCCAGTCCAAATTATAATGTTGGACACATGGTCTGGTTATCCTCGAAGAACCTACATCTCGATGGGTCTCGCAAGTTGCAGCCCCGATTTTTAGGTCCATTTCCCATTAAAAAGGTCATCAATGCGGTCATAATGGAGCTTTCCCTACCCTGTGATTATCGGATACATCCGGTATTCCATGTATCTCTTCACCAATCTTATGCCAAGAATACTCGAATTGGTCCGCCTCCTCCTCCCATTAAACTAAATGGTCACTGGGAATATGAGGTTGCCAAGGTTTTAAATTCTAAACGGGATCATGGTAATTTATATTATTTGTTAAGATGGAAAGGTTATGAGGCAGAGGAAGATTCCTGGGAACCAGCCTCCTCGATTCATGTTCCTCGATTGATTAGACAATTCCACCAACAACATCCCTCTAAACCACGTCCTGTACCTGGGGTCTTGCGGGGGAGGACTGTCAGGAATCTACGCTCATTGGCAGGTTTCTCTTCCTGCATGATTTGCTGTTATGCACAGGATAAATACATCAACCATGTCCCTCTGTTACACTAGGCAAAACTTATGTTTTAGGCCTGCTTCTGTATTTGTACTTTATTTATGTAGTCATTATTTGGTCACACAATATGATTTTAGTTCTTTCCTCATTTAGTATTCACTACTTTTTGTGCCATGATGTCTTTTGCCGCACGCATTGGTTTGGTGCACCTCCTGGCAGTGTAACACGTGTTTCAGTTAATTAATGTTGACATGCGCTTGTTAAAACTCCCAACGCCCTGCCTCAACTATAAACAGACGTGCGTCCCTTTCTCCGCGCTTGACTTCGTTTCCTTCACGGGGGATTCGTGCCATTTCTCAGCAGCAGATCAAAATGCCAGCCTGAAGACCTCCAAGCCGGCTCCTACGTGGGACAAGGACGTTTAACTTTCCAAGGAGATAAGTCCTTTCCTTTTCAAGACTTTTTCCTTTGCGAGTGCAAACATTAATGGACAAGCTTTCAAAACATATTCAGGACACATTTAGAGTATTATAGCCTTGGAACAGTGATGTCTGTGTAGAAGTCAAGACTTTCAAGCGTAAAGCTGATGACCTTGAACATTCTGTTCTCTGAAAGTTCACTTTTATTTTTTATGTTAGCAAAGGCGAAAGAAAGGCATCGTATTTCTTATGACCTTTAAATCCTGAAAGGTTGCTTTTATTTTTGCTGTTGGAAAATCATATGAAGGGGCACCAGTATTGTGCAATAAGAAAATCATGAAACAGATGGTATTGTATAGTTTATTGTAAAAGAAAGCTAATGCATTTTGTTAGTCATTGTTTCAAGAGTACAGGATTCGTAAAAAATAAGAATATAACACCAAGAGCAGAAAAGACAAACCAAGGTGAGAATCAAACTTAACCATTATGAATATGTACATTTACTCACTTAATTTAAAGCAGACTGTATGAGTGAATGTTCTTTTCTGCCTGTTATAGATTCCTACCAACAAAAGAATGCACATAATTCTTTTCTGAAAAAAGAACAGTAAGGCCAATTCCTTAAAAGGGTTGAGAAGGCTAAATTCCTCAGGTGATTATGTTTACAAAATAGTGATGAAAACTCCAGCTTAACTTGGTAGAATTATTATTACAACTCGTTTACATTTGTGTTTAGGCAACATAGAAGTAGACGATTCTGCGGTTAAGAACCCGGCTGGTCCTGGTAGCAGAGTGTGCAGTGTCTTTTTATTTTTGTTGTTCGTCGTCCCAAAACCCCTTCCCTCTTGGAATATCTGCCAGCATCACGGTTCACTACAAGTGAGGCTGAGATATAGTCTAGGAGGGCTGGAGAACTTTCATCGCTCCTGCTGACAGCCTGGATTTCAGGTGAGTGGTACGACCACCATAACAGAAAATCAAGCCACAACATCTAAGGTCGGCCTGAGCGATGGATACCTCTAAACAAGCGTCAGGTCAGGATTCTCTCACCATGCAGGACTTAACCAAGTTACTCATCGACTTACAACAAGAAGTTGTAAACTTGAAACAAGAAAACGCCATCTTAAGGACCGATCTACAACGTTTTAAACCACGTACTAACCCAGTCAGGAAGACCCAAGTTGGTTGTTCAACCCCCTAGGTTTAATTTTAATGCTACTAATACTGACACTTCCACAGCTCAACCTATAAACGTCTCAGTCAGTACTCCGACACCGGTTCCTCTGGCTCCTCCTGAAAGGTTCTTTGGAGATCATAGTAAATATAACATATTCATGAACCAGTGCCAGTTGCATTTTTTGTGTCGACCAGCTGCTTATCCCTCTGATGCAGCTAAAGTGGCTTTTGTCTTGTCATATCTGGAAGGAGTGGCCGCAACGTGGTCAATTCCTTTTGTTGAAAGAGACAATCCTTTATTACATGATTTTTTGAGTTTTAAAAGGGAGATGCAAAAATTGCTTTCTAAACACCAGTTTGTGCAGGCCAGTGACAACGAGCTCTTGACTTTACGTCAGGGCTCAAAGGATTTGTTAACGTATATTACATCGGTCAATCGTCTCATTGCCGAAACCGGATGGCCTGCTGAAAAAAAACGTCCTTATTTTATCGAGGGCTTAGAGACGAGATCAAAGATGTTCTTGCACAAATCGTAGACCTTCCTACAGATTGTACAGAATTCATTGATTTAGAGGTCCGCTTGGACCATCGATTAGGAGAACGCAAGGGAGTATCTGCCAGCATCACGGTTCACTACAAGTGAGGCTGAGAGATAGTCTAGGAGGGCTGGAGAACTTTCATCGCTCCTGCTGACAGCCTGGATTTCAGGTGAGTGGTACGACCACCATAACAATATCTTCCCATCAGTTCAGCAATCTTATAATCTGGGTATCTATTCATGTGCTTAAACACCAGCCCTTCTGAAAAAACTAAGGGGCATATCAACAACAACCAGCGATAATTATCGCTGAGCACACTTAGCGCTCGGATAATTATCGCCGGCTAGTGTCGAATTTTATCGCTGAGATAGCGTGCTATTAGCAACGCTTATCTCATCGGCGATAAAAATCCTCACGCTAACTGGCTAACGTGAGATTATCGCTGGAAACCCAGCGATAATCTCACGTTAGCTTGTTGATAGGGACTCACAAACTTAGCCATGATATACTCCTTCCATAGGATATCATGGCTAAGTCAGTCCTGAAGCAGGTGTTAGGAAAGTAACGATAACAGGTGTTATCGCTACTTTTCCTGACGCTATGCTTCATAGGGTTAGGCTTGCTGATAGGAGAAATGTCGCTTAGCGACATTTCTCCTGTCATGCCAGGTCAGGAACGCCCACTTTGCATCTCATTAGAGATGCAAAGCTGGGCGTTAGGAATCCTGACGCTAAAGCAAGGTTTCACGCGTTAGCGTGACCTTGCTGATTAGGCGATAAAATTATCGCCGGTTTTCGGCCGAAAACGGCTGCAAAAGCGGCGATAATTTTTTATTGCCTGCTTGTTGATATGCCCCTATATCATAATTGGAAAAATAAAATTAATATTGCCATAGGATAGACTAAGAGGCAAACCAAAACGATTGCCATAAGTCATTGGTAAATGATGGTATGTGATGCCTTCCGCGAATGTCTGACAGAATAGCGACGCACAGAAAATCGAAGTACAAAAATATCGACACAAAAATATCAAAGCCAAATATATCGAAGTCCAATCTACATAATCGTAAGTACAAAAATATCGGAAATAAATATCGTTGTCAATAATATCGATGTTAAAAATATTGTTTTTTTAATGTTTTAATAATAATGTATAATTAAGAAAATAATACATGTAATCAAAAGAAATATAGTTAAAAATTATTAAAAACATATTAAAAAATAATAAGTAATACATATAGGTGCCGATTCCAATCCTGTAAAATTCGGGTATGAATGGTCGTATGGAGCGTATTCTCCTTACGACTCGTACCCGGGAAATCCACCTTACAAAGCAGCAAGTACGATTCGTACAGAAATACCATTTCCGTATGAATCGTATAAAACTAGGTCCGGCAAAGAAAATACCTACAATTCCGATCCGGGACATCGCGTATGTGATGTCTGGATGGAGTCAGGCAGCGTTTTACGGACCAGCAAGTACGATTCGTGCCTACGTCACTCCGCACGGCTCATTTTTTACGGCAGCCAAAAGCTCCCAGGAAATTGAGGACGACGCGAAGAAGGAGCACCGGTACGCAGCGGACAGCCATGGACCCCATCCTACGTGTCATCCCGGCCCTCCTAGCCTATGACCTGGTGCACCGTAACTGCCGCGCACGCCGCAGAAGGTCAGAACAACACCCAGGGGCAAAGGGGGAGCGAGGGGCAGAAAACATAACCCCTACCCAATTTAAAATAACTATATTCTGTACATACATTACCTCCAGGGTCTGGTCACTTCGGGGGGCGTGTCCACCAATCCCTGCGTACCGCAACAACGGAAGTGGACGTGGTCGCGTACCCGTCACCACTACAATGGTGGGACGGACCGTACCCATGCTCTGAGGGCGTGGGTACGGTCCGTTCCACCATTGTAGTGGTGATGTAGGGGTAAGTGTGGTACTGACCGTACCCGCACCCTCAGAGCGTGGGTACGGTCCGTACCACCATTGTAGTGGTGATGTAGGGGTACGCGTGGTAAGGACCGTACCCACGCCCTCAGAGCCTGGGTACGGTCCGTACCACGCATACCCCTACATCACCACTACAATGGTGGTACGGACCGTACCCACACCCTCAGAGTGTGGGTACGGTCCGTACCACGCGCACCCCTACATCACCACTATAATGGTGGTATGGACCGTACCCATGCCCTCAGAGTGTGGGTACGGTCCGTACCACGCGTACCCCTACATCACCACTACAATGGAGGAACAGACCATACCCACGCCCTCAGAGTCTGGGTACGGTCCGTACCATGCGGACCCCTACATCACCACTACAATGGTGGTACGGACCGTACCCACGCTCTGAGTCCGTGTGTATGGTCCGTACCACCATTGTAGTGGTGATATAGGGGTACGTGTGGTACAGACCGTACCCACGCTCTGAGGGCGTGGGTACGGTCTGTACCACCATTGTAGTGGTGACGTAGGGGTACGCGTGGTACGGACCGTACCCACGCTCTGAGGGAGTGGGTACGGTCCGTAACACCATTGTAGTGGTGATGTAGGGGTACACGTGGTGCGGACCGTACCCACTCTCTGAGGGCGTGGGTACGGTCCGTACCACGCGTACCCCTACATCACCACTACAATGGTGGTACGGACCGTACACACGCCCTCAGAGCATGCGTACGGTCCGTACCACCATTGTAGTGGTGATGTAGGGGTACACGTGGTACGGACCAGACCCAACCTATGAATGCGGGGGTACGGACCGCATCACCCGTACCCCTAGGGCACCAGTACATTTGTGATACAAGGCGTACACACGCCACGAATGTTGGCTTAGGGCCTGGTGCAGCATATAACCAGTATATTTGGGTGTGTGTATGCCCAGGACAGCAGTGAACTGCACCAAGGGTGTCAGGCTGCCTAGGATTCCCAGCAGTGGACAGAGACATGGGGGTGGGTGCCTATCACTCCCAGCAGTGGACAGAGACATGTGAGGGGTGGGTGCAGAGGAATACCAGCAGTGGACAGAGACATGTGAGGGGTGGGTGCCTATCACTACCAGCAGTGGACAGAGACATGTGAGGGGTGGGTGCAGAGGAATACCAGCAGTGGACAGAGACATGTGAGGGGTGGGTGCCTATCACTCACAGCAGTAGACAGAGACATGTGAGGGGTGGGTGCCTATCGCTCCCAGCAGTGGACAGAGACATGTGAGGGGTGGGTGCAGAGGAATACCAGCAGTGGACAGAGACATGTGAGGGGTGGGTGCCTATCACTCCCAGCAGTAGACAGAGACATGTGAGGGGTGGGTGCAGAGGAATACAAGCAGTGGACAGAGACATGTGAGGGGTGGGTAGATATCACTCCCAGCAGTAGACAGAGACATGTGAGGGGTGTGTGGTAAATATTTTAATTACCTGTACTATTTTTTATGCGGTAAAGTCTATAAGAATAACTCAGAAAAATAAGAGGCAGAATCCGTGGTATTCGAGGTTCTAAAAAGGCTTTATTCCTCACAGGGAATCATGAATTATGGTTCGAACCATGGCAATCATATTCCATCACCACGCAGGTTCAGGAAGGGATAGGCAATACATTATTGTCAGGCAAACATTTATATAGTAAAATGCATTTACAGTAAAGACAGATGCAGGAGGCGTAACAGCTGATAAGAAAGATAAGAATACACATACGTAATGAAAAGGCGTTTATAATAGGCGTGGAAAAAGGCGTATACTAGAAACGTCAGTGATGATATCATAAGTGGGTGGATTCATAAGAGAATCTTGCAATGTCAGCAGAAATACTTGGCAGAGATGCGCGCGCAGCCGCATGACGTGTGATTGACGTGTAACTAGAGGGTGAAAGAGACTTGACATTGAGCCCTTCCTGAGGAGACAGAAGTCTGGGATGTCAAGACAACCTAATCCCAAATCGTATCTAATATCTTGTGTTTAAAGAACTATACTATCGGAAAGGAAGGGTCTCTCGGACGGAGTCTATTCTATACTGGTTTCTGGTGCATGTACAGGCGTCTACGTGTCTACATGAGATGCGTGGGGCATGGGCCTTCCATGGTAACAGGAGCTATGAATTACTTGCACGGAGGCAGTGAGGCCGGGCCCTTTGCTCTGTAGCTGGAGAGATGTTTACCTAAACTACTAGACAGGAATGTATGGGATGAGGAGCGGAGCAGATAACTTGAAGGCTGAATAGAGTCTTGGCAGGCAACAGGCTGAGCCGAGCACCGTTAGCCGTGCAGGGAGTAAAACAAAGGTCATAGATGCAGATGAGAATCCAGGCTGGAGCTTTCAGAGGCAGAAAGCAGAAAAAGGCTCGATGGCAGAATTCAGGGCCTACTTGCCAGAGCTGAAAAATAAGAAAGGTGCACCATATAAAGTCGGTGGCCAAGTATACTTAGGAACGGAATATCCGACCCATTCATGGCGGATCTGAAAGAGGACATGTTAACGTTGGACACACATGTATTTGCGTCTTCATAGCTAGAAGTGGAGGGAACATACATGTACTTGTAGTATGTACATGGAGCCGTTGGGGTCTAAGATAGGGGACACAATTGATCATAAAATTCATATTTCCTCAGGTGGGTGCCTACCACTCCCAGCAGTGGACAGAGACATGTGAGGGGTGGGTGCAGAGGAATACCAGCAGTGGACAGAGACATGTGAGCGGTGGGTGCAGAGGAATACCAGCAGTGGGCAGAGACATGTGAGGGGTGGGTGCCTATCACTCCCAGCAGTAGACAGAGACATGTGAGGGGTGGGTGCCTATCACTCCCAGCAGTGGACAGAGACATGTGAGGGGTGGGTGCAGAGGAATACCAGCAGTGGACAGAGACATGTGAGGGGTGGGTGCCTATCACTCCCAGCAGTAGACAGAGACATGTGAGGGGTGGGTGCCTATCACTCCCAGCAGTGGACAGGGACATGTGAGGGGTGGGTGCAGGGGAATACTAGCAGTGGACAGAGACATGTGAGGGGTGGGTGCCTATCACTCCCAGCAGTGGACAGAGACATGTGAGGGGTGGGTGCAGAGGAATACCAGCAGTGGGCAGAGACATGTGAGGGGTGGGTGCCTATCACTCCCAGCAGTAGACAGAGACATGTGAGGGGTGGGTGCCTATCACTCCCAGCAGTGGACAGAGACATGTGAGGGGTGGGTGCAGAGGAATACCAGCAGTTGACAGAGACATGTGAGGGGTGGGTGCCTATCACTCCCAGCAGTAGACAGAGACATGTGAGGGGTGGGTGCCTATCACTCCCAGCAGTGGACAGGGACATGTGAGGGGTGGGTGCAGGGGAATACTAGCAGTGGACAGAGACATGTGAGGGGTGGGTGCCTATCACTCCCAGCAGTGGACAGAGACATGTGAGGGGTGGGTGCCTATCACTCCCAGCAGTGGACAGACACATGTGAGGGGTGGGTGCAGAGGAAAACCAGCAGTGGACAGAGACATGTGAGGGGTGGGTGCCTATCACTCCCAGCAGTAGACAGATACATAGGGGTGGGTGCCTATCACTCCCAGCAGTGGACAGAGACATGTGAGGGGTGGGTGCCTATCACTCCCACCAGTAGACAGAGACATGTGAGGGGTGGGTGCGTATCACTCCCAGCAGTGGACAGAGACATGTGAGGGGTGGGTGCAGAGGAATACCAGCAGTGGACAGAGACATGTGAGGGGTGGGTGCAGAGGAATACCAGCAGTGGACAGAGACATGTGAGGGGTGGGTGCCTATCACTCCCAGCAGTGGACAGAGACATGGGGGTGTGTGCATCATTATCAGATGACCACAACTCCATGGGTGTATGTACGCATCCCTAATTTTCGACTATGATGAGAGTGCCATAACAACACATCAGTGACAGAAGTGTCCCACTCCCATGAGGATGGATGTCTTTCCCCCACTGCATGACGCACCACATGTGGGTGTGAGGACAAATGACACATGCATACCCACCCCTGGCGGATGCAGCACTATACACACACAGAGATCATGCCACAAGACTGTATAGTCATGTCAATGCCTACTAAACTAAGAGAGCCAAAGGGAACACACACTGTCACGCACATCCCAGGACTGATAGGAATGTACAGGTGCTGGGACAGCCACCAAGATGTTGTCTCTCATGGAAAGAATAGGGTGGAGTTCCCACAGATACAATGCCCACAATTGTGAGTCAGGTGCCCAAATACCCTGCAGAACAAGTACCATATGTGCGCTAGACTGGGATTACACACATGCATAGTGCAGAAAAGGGAGAATTTCTCCATGAAGGCATGGCAACATACTCAATACACAAGTACAGTGACTAGCAAGGATGGCACAGACGATGCAGCCGGAGACATTTCTGAGCAGGCATGGCCATAGTTGAAGGGATCCGTCACCAACAAAGGGAATGTATTCACAGGTCAGCACAACAATTGTGCAACTCTCTGCAGGGAAGATGTCAGGTGCACACGGAGGAAGGGACACTCCTTGGTACAATGTCTCAAAAAACAAATACCACACACGACAAAAGAACCTTTGCAGAGATCTTGTGATGGCACGCAGATCCCATGGTCCAACTCATGACCATCAGACTCGAACCTCTGCCAGAAACATAACACATTACCACAACCCCAACTCCTGGAGCATCATCACCAACATCAATACCTGAAATGCAATAGTGTTCAAAGAAAATGCTTTAATCAGCATAAAATAATATTTTTTTCAATAACACTATATACAAAGGCCAATGGCCAGTCCAGAATAGAAGTACTTGGGGGGACACATGGACACGCGTCTCCCCTAGCTTGCCTGCACATTTGAACCCTCAGGTTCATCGACTGGGGGGGGGGCATCATGTGGGAAGGACCAGGCACTGCAGGGACAGGAGGTGTAAGGGTAGGTGTGGTGGGTGCAGGGACGGACGCCTCCACCACAGGGGGTGGGGCAGCGCCAAAGGTGGAGGTGAGCTCGGCACTGCACACTTCTGCCAGGGCGTCCAGAGTATCCCCTGCACCGGAAGAAACCACAGGCACAAAGGAGGGGGGGGGGTCGGAGGGATGGGGTGCAGTGCTACTGGGGGAGGGGATGGACATGGGGGGGGACTCAACTCCCCTACCCGGGGAGTGCCTTGCCCGTTTGCGGGCTGGTGACCCAGTGGGGCTGAGGCCCAGCACAGACATGTAGCTCTCCTTGTCTGACTGTGTGGCAGGGGAGCCAAGGGGAGTAAAATTGGAGGGACTGGGTAGTGAGGCATGCGGACTCAGACTGTGGCTACGTGTATGCCTGTGTGCCCCAGACCCAGTGGGTGTGCCTTTATCCCCCTGAGTGTGCGTGCCAGGAGGTGTGTGCTTGCCCTTACGTGTTGGTGTGCTGCCTGTGTCTGGTGGGGTGCGTGCTTGGGAAGAATGTCTGGGTATGCATGGGACAGGCATGGGAGTGGGAAGTGTGGATGGGGCTGGGGTAGGGGGGACGAAGCGCTGCAGGAGACTCACTGTTGCCGTCAGTGAAGAGTCCATGGACCTCAGCAACACCCATTGATCAGACATCGCTGCTGACATGCCCTCCATGACCGACACCATCTGTGTCAGCAGTCTGGTGTGGCCATGGAGGACATTTAGCATCGATGTCTGGCCAACCTGCAACTGCCGCTGAATGTCCACAGACTCTGCAGTGCGGGCAGCAGGGGTGACAGGGGCAGGGGGTGCGGTGCCTGGCACGAAGGAGACATGGTGGTGCCCTGCATGGACAGAAGGGACCGGAGCAACTGGGAGGGCGGTGATGGAAATGGAGGAGGCGGGGACAGATGTTGTGCTGCTGCCAAGTGTTGTAGCAGCCTCCGCCCCCTCGAGGAGTTCAGCCTCGGACCCGTCAGTGTCGTAGTCGGTGTCGCCACCAGACAGGTCCTCCGCCTGACTCCCCTCGCCCTCCGTGCCACTTGCTCCGGCAGACTCGCCAGCAGTGGTGGCACCGGTGCTGGATCCCTCCTCCAGGTCCGTGCAGGTGTCTCCCTCGGTGTCCTCCGATGATGCTGTGGGCAAGGTGAAGATACAGAAAATAATCAGTCACCTGTATACATCTGACACATGAATCCAAACAAAATAGGTTACAGTGCATATCAGGCAAGGCATCATGAGTAACATCTAGATTACTCCCACACATGTAAGCCCTGCACTCCACAGTTGGTTGACCCACCATGCCACTTGGAAACAAGGAAAAATAGGACACAACAGCAAATAACTTGATATCGAAATATACTGAGAAGCTAGTGTGTGGGAACAGTTGAGCACAGCAATACTATGAAGGCATGCCACCTCTTGTTTACTGTGAACGAAACCGTATTGGTGCACCCAAGGCTAAATAACAGACCTCAATGCTGAAGGTGTCCCCACACTCAGAGACCTGTAAGTACTTTGGAAACCCAAACGAAATACATTGTGATCCCTTGGGAATCACACCACTTTACACAATCTACATGTTTAGAATGTGTGAATGTGCCACTTTGTGAACAGAACACACATGTGCCTGTGTAAAAGAAGTCACACAAGGAGGTGCCCACCAAACTACATTTACACAGCCATTGTATGAGCTGCCAGCCTTATTCAAAGAAGCAACTGTTAGAAAGAAATGGGGTTTCAATAAGTACATATACTATGGCACCATGGTGGTCTGGATGACTTGACACTCGTAAGTTGGTATCAGCAACAACCAAGGACTTACCCAAATGCCACCACACTGTGGGAACATGGATATGTATAATCTGAAAAACAGTCTTATTCGAACTGTGCCTTTCTTTAAAATGTGCCAGCGTGTCCCCTGAAAGTGTAAAGGTGGTTTCTTGTGCACTTCCTTGGGAGACATCTGTCATGCAGGGACATTATTGTCCTTGACAACAAAACATAAAAGTCAAGCATTGAAAACATGAAGACATGTTGACAAGTGTAGTGAGTGCCAAGGTACAAGACTTCTTGACTAAAAACTTGAATCATGGCACCTGTCACATGGCCATCCGTACCATGATGACACAGTTGGCAACACATCTGACCCACTGCCTGTCAGGTGGAGTGGCACACATGTCCAAACACAGGACAATGCATAAGCTAATGGGCCTGCAATTGTGTTGGAATAAGGCACACCTGCACTGAGGAGACACCCTCATGGCAAGCCAGAATGTCCACACAGATGTCAGCACACAAGAACCAAACTACGTAGCATCTGGACCACACACTGGTGCCAAAAATGGATGAGCAGGAATCATGTATTTAAACTTGTGACACATGCTGCAAAGCACAAACATTAAACCCTGCACAACATGACTGAGTCACTGCATGTTGAGTGTCTGTCCAGACAATTATCATACACAGGTCAGACCTGGCAAGGAGACATAAGGTTTGGACATGTAGGCCTCGCCCGCACAAACCCCCCATACCTGAGACAATGTGATTGAGACAGATCAAGAACTTACACCTCTTAATCTGGGTTTACTAAAATGTGCATCAAGATTTCCAAAATGTACTCCACATCACCTCGTGAGGCTGCCAACACATATTTGTTACAAACAACCATCAACAGACAGTTGTAAATAGACACACAGGCACTGCCCAGTGTGAGGATGCAAAAGCCAAATGGGGTCACCCAGTCCAGTGCACACATGTAGCACACTTTAGAGAAAGCAGAGTCAAGAGGGAGGAAGTATGGGCATGCTGGGAAGGGGGGTGTAGCCAAGAGTATGATGGGAGTCGCAGTCACAGACAATCTACACCCACCCACATGGCCCAGCAAGCTCACACTGAACCATACTCGCCTCACAGAGAGTGGGAAGGGACTGACAAGATGTCTGACACTGGGCTCTGTTGTGGGGAGCACAAGGCCATGCTGGGAAATGGCCAACAACAATATCAAACTCTATCTGTTACAAGCTGGGAAAAAGCAGTGTACAGGCAGGCATCTGTTCAAAAAGTAGAAAATGTCATGTTTGTGAACCATCGATGCATTTAGAAACATAACTCACACTGTGTGTCTGTTCAAAACACAGGTGGTGCTGGGCACCCAGCACCAAATGATGAGGATTCCCAGTCCCAGACTCTGGCGGACACTGAGCTCTCTGGTCTGACTCTCTCTCTGTCCTCTTCGGATGAGGATGACCAACCTGGCCCCTCCGGTGTGAGCCATCACACCGGAGGGGCCAGGGGGTGCAGATGTTGACCACTGTCTGCAGTGGTCAACATCTGCACCCCCTGTACCCACGCCTCCAGCATCTGGACACCGACAGGGCACCCCCGCCAACACGGACAGACCAAGGCCAATCAACACCCACAGCACAGGGACACAGGACCCCCCGGAAGCTCCAGCAAACACCACCAGCAACACCACCCAAGCGGTCCCAGTGTCACCTGTGCATCCCGCCGCTGGTCCTGCCCGTGTGGATAGGGGTGCTGGGAGGGGTGGGAGGCAGAGGGTGCGCCTTGCAGAGGGGTCTGGACTGCATGATGACCCCCACCTGGCACGCATCATAGCTACGTACCAGGATAGCACCGGAAGATTTGGCCAGGTAGTGGGGATCCTCAAGGACATGCAATACGAGCAGGTCGCCCACCATGCCCGCATGGAGGCCAAGTGGGATGCCATTACTGCGGTGCATCGGGTCATACTCCAATGCCTCCGCCAGATCAACACCAACCTGTCCACACCTCCCTGTGTGGCCACAACATCTGTCGCAACACCATCTGCCAGCACCAAAGGAAGGGAGGATGACTCTGGCGGAGAGTCCCCTGCACCGCAGAGGCCTGCACCTGAGGATCCCACCCCCCCCCCACCCGGAAAAAGAGGGGTCGTCCGAAGAAGGACATGTGAGAGGCAGATGTCCCAGCACATCCCCCAGGGCATCTAAACCTGTTCTGGACAATGTTCTTTGTGCGCAACCCATTCACCTTGTCCAATCGCACACAACTCGCCCACATGACATGGAAGGTTCATGTTGGGCCAATGTAGCAGATGACTGTGGACTTTACTCTGGACATTTCATCTACCAGCACTTCCAACTCTAATGCAATCTTTGGATTCCCAAACCAATGTACAGCACCCACCATCCTGTGTACTTCCCTCACACATGTTTGAAAATAAACTCACCAGTACACCATACTTGCCTCTGTTGTGATTCCAACTTGTCATGTTCAGGGAGATGTCGATCAGCTACACAACACAGTGCATGTCAAATACTGCAACAATGTGACCAACGTAAGGTGAGGCATGGTGATGTGACACATGTGAGGGAGACACACCACTATGGCACCACAACACATACTCACCATGGCCATGTTACTCCTCCCACACAATGATGCTGACCTGAAAGACATGCAAAGACACAACACCAACCCCAGTCAGCGGTATCAAGTCCACAGGTGAGGTAAGCAGATGTCACTCAGATGTGGGAAGACAGACAACGCACATAATAAAGCGAAGCACAGGTTCATTACACATCAGCAACAAGTTTATTCCACAATAGTGGCACGGTAATTCTACGTAACAGTGGACACACGCTCACAAAGTGTTGGAGAATTGAAGTCCAGGGATGTGTGGTACATCAGTTGATGGGAATTGACAACTTCCACACTGGTGTTGGCTTCTGGGTGTTGGGGGTCAGTGTTGACCAAGTGTAGGAGAGTAGGGTCTGCTACCCTATGGTCACCCCAAATTTTTGCTTTTTGCTTCACTGATTTTTGACATATTGAGGCTGTGGGCCTGCTAATCAGACCCCCAGCCTGCTGTTCTCTCTACTAAATTGACACTATGCGCTATAGGTGCATAACCAATTGGAATTGGATCACCCTGTGAGCCCCTGTACCAGTGTACACTAGGTACCCAGGGGAATGGTGTATCTAAGGCCTGCCAGGGGCTGAAGCATGTATTATGCCACCCCAGGCCTGGCCTAGCAATTTGCCACAACTGGCTGATCACTCAGCTGGGGTAAGTTGGTGTAACCACCTCTTACTTAGGTGTAGTATACCTATACCTAACCTTAAATGTGAACCATGTTAACCTATAAGTCACTCCTATGGTAGGCCTTGACAATCCTGAAGGCAGAGTGCTCGGTTCCATGTGAGATGGTGCTCTGGCATGAGCTGAGCCTGTCTGCAGTGGTCGGAACAACTTCCTTCTACCGTTTCCAGGAATCGTCATACCATATACTCTTAAGTGCATTATGAACCTCGTGGTTAAATGCTATCTTTGGTTTGGCTTTATCAAAACATGTCGAGTAAGGTATCATACGAATTGGAATACTAACCCCTCGCCAATTCTGGCCACGGGGTTAGCATTCCACCCTTCTAGAGGGACACGACATGTACAGTACCTGAAACCCGGGTAAAATCAGACACAGCCTCAGCTCCACAAAATGGACGCTGCCACCACAGACACAAGTCTGCCCTCCTGCTGCTGGGAGTCCTTCCAGCTTGGGAGACGTGGACAAAGGGTTTCCTGCCAGGGGAGGTGCGTGCACCACCCCAGACAGGATATTGTGTATTGGTCAGGTAGGGCTTGAATGGAATCAGACATGCCTGAGGCTCACATGGAGCCTCGGTGCATATGCCAGTTCAAACCGGTCCTGGGGCACACCAGCCCCGGACCTGGGGCGAGCTGGACAAAGGATTGGGGGTGTAACCACCCCCCTTCCTGGTCCCACCCTTAGGGAGGGACATAGCAGGTAGTCCGGCCCCTAGAATCCGCTTAAAGGTAGGAGCTGTGTCCTAAGACTTCAGACATCCTGGAATCAACTTAACTACAAGAAGAAGACGGGAACTTCGACGCTCTGCTGCACAGAGGACAGAAGGAAATCTCCCCTATTGTCAGGGAGTGACCATCATGCTAACGCAAGCACCAACCAGCTACTCTGTCATGCAGGGACATTATTGTCCTTGACAACAAAACATAAAAGTCAAGCATTGAAAACATGAAGACATGTTGACAAGTGCAGTGAGTGCCAAGGTACAAGACTTATTGACTAAAAACTTGAATCATGGCACCTGTCACATGGCCATCCGTACCATGATGACACAGTTGGCAACACATCTGACCCACTGCCTGTCATGTGGAGTGGCACACATGTCCAAACACAGGACAATGCATAAGCTAATGGGCCTGCAATTGTGTTGGAATAAGGCACACCTGCACTGCGGAGACACCCTCATGGCAAGCCAGAATGTCCACACAGATGTCAGCACACAAGGACCAAACTACGTAGCATCTGGACCACACACTGGTGCCAAAAATGGATGAGCAGGAATCATGTATTTAAACTTGTGACATATGCTGCAAAGCACAAACATTAAACCCTGCACAACATGACTGAGTCACTGCATGTTGAGTGTCTGTCCAGACAATTATCATACACAGGTCAGACCTGGCAAGGAGACATAAGGTTTGGACATGTAGGCCTCGCCCGCACAAACCCCCCATACCTGAGACAATGTGATTGAGACAGATCAAGAACTTACACCTCTTAATCTGGGTTTACTAAAATGTGCATCAAGATTTCCAAAATGTACTCCACATCACCTCGTGAGGCTGCCAACACATATTTGTTACAAACAACCATCAACAGACAGTTGTAAATAGACACACAGGCACTGCCCGGTGTGAGGATGCAAAAGCCAAATGGGGTCACCCAGTCCAGTGGACACATGTAGCACACTTTAGAGAAAGCAGAGTCAAGAGGGAGGAAGTATGGGCATGCTGGGAAGGGGGGTGTAGCCAAGAGTATGATGGGAGTCGCAGTCACAGACAATCTACACCCACCCACATGGCCCAGCAAGCTCACACTGAACCATACTCGCCTCACAGAGAGTGGGAAGGGACTGACAAGATGTCTGACACTGGGCTCTGTTGTGGGGAGCACAAGGCCATGCTGGGAAATGGCCAACAACAATATCAAACTCTATCTGTTACAAGCTGGGAAAAAGCAGTGTACAGGCAGGCATCTGTTCGAAAAGTAGAAAATGTCATGTTTGTGAACCATCGATGCATTTAGAAACATAACTCACACTGTGTGTCTGTTCAAAACACAGGTGGTGCTGGGCACCCAGCACCAAATGATGAGGATTCCCAGTCCCAGACTCTGGCGGACACTGAGCTCTCTGGTCTGACTCTCTCTCTGTCCTCTTCGGATGAGGACGACCAAACTGGCCCCTCCGGTGTGAGCCATCATGCAGCACCAGCAGCATCAACATCTGCACCCCCTGTACCCACGCCTCCAGCATCTGGACACCGACAGGGCACCCCTGCCAACACGGACAGACCAAGGCCAATCAACACCCACAGCACAGGGACACAGGACCCCCCGGAAGCTACAGCAAACACCACCAGCAACACCACCCAAGGGGTCCCAGTGTCACCTGTGCATCCCGCCGCTGGTCCTGCCCGTGTGGATAGGGGTGCTGGGAGGGGTGGGAGGCAGAGGGTGCGCCTTGCAGAGGGGTCTGGACTGCATGATGACCCCCACCTGGCACGCATCATAGCAACATACCAGGATAGCACCGGAGGATTTGGCCAGGTAGTGGGGATCCTCAAGGACATGCAATACGAGCAGGTCGCCCACCATGCCCGCATGGAGGCCAAGTGGGATGCCATTACTGCGGTGCATCGGGTCATACTCCAATGCCTCCGCCAGATCAACACCAACCTGTCCACACCTCCCTGTGTGGCCATAACATCTGTCGCAACACCATCTGCCAGCACCACAGGAAGGGAGGATGACTCTGGCGGAGAGTCCCCTGCACCGCAGAGGCCTGCACCTGAGGATCCCCCCCCCCACCCGGAAAAAGAGGGGTCGTCCGAAGAAGGACATGTGAGAGGCAGATGTCCCAGCACATCCCCCAGGGCATCTAAACCTGTTCTGGACAATGTTCTTTGTGCGCAACCCATTCACCTTGTCCAATCGCACACAACTCGCCCACATGACATGGAAGGTTCATGTTGGGCCAATGTAGCAGATGACTGTGGACTTTACTCTGGACATCTCTTCTACCAGCACTTCCAACTCTAATGTGATCTTTGGATTCCCAAACCAATGTACAGCACCCACCATCCTGTGTACTTCCCTCACACATGTTTGAAAATAAACTTACCAGTACACCATACTTTCCTCTGTTGTGATTCCAACTTGTCATGTTCAGGGAGATGCCGATCAGCTACACAACACAGTGCATGTCAAATACTGCAACAATGTGACCAACGTAAGGTGAGGCATGGTGATGTGACACATGTGAGGGATACACACCACTATGGCACCACTACACATACTCACCATGGCCATGTTACTCCTCCCACACAATGATGCTGACCTGAAAGACATGCACAGACACAACACCAACCCCAGTCAGTGGTAACAAGTCCACAGGTGAGGTAAGCAGATGTCACTCAGATGTGGGAAGACAGACAACGCACATAATAAAGCGTAGCACAGGTTCATTACACATCAGCAACACGTTTATTCCACAATAGTTGCACGGTAATTCTACGTAACAGTGGACACACACTCACAAAGTGTTGGAGAATTGAAGTCCAGGGATGCGTGGTACATCAGTTGATGGGAATTGGCAACTTCCACACTGGTGTTGGCTTCTGGGTGTTGGGGGTCAGTGTTGACCAAGTGTAGGAGAGTAGGGTCTGCTACCCTATGGTCACCCCAAATTTTTGCTTTTTGCTTCACTGGTTTTTGACATATTGAGGCTGTGGGCCTGCTAATCAGACCCCCAGCCTGCTGTTCTCTCTACTAAATTGACACTATGCACTATAGGTGCATAACCAATTGGAATTGGATCACCCTGTGAGCCCCTGTACCAGTGTACACTAGGTACCCAGGGCATTGGTGTATCTAAGGCCTGCCAGGGGCTGAAGCATGTATTATGCCACCCCAGGCCTGGCCTAGCAATTTGACACAACTGGCTGATCACTCAGCTGGGGTAAGTTGGTGTAACCACCTCTTACTTAGGTGTAGTAGACCTATACCTAACCTTAAATGGGACACATGTTAACCTATAAGTCACTCCTATGGTAGGCCTTGACAATCCTGAAGGCAGAGTGCTTGGTTCCATGTGAGATGGTGCTCTGGCATGAGCTGAGCCTGTCTGCAGTGGTCGGAACAACTTCCCTCTACCGTTTCTAGGAATCGTCATACCATATACTCTTAAGTGCATTAGGAACCTCGCGGTTAAATGCTATCTTTGGTTTGGCTTTATCAAAACATGTCGAGTAAGGTGTCATACGACTTGGAATACTAACCCCTCGCCAATTCTGGCAACGGGGTTAGCATTCCACCCTTCTAGAGGGACACGACATGTACAGTACCTGAAACCCGGGTAAAAGCAGACATAGCCTCAGCTCCACAAAATGGACGCTGCCACCACAGACACAAGTCTGCCCTCCTGCTGCTGGGAGTCCTTCCAGCTTGGGAGATGTGGACAAAGGGTTTCCTGCCAGGGGAGGTGCGTGCACCACCCCAGACAGGATTTTGTGTATTGGTCAGGTAGGGCTTGAATGGAATCAGACATGCCTGAGGCTCACAAGGAGCCTCGGTGCATATGCCAGTTCAAACCGGTCCTGGGGCACACCAGCCCCGGACCTGGGGCGAGCTGGACAAAGGATTGGGGGTGTAACTACCCCCTTCCTGGTCCCACCCTTAGGGAGGGACATAGCAGGTAGTCCGGCCCCTAGAATCCGCTTAAAGGTAGGAGCTGTGTCCTAAGACTTCAGACATCCTGGAATCTACTTAACTACAAGAAGAAGACGGGAACTTCGACGCTCTGCTGCACAGAGGACAGAAGGAAATCTCCCCTATGGTCAGGGAGTGACCATCTTGCTAACGCAAGCACCAACCAGCTACTCGACGTCTGCTTTGCCGCTTCCTCCCGCCAGAGCCCGAGACCAGAGCCCAACAAGACCTGGACCTCCAGACCTCTCACAGCCCGATCCACAGTCCCTGCAAAGAAGGAACCCGTGGAGGCACCGAGACACGTGGAGCCAGCCATCTTGAAAGACCCACGACAAGCTGCAAGCGCAACAACAGAGGCTCCCTCCAAGTTGTGCTTTGGGTCCTGAGAAGCCCAACACCAGAGCAGCATCTGCATCAAAGGTGAGCCCTCCAGCATCTCCACGATCTGCGTGGGGCCCCTCTGCACTTTGCATCTTGATGCGCCTGCCCAGTCCCTGGCCCGTTGGCTAGTGGCCATTTTGGCGACCTTGTTTGAAAACTACGATGCTGTTCTGGTTGCTCCAGACTGGCCCCTGCTTCCCTCCAAAGGAGCAGCCCCTCTGACCTTGCTGGTCCGAGTAAACAGCTTTCTTCATTCTTCATGACTTCTGTTTTTGCCAAGGCTTGTTTGCTTCTTTCGAGTCGCCGACACCGCCGACAGCGAGAGCCTGCGTGGGACAGCTCGTGACCAGACTCCTGGATGTGGTCAACCTTCAGGGACCACGTGGCTGCGGAGACAAGCTACACCTCATCACCTGTTTGCACCCGACATCGCCTGGTACCTACCTGGTGCCACGCCAGTCACTGGCTAGTGACTGAGAACACTGTCCCCTCTGCTTTCAGGTCTTCTACAACTCCGATCCACCCTTGGATCCACCGCATCTCTTCTGGACCGACCGCCTGCAGCATCTTTGTCATCAGGCTCCATTGAATTGATAGACGAAACCCGACGCACTTCGAGACCTATGCACCCGCTTCCTGTGGGTGAGGTAAAGCTGGCACTCCGGTGCCCAAGTGTAGAGAAACATCTCTAGTGTCTGTGTTTTAAGTCTTAAGTTCGTAGTCCATTCAGAAGACGCTTCTAGCAGTAACTTTTGAACTTTTACGCACCCATTGAAAACCTATGGGAGCCCGCGTGTAACTTTCCTCACTGCACACGTGACCCGTGAACCTCCTGGTCACTAACTGAAGTTAGCTCCTTGTAGGCCCAGCGATTCTAGAGGCCCTAGGCCTTTTCCCTTTCCTGTTCGTGGTACTTATACCACTATTTTAGTATATGATTTGATCGGCCACCAGGGCCTATCCATATAAAGTGCAACTTCTGTAGATTGTAATACTTTCTTGTTTAACGATTTGTGCTCCTGTGCTCATAAAGAGTCTAGGGGATACTCTGAGTAATAAATACATATATATTTTGAATATATATCTGTGTGGTGTCCTTTCATTTGTATAAAGGGGGGTTACATATGGTAAAACAGCTTGCTTACACGCTTTAACGAGTTTAGCCTCAAATACTGCTTAGCCTACGCTACCACTAGGGCAGCTAGTCCGAAAAGGTTGACTTACAACCACACCATAAGGGTTGCTTGGCATGGTACAAGGTGGTCACTTTAACTAGTGAACAGCATATACCAGGCCAACTTCTCATATTGGTGAGCAGCGGTTGGATTTGAGCTTGCTGTGTTTTACCTCTGTAATCTCTTTGTTACCAATTGAAAGATCCTACAGGTCCCTTTAGGTACATATAAAACAAGATTAGATATACTTAAGTTCTACTGAACTTAGTTGTTGTAGAGCAAAGGGAGTAGCACACCCTGACTACAACTACTAGATAGGTTTAGTAGGAAAACCCAAGTGTAGGTAGTTGCAACACATCCACCCACACTTAAGAGCAATGGCTGGGGCAGAGGGGTCCAATGTACCCATCTCTGTCGAGAGTGACCCCCAGAGGGCACCAACCATCTTTGCTACCCTAAACCAAAATGAGCTCAGGCAGTTGGCAAATATCAGGGGCCTTAAACAGCCCAGGAACCCTACCTCTGCTGAACTCAGAGAACTCTTACAAGCTGATGAAGATCAGAGAGCTCTTAAGAAAGCTTCCCAGTTAGGCCCCTTAGGGACTGGAACAGGAGGCCCCCCTTCTGAAGATGCCACTGAGGTACCCCTTTCCAATAGTCACCCCTTAGATGAGAATCATACTACAGAGGATGAAAGTGATAAGGGTACTGATACAGATGGTAGTGGGGATGAAGGGAGAACTAGCCCAGTGCCAAGTGTTATACGTGGCCCAGCTAACTTAAGGCTACTGGGGACTGACAATGGGGTCACCCCATTGGATCTCCCTAGTGGACTTTGGACTAGGGGTTTGGGAGGCAAAGGAATCACTCAGGTGACTCTAATGCTTCTCATGCCTCTAGAGGCTCTCAAGGTCACTCCAGAAGAAGGATGACCAGCCCTCAGAGGAGGGAGCATGAGGCCAGAATGAAGGAAGCTCAGCTGAGAATCAGGAGACAGGAGCTAGAAGTAGCTCTGATGGAAGAGAAACTGAGTAAGGCTAGGCAACCTAGAGAGAGTGGGTCTATACCCACTGGTGGCAGCATTGTCCCTAAGGACAAAGATAGGGTCTTTGACAATAGGAACCTGTCCAAGGTTGTGCCCCCCTACAAAAGTGGGGATGATATCCACAAGTGGATGACTGCTCTTGAGAGAGCCTGCAAAGTGCAGCAGGTTCCTGAAGACCAGTGGGCAGCAATCTTATGGCTCTCCTTTGAAGGTAGAGGCAGAGATAGACTCCTCACTGTTAGAGAGGAGGATGTCAGAAACTACAGAGCCCTGAAGAGTGTCCTAGTTGATGGGTTAGGCTTAACCACTGAACAGTACAGGTTAATGTTCAGAGACACCCAGAAGACACAGACTCAGGACTGGTCTGAATACATTGAATGTGCCACTAAGGCTTTGGAGGGTTGGTTGCTGGGAAGTAAGGTATCTGATTATACAGGATTGTACAATTTGATGATGAGAGAACAGATTTTAAAAAACTGTCAGAACCAGCAACTGCATCAACACTTGGTTGACTCAGATCTGACCTCTCCCCAAGAATTGGGAAAGAAGGCAGACAAATGGGTCAGAACCAGGGTTAAGCAAAAGAACCAGAACCAGGGCCAAGGGGGTGATCAGAAGAAAACAGACCAAAAGGGTGGAGATCAGAAATCCAAAGACCAGAAGTCTTCAACAGGGCCCCAAACTAGTACTAACGAGGGTGGGTCCCAACAACCTAAAGGGAAGAAGAAAGAAGGTCCAAAGAAACCCTGGTGCAAATCTTCCAAGAATACAACTCACTGGACTAGTGATTGTAAGAAGGGTGGAGCCCCCAACACTGTTGCCCCTAAGGCACCTGCTCCCAGTACTACTGTTAGCAGTGTTGGTCCCCAGACAAAGGGTGTAGTGGGAATCACTATGGGAACTGAAGGAGATTCTGACTTGGACAGAACCCTGACACAGGCAGTCTTGATCTGTGATGGGGACATGCATTTGTCCCTGACTGTGAGCCCCAGTAACCTGGGCAAGTACAGACAGACTCCTTTAATAAATGAAAAAGTGGCTCAAGCCTACAGGGACACAAGTGCCAGTGTCACTATGGTGACACCAGGCTTTGTGGACCCTGGACAGTACATACCAGGTGAGAATTACCTGGTGACCAATGCCAGCAATGCCACTACTTCACATAGTGTGGCTGTTGTTAACTTCTCATGGGGAGGGGTAACTGGCCTCAAAAGGGTTGTGGTTAGTGCAGACCTCCCAGTAGAATGTTTGTTGGGCAATGACCTAGAGAGTTCTCTATGGTCAGAAGTGGAGTACAGGACACCTGCAGAGATGTTAGGTATATCACCACATGTCCTTGCTGTGACCAGGTCACAGGCCAAAAAGTGCCTTACTGAACCACAGGTCTTGGATCCTGGAACAATGGACCAAGCACCTACCAAGAAGAAGAACAGGAGGGTTAAGGCTGTGCCTTCCCCCCTGCCTCCAAGTGATGATCAGCCTTCCCAGGAAGATGATCTAGAGAACCCTGAAGGAACTGTTCCTGAAGAGCTTGAACCTGACCAGGTTGAGTTTCTGGGGACAGGGGGACCTTCTAGGGCTGACTTGGGGCAGGCTCAGTTATCCTGTCCATCTCTTGAACCCCTCAGACAGCTGGCTGCTGCTGAGGCTGCTGGGAATGCTCAAGGTACCCATAAAGTGGATTGGGATGATGGGCTCCTTTATTCAGAGGCTAGAGACCCAAAACCTGGTGCAACCAGGAGGTTGGTTATACCTCTGCAATTTAGGGGCTTCCTTCTTACCTTGGCCCATGATATTCCTCTAGCAGGACACTTAGGCCAGAACAAGACTTGGGACAGGCTTGTCCCTCACTTTCACTGGCCTCACATGAATATAGATACCAAGGAGTTTTGTCGCTCCTGTGTAACCTGCCAAGCCAGTGGCAAATCAGGTGGCACAACAAAGGCCCCCCTAATACCACTGACTGCGGTGGGGGTCCCCTTTGAAAGAGTGGGAATAGATATAGTGGGTCCCATGGATCCTCCCACTGCACCTGGGCACAGATTTATACTGGTGGTAGTGGATCATGCCACCAGGTATCCAGAGGCAATTCCCCTTAGGACCACTACAGCTCCTGTTGTGGCCAGGGCCCTGCTGGGAGTATTCTCCAGAGTGGGGTTTCCTAAGGAGGTGGTTTCTGACAGAGGTACCAACTTCATGTCAGAATACTTGACAGCTATGTGGAAGGAATGTGGTGTCAAATACAAGTTCACCACCCCTTATCACCCACAATGCAATGGGCTTGTTGAGAGATTCAACAAGACCGTAAAGGGTATGATCAAAGGATTACCTGAAAAGCTCAGGCGAAGATGGGACATCGTTCTACCCTGCCTTCTGTTTGCTTACAGAGAGGTCCCACAAAAAGGAGTTGGCTACAGCCCCTTTGAATTGTTGTTTGGGCACCCTGTGAGAGGCCCACTGTGTTTAGTGAAGGAAGGATGAGAGTTACCTCTCAAAAAGCCTAAACAAGACATAGTGGACTATGTACTTGGTCTCCACTCCAGGATGGCTGAGTATATGGAGAAGGCATCCAAAAACCTTGAGGCAAGCCAGGCCTTACAGAAAGCTTGGCATGACCAAAAGGCTGTCTTGGTTGAGTATCAGCCAGGACAGAATGATTTAGATTTGTTTATTGCACAGTTAATAAAAACTCACAACATTTAATAGCATAGTTTCATTGTTAAAAAGTTTAGATTTAAAACAACCGATTAAAAGGAGAATATCAGCTTATTTGAGGTCTTTAAAAGATTTTTTAAAAGTCTTAGTTTGAGTCTATTGGTGTCCGGTTTTTTCTTTGAGTCTGTCCGCAACTATTTCAAAAAATTTTGTTGTTCTGCAATTTAATTGAGTTTCCGTGGGGTTAAAACAGAGCAACACGGCCTGTCTGCAGCTGGTTATCCTCCTCTGGTTCCAAAGGGTCCGGAGCAGGGAACGCCTTATGTCCAAAAGGTTTTTACAAATACAGATAATGTGTATTAGGTCCTCCTTGCCAGAGAGGCATAGTCTGCAAAGAATTTTTGTTTTATCCCTCTTCCAGGGTGCTGAGTGTGGCATAATGGGTATGTTTCCTAGGCGAAGGTTAAGGAACTTATTTTTTGTTTTGTGTGTGAGACCCGTTATTAGGTACTGTTGTGGTTTGAGAGTTGTGTAATCTTTCAAAACTCCCCATCCATGCTCTCTCTTGGCTAAAGTTGCCTTGTCCTCTTTCAGTGAGATCGCCTTGGTAACTTTTGTTACCACTCTTTTGAAGGTACCGGCATCGGTTGGAGATTCCCACAGTTCTGTTAGACCCAAGATGGCCAGTGATTCCATTAAATAGGTCCTTGCTGGGGATTTGTCTCGTTTTATCAGTTCAATCCAGAGATGTGCATTTAGTGTTCCTTGTTCAGCTTTTCTAATTTTCCACCAGCTTTTTATGTATGCGCCTCTTCTCTCCACTGTTTGTTTTTGTAAGCCGAACTCTAGGCGAATTTGAGCTGGTGACGAGTAAGTTGTAAGGTGGAATATTACCCTATATGCACGACTGATGATGTTATCCAATATTGTTGCGTCTTTGCCTTGCATTGATTCGAAGCCATAGGTAAGCATTGGTTGTAAGCGAGCTTTTATTACCTGCAAGAGAGGGCCGAGGGACCGGTCTGGAAGGGCTTTCTGGAGTGGCTTTATCGACATGGAGAAG
This sequence comes from Triturus cristatus, assembly GCF_964204655.1. Lineage (NCBI taxonomy): Eukaryota > Metazoa > Chordata > Amphibia > Caudata > Salamandridae > Triturus > Triturus cristatus. The sequence goes on from NC_140591.1 coordinate 94,364,043, forward strand.
GTTGTGCCCTTCCGACGAATGGCTTCTAATTGCTGTTTAAAGGATCCATTGCAGTCTAATATGATGCCTAAATATTTGTAGGTTAGTACCTGCTCTAGTTTCTGACTATCCAAACGCCATAGACATTTCCTTTTTTTATGATAATTTATTGTCATTATTTTGGTTTTGTTTAGGCTGATTGTTAATGAATTAACTTTGGAGAATTCGTTTGTTTTGTCTAGAAGATGTTGAAGGCCAATAGGGGACCGGCTGATGAGGACCAAGTCGTCGGCGTAAAGGAGGTTAGACAATAATATGTCGCCCAACCGTGGTGCATGAGATGTAATTGTTGTAAGCTCTCTTGGAAGATTTGCTAGAAAAAGATTAAATAACATTGGGGCCAAGACGCAGCCTTGTTTCAGCCCCTTGTTGGTCTGTATTTTTCTGGAAAGAAGCCTCCCAGAACCTAGTTTGATCCTGACCCAAGTGTTGGTGTGGAGCTCTACCAACTGCTGTAAAAGCAGTCCTGGAAGTCCCCATTTATCCAGTTTCTGCCAAAGCTTGTGCCGGTCTACATTATCGAAGGCGGCGGAGTAATCGATGAAGCTTAGAAATAGGGAGGTTTTGGTGGTTTTTGCCGCTTCTATCAAAAGGGTTAGCGCCATGATGTTTGTTGTAGTTCCATGGCCGCTTCGGAACCCGGTTTGGGTTACTGTGATGATGTTTTTTCCAGTTGCCCAAGCTGTTAAGTCCTCCAGAATTAGGCCCGCATAGTATTTTGCCTCGGTGTCGATAAGTGCTATCAGGCGATAGCTTCTAGGATCATTCCTGGCCCCCTTTTTGTAGATCGGGCTTATGATTGATCCTTTCCAAGATGGTGGAATTATAGTTGTTGTTCTAATTTCACAGAAGACTGGTGCTAGAATTTTGCTCCAAAATGCTGCATCGTTTTTGTACAATATTGGCGGTATCCCGTTTGGACCGGGGACTCCCTCTGTTTTACCTTTAGATATTTGAGATATGATTCTGTCCGCTATTTCTGGGTAATGGGTATCCTCCTTATACTCTATTAGATCAGATGGTGATGGTTGTTCTCTGAACTCCTTTTGTGCTTGGTGGTGAGTTGACTTATTCATGTAAAGTGAATTTTCTACTTTAATGGATGTGCTAACCTTTTCTAGGTTCAGATGCGTATCATCAGGCCGATCATCGCCGATGGAGGTCTCCTCTTCCAGAGCAACTGTATTGAACTGTGCTTCTAGAAAATTGGCCCAGTCAGATTCAGCCAGGACAGAAGGTATGGGTGTTGGAGCCAGTGGCCCCAGCAGCACTCTAAGACAAATGGTCTGGACCCCATACAATCCTGGAAAAGAAGGGAGAGGTTACCTACTTGGTGGACCTAGGAACTCCCAGGAGTCCCCACAGGGTACTCCATGTTAACAGGTTAAAACCATATGTTGACAGGGCAGACATGGGCTTGCTCATGGCTACAGATAAGGGACAGGAGGAAGAGAGTGACCCTCTCCCAGACCTGTTGTCTCAGAACCCTGAAGATGGCTCAGTTGAAGGAGTGACCCTTGGAGGCAACCTCACTGATCATCAGCAGATTGAATGTAGACAGGTTCTACAATCATTTCAGCATATGTTTTCACTGATACCTAGTCAAACTGACTGGTGTACTCATGTGGTGGACACTGGTGACAGTCTCCCTTTAAAGAACAAACTTTACAGACAACCTGACCACGTCAGGGACTGTATAAAGGCTGAGGTACACAAAATGCTGGAACTGGGTGTCATTGAGCCCTCAGAGAGCCCCTGGGCTAGCCCAGTGGTTCTGGTCCCCAAACCTCACACCAAAGATGGCAAGAGAGAGATGAGGTTCTGTGTGGATTACAGAGGACTCAATGATGTCACTAGGACAGATGCACATCCTATTCCAAGGGCAGATGAGCTCATAGATAAACTGGCTTCTGCTAAGTTTTTGAGCACATTTGATTTGACAGCTGGCTATTGGCAAATCAGATTAGCTGAGGAGTCTAAGGCCAAAACAGCATTTTCAACCCCAGGTGGGCATTATCAATTCTTGGTGATGCCCTTTGGTCTGAAGAATGCACCTGCCACCGTCCAAAGGTTGGTGAATCAAGTCCTTACTGGGTTGGAAGACTTTTGTGCAGCAAATCTTGATGACATTGCTGTCTTTAGCTCCACCTGGGAGGATCACCTGATCCACCTGAAGAAGGTACTTGAGGCTCTGCAAGGCTCTGCAAAAGGCAGGCCTCACTATCAAGGCTACTAAGTGCCAGATAGGGCAGAGTAAGGTTGTGTACTTGGGCCACCTTGTAGGTGGAGGCCAAGTTCAACCACTGGAGAGTAAGATACAATCCATCAAGGACTGGTCTCCTCCAACCACCCAGACTCGAGCTTTCTTGGGCTTGACTGGGTACTACATGAAGTTTGTTAAGAACTATGGGTCCATTGTGACTCCTCTTAATGATCTGATATCCAAGAAGATGCCCCAAAAGGTTTAGTGGACAGTAAGCTGTCAAAAGGCATTTGAAGACCTGAAGAAGGCCATGTGCTCTGCACCTATCCTGAAAAGTCCTGACTACTCCAAAGAGTTTATTGTCCAAACAGATGCTTCTGAGTTGGGTGTGGGAGCTGTGCTGTCACAACTTAATGTAGATGGTCAAGACCATCCCATTGCTTTTATTAGCAGAAGGTTGACCCCCAGAGAGAAGAATTGGTCAGCTATTGAGAGGGAGGCCTTTGCTGTGGTGTGGGCCCTGAAGAAGCTGAGGCCATACTTGTTTGGCACTCACTTCAAGATTCAGACCGACCATAAGCCCCTCTTGTGGCTAAATCAGATGAAGGGTGAAAACCCCAAACTGCTTAGGTGGTCCATTTCCCTACAGGGGATGGACTTTACAGTGGAGCACCGGCCAGGTACAGACCATGGGAATGCAGATGGTCTCTCCAGGTACTTCGACTTAGGACATGAAGACGAGACTGGTTAAGGCTAGTTTAATGTCCCTGCGTTTGGGGGGGGGGGTTGTGTAGGAGAGTAGGGTCTGCTATCCTATGGTCACCCCAAATTTTAGCTTTTTGCTTCACTGGTTTTTGACATTTTGAGGCTGTGGGCCTGCTAATCAGACCCCCAGCCTGCTGTTCTCTCTACTAAATTGACACTATGCACTATAGGTGCATAACCAATTGGAATTGGATCACCCTGTGAGCCCCTGTACCAGTGTACACTAGGTACCCAGGGCATTGGTGTATCTAAGGCCTGCCAGGGGCTGAAGCATGTATTATGCCACCCCAGGCCTGGCCTAGCAATTTGACACAACTGGCTGATCACTCAGCTGGGGTAAGTTGGTGTAACCACCTCTTACTTAGGTGTAGTATACCTATACCTAACCTTAAATGGGACACATGTTAACCTATAAGTCACTCCTATGGCAGGCCTTGACAATCCTGAAGGCAGAGTGCTTTGTTCCATGTGAGATGGTGCTCTGGCATGAGCTGAGCCTGTCTGCAGTGGTTGGAACAACTTCCTTCTACCGTTTCCAGTTATCGTCATACCATATACTCTTAAGTGCATTATGAACCTCGCGGTTAAATGCTATCTTTGGTTTGGCTTTATCAAAACATGTCGAGTAAGGTGTCATACGAATTGGAATACTAACCCCTCGCCAATTCTGGCGACGGGGTTAGCATTCCACCCTTCTAGAGGGACACGACATGTACAGTACCTGAAACCCGGGTAAAATCAGACATAGCCTCAGCTCCACAAAATGGACGCTGCCACCACAGACACAAGTCTGCCCTCCTGCTGCTGGGAGTCCTTCCAGCTTGGGAGACATGGACAAAGGGTTTCCTGCCAGGGGAGATGCGTGCACCACCCCAGACAGGATTTTGTGTATTGGTCAGGTAGGGCTTGAATGGAATCAGATATGCCTGAGGCTCACAAGGAGCCTCGGTGCATATGCCAGTTCAAACCGGTCCTGGGGCACACCAGCCCCGGACCTGGGGCGAGCTGGACAAAGGATTGGGGGTGTAACCACCCCCCTTCCTGGTCCCACCCTTAGGGAGGGACCTAGCAGGTAGTCCGGCCCCTAGAATCCGCTTAAAGGTAGGAGCTGTGTCCTAAGACTTCAGACATCCTGGAATCAACTTAACTACAAGAAGAAGACGGGAACTTCGACGCTCTGCTGCACAGAGGACAGAAGGAAATCTCCCCTATGGTCAGGGAGTGACCATCTTGCTAACGCAAGCACCAACCAGCTATTTGACGTCTGCTTTGCCGCCGCCTCCCGCCGGAGCCCGAGCCCAGAGCCCAACAAGACCTGGACCTCCAGACCTCTCACAGCCCGATCCACAGTCCCTGCAAAGAAGGAACCCATGGAGGCACCGAGACACGTGGAGCCAGCCATCTTGAAAGACCCATGACAAGCTGCAAGCGCAACAACAGAGGCTCTCTCCAAGTTGTGCTTTGGGTCCTAAGAAGCCCAACACCCGAGCAACATCTGCACCAAAGGTGAGCCCTCCAGCATCTCCACGATCTGCGTGGGGCCCCTCTGCACTTTGCATCTCGATGCGCCTGCCCGGTCCCTGGCCCGTTGGCTAGTGGCCATTTTGGCGACCTTGTTTGAAAACTACAATGCTGGTCTGGTTGCTCTAGACTGGCCCCTGCTTCCCTCCAAAGGAGCAGCCCCTCTGACCTTGCTGGTCCGAGTAAACAGCTTTCTTCATTCTTCGCGACTTCTGTTTTTGCCAAGGCTTGTTTGCTTCCTTCGAGTCGCCGACCACACCGACAGCGAGAGCCTGCGTGGGACAGCTCGTGACCCGACTCCTGGACGCCGTCGACCTTCAGGGACCACGTGGCTGCGGAGACAAGCTACACCTAATCCCATGTTTTCACCGACTTCGCCTGGTACCTACCTGGTGCCATGCCGGTCACTGGCTAGTGACTGTGAACACTGTCCCCTCTGCTTTCAGGTCTTCTACAACTCCGATCCACCCTTGGATCCACCGCATCTCTTCTGGACCGACCGCCTGCAGCATCTTTGTCATCAGGCTCCATTGAATTGATAGACGAAACCCGACGCACTTCGAGACCTATGCACCCGCTTCCTGTGGGTGAGGTAAAGCTGGCACTCCGGTGCCCAAGTGTAGAGAAACATCTCTAGTGTCTGTGTTTTAAGTCTTAAGTTCGTAGTCCATTCAGAAGACCCTTCTAGCAGTAACTTTTGAACTTTTACGCACCCATTGAAAACCTATGAGAGCCCGCGTGTAACTTTCCTCACTGCACACGCGACCCGTGGACCTCCTGGTCACTAACTGAAGTTAGCTCCTTGTAGGCCCAGTGATTCTAGAGGCCCTAGGCCTTTTCCCTTTCCTGTTCGTGGTACTTATACCACTATTTTAGTATATGGTTTGATCGGCCACCAGGGCCTATCCATATAAAGTGCAACTTCTGTATATTGTAATACTTTCTTGTTTAACGATTTGTGCTCCTGTGCTCATAAAGAGTCTAGGGGATACTCTGAGTAATAAATACATATATATTTTGAATATATATCTGTGTGGTGTCCTTTCATTGGTATTAAGGGGGGTTACATATGGTAAAACAGCTTGCTTTACACGCTTTAACGAGTTTAGCCACAAAGACTGCTTAGCCTACGCTACCACTAGGGCAGCTAGTCCGAAAAGGTTGACTTACAACCACACCATAAGGGTTGCTTGGCATGGTACAAGGTGGTCACTTTAACTAGTGAACAGCATATACCAGGCCAACTTCTCACACCAAACAACAGGCAAAGTACCCTGGGAAGGACAGACACAAGACACAGTCAAAAGCACAGAAGAACAGGAGAGAAATGCAATACATGCACAAAACATGTCGCAAGAAACCTACACGAAAACAAGTTAGAAGTACTACCCTATTGTGGAGTACACACCACCTGAATGGACACATCACTGCATGCATCCAGTCAAGTGGCACACAGACACACTCATAGAGCAACAGAGCTGCCACAACACATTCCAGGCTACCTCCATACATTCACATAACCCTTGAAACTCACATTCAGGTGAAGAAGTTGTTGATGAGCTGTGAGCGGACGTCACACTCATCCTCATCATCACTGGCATCTTGGCCTAAGCCGGGATCCTCCACAGGTGCCGGAGGTTGATCATCGTCATCCTGGATGAGAGACACCTCCTTCCGCACTGCCATGTTGTGTAGCATGCAGCATACAAGGATTACTTTGGACACCTTTGCAGGCTCATATGGGAGTGTCCCTCCGGTCTTGTCCAGGCAGCGAAAGCAGCTTTTCAATCAATCAATCAATCAATCACTGCATTTGTAAAGCGCGCCGCATACCCGAGAGGGTCTCAAGGCGCTGGAGGGGGGGTGCTACTGGTCAAAGAGCCAGGTCTTGAGGAGTCTTCTGAAGGCCAGCAGGTCCTGGGTCTGTCGTAGGACGGTGGGGAGAGTGTTCCAGGTCTTGGCGGCGAGGTAGGAGAATGATCTGCCGCCGGCGGTGGTTTTTCGGATGCGGGGGACTGTGGCGAGGGCGAGGTTGGCTGAGCGGAGGCTTCGGGTGGGGGTGTGGAAGCTGAGTCGGTTGTTGAGGTAGGTGGGTCCGGTGTTGTGCAGTGCTTGTGTGCGTGGATCAGGAGCTTGAAGGTGATCCTTTTGTTGACGGGAAGCCAGTGCAGGCCTCTTAGGTGGAGTGTGATGTGGCTGCGGCGGGGAACGTCAAGGATGAGTCGGGCCGAGGCGTTCTGGATGCGTTGGAGTCGTCTCAGGAGCTTGTTTGTAGTTCCTGAGTAGAGGGAGTTCCCGTAGTCGAGTCTGTTGTTGATGAGGGCCTGGGTAACGGTTTTTCTCGTGTCGAGGGGGATCCATTTGAAGATCCTGCGGAGCATACGGAAGGTGTTGAAACAGGACGCGGAGATGGCGTTGACTTGCCTGGTCATGGAGAGAGTGGAGTCGAGGATGACCCCCAGGTTGTGTGCGTGGTCCGTGGTTTCCGGGGCTGTGCCAAGTGACGTGGGCCACCAAGAGTCATCCCAGGCTGATGGGTTGGGTCCGAGAATGAGGACCTCCGTCTTGTCTGAGTTCAGCTTCAGTCTGCTGTCCTTCATCCAGTCGGCTACGGCCTTCATTCCTCTGTGGAGGTTAGCTTTGGCAGTGTGGGGATCTTCGGTGAGGGATATGATCAGCTGGGTGTCGTCGGCGTAGGAGATGATGTTGAGGTTGTGTTGTCGTGCGACGTGGGGGAGGGGGGCCATGTAGACATTGAACAGCGTCGGGCTGAGGGAGGATCCCTGTGGGACGCCGCAGATGATCTTGGTGGTTTTGGAGCGGAAGGGTGAGAAGCGGACGCTCTGGGTTCTGCCGGGGAGGAAGGATGTGGTCCAGGCCAGGGCCTTCTCTTGGATACCGGCGTCATGGAGGCGTGCTGATAGGGTGCGGTGGCAGACCGTGTCAAAGGCTGCTGATAGGTCCAGGAGGATGAGGGCGGCTGTTTCTCCTTTGTCCATCAGGGTCCGGATGTCGTCAGTGGCGGCGATGAGGGCGGTCTCAGTGCTGTGGTTGCTGCGAAAACCAGATTGGGAAGGGTCCAGGATGTTGTTAACTTCGAGGTAGCGGATCAGCTGTTTGTTGACAATCTTCTCGGTCACATTTGACGGGAAAGGAAGCAGGGAGATGGGCCGGAAGTTCTTGAGGTCCTTGGGCTCCGCCTTGGGCTTCTTCAGAAGGGCGTTGATCTCGGTGTGCTTCCAGCTTTCTGGGAAGGTTGCTGTCTCGAAGGAACAGTTGATTGTTTTCCGGAGGTGGGGCGCGATGGTTGCGCTGACTTTGTTGAAGACGTGGTGAGGGCAGGGGCCCGATGGGGATCCGGTGTAGATGGAGTTCATGGTTTTGATGGTGTCTTCGTCGCTGACGCTGGACCAGACGGTCAGGCGACTGGTGCGAGTGGTAGTCGCAGGGGTGTTGGATTCGGTGGTGGGTGTGGGGGGGTCGGAGTTGAAGCTGTCGTGGATGTCGGTGATCTTGCGGTGGAAGAAGGTGGCCAGGGAGTCACACAGGTCTTGAGATGGCGGGATGTCGTTGGTGTTGGAGCTGGGTTTGGAGAGTTCTTTCACGATGCTGAAGAGCTCTTTGGTGTTGTGTGCGTTGTTGTCTAGGCGGTCCTTGAAGACGGTCTTCTTGGTGGTCCTGATGAGCTGGTGGTGTCTGCGGGTGGCGCTCTTGAGGGCTGTGTGGTTGTCTGGGGATCGGTCGTGGAGCCATTTCTTCTCCAGCTTCCGACAGGTGTGCTTGAAGATCTGGAGGTCCTTGGTGAACCAGGCGGCTTTCTTGTTGGTGTGGTTGGTTGTAGAGGTCTTGAGAGGGTGTTGGCGCAGTCGTTGATCCACTGTGTGAGGTTGGTCGCGGCGGTGTCTGGGTCGGTGGGGTTGGTGGGTGGTCTCAGGGCGAGGGCGGTAGTCAGTTGGTCCTCGGTGACCTTGCCCCAGCAGCGGCGTGGTAGCTGTTGGGTGTGGTGGTGTGTGGTGGGTTTTCTGAAGGTGAAGTGGACGCATCTGTGGTCGGTCCAGTGTGGCTCGGTGGTGTGGTTGAAGGAGACGTGGGGGCTTGCGGAGAAGATGGGGTCGAGCGTGTGTCCAGCAGCGTGAGTAGGTGTCGTTACAAGCTGTTTGAGTCCGAGGTTGGCGAGGTTGTCGATCAGGGCGGTGGAGTTGGCGTCGTTGTTGTTCTCGAGGTGGAAGTTCAGGTCCCCGAGGAGGATGTAGTCCGTGGAGGTGAGGGCGTGGGTGCTGACGAGGTCGGCGATGGTGTCACTGAACTGTGGGCGGGGTCCGGGAGGTCTGTAGATGAGAGTTCCTCTGAGGGTGGTGTTGGGGTCGGTGTGGATCTGGAAGTGCATGTGCTCGGCGGTGGTGAGGGTGTCATCGGTGTTCGTTGAGATTTTGATGGAGTCTTTGTGGATGATGGCGATTCCTCCTCCCACTCTGTTGGTGCGGTCTCTGCGGGAGATCTTGTAGCCCTGTGGGATGGCTATGGCGATGTCTGGTGCTGAAGTGGTGTCCAGCCAGGTCTCCGTCAGGAAGGCGACGTCGGGGGCGGTGGAGTCTAGAAGGTCCCAGAGTTCGATGGCGTGCTTGCGAGCGGAGCGGGTATTGAGGAGGATGCAGCGGAGGTGGTTGAGTTCTCTGGCTGGTGGTGTGGAGGGTTGGATGCTGGTGAATCTGCAGTTCCGGCAGGTGAAAGGCCCCTGGGTGCGTTTCGGGGTGGCCCGGTAGCAGGGGTGGTCTCGTCTGGTGTTGAGTGCGTGGAGGGTGCTTGCGTCATAGTGCAGTCTTGCATTGCGGGGGGTGCGGGGTCCAGGGGTTCTGGCGCTGGGTGCGGTCCAGGCGTGGACGGGCTTGCCTTAGGCGCACCTTAGGCGCGCCAGCGGCGCGCCCGCTGCGTGCGTCCGCTGTGTGGCCGCTTCGCGGCCTCCATATGAGGACAGAGGGAGGGTGGAGCAGCTGTGAGGTGGGAGCGGGGCGGCCAGTGGGAGTGAAGGGGGCGGGTCCGCAGGGGCTCAGCAGCCGGGGAAAACCCGGGGAAAAAACAGCGGGAAAAGACGGCGGGAGAGGGACAACAGAGCACAGGGGTACAGAAAGCAAAACACAGGAGCACAGAATGAAAAAACAAAGTGGCACAGAGTGCCAAGGGCAGGGGTACAGAATAAAAAAGGGAGCGAGCAGTCAGGCGGCAAAAGCTGAAACGGAGGTTCAACCCACAGGGGGCTGCGTGGTGGATGGGGGGAGCGGCCTGCCTGGTGACAGGGTCAAAAGTCGCTCTCTACCACCGCTTCGCGGCCTCCATATGAGGGCACAGGGAGGGAGGAGCAGCTGGGAGGTGGGAACGGGGCGGCCAATGGTAGTGAAGGGGGCGGGGCCGCAGGGGCTCAGCGGCGGGGGAAAACCCAGGGAAAACCCGGGGGAAAAACGGCGGGAAAAGAAGGCGGGAGAGGAACAACAGAGCACAGGGGTACAGAAAGCAAAACACAGGGGCACAGATTGAAAAAACAAAGTGGCACAGAGTGCCAAGCGCAGGGGTAGAGATTAAAAAAGGGAGCGAGCAGTCAGGCGGCAAAAGCGGCAACGGAGGTTCAACCCACAGGGGGCTGCGTGGCAGATGGGGGGAGCGACCTGCCTGGTGACAGGAGGCCGAATGTCCGCTCAATCACCCCCCTGCTCCGACCATGTGTCTCACTGTAGCGCAGCTCGGCTGGTGTCACAGGGTTCCTGAGGGGGGTCAGCAACCACGGCATGTTGGGGCATCCGTTGTCACCTACACACACAAAAATGAACAAGTAGCTGAGTTTTGTAGGAGTGCGGAATACAACATTGACAAACACACACAATGAGAAACAGTCAGTACACACCGACAAGCCAGGCATGCTGAGCTGGAATCTGTGGAGACCTCAACTTCCATCTGGAGAACAACAACGACCGCAACACCAGCACCCTGCTCGACAACCTCGCCAACCTGGGACTCAAGCAACTGGTGTCCACCCCCACCCACCTCGCCGGACACACACTCGACGCAGTCTTCTCTTCCAGCACAGACATCAACTTCAGCCACGCCACAGAGCTTCAATGGACGGACCACAGCTGCGTCCACTTCACCTTCAAGAGAACGACGTCCCACCACCACCAGAAACAGGCCGCCCGCAGAAGCTGGAACAAGATCACAGCAGACCAGCTCGCCACCTCCCTGAGCCAGCACCCTCCTGCCAGCTCAGCGAACCCCAGCCAGGCCGCAGACAACCTCACGAAGTGGATCAACAACTGCGCGGACGAACTCGCCCCACTGAGGACCCCGCCCAGCAGACCCGGCAGCAAGAAGGCCCCATGGTTCACCGACGAACTCAAGAGCTCCAAGAAGAACTGCCGAGCCCTCGAGAAAGTCTGGAGAAGGGAACCGACACCGGACAACAGGACCTCCTTCAAACTTGCCACCCGGAAACACCACCAGCTGATCCGCGCCGCCAAGAAAACAGCTTTCAAGGACCGGTTGGACAACAACGCACACAACTGCAAGGAACTCTTCAACATCGTGAAAGAGCTTTCCAACCCCAGCGCAGGAAACAACGACATCACCCCATCGCAAGACCTCTGCAACTCCCTCGCTTCATACTTCTACAACAAGATCGCCGACATACACAACAGCTTCAACAACCAACCAACGCACACCATGACCGAACAACCACCCCCCACCACCACCCTCCACGCCTGGACCCCGATCAGCACCGAAGACACCATCCGCACGATGAACTCCATCCACTCCGGATCACCGACCGACCCCTGCCCTCACCACGTCTTCAACAAGGCCGACGCTGTCATCGCACCCCACCTGCGAGACATCATCAACACATCCTTCGACACCGCCACCTTCCCCGAGAGCTGGAAGCACGCCGAACTCAGCGCTCTTCTCAAGAAACCCACAGCGGACCCCACCGAACTCAAGAATTACCGCCCCATCTCGCTCCTCCCGTTTCCAGCCAAAGTCATCGAGAAGACCGTCAACAAGCAGATGGCCGCCTTCCTCGAGACGAACGGATCCCTCGACCCCTCACAGTCCGGCTTCCGAGCCAACCACAGCACCGAGACCGCCCTCATCGCCGCCACCGATGACATCCGAGACCTGATGGACAATGGAGAAACAGCGGCCCTCATCCTCCTAGACCTCTCCGCGGCATTCGACACGGTCTGCCACCGCACCCTAGTACGGCGCCTCAGCAACATCGGCATCCAGGACAAGGCGCTGGAATGGATCATCTCCTTCCTCGACGGAAGAACACAGAGAGTCCGCCTACCACCGTACAAGTCAGAGGCCTCCGAAGTCATCTGCGGCGTCCCCCAAGGATCATCTCTGAGCCCCACCCTCTTCAACGTCTACATGAGCCCCCTCGCGGCCATCGTACGCAAACACAACCTCAGCATAATCTCCTACGCCGACGACACCCAGCTGATCCTCTCCCTGACCAACGACCCCGCCGCCGCCAGAGCCAACCTGCACGAAGGGATGAAAGAGGTAGCCGAGTGGATGACGACCAGCCGCCTGAAACTGAACTCGGACAAGACGGAGGTCCTCATCCTGGGCTCCTCACCCTCCGCCTGGGACGACTCCTGGTGGCCTCCCGCCCTGGGCACCGCACCCAAACCGACAGACCATGCACGAAACCTGGGCGTCATCCTGGACTCCTCCCTCTCCATGACCAGGCAAGTCAACAACGTCTCGCATGCTACGGAAGATCTTCTGGTGGATCCCCACCGAGACCAGGAAGACCGTCACCCAGGCCCTCGTCACCAGCCGACTGGACTACGGCAACGCCCTCTACGCCGGTACCACCGCCAAGCTCCAGAAGAGACTCCAGCGGATCCAGAACGCCTCAGCCAGACTCATCCTCGACATCCCACGAACCAGTCACATCTCCGGACATCTGAAAGACCTTCACTGGCTCCCCGTCAACAAAAGAATCACCTTCCGCCTCCTCACCCACGCACACAAAGCCCTACACGACCAAGGCCCGAGCTACCTCAACAGCCGAGTCAACTTCTACGCTCCCAAACGCCACCTCCGATCAGCCAACCACGCCCTCGCCGCCGTCCCCCGCATCCGAAGAGCGACTACAGGAGGAAGATCCTTCTCCTACCTGGCCGCCAAGACCTGGAACTCCCTCCCGACCGACCTGCGCCTGACCCAAGACCACCTCTCCTTCAGGAAGAAGCTGAAGACCTGGCTGTTCGAGCAGTAGCGGCACCCCCCCCCCCCCCCCCCCCAGCGCCTTGAGACCCTACGGGTATGTAGCGCGCTTTATAAATGTCAATGATTGATTGATTGATTGTGATATCAGAGTGTCAATGCGACTACTCCTCATAATGTAGGCATTGTGCGCAGAACCAGGGAACCATGCACACACATGTGTGATAGACATGTCAGCAAGACATACCACCAGAGCATTGATGGAGTGGTAGTGCTTCCTGTTCCGGTATGCCTGCTCATGTGCCTGTGGTGGTATCAGGGCCACATGTGTCCCAGCAACAGATCTGATGACGTTCAGCATTCTCCCCAGTGTATAAAAGGCATCCTTTATTACAGGGAGTTCAGCTGGGCTAGGGAACTTGATGTACAGGTCTAGGAAATGCAACATCCCCTCCAAGACATCGCATAGCACCCGACTAAACATTGTTTGCGACATACCACCAGCAGTAGCCACAGTGTACTGGAAGGTACCAGTAGCAAAGAAGTGCAGGGCCTGCCATCACCTTCACCTCTGGGGCCAGTGCTGTAGGGTATGTCCGGCAATGTAGCAGATGTGGCGCCAACTGCTCCGCCAACTCCTCAATCAGTGGCCTGGTGAAGCGGTACCGTCTGATGCAGTCGCGTTTCTGCATGGTTGCAAGGTCTGGGAACGGTCGATGGACAGCTGGTGCCCTGCAGTACAGAGATGCACAAAGGAAGATTGTCAGTTCATCCACCCATGTGGCCATGACCAGGCTCAATATCACATGCTAGATCATGACATTACACAATGTACTGAGGTGTGTGCTGTTGGGCATGGACGCATATGTCACCTACATGACCACCACCTCACATCTCAATTCCACATTTCCACATGAGTCCCATGTAGTGCAATGGCCAATCATCTGGCTGTGTCACCCAACCTATGTACTGCTGCAACGTTCAAAACACACACCACAGTGAAAAGTGAGGCCTGATATCTCCCAGGCATCACAGATCTTTGCCATGCAGAAACCCAGGGTCCCTGTATTGCCACATCGACACAGCAATGGACATAGCATAGCAAGTACACACCACAAGGCAAAAGTAAGTCCCACAGGTAGTGGCCACTGTTGTTCCTGCCGGCCCTACATGTACGTCTCTTAGACACACACACCATCAAGGTGGATGCATATACCACATGGATGTGGAGACTGTCACCCATTGGGCACATTTGATCAGACACATCTGAAACACAACATGCACGCAGACTGTGGGTGCACATCTGTATTGTGGCTACAGGTCTCACTGTGACGTACATGCCATCACCCCCAGGGCTCAGGTTGTATGTGACATGTCCTAAACATATCCAACCTGAAACTGAGTCCGTGACTCATGCCCATTACTGTACAATTGCACATCACAGTGGTAATGTGCGCAACACACAAAGGATTCTGCCCCCATGTACACGTGCACAGCCTGGGAGTGGCTGCACAAAAGTGCCACCCAACAAACCATATGTGGCCCCCCCAAACATCCAGGGAATGCAGCCTTACATGCAATGGGACACTGTGTGGCCAATGCTGTAGTGTGGTAGGTGTGCACAGGTGTCCCTGGCAAGTAAATGTGTGTTGCATCCGTAGAATAGTCACACCAATGAGGTCCGACGTGGGTGACAATGCGTACGCATTACACGGTTCATGACCGATCTATGCATACGCTTTGCCATTGCCTGCAATGAGGTCCGACGCTGGTGACAATGCGTACGCATTGCACGGTTCATGACCGAGCCCTGCGTATGCTTTGCCATTGCCTGCAATGAGGTCCGACGCTGGTGACAATGCGTACGCATTGCACGGTTCATGACCGAGCTGTGCGTATGCTTTGCCATTGCCTGCAATGAGGTCCGACGCGAGTGACAATGCGTACGCATTACACGGTTCATGACCGAGCAGTGCGTGCGCTTTGCCATTGCCTGCAATGAGGTCTGACATGGGTGACAATGCGTACGCATTGCACGGTTCATGACCGAGCCGTGGGTAAGCTTTGTCATTGAATGCAATGATGTCCGACGCGGGTGACAATGCGTACGCATTGCACGGTTCATGACCAAGCCGTGCATACGCTTTGTCATTGAATGCAATGAGGTCCGACGCGGGTGACTATCATGCATACCCGTCGGGCAGGCATGGTCCGAGACAGGCGTACGCCTTGGCCATTGAATCGTATGGAGACGGGTGCATGTGTATTTTCAAAATACGCGTTGTATAGTCAGTTGAACGAGCTGGGCGCACCCATTGGCTCCGGACTGTCATGGAGACGGATGCGGATTCAAAACTTGTACGAGTTGTGCACTGGAAATTCAGTTGGATGCCTACAACAATGTTGCAATTTCAAGTGTTCCATGAAGGTGAAGATTTGAACTATGCGGAAGGCATGTACGAGTCGTACATTTAAATGGATTGGCCAGATTCATAGAATGCAACCGTGTTGGACCTATCACTTGGGACACAGGGCACAGATTCTGCCTCTGCAGCACAGATATAAGGCTGGCTGGCCCCCAGGGAGCTCACTTGCCTGCACTACATGCTTCTGGACCACATTCCTGCTACCACTGCTGCTGTCTCTGCATCCTCTGGCTCCTGCTATGGCACGTACTCTGGAGAGGGCCCCAGCCTTCACTGAGGAGGAGAACCAGGCCCTGCTGGACGGGCGCCTTCCACAGTACAACAAGCTCTATGGGAAACCAGGAGAGCAGGTGAGTGTGCAGTCCACTGCCTTCCTAATTATGCATGTTGTCTGACTAGCAGTACTAGCAATGTGTACACCAGTGGCAAGCATTCTCACTGACTACTTTCATCCCCCAAAGTGTGTAGGTACATGTAATGAACAGGTGTCCTGCTGCTAAAGTGCATTAGTGCATGCTTAAACTATCCAGGCATTGTTAACATGTCAGCCATGCAGGGCATTTGTCCTTCACCATGGTTGCACTACCTGTGATACTCATTTCCCTTTGTGATGATGACATGTCTATCCAAATGTGTGCAGCACAAATATGGGGCATGTGTGTTAATGTACTTTTCACTTTGTCATCCTCACAGGTTGATGTCAACCAGAAGCAGGAGATATGGCTGACCATCGCCCGGGCTGTTCGTTCGGTGGGGGTCTACAAGCGCCAGATCTGTAACTGCCAGAAGAGGTGGCAGGACCTTCGGGGCTGGACCCGGAGGATAGCTAGAGTCCAGCTGAAGCGCTGTCCCCTCCACGCAGCAGGAGCGGACACCGGACCCTGACTCCCCACATGCTCCGGATACTGGCGGTGGTCTTCCCGGAGCTGGATAGGCATCTGAAGGCCAGACAGCAGCAGGAAGGGGGTAAGTCCATGCCTAATCTGTGTACTATGTCTGACATGCTAATTGCAGTCTTTTGGCCTGGTCACACTTCCACATTACGTAGGTCTTGTAGTCCAATACTCAGGTCCCTCAATTGTGTGATGCACCCTCTTCATCTGTTCCACAGGTGTGGCCCCTACACTCTGTTGCTTGTGTTACACCTCGCGTTTTTCGATTGAGTGGTCAGATCGGACACTTTACTCGTCCCTCCCAGAATAACGGTTTAATTGAATTTAAACCTTCATACAAGACGCATTTCCCGTCTTTGTTTATCCGCATTTCGTGCTGAAAGCGAGCAGCGAGCCCTTAAAACAACGGACACAGCGGTTTATTGTGGCTGCAAATACGGTGTTACTGAGTTTAAACCTTTACACAGACACCTCATATGTCTTTGTTTATCCGCGTGTCTTTAAACTGGAATCCAAGCTGAAATCCCTAAAGAGTACGGACACAGCGGATCAAATAGATTTTCAAATCTCATTGGATACGATCAAGCGCATCAGTCGCCCTGTTTCTATTCCTTGTCGTGAGTACCTATAGTTCCCAGATAATTTTCCTGAAGAGACCCCATATCCAGAGTGGGTTGAAACGTCGTCGACACCAACCAAGGGAGAGCAAAAAAGACTTGTCATATTGTTATATGCCTCTCATTGTTGTTTTTAAGACCTTCTAAATATTATGTTCACCTTGTAGGCTATGATCACTTCACTGGGTTTACTTCTCTGATTCTTCACCTCTTTTCACTTTTTTCAATTGTGCCTGACAAAATATAAACTGCTTATGATGTAATTGTGACTTATGGAATAAATCATATTTACTTCGGCTGAAGTAAATAAGCTCTCCAGGCTATTTAAGTAGTTACATTTATTGTATTTTCCTTTAGCAAAGTGAGACAATCCTTGGTATACTTTCTGTTGTTTTTTGATTTAATCGGTTGTGAGTATAATTTTTACTCCGTAGTGATAAATGTACTAATCAAATAAGTTCCTTGTGGACCTTTTCTTGTTTAATACAAATACCCAGTTCACAAGGACATATGGGTGGCTCTTGTTCCTTATAAATAAAGCTTGTGTCACTAGGGCACTCTGTCCCTGCAGTCAGCTATGCTTCAGCTTCCGGACAGCATCTGTTCCCGTGACTCTGTTGTGTGTTTCATGGGTGGGTCAATTATTTACACAATGCCTGAGATCTGACATGTGATCTTTGTGTGCCCTTGAGATGTGTTCCAATTGCTGGTCTGACTCGCCACATGTGGCTGGGGTATTCCAAAGAAACCCATGCAGCAGGGGACTCTAATTTTGGGGCCTCAGGAGTATGTATATCAAGTATGTCACACTTGCTTAGCCACCTGACTACTGTCCAGGGCCAAACACTGTTTCATGTAGACCTGGCCAGTCATGCCTCCTCAAGGGCATTTAGAAACACTCTGTAATCCCACTCCTGTGTATGAAATTACAGGTTGTGCTTAGTGACATGTGCCTTCAGGTGTCTGCCTCTGTGTCATTAGGGTGTGGCTTGTTGTTACGTACAACTGGGGTGTCCATGATTCAGAGGGTCAGCATGACATCTGAGATGTGACTGTGAGAGACAAGACCTGTGTGACATATAGGTGTGTGATCATCTTACAGCGCACAATGGTGTATGCAACTGTGTCCTTCATGCAGCTGGGTTACATGCATGGCAGACTGTGATGTGTTAATGTACAGGGAGTTTTGTTTGCAGAGACTCATATGTCTGATTTGCATGATGTGGGGTCTTCTGGTTCCTGTATACGTTATTTGCAGGGGATGGGCAAGTGCGCCGGTCATCTTCAGAGTTAGCTCTACCCCTGAGCTAGGATTGTGTGTCAGTGCATATTGTTGTTGTCTGAATGCCCTGCCCCTGTGACAAGAGACAGTGTTGACTGACTTTCAGGGCATCCCAGTGCCATGGCATTTAACTTGCTATGAGTGATCCTGCATTGTGTTCAAGTGTGCACCATGCACCCCAATGTGGCATTGCCCATCAGGACATGAGAACATCATAGTGTGTGTTGCTGGCATGCATAACAAGCATGTGAAATGAGTCTCTGCCCATCCCTTCATCCGGACACCTGTACTGAGTCAGTAGCAAGAGATGTGCTGTGTGTATAGTGACATACTCCTACATGTTCACTTGCATGTCGAACTAATGTGTGGGTGGTGCATGTCGACACATTGGGGTGTTAGCATTCAACATGTAACAGACATATGTGTGAAAGTCAAGGAGGGATATGTGGGCCATGGTTGATGTTGAGAATGACAATTGACTTATTCTAAACAGTGTTGGCACTCTGAGCTGTGTTCAGCTGATGATGCCAGGGCTTGCCCTGTGATGTGATGTACTCACTGTGGGGTGTGCAGTCGGTGCAGGTGACTGATGTTGTTCTCTTACTCCCTATTCCAATCCAGATACATCCACGGCCACAGGAGGGGACAGCTCCACGGACCAGGAGGAGCCACAGAGCCTGACAGGGACAGAAGGAGAGGAGTCGGGGGTACGCAATGGCACAGAGGGTGAGTGGAGCCACACAGACGAGTCGTCAGCACCATCCCCCCCAGCTGAGGGCCACAGCAGCTATGAGGATGACTCCCTTGTGGAGGCAGGTGTCAACAGCCACCAAACCCCAGCTAGTGAGGCTGTCCCCACCACCACCACCACCATCCTCCCATTGGCTCCCATCCCAGAGGTCCCTGTAGGCTCCCGTGTTCATGAGCATGTCTCCTTTGTGCCAGGCACCGCACCCCCTGCCCCTGTGTCCCCTGCTGCCCTGAGTGAGGAGTCTGTGGACTTACTCACACAGATCCATGTAGGGCAGACGTCGATGCTGAAGGTCCTCCATGCACACACAAGTCTGTTGACACAACTGGTGTCGTTCATGGAGGGCATTTCCTCGGGCATGTCTGCCCTACAGAGGACCAATCAGTCCATGGCCTCCTCCCTGACGGCAGCAGTGTCCCTCCTCCAACAGTCCCGCACCCCTCCTAACCCTGCACCGCCCACGATTCCTAGCAGCCTACCTGTCCCAGGCACACAAACACCCAAACCAAGGTCTAGACGAGCACACAAGCGAGCGCAGGGGATTGATACCACACTCACAGGGGTTGGTTTGCAGACACACACACAGTCATCCACAACCACTCTGCAGTCCTCCGAGACCTCTCCCTCCCAGCCCCCTTCCCCCTTCCCTTGCATCACCTGCAACCCCATCTCCCCAGAAGCTCTTCCTCTGTGACCTTGGCCTCTTCCCCACCGACCCAGCAGATCCTGATCACAAGGGGAAGAGGAAGTCCCCACACACAGAGGGGAGTGCCCCTCACACCCGGACACCCTCCCCCAGGCCCAGTCTGACTGAGACCCCCACCCGCAAGCCCCCGGAACCAGAAGAGCAAGACCCCCACCACCACGCAGCTCCAAGGCAAAGTCTCTGTCCTCCATCCCCCAGGCCACCACTCCAGAGGTTCCTCCGCCACACCCTGCCCCGGGTTCCCCCACCCACAGATACACCATCCCCAAAATGCTAAGGCCCTCCCCCCCTGCCACTTGCTCCTACACACCTGGTTAGACAGTTAGTGCCACTGATGTGGGGAACGTGTCTCCCCCCCTGTCCTGCCGACCTCACCTGCCCCCCATTCCGCTCCCATGGATGTAGGCACTGCAGTGGAGTCCACGACCACCCCGTCTGACTTGGGCACTGCAATGGGGACCTAATCCACTCCATCTGACCTGCCTACTGGAGTTGGGCTGGCACCCACCCCATCTGACTTGTGCCCCACAGTTGTGACAGCACCCACCACTTCAGTCAGCTCCACTGCAGTTGCAAGTGTCTCGCCTGCATCCACCACCTCTTCACTGCCTCCTTCTGCTGCGCCCTGATCCTGTCCCAGCGGTGCCTGACCTGCCCCCATGTATGCCCCTCCGAGGGGATGACCCCGATCCTTAGCAGTGCAGGCAAGCGAGGTGTGACAGTTGTCACTCTAGTTCACTCCTTTTCATTTGGACATGGACTGGCCATTGGCCTTTTGTTTGAACGGACGTTTAACTTTTCATATGCTGAATAAAGCTTTTTTCTTTATCCCTGTGAACTTGATTTAGCTGTACATTATGTTGTTGATGATGTTTAACATGCCCTTGCACCTGTAATGCTTGGTTTCCAATGTTGAATTCTGATGTGTTGCCGTGAGGTACTCCATGTGGTCCATGAGATATGTATCCTATTCTGGTGGGTATCCATGTAATCTTTTGCAGCTCCCTGGGTGTGTCATGATCAACTATTTGTGGACATCTCTGTGACCATTCATTTCATTTGCATGGTCACATCTCTGGCATGAACCGATGCACATATGATGTGCTTCCCATTGTCCAATTTGTCTTTTCCACAGACTGCACGCATCACCACTGGACCTACAGGTGTGGGTATCATTGGTATAGGAGCAACTGGGTCCTCTGTGCAACTTGCTAGACATATGTTTTGAGTATGTGCAGATGACTTAGGGTAGACACACGTACCCAGGCTGTTGTGACCAGAGCCTTCATTGTGCGGTAACTGATGGCTGACTGCCCAAGTGTTCTGCAGCCATGAGTGAGATGTGCTGTGAATATGTTTGCACAGCTGGGCTTCCATAGGAGTTGGGTCCACCCAAGTAAGTGTGTTGTCCCGTGACATAGCCTGGGCCCATGGTATGTGTTGTATGAGCATGTTTGTGTGTCCACATCCCTGTTCATACACAGGCAGTGTTCCCTTGATATGTTCCTGTTGTTGATGCTTGCTGAGTGGTACTGGGTTCATCCCACAACTTTGCCATGGGCTACCAGATGTGTGGGTGCATGACACACTACTCTTTTAATTGGTGTATCATCATTGGGATTTGTCAGTTCTAAGTGGTGATGATGTTGTCAGACACAGATGGGACACAGTCAGGGTTCCCCAAGGCACTTGTTTATTTGCAAAAATACGTAGTTGTCCCTAGGTGGTACCTTTTAGTGATTTAGACATTTGTATGTGTGTGTGACTGCTCCCACTTGCCGGGTTCATGGCTGCAATGTTGGCAGGTGTCAGCATGTGTGCCTTGTGGTTCTCCTTGGCTTCTGCATTGTCCTGGGACTGTGGCAGGTCACGTGAGCTTTGCCGTAATGGTCATGTACCACATACTGTGCAGTATGTCTGTCATTCCCCAGGGTTGCAAACTGTCCTTATGTGATGTGTCTGTGCACCTTAGTCCCTCCCAAAATTCCTGTGTTTGTCATGGGTGCATGTGCAATGTCACCTGTCCATGTGGGCTTCACAGATGCACATTGTTGCAGTTCAGGGTGTGTGGTGTTGAGGCTAGACTGGTGTAAATGTTTGCATGGATGGTCCCCTAGCTCCCGTTTGTCCATGGATGAGGGGCCATGCTGAGTGATTTGTGTTTGTGTATGTGTGATGTACATTTGTGGAACAGGACACATGTCTGGGTTTCCCAGTTTGTATGTCATCTGCCTTTGTCATCACAGTGGAGGTGTCATCCATGCGTGTGACACCCCAATGTCTGGTCCCTGGGAGTAGTGCTGTTGTGTGTCAGTCTCTTGCTGTGTTAGTTAGTGTTCATTCAAGCTTGTGCCACATGTGTCTGTTGTGCTCCCTCTCATCTCACAATGCCTGATTGCCCACTAAGGGTGTCCCAATGATAGTTTTCTTTTGTATGGCACTGTGTCCACATCTGTGTCACTGTGGTTCAGGCCCCCTCATGTGTTGTGTAGTTGCCTGGGGATTCTGAAACACACACACACACATGCTGTGTCAGATATGCAGTGTGAGGTTGCCTGTTTGTGTTTGTGCATCTGCACCAGTGCATTGGTATTGCTGTTGTTTGCCTTTGTCTGGATGCTGTTTCTGTGATTTTCCCTGCTGTCCCTGTGAGTCATATCACATCATTGTGCACATTCATCCTGGTTGTTAGATGCCATTGCTGGCATGGAATGGGAGTTGGTGAGCTTACACCTACAGTCTACACAGGTTGTTTTGATTAGTGTGTCTATTTTCGAGATTTGTGTATGCTTGGTGATGGTCACTTCTGCTCTTGTGTCATTGTACACTGTATGTATTGTCAGCCCCCATGTGTGGTGCTTGTCTGCACATGGCCGAGAGTGTGTCAGGTTTTCACAGCACTGTTAGCCTCACCACATCTCTGTGGGAATGGGACACAACCACTAGTTTGTCCCAGAAGTGTTTAATGTGTTGGGAGCAGGGATCATACATGCTGTTTGTTATTTGCAGCTTTGCCCATGATGACACTTACCTTTTGGTCACTGTGATGAGGGGGGGGTTTAGACCCCATCACCACAATGCTCAACATCTGCTGGAGTTTGGAAGCCCACGCTTAACTTTTGTTCTACACAGTGAGGGGGTGTTATTTTTACATTGACATAGTGCTATAGTGATGCTTGCCTTGTGTAGGGCACACTCATTTGGTCAATCAATCACATAATTTGTAAAGCACGCTACATACCCGTGAGGGTTTCAAGGCGCTGAGGGGGGGAGGGGGTGCTGCTGCTATTGGTCGAAGAGCCAGGTCTTGAGTTGTCTCCTGAAGGTCAGCAGGTCTTCGGTCTGTCGCAGGTAGAGGGGAAGGGTGTTCCAGGTCTTGGCGGCGCGTTGGGAGAAGGACCTGCCTCTGGATGCGTGGGACCGTGGCCAGGGCATGGTCAGCAGAGCGGAGATTCCTGGATTCCTGTTGGGTACATAGAAGGAGAGTCGACTGTTGAGATAGGCTGGGCCGGTTTTGTGGAGTGCCTTGTGTGCGTGGATCAGGAGTTTGAAGGGGATTCTTTTGTTGACGGGGAGCCAGTGCAGGTTCCTCAGGTGGGGGGTGATGTGGTCGTGGCGTGGGACGTCGAGGATCAGGCGTGCGGAGGCATTCTGGATTCTCTGTAGTCTGCTGATGAGCTTGGATGAGTCTCCGGCGTAGAGGGCGTTTCCGTAGTCGAGTCTGCTGCGGACTAGGGCCTGGGTGACTGTTTTTCTCGTGTTGGTCGGAATCCATTTGTTGATCTTGCGGAGCATGCGGAGGGTGTTGAAACAGGTGGAGGAGACTGCGTTGACTTGATGGTCATGGAGAGTTTTGAGTCGAGGATGACTCCCAGGTCGCTTGCGTGGTCGGTGGGGGCCGGGGGGGGACCCCAGTGATGTGGGCCACAAGGAGTCGCCCCATGCGGAGGGGTTGGATCCAAGGATGAGGATTTCCATTTTGTCTGTGTTCAGTTTGAGGCGGCTGTCCTCCATCCAGTCGCCGACGGCCTTCATTCCCAGGTGGAGGTTGGATTTGGCCGCGAGGGGGTCCTTAGTGAGGGAGAGGATCAGCTGAGTGTCGTCGGCGTAGGAGATTATGTTGAGGTCGTGCTGTCGGGCGATGCATGCTAGTGATGCCATGTAGACGTTGAACAGTGTCGGGCTGAGGGAGGATCCTTGAGGGACGCCGCAGATGATCTCAGAGGCCTTGGATCGAAATAGGGGGAGGCGGACTCTCTGCGTTCTGCCGGAGAGGAAGGAGGAGGTCCAGTCCAGGGCCTTGTTACGGATCCCTACGTCGTGAAGGCGTGTGCGTAGTGTGAGGTGGCAGACGGTGTCGAAGGCGGCGGAGAGGTCCATGAGGATGAGGGCCACCGTCTCGCCGTTGTCCAGCAGGATCCTGATGTCGTCTGTGGCGGCGATGAGGGAGGTCTCGGTGCTGTGATTGCTGCGGAATCCTGATTGGGATGGGTCAAGGATGTTGTTGTCTTCGACGTGCCGGGTGAGCTGGGTGTTTACTATCTTCTCGATGACCTCAGCTGGGAACGGAAGCAGGGAGATGGGCCGGAAGTTCTTGAGCTCGCTCGGGTCCACCTTGGGTTACTTCAGTGGGGCGTTGATCTCTGCGTGCTTCCAGATCTCAGGGAAGGTGGCGGTCTCGAAGGAGAGGTTGATGATTTTGTGCAGGTGGGGAGCGATGGACTTGCTGGTTTTGTTGAAGATGTGGTGCAGGAGAAGGTCGGATGGGGATCCGGAGTGGACTGTTCCCATGGTCTTGATTGTGTCCTCGATGCTCACAGTTGGCCCAGGTTGTCAGGGTGTCATGGGCGGTGGGGTGCGGTGGGTTCGGTGCTGTGTGGTCAGTAGGGGTTGTCCGGGGTCTGAAGCTGTCATGGATGTTGGTGATTTTCCAGTGAAAGAAGGTGGCGAGGGAGTCGCACAGGGCTTGCGATGGTGGGATGTCGTTTGTGTTGGAGCTGGGGTTGGAGAGTTCCTTCACAATGGTGAAGAGCTCCTTGCTGTTGTGTGCGTTGTTGTCAAAGGGGTCTGTGAAGGAGGTTCTTTTGGCGGACCTGATGAGGTGGTGGTGGTTGCGGATGGCGTCTTTGTGGGCGGTGCGGCTGTCTGGCGTCTTTTCGTTGTGCCATATGTTTTCCAGTTTTTGGCACGTGTGTTTGGAGTTGAGGAGTTCCGGGGTGAACCAGCTGACTCTTCTGCTGGTGTCTGCGTTGGTGGGGCTTTTCAGAGGAGTGATGGTGTTTGCGCAGTCGTTCATCAAGCGTTCGAGGGCGAGTGCCCCCTCATCCGGGTTGGTTGGGGTCATCGGGGTGTTGAGTGCGAGGTTTGTCTGTAGTTGTTCTTCAGTGATTTTGCCCCAGCAGCGGCTGGGGGTCTGTAGGGTGTGTTGGTGTGTGGGTGGTTTTCGGAAGGAGAAGTGGATGCAGTGGTGGTCTGTCCAGGTGAGTTTGGAGGCGTGGCTGAAGGTGATGTGGGGGCTTGAGAAGATGACATCTAGCGTGTGGCCAGCGTTGTGGGTCGGCGTTGTGACGAGCTGTTTCAGTCTGAGGTTGGCGAGATTGTCGATCAGGGTGGAGGAGTTGCTGTCATTGTTGTTCTCCAGGTGAAAGTTCCGGTCTCCGAGGAGGATGTAGTCGGTGGAGGTCAGCGCATGTGTGCTGATGAGGTTGGCGATGGAGTCGCAGAATTGAGGCCGGGGTCCTGGAGGTCTGTAGATGAGGGTGCCTCTTAAGATGGTCTTTGGGTTCGTGTGGATCTGGAAGTGCATGTGTTTGGCGGTGCTGAGGGTGACGTGGTGTTTGTTGAGATCTTGATGGTGTTTTTGTGGACGATGGCGATTCCTCCTCTGGCCCTGTTGGTGAGGTCTCTGCAGGTGATCTTGTACCCGATTGGGATGGCTATGGCGATGTCTGGCGAGGAGGCTTCGTTCATCCAGGTCTCGGTCAGGAAGGCGACTGCCGGTGATGTGGTGTCGAGTAGGTCCCAGAGTTCGACGTGTTTGTGTGCGGAGCGAGTGTTGATCAGGATGGAGCTGGTTGGCTTCCGTTGTGGTGGGTGTCTTGGCGCTTTCGTGGCAGGAGAAGCTGCAGTTCTGGCAGGTGAAGGGACCGTGGGTGCGCCTCGGGGCAGCCTTGTAGCAGGTGTGAGTTCTTCCTGGGTTGAGAGCGATGAGGGTCTTGGCGTCGTAGCGGAGGTGGTCGTCCTGGCAGGTGTGGGGGCCAGGGGTTCTGGTGCTGGGCGCGGTCCAGACGCAGACAGGCGCAGACAGGCTTGCCTTAGGCACCCCTTCGGCGCGCCAGCGGTGCGCCCGCTGCGCGCGGCCGACATATATGGGAGGGAGGAGCAGCTGGGAGGCGGGAGGCGAGGGACGGTTGTGACGAATGGGCACGGAGGGGGCGGGGCCGCAGGGGAGGCAGCGACAGGGGCGGAGGACAGGAGACCGGCACGGGGCACAGAGGAGCGAAGGTGTACAAAAGCAAAGGGGCACAGAGCAAGCGGCGATCAGAAAACAAAATGCAAAATACAAGGGGCACAAGCAGAGCGTCGATCAGGATACAGAATATAAAATAGGAGGGGCACAAAGCAGAGCGGCGAGCGGGGGGCAGGGGGCACAAGCAGAGCGGTGATCAAGATACACAATATAAAATAGGAGGGGCACAAAGCAGAGCGGGGGGCAGGAGGCACAGAGCAGAGCGGCGATCAGGATACACAATACAAAATAGGAGGGGCACAAAGCAGAGCGGGGGGCAGGGGGCACAGAGCAGAGCGGCGATCAGGATAAAAGAGAACAGGCAGCAATGGAACACTGGAAAAACGTACCTAAGGCCACCACTGGTCACCAGGGATGAGACGCAGGTGGAAGCCTGCGGGTGGTGGAGGGCCTCGAATTCCACCGGTGGCAGCAGACAGTGGGGGTGCAGGTGGTGCTGCAGCGGGGGGGGCTACCTACCAGAAGGTTGTTGGTCACACATGTGCTGTTAGTTACATTGTATGTTCAAAGTCATAGTCACTGTTGTGGGCATTTGTCACAGACTACTCACAGTTGTCATGATGTTAGGGGGAGATGGATTTTGCTGCCATGCCTAATGTTGGAGTATGATGGATGTGTGGCGCATCACCCATCCTATGGCTGGGGGTGGCAGGGGTGATGGGGAACATAAGCCCTATGAGTGGGGGTGGCAGGAGTGCTGGGGAACATAAGCCCTATGGGTGGGGGTGGCAGTGGTGCTGGGCAACATAAGCCCTATGGGTGGGGATGGCAGGGGTGATGGGCAACAGGTCCCCAATGGCTGGGGGTGGCAGGAGTGCTGGGGAACATAAGCCCTATGAGTGAGGGTGGCAGGGGTGATGGGCAACAGGTCCCCTATGGCTGGGGGTGGCAGGAGTGCTGGGGAACATAAGCCCTATGGGTGGGGATGGCAGGGGTGATGGGCAACAGGTCCCCAATGGGTGGGGGTGGCCGGGGTGATGGGCAACAGGTCCCCTATGGCTGGGGGTGGCAGGAGTGCTGGGGAACAAAAGCCCTATTAATGGGGGTGGCAGGGGTGATGAGCAACAGGTCCCCTATGAGTTGGGGTGGCAGGTGTGATGGGCAACAGGTCCCCTATGGGTGGAGGTGGCATGGGTGATGAGCAACAGGTCCCCTATGGGTGGGGGTGGCAGAAGTGCTGGGCAACAGGTCACCTATGGGTGGGGGTGGCAGGAGTGATGGGCAACAGGTCCCCTAAGGGTGGAGGTGGCAGGGGCGATGGGCAACATATGCCTTATGAGTGGGAGTGGCAGGGGTGATGGGCAACAGGTCCCCTATGGGTGGAGGTGGCAGGGGCGATGTGCAACATATGCCCTATGAGTGGGAGTGGCAGGGGTGATGGGCAACAGGTCCCATATGGGTGGGGATGGCAGGGGTGATGGGCAACATATGCCCTATGGGTGGGGGTGTCAGGGGTGATGAGCAACATTAGCCCTATGGCTGGGGGTGGCAGTAGTGATGGTCAACAGGTCCCCTATGAGTGGGGGTGGCAGTGGTGATGGGCAACAGGTCCCCTATGGGTGGGGGTGGCAGGGGTGATGGGCAACATAAGACCTATGGCTGAGGGTGTTAGTGGTGCTGGCCATGCAACCCCTATGGTGGGCTGTTGTTAGTGGCCAGGATGTGGATCCCCTGTGTGTGTATGTGCCATTTTGCAGGTATGTGTCGTTTGTTTATGTGGTAGGTGTCTGACTTACGGCCTGCACCATCGGAGTTGGTTCCTGAGCCGGTCAAAGATGTAGAGTACTGGTATGACTTGCGCGATGGGATTCATGATGTGTCCGTGTTGTACACGCTGCTTGTTGCTCCGTCTCGTACCTGCTGCAAGCTGGTCCGTCTCGTAGCCGTGGATTGAGTTGTGGTGCAAATCGTAGCTGATATGCTTGTTTTCCGCATGCTGTGACGTGCCATACTTGGTGACCCATCCGGCGCGTAGGAAGTACGCATCGTACTTGTCAGGGCGGAAACTGCTATGGATACTGCTTCCGGGCGACTCGGTTCAGCGTTAGGAGTTACGGCTCGGACGGAGAATGAAGCTTGAATCACAGCCTACATGTCGGGCATGTTTTTGGCAGTTATGCGCATCGTACTTCCTCTGCAGGACGGACCGGCTACGGGTACGTGTCGGTCACACAGTAAGGCTACGGACAGCTCTCGGGAGCTGTCCGACCCGGTATGGTAATCGACCCCTAGGTATTACTATTAATTAATTTAATCATAACAAGCATGAATGTGAGCTTAATTTGCAACTACTACCAACCTATTAGGGTAGCAATTGGTTGTAAGAATGTTGTAAGTGGGTTTTAAAAATCCCCAAAGTTTATGTAGGAACCTGATTATGAAAAGAACATGTAGATGTATTTTATTATGTGATTTGTTTTATTCATAGAAAAATAATAGGATCTCCTGCATGATTACATGATCGAATCTTAACACATGAAAAGTTATGCATATGAGATGTTTGTTAAATATGAACTCTGTATAATTGGTTTGTATGATGTTTTAATTGGTGCCGATCACGATCCGGTAAAAAATTACCCCGTGCGACTCGTATCCGGTCTTTTTACCGTACGAATCGTACAAGTGCCGTACGAACTGGCAATCACGATTCGCATGGTAAAAAGTCCATACGAACCGCATTGGGAATCATCCCCCACACGTCCTCGGGTCGGAAAATGTGTCCGACACGTCCTCGGACGATTTACCGTACAAACGTGAAAAGTCAAGTCCGACCGAGGAATCACGATCCATCCCGTGCGTCCGAGGTTACAACCGTATGGAAAAAACACCGTCCGCACCGAACTCCTATAGCAACCATGGAGACATGTGCCCGCATACGCGCCCAACACTCCCCCCAGCCCCCGTACGTCCGACACGTACCCCCCGTGTACGTACACCCCCACCCGTCTAGGTACACCCCAGTACGTTCAAGTCCTACCCCCACCCCTGTACGTGTCGTACCATCGTGTACCCACACCCCAGTACTTTCTAGTCCTACCCCCACCCCTGTACGTGTCGTACCATCGTCTAAGTACACCCCAGTACGTTCGAGTCGTACCCCCACCCCTGTACGTGTCATACCATCGTGTACCTACACCCCAGTACGTTCGAGTCGTACCCCCACCCCTGTACGTGTCGTGCCATCGTGTACCCACACCCCAGGACGTTCGAGTCCTACCCCCACCCCTGTACGTGTCATACCATCGTGTACCCACACCCCAGTACGTTCGAGTCCTACCCCCACCCCTGTACGTGTCGTACCATCGTGTACCCACACCCCAGTACGTTCGAGTCCTACCCCCACCCCTGTACGTGTCGTACCACCGTCTAAGTACACCCCAGTACGTTCGAGTCGTACCCCCACCCCTGTACGTGTCGTACCATCGTGTACCTACACCCCAGTACGTTCGAGTCGTACCCCCACCCCTGTACGTGTCGTGCCATCGTGTACCCACACCCCAGGACGTTCGAGTCCTACCCCCACCCCTGTACGTGTCGTACCATCGTGTACCCATACCCCAGTACGTTTGAGTCCTACCCCCACCCCTGTACGTGTCGTACCATCGTGTACCCACACCCCAGTACGTTCGAGTCCTACCTCCACCCCTGTACGTGTCGTACCACCGTCTAAGTACACCCCAGTACGTTAGAGTCGTACCCCCACCCCTGTACGTGTCGTACCATCGTGTACCTACACCCCAGTACGTTCGAGTCGTACCCCCACCCCTGTACGTGTCGTACCATCGTGTACCCACACCCCAGTACGTTCGAGTCCTACCCCCACCCCTGTACGTGTCGTACCATCGTCTAAGTACACCCCAGTACGTTTGAGTCGTACCCCCACCCCTGTACGTGTCGTACCATCGTGTACCCACACCCCAGTACGTTCGAGTCCTACCCCCACCCCTGTACGTGTCGTACCATCGTCTAAGTACACCCCAGTACGTTCGAGTCGTACCCCCACCCCTGTACGTGTCGTACCATCGTGTACCTACACCCCAGTACGTTCGAGTCGTACCCCCACCCCTGTACGTGTCGTACCATCGTGTACCTATACCCCAGTACGTTCGAGTCGTACCCCCACCCCTGTACGTGTCGTACCATCGTGTACCTACACCCCAGGACGTTCGAGTCCTACCCCCACCCCTGTACGTGTCGTACCATTGTGTACCCACACCCCAGTACGTTCGAGTCCTACCCCCACCCCTGTACGTGTCATACCCCCGTCAATGTACACCCCAGTACGTTCCGGTCCTACCCCCAACACAACCTCCTAAGTACGGAGCGCACCCCAGGCCCCAACATCACAACCGCATGTACGAGTCGTACCAACCCACACACAAGGACAGCACCCTACAACCAAATGGCCCATGTACACACCGTACACACGCTCAAAACGCACGTACGCAACCAGGCCAAAACTAAACAACACAAGAATACACCATACGAATGGCACAAAGCCACTAAACATGGCCAACAAACACTACAAAAACACCTTCACTGACCTGCAACTGCCAAAGACAAACAGAGGCCCAAAACACCACCACTACTTATAACACACCCACCCAAACTTCAAACACTGCCACACCCACCCATGGACCAATAAAAAGGGCCCACACACACAAACCATGAGCCTTTGCAACAGACTCACTGCTGCCAGACACCACAGCACCATACTACAAGCTTCACCACACCTTACACTTGCACACCTTCACACAACCACCTTCACAAACACACCCTCATCACATTCTCACACACACACACCCACAACCATCCACACACCCCCCCCACCATCCACACCCACACCCCTCACCATGCCCACTACCAAGAATCCAAAGTTCAGTAACCGAGAGTTGGAGGTCCTTGTTGATCAAATCCTCAGAGTCGAGCCACAGCTCTTTGGAACATTGGTCAGAAACACCAGCCTGGCAGCAAAAACAGCCATGTGGCAGACCATGGTCGATGCTGTGAATGCTGTTGCGGACACCAGAAGGACCAGGCAGGAATGCCAGAACAGGTGGTACGATCTGCGGAGGAGGGTCCGAGCCAAGAGGCAGGAGGAACACGACCAGACCAACACCACCGGAGGAGGGCCCTCCCGCAGACCCGTACACTACCATCCCTGGGAGGAGAGGGTGATGGCCATACTGCTGGTGGAGGCAGTCGAAGGATTAGAAGGACTCCGAGACCCGGGTGAGTACACAAACAACGCACCTCACATGGGGGGAACGGCATCCACAACCAAAATCACTAACAGGCACGCAACCACCACAAGCCATCGCATGACTCAACCACACTCCATGAGCACGCACATGCCACTGCTGCCACCATGCCCCATGCACCCAGCTGGACAATGTCAAGTCACAGGCCACAGAAGACAACAACACATGACACGGTAACCCGGATGGCGGGAGGCTGGGCCCCAAAAATCACATAGTGCAACTCAGAAGCAGACAACAATGCACTCCGGCCATATGGCCTAGGTCACAGCCAGACAAACAGTGTGTCCCAACACAGGAATGACTTGCCAGCAAATGGCGGATGCCTTGCATCAACACATGGGGGTGAAGGCACTGTTTTGCACATGACAGCAGCTAATGAACAGCCAACATTGTGAAAGAGTGGCAGCACACACCACCACAGCAGCAGCGCACAGACACACATCACACCCAATGGGTGCCTGGAGATCAGAAACAAACTCACATCAACAAGCCAAGGGCCACTCAAAGATCTGCTAACAGTGTGTGCCCAGGAAGCTGGGCTGAGGTGACAGAGGGTGACACACGGAGGGAGGGAGAGGGGGACACAGAGGGAGGGAGAGGGGGACAGAGAGGGAGGGAGAGGGGGACAGAGAGGGAGGGAGACGGACAGAGGGAGGAGGCTGACACACGGAGGGAGGGAGAGGGGGACAGAGAGGGAGCGAGACACAGGGAGAGCAAATCAGCCGTGTGGCGTGTGCGAATGTCTGCTCGTCAGCAGGTAGACTGCGTGCATGTAGACAAGGGTGGCCAGTCCCAGAACCCCCCCTCTTCACCATGGCAAAACACAGGGCCATGTCACAACCTGTTCACGAGCACAACGACAGCTACCTGGATCATATAAGTGTGTGGATCCACTCCATGTGCACATGTACAGTGCTACACGGAAGGTGCCAATGCATGGCTCGCAACACCTGCCCACTCCACTGCTGACTGCAGTCACACTTGACGCAGCAAGTAAGACTGTGCCACACATAGTTAAAGGGGCCAAAGTGGTGCCCAAGGGACACACCCATGCACAAGTGCACTGTGAGTGGAATGCAAGACAGATCCTAATTCCAAGAGGAAATGTGCCAACTTTGAAACTGATGAAACATGGATGTTGCATGGACCAAAATTAACATTGTCTCTCTCACACACAGGTCAACGTCGTGGTGCACCCCCCAACACAGGGGGGGAAGACTCACAGGACCTGGATCTGCAGCAGCCCGATCCCACAGGCAGCGACCACTCTCACCACTCTGTGGACGACCCCGACCGACCTGTCCCCTCTGGTGTCCAACCACCTGCAGCACCTGCGTCAGGTACAACTGTGCCAACCACCACCCCCACTCCTGCCACATCCCAGGAGACACCCAGGATCCCTGCCCCAACACCACAATGCAGCCAGGCTGGCCAGGAGGGACACGGTGTCCCGGGCACTCAGGAGGAGGCAGGCGACAACGCCAATGCCACCCCTCAGGGGTCCCGGAGACCCGATGTGCCCACAAGGGCAGGCCAGGCGCAAGTGGGCAGGGGTGGTGGGAGTGGAGGACGGCGGAGGCGCGAGCCTGACCAGTTGGCTGGGGATCCGGCATTGTCCCATGTCCGTAACATCCTGGACTCATACCGGCAGGACACCACGGGCATGGCCCAGGTTGTGTCCACCCTCAATGAGATCAAGGGGACCCTGGATGAGATAAAGACCCAGCAGGCCCAGCAACATGCCTGTCAACTGCAACACCAACGGAGGATGGAGGACAGACAGGCTGAGCAAGTGACGGCATTCCAGGGGATTCACGCTACACTCCGTCGGATGGCCGACAACATGGCCGACCCTCCCTGTGCCAGAAGGCGGAGAACATCACCACGCACAGGGAGGGATCAGGAGGAGGAGGAGGAAACATCCGACGGAGCATCCCAGACGTCGTCACGGCCTGCTGCTGAGGTTCCCCGCAGGAGGGCGGGTCGTCCACGGAAAGGACCGTGAGGGTCGGCGCTACATCACCATCTCCCAGGACACCTGGCCTGGCACCTGGCCCACTGGAGCAACAGCATCACAGCATCAAGAGACATTCTCTGCCACATGGC
This sequence comes from Triturus cristatus, assembly GCF_964204655.1. Taxonomy (NCBI): domain Eukaryota; kingdom Metazoa; phylum Chordata; class Amphibia; order Caudata; family Salamandridae; genus Triturus; species Triturus cristatus. The sequence goes on from NC_140591.1 coordinate 94,397,362, forward strand.
CCTGCTGGTCACTGGCTGACCAATGTTGACAAAGACTGTGGCATGGACTCTGAGGATTTCCAATGGCAAGGACACCAACTCCCCTACTGAACTTTGGATTCCAAAATCCCGGAAAGACCCTCACTTTGTCCCCCCCCCCAATAATAAATCACACTATGAAGAGTAGATGCCTGCTGGTTGCATTATTACCTAACATGTGTCTTGTAAAGTCAAAACATGCCTGAGTCATCTTTTCTCTTCAACCATCCACACCCTGGGGCCTGAGTCTGGCACAGGAAACATGGGTCACAGTGTATTAGGCAAGACAGACATGGAGCACCATACACACCCGTGATGGGCCCAACCAGCTGAGGGGGTTGCCGAACAACCGTGCTGATACAGACATTGAGTACAGCAACAGTCATGCGCAGAGGTCAGGGATCCAGTCCAGTGTCCTGGGGGGCACCCAGGTATGTGTAGACAGGTGGCAGAACCATGTCCTGCAAGCTTGAGTCCGGTGGATGCAGAGAATGGGGGCCTGGCCAACGTTGGATGCATGGGGATGGCACATGTCACAATACCCACACAGTCATGGACATCATGCCCAATACACAGTCTCAGCCCACACACACAGCTTGCATCTTGCCACTCGACACATTGACACATAGCCACAATCAGGGAATACCATGCCAGACATGCAGGATGCACCGTGGCAACACACCAGCATTGACTGAGAAGAGGCACCTTGGAGGCCTAGGGACACCTTTATTAGTCATGTATTCGGGATTGCAGAGGCAACTCGAAGTACACATGAACACATCATGTGGAGTAACATGTGGGTCCAACACTGGCACCCCCCTTCAGCAGCACACATGCGTGTTCGCCACGGAACTGGCACACAAGCGTCGGCTAACAGCTAAATACCCACAGCTGCACACGGAGAGCCTGCCATACACCATAGATCCGCTGATGTGGAAGTCCCACGCCATGTCAAGCCAATGTTAACCGTATGTGTCCGAGGGCAGTGTCACACACATTGATGCCATCATCACAATCCCCTATCCCATCACTGATGACTGTCAACCAGGCAGACCATCTATTCAGGTGTACACAGCTGCATGTCGTGTCCCATGGGGATGCGACATGGCTGCAGAGGAACCAAACATCGACAGGGGCAGTGTGCATACATCGTGAACAACTGCCACACCCAATACACCCCAGATGCATCCCTTACCCCATGGAGACTTCCAAACGTGTCCGTGCCTGTAACGCTGAGTCAGCCCACGATGTCATGTCCATGAGGAATAGCAGTGCCACAACTATGCAACCAGCAGACGGCATGCGCAGGTACCTGGGGAAGAGAGACACACAAGAAGTCAGCCACAAAAAGCACAGCCACTTGCATGTGCATTTACTCGACACATGTATGGATGACAACATGCTAGGTCACAATTATGACTGGGGAAGTACAACCATCACTGGCACCATCACTCCAGTGACACACCCACACACACCTCTGACTCACGTGCCATACATGCAGGTGGAGACACACATCACAACGCATGCCACACGGGGCCAAATGTGTGCACACTCAGACACTGGTACTCACCACTAAGCAAAGAAGTCGCGTATGAGCCGAGTCCGGATGTCCTCTTGCGGCTCCACATCCTCCACATCACTAGCCCCATTGCCAAGCCCTTCGTCCTCCACGGGTGGATGGTCCTCGTCATGTTGATCCAGGATGAGTGGCACAGCTCTTTCAACTGCCATGTTGTGCAGCATGCAGCAGACCATGAAGATCTTGCAGACCTTCGCCGGGGCATATGGGAGTGCGCCGCCGGTCTTGTGGAGGCACCTAAATCGGCTCTTCAGCATGCCAAACGTCCTCTCTATCACTCGCCTTGTCCGGCCATGGGCGGTGTTGTAGCGGAGCTGGGCCGGCGTGATGGGGTTGCGGAGAGGTGTCAGCAGCCAAGGCATGTTGGGATATCCAGCGTCCCCTACATGGGAAGCACATGGTCATCGTTAGAAGTGGTGAAGCGGTCGTGCTGGTAGGCTATACAGAATACAGGACAGACAGACTGTACCCACCAACAACACATGCCCGTTCGTTGCGCAGCTGCATCATCATATCAGGCATCCCGCTACGCCTCATGATGTAGGCATCGTGTGCTGATCCTGGAAAACGAGCACAGACATGTGAAATCACCATGTTGGACTGACACACCACAAGGGCATTGATGGAGTGGTAGTGCTTCCGATTGCGGTACGCCACCTTCCGTGCGTGTGGTGGTACCAAAGCTACATGTGTCCCATCTATGGACCCAATGACATGGGGCATTCCTCCCAGGGCATAGAATCCACGCTTGACCTCAGTCATCTGTTCAGGGGTTGGGAACTTGATGAAGTCATCCAGGTGATTCAACATGGCCTCTAAGAAATCATGCAGCACACCGCTGAACGTGCTCTAGGACATGCCACCAACATGAGCTATGGTATTTTGAAAGGTACCCGTGGCAAGAAAATGTAGGGCAGCCATTACCTTCAGCTGGGGTGTCAGTGCCGTGGGATACCTGTGCTGCGGTTGCAGGTGTGGTGCCAGTCTCGCCGTCAACTCCAGAATCAACGGTTGGGTGAAGCGGTAGAGCCGGATGCTGTCATTCTCCTGCATGGCAGCCAAGTCTGGAATTCTTCGGGCAAGAGGCGGCGCTCTGCAGTAATTTGGAAGTGACAAGGAAGAGTGAGTGCACTACGACAACAACTCATGTGTACTGAGCACATGTTAATCTGTCAATACACACATGCAACATAGGGAGTCAGGTATGTGCTACATGGCCAGGACACGTATGGATGCAAGGTGACACTCCTTCCAAGACCCAGCTACACACGGAGATTGAGAACCTCCCCATGCCACGCCATGGGAATAGCTGTGTCCCAGTGCAAGTGAACAGCCAGACGCAACACAGGAGTGACATACGCCCACACATCAGCAGCAGTAGGATGCCGATTGCAGAGACTGGTAGCGGAACACTGGAGCCACAGGTCACATGACATTACACTAGGACAGCCCACACACCTTGCCATGAAGGTGCACATGTCATGACTCACCACACATTCCTTGTGAGGATGCTGACATGTCCTTGTCACGCTACTCCGTGTCCCATGCATACATGTGCACCTCACATCCGATACCACATGTGGCATGGTGTGCGGAACAGTGTGCAATGACAATCTACACACAGACACATGTTGGTTGCTGCAACGGGTGCAGCTTTTGAGGGTGCTCCAACATCAACCTGATGGGAAGCCCCCACACATACATGACATAGTCACATTGTGCACCGTGGGTAGTGACAAGTCAGGTGTCATAACCCCTGTACCGGGCATCAGGGGACACTTCCGTGTGTTGGTGTCCGTGCCATGCCAGTGACGCTCACCCCAAGTGCGCAGTACGACATGCACACATGTCAAAGGAGTCAAGGGCATGCCTGGCACACATCGCACCATCACACAGTACATCTGTACACATCTCATCATACATCTGGTGCCTTCTCCACTCAGGAGTAATGTTCCACATCACAGGCCGTGACACCTGTGCCCCACACATGTAGTGATGCACAGACGATGCCTCGATGTCAATTAATGGACAAGTATGTCCATCCATGGACAAGTATGTCCGCCCTATCCCTACCTGTGTGCCGCCTGTCACCACTGTGATGTGTGAAAACCGCTGTACTGCTACCAAGAGGGCCTGTGTACGTTCCCATATCACTATTGGAGTGCTGCCGTATGTGTACACATCGTGATGGTGAGCGTACAGGCATGTGTACGGCCCGTACCACTACGAGTACGCATACGCGAGGACACCCATAGTGGTACGGGCCGTACACACGCCTGTACGCTCCCTATCACTATGGGTGTCCTCACGTATGCGTACTCATAGTGATAGGGAGCGTACAGGCGTGTGTACGGCCCGTACCACTACGAGTACGCATACGTGAGGACACCCATAGTGATAGGGAGCGTACAGGCGTGTGTACGGCCCGTACCACTATGGGTGTCCTAGCGTATGCGTACTCGTAGTGGTACGGGCCGTACACACGCCTGTACGCTCCCTATCACTATGGGTGGCCTCGCGTATGCGTACTCGTAGTGGTACGGGCCGTACACACGCCTGTACGCTCCCTATCAGTATGGGTGGCCTCGCGTATGCGTACTCGTAGTGGTACGGGCCGTACACACGCCTGTACGCTCCCTATCACTACGAGTACGCATACGTGAGGACACCCATAGTGATAGGGAGCGTACAGGCGTGTGTACGGCCCGTACCACTATGGGTGTCCTCGCGTATGCGTACTCGTAGTGATAGGGAGCGTACAGGCGTGTGTACGGCCCGTACCACTACGAGTACGCATACGCGAGGCCACCCATAGTGATAGTGAACGTAGTCACGCGTGTACGGGCCGTTGCAATGCATTTGGGGTGCCCTAGGGCCCCGGAACGCACCGTACCTGTGTGTGAAGCTCCAAATTACATAGGGGACACATGAGGGACAAGTATTAAGGCCTACATGCATGCTGGTTGTCATGGAGACCAAGTTCAAAATTCGAATTTCTTCTGGAAGGTGAACAGCAGAAGTCAGTTGGAATTAAAATACTTTGTTGCAATGTGTTTGTGGAGCTGACATCATGCGGGAGAATGAAACCGATAGAGTACACACAGACGGCTAGGTTTGAAGGGATTGGTGGAAACATAGGATGCAAATGTGAGTGACCAATCACTCTGTACTCCTGTGCATGAGACAGGGCAGAAAGGCACATATAAGGCAGCCAGGTCCCATGAGGGAGTACTTGCCTGCACATCTTTGAATTCTTCGACCCAGCTGCTGCTACTGATTCCCTGGAACCATGTCAAGGGCTGTGGAGAGGTCACAGCCATTCACCCTGGAGGAGAACATGGCATTGCTGGATGTGATCCTCCCACAGTACCCCATGCTGTATGGGCGACCAGGGTATCAGGTGAGTGCATAGGCCACTGGCACAGACTGTCCCTATGTTGTGACTGTGACTTCTGGCATTGTGTCCTGGTGTGACACACATGCCATGTACTGTTGGGAGGGTCCCAGGGGGGGGATGCCTGATGTCTCCCAGCAGTGCCCTGAGACAGGAGGGGTGGGTACAGAGTGCTCCCGTCAGTGCCCGGAGACAGGAGGGGTGTGTGCCTATCACTAACAGCAGTGCCCTGAGACAGGAGGGGTGTGTGCCTATCACTAACAGCAGTGCCCTGAGACAGGAGGGGTGTGTGCCTATCACTAACAGCAGTGCCCTGAGACAGGAGGGGTGGGTGTGGAGTCCTCACAGCAGTGCCCTGAGACAGGAGGGGTGGGTGTGGAGTCCTCACAGCCGTGCCCTGAGACAGGAGGGGTGGGTACAGAGTGCTCCCAGCAGTGCCCTGAGACAGGAGGGGTGTGTGCCTATCACTAACAGCAGTGCCCTGAGACAGGAGGGGTGTGTGCCTATCACTAACAGCAGTGCCCTGAGACAGGAGGGGTGGGTACAGAGTGCTCCCAGCAGTGCCCTGAGACAGGAGGGGTGTGTGCCTATCACTAACAGCAGTGCCCTGAGACAGGAGGGGTGTGTGCCTATCACTAACAGCAGTGCCCTGAGACAGGAGGGGTGGGTGTGGAGTCCTCACAGCAGTGCCCTGAGACAGGAGGGGTGGGTGTGATGCACAGTGTGAGCCTTGATCATTGATTGTGACATTGCCATCATTCCACCTGTGTACCCACTATAGCACGTACTGCTTTTTCCCTCACCAGAGGATCATGTCCCTATGACAAAGGTGCAATGCGTTGGCTGCATGACATGCCTTGTTGTTACCAGCTAATTTGTTCTCATATGTCTCTCTGTGACATGTGGCTGGTGTATTGATGTGGTGTCACTTGTTCTTCCTCACAGGTAGGCGCCACTGCCAAGGAGCAGATCTGGCTGACCGCTGTCAGTGCCGTGAGGGGTGTGGATGGTCGGAGGCGGAGCCTGTCCCAGGTGAGGAAACGCTGGCAGGATATCCGGTGCTGGACGCGGAGGATTGCACGGGTCCTGCTGGGGGACTCACCTGAGAGCCACAAGAACCGCGGGCGCCGCCGTCTGAGCCACCTCCACAGGCGTGTGCTGCCGGTGGTCTTTCCAGACTTGGAGAGGCGCTTACAGGCGATGCAGCAGCCGGAAGGGGGTAGGTACATGTGTGTTTGTTGTGTGTCACCGGCATTTGTAAGGGCACAGTAGCATGAATTCACTGCCAGGGTTTAAAGGTGCTGTGCAGATCCAGTTTGCCCCAGTATTGCGCTGCGCCCCTGCCACCCTTCCCCTCCTTGCAATGTGTTCCCTGGTCTGTGTGTAGTCACTCCTTCACAAGGTAATGTAGGCTGGCGCTTTGTCCACGAGAACTATGCCTGTAGCATCATGTGTGGGGGTGGTGTGTAACAGGTTTTGGGACCTTGGCTGTGCCCTGTCAAGTTCACTGCATGTGGGTTCCATGTCAGTTGGCACTGATGCTGACTCCAGACATGGGAGTTGGTCTCTCATGTGTCATGCCTTACAGCGCGCATGTCCTATGTAGTGGCCTGTGACATGATGTGCATGAGTGTGCGATACGCATAGTGCAGGGATGGTGGCGTGTGTTGCAGTCATTACCATTCAGGAGCATGGAGTTGCGTGGCCACTACTGTCCCCTGGGGCACCTTTTCATCAGTGTTGTATGTGTCATCATAAACGTGGACACTCTCAGTGTCTACAGCGCAGGTTGTGCTCTGTGCCATTGTCCCCTGGCACCATGTATATAGACATGCTATTTTGTACAGGTGTCCACTGTGCAGCCTGACCTGAATGTCCTTCTTCATACTCACAGTTGCTAGTGCCTGTGTGTCTTGTTATACTCATCTGAGGATGGGCACTGGTACCTCATTATTTGTACAGGCACACCTTGGCTGTTTGGCGTCCAATCTTGCATTTTGCCTGCCCCTGTGTTTATCACCCAGACTATGAGATGTTGGTGCCACCTGTGTCTCAACTATTTGCCTCGTGTAGGGGGTGGTTGGGGCGGGCAAAGCCTATATGTCAAATCCAGATTTCTACTTGCTGGGTCTGGGCAGTGTGTGATGTTTGTCTGGACACACACGCAAGGTGCAGTGACCGAGTCATGTTGGGCATGTTTTCAGCATTACCTATGCAGCATGTGTCTCAAGTTCATGGATATGGTCCCTGGTCATCGGTATTTTCGCCAACGCTGTGTGGTGCAGATGCAGTGCTGGATTGTCCCCAGGGCCTGGGTGCTATGTCAGACTCCGTTTCCTGTCTTTAGCTATTGTCTCATGCTCTCCATGGTATTTCAGTGGCATGGTGGCTCAACCAACTGTGTGTTTCATGCCCTACATCGGTACCTTGTTTAGTAGATGTTAGGGATCTTCCTTTTCAGGCTATGCAATGTTACCTATGTAGATTGGACTCATGTGACAGATGTGTACAGATGTCTGATTAATTTCTGTCTCTCCACCCTGCCCACAGCATCGTCGGGGGACACAGAGGGAGACATGGACACAGACAAGGCGGAGGGACCGAGCACCAGTGCCAGCCGTGACATCGGGGCTGGCACATCGAGTGGGACAGAGGCGGAGGATAGTGCGGCCGAGGACCTGTCGACTGGCACGTCAGAATACGAAGCTGACAGGTCCGAGGAGGATGTCTCCGAGTGGGCGGTGGCTGCACCAGCAGCTGACAGCGGAACAACACCTCGCACCACCCCCTCAGTTCCCATCAGCCGCCTCCCACTTGCTCGTGTCCCTTCCCAGCATGCCCGGTCACCGCATGTCTCCTTCATGCCAGGCACCGCACCCCCTGCCCCTGTCTCCACTGCTGCCGCCAATGCTGAGTCTGTGGACATCCAGCGGCAACTGCAGGTTGGTCAGGCTGCGATCCTTAATGTCCTCCATGCCCACGGCCAAACCCTCACCAACATCGAGGCATACTTGGAGGGCATTCATTCATCGCAGGCTGACCAACGCAACTTGCTGAGGTCCATAGACTCCACACTGACTGCAGCAGTGGGTCTCCTGCAGCGCGACCTCCCCCCACCTACCCCTGCCCCATCCACACTTCCCACTCCCATGCCTGTCCCACGTACACCCAGACGTCGGCATGCACCCACATCAACAGACACAGGCACCACACCAGCAGGGAAGATCCACCGCACTCCTCCTGACACGCACACACAGGGTGAGGTAGGCACACCCACTGGGTCGGGGGGCAAACGTGTGACACGCAGCCATAGTGGGAGTCCGCATTCCACCCAGTCCACTCCCTCCAAATCCCCTCCCCTCAGCTCTCCTGGCCACATCTCCCCCAAGGACTCCTTCATGGCCGCTCTGTCCCTGAGCCCCACAGTGACACCACCACGCAAGCGGTCAAGGAAGTCCTCGGTCAGGGTGGTTGATTCTCCCCTCCTGTCTACACCCTCCCCCGGTGGCGCTGCGACCCATCCCTCTGACCCCCCCCCCTCCTTGGGGCCTGTGGTTCCTTCGGGTGCAGGGGAATCCCTGGAGGACCTTGCAAAGGTGTGTAGTGCCATCCTGGCCTCCGCCTTTGGCCCTGCCCCACCCCCTGTGGTGGAGTCCTCCATCCCTGCACCCACAACGCCTCCCCTTTGCCCTGATGTCCCTGCGGTGCCTGGTGCTCCCCCCCCCCATGATGCCCTCACCCCTGTGGAAGACGATGGCATGTAACTGTGCAGGCAAGGTAGGGGACACGCATCCCACTGTGCCCCCCATCCAGCTGAGACTCATTGACTGCCCTATGGGCTTTGTGAATATTGAACTGCCTGCGATCCACGGACATTGTGCTCATGCTGAATAAAGCTTAATTATTTTTTTCATTATAACACTACTGCTATGCTGGTATTGGTGTTGGTGGGGCTGCTACATGGTTTTGGGTGGTGTTTATGTGTTGGGTGTGTGGGATATGTAGTAGTGTGCTGCTCATTGGGGGGACCCTGGGATCTGTGTGCCATCACAAGGTGTTAGCTAACTTTCTTTGTTCATGTAAGCAGTTACTGCATGGTGCAATTGTCCCAGGGTGTATTCCTTCCTCTGTGTACCCTGATATCTTCCCTGCAGGGTGTTCCCAATGTTTAGCGCAGAGCTGTGTCTACATGAGCTGTGTGTGTGACGGAGCCCTTCTACTTTGGCCATGCATGCAGGGCCATGTCTCCACCTGCAACATTCGTGGCATCCTTGGTGATCACTGTACTTGTGTGTGGAGTCTGTTGACATGAGTTCATGGGGACATGTTCCCTTGTAGGCAGTATGCATGTGGGTACTTCCAGCCTCACACACATGTGGTACACCCCTCCTGTCTCAGGGCACTGCTGGGAGCACTCTGTACCCACCCCTCCTGTCTCAGGGCACTGCTGGGAGGACTCCACACCCACCCCTCCTGTCTCAGGGCACTGCTGGGAGTGATAGGCACACACCCCTTCTGTCTCAGGGCACTGCTGGTAGTGATAGGCTCACACCCCTCCTGTCTCAGGGCACTGCTGGGAGGACTCCACACCCACCCCTCCTGTCTCAGGGCACTGCTGGGAGTGATAGGCACACACCCCTTCTGTCTCAGGGCACTGCTGGTAGTGATAGGCACACACCCCTCCTGTCTCAGGGCACTGCTGGGAGGACTCCACACCCACCCCTCCTGTCTCAGGGCACTGCTGGGAGTGATAGGCACACACCCCTTCTGTCTCAGGGCACTGCTGGTAGTGATAGGCACACACCCCTCCTGTCTCAGGGCACTGCTGGGAGCACTCTGTACCCACCCCTCCTGTCTCAGGGCACTGGTGTTAGTGATAGGCACACACCCCTCCTGTCTCAGGGCACTGCTGGGAGCACTCTGTACCCACCCCTCCTGTCTCAGGGCACTGCTGGGAGGACTCCACACCCACCCCTCCTGTCTCAGGGCACTGCTGGGAGTGATAGGCACACACCCCTTCTGTCTCAGGGCACTGATGGTAGTGATAGGCACCCACCCCTCCTGTCTCAGGGCACTGCTGGGAGCACTCTGTACCCACCCCTCCTGTCTCAGGGCACTGCTGGGAGGACTCCACACCCACCCCTCCTGTCTCAGGGCACTGCTGGGAGTGATAGGCACACACCCCTTCTGTCTCAGGGCACTGCTGGTAGTGATAGGTACCCACCCCTCCTGTCTCAGGGCACTGCTGGGAGGACTCCACACCCACCCCTCCTGTCTCAGGGCACTGCTGGGAGGACTCTGCACACACACCTCCTATTTCTGGATATGTACGCTTGGAACATACACGGTGGGGGTACGCTCCATGCATTCGAGGTGAGGGTACGAGTCTACTTACACTGGTGTGGTGGGGGTACGGTCCGTACGTCCGCGGGTGAGGGTACGAGTCGTACTTACACTGGTGGGGTGGGGGTAGGCTCCATGCATACGGGGGTGGGGGTACGAGTCGTACTTACACTGGTGGGGGTGGGGGTACGGTCCGTACGTCCGCGGGTGAGGGTACGAGTCGTACTTACACTGGTGTGGTGGGGGTACGGTCCGTACGTCCGCGGGTGAGGGTACAAGTCGTACTTACACTGGTGGGGTGGGGGTAGGCTCCATGCATACGGGGGTGGGGGTACGAGTCGTACTTACACTGGTGGGGGTGGGGGTGCGGTCCGTACGTCCGCGGGTGAGGGTACAAGTCGTACTTACACTGGTGGGGTGGGTGTACGCTCCATACGTATGCGGGTGGGGGTAGGGTCCGTACATATCCGTCCCCACGCTATGTGATGCTTGTGCGGGCCGTACCCAGGCCTTTGCCACGTGGGTACGATCCGTCCCGCCATTGTTGGGGTGACGTGGGTGTGGGCGTGGTACGTCTCGTACCCACGCTCTTCAGGCGTGGGTACGGGACGTACCGGTCTGGTTGTGTTGCCGGTTCGCGTGGTGACGGACTTCCGTTGTGACGGTCGCTGGCTTAGCTGGACACGCCCCCACCCCCTCGTAGTGACCAGGGCATGGGTGTCAGGTATGTCCTGGGCATGTGTGGTGTGTGACTTTGGTGGGGGTTTTGTGGCCTGCCCTGGTCCTGCCACCCCCACCCCACCCCACTTTCCCCCCTCCCTTAGTTGTTCTGACCTTCTGCGGCGTCTGCGTCGGAACCTGTAGAGGAGGTGGACTGCTATGAGGGCCGGGATGACACGTAGGTTCGGGTCCATGTCTGTCCGTCGCGTACGGGTCCTCCTTGTTTGCATCGTCCTGTGTGTCCGTCGCGTACTGGTCCTCCTTGATCGCGTCGTCCTGTGTGTCCGTCGCGTACTGGTACTCCTTGATCGCGTCGTCCTGTCGCGTACTGGTCCTCCTTGTTCGCGTCGTCCTGTCTGTCCGTCGCGTACTGGTGGTCCTTGTTCGCGTCGTCCTGATTTCCCGGCAGTTTTTGGCAGCCGCAAAATATTCACCGTGCGGGATGACGTCGGTGCGAATCGTGATTCCTGGTTCGTGAATGGCAGGCTGCGAGCGTCCCAACGTCAGGTCGGCGCTTTCCCGGATCGCATTGGTAGGTTTATTTTGTTCGGTCGGGCTTTTTTACGAATCGTACGGAAATGGTGTTCCGTGCGAATCGTAATTCCTTGTTTGTAAATTTTGACGACCGGGTACGCGTCGGACAGAGAATATGCTCCGTCCGACGGTTCGTACCCGTTTTTTACCGGATCGTGATCGGCATGTAAATATTGGGAGACATCAAGTTTTTTTGCCTGAAGAGGGTGGTTGGAACAGCTGACACCACCGAAACACGTTGCGCAGAATTTTTTAAGCACTAAATCAGACTGGTGTGGTCACGGAGCTATGTTTTGTATAATTTGATATGTTGTCCATGACAATTCTGTTTGATTGGTGCGCTCAATGACAACAACTTTTTTCTGTCTAGTATAATCTCCCTTTCAGTAATTTAGGAATATTATTCTGTATATGCAAATTGTCATTTGTGATTAATGCGATAATAACTGTTACGTGATTGTTTATTATTTTTAAGGTACTTCTGTTCCAGAAGGTTTTATCATTTTTAACCAACCAGGGATACATTGAATAAAACATTTTGCATGTAGCTTTGGTGATTTTGCAATACTTATTGTGGAATGCTGTATGGTTTGGATATGAATGAATGATAGTGTGCTCTTCAAAAACATTCCAAAGGGAAATTGTTGTTTTGACTTACATTCACCACTTGTACATCAGTTTCTTCCAAGCCATTTTTAATGTCTTCTTCCCCAAGATCCCCCTCAGATTGCTCTAGTGCTGCTTCAGACTCTGGTGCCAATTCCGATCCGGTAAAAACCGGGTACGAACCGTCGGACGGAGCCCTATCTCCGTCCGACTCGTACCCGGTGCTAAATCCATCCGAAAATGCAAGTACGATTCGCACGGAAACACCATTTCCGTACGAATCGAACAAAACACCGACCGAACAGAAACTAAACACAATTCCGATCCTGAAAGGCGCCGACCTGACGTCGGTACGCATCCAGCCTACGTTTCACGAATCAGGAAGTACGATTCGAACCGACGTCATCCCGCACGGAAAATATTTACCGGCTGCCAAAAACTGCCGGGAAATCAGGACGACACACGCAAGGAGCAGCTGGACGTGACGAACAGACATGGACCCGAACCTACGTGCCATCCCTGCCCTCCTCGCAGTCCACCTGGCGTACAGGAACCGACGCAGACGCCGCAGAAGGTCAGCACAACAACCAGGGGCAAAGGGGGGGGCAGGGGCAGGACACACAACACCAACACATGGTACCAAATCACACATGGCCTGGACATACCTGACCATCAGGGCCTGGTCACTTCCAGGGGGTGGGGGCGAGGCCAGCAACGCAAGCGTCCGTCACAACGGAAGTGGATGGTCACGCGAACCGGTACGTACCCTACCCAGGCCGCAAGAGCGTGGGTACGGAACGTACCACGCGTCCCCCTACGTCACTCCATCAATGGCGGTACGGCCCGTACCCACGTCAGAAAGGCCTTGGTACGGCTCGTACCAGCATTGCTGGGGTCATGTAGGGGTACGCGTGGTACGACCCGTAGCCACGCCCCCAAGGCCTGTGTACGGTGCGGACCCCACAGCACCGCAACAATGGGGGGACGCACCGTACCCACCCACCAAAGGCATGGGTACGGGCCGTACCCAGGCACGCAGAGCGTGGGTAGGGGTATGTACGGACCATACCCCCACCCGTGGAAGTACGGCCCGTACCCCCACCCGTGTATGTACGCACCGGACCCCCACCCCAGCAGTGTATGTACGCCCTGAACCCCCACCCGTGTATGTACGCACCGAACCCCCACCCCAGCAGTGTATGTACGCCCCGAACCCCCACCCGTGTATGTACGCACCGAACCACCACCCGTGTATGTACGCCCCAAACCCCCACCCCAGCAGTGTATGTACGCCCCGAACCCCCACCCATGTATGTATGCACCGAACCCCCACCCCAGCAGAGTATGTACGCCCCGAACCCCCACCCGTGTATGTACGCCCCGAACCCCCACCCGTGTATGTACGCACCGACCCCCACCCCAGCAGTGTATGTACGCCCCGAACCCCCACCCGTGTATGTACGCCCCGAACCCCCACCCGTGTATGGACGCACCGACCCCCACCCCAGCAGTGTATGTACGCCCCGAACCCCCACCCGTGTATGTACGCACCGAACCCCCACCCCAGCAGTGTATGTATGCCCCGAACCCCCACCCGTGTATGTACGCACCGAACCCCCACCCCAGCAGTGTATGTACGCCCCGAACCCCCACCCGTGTATGTACGCACCTAACCCCCACCCGTGTATGTACGCCCCGAACCCCCACCCGTGTATGTACGCACCGACCCCCACCCCAGCAGTGTATGTACGCCCCGAACCCCCACCCGTGTATGTACGCCCCGAACCCCCACCCGTGTATGTATGCACCGACCCCCACCCCAGCAGTGTATGTACGCCCCGAACCCCCACCCGTGTATGTACGCACCGAACCCCCACCCCAGCAGTGTATGTACGCCCTGAACCCCCACCCGTGTATGTACGCACCGAACCCCCACCCCAGCAGTGTATGCACGCCCCGAACCCCCACCCGTGTATGTACGCCCCGAAACCCCACCCGTGTATGTACGCACCGACCCCCACCCCAGCAGTGTATGTACGCCCCGAACCCCCACCCGTGTATGTACGCACCGAACCACCACCCGTGTATGTACGTCCCGAACCCCCACCCGTGTATGTACGCACCTAACCTGCAATAAGAATGGTGTATGCCTAACACCCCCAGCAGTGCCCAGACATAGGAGGGGTGGGTGCAGAGTCCTCCCAGCAGTGCCCAGACACAGGAGGGGTGGGTGCAGAGTCCTCCCAGCAGTGGCCAGACACAGGAGGGGTGGGTGCAGAGTCCTCCCAGCAGTGGCCAGACACAGGAGGGGTGGGTGCAGAGTCCTCCCAGCAGTGCCCAGACACAGAAGGGGTGGGTGCAGAGTCCTCCCAGCAGTGCCCAGACACAGGAGGGGTGGGTGCAGAGTCCTCCCAGCAGTGCCCAGACACAGGAGGGGTGTGTGCAGAGTCCTCCCAGCAGTGCCCAGACACAGAAGGGGTGGGTGCAGAGTCCTCCCAGCAGTGCCCTGAGACAGGAGGGGTGGGTGCAGAGTCCTCCCAGCAGTGGCCAGACACAGGAGGGGTGGGTGCAGAGTCCTCCCAGCAGTGGCCAGACACAGGAGGGGTGGGTGCAGAGTCCTCCCAGCAGTGCCCAGACACAGAAGGGGTGGGTGCAGAGTCCTCCCAGCAGTGCCCAGACACAGGAGGGGTGGGTGCAGAGTCCTCCCAGCAGTGCCCAGACATAGGACAATATACCCCATCAACAAGTTCAGTGACCAACAAGGGTGATACCCCAGATGCAGGTGGAGCCATCGCTGAGCCAGCATGGCTATATTGAAAGGCAACCCTCACACATCCAGGAAATGTAGACATAGCACAGCACAGCATTTGGGAGACACCCTGCAGGGAAAATGGCCTGCTCCACAGAGGATGGAACACACCTTGGGACAATGTCACCATACAGTGAGAGCAAACATGACCAAATACCATTGGCAGAGACCTTTGTGATGGCACGCAGATGGCAGGGTACACCCCATGAGCAGCACACTCCAACATTTCACAGACCCCTAACACATTATCACCACCCCAACTCAGGGAGCACCAGCACCAACAGCAAGTCCAGGAAAGCATCAGTGTGCAAAACCAAAAGAAAATGCTTTATTCAGCAGGAAAATATCTCTGAGAAAATGTCCACTATGTACAAGGGCCATGGGCCAGGCCAGCAGCAAAGTCCGGGGGGGGGGTACACATCGGGACGTGTGTCCCCTAGCTTGCCTGCACAGTTCACATGTCCATTTCATCCACAGGAGAGGGGGCATCAGGGGGGAGGGTGGAAACAGGCACCGCAGGGACAGGAGGGGCAAGGGTAGGTGTTGTGGGTGCAGGGAGGGATGATTCTGCCACAGGGGGGGGTGCCAGCGCCAAAGGTGGAGGACAGAATGGCGCTGCACACGTCGGCAAGTTCCCCCAGCGACTCCCCCGCACCCAATCGAACCACAGGCCCCAAGGAGGGGGGGGGGCAGAGGGATGGGTCGCAGCGCCACTGGGGGAGGGTGTGGACAGGGTGGGGGACTCAACTCCCCTGGCCGGGTCCCGCCTCCACCGCTTGCGGGGTGGTGTCATCCTGGGGCTGGGGGGCACACTTGCAGTGGATGATGCTGTCACCGACTGTTGGCCAGGAGAGCTAAGGGGAGTGGATTTGGAGGGAGTGGGTTGTGTGGACTGCGGACTCCCACTGTGGCTGCGTGTTCTACGTTTCCCCCCCGACCCAGTGGGTGTGCCTTCCTCACCCTGTGTGTGCGTGACAGGAGGTGTGCGCTTCGACTTCCCTGGTGGTGTGGTGCCTGTGTCTGTTGGGGTGCGTGCACGCTGACGTCTGGATGTGCGTGGGACAGGCACGGGAGTGGGAATTGTGGATGGTGCAGGGGTAGGGGGGGTAGGCAGCGCTGCAGGAGATCCAGTGCTGCAGTCAGTGTGGAGTCTATGGACCTCAGCAACTGCCGTTGGTCAGACTGCGCAGCCGACATGCCCTCCATGTATGCCTCCATCTGGGTCAGCACCTGGGTGTGGGCATGGAGGACATTTAGCATCGCAGTCTGACCAACCTGCAACTGCCTCAGGATGTCCACAGACTCCGCACTCACCGCAGCAGTGGTGACAGGGGCAGGGGGTGCGGTGCCTGGCAGGAAGGAGACATGTGGGGACCGAGCACGGAGGGAAGGGCCACGAGCACGTGGGAGGCCGGTGATGGAAACTGAGGTGGCGGGGGGATGTGGAGGGCTGCCTTCAGCTGGGTGGGCAGACTCCGCCACCTCTGGGAGCTCAGCCTCGGACCCGTCTGCGTCATAGTCTGTGTTGGCAGTCAACAGGTCCTCTGCCCCACTCCCCTCGGCCTCCGTGCCACTCCTTGTGCCAGACAGGACAGCACTGCTGGCACTGGTGCTCAATCCCTCCTCCCGGTCCGTGCTAGTGTCTCCTTCCGTGTCCCCCGGCGATGCTGTGAGCAAGGTGAAGAGACAGGAGATAATCAGACACCTGTACACATATGTCACATGAGTCAAATATACATGGGTCACATTGCATAGCCTGAAAAGCAACAGGAGTTACACCTACAAAACTATGTACACATGTAGGCCATGTAACACACAGTTTGTCGACCCACCATGCCACTGAGAAACAATGGAGAGCATGACACAACAGCAAATCACTTCACTTCAAATTTTACAGAGGAGCCAGCCTCTGGGGACAAATGTGCACAGCATCTGCACCACACTGCGTCGTCAAAAAGGGATGAGCAGGAATCATATCCATTTACTCTTGGCACATGTTGCAAAGGCAATACATGAAACCATGCAAAACATGACTGGGTCACTGCACCTTGAGCGTATGTCCAGTCAAACATCACACACAGGCCAAACCCAGCAAGGAGGATGGAGCTTTTGACATGTAGGCCTTGTACGCACAAACCACCCACACCTGAGACAGTCTCATTGAGACGGAGAAAGTATGTACACCTCTTACTCTGGGATGAAAACACATGGCCTCCACTAATTCATGACTGTACACACACTGCCCCTGGTGCGCCTGTCCACACATCATTGACAAGCAAACATCATCAGATTGTCTTAACAACACACACAGGTAATGCCCACTGTGAGGATGCACAAGCAAAATGGGTCCCCTGTACAGTGGACACATGTAGCAACCTGTAGGTCATAACAGTTGAGCCCAGGGTACAATGCCACCCTACCCAACCCCTGGCGAAGACACAGTGAATGTCCATATTGTTGGATGACGCACATGATTCCTAGGAAGAGGTGCCCCAGGGCACAGTAGTGCCCACACTCCTCCATGGTCCAGGATGGACATGACTGCAAATTAAGCAACCGTCCCTGCACTTAGCAGGCCTCCCACTCAGGCACATCATGTCAGAGGGCACACAATTGGACATGCATGCTGGAAGGCTGTACACTTTGGAGACACACCCCTATGTCGTGATCCACAAACATTGCCAAGTGACATGGACCCCACAATGACTGAAATTGGCCATGGCACACGCAAGGTCCCCAGACCTGTGACACATCACCCCCACACATGATGCTGCTAGCATTGGGCACCAGCATAAACTGCCTGCCTAAATAACCTTGTGCAAGAGTGGCTACACACAGACCAGGGAACACATGGCAAGGAGGGGAAGGGAGGGAGTGAGAACAGCACCGGGCTACTTTGGGGACAAGTTGACGCACTGCACAATCAAACCCTGGCAGTGTATCCATGCAACTGCGCACTTACATTGGCTGGGGACACACAACTGACACACATGTACCTACCCCCTTCCTGCTGCTGCTTCTCCTGTAGGCGCCTGTCCATATCGGGGAAGACCACCGCCAGCACACGCTTCTGGATGTGGGTCAGACGACGGCGCCCACGGTTCTTACGGCTCTCAGGTGAGTCCCCCAGCAGGAGCCGTGCAATCCTCCTCGTCCAGCACCGGATGTCCTGCCAGCGTTTCCTCACCTGAGACAGGCTCCGCCTCCGACCTCTGTACCCCTCACGGCACTGACGGCTTCCCTCCAGATCGCCCCCTTGGCAATGGCGCCTACCTGTGAGGATGCAAAAGTGAGAATACATTAATCCACATGAGCAAAGACACAGAGACACACATATAGAACAATCCTCTTTATGAACAGGCCATGGTATGCATGCAACTAAGTGCACCTTTGTCATAGGGACATTATCCACTGTGGAAGGCCAAATGCACTACGTGCCATTGAAAGTACACGGGTGGCATGAGGGGTACCACACACTCACTGACCAGGGATCACACTGTGCCTCACAGGCTACACCAGGATTATGTACAGCACCTCACAGCAGTCACCTGCCCCAGCACACTGATGCTACCTCAGCAGAGTACACAGACACACACAGGTACAGGACAATCACATGGCATTGCCAACTGCGGGTACACACCTCACTCTGCCCATGTGCCAGTAGACGGGGGGTGTCACAGGTGTGGGGCTGGCTCAGCACGGCATGCACACAGCACTGCTCCCTGCTCACATCGGATGGCCAGGCTATATCCATCCCTCATGCTGCTTGTGTGCAACACTCCCCATATGCACTCACCCACATGACAGGGGACTTACACACACACCAATGTGCAGGGGACGAACACGGCCTTTGGACACTCACAGCACAGGTACACTGAACAAACACACATCCATGGGTACTGACACCTGTCACACTGGGGGGAACACAGGATCACATCAGGACTCTGGAAACAACATCCCCAGGAGGAGTATGCAGGCAGAATGTGGCATGCACCTTGCATTCATTGTCACAGTAGGCACTATGCAAGTGAGGAGTGCACACAGGAAACACAGCATGCTCTGCATGGGTGACATGAGGCCTTCCACACCCTGGGACCCACTCCAAACAACAGTGCATGTCTGTCACACATGGACACAATGCCAGAAGTCACAGTCACACAAAAGGGGCACAGTCTAAGCTAGTGGAGTCTGCACTCACCTGAACCCCTGGTCGACCATACAGGCTCTGGAACTGTGGGAGGATCACATCTATCAGGGCAAGGTTCTCCTCCTGGGTGAATGGCTGTGACCTCTCCACAGTCCTGGACATGGTGCCAGAGGAATCACTATCAGCAGCAGTGGTCATGGATGAATGGATGTGCAGGCAAGTGCTCTCTCATGGGACCTGGCAGCCTTATATATGCCTGGCTGGCCTGTTCATGTATAGGAGTACAGATTGATTGGTCAGTCACATTTGCATCCTACGTTTCATCCAATCCCTTCAAACCTACCCCAGTGTGTGGCTTTGCATGGTTTCAGTTTTGATGATGATGTCAAGTCAACATCCACATTGCAACAATGTAAATTCTTTCAAACTGACTTCTGCTGGGCACCTGGTGCTCAAATTCAAAAATCTAACTCAGTCTCCATGGCAACCATCATGCATTTAGGCCCTTATACTTGTCCCTCATGTGTCCCCTATGTGTTTTCATACATTTACACACAGGTACGGTGCTTTCCACGCCCTAGGGCACCCCACAAGCAGTGATACGGACCGTACACGCGCTTGTACGGTCCGGATCACAATATGGGCGCTGGCGTATGCGTACGCCACAGTAGTACGGACTGTACACGCGCTTGTACGGTCCGGATCACAATATGGGCGCTGGCGTATGCGTACGCCACAGTAGTATGGACTGTACACGCGCTTGTACGGTCCGGATCACAATATGGGCGCTGGCGTATGCGTACGCCACAGTAGTACGGACCGTACTCGCTTGTACAGTCCGTAGTACTGTGGCGTACGCATACGCCAGCGCCCATATTGTGATCCGGACCGTACAAGCGCGTGTACAGTCCGTACTACTGTGGCGTACGCATACGCCAACGCCCATATTGTGATCCGGACCGTACAAGCGCGTGTACAGTCCGTACTACTGTGGCGTACGCATACGCCAGCGCCCATATTGTGATCCGGACCGTACAAGCGCGTGTACAGTCCGTACTACTGTGGCGTACGCATACGCCAGCACCCATATTGGCCCAGGGACCCTATACACGCTCTCAGAGCGTATGTACGGTGCATTTCACACCTGTCAGTGGTGACAGGCGGCACACAGACAGGAATGGAGCGGTCAGATTTTGCCAAGGGTGGACACCAATGCATTGTCTGTGCAATACCACATGTGTGTGACACAGGTGTGTCAGGTTGTGATGTGGCACTTTACCCCTGAGGTGTGGGCAAAGCACATGTACGATGAGCTGTGTACACATGTCGTGTGTGATGGTGCGCATTGTACCACACATCCCCTGCACTCCTTTGACATGTGTGCATGTCGTACACACTAGTGGAGCCATGAGTCACCTGCATGTCCCAGTCACGGACACCCGCACCTGTCCCCTGATGCCAGGTACACGGAATATTACACATGACATGTGTATGGCTGCGTTGCACGCTGCAACCATGTCATGTGTATGGCATGTGTTTCCATGATTTTGCTGTAGGTGTGTGGTCCAATGCATCAGCAGTTGCTGCTGCCAACATGTGTCTGTGTGTAGATGGCCATGGCACACTGTTCCGCACACCAGCCCACATATGTGATCTGCCATGAGGTGTGTATGTATGCAACTACACGGAGTATCAACACAAGTACATATCCACATGCTCTCTATGTATGTTCTGTCTCGACATGTACTCCTCCAAGGCAATGTGTGTGGCCTGTCCTATTCCTATGACATGTGACCAGTGCATATCGCATCCACCAACCTGTCTGTACCATACGCATACTACTTCTTCACATGTGTGGATGTCTGTGAATCCTGTGATGCGTGTGCATGTTCACTTACACTGGCCCACAGCTAGTCTCATGCCATGTCATCGTGAGCTTGCCCCACTCCGTCAGTGGCTGTCCCTTGGCAGGAGTGTCACCTGACTGGCGTACGTGTCCAGGAAATGTGGCAGAGACCTGACTCAGAATGTGGCATATGTGTATTGGCTGTGTAACATGTGCTCAGTGCATTGACAATGTCGTTGTACAGTGCTCACTCTTCGGTGTTCCTTCCATTTCACTGCAGGGCTCCGCCTCTCCCTCGACGTATGCCAGACATGGCTGCCCTGCATGAACGGGACTGTATACGCCGCTACAGATTCAGCCAACGGTTGATTGATGAGTTGACTGGCCGGCTGGAAGCACAACTCCTCCCGCGCCACAGGTATCCCAGTGCACTGACACCCAAGTTGAAGGTGATGGCAGCCCTACATTTCCTTGCCACGGGTACGTTCCAACATACCATTGCTGATGTCGGGGGCATGTCCCAGACGATGTTCAGCCGTGTTCTGCATGATTTCTTAGAGGCCATGTTGGTTCACCTGGATGAGTATATTAAATTCCCAATTCGTGAGCAGTTGACAGATGTCAAGCGTGAGTTCTATGCCCTGGGAGGGATGCCCCATGTCATTGGGTCCATAGATGGGACACATGTTGCGTTGGTACCACCACAGGCACAGGAGGTGGTGTATAGGAATCGCAAACATTATCACTCCATTAATGCCCTTGTGGTGTGTCTGTCCAACATGGTGATTTCACATGTCTGTGTTCGCTTTCCAGGATCAGCACACGATGCCTTCATCATGAGGCGTAGCAGGCTGCCTGAAATGATGCTGCAGCTGCGGA
The DNA here is from genome assembly GCF_964204655.1 of Triturus cristatus. NCBI lineage: Eukaryota > Metazoa > Chordata > Amphibia > Caudata > Salamandridae > Triturus > Triturus cristatus. The sequence continues at coordinate 94,419,237 of NC_140591.1, forward strand.
ACGAGCGAGCATGTATTGTTGGTGGGTAGACTCTGGCAGTTCAGTGTTTGGCGTCATCTTCCAATCTCACTGCCTGTGCTGACACACTTCTGTCCATGATGTTTCCTTGTAGGGGACGCTGGCTATCCCAACATGCCATGGCTGATGACGCCTGTCCGCAACCCCAGCACGGCTGCCGAGCACCGCTACAACAACGCCCATGGGCGGACCAGGAGAGTCATTGAGAGGACGTTTGGACTTCTGAAGAGCCGATTCCGCTGCCTCCACAAGACCGGCGGAGCACTCCCATATGCCCCGGTGAAGGTGTGCAAGATCATCATCGTCTGCTGCATGCTGCACAACATGGCAGTGGAGGAAGCTGTTCCACTCATACTGGATCAAGATGACCAGGACCATCCACCCGTGGAGGATGAAGGCCTTGGTGACGGGGCAAGTGATGTGGAGGAGGAGGAGGCTGTGGAGGACATGCGGAGTCGGCTCATACGCAACTTCTTTGCTTAGTGGTGAGTTCCAGTGTCTGAGTGTGCACGCATTGGGCCGTGTGTGGCATGTGTTGCAATGTGTGTGTCCATCTGCATGTCTGCCAAGTGAGTCAGTGGTGTGTATTGAAGTGTCACTCGAGTTATGGCGCAATGGAAGGATGTTGTCCGAGGGTCATCATTGTCACCTGTCATGTTGACAACATGATACGTGTTGAGTACATGCTTGCGGATGTGCTCCTTTGGGCTGACTCCTTGTGTGTCTCTCTTCCACAGGTCCATGGGCATGCTGTCTGCTGGTGGCATTGTTGTGCTCCTGCTACTCCTCATGAACACAGCAACATGTGCTGATTCTGCGCCACATGCACGGGCAAGTTTGGAAATCTCCTTAGGGTAAGGGATGCCTCACGGCGTTTTGGGTGTGTAAATTGTTTGTAGTCTGTGTGCACTTCTCCGGTTCATGTGTGGTCAATTTGCATACATGTTGATCCTACATGGGGAACATGACATGGGGCAGGCTTCACCTGGAGCCATGGTCAGACTTGGTGACTGTCATGTGTCAGGGGATTGGGGATTGTGATGAGGCCATCAATGTGTGTAACACTGGCCTCGGAAACATACAGGTTGCACCGGGTTGACATGGTGTGTGATTGCCCCATCAGGGCCTCAATGGTGTATAGCAGCCTCTCCGTGGCAGCAGGGGGTGTTTAGCTGTTATCCGTCACTTGTGTGCCAGTTCAATGGAATACCAGCATCTGTGTTGCAATGGGGGGTGCCAGTGTTGCTCCCACATGTTCATCCACATGACCTGTGTATGTGTTGACAGAGTATCATTGTCATTCCAACACACATGACTAATAAATTTGTCCCTCTGTCTCCAAGGTGCCTCTTCCCTGTCAATGGTGGCCTGTTGCCACTGTGCGTGCGGCATGTCTGGCATAGTTTTCAGAGGTGGTGCATATGTGTCTATGTGTAGAGTGACAAGATGCTAGCGGTTTGTCAGGGAGTGGAAACTGTATTATGCACAAGATGCACAATTCCATCCACCTCAAGGCAAGAGAGACCATCCCCCAGGGCAACTACAACATCCGTGTCGAATCCTACCCTGCAGTCTACGGACATGTGCCTTACGACTCCCATGATACTTGTCCATATCCGGAGTGCATCTGCACAGCTCTGCTACTGCATCGGGCAACCAGGCCACATCAACGTCCAAACGGGATGGGGGGAATGATTCACAGCCAGCTGCAGGATGACCTTCTCGATCCACGCCCACACTCATGATGCAGCCCACAACCCCAACACAACCATGTGGCACTGTGATCCAAAACTGCATTCTGGCATCTCCATGCATCCAACCTTGGCCTAGCCACCATTCTCAACATCCGCCTGACGCGAGCATGCAGGACATGGTAGGGACACATGTCTAGACATACCTGGGAGCGGCAAGCCAGGTCACTCCACATGATCCCTGACCTCTGCGCATGACTGTTGCTCCCCTGAATGTGTCTGTAGCCACAGTTGTGCGGGAACCACTCAGCTGGTTGGGCCCAGCACAGGTGAGTATGGTACTCCATGTCTGTATCAGATGATACATTGGGACCCATGTGTGTCCTGGGCAAGACTGCGACCCCACGGTTTGGATGGTTGGAGTTAATTCTGAGATCAGGCATGCTTTGACTTTACGACACACACATGTATTGTAATAATGCAGAATCACGGCATCATCTTGTAAGTGTGATTAATTTATTTGTGGTGGGGTACGGGTTTGTGGGGATGACAAGAGGTGCACAGCGGGAGTGTAGAATCCAAAGTTCACTGGGGGAGTTGGTATCCTTGCCGTAGCAAAATGTCAGAGTCCATGCCACAGTCTTCGTCAACATAGGTCAGACAGTGACCAGCAAGTCCATGTGGCAGAGAATGTCATGTGCTGCTATTGGGCCAGAGGGCCAGGTGCCAGGCCAGGTAACCTGGGAGATGGTGATGTTCTGCTGACTCTCACAGTCTTTTTCGTGGACGACCCACCTTCCTGCGGGGACCCTCGGAAGCAGGCCGTGACGATGTCTGTGACGCTCCGTCGGATGAATCCTCCTCCTCCTGATCCCTCCCTGTGTCTGGTAATGGCCTTCGCCTGGTGCCACAGGGAGGGTTGCCCATGTTGTCGGCAATCCGACGGAGTACACCGGTCATTTGGGTTTGCACCGCCACGAGCTCAGCCTGTCTATCCTCCATCCTTCCTTGGTGTTGCAGTTGACAGGCATGTTGCTGGGCCTGCAGGGTCTTCATCTCCTGGAGGGTCCCCTTGATGTCATTGAGGGTGGACGCAATCTGGTCCATGCCCCTGGTGTCACGCCGGTATGTATCCAGGATGTTGCTGACCTGGGACACTACCGGGTCCTGAGCTGCCTGGTCAGGTTCGCGCCTCCGCCGTCCTCCACTCCCGCCACCCCTGCCCACGTGCACCTGGCCTGCCGTTGTGGGTGTAGTGGGCAAAAGAACGATGGATTTAACCCAGATCTCTTGACTGGGGGAGAATGTCTGCATTGTCAGCATTCCGTCCGTCATTTGTTTGTTGTAACGCTTTTCGTCCTAAGTGGGATGGGTATTCCCAGACGTGGGACCCGTGCTCACTACGCCACTGGAGTCAAGCTATCCTGGCTGATGACGGCTGATAGCCAGAAACCGGTCCTAGGATGCTTGATTCCGGTCCAGGGAAGACATGGCTTGGCAGTTTGGGCTGGACTGTTCCCATGAGGCACAGGGTCAAGACTGATTTGCATATGGCCATGTCTTAACTGGGGTGGTGTAGTGGGCAAAAGAACGATGGATTTAACCCAGATCTCTTGACTGGGGGAGAATGTCTGCATTGTCAGCATTCCGTCCGTCATTTGTTTGTTGTAACGCTTTTCGCCCTAAGTGGGATGGGTATTCCCAGACGTGGGACCCGTGCTCACTACGCCACTGGAGTCAAGCTATCCTGGCTGATGACGGCTGATAGCCAGAAACCGGTCCTAGGATGCTTGATTCCGGTCCAGGGAAGACATGGATTGGCAGTTTGGGCTGGACTGTTCCCATGAGGCACAGGGTCAAGACTGATTTGCATATGGCCATGTCTTAACTGGGGTGGTGTAGTGGGCAAAAGAACGATGGATTTAACCCAGATCTCTTGACTGGGGGAGAATGTCTGCATTGTCAGCATTCCGTCCGTCATTTGTTTGTTGTAACCCAAAACTGCATTCTGGCATCTCCATGCATCCAACCTTGGCCTAGCCACCATTCTCAACATCCGCCTGACGCGAGCATGCAGGACATGGTAGGGACACATGTCTAGACATACCTGGGAGCGGCAAGCCAGGTCACTCCACATGATCCCTGACCTCTGCGCATGACTGTTGCTCCCCTGAATGTGTCTGTAGCCACAGTTGTGCGGGAACCACTCAGCTGGTTGGGCCCAGCACAGGTGAGTATGGTACTCCATGTCTGTATCAGATGATACATTGGGACCCATGTGTGTCCTGGGCAAGACTGCGACCCCACGGTTTGGATGGTTGGAGTTAATTCTGAGATCAGGCATGCTTTGACTTTACGACACACACATGTATTGTAATAATGCAGAATCACGGCATCATCTTGTAAGTGTGATTAATTTATTTGTGGTGGGGTACGGGTTTGTGGGGATGACAAGAGGTGCACAGCGGGAGTGTAGAATCCAAAGTTCACTGGGGGAGTTGGTATCCTTGCCGTAGCAAAATGTCAGAGTCCATGCCACAGTCTTCGTCAACATAGGTCAGACAGTGACCAGCAAGTCCATGTGGCAGAGAATGTCATGTGCTGCTATTGGGCCAGAGGGCCAGGTGCCAGGCCAGGTGACCTGGGAGATGGTGATGTTCTGCTGACTCTCACAGTCTTTTTCGTGGACGACCCACCTTCCTGCGGGGACCCTCGGAAGCAGGCTGTGACGATGTCTGTGACGCTCCGTCGGATGAATCCTCCTCCTCCTGATCCCTCCCTGTGTCTGGTAATGGCCTTCGCCTGGTGCCACAGGGAGGGTTGCCCATGTTGTCGGCAATCCGACGGAGTACACCGGTCATTTGGGTTTGCACCGCCACGAGCTCAGCCTGTCTATCCTCCATCCTTCCTTGGTGTTGCAGTTGACAGGCATGTTGCTGGGCCTGCAGGGTCTTCATCTCCTGGAGGGTCCCCTTGATGTCATTGAGGGTGGACGCAATCTGGTCCATGCCCCTGGTGTCACGCCGGTATGTATCCAGGATGTTGCTGACCTGGGACACTACCGGGTCCTGAGCTGCCTGGTCAGGTTCGCGCCTCCGCCGTCCTCCACTCCCGCCACCCCTGCCCACGTGCACCTGGCCTGCCGTTGTGGGCGCATCGGGTCTCCGGGACCCCTGAGGGATGGCATCTGCGTTGCCGCCTGCCTCCTCCTGGGTGCCCGGAGGACCGTGTCCCTCCTGGGCAGACTGGCTGGGTGGTCGTGTGCGGGCAGGGCTCCTGGACGTCTCCTGGGATGTGGCAGGAATGGGGGTGGTGGTTGGCACAGTTGTACCTGACGCAGGTGCTGCAGGTGGTTGGACACCAGAGGGGCCAGGTTGGTCTGGGTCATCCACGGAGTGGTGAGAGTCATCGCTGGCGGTGGGGTCCTCATCCCGCGGAGCCTGGTCCTGTGATACTTCCCCCCCAGTGTTGGGGGGTGATCGTCGACGTTGACCTGTGTGTGAGAGAGACAATGTTAACAGTGTTACATGTGGCATCCATGTTTCATGCATTTCTGATTTGGCACTCTTCCTCTGGGTAGTTGGATCTGTCTTGCATTCCTCTCACAGTGCACTTGTGCATGGGTATGTCCCTTGGCCACAGCTGTCAGGGCTTTACGCATGTGTGACACAATCTTAGTTGATGCATCTATTTGGGTACACAGTCAGCAGTGTGGTGTGCGGGCATAGCGAGCCATGCAGAGGCGCCTTACGTGTTGCACTGTACGTGGCCAAATGGTGTTTTGCCAAGGCAATTTGATGTTGCAGGTAGGTGACTGAAGCATTTGTGACAGGGTTCTTACCGACACAGTGGGTGGGTATACTGGGTGTGTGGTTAGGTCTGTGCCTGCAGCACGGATGGACTCGTGCACAGATTGACACATGGACCGGTCTTCATCTACGGTAGGGGGGGGTTTGAGGCACTGCCAGACCTTGTCTGCATGCACACAGTCCACCGGCTGACGAGTGGACATGGCCACACCACCCAAGGGTGATTTCGTCTCCCTGTGTCTCCCTTCCTCCCTCCCTCTGTCACCCTCCTCCCTCTGTCGGTCTCCCTCTGTCACCCTACTCCCTCCCTCTGTCTGTCTCCCTGTGTCCCCCTCTGTCTCCTTCCCTCTCATTCCCCCTCTCCCTCCCTCTATTTGTCACCCTCTGTCACCTCAGGCCAGCTTCCTGGGGACACACAGTTAGCCGGTCTTTGAATGGCCATTGGCTTGTTCATGTGAGTTAGTTCCTGTTCTCCGGGCACCCATTGGGCAGTGTGTCTGAGTGTAGGCTGCTGCTGTGGCGGTGTGTGCTGAGACTCTATCAGAGCGATGCATCTTCATTGTCTGCTGTTATGTGCAAATTGTGCCTTCAGACCCATGTCATCCTGCATGGCAGCCACCATTTGCAGGCAAGACAGTACTGTGTGGGTACACACAGTTTGTATGGCTGTGCCCTGGGCCATATGGGCTGAGGGCATTGTTGTGTGCTTGTGAGTTGCTCAATGTTAGTTTTGATGCCCCCACTCCCAGCATCGACCACATCCTGTGTTGTGTTGGTGTTTTGTGTGGCCTGTGACTTGGCATGGCCCTGATTGATGCATGGGGCATGGAGGCGCTAGTGGCATTTGTGTGTTTGTGGAGTGTTGTTGTGTCCGGTGGTGGCTTGGGGGGGTGGCATGCATGATTGATTGTGTATGGCATCCCCCCCATGTGAGGTGAGTTGTTTGTGTACTCACCAGGGTCTGGGAGTCCTGGCAGTCCGTGCAGTCCCTCCACCGCCAGCGTGGACATCACCTTCTCCTCCCAGGGATGGTATTGTACCGGTCTGGGGGGCGGCCCTCCTCCAGTGATGTTCCCCTGGTTGTGATTGTCAGTCATCTTCCTCTTGACCGTCCTCCGCAGATCGTACCACCTGGATTGGCACTCGTGCCTGGTCCTTCTGGTGGTCCCAACAGCATTCACAGAATCGACAATCCTCTGCCACATGGCCGTTTTTTCGGATATGCTGGTCTGTCTGACCAATGTCCCAAAGAGCTGTGGCTCGACTCTGAGGATTTCGTCGACAAGGATCTCCAGCTCCTCCTTTGTGAACTTTGGATTCTTGGTGGTGGACATGGCGTGGGGTGTGGGTGTGGATGGTTGTGGGGGTGTGGGTGTGGATGGTTGTGGGTGTGTGGGTGTGGTAGTGGAGGTGTGTGTGTGAATGTGATGAGGGGGTGTTTGTGTAGGTGGTTGTGTGAAGGTATGCAAGTGTGAGGTTCAAGTATGGTGGTGTGGGTCGTCTGTGGGCTCTGGCAGCAGTGGGTCTGTTGCAAAGGCTCATGGTTTGTGTGTGTGGTCCATTTTTATTGGTCCATTTGTGGGTGTGGCTGTGTTTGAAATTTGTGTGGGTGTGTTATGAGGAGTGATTGAGTTTTGGGCCTCTGTTTGGCAGTTTGGCAGTTGCAGGTCAGTGTATGTGATGTTTGTGGGGTTGTTGGGCATGTTTGGTGGTGTGGGGAGACTCTAATTGACTCTCCTTGTGTAAATATGGTTTGTCCTGGTTCAGTACGTGTGTTTTTGGCGTCAGTACGGTCCGTACATGCACTGGTGGGGGTACGGTCCGTACATTCCCTGGTGGGGTGTGGGTACGGCCGTACATACACGGGTGGTGGTTTGGTGCGTACATACACGGCTGGGGGGGGGGGGTGTTCGGTGCGTACATACACGGGTGGGGGGGGTTCGATGCGTACATACACGGGTGGGGGTTTGGTGCGTACATACACGGGTGGGGGTTCGGGGCGTACATACACTGCTGGGGTGGGGGTTCGATGCGTACATACACGGCTGGGGGTTCGGTGCGTACATACAGTGCTGGGGTGGGGGTTAGGTGCGTACATACACGGGTGGGGGTTCGGGGCGTACATACACTGCTGGGGTGGGGGTTAGGTGCGTACATACACGGGTGGGTGTTCGGTGCGTACATACACGGGTGGGGGGGTTCGATGCGTACATACACGGCTGGGGGTTCGGGGCGTACATACACTGCTGGGGTGGGGGTTCGGGGCCTACATACACGGGTGGGGGTTCGGTGCGTACATACACGGGTGGGGGTTCGGTGCGTACATACACGGCTGGGGGGGGTTCGGTGCGTACATACACGGGTGGGGGTTCGGTGCGTACATACACGGCTGGGGGGGGGTTCGGTGCGTACATACACGGCTGGGGGGGGTTCGGTCCGTTCATACACGGGTGGGGGTTCGGGGCGTACATACACTGCTGGGGTGGGGGTTCGGGGCGTACATACACGGGTGGTGGTTCGGTGCGTACATACACGGGTGGGGGTTCGGTGCGTACATACATGGGTGGGGGTTCGGGGTGTACATACACTGCTGGGGTGGGGGTTCGGTGCGTACATACACGGGTGGGGGTTCGGGGCGTACATACACTGCTGGGGTGGGGGTTCGGTGCGTACATACACGGGTGGGGGTTCGGGGCGTACATACACTGCTGGGGTGGGGGTTCGGTGCGTACATACACGGGTGGGGGTTCGGGGCGTACATACACTGCTGGGGTGGGGGTTCGGGGCGTACATACACGGGTGGTGGTTCGGTGCGTACATACACGGGTGGGGGTTCGGGGCGTACATACACTGCTGGGGTGGGGGTTCGGGGCGTACATACACGGGTGGGGGTTCGGTGCGTACAAACACGGGTTGGGGTTCGGGGGCGTACATACACGGGTGGGGGTTCGGGGCGTACATACACGAATGGGGGTTCGGTGCGTACATACATGGGTGGGGGTTCGGGGGCGTACATACACGGCTGGGGGGGGGTTCGGTGCATACATATGCGGGCGGGGGGGTGGTGGGGTGTTCGGCGCGTATGCGGGCACATGTCTCCATGGTTGCTATGGGAGTTCGGTTCGGACAGTGTTTTTTGCGTACGGTTGTGAAATGGGGAGGACGGGATTGATCGTACTTGCGCTGTCGGACTTTATTTTTCCGCACGGTGGGTTTTTCGACCGGGGACGTGTCGGTGACTTTTCCCGACCCGAGGACGTGTGGGGAAATCTTCCCAATGCGATTCGTATGGACTTTTTTCCGTTCGAATCGTACTTGGCAGTTTGTACGCTACTTTGACGATTCGGACGGAAAAAAATCCGGATACGAGTCGGACGGGGAATTTTTTTACCGGATCGGAATTGGCACCTCTGTGTGTTCCTGAACAGCTTGACTGACCCTCTTCTGTAGCCTTTCGACCACTGCTGGTGCTTCTTATGGAAAAGGAGCTATTTTTTCCTGGGGACATGGATCTTGACGGGACTGCTGTCATTGTTAATAATATCACCTGGAATGGACCACGCCAACAACACCCAAGACAGTTCTTTCACATATGTTTCTTAATGAGCTTCCAGTCACCAGGGCTCAAGTCGTGGCAGAGATCTTGTTGTGGTGGACTGGCGGTGCTGTTGCCGCTTCAACCCAGAGAGACACAGAACGAACCATGTCAGCCAATGGTAGGCTAGCACCAAATGATCCAACATGTTCACAAGAATGTTGGCAGACACAGCAGGCAACTGCATCGCTCGTCCCATGAGAATCCTGTGAGTTGACAAGCCAGTTCTTCTATCAGGGACAATGCATAGACTCATCAACACAAGGAATGTCTGACAGAATATCTGTGGAAATATGGATTTTTCTGGTCAGTTATGTCCCCTATCTTGGACCCCAACGGTTCTATGTGCATGTTACAAGTACATGTATGATCCCTCCAGTTCCAGTTATGAAGACGCAAATACATGTGCGTCCACCGTTAACATGTCCTCTTTCAGATCCGCCATGAATGGGCCGGATATTCCATTCCTAAGTACGAAAGACCACCGCCTTTATATGGTTCACTTATGCCATTTTACAGTCCAGACAAGTAGGCCCTGATTCTGCCATCAAGCTTTTCTTGCTTTCTGTCTCTGAAGCTCCAGTCCGAGCCTGCATCTGTGACCATGAACTTTGTCTCATCCTCTGCGCGGCTCACGATGCCTGACATCAGCTTGCTGCCTGCCAAGAACTGTATTTCACCTTCGGAAATTATCTGCTCCACTCCCTGCCCAATGCATTCCTGTCTAGTAGCTTAAGTAAACATTCTGCCAGCTACCGAGCAAAGGCCCGGCTTCTCTGTCTTTATGCAAGTAATTCATAGCACTGTTACCATGGAAGATTCCTGCCCTCGCATCTAGTGTAGACACTTAGACGCTTGTACACGCACTAACAGTCAGTATAGTCAGTATAGAATAAGATTCTACCCCAAGAAGGCCTCTCTTTTGGATAACATAGTTCTTTAAACATAGGATGTTAGATATGATTTGGGATTAGGTTGACTTGACCCTCCAGACATTTGTCGCCACATGTAGAGCTAAATGTCAAGTCCCCTTCACCCCCTAGCTGCACGTCAATCACACGTCATGCTGCTGCGCGCGCATTTCTGCCAAGTATTTCTGCTGACATTACGAAATTCTTTCATGTAACCACCCTCTTATGACATCACATCTGATGACGTTCTTTAAACACACCCAGTTACGCCTATCTTTGCCACGTATGAATATATTATCTCCACTATCAATTGTTACGCCTCTTGTATTTGCTTCACTGTAATGCTTATTGTATAAAAGTAATTGATTGTCAATAATGTATGTACTTCACTTCCTGAACCTTCGTGGTGATGGAACCTGGAGCAACCGATTATAATCGACCATTGGAATAAAGCCCATTCCGAACCTCTAATACCACGGATTCTGCCTCTTATTTACTGAGCTATTTTATTATGTTTCTGTATCAAATTAAGTCCCGGTAATTAAATTATTTACCACATGAATGGCGCCCGAACAGGGACACTTTCTCATCTCACGCGCCGGCGGTGCGTTGCAGGCCCGGTCTCCTGCCACAGCTGGACGGACAACAACGCGTACCAGCAGGATTTCCTGTATCTCCCTCCGGTCAAGCGGGGGCGACTGAGGCTGCGATCAACACCCAGACGAGGCGGTGAGAAGTGCGAAGTATCCCGACCAGAGCCTAGCTGAGAGAGCAAGATCCGAGGTATACAGAGGCCCACCAGTTTCCGAAGTCCCAAGTCAAGTCCGGTTTCCGAAGTGTTCAAGTCGAGTCCAGTCCGGTTCAAGTTCAGTTCAGATCCGTTCCGAGGCCTTCCGTTCCGAGCTACCCGGTGAGTACCATTACTGGGGAGGCGTTCTGACGTGCACATAGGTTGTGCCGGTCAAGACGGGTTTGGGTACACAAATCCGGTCTGCACTGTTTCAGCAGTGTATCTGTACTGTTTAGCAGTATATCTAGTATGTCCAGTATATAAATTCAGAATAATTCAGTTAAATGCCGAGTATTATGTTTAGTGATTAAGTTTTTCTTAGATCATCGTCATCATCATCGTTGCTCATGTAAATGTTAAATGTTAAATGTATTGATACGTCCTGCATATTGTGGTATGAATGACTGTTCATTATTGTGTTTTATTGTATTAAGTTTGTTCAAAACCAAGTATCAGACCAGTTCTCAATATGCCGCTCTTTTCGAAACTAAGACAGATCACAACTAGAAAAGGGGTACTCGAAGAAGCTGTTCCCATTCCTCCTAGGGACACTCCAGGGTACTTCATGTATCATAAACATGGCCTAGACGCTATATTATTTCTCGATTTATGGGTAGACTACACTAAGGAATTACCAGAAAGTCAGAGGTGGCCCGCAACTGGGACCTGGGATGCAGAGTGCATCGTGAAAGTAGAGGAAGAATTATGGAAAAAGAAAGCTAGACAATCACAGAAAGATGCCATTGAATTATGGCGTAAAGAATCGCATAGACGAACAGAAAAAGCACGTAGACAGGAAGAGAAGAGTAAAGAGAATTCAAATAAAGTTCAAGAAAATCTATTAATTGAAGAAGGTACACGAGTGAAATCAGAACAAGTAGACAGACAAAGACATGCCCTTATGAAGGGTATGTATCCCCTTCTGGCCGAGGGATTACCTAAGGCTACTGCGGGGATACCAAAAGACTTGCCACCCCCATTATTTCCAATAAAGGTACATCCTAAGGGGCATCCTAGAACCGCAGAAGATGATTTTCTTTCCTCATATTTAGATGACGCAGCTCCCGAGTATGCTAACCCCGCCCCACATAGACCGTTGGCCGGGGAGGTTCAACGCCAAGATCCTGTACCTGTACCCTTACAGCATCAAGTTCTGACACAAGTTCCGGCAAGCACATCTGTTTCCACATCTGTCCCTACACAAACTTCTATAGCTGTGTCGTCCACACCTATAGTTGCTGTATCGCGTTCTACGAATCCTTTCACGCCCGATACTCCAGACGGGGCTACCGGAGGTGCTACCAATATTTTTTCCACGCCACCCAGAATAAATAAACTTACCTTTCAAGAGTCAGCACATCCACGTACCCCCAAACTCATAAATGCCCGCACGCTTAAGGAACTTCTAATAGATTGTAGATATGACCCTGTGCCCGGCAAAGAGGACGAAATGATCCTGGCATCATTACGTATCAGACGAGCCGCGGTATATTTAGGGAAGTTACCAGGAATGACTATGCATCTAGATAATATATATCATTATGTCCAAACAGGGCGAGACTCTGAATGTATTAACAGAGCTATGGAATACCAGAAAGTGGAGATACAGGGGGAACTGTTACGTTTCCTCATAAATTGCGTGATCAGAAATCAAGACCGACCGGGGGTAGACCCGGAAATAATGCAAACCCTTACCAGATGGAGCCAGAATATATCAGAAGGGAGACATGATAGGCAAAAATGTATAATAGCCATGTGCAGAAAGATCCGTAAAGAAATAGAACGCCTACACGAAGAAAGATTAACGGTAGACCAGTTTGAACAAAACGAGGAGGAAGAAGGATCAGGACCGTCCACAGGACAGTCAGAAACCATAGCCTATGTAGGTAGAGGAAGATCTTGTAATAGTACTAGATATTTTACTGACCCGATACGTCCGATATGTCCAGATAATAACAGGAATTTCCAAACACCTATAATAAATATGAGATCCCCCGAGCATTCGTTCCAAGCCGCTGACAAATTACTGCGAGAACGAAGGGGTTACCATTTTCTCGATTCTATGGATGAACAAGAATTAGCCAGGTCAGCCGTTCATTGGATTGACAGTCCCGGAAAATATGGTGATGATACAGTAGCACACACATTTTTGAACCTCACCCCAGATGAACAGCGTTTAGCTGGGATTTATATGATTCAACAACTTCTTATACTATATAAAAACCAACATTCAGATCCTGGTCCCTTACCTGATATATTGACTGAATTACTCACGAATAGATGGAGAGGTTCAGGTACTAAGTTAATTAAGGAAATACTAGAATCTAGAAAACAGTACATTCTTTTTGTATGTCCAGAACATGTTTCATTGCCCATCAAGGAAAGACCGATGTATTACATGGACAGACAGAATCCCTTACGAGAAGTACACCCAATAAAGGGCGAGGACAATCAGTTTAAACGTGTATATGTATATACGCCCATATCGAAAATAGAATTGTTAGAAATGAAGAAAGTGGTACCCAGTCATGACAAAGACCCAGCGGGTTTCCACCGAGAAATTAAAGATATGTTACTCATGGGAGAGTATACCTATCCCGACATTATGACAATATTAAAGGTATTAATGCCTGCTGGCATTTATGAAAAACTCAAGGAAAAAGAGTGGGAGGTAGGAGACCAAAAGATAGAGTGGACAGCATTAGAAAATGAAGAAAAGGCCCGAGGTCCAGGTTCGGGGCTTGGGGACAAAACTAAAGCACTGCCAGGTTTACTAGTACAGGTACTGCCACGTTTATTAACTACGAAAAAGGAAGACTGGGGTGCAATCTCAGCCTGTAAACAAAAGCAAGATGAAGACACTAGTGATTTCTATGCCCGATTCGAAAAATGTTTTGGTATAAATAGTGGTATAAAAGCAAGTAGCGAGTCATACCCACATCTGTTTGTGACAAAATTAGTTGAAAATTCTTTGCCCCAAGTGAAGAATAGAGTATTAAAATTCGAGAGTACATGGCAAGGTAATACCCCATCACAAATGTTACAAATGTTACAGTACCATTACAATAGGATTAGAGAGGAACAAGAACATGAACAAAGACGCATGAAAGATACAAAGATGAAAATGCTAGTCTCTCAGACAGTTCCAGCTGAAGGACATAAAAAGGGTACGACACATTCCGGTGATTCAACAGGACCTGTAAAAGGGACATGCAATTACTGTAAAAGGCCAGGTCATTACGTACACGATTGTCCAGTTTTAAAACATAATATCGCTATAGGTAATACAAAAGAAAGACCACGGCCACCCAGACAGGATCAGAATGAACAAGGAGCACCGCAGCATGCACAGGCTATGCCAGCTCCACAACAGTCTATACAGTTTGTGCCAGCCGCACCAGCGTTGCCGGCTGCTGCCACACAAACCACGACACGACAGCTGTACCAGACCGCACAGTATGACTATCCTGATTATCAACGATACGCATGAACCAGCCTAGAGAGGGAAGTTGACTTACCCCTTATCGAGGTCCCTGTAGACCAAGAAGGACCTTATGTACATAGTGAATTATTAGGCCAAGATAGAAAATTTTTACTCGATACAGGGGCAAGTCGAACAACCATAAAACGTAGTGAAGTTCCAGGGGCACCCCTCTCAGGCTCACAGAATATTTCCCTTGGTTTTTCAGGAAAACCTATTGTTAATGAAGTATCGCAGCCTCTTCCACTTACAATAGGACCCTTGACCAGAACTACAGATTTATTGCTTACTAAATCATGTCCAGAAAACTTGTTAGGAATAAAAACACTGAAAGCTCTAGGAGCTATAATATGTTGTTCTCCGGAAGGAGTAAGATTGTTTTTACGTGATTTCAAAGGTCATTATGTGTCTCGAGATATGGATTCCCGACTGCAGACTTTACCCACACATCTATGGGCACAAGGCCCTACAGATGTTGGTTGCATGAACATTACACCCTATCGAGTCACACTAAAGGCAGGAGTGGTACTACCACGAATGCGACAATACAAGTTACCCCCAGATGCTGTAATGGCTTTACTGCAAATCATTGACGAACTTATCGGCCAAGGAGTGGTTGTGGAGACCGACTCCAATGTATGTAATTCACCGATAATTCCGATTCTTAAACGAACTGATCCAAAGGCTCCCCCAGTATATCGATTGGTAATTGATCTGCGCGAATTAAATAAATGTATTGTACCACAATACCCCGTAGTTCCAGACATCTCTTCATTACTGACAGCTATTGATTCCGAAGCAACATTCTTTACTGTAATTGATCTCAAGAATGCCTTTTTCAGCGTCCCAATAGATCCGGAAAGCCAATATTTGTTCGGATTTAGTTTAAATGGACGTAGCTTTAAATTCACACGCGCACCTCAAGGATTTACAGAAAGCCCCAGCATCTATAGCCAAGCACTGAAACGAGAACTCGACAGCATCTACATGCCAGTTAACACTGCTTTGCTCCAATATGTCGATGATCTGCTGATCACCGCCCGAAGCGAACCTGAATGTGAAAAAGCATCACTGACGGTTTTACAATTTCTAGCCGAAAAGGGGCACAAGGTGTCCCCTTCTAAGCTGCAATTCTGTGTCCAGCGAGTTATTTACCTTGGTCACTCGCTGTCCAAGGAGGGAAGGCAGCTTACACCAGATCGTATTCAGTTAATAGCTAATATGCCAATACCCAGGACACAAAAGGAGGTGCGGGCTTTCATAGGCCTCACTTCATATTGTAGACAGTGGATCCCTCAGTATGCATTTCTAGCAAAACCACTCATTCAACTAACAACACAGGAGGCAGCCACATCGACTGTTCTCCCTTGGACTCAGGAACACACACTAGCTTTTGAAAGCTTAAAAAAAAGCTTTATGTCAAGCACCTGTTTTAGCAACACCATGTTACAGAAAACATTTTACACTCTTTGTTACAGAACGAGAAGGTACTGCCTTGTCAGTACTCACACAGGAACAAGCAGGATCACACAAACCGTGTGCTTATTTTTCTAGTACATTAGATCCCGTAGCTCAGGCTCTGCCTGCGTGCCTGAAATCAGTGGCAGCGACAGCTTTAGCAATCAGACAAAGCGATGCCATAGTGTTAGGACATCCATTGACAGTACAAGTACCACACGCAGTAGAGGTTCTTGTGAATCGAACGCAAACACAACACTTGACTATAGCACGACTTACAGGGTATGAACTAACATTGTTTCAGCCACATATAGAAATCAGACGTTGTAACACATTGAATCCTGCCACACTTTTACCTGTAAATGGAACAGACCCATTAGCCCACGATTGTATTGATGTTATTACAATCACGACGAAACCCAGACAAGACTTGACAGATGTTCCATTGTCAGATCCAGACCTGACGTTGTATGTAGATGGTTCATGTATGAGAACAAGTACAGGAGAGTTAGTGGCCGCTTACGCAGTCACAACAGACACTGAAATTATTGAAACCAAGTGTATAAATACCTTGTCCGCTCAAGCAGCAGAGCTTGTCGCTCTGACACAGGCCTGTATTCAAGCCACAAATAAAAAAGTCAACATATACACTGATTCACGTTATGCATTCGGAGTTGTACATGACTTCGGCGTGCTGTGGCGAGAGAGAGGTTATTTAACTTCTCACGGTGCCCACATTCAGCACGGACCCCTCATTCATGCCTTATTAGATGCAATACATTTGCCCATTGCAATATCGATTATGAAATGTAAAGCTCATACGAAAATTACTGATATCATTTCTCAAGGCAATGATCTAGCTGACAGAACAGCTAAACAGACTGCTCAAACTCAAACATCCGACATGACAAAGACAATAGTCCAGACACCAACACATTGTATGATGGTTAAGGATCCCGCTCTTGATGTAATTGACATACAGACACATGCTACTCCAGACGAAATAAGGAAATGGACTGAATTAGGAGGGATCCAAACGGATCAAGGATGGATGACGAAGGAAAAATCTGTGTGGTTCCTTCCTGATTCAATGGTCCAGGTCATTATTAACACTGTCCATAGTCCAGCGCATCTAGGAGAGAAAGCTATGCTAGACAGCATTCAACATATTTGGTTCAACAAGCATTTACGAGCAGCAGCGAAACAAAAAGTTCGTACCTGCATGATATGTTGTCAGTTCAACCCAGGAAAAAGCATTTCCGTAGAGCAGGGTGGATTTCAGCCTCCTGATCACCCTTTTGAAATTCTCCAGATGGATTATATCCAGATGGAACGATGTCGAGGATTCAAATATGTTCTCGTAGTTGTCTGTGCTCTTTCCCGTTGGACAGAGGCATACCCGGTTTCAGATTACACTGCCCCGACTACTGCCAAACAGCTAGTTCGGGAATTCTTCCCACGATACGGTTTACCACGTGCTGTCTACTCAGATAACGGCCAGCCGTTCTCATCCGAACTAATGAAACACGTTTCACTTTTGCTAGGATATCAGTGGAAGTTTCATTGTGTCCGACACCCCGAGGCAGCAGGTCTCGTGGAACGACATAATCAAACTTTAAAAATCAGACTGTCCAAAATATGCAGGGAGAAAGGTGTCGACTGGGTAGTAGCATTACCAGTTGCACTCTTTTACATGAGAATGGTAGCACACTCTCGAACAGGGCTATCCCCGTATGAGGTGATCTTCGGTAGACCACCAAATATGTGGGGGACGCCTATACCACGTAAAATAACTGATATTGACTGTAATATGCTGACAGATTATTTGGCTTCCTTGATGTCTGCACTACAATCTTGTCGTTCACAGGTAGCTGCAGCTTTTCCTAACAACACTGAAGTGAAACCCCATGACGTAATTCCGGGGGATCTCGTTTTGGTGAGAAACTTCGATCGAAAGACTCAGCTGGACCCTAGGTGGAGGTCGCCTCAGCTCGTGTTATTAACGACGAGGACAGCCGTGAAGATCGAAGGCAGGAAAGGCTGGATTCATTCAAGTCATATCAAGAAATTTTATGGACTACCATCAGATATAAAAACTACACCTTGTGTGTCTTCACCCATTGACTCAAAACTTCCTTTTGTTGAAAATAGTAATGCCGAACATTATAAACTAAAGCTCAGATCCAATCAGTCAAGCAATTTGATTGTTTAAGTCCTCTCCGAGGTGAAGCGGTTGAATTGTCTCTGACATGTATCCCTTGGACCTGAATAGAGAATACACCCGAAAAATGCTGAAACGACAGGCGTACTGTAAATCACTGCGTAGTCATTGTACAGTGACGTTATTAATTTCGTTTTTCCTTAGTCTTTTAATAATTACTGCAAGTATATTGTTGCACCTATATGATCCTATTTCTAGACATGCTTATAATATTACTGCTGAACATTCTTTTAGTGAACTACCCCCGCATGAATTGTCATACAGATTTGCGCTGCGCAATAACACTTTTATTAGTATGTTACATCATTCCCATCAGGTTAGCAATGCTACAAATTGTTGGATATGTGGCCGACTCCCTCCCTATCAGAACTATAAAGGAATTCTACCTCTTTTTCCATACCCGTTCACACACAACGGCTCCTGTGGAGCATGGTTTAGTTTAATTAATTCCCAAGATTCGAACTCTGCAGTTTATCAAGACAATGGGGTATGGGGAAATCTGAACTTAGTTTTACTTAAGGTCTGCCACCCCAACAAGGAGGGACTTCCCAAAAGAACAGGAACTGATCTAGAAAATGAAGTATATGGATTAGGTAATTTTACGCTTAATCTCCTGATCTTGAATGTCGAGTCCGAAGCTAATCCAAGTTTGCCCGCCATGTCAGTATTTCCAGTAAAAGGTGAATTATGTGTAAGAAAAAATGGTTCCATACATATGGGCCATAGTAGATGCACCACTGTAATAGAATTCAGTGATCAAGGCAAGTCTACATTTAGAGCTTCCCGCCATTCCTATTTTATATGTGGTCAGACGGCATATGTACGTTTGCCTCTAGATTGGGATGGTACTTGCTACATTGGATTCCTTTTGCCACCTGTTTTTCTAGCTCCTCCTGATTATCACAGAAATACTCATTTAGTACACAATAGAGAAAGGAGAGATCTCCCAATAGTCGACTACACTGAAACAGCATGGGAAAAATACACAGATTTCAATAAAGGTCTCTTTCCCTATATAGGTACCGTTACTAATAGTAAGCTGATACGTAGATTGACTAGAACCCTTGAAGCAGTAGTGAACGAAACTATTTCCGCCTTAGGCAATTTAACAGAAGAGCAGTCTGCTATGCGGATTGTTGTGCTTCAAAATCGTCTTGTCCTTGACGTCATCCTGGCCGATAGGGGCTTGTAGGGTCATCGGATCAAGCTGTTGCATTTTCATACCAGAAAATTCGCCATCTGTATATAAAGCTATAACGCACCTTCATAAGATTGTAAGCCAGATACACCAGAATCCAGGCACCTGGACTTGGTCCGGTTGGTTTTGGAGCGTGTTATCAGCCTGGGGATGGAGAGTCCTATCCTTCCTAGGTATTGGCTTTCTCATACTATTCAGTTGCTGCTTATGCCTACAATGTGGACCAGCGATTTGTGGTCTGTGTGCCACATCATGCATTCCACATCAAGATTTTCATTCAAGATCCCGGAAAAAGAAAGAAGAACAAATGATGCTATATGAACAGATCAATGGATTAATGAAGATTGATATCTCTTGACGGGCAAGTAGGGGACAAGGAGGGAATGTGGAAATATGGATTTTTCTGGTCAGTTATGTCCCCTATCTTGGACCCCAACGGTTCTATGTGCATGTTACAAGTACATGTATGATCCCTCCAGTTCCAGTTATGAAGACGCAAATACATGTGCGTCCACCGTTAACATGTCCTCTTTCAGATCCGCCATGAATGGGCCGGATATTCCATTCCTAAGTACGAAAGACCACCGCCTTTATATGGTTCACTTATGCCATTTTACAGTCCAGACAAGTAGGCCCTGATTCTGCCATCAAGCTTTTCTTGCTTTCTGTCTCTGAAGCTCCAGTCCGAGCCTGCATCTGTGACCATGAACTTTGTCTCATCCTCTGCGCGGCTCACGATGCCTGACATCAGCTTGCTGCCTGCCAAGAACTGTATTTCACCTTCGGAAATTATCTGCTCCACTCCCTGCCCAATGCATTCCTGTCTAGTAGCTTAAGTAAACATTCTGCCAGCTACCGAGCAAAGGCCCGGCTTCTCTGTCTTTATGCAAGTAATTCATAGCACTGTTACCATGGAAGATTCCTGCCCTCGCATCTAGTGTAGACACTTAGACGCTTGTACACGCACTAACAGTCAGTATAGTCAGTATAGAATAAGATTCTACCCCAAGAAGGCCTCTCTTTTGGATAACATAGTTCTTTAAACATAGGATGTTAGATATGATTTGGGATTAGGTTGACTTGACCCTCCAGACATTTGTCGCCACATGTAGAGCTAAATGTCAAGTCCCCTTCACCCCCTAGCTGCACGTCAATCACACGTCATGCTGCTGCGCGCGCATTTCTGCCAAGTATTTCTGCTGACATTACGAAATTCTTTCATGTAACCACCCTCTTATGACATCACATCTGATGACGTTCTTTAAACACACCCAGTTACGCCTATCTTTGCCACGTATGAATATATTATCTCCACTATCAATTGTTACGCCTCTTGTATTTGCTTCACTGTAATGCTTATTGTATAAAAGTAATTGATTGTCAATAATGTATGTACTTCACTTCCTGAACCTTCGTGGTGATGGAACCTGGAGCAACCGATTATAATCGACCATTGGAATAAAGCCCATTCCGAACCTCTAATACCACGGATTCTGCCTCTTATTTACTGAGCTATTTTATTATGTTTCTGTATCAAATTAAGTCCCGGTAATTAAATTATTTACCACATATCGACGGACAGAAAATCGACCTACAAAAATATCGACACAAAAATATCGATGACAAGAATATCGAGATCCTATCTACAACATGGTAAGTACAAAAATATCGAAAATAAAATATAGAATGTCAAAAATATCGTTATTAAAAATATAAAGTATTTTTTAGTTAAAAGACAATATGTAAAATAAACCAAATAATACTTATCAATAAAATAAACATAATTAAATATATGTTATAATGTTTAAAATTAATAATTAATATATATAATGTAATAAAACATTAATTAAACATATACATATAATATATAATATATATACTTACTTAATAATAAATTTTAATAATTGTTTTAATAACTTATAACTTGTTAAAAATTATTATAAATTACAAATACATCATACACATAAAACAATAACATGAATACAAATTAAATAATTATATATAACACATTTAAAAAATTACATTTAATTTGAATATTGTTAAAATTAATTATATATTACATTAGCTAAAATAATACCAAAAATATTAAATATCAGAGAGAATAAAACTACTACTCCAGCTCCAAAAAAAAACAGTAAAGAAAATGTTGGATAGCGTAGAGCTAAAAATTACTATTTCCACTCCAGGGAGTGTAACAATAGGGAAAGTGTTGGATAGCGTAGAGCTAAAAATTACTATTCCCACTCCAGAGAGTGCAACAGTAGGGAAAGTGTTGAATAGCAGAAGGGTAAAAATTACTATTCCAACTCCAGAGAGTGCAACAGTAGGAAAAGTGTTGGATAGCGTATGGGTAAAAATTACTATTCCCACTCCAGAGAGTGCAACAGTAGGGAAAGTGTTGGATAGCGTAGGGGTAAAAATTACTATTCCCACTCCAGAGAGTGCAACAGTAGGGAAAGTGTTGGATAGCGTAGGGGTAAAAATTACTATTCCAACTCCACAGAGTGCAACAGTAGGGAAAGTGTTGGATAGCGTAGGGGTAAAAATTACTATTCCCACTCCAGAAAGTGCAACAGTAGGAAAAGTGTTGGATAGCATAGGGGTAAAAATTACTATTCCAACTCCACAGAGTGCAACAGTAGGGAAAGTGTTGGATAGCGTAGGGGTAAAAATTACTATTCCCACTCCAGAGAGTGCAACAGTAGGGAAAGTGTTGGATAGCGTAAGGGTAAAAATTACTATTCCCACTCCAGAGAGTGCAACAGTAGGGAAAGTGTTGGATAGCGTAGGGGTACAAATTACTATTCCAACTCCAGAGAGTGCAACAGTAGGGAAAGTGTTGGATAGCGTAGGGGTACGAATTACTATTCCAACTCCAGAAAGTGCAACAGTAGGGAAAGTGTTGGATAGCGTAGGGGTACAAATTACTATTCCAACTCCAGAGAGTGCAACAGTAGGGAAAGTGTTGGATAGCCTAAGGGTAAAAATTACTATTCCAACTCCAGAGAGTGCAACAGTAGGGAAAGTGTTGGATAGCGTAGGGGTAAAAATTACTATTCCCACTCCAGAGAGTGCAACAGTAGGGAAAGTGTTGGATAGTGTAGGGGTAAAAATTACTATTCAAACTCCACAGAGTGCAACAGTAGGGAAAGTGTTGAATAGCGAAGGGGTAAAAATTACTATTCCAACTCCAAAGAGTGCAACAGAAGGGAAAGTGTTGGATAGCGTAGGGGTAAAAATTACTATTCCCACTCCAGAGAGTGCAACAGTGGGGAAAGTGTTGGATAGCGTAGGGGTAAAAATTACTATTCCAACTCCAGAGAATGCAACAGTAAGGAAAGTGTTGGATAGCGTAGGGATAACATTTACTATTCCAACTCCAGAGGGTGCAACAGTAGGGCAAGTGTTGGATAGCGTAGAAGTTAAAAATAACATAGTTATAAATAAAATAATTATTTAAAATAATTAGTGATTTAATTATTAAATAACTCAAAATTATTTACAAATACCAATAAATAATTATTACAAACATAACTACCAAAGAATAATTAATTAACAATACATTAATATTAAATACCAATAAATAATAATTAATAAATATTAATTACCAAATAATAAATACTAAACGATAAAATATTTTTCATAACCAAAAAAATATGAATTATTAAAAAGTAAATACCAATTAAAATATAATTAACCATTTATAAAAATATATACCGCAAAATAATAATTATGAAACATTAATTGCCAATTAAAAAATATTGAACTATTAAATATTTTTCATACGCCACACATTACTTACCAATTAATAATTATTTATTAATATATTAATTAGAAATATCAATGCATAATATTTAATTATATTTAATTCACAATTAATGATTAATCAACAATTAATTATTTTTCATAACCAAAATATTATAATTTAAAATATTTACCAATTAATAATGATTGTCCAATTAATTAATTATCAATACCCAACAACTAATTTAATAATTACTTAATTAGATTTCAATTACTTCCAACACTATTCCCCTATAAACGCACAAAACACTCCACTAATAAAATAATACACTTAACATAATTATCAATTAATCAACTAATTAAAACTAATTGCCAATTAATAAAAATGAATTACCAATTAATACTTAATTAACAATAATATAGTTATCAATACCAATAAATGAAAACAAATTATTAATTAATTACAATTAAATTACTTCCCACCCTATTCCCCTATAAACCCACAACCCGCTACGGAACTTAAACGCAAAAATGTATTAAAATCAGTTTATAATTCCTAAAAATGTATAATTAATTCCATATAATTAAATTACTTCCCACCCTATTCCCCTATAAACCCACAACCCGCTACAGAACTACAGAACTTAAACGCAAAAAATAATTAAAATTAATTTATAATTCCTAAAAATTTATAATTAATTCCATATAATTAAATTACTTCCCACCCTATTCCCCTATAAACCCACAACCCGCTACGGTACTAAAACACAAAATTGACTTAAAAAACCATTGTTAACATATAAAAATTGTATACATATATGTTAAAACCAGTAGAACACTTAACTAAAAATATAGAACACATACATATTAAATACATATTAAAATACATAACAATAATATAAATATCGATATTAGTAACATCAATATTAGTAAAATCGATATATTTGATGTCGATATTACTAACTTCGATATTACTGACATCGATATTAAAATACTTACCTTAGGATCGATATTCTGTCAATAGATATTATTGACATCGATATTCTGTCCCTTCGATATTTAAAACTCGATATTTGTGTAGGTAGATATTTTAGTTTCGATATTTTGGCTGCTCACCCAACACAAGAGGTAAAGCATCAGGCCATTTCAGAAATGTCGAAGCACACACTTTAGCCAACCTCGATTTTAAAGTGCCATTTATCTGTGCCACGATTCCTAAAGCCTCCGGACGATAACTGCAATGTAATCTCTGTTCCACTTGCAAAGCAGCACACAACATGTTTAGAACCTCATTATTAAAATGAGTTCCCTGGTCTGACCCTAATGTAGTTGGAAATCTGAACCTCAGGATAAGCTCCCTCAACATTAGCTTTGCTACTGTGAGACTATCACATCTCTTAGTCGGATAGGCCTCCACTCAGGGAGAACAATGTGCACACCACCACCAGAATGTATCTCAGTCCATTGCACTCACATTGAAAGTACACTTTCACATTAAAAGTACAGTAATGTGCAACTTCGTCTGTATACCTATTCCCTAGGGTGACAAAATCATTCCACTTACAATGAGCTGAACATTTCACAACTGCAACTTGTCGTGGCAATTGCAATGCTTCTAACAGTTTTCTCATAACCTCCCCATTCCTAATAGGAGACCCCGATGAGTCATGAAACCTCTCTGAGACCATAACTGCCTGAAATTGTGAACAACACCGAAACCATACTGGCTATCAGTGAATATTGTCACTCTCAGCTGGTCTGAAACACACATGCACGTTAGGTCAAACAAATCAGCCATTTGTTCAGAGACTACTCCTTGGAGACAAGCAGCTTCCACCAATCCTGAAACTGCATAAACAGCAAAACAGCAAAGGTTGATCTTAAAGTTCCTTCATTTTCTTTTATGAATGAGCCATCCTCAAAGAGGATTTGGTCACATTCAGGTACTGGCTCATCAACAATGTCAGGACGGGGTTTGCTGTATAGTTCAGTGACATTGAGACAGTTATTTTCTTCATTGTCATTCCGCTCAAAATAAGGCAACAATATAAGGGTAGCAGGATTGAGTACGGAACAACGTTTCAGAGACAAGTTGTCAGCTGCCAAGATCACTTGTTCATATTTTGTAAGCTTGTTGTTTGTTAAATGTTGTGTACAATGCCTTAACAACAGTCTCTCTGCAGAGTGAGGCACGTAAGCTGTTAAAAGATAACCTAGCACAATGCTTTCTCATCTCTCTATGCTGGCACTTGTTGCAGCAACGTATTTGAGACATCCAGGCAATGCTTCTGCTACTGGATCTGAAGTAGCACAAAAAGTATGCAACTGTTTTATGGGCACCTCCATCATCCAGAGATAACACCGAGAGTGCATAACCTTCTCGTTCAAGACAAAAGAGAGAAAACGCTCTGTTGTAATCAGGCATTCCAAGTGCCGGAGCGTGACGCAGGCTCTCTCTCAACTACAGGAAGGCAACCAAGCAATCATTGCCCCAGAGCACCGGATCAGACACATCCTTGTGTGGCAACCGCTGCAGAGGTTTGGCCACTAGAAAAAAGTTAGATATCTACTAGTGACAGTAGCCAGCCATTCCCTGAAACATTGTGACTTCTTTTTGTGCACGAGGCGGAATAATTTTCATTATCGCGGAGATTTTTTTCTTGTGACACCTTTCTTAAACCTTTCTCAATTCATTGTCCCAAATATAGGACTCCTGTCATGCAGTATTGTAATTTTCTTGGGAACTCTTCATGTCCATTGTCAGCCAAATAAATCAGCAGGGCGATGGTATCTGGTTTGCAAGCGTCTCGAGTACTTGATGCAACCAAAAGGTCATCGATATACTGGACCAGGACCGCATTGAAGGGCATAACCAGTGACTCAAGATTCTTTTTCAAGATGATAGTAGATGGATAGACTTTCCGTGTACCCTTGTGGACATGGCACCATCTTAAAACATGATTTTCCAGCCAGACAGCAAATAAAAACTGGCTCTCCTCATGGAAGAGAATCGAAAAGAATGCCTGATAAAGGCTATGACAATGAACCATTCAGCCTCACTTGCAATCTGAAACAGTATTACTGTTAAATTCAGTACCACGGGACAACAAGGAACCACTACACTATTAATTTAGCAAAGATCCGCACAATGCGGTACACACCTGCTTGCTTCTGTGAGCCAATAATGAGAGAGTTACATGGACTTCCCAGGATCTCTTTCAAAATGGATTGTTTAATCATGGACTCAATCACAGCTGTTATTCCAACAATTTTCGGCGCTTAGTTAAACTGTGGTGTTCTTGGGTATTCAGCATTGGGCTTAATTTGTATACAGGCTGCCTCTACTCCTTAAATTAGTCCAATGTCCTTTCCTATAAAAACCCAGTCCACATCTGATACTGTGTTTCTGCGATCTGACAGTAAATCTTCTACCGTCAGCAAGGGAAACAATGAAAGACTGAGATTTAGATTTGCCAATTTAAATGCAATGTCGCCATCATTCGTTTGCAGCTCTATTCCCTTTGGGGTACAGTGTATGGTGCAATTTAATTTGCACATCAAGTCACGTCCCAAAAGACTAACTGGACTTGAATCGCACAGCACAAACTGATGGTTATCTGCAAATGTCCCTATCTTCACTGGCACTTCTTCTGTCAAAGTATTATTTGACAACTCCTACAACTTGGATTGAATTTCCCGAGAGGGTCAGGTTTTGAACTTCTGCTGTTCTCACAGTAGAGTGAGTAGCACCAGTATCAATTAAGAATGTGACAGTATGTCCATCTACATCAGCATTGACATATGGTCCACTCTGGTATATCTCTAAGACTGCGCCAAGAGTACAGTCTTCCTCCCCCTTCAGGCACCATTATAAGGATGAATCTGTACCTTAATCACCAGGAGACTCAAACACAGGATAATGTTGGATCGGATTATTATTATCGGGGACATACAGCACAGCTTGTTGTAGCATCGAGGGCTGTGGTACTTGGATAATGAGACCATGAGACTCTCCCATATTCGGAGATCAGGGTCTTGGCACATTCTGGCCCTATATCTGATTATATCCCCCATTCTGATCTTGATTTGCAGAATTAATGCTCCAAACGATTACAATAGTGACATGGAGTAGATTTCTTTAACGTGGCAACATCAACTCCTGTGTTTGGGTCCACTGGGACACCTCTATCTCTTCTTTGTCCCTGTAATCCTCCACCTGGCTGATATGTTACCTGCATTGTAGCAACATTCCCTACATATGGCTAAACCTGATTACCTCTCTGGGCAGCCTTCATTTGAACCAACATCAACTTCTCCTTCATCTTTTTGTGTCTTGTTTCAATCTAATTGCTACAGTACTTTGCATAATGCAGAATTTGGTTGACATACTTGTTCTGCCAACAAAACAGATGCTGCTGAGTCAGCATCCTAATTTCAGGTCTCAAACCAGTCACAAATCTAGACACAAAGGGCCCGATTCACAGAACTAACTTAAGACAAAATCCTAAACTTACTACCATTTTGGTATTCACAGAAGGCACTTACTCATTTTGGTATTCACAGAAGACACTTACTCATTTCGGTATTCACAGAAGTTAGGAGTCCTAACTTTAGGACTCCTAAATGCCTTCTGTGAATACCGAAAGTCTTAAAGTTAGGATTTTTCTCAGTTTAGGAGTAGTAAAGTTAGGACTCCTAACTTTAGGACACCCTCACTCTGTAGAACAAAAGTTAAGTGTGGGCTTCCAAACTGCAGCAGATGTTGAGCATTGTGGTGATTGGGTCTAAACCCCCCCTCATCACAGTGACCAAAAGGTAAGTGTCATCATGGGCAAAGCTGCAAATAACAAACAGCATGTATGATCCCTGCTCCCAACAGATTAAACACTTCTGGGGCAAACTAGTGGTTGTGTCCCATTCCCACAGAGATGTGGTGAGGCTAACAGTGCTGTGAAAACCTGACACACTCTCGGCCATGTGCAGACAAGCACCACACATGGGGGCTGACAATGCATACAGTGTACAATGACACAAGCGCAGAAGTGACCATCACCAAGCATACACACATCTCGAAAATAGACACAGTAATCGAAACAACCTGTGTAGACTGTAGGTGTCAGCTCACAAACTCCCATTCCATGCCAGCAATGGCACCTAACAACCAGGATGAATGTGCACAATGATGTGATATGACTCAAAGGGACAGCAGGGAAAATCACAGAAACAGCATCCAGACAAAGGTCCACAACAGCAATACCAATGCACTGGTGCAGATGCACAAACACAAACAGGCAACCTCACCCTGCACATCTGACACGCCATATGTGTGTGTGTGTGTCTCAGAATCCCCAGGCAACTACACAACACATGAGGGGGGTTGAACCACAGTGACACAGATATGGACACAGTGCCATACAAAAGTAAACCATCATTGGGACACCCTTAGTGGGCAATCAGGCATTGTGAGATGAGAGGGAGCACAACAGACACATGTGACACAAGCTTGAATGAACACCAACGAACACAGCAAGAGACTGACACACAACAGCACTACCCCCAGGGACCAGACATTGGGGTGACACAAGCATGCATGACACCTCCACTGTGATGACAAAGGCAGATGTCGTACAATCTGGGAAACCCAGACATGTGTCCTGTTCCACAAACGTACATCACACATACACAACCACAAATCACTCAGCATGGCCCCTCATCCATGGACAAACGGGAGCTAGGGGACCATCCATGCAAACATTTACACCAGTCCAGCCTCAACACCACATACCCTGAACTGCAACAATGTACATCTGTGAAGCCCACATGGACAGGTGACATTGCACATGCACCCATGACAAACACAGGAATGTTGGGAGGGACTAAGGTGCACAGACACATCACACAAGGACAGTTTACAACCCTGGGGAATGACAGACATACTGCACAGTATACGGTACATGGCCATTACGTCAAAGCTCACGTGACCTTCAGAATCCCTGCCACAGTCCCAGGACAATGCGAGCCACAAGGCACACATGCTGACACCTGCCAACATTGCAGCCATGAACCCGACAAGTGGGAGCAGTCACACACACATACAAATGTCTCAATCACTGAAAGGTACCACCTAGGGACAACTACATGTTTTTGCAAATAAACAAGTGCCTTGGGGAACCCTAACTGTGTCTCATCTGTGTCTGACAACATCATCAGCACTCAGAACTGACAAATCCCAATGATGATACACCAATTAACAGTAGTGTGTCATGCACCCACACATCTTGCAGCCCATGGCAAAGTTGTGGGATCAACCCAGTACCACTCAGCAAGCATCAACAACAGGAACATATCAAGGGAACACTGCATGTGTATGAACAGGGATGTGGAGACACACACATGCTCATACAACACACACCATGGGCCCAGGCTATGTCACGGGACAACACACTTACTTGGGGGGACCCAACTCCTGTGGAAGTCCAGCTGTGTCAAACATATTCACAGCACGTGTCACTCATGTTTGCAGAACACTTGGGCAGTCAGCCATACGTTACCACACAATGAAGGCTCTGGTCACAACAGCCTCGGTACGTGTGTCTCCCCTAAGTCATCTGCACATACTCAAAACATATGTCTAGCAAGTTGCACAGAGGACCCAGTTGCTCCTATACCAATGATGCCCACACCTGTAGGTCCAGTGGTCATGCGCACAAAGTCTGTGGAATACACAAATTGGACAATGGGAAGCACATCATATGTGCATGGGTGCAAGCCAGAGATGTGACCATGCAAATGAAATGGTCACAGAGCTGTCCACAAATAGTTGATCATGACACACCCAGGTAGCTGCAAAGGATGACATGGATACCCACCAGAATAGGATACATATCTCATGGACCACATGGAGTATCCCACAGCAACACATCAGTATTCAACATTGGAAACCAAGCGTTACAGGTGTAAGGGCATGTTAAACATCATCAACATAATGTACAGCTAAATCAAGTTCACAGGGATAAAGAAAAAAGCTTTATTCAGCATATGAAAAGTTAAACGTCCGTTCAAACAAAAGGCCAATGGCCAGTCCATGTCCAAATGCCAAGTAGTGAACTAGAGTGACATCTGTCACACCTCGCTTGCCTGCACTGCTAAGGACCGGGTTCATCCCCTCGGAGGGGCATACATGGGGGCAGGCCAGGCAGCGCAGGGACAGGATCAGGGCGCAGCAGAAGGAGGAAGTGAAGAGGTGGTGGATGCAGGCGAGACACTTGCAACTGCAGTGGAGCGGACTGAAGTGGTGGGTGCTGTCACAACTGTGGGGCACAAGTCAGATGGGGTGGGTGCAGGCACAACTCCAGTGGGCAGGTCAGATGGAGTGGATTGGGTCCCCACTGCAGAGCCCAAGTCAGACAGGGTGGTCATGGACTCCACTGCAGTGCCTACATCCATGGGAGCGTAATGGGGGGCAGGTGAGGTCGGCAGGACAGGGGGGGGGACACGCTCCCCACATCAGTGGCACTAACCGTCTGACCAGGTGTGTAGGAGCAAGTGGTAGGGGGGGAGGGCCTTAGCATTTTGGGGATGTTGTATCTGTGGGTGGGGGATCCCGGGGCAGGGAGTGGCGGGGGCACCTCTGGAGTGGTGGCCTGGGGGATGGAAAACGGAGACTTTGCCTTGGAGCTGCGTGGTGGCTGGGGGGTCTTGCTCTTCCGGCTCCGGGGGGCTTGCGGGTGGGGTCTCAGACTGACTGTGCCTGGGGGAGGGTGTCCGGGTGTGAGGGGCACTCCCCTCTGTGTGTTGGGACTTCCTCTTCCCCTTGTAATCAGGATCTGCTGGGTCGGTGGGTAAGAGGCCAAGGTCGCAGAGGAAGAGCTTCTGGGGAGATGGGGTTGCAGGTGATGCAAGGGAAGGGGGCTGGGAGGGAGAGGTCTCGGAGGACTGCGGAGTGGTTGTGGATGACTGTGTGTGTGTCTGGAAACCAGCCCCTGTGAGTGTGGTATCTTTCCCCTGCGCTTGCTTGTGTGCACGTCTAGCCCTTGCTTGGGTGTTTTTGTGCTTGGGACAGTTAGGCTGCTAGGAATCGTGGGAGGTGCAGGGGTAGGAGGGGTGTGGGACTGCTGGAAGAGGGACACTGCTGCCGTCAGGGAGGAGGCCACGGACTGATTGGTCCTCTGT
The DNA here is from genome assembly GCF_964204655.1 of Triturus cristatus. Taxonomy (NCBI): domain Eukaryota; kingdom Metazoa; phylum Chordata; class Amphibia; order Caudata; family Salamandridae; genus Triturus; species Triturus cristatus. The sequence goes on from NC_140591.1 coordinate 94,450,325, forward strand.
AGGGCAGACATGCCCGAGGAAATGCCCTCCATGAACGACACCAGTTGTGTCAACAGACTTGTGTGCATGGAGGACCTTCAGCATCGACGTCTGCCCCACATGGATCTGTCTAAGTAAGTCCACAGACTCCTCACTCAGGGCAGCAGGGGACACGGGGGCAGGGGGTGCGGTGCCTGGCACAAAGGAGACATGCTCACGAACACGGGAGCCTACATGGACCTCTGGGATGGGAGCCGATGGGAGGGTGGGGGTGTTGGGGGTGGTGGTGGTGGTGTCGGCGGCGGGAACAGCCTCACTAGCTGGGGTTTGGTGGCTGCTGACACCCGCCTCCATAAGGGAGTCATCCTCGGAGCTGCTGTGGCCCTCAGCTGGGGGGGATGGTGCTGACGACTCCTCTGTGTGGCTCCACTCGCCCTCCGTGCCACTGGGTCCCCCTGACTCCTCTCCTTCTGTCCCTGTCAGGCTCTGTGGCTCCTCCTGGTCCGTGGAGCTGTCCCCTTCTGTGGCCGTGGATGTATCTGGATAGGAATAGGAAGTAAGACAACAACATCAGTCACCTGCACCGACTGCACACACCACAGTGAGTACATCACATCTCAGGGCAAGCCCTGGCATCATCAGCTGAACACAGCTCAGAGTGCAAACACTGTTTAGTAAAAGCCAATTGTCATTCTCAACATCAACCATGGCACACATATCCCTCCTTGACTTGCACACATCTGTCTGTTGCATGTTGGATGCTAATACCCCAATGTGCCAACATGCACCACCCACACCTCATTTGAACATGCAAGTGAACAGGTAGGAGTATGTCACTATACACACAGCACATCTCTTGCTACTGACTCAGTACAGGTGTCCAGATGAAGAGATGGGCAGAGACTCATTTCACATGCTTGTGATGCATGCCAGCAACACACACTATGATGTTCTCATGTCCTGATGGGCAATGCCACAATGGGGTGCATGGTGCACACTTGAACACAATGGAGGATCACTCATAGCAAGTTAAATGCCATGGCACTGGCATGCCTGGAAAGTCAGTCAACACTGTCTCCTGTCACAGGGGCAGGGCATCCAGACAACAACAATATGCACTGACTCACTATCCTAGCTCAGGGGTAAAGCTAACTCTGCAGATGACCGGCACACTTGCCCATCCCCTGCAAACAACATATCCAGGACCCTGAAGAGCCCACATCATGCAAATCAGACATATGAGTCTCTGCAAACACAACTCCCTGTACATTAACACATCACAGTCTGCCATGCATGTAACCCAGCTGCATGAAGGACACAGTTGCATACACCATTGTGCGCTGTCAGATGATCACACACCTATATGTCACACAGGTCTTGTCTCTCACAGTCACATCTCAGATGTCATGCTGACCCTCTGAATCATGGACACCCCAGTTGTACGTAACAACAAGCCACACCCTAATGACACAGAGGCAGACACCTGAGGGCACATGTCACTAAGCACAACCTGTAATTTCATACACAGGAGTGGGATTACATGGGGCCCGATTCACAGAACAAACTTAAGACTAAATCCTAAACTTAGTACCATTCTGGTATTCACAGAATGCACTTAGTACTTCTGGTATTCACAGAATGAACTTACTACTTTTGCTATTCACAGAATGAACTTAGTACTTTTGCTATTCACAGAATGGATTTACGACTCCTAAACTTACGTCCGCACTCGGGCCGGAAATTCCGGCCCGGAGGCGGAGCTTCCGGCCCGGAGGTGGGGATTCACGGCTCGGTCATAGACTGTGCAATGCGTACGCATTGTCACCCGCGTCGGACCCCATTGCATTCAATGCCAAAGCGTACGCACGACTCGGTAATGAACCATGAAATGCGTACGCATTGTCAGCCACGTCGGACCCCATTGGTGTGACTATTCTACGGATTCAACACGCATTTTCTAGCCAGGGACACCTGTGCACACCTACCACAGTACAGCATTGCCCACACAGTGTCCCATGGCATGTAAGACTGCATTCCCTGGGTGTTTGGGGGGGGCACATATGGTTTATTGGGTGGCCCTTTTGTGCAGCCACTCCCAGACTGTGCACGTGTACATGGGGGCAGAATCCTTTGTGTGTCGTGCACATTACCACTGTGATGTGCAATTGTACAGTAATTGGCATGAGTCACGGACAGTTTCATATTGGATATTTTTGGGCATGTCACATACACCCTGAGTCCAGGGGGTGATGGCATGTATGTCACAGTGAGACCTGTAGCCACAATACTGATGTGCAACCACAGTCTGTGTGCATGTTGTGTCTCAGATGTGTCCGATCAAATGTGCCCAATGTGTGACAGTCTCCACATCCATGTGGTATATGCATCAACCTTGATGGTGTGTGTGTCAAAGAGATGTACATGTAGGGCCAGCAGGAACAACAGTGGCCACTACCTGTGGGACTTACGCTTGCCTTGCGGTGTGTACGTGATACGCTATGTCCATGCCAGTGTCGATGTGGCAATACAGGGACCCTGGGTTTCTGCATGGTAAAGATCTGTGATGCCTGGGAGACATCAGGCCTCACATGTCACTGTGCTGTGTGTTTGGAACGTCGCAGCAGTACATAGGTTGGGTGACACAGCCAGATGATTGGCCATTGCACTACATGGGACTCATGTGCACATGTGGAATTGAGATGTGAAGTGGTGGTCATGTAGGTGACATATGTGTCCATGCCCAACAGCATACACCTCAGTACATTGTGTAATGTCATGATCTATCATGTGATATTGAGCCTGGTCATGGCCACATGGGTGGATGAACTGACAATCTTCCTTTGTGCATCTCTGTACTGCAGGGCACCAGCTGTCCATAGACCGTTCCCAGACCTTGCAACCACGCAGGAACGCGATTGCATCAGACGGTACCGCTTCACCGGGCCACTGATTGAGGAGTTGGCGGAGCAGTTGACGCCACATCTGCTACATGGCCGGACATACCCTACAGCACTGACCCCAGAGGTGAAGGTGATGGCAGCCCTGCACTTCTTTGCTACTGGTACCTTCCAGTACACTGTGGCTACTGCTAGTGGTATGTCGCAAACGATGTTTAGTCGGGTGCTACACGATGTCTTGGAGGGGATGTTGCATTTCCTAGACCTGTACATAAAGTTCCCTAGCACAGCTGAACTCCTTCAAATAAAGGATGCCTTTTATACACTGGGGAGGATGCCGAACGTCATCAGATCTAGTGATGGGACACATGTGGCCCTGATACCACCACATGCACATGAGCAGGCATACCGGAACAGGAAGCACTACCACTCCATCAATGCTCTGGTGGTATGTCTTGCTGACATATCTATCCCACATGTGTGTTCACGGTTCCCTGGTTCTGCGCATGATGCCTACATTATGAGGAGTAGTCGCATTGCAACGCTGATGTCACAGATGCCAGCTCAGCATGCCTGGCTTGTCGGTGTGTACTGACTGTTTCTCATTGTGTGTGTTTGTCAATCTTGTATTCCGCACTCCTACAAAACTCAGCTACTTGTTCATTTTTGTGTGTGTAGGTGACTCCGGATACCCCAACATGCCGTGGTTGCTGACACCCCTCAGGAACCCTGTGACACCAGCCGAGCTGCGCTACAATGAGGCACATGGACGGAGGGTGATTGAGCGGACATTCGGCCTCCTGAAAAGCCGCTTTGGCTGCCTGGACAAGACCAGAGGGGCCCTCCCATAAGAGCCTGCTAAGGTGTGCAAATTAATCCTTGTCTGCTGCATGCTACACAACATGGCTGTGAGGAAGGAGGTGCCTCTCATCCAGGATGACGATGACCAGCCTCCGGCACCTGTGGCGGATCCCGGCCTGGGCCAAGATGCCAGTGATGATGAGGATGAGGGTGACATCGCTCACAACTCATCAACAACTTCTTCACCTGAATGTGAGTTTCAAGGGTTGTTATGTCAATGTATGGAGGTAGCCTGGAATGTGTTGTGGCAGCTCTGTTGCTGTCTGAGTGTTTCTGTGTGCCACTTGACTGGATGCGTGCAGTGATGTGTCCATTCATGTGGTGTGTACTCCACAATAGGGTACTACTGCTAACATGTTTTTGTGTTGGTTTCTTGCGACATGTTTTGTGCATGTGTATTGCATTTCTCTCCTGTTCTGCTGTGCTTTTGACTGTATCTTGTGTCTGTCCTTCCCAGGGTACTTTGCCTGTTGTTTGGTCAACACTGACTGTAGGAAGGTGGATATCTGACTATGGTTACCCCCAACTTTTTCCCTAGTGTCTAGCTGGTTTTTCGACTTAGCTGGCCTGAGATCTTGCCATTCAGGGTCTCAGGCTGTCTGCTCTCTCTTTAAAATTGACTCCATGAACCCTAGGTACATACACAATTGGTAAGGATCACCTTATTGGACCCTGTACAGTGTACCCTAGGTACCCAGGGCATAGGTGTACCCTAGGCCTCCCAGGGGCTGCAGCATGTATTATGCCACCCCTGGTCTGGCCTTCCAATCAGACACAACTGGCTGATCACTCAGCTGGGGCAAGGTTGTGTAATCACCCCTTGCTTAGATATAGTATACCTATATCTTCCCTTAAAATAGACACATGTGTACCTATCAGCCACTCCTATGGCAGGCCTTAACAATCCTGGAGGTAGAGTGCTTGGTAACATGTGAGATGGTGCTCTAGCATGAGCTGAGCCTGTCTGCAGCTTTCGGAACCATGTCCTTATAGCTGTTCTATGATATAGCCTACCATATACCCTTAAAGTACCTTATAATCTTAAACGGTTATGGTAACTATGGCTCGGCTTTATCAAAACATGTCGTGTAAGGTGTCTAACACTTTGGAATAATACCCCCATACCATTTCTGGTGATGAGGATATTATTCCCCCCTTCTAGAGGGGGAGACATGTAAAAATCCTACTTTGCTGTTTAACTCTGACCAGAGCCCCAGCATCACAAAATGGATGCTGCTGCCACGACACAAGTCTGACCTCCTGCTGCTGGGAGTGATCCCGGCACGGGAGGCTTGGACAATAGGTTTCCTGCCTTGGGAGGTGCGAGCACCACCCCAGACAGGCCTTAGTGTATTGGGGCAGGGAGGGATGAAAGAAACTAGACACTGCTTGGGGCACACAAGGTGTCCCATGCATAGTCCAGTTCAAACCGGTGCTGGGGCACACCAGCCCCAGTCCTGACGCAAAACTGGACAAAGGGAAGGGGGTGTAACCACCCCCCTCCCAGGTCCCACCCATAAGGCGTGACCTAGCAGGCAACCCAGCCCCCCAGATTAGTATAAGTGTGGTAGCTGGGCCCCAGGAGATTAGATTATCCTGAACCTGCAACTTGAACAGAAACTCTGGACCTTCGACATTCGACGAAAGAAGAAGACTGAAGAATCTCCCTTGTGGCCAAGGAGTGGTCACCCTGTGCGAACAGGCACCATCAAGAGACTTACCCTTTGCTTTGCTGAAGTCCTACAAGGGACCGACTGCAGAGCCTGACCAGAGCCTTGACTTCCAGACTTCTCCGACCCTGATCCACATCCACAGCCGAGCTGAGATCCGTGGAGGCGACGAGAGACGTGGGACCGGCTACCTGGGAAAAGTGGCGAGTATCTTCCTGCGCAGCTTCTGAGGCACCCTCGAGGTTGTGCACTGGGGATTGAGAAGCCCCAACCCCAAGCACCATCTGCACCGAAAATCAGCCCCCCACACTCCACGAGTCCTGCGTGGGGCCCTTCTGCATTTTCCTGCTTACCGCATCTGTCCGGTTGCTTGCCCGTTGGCCAGTAACCTTTGCGACGACACACCTTCAATTTTCCACTGCTGGTTTGGCTCCTCCAGACTGGCTCCTGCTCCTCTGTAAAAGAGAAGCACCCCAGATCTTCCTGGTCTGCACCAGAAGCAAGTCCTCCATTCTTCGTGGGTTCCGCTTGCCAAGGCTTGGTGAGGCCTAGTTCGACTTCGACGCCGCTGACAGCACGAGCCTTCGTGGGACAGCTCGCCTCCTGGTCCTGGTCGTCCTCGATGTCTCCTGGTACCCGTGGCTGCTGCGACAAACTTCACCTCTTCACCTGCAATCTCCCAACATCGCCTGGTTCCTTCCTGGTTCCACGTGGTCACTGGCTAGTGACCCAGACTCTGTCCCTTCTGCTTGCAGGTACCCTTCCTTCTTGATCCCGGCCTTGGGATCCAACGGACACTCTTCACTGACTGCCTGTCAGCATCTTTCCTTCAGGCATCCATAGGAGTCGACGACGAAACCCGACGCAAGTTCACACCTATGCACCCGCAGCCCGTGGGCTAGGTAACTTGGGTACTCCGGTGCTCATCAGGGTATTGACTATCCTAGTGTCTAGTTCTCAAGTCTCGACTTCCTAGCTACTCCAGAAGTGTCCTAAATCTTATTAATTCTAAACTGTACTATTTCTATCGATTATACGCATTACGCGTGAGTGTTTCTACTCTGCACCTGAATCCCGTGGGCCTCCCACTTCCTAACCTTGGGTAGTATAGTGTAGCCCCAGCGATTCCCTAGGCCTATCCTATTTCCGTGACAGTGGTCCTTATACCACTTACTTAGTATATGGTTTGCGTGGCCCCTAGGGCCTAACAGTATTACTTACCTGTGTGACTTAATGTATGCTTGAATAAGACTGTGTTGTACTTACCTCGAATCTCATAAAGAGTGCTGAGGGTTTGACTATAATAAATACACTTTATTTTATATATATATCTGTTGTGGTGTCCTTTCATTTGGTATTCAAGGGATTACATATGATATAACAGCTGGCTTCACATGCCATTCAGAGTTTAGCCTAAGACTGCTCTTGTCCATGCTACCACTAGGATAGCTGGTCTATAAGGTTGACTTTACAACCAATCACCATAAGGGTTGTTTGGACTGATACAAGGTGTACACTAGAATTAGTGACATCATATATCAGGCCAACTTCTCACACTGACCACCAACACCCAGAATCCAACACCAGTGTGGAAGTTGTCAATTCCCATCAACTGATGTACCACACATCCCTGGACTTCAATTCTCCAAAACTTTGTGAATGTGTATCCACTGTTACATAGAATTACAGTGCAACTATTGTGGAATAAATGTGTTGCTGATGTGTAATGAACCTGTGCTACGCTTTATTATGTGCGTTGTCTGTCTTCCCACATCTGAGTGACATCTGCTTACCTCACCTGTGGACTTGAGTTTATTTTCAAACATGTGCGAAGGAAGTGTACAGGATGGTGGGTGCTGTATATTGGTTTTGGAATCCAAAGTTCACAGTTGAGTTGGAAGTGCTGGTAGATGAAATGTCCAGAGTAAAGTCCACAGTCATCTGCTACATTGGCCCAACATGAACCCTCCGTGTCATGTGGGCGAGTTGTGTGCGATTGGACAAGGTGAACGGGTTGCGCATAAAGAACATTGTCCAGAACAGGTTTAGAGGCCCTGGGGGATGTGCTGGGACATCTGCCTCTCACATGTCCTTCTTCGGATGACCCCTCTTCTTCCGTGGGGTGGGGGATCCTCAGGTGCAGGCCTCTGTGGTGCAGGGGACTCTCCGCCAGAGACCTCCTCCCTCCCTGTGGCGCTCGTAGATGGTATTGCGACAGAGGTTGTGGCCACACAGGGAGGTGTGGACAGGTTTGTGTTGATCTGGCAGAGGCATTGGAGTATGTCCCGATGCATCGCAGTAAGGGCATCCCACTTGGCCTCCATGCGGGCATGGTGGGCGACCTGCTCGTATTGCATGTCCTTGAGGATCCCCACTACCTGGCCAAATCCTCCGGTGCTATCCTGGTAAGTAGCTATGAGGCGTGACCGGTGGGGGGCATCATGCAGTCCAGACCCCTCTGCAAGGCGCACCCTCTGCCTCCCACCCCTCCCAGCACCCCTATCCACACGGGCAGGACCAGCGGCGGGACGCACAGGTGACACTGGGACCCCTTGGGTGGTGTTGCTGTTGGTGTTTGCTGTAGCTTCCGGGGGCTCCGGTGTCCGTGTGCTGTGGGTGTTCATTGGCCTTGGTCTGTCTGTGTTGGCGGGGGTGCCCTGTCGGTTTCCAGTTGCTGGAGGCGTGGGTACAGGGGGTGCAGATGTTGATGCTGCTGGTGCTGCATGATGCCTCACACCGGGGGGGCCAGGTTGGTCGTTGTCATCCGAAGAGGACAGAGACAGTGTCAGACCAGAGAGCTCAGTGTCCGTCAGAGTCTGGGACTGGGACTCCTCATCATTTGGTGCTGGGTGCCCAGCACCACCTGTGTTTGGAAGAGACACACGATGTGAGTTATGTTTGTACATGCATCGATGGTTCACAAACATGACGTTTTCTACTTTTCGAACAGATGCCTGCCTGTACACTGCTTTTTCCAAGCTTGTCACAGACTGAGTTTGATATTGTTGTTGCCCATTTCCCAGCAGGACCTTGTGCTCCCCACAACAGAGCCCAGTGTCAGACATCTTGTCAGTCCCTTCACACTCCCTGTGGGGCAAGTATGGTTCAGTTAGAACTTGCAGGGCCATGTGGGTGTAGATTGTCTGTAACTGCAACTCCCATCATACTCTTGGCTACACCCCCCTTCCCAGCATGCCCATACATCCTTCCTCTTGACTCTGCTTCCCTGTGAGGGGGTGTGACAGCAATGGCAAGATGGCTGACTGTGAAGTCCTGGGGTTTGTTGTTGGCCATTTCCCAGCAGGGCCTTGTGCTCCCCACAACAGAGCCCAGTGTCAGTCATCTTCTCAGTCCCTTCACATTCCCTGCTGGGCAAGTATGGTTCAGTTAGAATTTGCTGGGCCATTTGGGTGGGTGTAGATTGTCTGTGACTGCAACTCCCATCATACTCTTGGCTACACCCCCCTTCCCAGCATGACCATACATCCTTCCTCTTGACTCTGCTTCCCTGTGAGGGGGTGTGACAGCAATGGCAATATGGCGGACTGTGAAGTCCCGGTGTTTGTTGTTGGCCATTTCCCAGCAGGGCCTTGTGCGCCCCACAACAGAGCCCAGTGTCAGACATCTTGTCAGTTCCTTCACACTCCCTGTGGGGCAAGTATGGTTCCTTGAAGATACTTTATTTGATTTAAAAAAATATAATCATAAAAGCAGAACATACACACCACGCATGTACAAATAAGATAATTAAAATGGGCAAGAATTTTAAAAATGTATAGCGGCAGAGTGTTTATAATGTGACAAAGAAATTAGTGTTATTGTTAGAGACTAAGATGGGTGCCCGAAATTATGTGAGAACCCAGAGGATGTAAGCGTTTCATTAAAACAGTCATCAAGTAGCAGTGTCGAGAAAAGTCATCAGGGTCACATACCCTGGTGTTGCAGGTGTTGAGAGCACAGGGGAGACCAGAATGAAGTCTTATTTGTCTACAGCTTTTGTTTTAGACTCCTCTGACTCTTTTTAAAGTTGATGCCGGGCCAGCAAATTGCTGATTAAATTTACGATATGCATGATGAATAAAAATAGTAAAACTTATGTCTAAAACTGTATTCTCTGGATACAAAGCCGCAATGATTGCCTGCCTGCAGGTCCGAGCTCCCAGTCTTTTCCATTCTGGCCTCAATTTTAGTCTACGCTGAGTCAGGAGAGCGGGGCAGTGGCATGTAACATGCTCCATAGATTCCACCGAGGCCCCATGCATGCTTGCGTTTGGCAAAAGAAGCTTTGTCGGTGGTGTGGGACAGAATGCGAATACGCTTCTTAATACTCGTTTTAAAAGCTGTTTGACTAGGGTTTAGGTTCCAGAGGTCGACTACTGAAAGTTGCTGAAGACATTCATTAAAGAGTTTACTATAGGACCCACTTGGATTATTAGTGCCAATATCAAACCACAGCAAAGACTCAAGAGAACCAGCTTCAGCCCGCCTTAGCTTATGACACAGATTTAAATAGGCACCTGCGCTGGAAATTTCATAATTTTGGAGGCCCAGTTCTAATCTAATCTGTGCAGCGGAGGCAGATTTCGGCATGTGAAAAACACTTTTATAGATCTTAGTCACATGTTGATTTAATGTTGTGCTGATTTTACCCCTGAAGATTTCAAGACCATATGACAACGTGGGGCCGACTTTAGCTTTCATAACTTCCATCATTGGGGCCAAACTCGGACCCATCAGTTTTTTTGAAAGTTTTGAGAAATTCAATCGGAGGTCTGTGGCTTTCAATGAAATGTCACTACTGTGAGAAGTTGGTCTGATGTATGATGTCACTAGTTCTAGTGTACACCTTATATCAGTCCAAACAACCCTTATGGTGATTTGTTGTAAAGTCAACCTTATAGACCAGCTATCCTAGTGGTAGCATGGACAAGAGCAGTCTTAGGCTAAACTCTGAGTGGCATGTGAAGCCAGCTGTGATACCATATAATCCCTTGAATACCAAATGAAAGGACACCACAACAGATATATATATAAAATAAAGTGTATTTATTCTAGTCAAACCCTCAGCACTCTTTATGAGATTCGAGGTAAGTACAACACAGTCTTATTTAAGCATACATTAAGTCACACAGGTAAGTAATACAGTTAGGCCCTAGGGGCCACGCAAACCATATACTAAAGAAGTTGTATAAGGACCACTGTCACAGAAATAGAATAGGTCTAGGCCTAGGGAATCGCTGGGGCTACACTACACTACCAACAGTTAGGAAGTGGGAGGCCCACAGGATTCAGGTGCAGAGTGGAAACACTCACGCGTAATGCGTATAATCGACAGAAATAGTACAGTTCTGAAATAAGCAGTTTTAGGACACTTCTGGAGTAGCTAGAAAGTCGAGACTCGGAAACTAGACCTTAGGATAGTCACTACCCTTGTGAGCACCGAAGTACCCAAGTTACCTAGCCCACGGGCTGCGGGTGCATAGGTGTGAACTTGCGTCGGGTTTCGTTGTGGACTTCTATGGATGCCTGAAGGAAAGCTGCTGACAGGCAGTCAGTGCAGAGTGTCCGGTGGATCCCAAGGCCGGGATCAAGAAGGAAGGGTACCTGCAAGCAGAAGGGACAGAGTCAAGGTCACTAGCCAGTGACCACGTGGAACCAGGAAGGAACCAGGCGATGTCGTGAAGATTGCAGGTGAAGAGGTGAAGCTTGTCGCAGCAGCCACGGGTACCAGGAGACGTCGAGGACAACCAGGACCAGGAGGCGAGCTGTCCCACGAAGGCTCTTGCTCTCGGCGGCGTCGAAGTCGAACTAGGACTCACCAAGCCTTGGCAAGCGGAACCCACGAAGAATGGAGGACTTGCTTCTGGTGCAGACCAGGAAGGTCTGGGGTGCTTCTCTCTTGCAGGGAAGCGGGAGCCAGTCTGGAGGAGCCAAACCAGCAGTGAAGATTTAAAGGTGTGTCGCCGCAAAGGCCGCTAGCCAACGGGCAAGCAACTGGGCAGACGCGGCAAGCATGAAAATGCAGAAGGGCCCCACGCAGGACTCGTGGAGTGTGGGGGGCTGATCTTCGGTGCAGATGGTGCTTGGGGTTGGGGCTTCTCAATCCCCGGTGCACAACTTCGAGGGTACCTCAGAAGCTGCGCTGGAAGATACTCGCCACTTTTCCGAGGTAGCCGGTCCCACGTCTCTCGTCGCCTCCACGGATCTCAGCTCGGCTGTGTGGATGTGGATCAGGGTCGGAGAAGTCTGGAAGTCAAGGCTCTGGTCGGTATCTGCAGTCGGTCCCTCGTAGAACTTCAGCAAAGCAAAGGGTAAGTCTCTTGATGGTGCCTGTTTGCACAGGGTAGCCACTCCTTGGCCACAAGGGAGATTCTTCAGTCTTCTTCTTTCGTCGAATGTCGAAGGTCCAGAGTTTCTGTTCAAGTTGCAGGTTCAGGATAATCTAATCTCCTGGGGCCCAGCTACCACTCTTATACTAATCTGGGGGGCTGGGTTGCCTGCTAGGTCACGCCTTATGGGTGGGACCTGGGAGGGGGGTGGTTACACCCCCCTCCCTTTGTCCAGTTTCGCGCCAGGACTGGGGCTGGTGTGCCCCAGCACTGGTTTGAACTGGACTATGCATGGGACACCTTGTGTGCCCCAGGCAGTGTCTCGTTTCATTCATCCCTCCCTGCCCCAATACACTAAGGCCTGTCTGGGGTGGTGCTCGCACCTCCCAAGGCAGGAAACCTATTGTCCAAGCCTCCCGTGCCGGGATCACTCCCAACAGCAGGAGGTCAGACTTGTGTCGTGGCAGCAGCATCCATTTTGTGATGCTGGGGCTCTGGTTAACTTTAACCGGGTAAGTAGGTTTCAACATGTCTTCCCCCTCTAGAAGGGAGGGATAATATCCTCATCCCCAGAAATGGGATGGGGGTATTATTCCAAAGTGTTAGACACCTTACACGACATGTTTTGATAAAGCCAAACCATAGTTACCATAACCGTTTAAGATTATAAGGCACTTTAAGAGTATATGGTAGGCTATATCATAGAACAGCTATAAGGACATGGTTCCGAAAGCTGCAGACAGGCTCAGCTCATGCTAGAGCACCATCTCACATGTTACCAAGCACTCTGCCTCCAGGATTGTTAAGGCCTGCCATAGGAGTGGCTGATAGGTACACATGTGTCTATATATAAAATAGGTATAGGAATACTACACCTAAGCAAGGGGTGATTACACGACCTTGCCCCAGCTGAGCGATCAGCCAGTTGTGTCATAATGGAATGCCAGGCCAGGGGTGGCATAATGCATGCTGCAGCCCCTGGTAGGCATAGTATACACCTATGCCCTGGGTACCTAAGGTAAACTGTACAGGGGCCAATAAGGTGATCCTATCCAAATGGGTTATGCACCTAAAGTACATAGTATAAATTTAGAGAGAGAACAGCAGGGCTGTGGGTCTGATTAGCAGGCCCACAGCCACATCTAAGTCGAAAACCAGTAAAGCAAAAGCAAAAAGTGGGGGTGAACATAGAAAGCAGACCCTACTCTCCTACACCCCCCCCCCCCCCAAACTTAGGGACATTAAACAAACCTTGACCAGTTGAGTCTTCATGTTCTAAGTGGAAATATCTGGAGAGTCCATCTGCATTGGCATGGTCAGTCCCAGGTCTATGTTCCACTGTGAAGTCCATCCCCTGTAGGGAAATGGACCACCTAAGAAGTTTGGGATTTTCACCCTTCATCTGATTTAGCCACAATAGGGGCTTATGGTCTGTCTGAATCTTGAAGTGAGTGCCAAACAAGTATGGCCTCAGCTTCTTCAGGGCCCAAACCACAGCAAAGGCCTCCCTCTCAATAGCTGACCAACGTTTCTCTCTAGGGGTCAGCCTTCTACTTATAAAAGCAATGGGCTGGTCTTGACCATCTATATTAAGTTGTGAAAGAACAGCTCCCACACCCAATTCAGAAGCATCTGTCTGGACAATGAACTCTTTGGAGTAGTCTGGACTTTTCAGAATAGGTGCACTGCACATGGCCTGCTTCAGGTCATCAAATGCTTTTTGACAGCTTACTGTCCACTGAACTTTCTTTGGCATTTTCTTGGAGGTCAAGTCATTAAGTGGTGTCACAATGGACCCATAGTTCTTCACAAACTTTCTGTAGTACCCAGTCAAGCCTAAGAAAGCTCTGACCTGAGTCTGGGTAGTTGGAGGAGCCCAGTCCTTTATGGTCTGGATCTTGCTCTCCAGTGGTTGAACCTGACCCCCACCAACTAGGTGGCCCAGGTATACAACCTTGGTCTGCCCTATCTGGCACTTAGTGGCCTTGATAGTGAGGCCTGCCTTTTGCAGGGCCTCTAAAACATTCCTCAGGTGGACCAGGTGATCCTCCCAGGTGGAGCTAAAGACAGCAATATCATCAAGATAAGCTGCACAGTAATCATCCAACCCAGTAAGGACTTGATTCACCAACCTTTGGAAAGTGGCAGGTGCATTCTTCAAACCAAAGGGCATTACCACAAATCGATAATGTCCTCCTGAGGTCGAGAAAGCAGTTTTGGCCTTTGCATTCTCAGCTAGTCTGATTTGCCAGTAGCCTGCGGTCAGGTCAAATGTGTTCAAAAACTTAGCAGCTGCCAGTCTGTCAATGAGCTCATCTGCCCTAGGTATTGGGTGGGCATCTGTCCTAGTGACAGCATTGAGACCTCTGTAGTCCACGCAAAACCTCATCTCTCTCTTACCATCTTGGGTGTGAGGTTTTGGCACAAGAACTACAGGACTAGCCCAAGGGCTCTCTGAAGGTTCAATAACTCCCAGCTCCAACATCTTTTGTACCTCAACTTTTATGCAGTTCCTGACATGGTCAGGTTGCCTGTAGATTTTACTCTTCACAGGCAGACTGTCACCAGTGTCCACCTCATGGGTGCACCAGTTTGTCTGACTTGGGGTCAGAGAGAACATATGTCTGTAGGATTGCAGAACTTGTCTGCAGTCCTGTTGCTGATGGACAGTGAGGCTGTCAGAAAAGACCACACCATCAACTGAGCCATCATCAGGGTTCTGAGTCAACAGGTCTGGGAGAGGGTCACTCTCTTCCTCCTGCCCCTCATCTGTAGCCATGAGTAAGCCCATGTCTGCCCTGTCAACATATGCCTTCAATCTGTTGACATGAAGCACCCTGTGGGGGCTTCTGGGAGTCCCAAGGTCCACCAAGTAGGTGACTTCTCCCTTTTTCTCAACAATAGTGTAGGGTCCAGACCATTTGTCTTGGAGTGCTGCTGGGGCCACTGGCTCTAACACCCACATGTTCTGCCCTGGCTGGCAAACAGTCAGCACAGCCTTTTGGTCATGCCAAGCTTTTTGGAGTTCTTGGCTTGCCTCAAGGTTTTTAGAAGCCTTCTTCATATACTCTGCCACCCTGGAGCGGAGACCAAGTACATAATCCACTATATCAAGTTTGGGTTGTCTGAGAGGTCTCTCCCATCCTTCCCTTACTAAACATAGGGGTCCTCTTACAGGATGCCCAAACAAAAGCTCAAAAGGGCTGTAGCCAACCCCCTTTTGTGGGACCTCTCTGTAAGCAAACAGAAGGCAGGGTAAAAGGATGTCCCATCTTCGCCTAAGCTTGTCTGGTAAACATTTTATCATTTCCTTTAGGGTCTTGTTGAATCTCTCAACAAGCCCATTGCACTGTGGGTGATAGGGTGTGGTGAACTTGTAGTTCACACCACACTCCTTCCACATTGCAGTCAAATATCCTGACATGAAGTTGGCACCTCTGTCAGAAATGACCTCCTTTGGAAAGCCCACTCTGGAGAATACTCCAAGCAGGGCCCTTGCCACAACAGGAGCTGTTGTGGTCCTCGGGGGAATAGCTTCTGGATACCTGGTGGCATGGTCAACTATCACCAGTATGAATCTGTGCCCAGATGCTGTCTGTGGGTCCATTGGTCCTACAATATTTATGCCCACTTTTTCAAAGGGAACCCCCAACACAGGTAGTGGTATGAGGGGGGCCTTTGTGGTGCCACCTGATTTGCCACTGGCTTGGCAGGTGACACAGGAGCGACAAAACTCCTTGGTATCTTCTGACATATGGGGCCAGTGAAAGTGAGGGACAAGCCTGTCCCAAGTCTTATTCTGGCCTAAGTGTCCTACAAGGGGAATATTATGGGCCAAGGTAAGAAGGAAGGCTCTGAACTTCAGTGGTATGACCAACCTCCTGGATGCACCAGGCTTGGGGTCTCTAGCCTCTGAATACAGCAGCCCTTCATCCCAATACACTCTATGGGTACCTTGAGCATTCCCTGCAGCCTCAGCAGCAGCCTGCTGTCTGAGAGGTTCAAGAGAGGGGCTGTCTAATTGTGCCTGCCTCAGATCTGCCCTTGAAGGTCCCCCTGTCCCAAGAAACTCAACCTGATCAGGTTCAAGTTCTTCTAGGACAATTCCTTCAGGGCTCTCAGAATCATCCTCCTGTGAGGGCTGATCCAGTGCCTGAGGCAGGGGGAAGGCACAGCCTTTACCCTACTGCTCTTTCTCTTGGTTTGTGACTGGTCCATAGTTCCAGGATCCAGCACTTGTTCAGTGGTGCACTTTTTGGCCTGTGACCTGGTCACAGCAAGGACATGTGCATCTATCCCTAGCATTTCTGCATGGGTCCTATACTCCACTTCAGACCAAACTGAAGTTTCAAGATCATTGCCCAGTAAACACTCCACAGCAAGGTCTGAACTAACAACAACTTTCTTGAGGCCAGTTACCCCTCCCCAGGAGAAGTTAACAATTGCCACACTATGGGAGGTAGTGGCATTGCTAGCGTTGGTCACTAGGTAATTCTCACCTAGTATGATCTGTCCAGGGTCCTCAAAGGCAGGTGTCACCATTGTGACACTAGCCCCAGTGTCCCTGTAGGCCTGAGCCATCCTATCATTGATAAAAGGAGTCTGTCTGTACTTGCCCAGGTTACTGGGGCCTACAGTAGAGGACAAAGCTATGTCCCCATCACAGATCAGAACAGCCTGAGTAGGTATCCTGACTAGGCCAGAATTCTCCTGAGTTCCCAGGGTTAACCCTACTACACCCTTTTGCTGGGAAGCACCACTTACAGCTGAACTAGGGGGTACAGTTGCCTTAGGGGCAATGGTGGCTGGGGGCTTATCCTTTTTGGTGCACTCACTAAACCAATGTGAGTTGGACTTACAATAGTTGCACCATGGTTTCTTTTGGCCATCTTTCTTTTTATCCTTTTTGGGACCACCCTCCCCCTGAGCCTTTTGGGGGCCTGGTGAAGACTTCTGGTCTTTTTGTTTCTGATCATTACCCTTCTGGTCTGCCTTTTTCTGATCACCGCCCTGGTTCTGGTTGTTCTGCTTAACTCTAGTCCTGACCCATCTATCTGCCTTCTTTCCCAATTCTTGGGGAGAAGTCAGATCAGAATCAATCAGGTGTTGATGCAGTAGCTGGTTTTGACAGTTGTTAAGGATTTGTTCTCTCATGATCAAACTATACAATCCTGTATAGTCCTTAACCTTTCTTCCCACTAGCCAGCCTTCCAGAGCCTTAGTGGCACAATCTACAAAGTCAGTCCAGTCCTGAGTCTGTGTCTTCTGGGCATCCCTGAACAACAACCTGTATTGTTCAGTGGTTAGGCCAAACCCATCAATTAGAGCACTCTTCAGGACAGTGTAATTGTCTGCATCCTCATCACTAACTCTGAGGAGCTTGTCTCTACCTTTCTCAGAGAAGGAGAGCCACAAGATAGCTGCCCACTGACTTTGGGGTACCTGCTGTACTTTGCAAGCCCTCTCCCAAGCAGTTATCCATTTGTGGATGTCATCCCCACACTTGTAGGGAGGGACAATCTTGCTCAGGTTTCTATTATCATATTGCCTGTCTCTATCCTTAGGGATATTGCTGCCACCAGTGGGTTTTAACCCACTTAACTTTTGCTCTCTAGCCAGAGCAAGCTTCTCCTTGGCAAGGGCAAGTTCTTCCCTCTCAATCCTTAGATTAGCTTCCCTCATTTTGGCTTCATGCTATTTTCTCTGGGGGGAAGTCATTCCCCTGTGAGAAGAGGCATTAGAGATGCTAGAGACATGGGAGTGGATGGATTCCCTTGAAGGGGATCTGTCTCTCCTGCTTCTCTGGTTAAGCCCACTTGGGGGTCTGTATGGGGGGACCCCATGCAAACTCCCATGTAAGCTTAGGTTAGCCTGGCTAAGTCTTCCTACTTGGCCCTGGCTGTCTATCTCCTCATCTGAAGTCCCATCTGACTCATCTGTAGCGGGTAGACCCTCCCCTGTACCTAGGGTACCAGCCTGTGAGGCCCTAAGAGCATCATATTCCTCTAGGATCTGTACTAGCTGAAGGAGGGTAGGGTTTGCACCCTGTTTTAACTTTCTGGAGGTACACAATTGTCTCATCTCCTGAAAAGTTAGGGTATCATATCTAGAGGGGATCTTTCTCAGACCTGCCCCTCCTGAGAGAGAATCTCCTTGATCTCCTCCCAGAGACATGATCTAGTGAGGGTGTGGTGTGTGCACCTACCTACACTAGTTGTATCTACTAAACCTCTCTAGTAGTTGTAGTCAGGGTGTGTTAGTCCCTTCAACCTAAAACAATTAAGTCCAGTAGGACTTAAGTATTATAATCTATGTTATATGTACCTAACCAATATCTGTGTGATCTTTCAATTTAGTATCTCAAGATTACAATGGTATTACAACAGCAAGCTCAGATCCCAACCGCTGCTCACCAATGTGAGAAGTTGGCCTGATGTATGATGTCACTAGTTCTAGTGTACACCTTATATCAGTCCAAACAACCCTTATGGTGATTGGTTGTAAAGTCAACCTAATAGACCAGCTATCCTAGTGGTAGCATGGACAAGAGCAGTCTTAGGCTAAAC
This sequence comes from Triturus cristatus, assembly GCF_964204655.1. Lineage (NCBI taxonomy): Eukaryota > Metazoa > Chordata > Amphibia > Caudata > Salamandridae > Triturus > Triturus cristatus. Next base: position 94,468,627 of record NC_140591.1, read on the forward strand.
TCTGAGTGGCATGTGAAGCCAGCTGTGATACCATATATAATCCCTTGAATACCAAATGAAAGGACACCACAACAGATATATATATAAAATAAAGTGTATTTATTCTAGTCAAACCCTCAGCACTCGTTATGAGATTCGAGGTAAGTACAACACAGTCTTATTTAAGCATACATTAAGTCACACAGGTAAGTAATACAGTTAGGCCCTAGGGGCCACGCAAACCATATACTAAAAAAGTGGTATAAGGACCACTGTCACAGAAATAGAATAGGCCTAGGCCTAGGGAATCGCTGGGGCTACACTACACTACCAACAGTTACGAAGTGGGAGGCCCACGGGATTCAGGTGCAGAGTGGAAACACTCACGCGTAATGCGTATAATCGATAGAAATAGTACAGTTCTGAAATAAGCAGTTTTAGGACACTTCTGGAGTAGCTAGAAAGTCGAGACTCGGAAACTAGACCTTAGGATAGTCACTACCCTTGTGAGCACCGCAGTACCCAAGTTACCTAGCCCACGGGCTGCGGGTGCATAGGTGTGAACTTGCGTCGGGTTTCGTCGTGGACTTCTATGGATGCCTGAAGGAAAGCTGCTGACAGGAAGTCAGTGCAGAGTGTCCGGTGAATCCCAAGGCCGGGATCAAGAAGGAAGGGTACCTGCAAGCAGAAGGGACAGAGTCAAGGTCACTAGCCAGTGACCACGTGGAACCAGGAAGGAACCAGGCGATGTCGTGAAGATTGCAGGTGAAGAGGTGAAGCTTGTCGCAGCAGCCACGGGTACCAGGAGACGTCGAGGACGACCAGGAGGCGAGCTGTCCCACAAAGGCTCTTGCTGTCGGCGGCGTCGAAGTCGAACTAGGACTCACCAAGCCTTGGCAAGCGGAACCCACGAAGAATGGAGGACTTGCTTCTGGTGCAGACCAGGAAGGTCTGGGGTGCTTCTCTTTTGCAGGGAAGCGGGAGCCAGTCTGGAGGAGCCAAACCAGCAGTGAAGATTTAAAGGTGTGTCGTCGCAAAGGCCGCTAGCCAACGGGCAAGCAATCAGGCAGACGCGGCAAGCAGGAAAATGCAGAAGGGCCCCACGCAGGACTCGTGGAGTGTGGGGGGCTGATCTTCAGTGCAGATGGTGCTTGGGGTTGGGGCTTCTCAATCCCCGGTGCACAACTTCGAGGGTACCTCAGAAGCTGCGCTGGAAGATACTCGCCACTTTTCCCAGGTAGCCGGTCCCACGTCTCTCGTCGCCTCCACGGATCTCAGCTCGGCTGTGTGGATGTGGATCAGGGTCGGAGAAGTCTGGAAGTCAAGGCTCTGGTCGGTATCTGCAGTCGGTCCCTCGTAGAACTTCAGCAAAGCAAAGGGTAAGTCTCTTGATGGTGCCTGTTTGCACAGGGTAGCCACTCCTTGGCCACAAGGGAGATTCTTCAGTCTTCTTCTTTCGTCAAATGTCGAAGGTCCAGAGTTTCTGTTCAAGTTGCAGGTTCAGAATAATCTAATCTCCTGGGGCCCAGCTACCACTCTTATACTAATCTGGGGGGCTGGGTTGCCTGCTAGGTCACGCCTTATGGGTGGGACCTGGGAGGGGGGTGGTTACACCCCCTTCCCTTTGTCCAGTTTCGCGCCAGGACTGGGGCTGGTGTGCCCCAGCACCGGTTTGAACTGGACTATGCATGGGACACCTTGTGTGCCCCAGGCAGTGTCTCGTTTCATTCATCCCTCCCTGCCCCAATACACTAAGGCCTGTCTGGGGTGGTGCTCGCACCTCCCAAGGAAGGAAACCTATTGTCCAAGCCTCCCGTGCCGGGATCAATCCCAGCAGCAGGAAGTCAGACTTGTGTCGTGGCAGCAGCATCCATTTTGTGATGCTGGGGCTCTTGTTAACTTTAACCGGGTAAGTAGGTTTCAACATGTCTTCCCCCTCTAGAAGGGAGGGATAATATCCTCATCCCCAGGAATGGGATGGGGGTATTATTCCAAAGTGTTAGACACCTTACACGACATGTTTTGATAAAGCCAAACCATAGTTACCATAACCGTTTAAGATTATAAGGCACTTTAAGAGTTTATGGTAGGCTATATCATAGAACAGCTATAAGGACATGGTTCCGAAAGCTGCAGACAGGCTCAGCTCATGCTAGAGCACCATCTCACATGTTACCAAGCACTCTGCCTCCAGGATTGTTAAGGCCTGCCATAGGAGTGGCTGATAGGTACACATGTGTCTATATATAAGATAGGTATAGGAATACTACACCTAAGCAAGGGGTGATTACACGACCTTGCCCCAGCTGAGTGATCAGCCAGTGGTGTCATAATGGAAGGCCAGGCCAGGGGTGGCATAATACATGCTGCAGCCCCTGGTAGGCCTAGGATACACCTATGCCCTGGGTACCTAAGGTACACTGTACAGGGGCCAATAAGGTGATCCTATCCAAATGGGTTATGCACCTAAAGTACATAGTATCAATTTAGAGAGAGAACAGCAGGGCTGTGGGTCTGATTAGCAGGCCCACAGCCACATCTAAGTCGAAAACCAGTAAAGCAAAAGCAAAAAGTGGGGGTGAACATAGAAAGCAGACCCTACTCTCCTACAACTACGATGCTTGGCAAAGGTACCCCTAGAGTCAAAATTAACCCCCAGGTATTTATAGGTTTTTCCTACGACCAGACTGGAGTTGTTGTATGACCAGCCACCACCTCCATAGCGTTTTCTACCGAATATAACCACTTGGGTTTTCTTTAAATTAACCTCTAAGTTATTCTTAACGGTGTAACTGTATAGTTTGTTTAACAAACGTTGCAGCCCTACTCGGGTATGGCTGAAGAGGACAAGATCATCGGCATACAGAAGGTTGCTTAACTGCACCCCGCCGATCTTGGGGGTATGACTATTTGTCTCGTCCAGGTCAGCTGAGAGGTCGGCAATAAACAGGTTGAAAAGCAATGGGGCTAGCACACACCCCTGTTTCACTCCTCGTGTTGTTGGAATTTTTCGAGCCAGATGTGTGCCAGTTCCAAGCTTAACTTGAATCCAGGTGCTGGAATATAGTTGAACAATGGCCTCCAGTAGTTTGACCGGGATGCCCCATTTCATTAGCTTTGCCCAAAGTGCCTCCCTAGGGACCCGGTCAAAGGCAGCTTTAAAATCAACAAAACAACAGAAGACCAGCTTTGATGAAATAAGCGATTTGTCGATAAGTACTGATAACGCCAATAAATTAGACGAAGTGCCAGAGTTTGCAGTAAAGCCCGTTTGGTTTTTTGGAATCAAGCCTTTTTGGTTCGCCCAGGCAATCAGTTCTTCAAGCAAAATGCTCGCGAAGAACTTTGCCTCAAGTATGGCTCAGTTAGAACTTGCTGGGCAATGTGGGTGGGTGTAGATTGTCTGTGACTGCAACTCCCATCATACTCTTGGCTACACCCCCCTTCCCAGCATGCCCATACATCCTTCCTCTTGACTCTGCTTCCCTGTGAGGGGGTGTGACAGCAATGGCAAGATGGCTGAGTGTGTAATCCTGGTGTTTGGTTGGCTACAAGTCCAAAGAGAGCCCCTGTGCTTCACACAGCAGCACCCAGTACGGGGTATCTTTTGCTGATATTTCACTGAGGTGTGTGTCAATGCATTCTACCCGGTGAGTTGTGTGGAGTTTGTGTTGAGGGGGGGGGGTCTCCACATGCTGGTAAGTATGCTCAGGGCTGTCAGTCTTCCTTCCCATCATGAAACGTGCTTCCATTGTAGGGCATGCAAGTTGTCTTTCAAGATGTCAGTCAGCAGTCAGTGGTGTCCTGCTTCTGATTTGCACACAACCCCTAGCAGGACCTTGTGCTCCCCACAGCAGGACCCAGTGTCAGCCATCTTGTCAGTCATTTTCCACTCCCTGTGATGTGGGCATGTTTCAGAGAGGTCTTGATGGGCCAATCAGGAGGGGGAGCATTATCTGTGACTACAGGCCCCATCATGCTTTTGGATACACTCACTTCACCTGCATCCCCACTATTCCTTCCTGCCAGTCAGCTGCACTGTGAGGTAGTGTGTTTGTAGTGGCAATCTGTCTGGCAGTGTCTATTTAGCTTTGTGCCACTGGTTTGCTCTATTTACTTGTAGGTTGGTGCATGTCAGGACACAGTTCAAAGTCACTATGAGATGGCAGGTATTGTGTTTGTCTGACTGGCATACACATCTTGGGCTGATTATCTATTGGTTAGTGTAGCTTTGCTTGCGGTGCATGGTTTCACTGTCCCTTTGCCACACAATCTTGGGTATGTTGTTTGTGTACTCACCAGGCTCTGGGATGTCTGTTAGGCCATGGACGCTCTCTGGTGGTAGGATGTCCCGCACTTTCTCCTTCCAGGTCCTGAAGTAGACTGGTTTGGCAGGAGGGACACCGCCGGTGCACTGACTCAGGGCGTGATCTTTTTCAATTAGTTCCTTGACCCTCCTGCGCACGTCATACCACCTGTTCTGGATATCGTCCTTTGTGTGCCTTGCTGGTGCTTGAGCATTCACCTTGTCCACAATCCTCGCCCACATCTTGGTTTTCTGTGAGATGGGGGTCCTTTGGACCAATGTACCAAACAAATGTGGCTCTACTCTGATGATATCGTCTACCAGCACTTCTAACTCACTATCTGTGAATTTTGGATTCTTCTTTGGGGGCATGGTGATGGGTGGTGGTGGTGAGGGATGTGTGTGTGAGGGTGCAAGTGAGGGTGGATTGGTGTTGGTTTTGCTGGCTGTATGTGTATGCGCTTTTGTATGAGGTGCTGATGGTGTGTGGGTTGTGTGATGGGTGAGTTGTGAGTTGTGAGTGTGTCTGTGGTTGCTATGTACTGGTGTTTGCTGCTGGCTGTGTCTCCTATTTGCAAGGGATGATGGTAGTGATTGTAGTCCTTTATATAGTTGGAGTTGTGGGTGTGTCTTTGTCCCAGTTCTTTTTATTTGATATTTATTGGCTTTGTCATTGCTTGTTTGGTCCTTTTTTTGTCTTTGGGTTTTGTAGGCATGAAGGAGACGTTCATGTGACGGAAACGGACGCTGCTGTTGTCTCGTGCGGGCTTCTCCGCCTCGTTCACGCTGCCTATCTTCTGTGTTTCATACGCGTCGGTCGCGAAGGTCTCTATTGCTTGTGGGCCCGGTTGTCTGTGCGTGTCGGTCATGCAGCTTGGTCTCCGTGCGAGTCGGTCTGGTTTTACACGCATTGCATCGTACTGCGCGGATCGCGGGTACGGGTCAGTCGGGTTCATTCCGGGTTCGTGTCGGTCAGTGAAATTTGCGTCGGTTTTCCGTCCGGATCATTATTCTCCCTACGGCTCGGTCGTACAGCTTGTATTCCGTACGTGTCGGTTGTAATTCACTCGCGTTGTATCGTACTGCCCGGGTCGTACGGCGCTGGTCCGTGTCGGTCGGTATTCGGTCAGGGTCCGTGTCGGTCGGTTCGTTTTGCAGCCGGAATCGGAATCGGCCCCCTAGGTGTGCATTCTCACTTTATTAAAGGTTTTCACCAGAAGTGGCATGCATGGGGTTGGTCTCCATGTGGTCATGAAGAAGAGGTTTAGTGGATACCTCGAAACATGTCGACCGAAGATTAGGGACTGTATACACATAATAGTTGTATCTTTTCCCTACTATTTAACCCCCTTTTTTATCCATACCAACTAGGAGCGAGAATAAAACATTAGCTCACTAGCTAGGTATTTTTAACATCACTTTCACCACTCTACGAACACTGCACTACACATTTCTTCACAAACAAGTGCTCCTACGTAGTTCCGCAAGTTGCAGCACGCCCCAAGCAGCAGCTGTTTGGGATGGCCCAAATGATGAAGCATGTCACCTAGGGGCAACCCTGGGTGAGTAGGGGGACTCAAGAAAATAATTTTCTTTTCTTTGGATAGGGGTCTTTTTTGCGCATTCAGCAGAATCCCCATTCCCTTGGTTAGGTTTGTTGGATCTGACATTTACAGATTTTTTGTGAACTCAATCTAAGTCAATGTCATACCTTTGGGCCAATTCAGATAATTTCTCATGAGCCTGCCTTGCCTTTCTAGTAAAGTCTTTAGCTATGAACAGCAATTTATTGGGCTGGTAAGTCTCAATTTAATTCAAATCTAGACTACCACTTATGACTTCATCCAATTCAGTTTTTAACTTAACTACATCAAGCAAATCTACTTTCACAGTTGACTTCATGGTTCCCTGACTTGGTTCGGTACTCTGACTCTCCTTGCTATTATTGTGTTCTTTCAAACATGCCTCTCAATCTAGGACATAAAATATGCGATAACTCTCAGGGGTCTTCTATGTACTAGTGGTTTCTCAAGGTGTACTGTTACGTACTCTAAGAGTGTTCCCCATACAGGTGAATCGAGACCTGCCAATCCAGGAACAGACGTTAAGGTTCTCGTCAGTCTGGACTCCAAAGGGATCTGAGGTCGCTGCACCAGGGCTACTCAAGGATTATAGGAGTCAGTCGAACAAATCTCATATTAGAACTCTCCGTTCTTCCTTGTGGTGTCCCCCTCTCTGTCATGCAGGCATTCCCTATCTTTCCTTTCCAACTGAATTTGGATCATAGATGGGGAAAACAGGACCAATAGTACTGTAAGAGCATGCAAAATCTTTGATACAGGTTTGGGATTGTAATGTCCTGAAGCTTCTGGTGCACATGTCCTCACTTCCTCCATTTCGACAGTCAGCGTCATCCCTGTCCATATAGTTTCCACAACACCAGGATCAAGAGCCACAGGTGCTAAAGCATTTACAGAATTATTGGCAACACCCTGACTTTCTCCACTTCCAAGGGGTGACTTGCTATACAGAGGTCTACATTCTGCTAACAATCCGTCCAACAGGCTATCACTGGCATTGCTATCACTCGCCTCATGCCTTTCCCTACTTATGTCTTTTTCTCTTTTACTCCCTTCACTCCCAGAATCACTTCCTTTGCTCACCAATGCAACGTATAATTTCGCTCCCTCAATCATGACTACTCTCCATCTCTTTTGCTTTTTATCCCATTGTGCATCTTGGTAAGCATTTATCGCTTTCTTAATTGTTCCATAATATCGATCTCTCTGTTTCGGATGTGCTGTACGCATCCATACATCAAGTGCTTCAAATTGGGTAGATATAGATAATGGCTTCAACCCAAACAGTATTCTCAAATAATGAATTATTCTCAAATTGAATGTACAATAGCGTGGAAATGATAATGCACCTACTTTCTCTGGGATCTTGTGGAAATTAGTAAGCCAAATAATATTGTGATGCCCTACATTCGTCAACATATAATGAGCTGGCATATCCTCTGTTGACGCGCCTTCACCCATCCTAGTAGGAACACCCACATCTCATCTAATCATATCCATGATTGCTTTAAAGCAGCTCAATCATTCTCTTTTTTCAGAAAAATGTACAGAACAATTTCAAAATAAAGAAATTTTATGACAACAATAATGGAATACAATTACAAATGATGAATACATCCGATCCCAGCATGGCATTATACCAACAGACGTATCCCAGCGCGTCACACACACACTGACTTCACTCTCGGTCTCCTCTGCTGTGCTCCATGCTCCTCACAGCAGTTCACCCTCCTTCCCAGTCTCTCCGTACACAATCACTCACTCACACATTCACTTCAATTATAAACAACAATTGTCTGGAATCACTGACAGAATATCGACTACAGAAATATCAACGTCAAAAATATTATAGGCGAAATATCGATGTCCACAATATCGAAGTCCTATTTACATTATGGTAAGTACAAAAATATTGAAAAAAATATCGTTGTCAAAAATACCGTTAAAAATATTGTTTTTTTATGTTTAAAGAATAATGTGAAATAAAGTAAATGTTGGAATTGGCCCTTCTGGCAAATTCACCACAACAACTTTTTGCATTTATCCTAGCCTTTTTCCTATGTTGTATTAGTGGCTTTAGGCCTCTAGGCGTTTTACACTGTGTCCCAGTGGAAAGTGCGTGCGCTCTGTGTATGTTTTAGTGAGACTGACCTGCCCTCCCATAGGGATGCATGGGGGATCTGAGTGACCAAGTTAAGTCCTGATGTGAGTGCAGGGTCGAGTTTGGTATGTGCAAACTCGTGAGATTTAATGCTGCGCGATGATGTGTGCGGCGTTACTGTGTCTAGTGTAGAAGTGCCACTTCTAGAAGCTGGCATGTCTGTGTAATAAATGTGAAGTGACTGTCTGGCTTGTGTTTGGCTGGTGTGCCTGGCTCCAGGAGTCAGGATGGGTCTGCCCCAGTGGTGAATGGAGAGATCTGCATGTTGATGGCTGGGAGGAGTACACCTGGGACCTGAATAGGGCTGGACTCTCCCGCCACAATGCTGGCTCCACCCCCTGTGGTGCGTCTGATGTACCTGGCCTGTCCTGTGAATAGGGAGAGGGGCTGAGCAAAACAAAGTGCTCAGGAACCAGTTGCATCTGGTTCGCCCCTTCCCTGCACCTTTGGAGACAAATGATTTTGTGTATAAAAGAGGGGCTGTGACCCCATGAAAATGTTCTTGTTCTTGTGTTCTGGACTTGAATCTACCAGGGGCGTGCTGCTGCTGGGGCTCAGGGGAAGGCTTGCCTCCCTGGGCCCTGCCCTGCCCCTGGATGCCTGGAGGACTTCTTTTTCTGGGACCCTTTTGTACCATTTGCTATCCTTCAAGACCTTGCTGCTGGCCTAGCGCCCTGGGAGTGCTTTATCTTTATTTGGCCAAGAAGAGGAGCGTGTATGCTCTGCGGCGCTCAGCTGCCGTCATTGTCCCCAGAGGGAATCCCCAGCGAAGGGATTCCCCCGTAATGGCTGCCGAGCGGGAGCCCACCCCGCTGATTGATCGTGTTTGCGGGAGCCCACCCCACTTGTTGGTTTTTATTAGGAGGGAGCCCACCCCTCATTGTCCGCCTATGCTTTGGTTTTGCTGCGGGTGCCCACCCCGCGTTGGTTTCCTTGACGGGAGCCTGTCCCGTGGATGCTGAGATTCACCGCCGAGGGGAGGAGCGCCGGAAGGAGAAGTCCGGCCAGCCGCCTGGTTGTGGGCGGGGCCGTTGATGCAGGCTTGTGCCTCGCGGGCTTTGCTTCCGCTTCCCCCTGCCTGGAGGAAGCCGTGTGGAGTCTCGCGCCCGGTGCGCAAGGAGGTGGAGGGAGGACTGGCGGGAGCCCACCCCGCCTGTCTGGATGCCGCCCGAGTCTGGAGTGGCCGCGTCGACTTGAGCGGGGCTCCCGTGTGCCGAGGGGAGCCCTGCCTACGCCCAGAGTTGCCTCAGGAGCCCCGTATGAAGAGCGGAGACCGGAGAAGAAGAAGCTGCCCCCAGAGCCGGTGAGTGAAGGCTCAAGGGGGCGGGGTGGTGCCGGTCGAGGCACAGATTCCGAGCGGTCCCGCCAGGAGAGCGGGCCGCTCCACTGTTGTTGGGGCACCTGGTTAACCGGGCCCAGAGGGGCCCATTCTTTGATTGTTTAGGGGCGTAGTGATTGCCAGAGCCCCCAGAGGCTCCAACGATGGGGGAAAATTAATTACTAGCCCCGAGGGGGGGCCAGAGGGCACCGTAGTGCCGGGCCCCGATCTCCCTTCACAGCTGCCCCGCTTGCTAGAGGGCAGCTGCCACGTTCAGGGGCATGTTTATTCTCAGAGCCAGGTGGCTCTAACGCTGAACACATTGGATTTAAAAGGGCCAGAGGAGGCCACGTTCTTTCCCACGTTGCCCCATCCTGTTTAGAGCCTAGGTGGCTCCAACGGTTGGTACCTTTGTTTTAAGGGCTATTGAGAGCCCCTGCCGCATTTTTAACATTCACAGCTGCCCAGCAAGTAGTGGGCAGCTGCACCGTTTAGGTCTGGTTTTCTTTTAGGGGACCTGGTTAAGTTAAGAGTGAGATACACTCCTTTACCCCTGACATTCACAGCTGCGCAGCACTTAGTGCCAGCTGCAACGTTTAGGTCTGCGCAAAAGTGCGCACCTTTGACTTTCGCTGCATAGGCAGCGCGCCCTGACTGTTGCGACACAGGGCATTTGAGCCCCTTTCTGAGATGGCCAGTTGGCCAGGGGGGATTGTGAGATGTGTAGGGCGCCAGGCCCTAATGTGATTTATGTTCATGCGATTATGCCTACGGTGAGTTATGATCAGGACGTTGGTGTCTAATGCGCTAAACTTCTAATGTGATCTATGTGCTAAGAATATTATGGTGCTAGGAAATGTGTTCTCTGTAGAAAGATTTACGCACCGGTGTTGATACCTCTAAATGTGATTCATGATTATGAGGTTGGTTCGCATATGATGGTTTATGCTAGTGAGAATTATTCCCTAAGGTAGTTATGCTTAGGAGGTTAGGGTCTAATGTGTTTAGACTTGTGAGAGAATTGCATAATGTGGTTTATGTTACAGGCTGATGCTAAGTGCAGTGATTACCAGTAGTACTGGTTGTGTTCTATGTTTATGCTAAATTATACATTAACTAAGTTCACTTTGTGATGGTACTGACAGTGGGCCAGTGGGCCCTGTCAGGTGTAAATAATCCCTTGTAAATATTGCCCAGTGCCAGGTGGCACAATGTATACTATGTGCGTACTATTCTAAGGTGTTATGATAATACAAAGGCTATTTTTATATAACCTTGTGTGGAGTTTCTTTTGTGGTGGGCCTGGGATGTTGTTGCTGGGGCAGTGCGCAAATGCTTTACACATTGCCTCCGGGATAAGCCTGACTGCTCGTGCCAAGCTACCAAGGGGGTGAGCAGGGGTTATCTTTGGCGTGTAACTCCCCAGCCCTGACTTAGAGTGGTGGTCTCTGCCTGGCTTTGGCACAAGCCTTAGCCAACCAGAGATCCCATTTCTAACATTGGTGATCAGCGGTGGGATTAGGACTTGCATTTTCGCAGTACCACAGTGACAACTGGCTACACTGCAAAACTCTGTATTTTAGATAGTCACATGGAAAGGGATTATTGTTCTAAGTTTGTTCTAAGTGTCATTTTCTTGTGAATTGTGTACTCCTGTTTTAGCTCAGACATCTAGGTTCCTTGTGTTGAACTTTTCTTGAGAACGTCCGCCAAAATGGAGCCTGCTTTTAATTTCTGTGGTCTGTTTAGATACAGTATGTTGGAGTTGGTAAAGTTCTGGGAAGAGAGAGACATAAAGGTGGGTGAGTCAGACACCCAGTCCAAACTGAGGGACAACCTGATCCTATGGCAAAAGGATCAATGGGACCTTGAGCGCACTGAAGATCGTTAGCTTAAACACTCGGGGCCCGATTCACAGAACTAACTTAAGACAAAATCCTAAACTTACTACTTTTGGTATTCACAGAAGGCATTTAGTAGTTGTAAAGTTAGGATTTTGTCTTAAGTTTGACTTAAGACAGACTTAAGACAAACTTAGGACAGACTTAAGACAGACTTAAGACAAACTTAGGACAGACTTAAGACAGACTTAAGACAAACTTAGGACAGACTTAAGACAGACTTAAGACAAAATCCTAACTTTACTACTACTAAATGCCTTCTGTGAATACCAAAAGTAGTAAGTTTAGGATTTTGTCTTAAGTTAGTTCTGTGAATCGGGCCCTCGATCACTCCACTGTCATCATGTGGAAGTTTATAGCCTGCTTCAGGACAATGACATCGATGTCCTGACCCTCTCGGAGACCTGGTTGGGTGATAACTCGATGCCTGACATCTTTGCCGCTCTCCCAGGGGGCTATGATGCCATATGGCATAACCACCCGGGAGGTGCGCGGGGGGAGGGGTAGCGATCCTTTTTAAAAAGATCCTGTCAGTTGAAAGACTGCTATCTGAGTCAATAGACCTAGCTGACCTGCTTGGGGTAAAGATAACCATGAACAACTCCTGTTGGGTGGTTCTGTCAGTCTATCGCCCACCAAACTCAACCCCACTCTTTTATGACTTTTTTGGGCCTATTATGTCGGACCTATGTACCCGATACATGAAAATTTTAGTCACAGGAGATTTTAACCTGCACTGGGATAACCCCACTGGGGCCTGGCCACTCGCCAATTGGACACCATGATGGCTGCCCTGAGTTTAAACAACTTGTGGAAGTTCCCACACACACTAAAGGTCATGTTCTTGACCTCGTGTGGACTACAGACTCAAATGTCACCCTCAAAGATGTTGTACCATGCATATGGTCAGACCACCATCTAGTGTCCTGCGAGATACGCATCGACGGTCATATACACAATCTACCGTTGGAAACTAGGAGAACCCGTAAATGGGCAGAGGTTGACTTAATAACTCTGACCAAGGCGCTATCGCCAATGAACCAGTCCTTGGTTCTGGAATGTAGTCTGGACCGAGAATATGCGGATCTAACACGGAGCTTGGCTCAGGCTATCAACCAGATAGCGCCAGTAAGATCACAGCTAATAAAGGGACCTGGTAAGGGGGCTCCTTGGTTTACGCCATCATTAAGGGAGCACAAAAGAAAGCTCAGAGCCTTGGAAAGAGGCTGGAGGAAAACTAAGCAGGATACAGCTAGGAATCTTTATAAAGCCTCCCTTCACTTATATAAAAAGCTCATTGCTCTAGCTAAAGCGGAATATTATGAGTCCCGCTTAAGTAAGGCAGCTAACGTCCAGAAAGAGACGTTTAAAATTCTGTCAGAGCTGAGTAAAAAACCTGAAAACTCCAAGTCCCTTATAAATTGTAATTCTTTTCAGGGGTACTTATTAGAAAAAGTGAAGACCATTATCATGGAAATAAAGAGTGGTATGGTAAATGGGACTACCATAACCTCGGCCCCCTATAACTCAGCTGACTGCACTATCACAGTGTTTCCAGACCTGAATGCGTTGAGTCTGGAGCAACTGATGGGTAAAATTAAATCTGGCTCTCCAGCAGATCCGTGTCCACCCAGTGTCTTTCGTGTAGTTCGTCCCCTATTTGGAGGAATGTATTATCTCCCTCCTTAATAGATCCTTGGAAATAGGGTACCTACCGATGGAATTCAAGGAGACTCGAGTAAGGCCTCTACTGAAGAAACCTGGTGCGGATCCTGCAGTGTTAAAGAACTACAGGCCTATTTCCCAGCTGCCTTTCCTCTCAAAAATACTGGAACAGCATGTATTAAAGTCCCTGTCCCTGTATCTGAAGTCTCACCATCTACTCCATGAGCGACAGGCAGGGTTCCGAGCTCATCACAGCACCGAGTTGGTGATGCTCTCGGTGCTGGATGAATTAAGAGGCATGGCTGACTGTAAGGAACCGAGCGCCCTGATTTTGTTAGATCTATCAGCGGTGTTCGATACGGTCAGTCATGCCTTACTCTTGGATAGACTGAATGACTTTGGGATCAAAGGCCTGGCCTTTAAATAGTTGCAATCCTTCCTTTTGGGAAGGACACAAAGGATACAACTGGGGGATGAAACATCTGAGGTGGGGACTTTGGAATGTGGGGTGCCACAGGGCTCTGCCTTATCCCCACTTCTATTCAATCTCTACCTACAACCTCTGATTGCATCATTGGCCAGCAGGGGCTGTAGAGTCTTTAATTATGCGGACGACACGCAGCTGTTGCTGAGTGTCGAGAATACAAGGACCGCACAACTCAAAGCCCAGAACATCTTGAGGTACACTGTACAATGGATGACCGAAAATCTGTTGAAGATCAATCCAGATAAGACTGAGGTATTGGTGATTCCATCCACCGCCTCACCTTGGAGTGACCTCTATTGGCCGGCGGAGTTAGGCCTTGCTCCAAAACCAAGTCTGACTGTAAAGAGCTTGGGGATCAAGCTGGATTGTGACCTGTCAATGGCCAGTCAAATTTCTTCCGTGGTGGGAAGCTGTATAAATATCATCCGACAGCTGCGGAAGTTTGCCCCTGTCCTCTCTCAATCGATGATGCGCTCAATCGTAGCAGCAACTGTCATTTCAAGGATAGATTACGGAAACGCCCTCTATCTCGGCCTACCTAAAACTCTGACTAACAGATTACAGGTTGTGATGAATGACGCTGCACGACTTATTTTTAGACTCCCAAGGAGAACTAAGGCCTCCCCCCTGCTACATAGCCTGCATTGGCTCCCCATTAAAGAGCGAGTGGAATTTAAGAACTTATGCACGGCTCATAAGGCAATTTACGGTCAGGCACCTGCCTACATTACAGATCGTTTGGAGGTGTACAGCCCAATGAGAACACTTAGATCTTCAGATTCTCAGCTATTGGTCTGTCCCCGTTACAAACTTGTATCTAAGGGAGGAAGAGCCTTCTCTGTGTTAGTTCCTCAACTATGGAACACGCTGCCTGAGGTGCTGCGCAGGGAGGGGAACCTCCTGCAGTTTAGAAAGATGTTAAAAACATTGCTGTTTAGAAGAATCCTGAGTGTAATCTAGACCAGGGAGTGTCTTTTACTCTGTGTTCCTTTGCCAAGTTTATTGTTGTTACCATCGATTTCCGAGCACCTAGAGACCTGCAGGTGATTGGGCGCGATATAAATCCAATATAACAATAACAGTTGAAGTTTTCTGGATTCCCCAGTGAGGGTGGGATCCAGTGGTGGCAGGAGATGTGTGTCCAGTGCATGTATTCCCATTTCCAGTTACCGGAGAAATGGTACCTGTGTCACGTGGTGGTCAGGTTGAGAAATCAGGGGCAGTAGAAACTGTCTTACCAGTCTTGGGAGGGGTTTGGGGATGAATGTGGGATGCGGTGGATGAATGTGAACGTCCCATTCCCAGTTCCCGGAGTAATGGTACCTGTGTCACGTGGTGGTCAGGTTGAGAAATCAGGGGCGGTAGAAACTGTCTTACCAGTCTGGGGGGGGGGGGGGGGGGGGGTGTGGATGAATGAGCTGAGTAAAAAACCTGAAAACTCCAAGTCCCTTATAAATTGTAATTCTTTTCAGGGGTACTTATTAGAAAAAGTGAAAGGTGTGTTGCACTGGACAGGTGAGTGTGAGTTGTCTGAGATAAGGAGCTTGCTGAATACTTTGGTGTGAGTTCTCTGAAATAAGGAGCTTACATGGGGGAGTGACCCTAGAGAAATGGTGCAGGTGTCTTCCAACCCAGGGGGGTGGAAGATGTTCAAAGTTAGGTACCCTCACAGTGAGAAGGTTGCCAAGCCCCACATCATGTCCTGCGAGGAAGGTGTGCGACTGGGCCGTATTCCGAGCCTCAACCTGTCTCCGACATTGGATGGTTCTTAGAAGGAACACCACGTTGGGTGCCTAGTCTGTCTGGTTGGACTGTTCTTTTGGGGGGGATCTCCCCGTGTTAGGTGATTGGGGAGTGGTTCCAAAAGGAGTGGCTGAGGTGTCTTCCAGCCCAGAGGGGTGCAAGAGGTTCAGGGTAGCCCAGCTAGGTCCCGGTATAGTGAGAGGGTTGCCAAGCCCCACATCATGTCCTGTGAGGAAGGTGTGCAACTGGGCCGTATTCCGAGCCTCAATCAGTCTCAGGGCCTGGATGGTTTCTTTAGGGAACATCAGGTCGGGGGCCTAGGCGGTACCAATAGGCCATTTGAGGAGGATCTCCCAGTGTCTAGAGGACGTGGAGTGTCTGTAAGCAGAGCTCCAGTAGTTCTGTTGTCTGGCGGTACCGCTCCAGTTGGGAGGGTGCGGAAGTCCAGAGGGAGGGGTGAGAGGGGGTGGGAGTCCCCAGTGGGAACCAGAAGGTCAGGGGCCAGCCGCAGGGCTGAGTCGCCAATGAGTGGCCATGGTGTTGCCACTTTTGTCCTGGGGGGTCTGCACGCACTGTCAGATGGACAGGAGGTTGTGAGATCAGCGCCAGGCAGACTGTCTCTCTATCACTGAATATGACCTCTCTGCGCCTTGCAGCCTTCTACTTGCAAACCCAATAATTTTTTCTTCACCTTTAATTACTTGAGACAACACTGCCCCGATTCCAACACCGCTAGCATCTGTGGTTAAAAACGTTCTCCCACCCACTTCAAACCGTCCTAACGTGGGTGCTTCAGAAATTTTCTTTTTTACCAGTTCGAAACTTGTTTTACATTTCTCTGACCATTCAAATGGGACACCTTTCTTCATAATTTCTCTTAGGGCCTCAACAGTTTCCGCAAAATTGTTAACATATTTTGAACAATATTCTGCAAGACCTAGAAATGACCTCAATTCATCCTTATTCTTGGGTTCTGGTGCCAAAGTCACAGCCTTAACAATACTTCTTTTCGGTTTTATCCCCTCTGTACTTATTTCGTGCCCCAAATAATCAACCACACCCTTTCTCAGCTGACATTTTTCTCTCTTTATAGTTAAATTGTGTTTTTCCAATCTTCTCATTACCTCTTCAAATAATCTATCATGATCAGAATGATCTCTTCCTGCAATCAAAATGTCATCTTGAAAACACCATACATTTTTTATGTCTCCAAAAATACTCTTCATCGCCCTCTGAAAGACAGCTGAAGCTGATGCTAGACCAAATGGCATCCTTTTATATCTGAATGCACCTAAGGGCGTGGCGAAAGAAGTTAAGTGCCTGGATGCTTCATGCAAGTTAATTTGGTGATATGCTGCTGACATATCTAAAACGCTAAAAACTTGTCCCTTTCCCATAGTTGATAGCATTTCAGATATGTTCGGTAAAGGCTCCCTATCTACCCAAATATTTTTGTTTAAATCGCGTAAGTCAATACATAAGCGAATTTTTTTTCCATCTTTTGGCGCAATTACAATCGGAGCCAACCAATCAGAGGCCTCTATTGGCTCAATGATACCTTGATTTAATAAATTATCAATTTCTTGACGTAGAGGTTCTAGCATCAAATTAGGTACATTTCTTACTTTGTGGACTACTGATTTCCCATTGTCCTTTAAAATAATCTTATGTGAAAATCCCTTTAACAATCCTAATCTAGAAGAAAACACATTGGGATATTTATCAAACAATTCCCCGTCCTCAGATACATCTTGCACATTTGTTTTTTCTAAGACCATAACTGGTTCTTTGGCGTTTGGATCAATGATGATGTTTAAATCTTTTTGATGTCTCCATCCTAGGAGATCTGATCCAAAGTCCGTAATATAGACTCTTCCCCTCACTGCTTCATTCTTAAACCTTAAAGTCATCCAACACATTCCTAGAATTTCTGTTCTTTTTCCAGCATAACCCACTGCACGGATGTCTGATTTGCATATAGACAAATTATGATCTTCCGACCAATTCTTTTCAAAGGAATTTTTTGACACAAGAGTGTATAAACTTCCTGAATCTGCTAATATTCTAATCTCTCTTCCATCAAGCGTAATGTTACAGTGTGGCTTTTCTAATTCATCCGTACTTTCCATTTTCACATTAGTATTGGACAATTCTTTGACCTCATTTACCGGAACTTCTTCATGATCTACATTAACCATTAAAAAGATATCGTCGACATATTCGCAGACATCTTCTACCTCTTGAATCTTATTTCTTCCAATCCCCTTTGTTCGACACATCCTAGAGAAATGTCCCCTCTTACCACAATTTCTACATAATGTCCCTCTTGCAGCGCAATTAAGACTAGTAGCTATATGCCCTGGAGCACCACATCTGAAACATTTGATTTCTCTTGGTTGATAACTTGTTTTAGACGACTGGGGTGATATTCTCTTAATGTCAATATTAGTCTTTGCGTCACTTTTGTTGTCATTCTTTTTCTCAATAAGTTCCACTTTCTCTTGCTTGAAGCTATTAACCGGTTTATCCATTTCCTTTATCCATATGTCTGTATGGTCCATTGCTTTTGCAATACCAATTGCTTCATCTAAGCTATATTCTTTTGTTAACAGCTTTTCTCTTATTTTTTTATTATTTACACAACGCACCAATTGATCTCTAATTAAAGAATCGTTTAGCTGTTCAAACTTACATGTTACTGCTAACCCTCTCAAGGTTGATATGTATGATTTTATATCTTCCCCATCTTTTTGGCTTCTTGAAAAAAACTTATGACGTTCAAGCACAACATTTGTTTTAGGTTTAAAATGTAATTCTAGCATTTGCAAGGACATATCGTATATGTTAGTAGGTTGGCCATCTCCCATACCTAATGATATTTCTGGTATTTCTTCATAAATTCTTCTACCTTCTACTCCTAAATGATGTAAAAGGATTGCTTGTCGTCTAACAGGACCATATTTGTCTCCCCCGATGGCCAAAAGGTAAGTTACAAATAATTTCTTCCACTGTAACCATGGTATAGACGGTTCCCCTGGAGACACTAAAAAGGGAGGTGGTGATGACATAGATTGGTCCGACATTTTCCTAAAAAATACGCAAAATTTTAAAATAATAATCTAAAACAATAAATTAAAATAACAATTTGAATAAAATAATAAACTTTTATTATTGCTTATGTACTTGAGAATTTTTTTTTTTAGTGTTGTTGTAAGTTTTAGTCCTCTTTCTGTGTGTTCCAAATGTCCTAAGAGAAAAGTGTTCATTTCCTTGTGAATGTAGTTTCTTTATTGTATCTGCTGTAGTCCTTTTTCAGTGTTGTTTGCACTGACACTCTACTTCGTTTGGACCATAGAGAAGGCAACTGGTGAAATAAATTAAGGTACAGTCCTTTGTAGAAGAAATTATTAGTTTACCGATGTTTAAACACTTCCTTTCACACACGCGTTATCCCTGCATGTATTCTGTGGACTTATGTTGATTTTTAGCTTTCAGGTGAAAAGCGGCATTATTTATTTAACTTGAGCAGTTAACCGGCATTATTCACTTAGTCAGAGCACTCGAGCATGAAGGCCAGACAGAGTGGCATTGTTCAATTAGCTCGAGCATTCGAGCGTGAAGGCAGCTTGGAGGTGATGCAGCCAGAAATGCTTTGAAAGTAAACACTTAAACTGTTAAAGCTTTCTCTGTATACGCGCTAGTATTTACTTTAGAAAAGATGGATTTAGTTGAGC
This sequence comes from Triturus cristatus, assembly GCF_964204655.1. Taxonomy (NCBI): domain Eukaryota; kingdom Metazoa; phylum Chordata; class Amphibia; order Caudata; family Salamandridae; genus Triturus; species Triturus cristatus. The sequence goes on from NC_140591.1 coordinate 94,487,501, forward strand.
GTTTCACAGGAAATGTTTAAAATTACATACTTCTGATGTTTCCATTAATCTTTCAAGATGCACTTCATGATAACGCATTGGTGTTTACTTTAAAAATCAATCGTTTTTTGTCGAGCACTTCAGCTTGAAATTAAACAGTATGGCTAAATGCAGATATTTATGCTCGCTGGTGAACAAAGGCAAACAAGGTGGTTTAATTCAAGCAGCGCAGAACATTGCTTGTTTTAAATATGCAATTCATGGCATCTGGTTTCTTTTAAGCAGCGCGTCCCGATTGTTCAAAACCATGCATAATTATGAATATGGTTATTTATAAACTTGCCCTTTAAAATTACTTTTTTAAGAGGTCTTACAGTTTTAAGTCGTTTCAATTTGTTTAAAGTTGGTTCAGTCTTGCCTTAATCTTTTGTTGTGAATCCAAGGATGAGGATGAATTGAGGTCATTTCTAGGTCTTGCAGAATATTGTTCAAAATATGTTAACAATTTTGCGGAAACTGTTGAGGCCCTAAGAGAAATTATGAAGAAAGGTGTCCCATTTGAATGGTCAGAGAAATGTAAAACAAGTTTCGAACTGGTAAAAAAGATAATTTCTGAAGCACCCACGTTAGGACGGTTTGAAGTTGGTGGGAGAACGTTTTTAACCACAGATGCTAGCGGTGTTGGAATCGGGGCAGTGTTGTCTCAAGTAATTAAAGGTGAAGAAAAAATTATTGGGTTTGCAAGTAGAAGGCTGCAAGGCGCAGAGAGGTCATATTCAGTGATAGAGAGAGAAGCGTTAGCGTGTTGCTGGGGTATGTGTCATTTCAAATTTTATTTGTGGGGTATCCCGTTCAAAGTACGAACTGACCACAAGCCCTTACTATATATCTTTAAAGGAGGGAAAGGTTTGGAAGGAAGTGTGACACCAAGAATCTCTAGATGGTTACTATCGGACATGGAGTTTAACTATGAGGTGGAATATGTTAAGGGAGAAAAGAATGTGATTGCGGATTGTTTATCGAGGATGCCTTTGGAGGAAGATTTTGATGAAGTATGTGGTGATGTAAGTGGTGATGTATGTGGTAATGTAGGAGTGTCTGCTTTGTTGTCTGAAGATTGGAAGAGAGCTATGAAGAATGATCCGGTGTTGGAAAAGGTAAAGTTGAGAATTGTTCAGGGCTGGAATGTGCATGATTGCAAGGATTCAGATTTGATAGAATTCTTTAAAATTAAAGAGGAGTTGAGTCTTTGTGGTGACAATATTATGAGAAGATGGCAGATCATACCTCCAAAAGAGGTAAGGAAACAGATTTTGGAGATAATTCATGAGGGTCATCCAGGTCAAGGGATGTCTAAACGCAGGATTAGAGAATCGTTCTGGTGGCGGGGGATTGATAGTGAAGTTGAGGCCTTGGTGAAAGATTGTCAATTTTGTGTGAATAGTGACAAATCAAAGATTGTGCGTCAACCTCCTCTAGAATGTACTAAGTTTCCGTCAAAACCTTGGGAAAAATTATCCATGGACTTTATCGGGCCGGTTAATAAATTAGGAATGAGGGATAGATTTATCTTAGTCCTAGTTGATTATCATTCCAAGTGGTTTGTAATACAGACCATGGGTGAAATTAGTACAAGTAATGTCATAAAATTTCTTGAAAAGGTTTTTCTGGAGGAAGGATTGCCAGGCAGTATTGTGACTGATAATGGGGTGCAGTTTGTATCTAGAGAGATGGTAGATTATTTGAACAAGTTGGGAATTGTACATGAGAGAGTGGCTCTTTTCAGACCACAGGCAAATGGTTTAGTGGAAAGAACTAATCGAATTGTTATGGAAAACATACAATTATCACTTGCTAATGGATTGTCGTGGAGAGAAGAATTGAGAAAAATGATGTGGATGCACAGGATTACTCCACATTCTAGTACAGGAGTAGCTCCTTTTGTGTCACTTAAAGGAAGGGAGCCTGGGAAGAAAGAGTGTCCTGTATGGCTGTGCAAGAAGGAAAAGATATGGGTTGATCGGGAGGAAATGTTGAAAAAGGTGCAAGGGAATCAAGAAAGAATGAAAGGGTTATATGATTCCAGAAAAGGTGTAAAAACAGTCTGTGTTCAAAGAGGTGATTGGGTAGTAGTGCGGAAAAACGAATGGGTTCGAAAAGGGGAAAGCAAGTACCTTGGGCCTTTCCAAGTTAAAGGTGTGAGATCCAATGTTGTCGATTTGGAAGATGGCACAACTTGGAGTTTGGGGAATGTTTGTAAAGTACGCCAACCATAGAAACGTCAGTGACAATCTGGAGTTAAATAGATTTAGTCATGAAATTAGAGTTGTAATGTATTATCTTATGCTGTGTTTATTTTATCTTATCAATCTATGATTTTATTATTTGTTGTAAAAAAAGGAGATATGTAAAGATTTCTAGAGCTGATGTCATGGGATGGTTACTTAGCTACAAGAAGAATGTAAAGGAATGGAGGTTCCGAGGTTGGCCAGTTACTGAAGGAAAGAATTGATATGATGAAGATGCTTTATGCTGGGATGCTGAGTTAAGAATAAACCTGCTTAAATTACAAGAAACCTGTGAAGGCTCTTCTTTTCCAGGCAGACTGTCACACGACCCATTAGTTACGTGTCACCCTCGTTAAGTCCTGGCTCGCCAGGCATCTGACCAAAGGGTACGTCCCTCGGTTGGGGAGCCAGTAGTCGGTGTTTCCGGATCTGGACGTAAGGGCAGCTGTAGTCCTGAGGGCAGGTGAGGCTCATCTTAAGTGAAGAGACCCTGCTCTACAGTGGAAGGGGGTGCAGAGGGAGGGAATCCTCGCCTCTGACCCCGGTGGATCCCAGGTGGTAGACTAGTTGATGGAGAGAGGTCCTGAACTGGTGGGAGAGTTGTGTTCTGGTGGGTGAAGGTGGGTGAAGTGAAGGGGCGAACCAGATGCAACTGGTTCCTGAGCATGTTGTTTTGCTCAGCCCCTCTCCCTATTCACAGGACAGGCCAGGGACATCAGACGCACCACAGGGGGTGGAGCCAGCATTGTGGAGGGAGAGCCCAGCCCTATTCAGGTCCCAGGTGTACTCCTCCCTGCCATCAACATGCAGATCTCTCCATTCACCACCGGGGCAGACCCATCCTGACTCCTGGAGCCAGGCACACCAGCCAATCACAAGCCAGACAGTCACTTCACATTTATTACACAGACATGCCAGCTTCTAGAAGTGGCACTTCTACACTAGACACAGTAACGCCGCACACATCATCGCGCAGCATTCAATCTCACGCGTTGGCACATACCAAACTCGACCCTGCACTCCTCTCACATCAGGACTTAACACGGTCACTCAGATCCCCCATGCATTCCTATGGGAGGGCAGGTCAGTCTCACTAAAACATACACAGAGCGCACGCACTTTCCACTGGGACACAGTGTAAAAGCACCTAGAGGCCTAAAACCACTAATACAACATAGGAAAAAGGCTAGGATAAATGCAAAAAGTTTTAGGGGTGAACTTGCAGAAGGGCCAAGTCCAGCACTACCCCCTTCCAGCCAAAACGCAGGGCAGACCAATCACCACGTGATTGTCTTCCCTGTCGAGGGGAGCCCTGCCTACGCCCAGAGTTGCCTCAGGAGCCCCGTACGAAGAGTGGAGACTGGAGAAGAAGAAGCTGCCCCCAGAGCCGGTGAGTGAGGGCTCAAGGGGGCGGGGTGGTGCCGGTCGAGGCACAGATTCCGAGCTGTCCCGCCAGGAGAGCGGGCCGCTCCACCGTTGTTAGGGCACCTGGTTACCCGGGCCCAGAGGGGCCCATGCTTTGATTGTTTAGGGGCGTAGTGATTGCCAGAGCCCCCAGAGGCTCCAACGATGGGGGAAAATTAATTACTAGCCCCGAGGGGGGGGACAGAGGGCACCATAGTGCCAGGCCCCGATCTCCCTTCACAGCTGCCCTGCATGCTATAGGGCAGCTGCCACGTTCAGGGGCATGTTTATTCTCAGAGCCAGGTGGCTCTAACGCTGAACACATTGGATTTAAATGGGCCAGAGGAGCCCGCGTTCTTTCCCACGTTGCCCCATCCTGTTTAGAGCCTAGGTGGCTCCAACGGTTGGTACCTTTGTTTTAAGGGCTATTGAGAGCCCCTGCCGCATTTTTAACATTCACAGCTGCCCAGCAAGTAGTGGGCAGCTTCACCGTTTAGGTCTTGTTTTCTTTTAGGGGACATGGTTAAGTTAGGAGTGAGATGCACTCCTTTACCCCTGACATTCACAGCTGCGCAGCACTTAGTGCCAGCAGCAACGTTTAGGTCTGCGCAAAAGTGTGCACCCTTGACTTTCGCTGCATAGGCAGCGCGCCCTGACTGTTGCGACACAGGGCATTTGAGCCCCATTCTGAGATGGCCAGTTGGCATGGGGGGATTGTGAGATGTGTAGGGCGCCAGGCCCTAATGTGATTTATGTTCAAGCGATTATGCCTACGGTGAGTTATGATCAGGACGTTGGTGTCTAATGCGTTAGACTTCTAATGTGATCTATGTGCTAAATATTATGGTGCTAGGAAATGTGTTCTCTGTAGAAAGATTTACGCACCGGTGTTGATACCTCTAAATGTGATTCATGATTATGAGGTTGGTTCGCATATGATGGTTTATGCTAGTGAGAAATATTCCCTAAGGTAGTTATGTTTAGGAGGTTAGGGTCTAATGTGTTTAGACTTGTGAGAGAATTGCATAATGTGGTTTATGTTACAGGCTGATGCTAATCAATCAATCAATCAATCAATGTATTTGTAAAGCGCGCTACTCACCCGGAGGGTCTCAAGGCGCTAGGGGAAGGGGGTCCGCTACTGCTCGAACAGCCAGGTCTTGAGATGCTTCCTGAAGGAGAGGTGGTCTTGGGTGAGGCGGAGGTGGATGGGGAGGGAGTTCCATGTCTTGGCTGCCAGGTAGGAGAACGATCTTCCTCCCATGGTGGCTCTTCGAATGCGTGGAACGGCGGCGAGGGCGTGGCTGGAAGATCGTCGCTGGCGGGTGGGAGTATAGAAGATCAGGCGGTTGTTGAGGTACCTGGGGCCCAGGTTGTGGAGGGCTTTGTGTGCGTGGGTGAGCAGTCGGAACGTGATTCTCTTGCTGACGGAGAGCCAGTGAAGGTCTTTCAGGTGTCCGGAGATGTGGCTGTGTCGGGGAATGTCTAGGATGAGTCGTGCGGAGGCGTTCTGGATGCGTTGAAGTCTTTTCTGTAGTTTGGCTGTGGTTCCGGTGTAGAGGGTGTTGCCGTAGTCCAAACGGCTGGTGACGAGTGCCTGGGTTACCGTCTTCCTGGTTTCGGTGGGGATCCATCGGAAGATCTTTCGGAGCATGCGTAGGATGTTGAAGCATGATGATGAGACGGCGTTGACTTGTCTGGTCATCGAGAGGGAGGAGTCCAGGATGAAGCCCAGGTTGCGTGCGTGGTCTGTTGGTTTGGGTGCGCTGCCCAGGGCGGGGGGCCATCAGGAATCGTCCCACGCGGAGGGTGATGTCCCGAGGATGAGGACCTCCATTTTGTCGGAGTTCAGTTTCATCCCTTTGTGTAGGTTGGTTCTGGCGGTGGTTGGGTCATTGGTGAGGGAGAGGATCAGCTGGGTGTCGTCGGCATAGGAGATGATGTTGAGGTTGTGTTGGCGTGCGATGGCTGCGAGGGGGCTCATGTAGACGTTGAAGAGGGTGGGGCTGAGTGATGATCCTTGTGGTACGCCGCAAATGACTTCGGTGGCTTCGGATCTGAACGGGGGGATGCTAAGTGCAGTGATTACCAGTAGTACTGGTTGTGTTCTATGTTTATGCTAAATTCTACATTTACTAAGTTCCCTTTGTGATTGTACTGACAGTGGTCCAGTGGGCCCTGTCAGGTGTAAATAATCCCTTGTAAATATTGCCCAGTGCCAGGTGGCACAGTGTATAATATGTGCGTACTATTCTAATGTGTTATGATAATACAAAGGCTATTTTTATATAACCTTGTGTGGAGTTTCTTTTGTGGTGGGCCTGGGATGTTGTTGCTGGGGGCGTGCGCAAATGCTTTACACATTGCCTCCGGGATAAGCCTGACTGCTCGTGCCAAGCTACAAAGGGGGTGAGCAGGGGTTATCTTTGGCGTGTAACTCCCCAGCCCTGACTTAGAGTGGTGGTCTCTGCCTGGCTTTGGCGCAAGCCTTAGCCAACCAGAGATCCCATTTCTAACAGTAAATAATACATATAATTCAAAGAAACATAGTTAAAAATATTTTAAAATGTTTAACATTATAACTAATACATATAGGTGCCGATTCCAATCCTGTAAAAATATTTCCCGTACGACTCGTATCCGTATATTTTTACGTACGAATCGTACAAGTCCCGTCCCACCGGTGAAGTACGATTCGTACGTGAAAAATACATACGAATCGTATCGGGAAAAGGTCTACGAGACGTACCCGGACAGTTTCACGTACAATTCGTAAAACTGAAGTCCGAGCGCACGAGTACAATCCGTACCGCCCTTCCGAATACACAAGCGTATGTAAAAAGTCCTGTACGTAGCGAACTCCGTACCACTCGTATCCCGGGTAAACTTGTGCCCGGGATACGAGTCGTATAGCCCCCCCTGCCCCCCGTGTATGTTCGTGTTCGCACGTACCCCCGTATGTCAGCACCGTACCCCACCCGTATGTCAGCACCGTACCACCCCCATGTCCGCACCGTACCCCAGCCCCGTACTTGGACGCACCATACCCCAGCCCCGTCCTTGGACGCGCCGTACCCCAGCACCGTACCCCAGCCCCGTACTTGGACGCACCGTACCCCAGCACCGTACACCAGCCCCGTACTTGAACGCACTGTACCCCAGCACCGTACCCCAGCCCCGTACTTGGAGGCGCCGTACCCCAGCACCGTACCCCAGGCCCGCACTTGGACGTGCCGTACCCCAGCACCGTACACCAGCCCCGTCCTTGGACGCACCGTACCCCAGCACCGTACCCCAACCCCGTCCTTGTACGCACCATACCCCAGCACCGTCCTTGTACGCACCGTACCCCAGCCCCGTACTTGGACGCGCCGTACCCCAGCCCCGTCCTTGTACGCATCGTACCCCAGCACTGTACCCCAGCCCCGTACTTGGACGCACCGTACCCCAGCACCATACCCCAGCCCCGTACTTGGACGCACCGTACCACAGCCCCGTCCTTGTATGCACCGTACCCCAGCACCGTACCCCAGCCCCGTACTTGGACGCACCGTCCCCCAGCCCCGTACTTGTACACACCGTACCCCAGGCCTGTCCCCCAGCTTCGCGTATGTACGCACCTTACACATGCGAAAACGACTCGGACTGAACCAGGACACTGCAAAACAGCACAAGGACGGTCGATTCGACTCGCACAACACCACAAAACACGTCTACAATAGAAAAAAACATCAAAATGACTGACCTGCCACATCCAAACAGGCAAACAGAGGTCCAAACTCACAACCACCTCTTATAACACACCCACCAAAATTTCAAACTCAGGCACATCCACAAATGGACCAATAAAAAGGGCCCTCACACACAAACCATGAGCCTTTGCAACAGACTCACTGCAGCTACAGACCACACCCCAACAACTGCACCCTTACAACTTAACATATACACCTTCACACACACTCCTTCACACATACCCCCTCTTCACATTCCCACACACACCTTCACATTCACACCCACACACCCACAACCATCCACACCCTCACCCCACACCATGCCCACAGACAAGAATCCAAAGTTCACAAGGGAGGAGCTGGACATTCTTGTCAAGGAAGTCATCAGATTTGAGCCACAGCTCTTTGGAACATTGGTCAGACAGACCAGCATAGCCGAAAAATCACGCCTCTGGTAGAGGATCGTCGACAGGGTGAATGCTGTTGTGCCCATCGGAAGGACCAGGAATGAATGCCAGGCCAGGTGGTACGATCTGCGGAGGGCAGTCAAGCGCAAAATGAACGAGGACTACGCCCAGAGCAACATCACTGGAGGTGGGCTGCCCCGCAGACCGGCACATTACCATCCCTGGGAGGCGAAGGTGATGGCCCTGCTTCCGCCGGTGGGAGTACATGGAGTCGAAGGAGTTGCTGAGCCTGGTGAGTACACAAACAACTTATGTAACAAGGGGGTAATGGCATCCACACCCCAACTACACCAAATGCATGCAACTACACCAAAGCCCTCACCGGACACAACCACACTCAAAAACAATGCTCATGCCACTAACATGTGTATGCCCCATTCACTAAGCAAGGCCATGCCATGTCCCAGGCTACACGAACCACAAACCCAAGACTGGATGTCTGGGATGCTGGGAGGGTGGGGATCACAAAACACATTGTTCAACTCTGAATCAGACACCATTGCCCTCAGCCCATATGGCCCCGGTGCATACCCATGCACCATGCTCAATGCACAGGGACCGGCTAAATACTCACAAGGTAGCTGACACTTGGCCCTGCTGTAGGCAGCACAAGGCCCTCCTGTGACAACTGCAAACTCTAACACAAACACAACAAGCTCAGATATCTAGGACAGGAACTCACACTCACTCTCATGGCAGCATGCTCCATGATGGGACAGATACATCACCTGGGAGACCCACTGACAAATCACACTACACCCACCAGCAGGCCCTGTCACACACACCCCTTACACAAGGACACACCCCTGGGGCAGGCAATGGATTTACCCACTCTCACAATGGACATTTGACACAAAAAGATCAATCCATAGCCAAAGAAGCATCCAAGCCAAAAATCTACATGTCAAGGGCAGGGGTGGTGGGAGTGGAGGCAGGCGGAAGCGAGAACCTGACCAGCCAGCTGAAGGGACCGGTATGTCCCACGTACGCAACATCATGGAGGCATACCGGCGTGACACCAGGGCCATCAGCCAGGTAGTGGAGACCCTCACAGAGATTAGGAACCAGCAGGCCGAGCAACACGCCAGTCAACAACAACACCAAGGACAGATGGAGGCAAGACTGGCTGAGCTCCTGGCGGTGCAAACGGACATAAGCCGTACACTCTGTCGGATTGCCGACAACATGGGCAACCCTCCCTGTGTCACCAGGTGAAGACCACCACCAGCCACAGGGAGGGAGTAGGAGGAGGATTCGTCCGACGGAGCGTCCCAAACATCGTCAAGGCCTGCATATGAGGGTCCCGCGAGGAAGGTGGGTCGTCCACGGAAAAGACCATGAGAGGCAGCGGACCATCCACATCTCCCAGGTCGCCTGGCCTGACACCTGGCCTTCATGCGCAACAGCAGCACCTCATTCACTGACATTCTCTGCCACATGGACTTGCTGGTCACAGTCTGACCAATGATGACAAACACTGTGGTCTGGACTCTGATGACTTCAAATGCCAAGGATCCAATCTCCCCCTGTGAACTTTGGATTCTAGGCACACTGTATAGCACCAATTTTTTTCCAAAAAAACACGCCCCCCACCGAGAATAAAACTAAAATTCTTTAATGAGATGTTGCAGTCATTTTGCATGAGTCCACAACATACGTGTGGGGAAATGTCAAACTATGCCTGAGTGTTGAACTAACTCCAGTCATCCATACCCTGGGATCTGAGTGCGGTACAGGACACACATGGGTCACAATGTATAATCCAATACAGCAATGGAGCACAATACTCACCCATGATGGCCTGAAGCTGCTGAGGGGGGGCTTGCAATACTGTGCAGACAGACACATTTGGAAGAGTATTATTAAGGCATAGAGGTCATGGCTCATGTGGAGGTTCCCGGGGAGGGAGTCCAAGGTATGTTTGGGCAGGTGGGAGAACTATCTCCTGCATGCTGGAGTTCGGTGGGTGTGAAGAATGTTGGCCAGGGCAAGGTTGGATGCATGGAGTTGGCCCAAAGGGGTCTTGGATGACAGACGTCCAAGGTTGGTTTGGGGTCTGGGGTTGTGGACTGCCTCCTGAGTGTGGGTGAGGAGTGTGAAGGTCATCCTGCAGCACACAGTGATCCCTTGCAGCTATCTCAGGTGGACGTTGATGTGGCTGGTGCACGGGATGTTGAAGCTGAGGTGTGCAGATGCACCCTGGATGTGGACAAGTTTTCCGGGATTTTGGCTGTACTTGCTCTGTAGGGGGCGGGGCTGTAGTTGACACGGCTGTTGTCGTGGACCTGGGGGACGGTCTGTCTTGCCTTGGAGTGGATCTCTCTGTGGATCATGTGCATCATGCGGAGGGTGTTGCAGCATGAGGTACAGATGCTGGGGAGTTGCATGGCAATTGTGAACGACGAGTCCAGGATGCACACCATCTTGTGTGCGTGGCCACTGGGTGCTGGTGCAGTGCCCTGGTGGGTGGGACACAAGGAGTTGGCCCAGCAGTAAGGGGACAATCCTCGGATGATTTCCTCAGTCCTGGCCAAGTCCAGCATCAGGTGGATATTCAGCCTTTCATCAACGGACCTCATGCCTTCTTGAAGGTTGGAACTGGCAATGGCTGGGTCTTTAGTGAGGGTGAGGAGCAGCTGGCTGTCAATGGCATACGAGATGATGATGAGGTTGTGTGCGCATGTGATGGTGGAGAGGGGGGTCATGGACACATTGAAGATTGACACTCTGAGAGATGAGCCCTTGGCCATGTGCCAAATGACACCACTATACTACATGCTTAAGGCTTGAGTTCCACTCCCATGGCCTTGCGTGTGAGCTACTAGGTGATTTCATCCTGGTCCATCCCCTGGATACCAGTGTTGGAGATGTGTGAGCTGACAGTGTGTGAGCACATCGTGTATAATGTTGTGGAGAGGGCAAGGGGGGTGGCCTCACCATTGTTGAGCAGGGCAAAGTTGTCGTTGTTGGTGGTAATGATGACGTTTGCAGTGTGGTGATTACTATGGAAGATGATCTTGTGCAGGTTGCCTGGAGCTCTTTGCGTGGAGGAAGTCTGTCAGTTGCTCGTCGCTTGTCTTCCTGATTACATTTGCTGGCTAGGGAAGCACGGTGATGTTCCTTGAGAGCCTGCGTTCCTGCCGTCCGTTGTCTAAGAAGGGCCTGGGTCACTGCATGCCTCTATCTACCATGGAATGTGGCTAACTCCAATGATACATACATGACGTGCTGGACGGTGGCTACAAGGATGGGGAATGATGTGGTTGAGATGTTGTGTGGGAAGGGGCCTGATGGAGATCCCCAGTGGATGTTGCACATGAGCCGGATGTTGTATCTCCTGATTATGGAAGTGCTAAACCTGAGGGGGCTTGCTCCCGCGTATAATAGTGCGTTCTGCCTCTGTATGCCAAGGCTTGCATGTATGTCCATGAGCTTGCAGTGGTAGAAAGTTGCAAGGGATTGGCTCAGCCTTGCAAGGGTGGGCTGTCTTTTGGATGGAGAGCTGATGTCAGTGCACTCACAATGCTGAAGAGCTCCTTGATGTTGTGCGCTTTGTTTGCCTCGGCACCTTCTGAAGGATCTCCAATTGTCCTTGCTGATGACATGGTGATGGCTGTGTGTGCCGTTTTCCTGGGTTGTAAGGCCAATGATGGTTATTTGTGTTGCAAGATGTGCACAAGAGTCCTGCTAGATGTGTATGAGTTCAATAGCTCTGCCTCGTCCCAGGTGGCGTAATTGTTGATGTGCGTCACAGGAAAGTCCGTCAATGTGGCTAGAATGTTGGATCAGTTGCTGATCCAGTGTGTGAGGTTGCAGGGTGTGGTGGTGGTGTTGGTTCCAGTGTCCCACACAGCATGTCTGTGTTGACTTACATCAAGCATCTTTGGGAGATTGGTAGCGGGGTGTGTGGCAGTGTGTTGCTTGTCAGAAACGTGGATGCTAATGTGGATGGACCAATGATGGATGCTGGTGTGGTTCTCATCCAGCCAGAAGTTCCGGGCCCACAGCCACATGTATCCTGTGGATGTGAGGGCGTGCGTGAGGATGGACGTGCCGATGGCTTTGTGGAATTGTGGATGTAGGCCTGGAGATCTGTAGATGAGTGTTACTCTGGGGCTTTGCAGGGGGTCTGTGCCAAACCGGATTTGTGTCCCTGAGTGCGTACTTGTGAATAGATATCAACTCATCCCCCGGGATTGTCCGTGCCGTCCCTGCGGGTGCTCTTGTATCCGTCTGAGATGGCAATGAAGAAGTTGTGTGCTGAGGATGCTTTTATCCACGTCACTGTCATGAAGGTAATGTGTGGGCCTGTTGTGTTGAGGAGGTAACAGAGTCCAATGGCGTGCTGTTGGACGGAGCCGGTGTGGAGTAGGAGGGACATGACCTGGTTGGTGTGACAGGGCCTGGAAGGCGGGGCTGCGCTGTGTAGGCAGATGGAGTTGCACACTCAGCATGCGAAGGTGTCGTGTGTGTGCTTAGGGCATGCCTGAGAGCATGCGGTTGATTTTCGGTTGGACATTGCTTGGAGGGTGGCTGCAACATGAGACTGTTGTGTGATGTGGGTCATGCAAGGACATGAGGGTCATGCAATGTGCACGTTGCATGCGCTGACGGTCCTGCCTTTGGCACCGCGTGGCCGTAACAGTGGCACAGACAAACTGATGACAGCCTAATTAATGGGTGGAGGGAGGAAGGGAGGAGCATCTTGGAGGCGTGTGGGTTGCAGAATCCGGGAACTTGGTGGGCCGTTGCCGCAGGGGCCGCAGCAGCAGGCAGCATGTACTGGAAACTAGGCCGAAAGTCGCACACAAAGACAAGGAGGTCAGAAAGGACAACTGCAACAGGCGTACGTAAAGGAAGGAGTGTCAGGTTAGTCATGGCTCACCCAGAGAAAATGGATGAACAATCACCAAAGATGACTGACACAGGATCAGGAAACAGAAGGCCGAGCTGCGCACAGGAGACATACCATCAGCATGCGTGGACGGCCCGTTGGGGGGAGCAACCTGCCCAAAGACATACACACCCATGGACTTCATGCACAATAGAGATCATTATCCATGACGAACTGCATGCATGTTGACGAACTACACATACACTCCTATGCACAATCTTTGTCAACTATACCAGAGCTGACGCATGCAAAGTGGCAAGAGACCTGCATTGACAGAGATGAGGCACTTTTGAGGGTGAGGAACACCTTTATTACTCAAACTCACACTAAGGGAAATGCATCAATGTGAACAGACTCACAGGTCAATTGACTGAACATGTGGGACCTACGCTGGACACCCCCTTCACAACATGGATGTTGTAAATCCAAATGAACTGGCACACAAGTTAAGGGGATGAGCCAAACACCTCCTGCTGCACACGGAGAGGCTGCAATTCCCCATTGAGCCTGTTGAACAAGTTACTTACCTTCGGTAACGATGTATCTGTAAGAAACATTAGTTAGTTAGATTCGTCACATTAGAATATCCCCAGGCGTCAGACTGGATCCGGAAAGATTTTTGTAGCAATACCCCTTGAGCGTCGATAGGCGTCGTCTGCGGCTCCGTGTCCGTCATTGGCGTCGTGCGCCGGAACGACGTCGTCGGAGTACTTAGACGCCGGCCTCGCGCGCTGACGTCAGTTCTTGTACATAGCTTTCCGCGCCAGGAACGCAGAGCCATGCAAGAGACCGACACTGGTGCCAAAAAGTCTAGGGACCTGAAAAGGATAACCTTAACCCTAGATGTCAGTTCGCAGAACGGGGAGGCTGGGTGGGTCGGTGAGGAATCTAACTAACTAATGTTTCTTACAGATACATTGTTACTGAAGGTAAGTAACTTGTTCATCTGAAAGAAACACGTTAGTTAGATTCCTCACCTTAGAATAGATACCCCAGCAATACCAACCCCGGTGGTGGGTCTGTGAACCAAGATCACACCAGAAAGTCCTGGAGAACAGAACGGCCAAAGAAGCCATCTCTCCGGACTTGGCTATCTAGGCAATAATGCCTGGCAAACGTGTGCAGTGAAGCCCACGTCGCCACCTGACAGATGTCCTGCAAAGGGACTCCCCATCCCAGGGCAGTAGTAGCTGCCGTGGCCCGGGTGGAATGGGCTCTCAGCCCAACAGGAGGGTCCTTTTTTGCCAAAGAGGAACAGACCTTTATACACAAAACGACCCACCGCAAGATGGTCCGTTTGTGTACAGCTTTCCCTTTCTTAGCACCTACGTATCCAACGAAAAGTTGGTCGTCCACCCGGAACTGTTTGGTGCGGTCCAAATAAAAGGAGAGCGCACGTTTTGGGTCCAGACGGTGGAGCCTCTCTTCCTCTTTGGAAGGATGCGGAGGCGGAAAGAAGGTCGGCAAGGTGACAGATTGCCCGATGTGAAAGGGGGTCACCACTTTCGGAAGAAAAGAAGGACGAGTCCGGAGGACAACCTTGTCCGGATGAACAGACAGAAAAGGAGGTTTAGATGATAGAGCCTGGAGCTCACTCACCCGTCTAGCCGAGGTGATAGCTACCAGGAAAGCAGTCTTAAGGGTCAGAAGACGAAGGGGACAGTTGTGAAGAGGCTCAAAGGGAGCGCACATCAGAAATGTCAGGACAAGATTAAAATCCCACTGAGGCATTACGAAAGGGACAGGAGGGAACGTGTGGGTAATGCCTTTAAGAAAACGTGAAACTACAGGGGACTTGAAAAGAGAGGGTTGATCAGGAAGCCTCAAGAATGCAGAGATTGCAGAGAGATAACCTTTCAAGGTGCCCAGAGCAGAGCCCTGCTGGGCCAAAGAAAGAAGAAAGAGAAGAACCTCAGAAAGAGGGGCGGAAAGGGGATCCACAGCCTTTGCTGTGCACCATGCCACAAATTTGTTCCACCTGCAGGCGTATACCGTCTTAGTGGAGGGACGCCTGGCTGCCAGAATGATATCACAGACTTCAGGAGGCAAGTCAAATGGCATCAACTGCCGCCGCTCAATCTCCACGCATGGAGGTGGAGGCTGGACAGGTTCGGGTGGAGGACCGTCCCCTGTTGCTGCGACAGAAGGTCCTCCTGAAGAGGCAGACGTATCGGAGGATCGGTTAACATACTGAGTAGCTCGGGATACCAGTACCTTCGAGCCCAATCCGGAGCCACTAAGATGACTTGGGCCCGGTCGTGCCTGATCTTCTTCAGCACTCTGGGCAGAAGTGGTATAGGCGGAAAGGCGTACAACAGTCCGCAAGTCCACTCGCGACGAAAAGCGGCTCCGAGCGAGGGCCGCCTTGGAAATTCCAACGCGCAGAACTGCTGACATTGCGCGTTCTCTTCGGTGGTGAATAGATCTAACCAAGGCTATCCCCACTGCTGAAAGAGACCTTGCACCACGTCCGAGTTCAGACGCCATTCGTGATCCATCACGCACCGGCGGCTGAGTTCGTCTGCTCCGGCGTTCAGAGAGCCCGCCAGATATTGAACCACCAGGGTAATGCCCTGATGTTCCAGCCAAGTCCAGAGGCGCAGAGCCTCCTGACAAAGGGTCCACGACCCCACCCCGCCCTGTTTGTTGCAATACCACATGGTGGTGGTGTTGTCCGTGAACACCTGCACAACACTTCCCCGGACAGAGGGAAGGAAGGCTTTCAGTGCTAGTCGGATCGCTCGCAGCTCCAACAAGTTGATATGGAGTCGAGACTCCGCCGGAGACCAGAGGCCTCTGATCTCCACCTCTCCCATATGGCCCCCCCATCCCAGGAGGGACGCATCTGTCACTACTACTTGCTCCGGTTGGGGTAGAGAGAGACATTTGCCCTTGACCCAATCGCGGTCTGTGAGCCACCACTGCAACTGCTTCGCAGTGCCCTCCGAGATCAAGACAGGGTCGGACAGGTTGCCTCGATGCTGGGCCCACTGAAACTTCAGGTCCCACTGCAGAGCCCGCATGCGCCGCCTGGCGTGATGCACTAACAGGATGCAGTAGGCCATCAGCACCAACCTGACCGAAACCCAGGATAGAGGCCGAAAGATGGGAATCAGAGCCTGAATATCCTGGACCCGCTGTTCCGGAGGATAGACCCGGAACTGCGCCAAATCGAGAACCGCTCCGATGAAAAGGAGCTTCTGGGAGGGACTCAGGCACATTGATGGAGAACCCCAGCGAATGCAGGAGGTCGGCCATAGTCTGGAGGTGGGAGACGACTTACTGGGGCGAGCCCGCCTTCAACAACCAGTCGTCGAGATAGGGGAGGACTGGAACCCCTGATCTGCGCAGATGAGCTGCGACCACTGCCATCACTTTCGTGATCACCCGAAGGGCACTGGTGAGGCCGAAGGGGAGCACGGTAAACTGAAAATGCTCTTGGCCCACCGTGAACCGCAGGGAACGCCGATGGGCCGGCAGGACGGGGATGTGAAAGTAAGCGTCCTGCAAGTCCAACGCTACCATCCAGTCTCCAGGATCGAAGGCAGCCAGAACCTGAGCTAGCATGAGCCACTCCTTCCGAAGGAAGGCGTTGACGCTCCTGAGGTCCACGATAGGGCGTAGGCCCCTTTTGCCCTTCTTGGGAACCAGAAAGTAGTGGGAATAGCAACCACGACCTACTTCTGGCCCAGGAACGTGCTCGATGACCTCTTTGGCCAAGAGGACCGTGACTTCCTCCCGCAGCAGATTCAAGTGATCCTCCGACATTCAGTGGGACTGCAGTGGCATGGCTGGAGGGGTCGTCTCGAAGGGGAGGGAGTAGCCCCTTCGGACGATTTGCAGCACCCACCTGTCCGAAGTAATGGACCGCCAGTGGAGCAGGTGATGGCGAACTCTGCCGCCTACTGGGGTGGGATGGGCCAAAAAGCTCAGACTAGGAGGGCTTTGAGGCGGATGTTGCTGGGGTGGATGTGGACTGACCGGCACGTTGTCCTCCCATACCGCCTCGGTGGAAACCGCGACCGCGCGCAGGTTGGTTCTGCGGCCGGTGGCTCGGCCGACGTGAGGAGGCGCCCCTTCCTTGGCCACGAAAGGGGCGAAAGGCGGAAGTTTGCGGCCGTGGGGTCGAGAGACCCAAGGACTTGGCCGTAGCCCGGGAGTCCTTGAAACGAGCCAGCGCACTATCCGCCTTGTCACCAAAAAGGCGAGTGCCATCAAAGGGCATGTCCATGAGAGAACTCTGGACATCCCCCGAGAAAGACGTGGACCTCAGCCAGGCGTGACGCCGGAGCGCCACCGTGGTGGAAATCGCCCTACCCAGCGAGTCCGTGGTTTTTAGTCCACACCGTATAGCATGTCGTGCCGCATCTCGCTCGTCAGCAAGTGTCTGGGCGAGCCGTGTCCGGACCTCCACCGGGCACTGGAGCAGCACGTCCTCCACTGCATCCCACAGAGAGTGGGAGTAACGGTCCAAGAGGCAAGCGGTGTTCAAAGACCGCAGCCCCAGGCTCAGGGACGAGAATAGTTTCTTCCCGAACTGTTCCAACCTCTTGGATTTCTTATCCGGAGGAGCGGACGGGAAGGAGGATTGGGACGTAGAGGCCTGGATAACCAGACTCTCAGGGGTGGGGTGAGGGACTGTGGAGGGCTTGGACCAAGTGCGCTGTAGAACGTCGACGAGGGCCTCATTGAACTCCAGCAGAGGCTCTGTGGAGCTTGCTGTCGGTTGAAGCACCTCAGTGAGGACGTTAGTCCTCACGGCCACAGCAGGCAACTCTAGCCCAAGGGCTTCGGCCGCCTTGGGCAGCACCACTGAAAAAGCTGCACCTTCCTCCGATGCCACAGTCGGAGGAGAGATGAAACCAGCGTCCGGGGAGGTGTCCAGACCACTGGCATACCCCAGTTCGTCTGCCCAGTCCTGAGAAAGATAGGCCAGCCTGGCCAGAGGATCCTCAGATCCCTCCCAGTCGCCCCCGTCATCCGAGTCCTGGTACACAGGAAGAAGAGTCGGAGCCGGACGGTAGATGACTTGCTCATCCATCGGCGCCGGCATCGGCGTCGGTCGACGCTGAGCCGGCGTCAGTCGACGCTGAGCCGGCGTCGGGTCCGGAATGGGGCTAAACCGGGGAACGGCATCGTCCGGGGACGGCGCCGGTGGTGGAACCGGGGTCGGCGCCGGCGGAGGAGGCGTGACGAGGTCGACCGGCGCCGACAGAGATCCAGACCTGGATCCCTCGGGGACCTGCGATGTCGACGGAGCCGGGGCCGGAGCCGCCAGCACGCGGGGTCGCCCAGTCTAGTCCGCGGGGCCCGAAGGCGCGCCGGCAGGCGTCGTTGGTGGAGCCAGGCCTCTCATGGCCGAGAGGAAGGCACTGACCTCCGCCGGCATCGCGTCAGTCCCAGGAACCGGAGGGTATGGGGACGGACGCAGCGCCTGCGGCTCCAACGGAGCCGCGGGGGTGGAACCACCTTGACCCTCGGCCGAATCGCGTGACTGGCGAGGGGAGTCCAAAGAGCGATGTCGCCTCTTGGACTTCTTGGAGTGCTTTGACTTACCCGAAGAGCCCGACGAGCGATGTCGATGACTGCGGCTCCGCGACCGGTCCTTGGACCTCCTCCTGGACCGGGAGCTCGAGCGGCGCGGAGCCGAGTGGCGAAGCTCGAGAAACTTGCGGGACCGCTCCCGCCTAGCCTTCGATGTCAAGGCCTGACAGTCGGGGCACGACTCCGCATCGTGGTCGGCCCCCAGGCAGAAGAGGAACCGGCGATGGTGATCCGTCACCGGCTTTAAAACCAGGCATCCTACCGGCACCAACAGTCGAGTCGACCAAAAAAGCAGTCAAAAAAGTTAGTCAAAAAGTGACTAGGGGTATGCTCTTCCCGGATCGGCGCTTACTGGCGCGGAAAAAAAAGAGCTGACGTCAGCGCGCGAGGGCGGCGTCTAAGTACTCCAGCGATGTCATTCCGGCGCACGGCGCCAACGACGGACGTGGAGCCGCAGACGACGCCTATCGACACGCATGGGGTATTGCTACAAAATCTTTCCGGATCCCGTCTGACGCCTGGGGATATTCTAAGGTGAGGAATCTAACTAACGTGTTTCTTTCAGATATGGGGATGTCCCACACTATGTTCACCCGTAGCATCCCGTATGTTTCAGAGGGAAGTTTTACACACATTGATGCCTTCACCTGAATACAAAACCCATTACAGATGATTGTCACGAAGGGTGACTATCAATTCATGGGAGTCATGCTACATGTTATGTGCCCCATGGTGAGTCGACATGTATGCATGGTAACACAACATGCACAGGAGCAGTCCCCACACATTCCAAACACGTACCACCCCCAAAAAGCCTTGCTGCAATCCTTACCCAAAATGACATTTCCCCATGTCCGTGCATGGAACGCTGATTCACCACACGTTGCAATACTCATGAGGAATAGCAGGAGGACAATGATGACACAAGCAGACAACTTGCGCAAGAACCTGGGAATGACAGACACACAAGAAGTCAGCGCAAAGATTTTTCTACGCATACATGGTCAGTTACTAAACATGAACAATGTTGTCCCCATGCTAATTTAAAACAATGTGTCTCTGCGAAAATGTGTGGAATGACATCCTCACTCGAGTGACACATCAGAACACACATCTAAGTCACATAGCATACAGTCAGCTGGACACACACATTGCAACACATGCCACCCAAGGATACAAGCGTGCATCCTCAGACCCAGTGACTCACCATTATGAGAAGAAGTTGCGTATGAGCTGACTCCAGATATCCTCCTCCTCCTCCTCCTCACTTGCCTCGTGACCAAGCCCTTCATCCTCCACGGGTGGATGTTCCTGCTCATCCAGATCCAGGATGAGTGGCACAGCCTTCTCCACTGCCATGTTGTGCAGCATGCAGCACATGAGGAAGATTTTGCAGACCTTCGCCGGTGCATATGGGAGGGACCCGCCTGTCTTGTGAAGGCACCGGAATCGGCTCTTCAGGAGGCCAAACGTCCTCTCAATCACTCGCCTGGTCTGCCCGTGTGCATTGTTGTAGCAGTGATCTGCAGCTGATCTTGGGTTGCGGAGAGGTGTCATCAGCCATGGCATGTTGGGATATCCAGAGTCCCCTACATGGAAACATCATGTAAATAAGTGGGTCAGGAGATGCCGTAAGAGCCAAAGATACCGCAACACACAGGACAAACAGAGTATACCCACCAACAAGACATGCTCGTTAGTGGTGCAGCAGCAGCATCATTTCTGGCACCCTGGTACGCCTCATGATGTAGGCATCCTGTGCTGACCCTGGAAAACGTGCACAGACATGGGAAATCAGCATGTTAGCAAGACACACCACAAGGTCATTTATAGAGTAGTAATGTTTACGGTTGCGATAGGCTACCTCCTGTGCCTGTGGTGGTACCAAAGCTAAATGTGTCCCATCAATGGACCCAATGACATGGGGCATCCCTCCCAGGGCATAGAAATCACCCTTGACACCTGTCAACTCATCAGAAGTAGGGGAATGGATGAATTCATCAAGGTGCTCCAACATGACTGCCAAAACATCGCGCAGGACACGGCTGAACATTGTCTGGGACATGCCACCAACATCAGCTATGGTGAATTAAAATGTACCTGTGGTAAAAAAATGTAGAGCTGCCATCACCTTCATCTTGGGGGTCAGCGCAGTAGGATACCTGTGTCGCGGTTGGAGGTGTGGTGCCAGCTTGGCGGTCAACTGTGGAGTGAATCTGTAACGTCGGATGCAGTCACGTTCCCTCATGGCACCCAAGTCTGGCATTGTTCGGGGGACAGGCGGTGCCCTGCAGAAAATGGTATAGAATAACGAAGATTTTGAGCATGACATCATCAATGTCAATGAACAGAGCACATGCTAAACTGCTACTACACATCATATGAATACAGAGTCTGGTCTGTGCAATACATCCAGGACACGTATGCCAGCTTGGTGATACTCCTACAAAAAGCAAGATACACCCGTTGATTGGCAAGTCTACATGACATGCCCTGAAACGACCTGGGGGCCAGTCTGAGTGTGTAGTGAAGATTGCTATCTCCCTATGTACAATGATAAGTTAGCACAACCGCGTTAGATGTTAGAAAGCCATCTTACCGCTTCTGTTGCTTTTGCACACGACACTGTAGTTACATGTTATTATTTGAGAAATGCTTACTCGGCTTTGCTTCACATGAGAACTGTCTGTTGTTAACATCCTTAACAGTGAGCAGCGACCTTGGTCTGTTCATTTTGTAAAGAAACAGTCTGGGTCACTAGACGGTGCATGTTGTGAGGTACAAGTTGATCGTCCCACTATTTAGTCATAACAAGCACGCAGCTGCAGATACCTGAAAGACGAGTGCTTTTAATATTGCAGTGCAGCATGTTTTAGATTCATTCAGAAGAAGAGCATTCCCAGGAGAGGGCCTTGCTGATCCTGTGATGTGATTCCACTAAGCTGATCCTTACGGTATGGGGTTCCCCCTTCAAGCCTAGAGACCTTTTATTAGCATAATAATAATATTAGTTTGCTAGAGAAAGGAAGGTGATTTCCACTGTCATTTTATTATGATTGCTCCTTTCATTTTCTATGGTTTTGTAACAATGCTGATGGTTCTGATCTTGACCATTTGTCTGCTTATGTTAGCCAAAGTACTGCATCTTAGAACGCGAGGTTTATAAAATAAACTCTTTAAACTTTACCGCGTCTCTGTTTATTCTGTTGTGGACTGATGTAAGAATAATTACGAAAAGGTATTTCTGATCCCCACCATTCCTGAGAATATTCTAAGTCGCTTGTTCTGGGTTGTCTATACATTGGGACCGCCGAGCTAAACCTCGGATAACGAATGGGACACTGATGCTGGCCGGATAGGGGTTCTGGGTTCTGAGGTGAGTTTTTGGTACACCACAATTCACTGAGGTCCTGGGTTCCTGCACATAGTTCTGCGCATAAGCAGAATCCCTGCAACATGGCGCACCTAACGTTTGGTCTATTGATTTGAAAACGCCTTAGTAGTGCTTATATTAGTCCACAACCCCCTCACTCTGGTTTCCGGATAACGGGAGTGACGGGTTAACCTACCTAGGTTTCGACTAATAGGTTCTTTCAAGCTTGATCATTAAAAAGGTTATTTTTTCTGAACCCCAGTGCTACTGTAGATCGTTGATACTCTTTAGTTTGTCCTTATGGCGATCGACATAGCCGCACATAGTCGGCCCCTCTGTACCGTCATTTGACGACATATGGGGTGCCAGATGATGGGATGGCTGTTATTTTCGTGGTGAGTGCTGATGCAGCTTACCCTTATGAGTTGTTCTACTCATGGGTGACTTTTCCGGCAGTGGATGCAGACGATAATACGTTTCATACTTATACTCACACGCAGTTACCAGCGGTCTATACCCCATATAGGACACAAGAAATTCCTATTTCTGCCTGGTAGCATACCATTTGGTTAAATGGCGCCCTTCCCCATGCGGTTGCACCGGCGAGAATGGGCCCGTTGTCTATTGCAGGGGCAACATGGCCGGTGCTAGCCGGATTCACGCCTCATCCCCGCTATCTCACGGTGGCTGAGTTGCAGGTACTACACACAGCTCTGATTACTGTTCATAGGGCTTTAGTGCAGTACGTGTCACGCAACGTGCAGGTGGGGGCACCTGCTGTTGCGGGACAACCAACGGACCACCACGTGGTGGTTATTAGTCCTGTTATGGTTAATTCGGTTATGGGCAAGCGCCCCCAGAGTAAGGATGGCTTGCTGAGAAATTTGACCAACTGGAAGCGTTTTTTCCGCACACCACTCCTGTGGAGAAACACAGGATTCTCACCATTAGTTTGCCGAACGACCTGGTCCCGGATATGGCCGATTGCACTAACTGGGGCAAGGTCTTTGCTGTGACCTATTCGAAGTGCTTTGGCACTCCGTCTATGTCTGTGCTACCCTCCGTCATCAAGAAAGTTCAAGAAAATCACGGTGCGGAGGCTGCTATTGAATTGGGAATGAGGCTTGTCAACAGCTTCGATGTGGTTTGTTCCATGGTCATGGGCAACCTCAAAGGAGATGCCATGCAGTTCCAAGTTGCTAACATGCTGGACCTCGTGGACGAGCTCGACAAGCCCAAAGAGTTCGCTAAAATAATTGCGAAAGCCTACAGGACCTTGGGCCGTAGTGCTTTGGGTGTAAAACCAACTGTAATAATTCCTGATATAGTGCAGCAAACTAAGGTGAGCTCGTCTACTGAAGACAAACGCCCCAATTTTCCTAAGCAAAGTTGGCGAGCTAAAAAACAGGGGAAGCAGCAACAGAAACAGGAGTCTCATCCTGCCTTGCCCGTACAGTCGTCTAGCGAACGCACATATGATCTGCGCGATCGATCACGTATAAAGTCTCCTGATAGATTTCAGGTTTCTGAACAACGTTCTCCTCGTTCTTCACAGGACACATCGGCTTCACACTCCGGTGGCGGAGACCGTGGGAAAGGAAGGGGTGCCCAAGGTCGTGAGCAACCCCGTCAGACTGACGGCAAAGGCAAGCAAGACGAGTCTGCACGTCGACAACCCCCGTTTCAAAAGAAGAAAGTGGCTGCTCTAACAGCGAGGTATGCCTCAGATAGTACGGACGCAGCTTCTGAACCTGACATGGGCGCTAACGCTGCTAGACAGCGCGGCGGAAGTTACAGTAGTGCGACAAGCACTGCGTCCATTTTTGGTGGCGACAGCAACTAATACATTTGTAAATATTGAAACTGCTGATACTCGCGTAGCTCCCCCTGATAGGCTATATGATATAGTCCTTTTCATTGAAGGTGACATACAATGTAAAATTAAAGGTTTTTTTGGGGACAATCTGACCACTTCCTATGATATTCTATTGGCGGAGGCAGATTGGCCCCCGGCTTTCGTTTTAGCAGCTCCAAGAGGGGAGGAGGTGATCCTCCCGTCCTTTGCGCACACAGTGCCGAAGGACCAGGCTAATAAGTTCGCCGGGTAGTGGGCTCAGGTGCTTGCACCTGCGTTGTATCGCAATCAGGTTGGGTGGGATACATTGTCTCCCGGTCATGAGATTCCGTTGCGGTCCACACCCCAGCCACAACCCCAATACCCCATGTGTCGCGAAGCAAGACCTCACGTCGCGTCTATCCTTCAACAATTGGAATATCAAGGAGTAATTGAAACATGTGTGTCACCCATGAATAACCCTTTATTCACTGTGACGAAGCCTGACGGGTCGTACCGCTTAGTTTTGGATAATCGGCATCTTAACTCTCATTGCCATACATGCGCGGTATAGAATACTCACAGTTCGGCTCTCGTCGATAGTCTCGTGAGAAAACGATTTAAAACAACACTTGAAATTTCCAACAGCTTTTATAGCCATAACCTGTCCTCTCTCAGTAGTGAGTGGACGGCGTTTACCTCGGGTGGCAAACAAAAACAGTTTAAAAGATTGCCAATGGGCTATAAAAACAGCCCTGGCGTCTTTGCCGCTCGTGTAGTCTCTTTGTTAGAGGGCATAGACCCGGATGCGTACTCGTATGTGGATGATATTTATCTCACAGATGACGAGTTGATGCCGCATCTGAGTCGTGTGGATCGCATAATTGTTTTGTTTGCTAACTACGGTTACAAATTTAACTTTGCAAAGTCACACATTGCAGAATACACAGTATTGTTCTTGGGGTACGAACTCAACAACGAAGGTCGAGGGTTGGCTCCGCACTTCCTTGAGAAATGCGCATGCCTTCGTGCTCCCACATCACTGAAGAAATTACAATCCTTGCTGGGCTTTCTGAATTTCGGTCGAACTTACATTCCTGATTATGCCCAGCGTACCAAGCCGCTTTACGCCTTGGTACAACCTACTTTCACCAAATATTGTTGGCTGCCGGAGCATTCAGGTATTTTGCATTCATTGCAAGCTGATCTTCTTGCTTCAAAATACTTACTGACACGTAATAACCGCACTAACCTAGTCATTAGAATTGTGCCAGGCGCAGTGGGTTTCATGTACTTAACGTTCAATGAGGGCGACACCGTCCCCATTGCTTACAAATCACATCTGTACACTTCAGCTGAACTGCGTTTTTCTGCTGTCGAGAAAGTTCTGACGGCTGTGCAAATGGCGATTCTGAAAGAACGAGCGCTATCACAGGGTAAACGCATGTTGGTGGTGACACCATATCCTGCCCTTGAGACAGTGACAAAAGCTAGTGTACCAAATTCTAAGGCTTTGCATCCAAGGTGGATACAATGGTCTACTTCCTTGACATCGCCTGACGTCACATATATCTTTGACGCGGCATTATAGACTCAGGAGTTCTTGCAGTATGAATTCGTTCATCCAGCTCCTCTGTCTCTGCGCCCGCTCGAGGATTACCATTGTGTCATTTACACTGACGGTTCCGCGCAACCGGCTATTGGATCGAGGCATGCCTATTCAGCGGCTTGCGCTATTGTTGTCGGTACTTTCGTGAATGGTGAATTCCAATCCGATGTCGTGCACACGCAATCATTGGGTGATTGTACCGCTCAGTTGACGGAGCTTCGTGCTCTGGTGCTTGCACTGGAGTTTGCTGATCCTCAGGTCACTACTCTTATAGTGAGTGACTCGTTCTATTGTGTCCAAGCTTACAACGACATTCTACACTTTTGGACTCAAAATCACTATTGTGATCCCAAAGGTAGCACAATTAAGCATAAAAAGCTTTGGGTTAGAGTGTCAGAACTTAAAGAACTTCTGCCCCTCGTGAATGTTATTCACACTCTTGGTCACCAACGAGTTGGTGTCCATGTTGTCGGCAACAGCTTAGCTGACGAGGCAGCAAAAACCGCAGTGGCAACATACTTAGTAGCAGCAGTTACAAGATCCAAAAGTAAGATCGAGGATGACATCTTGGCAGCTATTGCTGCTACAGAGGAGGGAACGAAATTCCCGAGAGGCTTCCCTTCTCGTTACCATTATCACTTAAGTCCTGAAAACGTCCCGTTAGTGAGGATTAACAACGTTGGTGACAGATTGATTCCCAACGCGGACTGCAGACCATCTTTGATATTAGCAGCTCACGAGGGCATGGCATCCGCGCATGCCGGCGTTGCAGCTACTGTATCTATATTACAACAACGTTACTGGTGGTTTGGGTTATACAAGCAAACCCGCACCTATGTACTTAATTGTGACATTTGTCAGCAGATAAAGCCTTCATCTGCGGCGCGCCCACCACAAACTCAGTTGTACATATCTAATAAACCACTTGGTTGTGTTTACTTAGATCATTGCGGTCCTTTTACCTCTGATACTGCGTACAAGTACATCTTGGTTGCAGTGGATTAGTGCGCACGATTTCTGTGGGCGTGGCCACAAAAGAGTGCTTATGCCCGTACTGTCATCAAGGATAAAACTAGTTACTTACCTGTACACTATGGTTCTCCAGTATTATCTTTCATAGATTCACATGCTTGTATCTTCCCCGTCGTCATGGTGGGAGTCTCACGGTAACAGAATGACCACAGCAGTAGAAGAAAAACTGCATAGCAAAATCCCATAGGGAATCATCTTATTTGGTAACCAAATCTCATCATTATGTGGTCCAAGACTCAGCCAATCGGCTGCTAGCCCTGCCCTCACACTCCCCAGCAGAGCCTTCCTGCCTCAGATTTCCAGCCCCGAGTGCGAGACTAAAATACATCTAGAGACAATGAGGTTCTGCCTGAGAAATGGGGAGGTGGGCGGGCCGCATGTGAATCTATGAAAGATAATACTGGAGAACCATAGTGTACAGGTAAGTAACTAGTTTTTTCTCCAGTATTGCATCTTTCATAGATTCACATGCTTGTATCAGAATAGTAAGCAGTACTTATCCCAAACTGCATTTCCAGGCTAGAACCCCAATAACCGCGGGCTCTGCTCATTTGTATAGATTGTTAACATACATTGCAGTATTTGAAACATTTGTGCCAATAGACATATATTTGTGCATTCAATCATCGTCATAATACATGATAAATACCTTAATGAAATAGGTGCCGTAGAACTGCTTGTCCCAATGCTGCATCCTTTCTCCACGCTGCGTCCAGACAATAATGTCTAGTAAAGGTGTGCGCATTCCTCCATGTCGCAGCTCTACAAATGTCTGACAGTGGCACCCCTGCAAATAGAGCCGTAGAAGTTGCCATCTTCCTTGTGGAGTGCGCAAGTACTTTAGATTGTAAAGGTTTACCAGCTTTGGTATGACACAAGGATATTGCTGACGATATCCACCTCGAGATACTAGACCTAGAAAGTGCCACCCCTTTCCTGGGACCGGCAAAGGCTACGAAAAGCTGATTTGTCTTTCTGAATGATTGGGTCTTGTCGATATAGAATTTGAGACATCGTTTGATGTCTAAAGAGTGCAGCGCTCTTTCTGCCGCTGTTGACGGGTCTTTAAAAAATGTAGGCAAAACTACTGGTTCATTCAGATGAAAGCTGGAGGGGACTTTAGGAATAAATTTGGGATTCGTCCTGAGAATCACTCTGTCCTGCCTGAATTGTAGGAATGGTTCTGCAATTGAGAAAGCTTGAATCTCGCTGACCCTTCTTGCCGATGTGAGCGCTAACAACAACGCTGTCTTCCATGAGACAAATTGTAATTCCGCCTTATGGATTGGCTCAAAGGGCGGTTTCATCAACTGTGTAAGAACTGTATTCAGCTGCCAAGGAACAACCGGTCTTTGAACAGGAGGGAACATTCTGAAGAGCCCTCTGAGGAATTTCTTAATAACTCTTTGGGACCAAATAGAGGGTCGGTCAGGCACTCTTGTGTACCGTGAAATCGCGGCTAGGTATACTTTTATGGACATATGAGAGAGTCCAGATTTTGCCAATGTCAGTATATATGGGAGAATCTGATCAGAAGAGACCCGAAATGGATGCAAGTCGTTAGATGCACACCACTGACAGAACCTTTTCCATTTCGCCGCATATGTTTTGTTTGTGGAGACTGCCCGGGATCGTGATAGAATGTCTCTGCAGTCCTGAGGGATCTTTAACAGGTGGAATTCATGCTCGTGAGGTTCCATGCTGACAAGCTGAGCGATTTCAAATTTGGATGCAGTATCTGTCTGTTGTTCATAGTTATCAGATCCTGCACTAATGGGAACTGTATTCTGGGTGTCATTGAGAGTCTGAGCAGTTCGGAGAACCACGCTTGTCTCGGCCACGCTGGTGCAATCAGAATCAGATGGCACGGCTCTGATTTCATTTTCCTTAAGACTTTCAATATTAGAGGAAAGGGGGGAAAGGCATAGGCAAACATTCCTGTCCAGCACATCTGTAGCGCATTGCCCCACAATCCCTTCTGCGGAAACCTGCTTGCAAAGTTTTTGCATTTCGAATTGTGGTGGTCCGCTAATAAGTCTAGCCTTGGCGTGCCCCATATCTTGAAAACTCTGGAAAGGTGCTTCCGATGTAGTTCCCACTCGTGAGAGATTTCGGGAGATCTGCTCAGAATATCTGCTCTTGTGTTGTCCACTCCTGCAACATGTTGCACTTGAAGCAAGATGTTGTGAGCTAGAAGCCATTTCCAAATGTCTTGTGCTTCCTTTGACAGAAGTTTAGACCTTGTGCCCCCTTGTTTTAGCAGGTAAAGCATAGACGTTGAGCTGTCCGTTTTCACCAGAACCGTAGATCCGCGAATTCTGTGTAGAAAAGCCTTGAGCCCCAAGAACACGGCCCTCAGCTCTAGCAAGTTGATGTGGAGCTGCGTTTCAGACTTTGACCAGTGGCCCTGAATTTCGAGCTACTGGAGATGCGCTCCCCAACCTTGAAGAGAAGCATCCGTCATCATCACAAAATTGTAGGTCTGTGATTCAAAAGTCAGTCCTTCCGCCAAATGATCCCTGATCTTCCACCATGACAGGGCGTCTCTGATCTGAGGAGTGATTACTATTCGATCCTCGAAGGATCCCTGCGACTGAAGCCATTGCTCGTCAAGCAGTTCTTGTATAGGCCTCATGCGGAACCTGCAATTTGGGAGTAGGGGGATACAAGAGGACATCATTCCCAACAATGACTTGTAGATCCTTACTGAAACGGACTTTTTTATTTGCAATTGTGTTGACAACCGTATGATCTTTCGAATACGCTCCTCTGACGGGTAAGCCTTGGCCTCCTCTGTGCAGATTAGAGCACCCAGAAATTGAAGGGACTGCGCTGGTCTGAGATGAGACTTCTCTAGGTTGACTCTGAGACCTAGCTGATTGAAAAGCTCCATGCAAACGTGAAGGGAGCGGTGGGTGTCTCTGAACGAACTTCCTTTGATAAGCCAATCGTCCAGATAAGGGAAAATCTGGTGACCTTGTAATCTTAGGTGGGCCGCAATTGGCGCCATACACTTTGTAAAGATTCTCGGTGCGGACTTTAGTCCGAAAGGTAAGACTTTGAATTGGTAATGACGCCCCGCCACCATGAAGTGTAGAAATTTTCTGTGTTTTACATGGATTGGGAGGTGAAAATAAGCATCTAAGAGGTCCAGGGATGCCAAATAATCTTCTCTGCCAATCAGGAGAAGAATTTCCTGCAGGGATAACATTCAAAATGATTTCTTTTGAATGAATTTGTTTAGACCTCTCAGGTCCATTACCTGCCTCCATTTTTATGTGTCTTTCTTTTTTATGAGAAAGAAATGCGAGTAATAGCCTTTCCCGCGTTGAAGCCGCGGAACTTCTTCTATCGCCTCCTTTTGTAATAACGCTATCACTTCTGCCTTGAGGGCTGATAGATGTTCTTGTCTCCTGTGTATAGGAGGCTGAATTGGAGGCTTTTCTACGAACTCCATTGTATGGCCATGTTGTATTACATCTAAAACCCATCTGTCCATTGTTATTGACAGCCAAGCTGGGTAAAATGAAGTCAGGTAATGCATGCTGCATCTCGGACAAGTGGCGGATGTGTTGAAGAAGTCATTGTCGTCGATTGGATTGCTGCAACTTCCCTCTCGCAGATGATCTTCCCCTGGACTGTTGTTGATAGTTATTTGAGGATCGAAATTGTTGATTGCTCGAGTATTGACGATATCCCTGCTGCTGGTATGACTGATATCTGTTCGATTGGAACGAGGATCTTTGTGTAAATTGTCCTCGGGATCCTCTCCTCCGAAAGTACTTAAACCTGCCCTGTTGAAGAGATCCCAGCGCCCGCGCTGTATCTGTGTCTGTTTTGATGCTTTGGAGGGCCTCATCGACATGCTTTCCGAACAGGTTCTCTCCATCAAATGGCATGTCTACTATTTTGGCCTGTACCTCCGGTCTGAACGAGGTGGCCTTCAACCATCCTTGTCTTCGCAGAGCTACTGCACCTGCCATTTGTCGAAAAGCCGCTGAGGACAAATCCATAGCAATGTCTATGGATTCCGATGCTGCCCTAGCCCCATCCTGTAGAATAGCAGCCGCTTCTTCTTTTTTATCCTCTGGAAGATGGGAGAGCAAGGGTGCTATATCGCTCCACATGTGCCTGTTGAATCTGCTGATGAGGGCTAATGCATTAGAAACCTTTATGGAAAACGCTGCCATCACTGCAAAGCGCTTCCCTGCGCCATCCATTCGTCTTCCGTCTTTGTCCGGTGGAACCATTGTTGTTGAAACCGGATTTTTTGAGTTTCTTTGGGCGGCCTGCGTCACCACAGAGTCTGGTCGAGGATGACCAATCAAACAGGCCGGAGACGATTCTGGAGCTCTATATTTCTTGTCTATTCGAGGAACTGAAGCAGCCACTGAAGCCGGGTTCCTCATTATCTTCAAGCCCTCCTCCCAAATATGGGCGATTATCGGGATGGATCGCATAGACATGCGCGACTCCTCTTTAAAGTCATAGAGGAAACATTCGGCTTCCTGAACTGGAA
This sequence comes from Triturus cristatus, assembly GCF_964204655.1. Taxonomy (NCBI): domain Eukaryota; kingdom Metazoa; phylum Chordata; class Amphibia; order Caudata; family Salamandridae; genus Triturus; species Triturus cristatus. The sequence goes on from NC_140591.1 coordinate 94,518,175, forward strand.
GGTCAAAGCGCTTTGATATCATGGAACCCTCCTATATCTTGCGGCGGAGAGTGCGCGGGTGTTGGAGATGTCGACGGTGTAGTTGGGAGAATATATTGGTCCCATTCATAGACAACCTGCTTATCTTGAAGGAGTTCTCATTCTTCCAGTTGATCGGCGTCACTGTCTTCCAAGTCATCTCTGATTGTCATAATCGGTGGAGATCGTATCTTCTGAGTGGAAGTTTTGGGAGAAGAATGAGGTGGCCGTACCTGTGTCGGCTTCTCCACCGTCTGTGGCGCTTGAGAGTTAGCGTCCGGGAAACGCCTCTAGTAGTCGTTTATCATGAGCCGCAAGTCAGTCACCAAGGAAACCGGCATGGAAATAGAGTCCTCTCTAGACGTATGTTGAGGCTCTTCCTCTTCCTCGTAGTCATAAGACTGCTGAAAAGATTCATATCTCCGTGAATCTCTCGGAGGGCGATCCTGAAATGAGAAGATTTCTTGAACCTCATGAAACTCTTCCTCATCCGTTTCCTGACTCTTAATGCGAAGTTGAGAGGCACTATAAGCCACTCCTGAAGACTCCTCATCATCTGACTGTAAGTCTAGTAGATTTGAAGGCGTAAGCGGAGAAATTTTTGTCCATGTTGTAAAATCTGTAGACTTAGTCTGCTTCGTCGCCGAGCCCGTCGACGACGCCATAGACTTCAATGTTATTTTCTTTACTTTAGGCGATTTTAAAGTTCCCATCGGCGGGGCTTCCATCGGCGGAGATCTCGTCGACGGGGAAAGCTGTATTATCGTCGGCACCGTAGTCGTCGACGACGAAGTCTTCGTCGACGAAGGTAATGTGGCCGTCGACGGGATCGTCAACGGGCTTTTCTTCGACGACGAGGTTTTAGTCACCGTCGATGCCGCTGTCGTCGTCGATATGGTGGTCGTCGACGGAGTCGTCGTCGACGTAGTCGTCGACGGTTTCAAAGCAATAACAGCCGGCGACGGTCCGATTTTCGTCGACGGGGCTGAGGAAACTTCTCTTGACTCTTTAGATTTTTTAAGAGGAGTATGAGGTAATGAAGACGCAGGGGCCCCTTTGTCTTTTGTCTTTTGCTTCTTCAGCTCTGAAATATCTTCCGAAATTGAAGATTTTCTCTTCTTTGAAGACTTAGATTCCTCCTCAGAGTCAGATTCTGATGTGACCTTCTTTTTCTGAAGCCACAGCAGAAGACGTGCCTCCCTGTCACGTAGGGTTTTCGCAGAAAAGGTTCTGCAATATTTACAGTCTTTAGGCACATGTTTTGGGTGCAAGCAATATAAGCAGTCCTTATGTGGGTCCTCAGAAAACAATCTAGGCTTTCCACAGGATCTGCAGGGCCTGAAAAGCCTCTTCTTAGAGCTTTCAGCCATACTGAACAAGAAAAAAAATTAAGCACAGTACCTTAAACCAGCAAAGAGAAGTACATTTTAGCTGAACCAAAGGTCAAAAGTTCACACAGGAACAAAACTGAGCAAGGCTCAGGGAGACTCATCCTCACACGAAGGCGGTTGGAAATCTGAGGCAGGAAGGCTCTGCTGGGGAGTGTGAGGGCAGGGCTAGCAGCTGATTGGCTGAGTCTTGGACCACATAATGATGAGATTTGGTTACCAAATAAGATGATTCCCTATGGGATTTTGCTATGCAGTTTTTCTTCTACTGCTGTGGTCATTCTGTTACCGTGAGACTCCCACCATGACGACGGGGAAGATACAAGCATGTGAATCCATGAAAGATGCAATACTGGAGAATTGCGTGTCTTTGTTGGAAGTTTTGCATGTGGTACCTTTCCTTCTGATCAGGGCTCTGCGTTCGCCTCTAAGGCGTACAAAGAAGCCATGAGAAGTTTGGGGGTCCAAGTCAAATTTTCGTCTCCATACCGGCCCGAGGGCAATAGTGTTGTGGAGCAAATGAACCATGACTTAAAGCAATCTTTGACAGCCAGGGTTTTAGGTACTGGCCGGAACTGGCTAGCCCACTTGTATGACGTGCAACGTGCACTTAATAATCTCCCTAGAAGGTCTCTGGGTGGGCGGACCCCATACATGATGCTCTTTGGTATTCGAATGTTTGTCCCGGACCTTGACGGTCTAGACATGGTGGCGGCTGCCGCTCCCTTTGACCTAGATGATCACTGTGCTGTATTGCAGAATCTTCAAGAAGCCAGAGACACTCTAGCGAAGGAACACGTACCCTCCACACCTGATGCAGAACTGCAGATTCCGGTAGTCGGCTGGCTACCTCGAGTTGGTGACCTGGTCCGTGAGAAGGTGGAGAACAAGAAAGAGTTTGGCCCCTCTTATCGTGCACCAGTTCCGGTGCTTGGAGTACAGGGTACAAGAACAGTCATTTTACCTCCACTTCCTGGTCGCAAGGATAACAGGTACATCTCTATTGACAATGTGAAGCTACAACGAGTGGGCGATACTTCTTAGTATGACACCAGCGATTTCTTGCCATTCGATGCGACGAAATTCTGTTGGGGCCCCAGCTTCTTCCACCTTGCCTGATGTTGCCGTCGAGATGCATACAGTTACTGGTCCTTTATTGCCACCATCGCCTGGTGGTCTGCCTGAAGATGCTGAGTATGCTTATCCTGCGGATGTCCCATTGCCTCTTTTACAATCCACCGCAGTTAACCAGTCACGTTACTCATTTGACACTAATTCAATGGCTTCCTTGACCCCATCCAAAGTTTCTATTTTTGTTGCCTGGTTCAAAAGACATTTTTTATTTCCCCCTTGGATCTACATTTGGCTGGTGCTTACATGTATTTTTTTGTTTATGTCCATTGGCTTTGTGGTAGTGTTTTTTAGACTTATCAATGGACACTACCTGAATGAAAGATCTACAATTGGTTTAATTGATGGAACTTTAGCACCCCACTCCTCATCACACATAATGAAGAGGGACCTGACTTTTGTGAACATTACTGCCTGGCCTGTGCGTGATGGGATCGCTTGGGATGCTGTAAAATTTCAAATTCATGGCCCCACTGAAGTAATCAATGTGCCAAATGTATTCCGTGTTTCTATGGGTGATGTAGTTAAACAGAACATCCGAACGGATGATTGGGATGTACAAGCCATAGAAGCACTGTTTTCTGATTTAAAATATTATGCTGCATTTGATGCTGAAAATTTGTATTTAGATACTGCAAATTATGATGAACAATTCTGTTATCAACATTATGGCACACATTTCCTACATAGAGCAAATACGTTTAGAAATTGTGTTAATTTTACACAATGGGAACATTGTCCTGCCCCTATGCCTGGAAGCTCCACTACGTTTGTGAACAAGTTCACAATTTTGTTCGGATTTTAGTGTGTCTAATCCAGCCTCTTTTTATTTTAAGGTTGCCCCTGAGTCTGCTTCTAAAGTGAGACTGACACACACCAAATTCCAAGTCCTTTATGGACGAATTGGCAATCGGAGGTTATGACCTATGGAAAGCTACTATCGATCTTTAATCGGTTTGGGGTTCTAAACCGTGGCAGCTACAAGGAACAGAAGCTTTGCATCGTGCCTGCCTCATACCGAACCATATGTTATTTTTTAATTCATCAATTTTTCGGACCACCTGTTTTGGATTGGCTACATCTCAAAAATTGAAATCCCCCTCAACCCCGGATCTGAGTGCTTATCCTAATTGGAGTAATCATACAGATCTATCCCTTGCTAAGTTGCAGTCATATATTTCCAATACAACCTTCAATATTTCGGCATTAGATCCTGAAGGGTGGCTAGTGTGGCAAACTAGCTCAGATTCCTGTCAACATAGATTTCTTGGTTTAAAACCGGGGTATACTCAGGTTCGAGTGGACCCCCGTTTTGAATCTTCTCACACAGTAACTACCTACTTGGTAGGTAAGTTATTCCAGTCATGGCTGCAACATTCCACCTTAGCGTCTGTTAAACTTCATTTATCACGCTTAAACGACAAAATAGATTTGAATGATTTTGTTAAGGGTCCTGTAGTTGGCAGGTCCAAGAGATGGGTGTATGCTGTTTACAACGAAATCTGGAAACTTTCGCAAATTGAGGCTGCATCCAGATTACGAGCAATTGACCAAGCCAATATGGAAAAAGTATTGGCTGTAATTGATAATAGCATTAACACCTTGTCTTCAAGAATATATACATTAGATAATATTGTTTCATCTGTTGTAGACATTGTGCAAGATGATTTGTCTGTATTGTATCATGGTCAAAATCAGTTGCGTTCTATTATGCAGTTTGCATGGACTTTGCAAACGTTAAAGGCTGGGAAAGTCCCCTTGGATTATATGAATACTTCATCTTTATTCCTTCCTTTTAATTTAACTGCCAAACAACAGTTCATGTCCATGAAAGAGGCTACATATTCATTGCTGCACATTGAAAAGTTAGAGCCTTTGCCTTTCTCCATTGCTGAATTAAACGCCGCTGTGTGGCTTATACACGGGTTGATCACGTTACGATTCCCCCTATTTAAGTTCAGTTCGTGCATGAAACACTATGCCGTTGGCAAATATGAAAAACTTGGTACTGCCTTCTTGCACGAAGTTTGGTCACTCCCATTCACTTATAGATGCGTGAGGGATGGTAAGGAGGTTTATTTAAAAGGTGAAGAGTGCACTTCAACCCCAGATCACTCTGTAGTGTGTAGGCACATTCAGTTACATGGTGCATGTAATGTGCACGCTCCTAATTTAGCTTGCATCCTGAAAGGGATTCCGGTGCCAGTTATAACACCGTCTTTTACGCTGCTTGCTAACGGTAGTTATTTGCTGTTAAATAATGAAGCTTGCTGTGGGATGTTAGTGGGAATTCCCTACATAGTGACCGTATCACAGAGAGTAGTCTGCTGCAATAACGTCCTTTTCCCACCCCCGCATGGACGGCTCGATGTATCCATCTGGCCTTCCATCCCAACCTTGAAAGCAGAGTTCAACAAGATGAGCAGAATAAGGGGTCTATTGTCTCAAAAAGAAGTTGCGTTGACTTCGTCCCGGGAAACATTTGTCCTTCACGTAGCAAACACGCACACCGATGTGCAAGCGCTTTTGAATACTGATCTCCCCCTTCATTTTGGGGCCCTGATTCAGACTATCTTTAATGCCTCGTCAACAAGTGGCCTGGCTCATTTTTTTAAAATTGTGGGCTCCGGCCTCGTGACCTCCTTTCAAACTATGTTTGGTGTGATCCCAGCATTTTTTCATTCTATTTTTTCCAGCGTCTTCGGAGGTCTCCCGTTGCTTCTCGCGTTAGTAGCTGGAGTGCTTTTATTGATCTGCGTATTACGCTATGGATGTACAACTTGCGGTGCAAGACAGCATGCCCCGGCTGCTCCATCTTCGCACCCGGATGCTTGAATACTATGGCACTTTGCCACTGGCTACCTTAAGCGTAGCCTATGGATTGTCCTTCCGATTTTCTTACTTTACTTGTGACCAGCCTGTCTTTCATTGCCTAGATTGTCCATTCCAATGGGCTCTGGATTTGTGTCTGTCGAACTTGGTGTCTCCTGCCCCGGATTATGATCGGCTAATGAGCCCCTTATTGGCTCATGAGTTGGACTGTTCTGGCGTCAGGATTATGGCCTGTGCTGCAGCACATGGAGTCTTTGGGAATTGGGACATCGGAACGGCTGCAGTTGAATTCTTGACAAGAAGTTATCTTGAAGAACATGTTAGTTGTCCTCGCATGGTGCTGGAGGCTCCTGTTGTCGAGGAACACGTGTGTTCCTTTCCTTTGCTGAACTGGATTGCTGATAATTTTGCAGAACGCTCCAATGATTTCCTATTGGAAGCCGTAGCTACTTACTGCGCATATACTTTAATGGATTGACTTTTCCTCATCGGTTCATGTCACGTCCAGCGATGAGATTTTTTATCCCTTTACATGGTTTTTTTTCTCAACTCATTTTACATTTTTTTCTTTTTTTCTTCGAACTTTTCACATACCTTATATGGACTCACAATTCATGCCCTTGGTTCCGTTCTTTCGAATTTGAACTCTGCCTTCATGAAAGTGCGCCCCTAGTGGTTAGTGGTCCGATCAAGGGGGGGTGTAGTGAAGATTGCTATCTCCCTATGTACAATGCTAAGTTAGCACAACCGCGTTAGATGTTAGAAAGCCATCTTGCCGCTTCTGCTGCTTTTGCACACGACACTGTAGTTACATGTTATTATTTGAGAAATGCTTACTCGGCTTTGCTTCACATGAGAACTGTTTGTTGTTAACATCCTTAACAGTGAGCAGTGATCTTGGTCTGTACATTGTGTAAAGAAACAGTCTGGGTCACTAGACGGTGCATGTTGTGAGGTACAGGTTGATCGTCCCACTATTTAGTCATAACACGCACGCAGCTGCAGATACCTGAAAGACGAGTGCTTTTAATATTGCAGTGCAGCATGTTTTAGATTCATTCAGAAGAAGAGCATTCCCAGGAGATGGCCTTGCTGAACCTGTGATGTGATTCCACTAAGCTGATCCTTACGGTATGGGGTTCCCCATTCAAGCCTAGAGACCTTTTATTAGCATAATAATAATATTAGTTTGCTAGAGAAAGGAAGGTGATTTCCACTGTCATTTTATTATGATTGCTCCTTTCATTTTCTATGGTATTGTAACAATGCTGATGGTTCTGATCTTGACCATTTGTCTGCTTTTGTTAGCCAAAGTACTGCATCTTAGAACGCGAGGTTTATAAAATAAACTCTTTAAACTTTACCGCGTCTCTGTTTATTCTGTTGTGGACTGATGTAAGAATAATTACGAAAAGGTATTTCTGATCCCCACCATTCCTGATAATAATCTAAGTCGCTTGTTCTGGGTTGTCTATACATTGGGACCGCCGAGCTAAACCTCGGATAAGGAATGGGACACTGATGCTGGCCGGATAGGGGTTCTGAGGTGAGTTTTTGGTACACCACAATTCACTGAGGTCCTGGGTTCCTGCACATAGTTCTGCGCATAAGCAGAATCCCTGCAACAAGTGAACAGCCAGAGACATCACAGGAGTGACATACATCCACATAGCTGCATTTAAAGGATGTCATCTCATACAGACAGCTGACAGCAAGCTAGACGCACAGGTCACATGGAATGTCAAATGTACAGATCAAACACATTGCAATGAAGGGGTACACGTGAAAACAGAAAACACAGACATTGAGACGACGCAGATATGTTCTCATGTGAAAATGTCATGTCCGAAGCATACATACCCTGCTTACGTGGGAATCCACATGTGGCATGGTGTGTGCAGATTTGTGCCATGACCATCTCCACACAGACACATGTTGGATGCAGCAACAGCAGATGTAATTGACGGAACACTAACAGCAAGCTCATGGGAACACATGACACACACATGACATAGTCACATCGGGGCACGCTGTTAGTTAAATGTCAGTTGTTAGTGTCCCTGTCCCTGGCATCAGGGGACAGTTGCGGGTGGTGGTGACTGTGCCATGCCAGTGATGCTGTGCTTGTCACATTTGTACTACAGGCACACATGTGCAAAGTGTGAAGGGGAAGTGTGCCACATAGTGCCCCATCACAAATGACATGTGTACACAGGTCATCACACATCAATTGTGCAACTACATGAGGTGACATGTGCAATATCACTGCCTGACACACCTAGGCCCTGCACATGAAAGTCTGCAATGACAATTACTTGATGTATAGCCTTGTGCAAGTCTGAGACCTCCATTCCTTTCATGTGCGCCTCCTATCACCAGTGTAAGCGTGTGAAACGCACCGTACACACGCTCTGAGAGCGTGTGTACGGTCCGTATCACTATAGTAGTGGTGCCGTAGGAGTACGTGTGTGTGTACGGTCCGTACACACACGCGTACTCCTACGGCACCACTACTATAGTGATACGGACTGTACACACGCTCGGAGGGCATGTGTACAGTCTGTGTCACTATAGTAGTGGTGCCGTAGGAGTACGCGTGGTACGGACCGTACACACATCATGTGTACGGTCTGTATCACTATAGTAGTGGTGCCGTAAGAGTACGCGTGTGTGTACGGTCCATACACACATGCGTACTCCTACGGCACCACTACAATAGTGATACGGACCGTACACACGCCCTCCGAGCGTGTGTACGGTCCGTATCACTATAGTAGTGGTGCCGTAGGAGTACGCATGGTACGGGCCGTACACACGCTCTCAGAGCGGGTGTACAGTCCGTACCACTATAGTGGTGGTGCCGTAGGAGTACGCGTGTGTGTACGGTCCGTACACACACGCGTACTCCTACGGCACCACTACAATAGTGATACGGACCGTACACACACCATCCGAGCGTGTGTACGGTCCGTATCACTATAGTAGTGGTGCCGTAGGAGTACGCGTTGTACGGGCCGTACACACGCTCTCAGAGTGTGTGTACGGTCTGTATCACTATAGTAGTGGTGCCGTAGGAGTACGCGTGGTACGGGCCATACACACGCTCTCAGAGCGGGTGTACGGTCCGTACCACTATAGTGGTGGTGCCGTAGGAGTACACGTGTGTGTACGGTCCGTACACACACGCGTACTCCTACGGCACCACTACAATAGTGATTAAGACCGTACACACGCCCTCCGAGCGTGTGTACGGTCCGTATCACTATAGTAGTGGTGCCGTAGGAGTACGCATGTGTGTACGGTCCGTACACACATGCGTACTCCTACGGCACCACTACAATAGTGATACAGACCGTACACACGCCCTCCGAGCGTGTGTACGGTCCGTATCACTATTGTAGTGGTGCCGTACGTGTATGGGTACGTGTGAAACGCACCGTAGATGTTCTTTTGAATCAAAAACTACATAGTGGACAAGTATTAGGCCCAAAATGCATGCTGGTTGTCATGAATACCGAGATTTCAGTTGCAATGTGGCCATCAGGTGGCCTGGAAAAGTCAGTTGGCCCAAAAATTACAATGTTGCAAAGTGGGGTTTGCCTTGCTATAATGCTCAAAATTTGAACCATGCAAATTTGTGTCATTGGTGTATGTTTAAAGGGAGTGGAGGAAACGTAGGATGCAAATGAGTCTGACCAATCACTCTGTACTCCTGTAAATGAAAGCCCCCAGCAAGACAGATATAAGTCAGCCAGAACCCATGAGAGGGCACTTGCCTGCACAACTTTCCTGTCGACCACACTGCTGCTGTCTGTGCGTCCTCTGGCACCATGTCAAGGATTGTGGAGAGGGCCCAGCCTTTCACCCAGGAGGAGAATGAGGCCTTGCTGAATGTCCTCCTCCCACAGTACCCCAGCCTGTATGAAAGACCAGGGGAACAGGTGAGTGCTGACTCCACTACCTTTGACTGTGCACCTTTTCTGTGACTGTCACTTCTGGCATTGTGTCCAGGTGTGATAGACATGCAATGTTGTTTAGAGTGGATCCCCGGGGGGGGAAAGGCTTATGTCTCTCATGCAGAGCATGATGTAGTTCATGTGTGCACTCCTCACTTGCATTGTGCTTACTGTGACATTCACTGCATAGTGCATGACACATTCAGCCTGGCAAATCCTTTGCGGCATTTTTGGTCTATTGTCCTGAGGTGATTCAGTGGTCCCCCCGGTGTGACAGGTGACTGTACCCACAGATGTTTTTGAGTTGAGTGGAGCAGTGGTGAGAGTGTCCAAGTGATGTGTACGCCCCCTGGACATTGATGTGTGTGAATGTTCCTTGTCATGTGGGTGAGCGTCTATGTGAAGTGTTGTACCACAGTTGCATGGTGGAGGCAACAGCTCTACCCATCTGATGTGAGAAGTAAGCCGTGCTGTGTGTCTGACTTGCTGAGCTAGCCCGACACCTGTGACACCCCACAGGCAAGTGGCACATGTGCAGAGTGATGTTTGTATCCGCTGTTGGCAATGGCAGTTGACTGATCTGTGCCTGTGTGTGTCTGTGTACTCTGCTCAGGTTGCGTCAGTGGCCTAGGGCATGTAACTGCTTAGAGGTGCTGTCCATCAGCCTGGTGTTGCATGTGATGCACAGTGTGTGCCATGATCAGGGAGTGTGTCGCACCCCTCCTGCCACCTGTGTACTTTCAATGCCATGTAGTGCATTGGGGCTTCCACAGAGGCCAATATCCATATGATAAAGATGCAATTCCTTGGCAGCATCCTATGCTCTGTCCAACATATCAAAGATGTTCTAATGTGTGTCTCTGTGACATGGAGCATGTGTAGTGATATTGTCTCACTTTGTCATCCTCACAGGTAACTGCCTACGAGAAGGGGAGGATCTGGAAGCGGATCATCAGGGCCGTGAGATCAGCGGGGGATCGCATTCGGCGCCTAGCCCAAGTCCGGAAACGATAGCAGGACATCCGGTGCTGGACCCGGCGGATCGCCCGGGTCCAGCTGGACCTCTCACCTCCACGCCCCCATGGCGGGTGCCGACGCCTGACCCCCCACATGACGCGTGTCCTGGCGGTGGTCTTCCCTGACCTGGATAGGCAGTTACAGGAGAGACAGCAGAAAGGAGGGGGTAGGTACATGTGTGTTTGTTGTGTTGTGTGTCCTGAGCTTTTCGAAGTGCTCTGTCGCCTGGATACACTGCCAGGGTTTATATGTGCTGTGCATATTCTGTTCCCCAAAGTCAAACTGTGCTCTTATTCATCCCTTCCCATCCTTGACATGTGTCCCCTGGTCTGTGTGTAATCACTATTGCACATGGTCATCTAGGCTGCCAGTTAATCCAAGTGCACATTGCTTTCTGCATCATGTGTGAGGGTGGTCTGTGACATGTGTTGGTATCTTGCCTGTGCCCTGTCCTCTTCGCCCAGTTGGGGGTCCATATTTGTTGGCACTGATGATGAGTCTCACCATAGGAGTGTGAGGTTTCCAGTGAACACACTTGCAGCATGCATGACCGATGTTGTGGCCTCAGACATCATGTGCATGAGTGGGAGATATGCATGGTGCCAGGACGGTTGTTCATGTTACAGTCCGATCATTCCAGGAACAAGGAGCAGTGTGCCCACTACAGTCCCCTGAGACACCCTTGCCTCGTTATCATGTGTGTCATCCAACACTGTGCCCATTCTCTGTGTGTTCAGCATTGGTTTGCCTCTGTGGCATTGTTCCCTGGCCTCATTTGTATTTATCCAAAGTGTGCTACATGTGTCCACTGGACAGGGAGACCCCATTTGGCTTGTGCATACTCACACTGGGCAGTGCCTGTGTGTCTATTCACAACTCTCTGTTGATGGTTGTTTGTCACAAATATGTGTTGCCAGCCTCACGAGGTGATGTGGAGTACATTTGGGAATTCTTTCAGCACATTTTTGTTAACCCTGATTAAGAGGTGTCACTTCTTGAGCTGTCTCAATCACATTGTCTCAGGTATGGGGGGTTTGTGCGGGCGAGGCCTACATGGCCAAACCTTATGTCTCCATGCCAGGTCTGACCTGTGTGCAATAATTTGCTTGACAGAGACTCAACGTGTAGTGACCCAGTCATGTTGTGCAGGGTTTAATGTGTGTGCGTTGCAGCATGTGTCAATAGTTTAAATACATGATTCATGCTCATACATTTTTGGCACCAGTGTGTAGTTTTGTCTTTGTGTGCTGACATCTGTGTGGACATTCTGGCTTGCCATGAGGGTGTCTCCTCAGTGCAGGTGTGCCTTTTTACGACACAATTGCAGGCCCATCAGCTTATGCATTGCCCTGTGTTTGGACATGTGTGCCACTCCACATGACAGGCAGTGGGTCAGATGTGTTGCCAACTGTGTCATCAGGGAACGTATGGCCATGTGACAACTGGCATAATTCAACTTGTTAGTCAAAATCTCTTGTACCTTGGCACTCACTACACTTGTCAACATGTCTTCCTGTTTTAAATGATTTAGTTTGATGTTTTGGTGTGAAGAACAATGATGTGCCTGCATGACAGATGTCTCCCAGAAGAAGAAGTGCACAACAAACCACCTTTACACTTTCAGAGAACACGCTGGCACTTTTTAAAAGAATAGATAAACAATGGAAGAGTGTGTCCATCAAGTATGAACAAGTGCTGGAGGATTTTAGAAAGGTGAATCACTATGTTTTAAAAGAACCCTCACTCACCAACCTAGTTGGTGACATGCTTCATCATTGGGTTCCCACCGGAGAGACCGAATGTCTCCCCGGTGTGCTGCGACGCCTGAAGTACAGCGGAGCTGGATTTTTTTGTGTTTGAATGCAGTGCAATCCGTGATAGTGCTGGTTTAAAATATGTCACAGTTTGAACCAATAAGCAATTTTAATAGTGGTAAACTGGACACAGTTAAAACAATGTGGTGGACGTGAGAACTCTGGTGATAATTGGACCAGCTACGTCCTAAATACAGTGCAAAGTGATCAAAGTGGTCGATATGTTTCTGCTTCTGGCGGTATTACATGAAGCATTCTTCAGGACCTAGTGGAAGACCACCACGGCGGTATACGCTCGCTAAGGCGTACCCTAACCTGTGGGGTCTAGAACCGCTAAAAACTTACGGTCATAATAAAGTAACCCTTCAGGATTTCTGAGAGCTTTAGTTCTGTTGGAGCAAGAAAAAGGTGAAACAGAAAAACAAACAAACAGTGATTCACAAAATACATATATATTCACAGAGAACAGACTGTGGGCAATCAAACAGATTTGTGATTGGGCTTAATGCTCACACAGGGTGAAATTTCCATAATATCTGAACCTTTGGGAGTCCACACTCGTATCAACCCGTGTCGGTAAAGGAAATATCCTGTGGTGCTCGTTAGCGCTAAAAGAATAGTGCTGGAGAATGCTACACCCTGGTAGGTGGTAATTACGGCAAAGATGCCTGAACAATTGGCCATCAAACTCTTAGTCAGCGATACAATCTGGCTGACTATGGGAGGCAGAAAAACGCTTGGCTTTAAAAATGGAGATGCGAGAGATTATCACACTGGTTGGTAAACACCAAGAAATCCGTAAAAAGGTGCTTACGTGATGTTCAAATCAACTTCACTACATGAGTCCGGGTGGGAGGCGGGACCTATAGTCACACTCTAAACAAAGAGTAATGAAAGTGAAATAAATAACTTACATGGTAAAGGTAAAGAAACGGGATTCAGCAGAGCAGAACCTTTACTTACTACGCCAAAGTCACTGTTCTTATAAGACTGTTTTGCAGATTATACATATACATGTTCCCAGAGTGTTGTGGAATTTGGGTAAGTCCTTGGGTGTTGGTGATACCAACGTACGAGTGTCAAGTCATCAAGACCTCCGTGGGCACATGTATATGTACTTTCTGTGACACCATTTCTTTTGGACAGTGGCTCCTGTAGATAAGGCTGCTAGCTTCTTCAATGACTGGGTTAAAGTAGTTTTGTGTGCACCTCCTTGGGAACCATCTTTTATACAGGCACATGTGTGTTCTGTTCACCAAATGGTACATTCCCACATTCTAAACATGTTGATTGTGTGAAGTATTGTTATTTCCAAGGGACTAAAGTTTATTTGGTTAGTGTTCCAAAGTACTTACAAGGCTCTGAGTGTGGGGACACCTTTAGTATTGAGGTCTGTTAGTTTGCCTTGGGTGCACCACTACTGTTTCTTTCAGGGTAAACAAGAGGTGGCATGACTTCATTGTATTGCTGTGCTCACCTGTTCCCAATCACTAGCTTCTCAGTATATTTCTCAGTCAATTTTTGGGCTGGTGTGTCCTATTTTCCCTTGTGTCCAAGTGGCATGGTGGGTCTACCAACTGGGGAGTACTGGGCTTACATATGTGCGGAGTAATCTAGCTGTTACTCATGAAGCATTGGCTGATATGCACTGTGACCTATTGTTTTGGTACTCATGTGTCAGATGTATACAGGTGACTGATGTTTTTCTGTATCTTCACCTTGCCCACAGCATCATCATTGGAAACCAAGGGAGACACCTGCACGGACCTAGAGGAGGGACCCAGCACCAGTGGCACCAGTGCTGGCGAGTCTGCGGGAGCCAGTGTCACAGAGGGCGAGGGAAGTCAGTCGGAGGACCTGTCTGGTGGCGACAGCAACTATAACGCAGACAGATCCGAGGCTGACCTCATCGAGGGGGCGGAGGCTGCTACTACACCTTGCAGCAGCCCAACATCTGGCACCACCTCCTCCATTCCCATCACCGCCCTCCCAGTTGCTCCGGTCCCTTCTGTCCGTGCAGAGCACCACCATGTCTCCTTCGTGCCAGGCACTGCAGCCCCTGCCCCTGCCCCCCCTGCTCCCTCAGTGCGGAGTCTGTGGACATACAGCGGCAGTTGCAGGTTGGGCAGGCATCGATGCTGCATGTCCTCCATGGCCACACCACACTGCTGACACAGATGGTGTCGTTCATGGAGGGCATGTCAGCATCGATGTCTGACCAACGCCGGTTTCTGCAGTCCATGGACTCTTCACTGATGGCAGCAGTGTCTCTCCTGCAGTGCTTCGTCCCCCCCTACCCCAGTCCCATCCACACTTCCCTCTCACATACCTGTCCCATGCACACACAGACCTTCGCAAGCACGCACCACACCAGACACAGACAGCACACCACCAAGAAAGGGCAAACGCACACATCCTAGCACGCACACTCAGGGGGATATAGGCACACCCACTGGGTCTGGGGCACAAAGCCATACACGCAGCCACAGTCTGAGACTGCATGCCTCACAACCCAGTCCCTCCAGCAGCACTCCCCTTGGCTTCCCTGCCCCCACTGTGACACCACCCCACAAGCGGTCAAGGAAGTCCCCGGGCAGGGGAGTTGAGTCCACCCCCATGTCCACCCCCTCCCCCAGGAGTGCTGCACCCCATGCCTCTGCCCCACCCCCCTCCGTTGTCTCTGGGGTTTCTTCCGGTGCAGGGGTTACTCTGGCCGCCCTTGCAGAAGTGTGCAGCGCCGAGCTCACCACCACCTTTGGCCCTGCCCCACCCCCTGTGGTGGACACGTCCACCCCTGCACCCACCCCACCAACCCTTCCGCCTCCTGTCCCTGCAGTGCCTGGTCCTTCCCCACATGATGCCCCCCCCTGGTCGACGAACCTGAGGGTTCCACTGTGCAGGCAAGCTAGGGGAGACATGTGCCCATGTGTCCCCCCCAAGGACTTATATTATGGACTGGCCATTGGCCTTTGTATATAGTGCTCTTTCGTATTATTAATGTTTCATGCTGAATAAAGCATTTTATTTTTCATTTGAAAACTATTGCATTTCAGGTATTGATGTTGTTGCTGAGGCTACAGGAGTTGGTGTTGTGGTAATGTGTTATTGTTCTGAGAAATGTTCGAGTCTGATCGTGATGAGGTTGACCATGGTATCTGCGTGCCATCACAAGGTCTCTGCAAAGAATCATTGGTAGTGTGTGTTATTTTGGTTTTCAGACATTGTCCCAAGGAGTGTTCCTTCCTCTGTGGCACCTGACATCTTCCCTGCAAAGAGTTGCCCAATTGTTGTGCTGACCTGTGTCTACATTTCCTTTGTTGGTGACGGATCCCTTCAACTATGGCCATGCCTGCTCAGCAATGTCTCCGGCTGCATCGTCTGTGCCATCCTTGCTAGTCACTGTACTTGTGTATTGAGTATGTTGAAATGCCTTCATGGAGAAATTCTCCCTTTTCAGCACTATGCATGTGTGTAATTCCGGCCTAGCACACATCTGGTACTTGTTCTGCAGGGTATTTGGGCACCTGACTCACAATTGTGGTCATTGTATCTGTGGGAACTCCACCCTATTCCTTCCATAAGAGATGACATCTTGGTGGCTGGCCCAGCACCTGTACATTCCTATCATTCCTGGGATGTGCGTGACAATGTGTGTTCCCTTTGGCTCTCTTACTTTAGTAGGCAGTGACATGACTATACAGTCTTGTGGCACGATCTCAGTGTGTGTATTGTGCTGCATGCGCCAGGGGTGGGTATACATGTGTCATGTGTCCTCACACCCACATGTGGTGTGTCATGCAGTGGGAAAAAGACAGCCATCCTCCTGGGAGTGGGACACTGCTGTCAGTGATGTGTTGTTATGGCACTATCATCATAGTCAAAACTCAGGGATGCGTACATACACCTATGGAGTTGTGGGCATCTGATAATGATGTACACACCCCCATGTCTATGTCCACTGCTGGGAGTCCTCTGCACCCACCCCTCATGTTGCAGTCCACTCCTGGGAGTCCTCTGCACCCACCCCTCATGTTGCAGTCCACTGCTGGGAGTCCTCTGCACTCACCCCCATATGTCTGTCCACTGCTGGGAGTCCTCTGCACCCACCCCCATATGTCTGTCCACTGCTGGGAGTCCTCTGCACCCACCCCTCATGTTGCAGTACACTGCTGGGAGTCCTCTGCACCCACCTCTCATATGTCTGTCCACTGCTGGGAGTACTCTGCACCCACCCCTCATGTTGCAGTCCACTGTTGGGAGTCCTCTGCACCCACCCCTCATATGTCTGTCCACTGCTGGGAGTCCTCTGTACCCACCCCCATATGTCTGTCCACTGCTGGGAGTCCTCTGCACCCACCCCTCATGTTGCAGTCCACTGCTGGGAGTCCTCTGCACCCACCCCTCATGTTGCAGTCCACTGCTGGGAGTCCTCTGCACCCACCCCTCATATGTCTGTCCACTGCTGGGAGTTCTCTGCACCCACCCTCATATGTCTGCCCACTGCTGGGAGTCCTCTGCACCCACCCCCATATGTCTGTCCACTGCTGGGAGTCCTCTGCACCCACTCCTCATGTTGCAGTCCACTGCTGGGAGTCCTCTGCACCCACCCCTCACATGTCTCTCCACTGCTGTGAGTCCTCTGCACCCACCCCCATATGTCTGTCCACTGCTGGGAGTCCTCTGCACCCACCCCCATATATCTGTCCACTGCTGGGGGTCCTCTGCCCCACCCCTCATATGTCTGTCCACTGCTGGGAGTCCTCTGCACCCACCCCTCATATGTCTGTCCACTGCTGGGAGTCCTTTGCACCCACCCATATATGTCTGTCCACTGCTGGTAGTGATGTGCACCCACCCCCATGTCTCTGTCCACTGCTGGTAATCCTATGCAGCCACACACCCACCCACCCACCCCCTTGGTGCAGTACACTGCTCTCCTTGGCCTCCACACACACCAATATAATGGTGATATGCTGCACCAGGCCATACAACACCATTTGTGGCGTGTGTACGCCTTGTATCCCAAGTGTACTGGTGCCGTAGGGGTACGTGTGATACGGACCGTACCCCTGCATTCAGAGGGTGTGTACGGTCTGTAACACGCGTACCCCTACGGCCCCAATCTAATAGTGGTACGGGCCGTACACACGCTCTGAAAGCGTGTGTGCGGCCTGTACCACTATAGTGGTGGTGCCGTAGGAGTTCGCGTGGTACGGGCCGTATACCCGCTCTGAGAGCGTGTGTACGGCCCATACCACTATAGTGGTGGTGCCGTAGGAGTACGCGTGGTACGGGCCATACACACGCTCTCAGAGCGTGTCTACGGTCCGTACCACTATAGTGGTGGTGCCGTAGGAGTACGCGACACGTACTTCTACGGCACCACCACTATAGTGGTACGGACCGTACACACGCTCTGAGAGCGTGTGTACGGCCCGTACCACGCGTACTCCTACGGCACCACCACTATAGTGGTACGGGCCGTACACACGCTCTGAGAGCGTGTGTACCGCCCTCCTACGGCAACACCACTATAGTGGTACGGACCGTACACACGCTCTGAGAGCGTGTGTACGGCCCATACCACGCGTACTCCTACGGCACCACCATTAAAGTGGTCCAAAGAGTGTAACAGCAGGGAAAGTGCTGGATAGCGTTGGGGTAACATATACTATTTCCACTCCAGTGAGTGCAACAGTAGGGAAAGTGTTGGATAGCGTAGGGGTAAAACTTACAAGTCCCACTCCAGAGAGTGCAACAGTAGGGAAAATGTTAGATAGCGTAGGGGTAAAGATTACTATTCCCACTCCAGAGAGTGTAACTGTAGGGAAAGTGTTGGATGGCAGAGGGTTAAAATTAACATGCTTACCAATTAAATAATTGTTTTAATTAAATAACCAATTAATAATTAATTAACAATAAATTAATTATGAATACCAATAAATACATTTTTTTTTTTTAAATGTCCTCATTTATGCGATCCTCATGTTTATAGCAGCAGGGTCACCTCCTGTTCGTTAGCAACAGAACGCCCTTGGGGACGAGGTGAGATCATGTCTTGTGAACCAGCAAAATTCTTCGAGTTTGACCCTCACTTTGCCACCATAATAATACTCTTGAATTTGTTTGATCGCGTTAGTTTAAATCATTGGGCGTCCCTTCCTGGCCCACCGCAGAAGTCGTATCCCAGAGTTCCCAATGTTTCGTGCGTTTACTTTCCCCTCTCAATTTATCCAATTTCCTGAACCTATCCACTGCACGAAACCAATCATCTACCTTAGGAGGGAATGGAAGAATCCAGTTTTGCACACCTCACGTCTGGCTAGTAACATAAAAGTGAATAAGAGATATTTCAGATTTTTACTTAAAATACTATTAGATTCTTCAGTGACCAAGATAACAAAAATAATAATAAAGGCGCTTACCTTGATATCGGTGTTTAGAACCTTATCAACAATCTTACCAACTGCATTCCAATAGGCATCAAGGTGGGCGCATGTATAAAACATGTGGATATCATTTGCTTTCATCTCGCCACATTTAGGACACTTTTTCGTCACCTGTTTATTCATTTTTGACAGTTTTTCAGGAGTCCAGTAGTACCTGTGCAAAGTAAAAAGATGATTTTTCCTAAGGGGTGCAGAAACTATAATGTGCCATAAAAAGGTGCAGGATACTTGCTAGAGTTGTTGCAAGTCTTGAGCTGGAAAGATTATCTTCCATATGGTGTCTGGTGTGTCACGGTCGATCTCATTCCTCTCAGTCAGGTACCAATATCACTTTGAAACTTCTTTTCGCACTGGACCTTTCTGTATTTCTTCCTCCAGCTTCCCAATGTGGTCTGATAATGTCACTTGATCTCTAGACCAGCTAACCAGCTGGTAATATTTGAACCTCGATATTTCATTGTTAGTTCTTTCCATTAAAATATTCCAACACTTTAGGTTACCATTTTCAAAAAGATCTCCCCACTTCTCGATTCCTGCTCTCTTCAAAGGACTTGCTAGGGAGTCTTTCAATCAGTCTGGGGGCGTATTATCAAGAGAATTATCGCCGCTTTAGCGACCGTTTTTGGCCGAAAAGCGTTGATAATTCTATCGCAGTATCAACAAGGGCACGCTAACAGGCTTCAGCGTGTGTTCCCTTGTTGTAGCGCCCGTTTCACCAACGCCTTGCATCTCATCGCTAATGCGATGCAAGGTTGGCGTGCCTCACATTCACAGCATGAGAAAACATTGATAACGCAGCTTCACACTCTTACCAACGATGCCCCATACCCGCCTAGCGAGAATAGAATTCATGCTAAATCCCCATTTACACAGGAATCTAACGTCAGAAAAATATCTGACTTAGCAGCATTACCCTATGGGAGGTGGATTGTCCGGCTAAATCCACCATGGTTTATTACCAAGCTGTTCCCTATCGCAGAAATATTATCGCTGGATAATCCAGCATTTCCCCGCTTTTGCTGGAATTTTTATCGCATTGGAGATAGCCGTTGATAATAACACGCTATCTCAGTGATCAATTCCAGCAATAGCAGGCGATAGCTATATTCTCGCTAAGCCGCTTAGCGATCTTTATCGCTCCCAGTTGATAATATGCCCGCTGGTGTTCCCGGAGAATTCCATATTGGTGCTAGAGGACTGTAATATGGGAACCTCCAAGTTTTTCTTATCTCAAACCATAGTTTGTACGCTGATCTCAGCACCTTCAGTCTGATTTTTTTAAATACATAGGGGCTCATTTATGAGTCCTTGCGTCACTTTTGCGCCGCCGGCGTAAAAACTGGACCTTGTTGCACCAAATTTACAAAGTGACCCATCTAGGTAGATGCGTCACTTTGTAAAACCCTGCGCTACCTTATACCTGCGTCAGGTATAATGTATGCAGGGTGGGCGTTCCCACGTAAGTAAGCATCGTAGAAGTAACGCAGTGAAATCTACGAGATTTCACTGCGCCACTTCTAGGGTGCAAATGCGTCAATATCTTGCGCCTGCCTTACAGCAGGCGTAAGACTGACGCAGGCCCTTTCACATGGGGCTTGCCCCATGTGAAAGGACACATTGCTGGAGTTGCGTCACTTTCGTGACACACTCCAGCAATGCGTCACTTTTGCGCCTACAGATACGTCAGAAATACTGCGTCATACTGTAAATATGACGCATCATTGGAGTCGCAGGGAGGGCGCAGTGAAAAGTGACGCATCACTGTTTTCACGCAGTGATGCGTCACTTTTCATAAATGAGGCCCTTAGGGTGGCCAAACTTATAAAGACAATGATAATGTTCGGTTACTGCTTTCCAGTAGGCGGAATAAAACTCTTGTTTTCGAAAAAGATTCCTGACATTCTTGAAGTGGAAGGCTTTGTAGTACATCATGAGGTCTGGGCTGGCTATCCCGCCTCGATTTTTTTTCTGGCAGAGCTATTTCCAGGCTATCCTTACCCCTTAGGAGGCCCAGATAAAGGTGTTAATTTCGCTCTGAATCTTTTTTATCCAAGCTGATTTAAACTCTAGGGGGATAGCGTTAAATACGAAAGTAAACTTTGGTAGGATAGCCATTTTAATAACTTTAGCTCTCCCCATAAAGGTAAGGAATAAGCAGCTCCATGATTTCAATAGTTTCCTCATCTCTTTAGCTTTTAGATCTAAATGTACTTGGGCAATTTCATCGATATTTTTTAGGACTTTGATCCCCAAGTATTTGATTTTGTTTTTAGATTCTATTGTTGGCGATGTCATATTCCAGTGCATACCCTCGGTTATTTGATGGTTGATTTGATAACCGGAAATACTCTCATATTCTCTTAATAGACCGGTTATGCTACTGAGGGACTCATTCAAGCTGCTCGTGTAGATCATTAGATCATTGGTATATAATGCCACTTTCAGGTTCCAGCCATTGAAATTAATGGGGTTTATTTCTCTAGAGGACCTTATCATATCAGCTAGGGGTTCTATATAGAGATTAAAAAGATGGGGGGAGAGCGGGCAACCCTGTCTGGTACCTTTTTTAATCTGAAAACCTTTTGATAGACTACCATTAATGAGTATTTTCCTCAAAGGTACTGAGTAAATGTTCGTGATTACTCTTGAGAAATGTTCCCCTAAACCATAGCACTGAATAACCTTCTGCAAGTATAGCCAGTTTATGCGGTCAAAAGCTTTGGCCGCGTCAAAAGTAATAACCGCGAGAGGGACTTTTTCAAGGATGGCAATATCAATGGCTCCTATTAGTTGGTGGGTGAGGTCATGTAGCTGTCTCCCTCTTATGAAACCCTTCTGGTCATCATAAATAAGGTTGTCAGAGAGACGCCCGAGTCTTTTTGCTAGGATCTGTGTGAATATTTTATAATCAGTATTAAGAAGCGATATAGGCCTGTATGACTCACAATTTCAGGGGTCTTTGCCAGGTTTTAAAATCAGGCTAATAGTCGCCTCATTCCAAGATTTTGGGATCGGGGAACCTTCTAGATAGATAGATAGAATTAAAAAGGTCTACCTATTTATGAGCCAGCGGCTCTTTTAGGGCTAAATAGAGCTCATTCAGAATAGTATCCGGACCCGCAGCCTTTCCTCTTTTCAAGCTATTTATTACCTCCATGACCTCCCCCGTTGTTATGGCTGCATTTAGTAATTCACAGAAGTCTGTGTCCAACCTAAAAAGATGCGATTTTTTTAAATATAGATCCACAGCAAATGGTGGAGGGGAAAGGTCTTCTGCATACAGTGACTGAAATAAGTCTACAAAGGCTTCTTCTATTGCGGCGCTGTATTCTACTTTTTCTCTACCATTACCCTTGTGAACTGTCATGATTTTATTTCTATTAGACTCGGTTTTAAGCTTCCATGCTAGGAGTTTTCCGCTGTTTTCCCCAAATTTATAGCTCGATAGAGTGCTGGCCTGCCATCTCTTCCTTACCCTTTCCTCCAGGTATAATGCTAGCTCCTCTTTCATTTTTAATATTTCTCCCTTCACTTTATTTTGTTCTTCTTCCATAATTACAGAATCCAACCTCCCCTGTTTTTCTAATTAAAATTAATAATTACTTTAATAAAATTAAATTACTTCCCACCCTATTCCCCTATAAACCCACAACCTGCTCCTAAAATAAATTAACACCATTGATATAATCATCAATTAATCGAAATTAATTACCAATTATTAATTAATTAATAATAAATTAATTTTCAATACCAATAAATAAAAATTAATAATTACTTTATTATAATTTATTAACTTCCCACACTATTCCCCTATAAACCCACAACCCGCTCCTAAAAAATAAATACAATTACTATAATTATCTATTATTCAATTAATAAAAATTAATTACCAATTAATAATTATTTAACAATTAAATTAATTATCAATTCCAAAAAATAAAATTGTATAATTGCTTTATTATAAATAAATTACTTCCCACCCTATTCCCCTATAAACTCACAACCCACTATGGAACTAAAACGCTACATTTAATTAAAAATAATTAATAATGTCTCAAAATTATTATTTAATTTACTATAATTAAATTACTTCCCACCCTATTCCCCTGTAAACCCAAAGCAAGCAAAGGTACTAAAACGCAAAATTTACTTAAAAGAAATTACTAACTTTTAAAAATGTAATACATACATTTTTTTTAAATACAATAAATAACAAAAAATATAGAACACATACATATAAAATACATAACACTAATATAAACATCGATATTATTAACAACAATATTTTTGCAAACGATATTACTGACTTCGTTATTAACAAAAATGATATTTCTTACCTTCAGGTCGATATTCTGGTCACCGATATTCTTGATGTCGATATTCTGTCCCTTCGATATTTACAACTCAATATTTCTGTAGTTCAAAATAAAAAACTCGATATTATGTCTGTGCACCAGTCAATAGAATACTCTCACCTGAAGAACACACATACACACACATTCGTAATAAAACCTCGACCAGCGCCTATTCACCTGAATCAATATAGTTTACCTCCTGCGCAAAAACGTTTACCACACTATTCACAATTGTCCCATTCACAAAAGGTTCCCTGTATCAATTGGGCCATTGACAGAGTCTCACAACAAACTCCACAAAACTCAGCAAACAAATACAACTTGGTGTCTTCTGCACCTTATGATATATTCCAGGATCTTAGGCCACGTTGGACCCGATAACAACTTCATCAACTTATCTCCACCTTCACACGACTCTCACAACATCTCCGCCTGACATCACACAACCAACTTTTTCACCACAATCTAATCATGATCCTCACACACACAATCCAATTAATACTCACTTCTCCTTCGAGGCCGTTTTCACCGCATGCCACCTGAACTCTGTCTGTTCTCCAAAGTCTCGATCTTGGGCTCTAAACTAGGGATTACCCAGGTCGGGGAATCTAGGCTGTTTTAGGTTAACTACTAGGTCTTCTTCTACTTCAAATGTGCAACCATTCGTCTCTGCTACCAACTGAAGACACCTGGGCCCATTCTGTCTCTAATGTTTAATTGATGATCTTTTTGTGCACATTGAGAGATAGAAGGAGAACACATTTCAAATTAAATTTTCAAACACGGAGTAACTAATGTAGCCACACAATAACCCAGATTGACAAATATTTCTCATGTTAGAAAAATATATTACATATTCAAAAAGAGATTGAAATAGAGCAAGCTTAACATAATCGTGTAAACATACAATGCAAATAGGATGAAGCCAAATCTTCTGAGGCGGATGACCCTGTATAACAAAAAGAAAACAACTAACTCTATAAGAGCCACATAAGAAATTAAAATACAAAATTGTGCTTCAGATTGCATTAATTTGTCATTAAAGATCAGCATGAGCCTGCTATCTATCCTTACACTAGCAAAAATGACACCCTAAACTAAAAGGGCATCATTAGGATGGTGGGCGGACTTTGTCCACCCGCCATACCGACGTAAAAAGGGACCGCCCGCCATAGGTGCAGCGGTCCAGTTGGGGAGATTAGGATGCGCCTGGCACACTGGCCGGCGCATCCTACATTTTTTACATTGCGGCCGGTGGTGCTTCCAGCACCACCCGCCCCGATGCCAAAAATGCATGTTGTGCATTTGCAAGCACAACGCGGCAGGCACCGCGCGGTGCCTGCCATGTTGTGCATGCAAATGCAGGGGGATAACATAGGTACCCCCATGTGCACCCCCCACCCCCCAAAATTCCTGGGGGCCCGCTACGGGCCCCCAATGACAAGGACCACATGCCTTTCCGTGGGGGCAACACCACCACGGAAAGGCAAATCCCCGCATGTATCGTAATATGGATGGCGGTGTCTAACAGACACCGCCACCATATTAAAACCTTTTCCGCCCGGTCGATGAGTCGAACGGGCGGAGTCCGCCGGGGTCCCCCCGCCATCGTAATATAGTGGGGGAAAAATGGCATGCTGGCGGGAGAGAATGTTGGGCGGATCGCCACCGCCATGCGGGCGGTGGCAATCCGCCCTACGTTCTAATTGACCCCATAGCATCGAGTCTGGAAAATTTAGAAAGCTGTCAGCAGTCAGACTCTTCCTAAGATGAAACTCTAACAATGGATCAAGTAGCATAAAGCCACAATAGCCAAAGGTAAGAGGTCTGTACCTTAGGGAGTCTAGGAAAGTAGTGCTCCAACTGTCCCTCACTACGTGATACTTTAAACTCATGTTACTTTCAAGGTACATCCCATAATTCTATTTGACAGATTTCAGAATTCCATTTCACATAGGCTCCTTTCATCACCTCTCCTTTCCTATCGAACAATATTTCACATGTCCTTGGTCTCATCGTCTTCACCTATGAGAACATGCCTCCCAGCTCATATCACAATTCTTCCAGCCAACTTCTTCTTCACATACCTTACTGTCTACTAAGAACAATGACCCTTTCTCTCAATTACAAAGCCTTGTCCAACTGCAGTGGGAACACAAATGCATGTAACCTTTCTACAACGAAGAGTGAAATGTAAATTCACCTGTTAGCTGAAAACATGAACTTCAAGTATAATGAAATACAGGTGCACAAGTCAAGCTAAGTTAACATGTGTACAGGTTACTTTATGTGCACGTTTCTATTACACAACTAAATTCATTTTGTCAACACGTTCATTAGAAATTGTTAACGCAAATATCAATATGAATTATACTATAATACATGAATATAGTTATTCAATTCACGTTCTGTCCACATATGCATTTACATTTTCGAAGGCACAGTAATAGATCATCTACCCATGTAACACATTTGCAACTCTTTTAAATGGATTATTAATATGTAAACTTCACAATCCTATTAGCTACTTTCTAAACACACATATAAATTGCATTGGTTTACGGGGATACTTTTAATAGTGTCAGACCCTCATCTTCATTAATACATTAGTAACACCAAATACATGTGAGTGCAGACTACAGGGGATTATGATGCACTCCTGCCAGGTTTATCAGAGTGAGATCAACTTAGGCTCTCCCAATTCTCCCCTGTGATGATGTATTAGTCATCCCAGTGTCTCAATATTCTATTCTCATCATTTTGTTTTACAGACAATCATACCAGATGGATTTATCAAATTAAATAAATCTAAACTGCTGTTGTTGCAATGCCTTTTCATTTGAACTCTTCCAGACGTTTCAGATCATGATAATATGCATTTCGGGCTTTTTGTAACTGCATGCCTCCTTTCTTTCGCGATCTTTCTTTCCTTGTCTTGTACCATTTTTCCCTTTCACAATTCCAACTAAGACAAGTGCACCAATGACAAAAATCAACAAAGATTTCAAGATGGCACCGAGTATACCACTTACAAAATCTCCATTGAAAGTACAAGCGGTTAGTGCACAGTAACGTGCAACTTCGTCTGCATACCTCTTCCCTAAGGTGACAAAATCATTCCCCTTACAATGAGTGGAACATTTCACAACTGCAATGTCTCGTGGCTATTGTAATGCTCCCAACACTCTTCCCATAACCTCCCCATTCCTAATAGGAGACCCCAATGAAGACATGAATCGTCTCTGAGACCATAACTGCACGAAATTGTGAACAACACTGAAATCATACTGGCTATCGGTGAATATTGTCACTCTCAGCTGGTCTGAAACACAGCATGCACGTGTTAGGGCAAACAACTAAGCCACCTGTTCCAAGAATACTCCTTGGAGACAAGCAGCTTCCACCACTCTTGAAACTGTACTAACAGCAAAGGTTGATATTAAATTTCCTTAATTGTCTCTGAAGTATGAGACATCCACAAACAGGATTTGGGCAGATGCAGGTACTTGCTCATCAACAATGTCAGGACGGGCTTTAGTACATAGTTCAGTGACATTGAGACAGTCATGTTCTTCATTTTCTTCATTGTCATTCCCCTAACAATCAAGCAACAATAAAAGAGTAGCAAGATTGAGTACAGAACAACGCTTCAGAGACATGTTGTCAGCTGCCAAGATCACTTGCTTATATTTTGGAAGCCTGCTGGTTGTTAAATGGTGTGTACGGTTTCTTGTCGACAGTATCTCTACAGAGTGAGGCACGTAAGCAGTTAAAGGATGAACCCTCATCATGATGCTTTCTCAACTCTTTTTGCCGACACCTGTTACAGGGAGTGACGCAATGGCATTGACGGTATGCGAGAATGTTTCATATCACTATTTGAGCGGCCGTGGGGAGCTGGCACTCGCTGACGGTTGCTGCGAGAGACTGTGATAGAATTTTCGGTTATTACGGAGGGCTGATTATGAGACAGTGTTTTTGACCTGCCCAATAAGAAGTCTTGGCACAATTTGGACCCTTCTCACTCTTGAGAGAGGTGGTTTCTCTGCGTGTTTGAGGTGCGTCCAGAGGCGCAATAGACAGGGGGCTGTGAAAGACAGAACCCTTTAAAGAATTTGTTTTTGTTCCATTGCCCTTGTCCTGATGAGGCCAAGAAGATACAAAAGGCTGAAACACGTCCGCATCGACATTTATCACGGAGGAGTCTTTATCAAATCTACTAGGAGTTGTTTAATAACTTTTCTGTGACACAGTAGAGTTATAGAAAATTAAGTACCTTTGCCTAAAGTGTGCACGTAGACTACCTCTGAGTGTATCATCCAGAATTTATGTGTGAACACTAGCATCAATAATTTTGGGTTTTGGCAACGTAAAAGTTGAATGAATGGTTTTGTATATACTTTTTTCACATGGTATTTTGTTTGTTCTTATGCCTTGTTCATAGACCAGTGCCATTGTAGATATGTGTCTTAAATAATTGGATAATATGTTTGCTATGGATTAAAAAAAAATGAAGATAGGGTTAATTAAATGTTCCCTATTTATAAATCAAAGTCATATATTAATTCCTCCATACCAATTTCTTTTTGTACTTGAAACCTGTTACAGAACGGATTTGAGACATCCGGGCAACGCTGATGCTATTAGATCTGAAGTAGCAGAAAAGTATGCGACTGTTCTACGGTCACCTCCATGATACTGACATAGCACTGAGTGTGCACAAGCTTCTCATTCATGACAAAAGAGCAAAAACATTTTGTTGTAATCAGGCATTCATAGTACTGGAGCAATACACGGGCTCTCTCTCAACTCCAGGAATGCAACCAAGCAATCTTTGTCCCAGGTCACCAGATCAGACACATCCTTGTGTGTCAACCTCTGCAGATGTTGGGCCATTAGGTAAAAGTTAGGTGTCCATTGGTGACAGTAGCCCACCATTCCCAGAAACATTGTGACTTCTTTCTGTGTGCGAGGCTGATTCATTTGCATTATCACAGAGATTTTTTATTGTGACATCTTTTTTACACCTTTCTCAGTTCACTGTCCCGAATATAGGAATCCTCTCATGCAGTATTGTAATTTGCTCAAGAGGGTGATGGTATCTGTTTTGCAAGAGTCTCAAGTACTCGATGCAACCAAAAGGTTGTTGATATACTGGACCGAATTGGAGGCATAACCAGTGACTCAAGATTCTTTTTCAAGATGATCGTAGATGGATAGACTTTCCATGTACCCTTGTGGGACACGGCACCATGTTAAAACATGATTTCCCAGCCGGAATGCAAATAAAAATTGGCTCTCCTCATGGAGAGGAATCGAAAAAAATACCTGACAAAGGTCAATGACAGTGACCCATTCAGCCTGACATGGAATCTGAAACAGTATTACTGTTGAAATTAGTATCACGTGACAACAAGGATCCACTAGACTATTAATTTTTCGAAGATCCTGCACAATGCTGTACGTACCTCCAGGCTTCTGTAAGCCCAGAAGGGGAGAGTTACATGGACTCCCCAGGATCTCTTTCAAAATTATTTGGTCAATGACTCCATCACAGGTGTTATTCCAGCAATTGTCTAGGGCGTCAAGTTGTACGGTGGTGTTCTTGGGTATTCAGCGTTGGGCTTAATTTGTATGGGGGCTGCCTCTACTCCTTTAATTAGTCCAATGTCCTTTCCTGTTCAATCCCAGACCACATCTGATACTGTGTTTCTGAGATCTATCGGTAAATCTTCTACTGTCAGCAAGGGGAACAATGAAACACTCAGATTTTGATTTGCCAGTTTAAATGCATTGTCTCCATCATTCGTTTGCAGCTCAATTCCCTTTGGGGTACAGTATATGGTGCAATTTCATTTGCACATCAAGTCATGTACCTAAATACACACTGGACTTGAATCACATACCACAAACTGATGGTTATCTACAAATGCCCCTATCTTCACAGCAATTTCTTCTGTCAAAGGATTTGACATTCTCCTGTTTGCAGCTACTATAACTTGGATTGATTTTCCTGAGAGGGGTAGGTTTGGAACCCCTACTGTTCTCATAGTGGAGCAGGTAGCATTAGTATCAATAAGGAATGTGACAATATGTCCCTCTACATCAGCATTGACATAAGGTCCACTCTGGTCTACCTCTAAGACTGTGCCAAGTGTACAGTCTTCCTCCTCCCTCAGGCAACGTCATAAAGATGAATCTGTGTCGTAATCATCAAGAGACTAAAACACAGAATATTGTTGGATCAGGTTATTGCTAAGGGGTACATACTGCACAGCTTGTTGTAGCATCGAGGGATGTGGTAATTACATCATGAGACCTTGAGACCCTCCCATATTCTGGGATCAGTGTCTTGGCACATTCTGGAGTTGCACAACAGTTTCCTGTATCTGATTATATCCCACATTCCGCTCTTGATTTGCAGGATTAAGACGACATTCACACTGCCAATGCTCCAAACGATTACAATAGTGACATGGAGTAGATTTCTTTAACGTGGCAACATCAACCCCTGTGTTTGGGTCCACTGGGACACCCCTACCTCTTCCTTGTCCCTGTAATCCTCCACCTGGCTGTAGTTTGAATCCTGCCTGATATGTTTCTTGCATTGGAGCAACATTCCTTGCATATGGCTGAACTTGATGTCCTCTCTGTGAAGCCTTCATTTGAACCAACATCAACTTCCCCTTCATCATTTTGTGCCTCGTTTTAATCTCCTCACTACAGTACTTTGCGTAACACAGAATTTCATCGACATACTTGTTCTGCCAACGAAACAAATGCTGCTGAATCATCATGCTAATTTCAGGTCTCAAACCAGTCACAAATCTAGACACAAATTGTCCCATATCATTCGACTCAAGTGTATCCATCCCACTGTACTGTTTGAAAACCTCTCGTAGTACGCACAAACTCTCTCTTCTTGCTCTTGGAAAGTTTTATCAATCTTAACCTAATTAATATCCTGTGGAGCTACCTTAGCCTTTAGCCATGTAATCACCTGATTGTATTTTTTCATCACCACTGACGACGGGCCATGTATCATGGGATCTCTCTCTGGTTCATCTTCAGGTCACTCTGTAGCTATCTTACATGCCGACTACAATTCAATAGGGACCACAATTTCAAATAACTTGTTCAAGTCAACCCACAGCACCTGTGAAATTTTCACAAATCGATCGACCTGTTTGTACCATTCTACAGGTTTCTCGCTCAGCCTCGCAAAGTAATTTGTAAATGCTGCAAGGTCGTCTCTACTCCAAAGTACATAACCTCCACCTGGCACTTCTCGTAGTAGGTAGGCTTCCATTCCCGTGTCCTTTTCTACCGAAGGAGGAGGCTCTCCTGATGTATTTTCATGGACCTTCCTTTTTAACCATCTGTCTTCTCATTTATCTAGCATGACCCAGACTCAAACGTCTGCGATTAATTCTCAAATTTGTGTTTTTAATCCAGGTATTCTATTCTCTTATCTTCAATATCTCGATTACTCTATTCTCTTCTCTTCTATATCTCGATCACTATATGCAAGTCTATGGCTCTTTTGCCAAGCCTTTGTTCGATCTAGGTCAATGTCTTACCTTTTGGCCAATCCAAATAATTTCTCATGAGCCTGCCTTGCCTTTCTAGTAACGTCTTTAGCTATGAACAGCAATTCATTGGGCTGGTAAGTCACGATTCGATTAAAATCTAAACTACCACTTATGATTTCATCCAATTCAGCTTTCAATTTAACCACATCGATCTACTTTCACAGCTGATTTTATGGTTCCCTGACTTGTTTCAATACTCTGACTCTCCTCTGTATTATTGTGTTCTTTCAACCATGTCTCTCAATCTAGGACATCAGATATGTGATGACTCTCAGGTGTCTTCTCTGTGCTAGTGGTTTCTCAAGGTATATTGTTATGTACTCTAAGAGTGTGTCCGATACAGGCATATCCAGACCTGGCAATCCAGGAAAAGACCTTATGGTTCTAGTCAGTCTGGACTGCAGAGGGATCTGCGGTCGCTGTACCAGGGATACTAACATGTACTGGAGTCAGTGGCACAAATCTTTTATTACAACTCTCTGTTCTTTCTTGTGGTGTTCCCCACTACAGGCAGTCTCTGACTTTCATTTCCAACCGAATTCGGATCATAAACGGGGACAACAGGGCCAACAGTACTGTAAGAGCATCTGAAATCTTTGATACAGGATGGTAATGTCCTGAGGTTTCTGGTGCATATGTACTCACTTCCTCCCTTACCACAGTCTGCGTCATCCCTGTCGATATAGTTCCCACAACACAAGGGTCAGAAGCCAAAGGTGCTGAAGCATTTACAGAATTATTGCCAACATCCTCACTTTCCCCACTTCCAAGGGGTGACTGGCTATACGGAGGTGGACGTTGGGCTAACAATCCATCCAACAGGCTATCATTGGCATCGCTATCACAGTCCTCATGCCTTTCCCTCCTTCGTCTTTTTCTCTTTTACTCCCTTCTCTCTCAGAATCGCTTCCTTCGCTCATCAATACAGGGTATAATTTTGCTCCCTCAATCATGTCTACTCTCCATCTCTTTTGCTTTTCATCCCATTGTGCATCTTGGTAAGCATGTATCGCTTTATTCATTTTCCACTGAAATCGATCTCTCTCTTTCGCTTGTGCTGCAGGCATCATTGCATCAAGTGCTTCAAATTGTGTAGGTCTAGGTAATGGCTTCAGCCCAAACAGTATTCTCCTCAAATTATTAATTATTCTCAAATTGAATGTACCATATCGTGGAGCTGCTAATGCACCTTCTTTCTCTGGGATCCTGCGTCAATTTGTAAGCCAAATAATAGTCTCAAGCCCTACATTTGTCACCATATAATGAGCTGGCGTATTCTCTGGTGGCGCTTCTTTGCCCGTCCTAGTAGGAGCACCCATATCTCCTCTAATCATATCCCTTATTGCTTTAAAGCAGCTCATTTTCTCTCTTTGTTTAGAAAAATCTACAATACAATTTCAAAATCAAGAAATTTCACGTTTCACAGCAATATAACCTCCATCAACAATACAATACCAATTGATGAATACATCCAATCCCAGCGTGGTGTTACACCAACCGACCTACCCCTGACATCACTCTCGGCTCCTCTGCTGTGCTCCCTGCTCCTCACAGCAGCTCACCCTCCTTTACAGTCTCTCCATACACACTCACTCACTCACTCACTCACACATTCACGTCGATTATAAACAACAATTGTCTGCTTTCTTAATAGAATCAACAAAATACTCTCACCCGAAGAATATACACACACTCATTCGTAATGAAACCTCGAAAAGCGGGGAGGCATCTGAATCAATATAGTTTACCTCCTGCGCAGAAAGGTTTACCATACTATTCCCAATTCTCCCATTCATAAAAGGTTCCCTGTATCAATTGAGCCATCGACAACGCCTCACGACAAACTCAACAAAACTCAGCAGACAAATACAACACGTCGTCTTTTGCTTCTTATAATATACCCCCATGATCTTAGACCACGTCGAACCCGATAACAACTTCATCAACTTATCTCCACATTCACACAACTCTCACAACATCTCTGCTGGACATCACACAACCAACTTTTCACCGCAATCTAATTATGATCCCCACACACACAACCCTATTAATACTTACTAATCCTCACTGGTTATTTTTGGGGTAATACCGGTTGAGAAGGGTAATAGGTCTCTTTCTAAAGTACATTAAGCGCTCACTTTTACTTTAGTTCTTTTGGCACATAGAGAAATGTGTAGTAAATGGATTCAACCTAAACCCCCTCTTGAAGGAGAATGGGTAAGCTCAGTACAAAGAATAGCAAATTTAGTTTGAGCTACACTGACCACTAAGAGAGCAAAATTTTGGAGTCTTTGGGATAACTGGTATAAAATAGCATACCCTTGATTTGGGATATTCCCTCCTTTTTTTCCCTTCTGTTCTATTTTTTTCCCTTGCACGTTTAAATCCTTTTTCTTCTTTCTTTCCACTTTGTTTTTTGTTATGTTATGTCTGACACCTGGTCCAATGATTATAAAGCGGAAAAACTGTTTTTTGCTAAATGGTGATTAGCATCTTGGCCTGTGTTTCAACCTACAAGTACCTGTATAATTGGAGTAAGAATTTGGTGATATTGCGACGGGAACCCGAGATGTCACCCATCCCTTCTTTTGAGGAGTGACCGGGACTCTCCCCTCTCTAAGTCGAGGTCGCCAGAATTCTTGTTTACTTCCACTTAAAAATAAATTGACAAATGAGGACTAAAAAAAAGAAAAACAATCCTTTGCTGCCGTTTTCACCGCATGCTACAGGAACTCCGTCTGTTCTTCAATTCTCGATTTTGGGCTCTAAACTAGGGATTCTGGGATCGGGATTTCGGCAGTTGCTGCCGGGGAAGCTGTGGGACTGGACTGGATTAAAGAAGCTTGTCAAACCTACCTGCTTGCCGTCTTCTTTTCAGTGGCGATGAGTTGTCCCATCTCCAGTCTTCCTCACCGCATGTTGCTGGACGTTGTGGTTGCCCTGCCACTTCGAGGCGACATCTGGATGCCGCGACATTTGGTGGATCTCGTGAAGTTAACCCCAAGGGGCAGATTTATGTGGGACTTGCGCCCCTTTTGTGACGCAGAGGCGGCGTAAACCCTGCGCCACGTTGCGCCCAATTCACATCGTGACGCATCTATGGAGATGCGTCACGGTGTAAAGCCCTGCGCCACGTGAAACCTGCGTCAGGTTTCATGTGGGCTTTTTGACGCGGGGGGGGCGTTCCGTCGCAGGAACGCCCCTGAAAAGTGACTCAGTGAAATCTATAAGCTTTCACTGAGTCACTTTCCCAACGCTGATGCGTCACAACCCTGCGCCTGCTTGAAGCAGGCGTAAGGCTTGACGCACCATGTTAGGGATAGGGTAGGTTGGAACAGGGCTGGAGTTGCGTCGCGCTTGCGACACAACTTCAGCACTGCGCCAACCTTACGCCGGCAGATGCGTCACGTATCTGCTTGTCCTTGCGCCATGATGCACCTCATTGTAAATGCGGCGCATCTGCGGTGGCGCAAGGGCAAACTTGCGTGACGCATCTTCCCTGGCGCATCCATGCTGATTTGCAGGGATGCGCCAGGGAACATAAATCTGCCCCCAAGTGTCTCCGATCTGTCTGTTGAAGACTGAGAGTGGCATCCTGGAAACCGCATCCTCGTTGAAGGTCGTGGTGAGACTTTGATAATTGAAATGCATTTTGGCCTGTTTACCGATCTATCTCGCGCTTGGAATCCTAATGCACTGTTTGCGCGCTGCAAGTCCGAATGCGCCTGAAATCTGAATGCATTGCCCTCGCGTCTCATGTTCCCATTGTTAAACGCATGTGAGCCTTCTACAATAAAGACTAGTGCGCTGTCTGACCACCTGCAGAATGTGTAGCTTATGTGACCACGCAAGGCACGCAACGTAGGCGCCATCTTTGATGTATCTCATGTGCGGGCCAGCATAAATCCAAGCATCACAAAACAGTGGATTTAACGGTGACGCTCACCTGGAGTGTCAATTGATTCCAGCGTTATTTTACCAGCATAAATCAGAGTGGATTTAATGGTGACACGCACACCTGGCGTGTCAATTTAATTTATATCAAGTATTTACTACAACAGTTCAGTTGGCCTCCTTTACTATTTACACAAGTTGTTCTTACGGTGACACGCACACTGAGTGTGTGAACAGGTTTCACCAAAGTTGTTGGCTGCAGTGACATGCGCGCCAAGCGTGTCAATCAGTTATTCTTGTGTTGTTTGCTACGGTGACACACACACCAGGTGTATCAACCAGTTATTCTATTGTCTGTTACGGTAACACACAGACCATTGTGGCCACGTTCTTTAAGCATTTTTATATAGTGGTACACGCATTTTATTGCAATGGTGACACACTCACCTTGCATGTGTTAAGCTGTGTTATTTTTACCTCATTTTTGGCACTTCGGTGATGTGCACACCTTGTTCTCCTTAACTATATTTAGACTGTATCTTTAACAAAGCTAATATTCCTCAAGCAAGCTCGCATTTGGGGGTTGTGATTTCTGGGGCAGCAACTCACCCACGCAAGGCCACCCAATGGATCGCGTGCTTGCACCACCTCCCTTTTTGCAATTACCTGACACTCCTCCTAATAATTGGCAGCAGTGGAAAGAGACATTTGCTGATACCTGCCTGAGCCCTAATCTGCTTACCTGCTGGTGATCTTGACCTCTGCCCTGTGTCCCGGTACCGCCGCAGAAGTTCCTGGGCTTGGCGTGTTGTGTTTCTCCCCTGCTGCCGCTGTTCATCTTCGCGGCCGAGTGCAGGGGAGACTACATTGCCCGGGATTCCCTGCGCTTACCTTCGTAATCGGCGCGCCCCGAGGCGCACAAAAGGACGCGGCACCTCCGGCGGAGCGGGAAACTTTGCTGATACCTGCCTGAGCCCTAATCTGCCTACCTGCTGGTGATCTTGACCTCTGCCCTGTGTCCCGGTACCGCCGCAGAAGTTCCTGGGCTTGGCGTGTTGTGTTTCTCCCCTGCTGCCGCTGTTCATCTTCGCGGCCGAGTGCAGGGGAGACTACATTGCCCGGGATTCCCTGCGCTTACCTTCGTAATCGGCGCGCCCCGAGGCGCACAAAAGGACGCGGCACCTCCGGCGGAGCGGGAAACTTTGCTGATACCTGCCTGAGCCCTAATGTGCCTACCTCCTGGTGATCTTGACCTCTGCCCTGTGTCCCGGTACCGCCGCAGAAGTTCCTGGGCTTGGCGTGTTGTGTTTCTCCCCTGCTGCCGCTGTTCATCTTCGCGGCCGAGTGCAGGGGAGACTACATTGCCCGGGATTCCCTGCGCTTACCTTCGTAATCGGCGCGCCCCGAGGCGCACAAAAGGACGCGGCACCTCCGGCGGAGCGGGAAACTTTGCTGATACCTGCCTGAGCCCTAATCTGCCTACCTGCTGGTGATCTTGACCTCTGCCCTGTGTCCCGGTACCGCCGCAGAAGTTCCTGGGCTTGGCGTGTTGTGTTTCTCCCCTGCTGCCGCTGTTCATCTTCGCGGCCGAGTGCAGGGGAGACTACATTGCCCGGGATTCCCTGCGCTTACCTTCGTAATCGGCGCGCCCCGAGGCGCACAAAAGGACGCGGCACCTCCGGCGGAGCGGGAAACTTTGCTGATACCTGCCTAAGCCCTAATCTGCCTACCTGCTGGTGATCTTGACCTCTGCCCTGTGTCCCGGTACCGCCGCAGAAGTTCCTGGGCTTGGCGTGTTGTGTTTCTCCCCTGCTGCCGCTGTTCATCTTCGCGGCCGAGTGCAGGGGAGACTACATTGCCCGGGATTCCCTGCGCTTACCTTCGTAATCGGCGCGCCCCGAGGCGCACAAAAGGACGTGGCCTCCTCCGCGTCGCGGGACGCGCGCGGGAGGCGCCGGGTTAGGCCCGGGACAAGGGCGGGACCGTCTGTGGCCGTCCGGGGCTGACCGCGGCTGGGCTGGGCCACCTCCTTTGATTTTCATCACAGGTATTCTGTCGATATCCCTATATAAGGGGTGCTTTAGGTATATTGAACGTACGCTGGTTGTCAAGAATGGGTAAATCCACGCGGATGGCCACTCGTTCAACTGTTAAAACTAAAGCCCCACCTAAAACCCCTCTTCCAAGCTTGACAGCAATAGATAGGATGCTGCATAAAACAATTGGGGTAGTCGCTAATGCTATTGCGAGCACAGAGAGGCGGCTATCACTACCCCCTAGCCTATGTTTGCTAACGCAACAGCATCGGGACACTGAAGATCACTCTAACACCGCGCTGAGCATGCCATTATCACAAGAATCCATCCTAATGGCCTCATATGCGGACTTTCCGGTTAAGGACCCTAACTGTGTTATAATTTCGCAAACTACACCTCCTGATGATTTTATGACTCGGGAAAACAGGTTGTCTCTTACCCCCAGATTAGGATTAAGTGAGGGTCAACCTAATATAAACAATGTGCCTGATCACAGGGAGGAGCTAATTATCTGTGAAAATAAAGACATAAACACAGTGGGTTCAATACATGGTGCTATCTCCCCACAGGGGATACAAGGGAGCAGTTCAAAAGTAAAAGTTGTGCAGAACGTACGCAAGAAAGGGAAACCAAAAGGCAAAAATTAGTAAATTGTACCAACCCCCCCACAATAAAATGGGGAGAAAAGAAAGTCAATAAGTAGTATTGAATCCCTTAACCAAGATGATAAGTCCACCATACAAGAAGGAATTACATTGACTGATTTGGTAGACTTCATGATAAAAATTGAGCAGGTAATGAAGTCTTTGATATTGCCAGTAGTAGGAAGATTAAAAACCCTTGTTGAAAAAATTGAGGGCTTAGAAAAGCAAGGGGCAGGTAATTTAGAAACACTGGAACATCTTAGTACACTAATTAGACCTATAGTTGTATCTAACACCAATAAAACAGATAATGCTGTCATCAGTGTTTCGCACTCATTAGAACCTGCAATTTTACCTGTAAGGTGCGAGAAGGATGATGTACCCCTTATCTTACCTACGGGGGCAAATATGTTAAATGAAATGGATTCTGGTGGTAAAAGAATTGAAAAAGAGAAAGGTAAGGGACTTGAGGAGAAGGAGGGAATGGCAGATTCAAAAGTCTATCATCGAAATAAGGATACAAACGATTATGATAAGGATAAAAGAATATATATTGACCTCCCTCCACAGTCAATTCCCTATACCGTAGTGTTGACAGGGGTACCAGAGTTGAGCAATGGAAAGGCAGAAAACTATCAGGAACTTAAGAATAAGGTAATACATTGGCTGAATTATAATAGGCCATTGCCTGGACAAACACGTGTGGAAATTCTAAATGTTAGGAGAGTACACTGGATTGGACAGAGGCACAAAGATATTCAAGGAGATTGTATTATCGTAAACTTGAGAGATAGAAGAGCGGTGAGTTTTATTTGTCATTGGGAACCTAACTATAATATAGGCAGAATTCAAACTGTAGACCTAACCTATTTTTATCCATTAATGGATTCAAGGAGAGATAATACCTGGTATCATGGGGAATATAGGTCCAGACATAGAGGTAATGTCAGCCCAAATTTCAATATCCCTTTAGTAAATAGATTTCAGATCTTGCAGGGGCTAGAAGACATTGACTGACTCAAGGGAGACAACAGACCCACTGATTTGAACACTAGCGAAAGTAGTGAGTTAAAGGACCAAGGGCCTCGGAATACCATCACTGAATTAGAGATAGCTAAGGTGGACCTTATTAGCAAGAGTCCACAAATTGAGGCACTTTGTGGTGGGGAAGCATCTCTTAATAGTAACAATGATTCAAATATTGATCAATTTAGTGGGGAGGTTTGGTCCTTTCTGAGTTGGAACATTGCAGGTCTGAGATCTAAATTGGGTAATGAAAACTGGGAAAAACTGGGAGGTAATTTTGATGTTATTAGCCTCCAGGAAACATGGACAACTGAACCTATACACATTAATGGATTTAAAACATATTTTTCCCCAGCAGTAAGCTCAACCCATGGTAGGGCTAAAGGAGGTTTGTGTACTTACGTTTCAAATCTGTTAGTAGGAATTAAAACCGAGTTAGTTTTTAATAATGTGTATTATCACATTATAAGGATCACAGTTAATAAGGGGTTTTCCTTAGTTTTGATTAATTTTACATCCAAGGAGAAGACCCAATGGATGTCTTCAGATTATTAGGTAGTAATATCACCTCAGCAATTGGGAGGAGGACCAAGGACACCTGCATTATTTGGTTAGGAGATTTTAACTGTCAAATATGCAGGAGTGCAGAGAGTGGGTTATGTGGGGTAAAATTAGATAGAGACATTGGCTTTAGTCATTTTGAACATCCTGGACGAGGGGATTATTTAAATGAATTAATATTCGAAAATGATTTGGACTTTGTAAATAGGTTGATCAGTCCAGAAATCCCCTTTTTACCAACGTTCAATGGCAGAGGGGCAAATACAACCATCGATTATGCCTTAATGACTTCTAGACATAGGGATATGATACGGAACTATAGAATTCTGGATTGCCCGCTTAGCGATCATTTTCCTTTATGCTTCAATATGACTATGAGACCCAAGAAACATCGTGGTAGGGCCAAATCTAAAGTGATAATAGATAATATCACTATGGCCCGTAAAAATGGATATGCTTTAAAGTGGACAAAAATTTGTCCAGTTGATTTCCAGGAGAAACTAATAAAAAGTATGTTGCCCCAATTTTATGTATGTACAGATGAGAATGCCAATGATTCTGATTTCGTTAATAATTTTTTACTGATTATTGCCCAAATAAGGAAGTTATTGTGGGTTGGTACTAGTGGTGGGAATACAAGGCAGAAGAGGTGGTTTGATTCAGAATGTACTAAGGCATATAGAAGTCTAAAGCATGCTATACATGCTACGGAGAAAAATCCTGATTTAATTAGGAATTGTAGGAATGTCTATAAGCAGAACCTTAAAAACAGGAAAAATGCTTTAAAGTTGGAAGCATGGGATGCTTTATGTGACGCTTCGCTAAGTAAAGACTCTGCCTTATTCTGGAAAGTTGTTAATGCCCCTTTTTTAAATTTTAGTCATACAGACCCACTAGATGTGGCAATTACTGAGAGTGAGTGGGCTGAATATTTTGCCAAGTTTTATTCCATTGTACAGGATAAGATGGAATGTACTAATGATAACACCCAAATGAGAGACTGTACACAGAGTAGTAGCCCACTTGAACCTGAAATAACAATAACAGAGGTGCAGAAATGTATTGATGCATGTCTGGTGGGGAAAGCACCCGGGCCTGACGGGGTTCCTGTTGACTTATTTAAAAACAACAGGGAACTATGTGCTCCAATTCTCACACGTCTGTTTAACGCCACTCTGGAAAAAGGCCTCCTCCCATCGTGGTGTGAATCCCTGATAGTCCCTATTTTTAAAAAGGGTGACCGTGAAAACTGTAAGTGTTACCGCCCAATATCACTCCTGGATTCTGCTATCAAAATTCTAGGAAGGATAATTCTAAATAGATTACATGTATGGGCTGATGAAGCTAATATTTTAAGTGACCTACAGTATGGCTTTAGGAAAGGTCTCGGAACAATTGAACAGTGTTTGAATTTGCATATTTTAACTGAAAAATATACCAAAGTTAAAGAGGGACGAATGTTTTTAACTTTTGTGGATCTTACTTCTGCATTCGACTCTGTAACACATTGTAAACTTTGGATAGTTATGAATAAACTGGGTGTGGATAAACAGATTATTAACTTTCTTAGAGTTCTCTATGCAGGAGCATCGGCCAGAGTAAGATACGGAAAAAATGGTGAATGTACTAGATCCTTTGCAATCAAAAGGGGTGTACGACAGGGCTGTGTCCTGGCGCCGTTCCTTTTCACACTCTATATCAATAATGTGGAAAAGACATTGATAACTGAGTGCAGGGACGTGCCGATGGTAGGAAAAAGATCAATTCCTATTTGCTATATGCAGATGACGCGGTCCTGATGGCTAGAACACCGCAGGGCATGCAAAGAGTAGTTACATCCTTTTCTGATTTTATGAATCAGCTTGATCTAAGTATAAATTGTTCTAAGACATTCACCATGCACTGTGGGCCGGGTGCACAGAGAAAGAAAAAAGCTATTTATATTGGAACTACCCCAGTAGAGGATATTTTAACATTCCCCTATTTAGGGGTCTTAATTGATAGTTCTGGGCTATGGAACAATACAATTAAGACAAGGAAATTGTTGTACTGTAAATCTATCATGGCTTTAAAAAATTTTAGTTGAAAAATAGGGAGGAAACCAATCAAGGAAATGTTGACTGTTTATAAAGCGACTTGTGTAGCCATTGTCACTTATGGGGCAGGCCTATGGGGATATGCAAATGTCAGCACTTTACAAGTGGTTGAAAATAATTTTATGAAATATCTCCTAGGGGTCCCACAGAGTGTTTCGACATATGTTTGCCATGGAGAACTTGGGGAGTCATATTTAGAAGATATAATAAAAACTGCACCAGTCCTACTATGGCATAGAATATGGACTGCAGATGAGTCTGGTTTAAATCGTATGATTATGGAAAATGCGATGGGTCTAGAGAAGTGTGGAAAAATTAGATGGCTGAATTATATTAATAATTTTCTCACGCTACTAGGGTTGGGGAACTATTACACAGACCCGTCTACTCTTTGCAATATATCTAGGAAATGTTTAAAAGATAGATGTATGACCTATTTGCATGAGACCAGAACTAGAATAGAGCTTAAGAAAACTACGGTGGTAGCTCATGAGCAAATTGTAATCTGCAATCATCTACAGCCATATTTAAAGCTATTGATGAGTGATTATGAAAGGTTTTTACTAACACGTTTTAGATTTAATTTACTATTTAGATCACTCAGCTTTCCAGTTATGAATAATTGGTCAAAAATTTTGAGCAAATGTCCCTGTGATGATCTATCAGTGCAATCTGATATGCATATACTTTTCTTTTGTAAATTTTATACTAGACCCAGACAAATGTATGTTGTTCCTTTGCTAAAAATTATGGAAATTAATCGATGTCGCCCTGCTTTTTTAGCTGTAC
The DNA here is from genome assembly GCF_964204655.1 of Triturus cristatus. NCBI lineage: Eukaryota > Metazoa > Chordata > Amphibia > Caudata > Salamandridae > Triturus > Triturus cristatus. The sequence continues at coordinate 94,559,773 of NC_140591.1, forward strand.
AGAAATTGGATAATATTTTAACAGTCGTATTTATTTCCTCATTCCTTAAAAATGTTTTTAAATTATGGAAAACAATTAAGATCTGAACTTACTCGGTTTTTCCTATGTGTGGTCCCAATAATTGTTATTTTAAAATATGTGTAATTTTGTCTTTGTACTTTTATGGTTATTTTGTTTTAATAACCGAATAAAGATTAACTTGACTTGACTTAACATTTGATGCTTATCTAGAAGCAATTGATGGGGATACTATCGTCTCAAAAAAGAATAAAACCTTACTGTTGTATAATTTGGGTTCAGAGCGGAGAAGTATTTTAAAGACCCTACCATAGGAAGTTGTGAGCACACGTTTTGTAGGGGGCGATGATGGCGATTCTTTGATCATAAATGACTATGCTTCTCTTATTGAAACCTTAGACAAGAGATTCAATCCCAAAAGAAATAAAGTACTTGAGTGTCACAAATTCCTACAACGTGCCCAACTTGCTGTTGAATCAATTGATGATTTTGTAGCTGCTCTCAGAACTCTAGCAGTTACATGCAATTATAGAGAGTTCACAGATGAGATAATTCATGATCAGCTAATTGAACGCACTTGTAATATGAAGATTCAGCAAAAACTTTTATCCTCTGAGGATCCTGATTTGGAAACTGCTCTAACCTTTGCTAGAGCTAGAAGTATCGAGCATTCTCAGTTTTGTATGAAGGAGATGAGTGGAGCCACACCTTCAAACGAGGTTAGGTTAGTTAGCTCTAAGCCCATCAGCAAATCTGTTAAAGGAACCAATACAATTGTGCCTCACGTTTCTGAACCTGCACCCAAACCCAAATCAGAAAGATCCAACCTCTCTTGTTATCGGTGTGGCAGCAGATCTCACCTGGTAAATGTAAAGTTTTGTTTTGCAGTAACTCAAAAGTGTTTCAAATGTGGCAAGAAAGGTTTTCTGGCATGTGTATGTAAGGCTACTGTGACTCACAAGAGACCACCACATACTGTGAAGACCATTGAGGAGGACTGTGCTGAGTCTGGGGAGGATAATAATAACGATGATATGTAAATAATGTTGTCCTCTTCCTTCATACAGTCAGATGGTATAATGAAAATAGCTTTCATAGCTCAACCAGGCAAAAGGAAATCCCCTGCATGTGTGATAAGCTTGAATGGCACGAATGTACGATTTCCTGCTGATTCTGGTTTTCCATTTACCCTCATCAATAGCAAGGATTTCGAAAGACTAGGTAATATTCCAGTAAATCAGTCTAGCATAAAAATCTTTGCCTTTGGTGGAGAAAGAGTGGAAGTCCTTGGGACGTTTAAGGGAAATCTGGAATTCAAAGGGGATTGTGCACAAGGAACGGTGTACATCATGAATGATGGTGCGAATTTGTTGGGATGGGAGGAATAAGGTGAGCTTGGGATTATTTTAGATCCCAACCATCTGGATATGGTCCTGTCTAAACATGATGCTAAACAATTTTATTGTAATTCCTCTTCTGTTTCTCCTGTGCATACTATTACTGGTGCACGGCTGTCTGTTGAGGACTGAATTCAAATGTATCCTGATATTTTTAGTAGTGATTTGGGAAAACTTAAGGGTTTTCAACACCGCATTGTTCTCAAGGAAGGTGCAAAAGCTAATGCACACAAGGTGCGTAAAGTGCTGTTGAGCTTACGTAGTGAACTAAGGTGAGAACTCGAGCGTTTGTGCACCATGTGTGTAATTGAGCTCATTGAGGGGTCAGAATTGTTATCCCCCATTGTTATGGCAGGCAAGGCGGACAAGTCCCTCAGGATGTGTGTGGACTTGCACGAACTTAATGCTTGCATTTGGTTGGACTGTCAGCCCTTACCTAACATCAATGAGATGCTAGCAACGTTAGAGGGTGCAAAGTACTTATTTCCACTCAACATCTCCTCCGCTTATCATCAAATGGAATTGTTTACGTATTCTAGACATCTCACGTCATTTGTGACACCTAAAGGTGCATTACGCTATATATGTATGCCATTTGGTCTGGCATCGGCTTCTGCAGTGTTCCAGCGTCTCATGGGAAATGTATTCAAGAACACTGCAGGAGTCGTGTTTTCCAAGATGACATTCTTATTGATGGCAAAGCAGAACTAGAGCACAATTCTAGAGTCAAGGAAGTGTTGGAGATAATCAAGTCTAGTGGTCTAACGCTACGGAAAGACAAGTACAAATTTCTTCAAGATGGTGTAGATTATTTGGGGCATCACATTTCTGGGAACGGGTTTGAACCAAAGGTAAAACTCTTAGATGCCATCCGAAATGCACCTGAACCAGCTCCGTTCTTTTCTAGGGCTAGTTGAATACTATGCAAAATTTGTGGCCAACTTCTCAGACAGAACAGTGCATTTGCTTGAGCTTCTGAAAAATAATGCCAAGTATGTGTGGTCAAATGAGTGTGGTCGTGACTTCAAACTTCTTAAGGAGACAATTGTTCCAGCACACCCTCTGAAGTTGTTTAATATCAATGATCGTTGTATTGTTACTACCAATGCTAGCAACGTTGCTTTAGGGGCTGCTCTTATGCATAAGAGAACTGATAATAAGGAATAAACCATTGCTTTTGCCTCAAAAGCACTTTGGGGGCAGAAAACACCTATTCTACAATTGAGAAGGATGCTCTGGCCTTATGGTGGGGTGTACAGTATTTTACAGTTAACTTGTTGTGGGGAAATGAATTTACTCTGAGAACCGACCATAAGCCTTTGGTAGATCTTTTTACCACTAAAGGAGGTGGCAGGGCCACTCCACGCATAGCTAAATGGCAGTACAGACTGAATGAGTTTAATTATCATCTGGAAAATGTGGCTGGTGTGACGAATCATGTGGCTGATTGCCCTTCCAGATTACCCCTCACTGAGGTTGTTGTTGACAATGTTGGTGAGGACTTGGAGATGGTGTGTGCTGTTGGAGCTGTGGCTGATTCTATTGGAACTGTTCTCTCTGAAATTGATTGGAAGTTAGCTTTGTCCGAAGGCATTGATATCACCAAGGTGATGGACTTCATGGTTCATGGATGGCCCAACAATATGAATTCTCATTCCTGAATTGATTCCCTACAAGAGAGTGTGTGATGAATTGTCTCTTGTGAATGGGATTCTGCTGAGGGGTGGGTTATTGGTCGTACCTATGTCCATGCGCAAGAAGGTCTTAGCTCTGGCTCATAATGGTCACCTGGGCATTTGTGCCATAAAGCGGAGGGTTAGGGAAGACTTTTGGTGGCCGGGTGTGGAAAGGTCCGTTGAACATTGTGTTTGGGATTGTGGTGCGTGTGTTTTGAGTGATAAAACCCAAGTAACCTAGCTTTTTCCCATCAATTCCATTGGTGCAAGTTGGCTTTTGGTGTGGCTGGTCCTTTTGGTGGGATGGGAAACTCTCCCAAATACGCTTTGGTGTTAATTGACTACATGTCTAAGTGGCCTGAGGTGAGGTTTGTGAATGGTATCAATTCGGCAACGATCACCTAATTTTTCAGGGAGGTCTTTGTGAGGGGTTTTCAGAAGATTTGGTGACTGACAACAGCACCCAATTGATGTCCATGGAGATGCAGGAATTTTTGAAGGAGCATGGCATCAAGCATATCCTTACCGCACTTTATCATCCCGCAGCAACGGTTTGGTTGAGCGCCTTAACTGTGTCATTAAGGATCAACTACAGTTGGCTTTTATCAATGGTTTTGACTGGAGAAATGTTATCTCCGACATGTTGTGGGCAATGAGAATCACTACTCACGCAAGTACAGGCATGTCTCCTTTCACCTGGTTAAGGGGTAGGGTGGCTGGTTTTAAGCTGAATAAAGATTGGATGTCGAGAAAGGAAGTTGATCTGCAGAAGCTGAGTAATGTGGCTGATGTCAGGGACGCTGCTCAGTCCAAGTATGCGTCAGATTGTATTAGAGTATCCCTGGTGTGCATTGGTGACTGGGTGAGGTTGAATAAACCTGTATTTGTTCGCAAGGGTTTCTCTCGGTTTTCTCCTCCGGTTAGAGTGAAGTAGGTGAGAGACCACGTGGTTGTGTTAGAGAATGGTAAGATCTGGAACAAAAGTGCTATCTCTGTAGTGCCGGAGTCAAAAGCTAAGTATGTGAGAGGCAAATTTGGGGTCCATACACCTTGCATTGCTGTGCCTCCTGTGGCTGGTAATCGGAGTGTACCTGCTCATTCCAGGAAGATTATTCCCTGGGGATGTTCTTCTAGAACAAGGGTTGCTCCATCCAGATTCCAAGATTATGTTAGGTATTAGGTCTTGTTACCTTGCTTTGTGTCTTTTTTTCTGTTTAATATGTCAGCTATGTTGTGTTATTTCGCTGTTTTTTCATTGTGAAGGAGGGGGGGGTTGGGATCTCGTGCTCTGTTCTCATGTATTACTTCTCAGTGTTCTCTGTGTGGAACCTGGAGTGCGTGGATTCTGCAGTTGCTACTGGGGAAGCTGTGGGACTGGACTGGATTAAAGAAGCTTGTCCAACCTATCTGTTTGCCATCTTCTTTTCAGACGGTCCAACCCCATTACCTGATGGGAGAGAATGAAAGATCCCATCTTGGTTTCGAGATGGACACCCTTTATGGAACATCAGACAGCTGCATGATGATTTCTCAGCATGCCAGGTCCTGTTATGTTTCATTTAGATGCCCTAATATAGGTATAGTTTCAGATGCCCTAATACAGGCATAATCTTTCACCTACATTAGTTCCCTATACTCCACAATAATGGGCTCTGACGGCTGAACCTTATCGAGTCTGTGGTTTGGGTGCAGAAGGAGGGTCTTTCCTGAACAATAGGCCTCCTGTAACATCTTCGGTGTGCTCATCCAGTATGAATAATTCATTAGGAACCAGGCAAGTGCTACACACCACCTTCCACACCACCTCCCTAATATCAACGTAAATGGTTCATCGCATACGTCATCTTCCTACCCAACAATGGCTAACACAAGACACTAGGGACAAAGGGACTGTACTGATATTAAGAATGATATATTGACCATTGGCTCCATTTGGCATAATTGACTCAATTTTCTGTGCTGATTCCGTCTTGTGTAACAGGCTCCATTTTCTGTGCTCGCACGTAGCTGCAAAGTGGGGAGAGCATGTTTTCGCTCTTCACTTGTTTTTGCTCTTCACCGATCAGATAACCATGGGCAATGAACGCACGTAGCTGCAAAGTGAGGAGAGCATGTTTTTGCTCTTCACTTGTTTTTCGCTCTTCACCGATCAGATAACCAAGGGCAATGAACTCCGCTCCGCTAGCAGAGGCTGCTGAGATTTTTTAACTATGCATTACATTAAAAACACGGAATTGAAGCAATAATTCCGACTCGCCATGTAGTAGAGTTAACTACTACACCCACACCCCTTGATCAAACAATTTTACCTTTACATGCTAAAAAGAAAAAAAAAAAAAAGCATATAACCAATTCACAAAAGTGAACTGTAAAAAATACCAGGTAATGAGAGAGGTGATGATTTTGAGGTCACCCCTAACCTAGGGGTAGGGCAAGCAGATGCATTGAACACAAAGAGCATATGATACTGAACGATTCGGTGGTGGTCCCATCCACCTAGGACCACCCCCAGCAAAGTAATGGGCAAAAATACAATGCCAACGAAAGGCCTGGCAAAGCATTATGGGGCGAGATTCTGGAGTGCAGTGAATATTATAGTATTAGCTCTCAGCTGAGCCGGAGAGCCTGCCTCTTGAGGAATGTTTTGATATTGGATACTATAATATTCACTGCTCTCTAGAATATCGTACCATAATGCTTTGCAGGGCCTTTGGTTGTGATTGTATTTTTGCCCATAATTGAGCGTGGAGTGGTCCTAGGAGGATGGGACCACTCATCTTTGAAGAATCTGGTGCCTGATTAGAGTTATCCTTTTCAGAATTACTTTTTCCAGGGTTTGGCTTAAAGATTATCTCTGTCTAGAGAGGCATATATATCTTCGATGATCTTAGGAAATTCACATTCCTTATGTGCAGGAGTGAATTCTCTCAGGTGTTGGTAAATAGCCACTGCTGCTGCCTCCCCTTTTATGTTACTTAACATAATTGCTGATACCTTGGCAAGATAGCCCATTAGTTTCATGCCTAGAATCAAGGCAAGACCTGTCCCGTTCTCATTGTATGATGCTAAGACAGGCGTGGTTGCACCGTTTCTGCTGAGCGGACCGAGTCTCACATGTTTAGTTGTATGGGGTAGGGCGCCTTTAAACCAGTTAATATGTTCTTGGTACGTTAACAGGACTTCTAAGTCCACGTATGGGAAATACTCATCAGAAGGTTCAACTTCAATGTAGGTATGCAACAACTGTGTGAGTGCATCTGCAGGTGGGAATTTAACCCAAGAGTAGAATACCTCTGTTCTGTATGCCTCGTGTGCCTCAACCACGAAGGTAACATCTCCATCCATCACCAGGAGGCCATGTTATAATAATTTCATGGTAACTGCCTGTCTGAAATTTTCTGAAATATTTAATCCACCTAATTGTTCTCCAATGTAATTTCCGTATTTGGACATGGTTAAAGAAAAAGGTATTTGAAACAAAAATGAATTTAATGAGATTTGATATGCACATTGCTGGAATTTTGTATCCTTCAAGCTTGATAAACCCACAGCCAATACATAGGGTGTACTTACTCAGCTGAGGCAGATTTGTTTCCCTTCTCACTACGGACATCTCTGGTTAAATGTGAGTAGGGATCTCTGAGAACACATGACTGGACTACTCAGATTTGACCTTTAAATAGCGCCTAGTCAACGTTGGTGGGGCCATGTCATGTAGGTCCTACCAATCTGTATGACCTGCACAATGTTTGGACAACATAAATTAAGGGCTTGGTGCCAAGACTAATTCCAGACACCCTGCAGGATATGTTGGCCTATAAACCAGCTAGCTCACAGTGCTACCAAAAGCTCCCCTAGCCTAACAGGGAGAGAATGGTTTCTGGCAACCACTAAACATGACAACCCTGTCTCCTCAGGGATCATGGAAATGTTACAGAATCGTTCGCACTGTCACTCTTGCTTACTTACTACTCAGAGAAATATACAGAGAATAGATAGTGGGACATTTTCAATTATATTTATTGAACCAACGTTATTCTTGCATAAAATACATGTGCTGTAATGATTAGGAGACAGAAGCAGCTAAACGTGATTACAAGCACCAAAAGTGTAAATAGTAGGTAGAGTTCTACCATGGTGCTAAGCAGTTGTATATATGCAGGCATATGAACAAGGCAGTAATCTAGCGTACTCCTACTATGCAACCCCTAATCTAAGTGTTCCTAGAGTATGTGTAGGTGCAAAGCCAGGAATCCCTCCAAGGGACGATCCAACCCCATTACCAGATGGGAAAGAATGAAGGACACCACCTTGGTCTCAAATTGGACACCCTTTATGGGATGTCAGACTGCTGCGATATGATTTCTCAGCAGGCGAGGACCTTCGTGTCAGTAGAAGTGTCTCCTCTACTAATCTATCTGGATGCTCATCTTTTACAATATGAAGCAGCCTGGCGAAGTGTTCATAGATTAGTGATGTTATGGATATTTCGATAGCCTTGTCGCTGCGTGGATAAAGATAGTGATGACATTTGTACATGGTACAAAACAAGACCTTGTACATGATGTGCAGGGCGTTGTGATAATGTTGCCAGAAGCTAGATGTAAAACAAGTTTAGTTTCAGAGAACCTAATCCAACATTGTCGTGCATGCAAATGTGTGCTAAGGTTCACTGATAGAATATCGATGTCACAAACATTGATGTTCTAAATATCGAAAAAAAAATATCTACTGCAAAAATATCGATTCCCATACCTTAACAGGTAAGTACAAAAATAATGAATCAAAAATATCAAGGTAAAAAATATATATGTAAAAAATATTGATTCAAAAATATATATAAAATGAAATAACATATATTAAATATTAATATTATTTTAAACAAATTAAATTACATTTATTATACATCTTAACCAAATAAAACAAATAAACGTAATTAAAAAATTATAAACACACAAACATAATAATGTATACATATACATATATTTTCTTTAAAATATTTTATTAAATAACATCTTTCTTTAATTTTTCAACTTTAAAATTATACCAAAATAAAATATATATATATCAATTATTTAAAATAAAAAAACATTCTTGAATAAATTAAAACATTAAACAATTTAAAAAAATGTAAACTTACATTTCACAATACAATAAATGCAACAGAGAGGAAAGTGCTGGATAGCAGAATAATTAAATTTACTATTCCAACTCCAGTGTGTGCAACAGTAGGGAAAGTGTTGGTTAGCGGAGGGGAAATAATTACTATTTCCTCTCCAAAGAGTGAAACAGTAGGGAAAGTGAGATAGAGACTCGGAGAAGATGGCGGCCGACTAAGGAGTTCGGTCGGGAGCACCGTGTTCTGAACCACACAAAACAAACCAAGATATGGCCATCGATAGCAAAATTCAACTGGTTTAAAGATTGAAATCACGCGGATTAGGAGCAGATCCATAAAAAATGTGTAACTGAGGCACAAGACGAAGTACCTGCTTCGGCATCGGCATCGCGGTCCCGCTGCCGGCCGGCATCTGTATCGGTGTCGGTGTCGCGTCCCTGCTGCCGGTCAGCATCGATATCAGCAACGGCACTGTTGGCGTTGTCCGGCTGTCATCGCGGGGGTCACTCATGTGAAGCATCCCGGAAGGGGTTTGACACCCGACCCTGGCGCAGGGGAGCAGACCAGAAGTATTGCCGCACCGGTCCGCGGGAGTGTGGGCGGAAGCATCCGAGGCTCATCGCAGCAGCAGGAGGGCCACCCGCAGAGTTTCCTTCCGGGGGAGAGCTGTGGTAGCAGCTGAAACAGCATACGGGGAGGAAGAGCGAAGAGCAGCTCCACCCATAGCAACCACAGCAACACGGGCAGCTCAGACTGGGGGAGAGCAGACTGCACAATCATCACAGAATGGCGGAGGACTGAAGGACAGCACGAATATGAGCCGGTAAGTGTGCAAGGCTTTGGTTGTGAATTAAAATCTGACAAAGAGCTAGCGGAAACGGGAGCAGGGCAGGGAGAAACTTTTGCAGAGGTGTTTCTGGGTTCTTTCCCAAGGGTATCTGGCAATCAAGGGGCAGTAGTGGCTGGGAACCTGGAAGGCATTAAGGTCCCCCCTACCACCAGTAGAGGTTTTAAGAGTGGATCTATTGAAGGAGAGGGTTATTGCCTCAGGAGTAGACATTTGCCCGTTAAAGGGAGCACTGACTCCAGTACACTCTCAGCCAAAGACACCAAAATCAATAAAGTTAGCAAAGAGGAATCTCCAACACTGGCTAACGTACTGACCAAAGTGGCAAGAAGACACAATAAAAAGTATATCTCCGGGCAGCCACAAGCCCCGTTGTCCAGGGCAAGTCGCGTTAACCTAAAAACACCAGGTTTGTGCAATATACAGAAAATCACCCCCTCCCTGAGATCCTACTTCAGGGTTCAGGATAAGGAATCAGAATCAGGAAGTAGAGGATCACAGATACTGGAGAAAACTACGAGCAACACCACCACAGAACCATCTTGTCCGCCTTGTTCTCCTTTGGTAGGAGTTACTAAACCAAAAGTCATAAGAATGGCAGAGAAAACTAAGGTTGGAAGCACAGAAATAGCGACGAGCAATAGATTCCAAGTTCTCTCTACACAGGAATTAGAAACTGGAGGAAAAGCACTAGAAGGTGCTGGAAAAGGAGTTGCTGCCAAGGAGCGGCAGGAACTAACCCAGATATCAGTCAAAACCCAGTAGCCTCTGTAAATCGTCACTCAGAAAACATCCTAGAAGAGACGAAGGAAATGAGAGTCAACTTTGCGATCTCAGAGAGAAATCAAACAAAGATACAAGAAGCCTGTGAGGTACTCGATCAAAAAATAAATACACTCATCGATAGAGTGTCGCAGGTGGAGGTGGAAGTAGAGCTACTGAGCAAGAAAATAGAGACCAATCGTGAAGAGATAACTAAGTTGAAAACTAGAGAAACGGAGATCAGCGAAAGGATGGAATCCCTGGTAAACCATGCTAGGAAGAACAACCTCAAAATCCTAAATGTGCCTGAAGGTATTGAAGGGAAAGATATAAAAGGGTTCATGATTCAGCTACTGGAGGAGAAAATCCCCTGGACTAAATCAGCTAACCTTGCAGAAGATATCCAAAGGATACATCGAGATCCTTTCAGGAAAGGGAAACCGAGGAAAAATCCCCCAAAAAATTTTGATCGATTTCATGACATATTCCCCGAAAGAGAGATTCCTGAGTGAGGGTCTCAAGGCTGGCTCGTTTCCCAAAGATGATTAGTCTTTCAGAATCAGGTCTGACATATCTAGAACAACCCAAGACAGGCAGTGGGAGTTGGGTCAGCATATGCCACAATTAAGATCACTTGGTGCCACTGTTCAAATGCGCTTCCCAGCCTCCCTGAAAATCATGTGGGATAATAAAATGCATAACATGAGTGACCCGAAGGAAGTTGAAGGCCTCATAGAGCAAATCACAAAGGAATGATCACTCCTAAATTATACGATATAAACTATAGTCTGAACTTTAATGGCGATAGACGGCAAACATTGTAAATATTGGTGAAGGGCAAGGAGCTCAAAAAGTGCAGAAAATCTGCCCAGGAAAAAGAAGAAAAGGGAGGATTCTCCAGGGAGGGGGGGGGGGGGTTCATAAAAAATATACATCACAAAACTTTGAAACAGAAAAAAAGCATAACACGAGGTGGGGAGCAAAATGGCGAAAAAAAGAAGAAATGTCCTAAAAGCAAATCCAAGAGGAGAAAGGGTACCCCTAAGCAAATTACAAAGGATTAAAGAAGAAGATGCCGGTCGCGGGTAATAAGGCCAAAGAAAAGAGGCTCAACATTTTATCTTGGAATACAAATGGGCTATGGATAAAAAGATTGAAGATCCTGGAATACATACAAAATATTGATTGTGAAATAATTTTACTTCAGGAAACTCACTTATTAAAAGAAGATGCGTTGATATGCAAAAGTCAAAGATGGGTGGATCACTGTATATGCACAAACCAAGACTGTAATGTAAAGGGCGTAGCAATTATATTGAAAAAAATATTTGAAAGCAATCATTGAAAAAACTGAAATAGATAAAAAAAGGCAGATGGATAATTGTAAAAGCAAAAATACACAATAATTCCTATACTGTAGCAGGATACTACGGTGCTAACATGGACGATCCTGAGCCCCTGCAAAAAATATATTCTCATTTAATGACAGCACAAGCCCCGATAATAATGGGTGGGGATTTTAACATAATATTAAATCCCAAGGAAGATCGATATCCAGCAAAAAATCTTCCCAATCTACCAAAAATTAGAGAATGGGTTGGGATGTGCATTAGAGACTTGGGGCTTGTAGATGTTTGGTAAGAAAAGGGAAATAAAAATCACAGATTCACCCTGCAGAACAAATGGCTAGGGCATGCCTCTAGAATCGATTTCTTTTTGATTGATAGAAGCTTGGTTGACTGCACAAATAAGGTTGAACATATCCCAGAACATATTTCAGACCACTCAGCTGTGCAACTCAGCCTCTACCTAAAAACCTCCCCTTGTAATCGGAGATGGACAGTGAACAGAGCTATATTTGCGGATACATCTTGCATCGATAAGCTGGCTGAAGAGACAGATCTTTTCTTTCAACTAAATAAAGAAAGTACAACAAAACAGATAGCCTGGGATGCATATAAAGCCTTTCTTAGGGGGAGAATCATAAGCATCACAGAGCATAGAAACAAGGAGAATAAGTCCTTTATTAAACAAATTGAAAAGGATCTGGTAACATTGGATGTAGAGCACACGAAAGCAAAAACTGCACAAGAAAAGGGGGTAATAGAGGAAAAAAAGAAAAGAAAGAGAGTAGAACTAGCAGATTTCCTTGATTTAAAGGTTAGAGACAGATGGGAGGCCAGTAAATTATCACAATACGAGTATGGCGAAGGTTGTGGGAGAATTCTGGCTTGGAAAACAAGAACAGAATCAAGGCGAAATAGGGTTACGAAGATTCAGAAGGAAGCCCAACCTGGCTGTTACTGTTAGATATGGAAATTAGACGAGAATTTAAAGATTTTTTTGATAAAGTATATATGGAAGAAACAACTAGACCTAAAGAGCAAATACAAAGCTTTCTAGATAGGATAACAACTCCAGTAGCGCTGGGGGTCCGCACCGTACATACGGGGGTGGGGGTACGCTCCGTACATACGGGGGGCTGGGGGGTACGGGGGTACGCTCCGTACATACGGGGGGCTGGGGGTACGGGGGTACGCTCCGTACATACGGGGGGCGGGGGAGAGGGGTACGGCGCGTACCGGGCCCCCTAATCAGCTCGCATCGCTGCGTACTTAGCTTTTCCGGCACTTTTTAGGTGCCGTAAAAATTTTCCCATCCGGACTGCAGTCGGTGCGAATCGTAATTGCTGGTACGTAAAAACATGCCTAACTCCGTCCGGACGTCACGTCCGCTGTGTCCCGGATCACATTTGTATGTATTTTTCTGTCGGTTGGTCTTTTCTCCGAATCGTACGGGAATGGTGTTTCCGTACGAATCGTAATTGCATGTTTGTAAAGTTTTACAACCCGGTACGAGTCGGACAGAGAAAAAGCTCCGACCCACGGTTTGTACCGGGTTTTTCCAGGATCGTAATCGACCCCGAGTCTGGGAAAAGAAAGTTGCATTATATGCAGACGACTTAATGATATTCACCGGTGACCTAAATAGCTCACTTCCAAAGATAGAAAAGATTATAGATCAGTTTGGGGCAGTTTCAGGATACCTTGTGAATCAATCAAAAACGGAAATCTTAGAGTGGAAACCCATTAGTAAAGGAAAAAATAAAATACTCAGGGATAGAATACATAAAAGACTTAGGTGCCTTACGATCCGGTAAAAACCGGGTACGAACCGTCGGTCGGAGCGTTTTCCCCGTCCGACTCGTACCCGGTCGTAAAACTTTACAAACATGGAATTACGATTCGCACGGAAACACCATTTCCGTACGAATCGTAAAAAACACCGACCGACGAAAATATACATACGAATGTGATCCGGGAATGCTGCGACGTGACGTCGGGACGCTTTCAGGCAGCGTTTCACGACCCAGGAATTACGATTCGAACCGACAGCAGTCCGGACGGCAATATTTTCACGGCACCCAAAAAGTGCCGCAAAAGCGAAGTACGGCGCGAATCGACCAGAGTAGGTGGCCCGGTACGCACCGTACCCCCCCGCCGCCGTAGGTACGCGCCGACCCCCCCCCCAGCCCCCGTAGGTACGCGCCTAACCCCCCCCCAGCCCCCGTAGGTACGCGCCGAACCCCCCTGTATGTACACCCGTGTACGTGTCGAACCCCCCGTGTACGTTCGAGTCGAACCCCCCGTGTACGTTCGAGACGTACCCCCCCGTGTATGTACGGTGCGTACCCCCCGTGTATGTACGGTGCGTACCCCCCGTGTATGTACGGTGCGTACCCCCCGTGTATGTACGGTGCGTACCCCCCCGTGTACGTTCGAGTCGAACCCCCCGTGTACGTTCGAGTCGTACCCCCCCGTGTATGTACGGTGCGTACCCCCCGTGTATGTATGGTGCATACCCCCCGTGTATGTATGGTGCGTACCCCCCGTGTATGTATGGTGCGTACCCCCGTGTATGTACGGTGCGTACCCCCCGTGTATGTACGGTGCGTACGTTCGAGTCGAACCCCCCCGTGTACGTTCGAGTCGTACCCCCACCCGTGTATGTACGGTGCGTACCCCCCCGTGTATGTACGGTGCGTACCCCCGTGTATATACGGTGCGTACCCCCCCGTGTATGTACGGTGCGTACCCCCCGTGTATGTACGGTGCGTACCCCCCCGTGTATGTACGGTGCGTACCCCCCCGTGTATGTACGGTGCGTACCCCCCGTGTATGTACGGTGCGTACCCCCCCATGCATGTACGGTGCGTACCCCCGTGTATGTACGGTGCGTACCCCCCGTGTATGTATGGTGCGTACCCCCCGTGTATGTACGGTGCGTACCCCCCGTGTACGTTCGAGTCGAACCCCCCGTGTACGTTCGAGTCGTACCCCCCTGTGTATGTACGGTGCGTCCCCCCGTGTATGTACGGTGCGTACCCCCGTGTATGTACGGTGCGTACCCCCCGTGTATGTACGGTGCGTACCCCCCGTGTACGTTCGAGTCGAACCCCCCCGTGTACGTTCGAGTCGTACCCCCACCCGTGTATGTACGGTGCGTACCCCCCCGTGTATGTACGGTGCGTACCCCCCGTGTATGTACAGTGCGTACCCCCCGTGTATGTACGGTGCGTACCCCCCGTGTATTTACGGTGCGTATCCCCCGTGTATGTACGGTGCGTACCCCCCGTGTATGTACGGTGCGTACCCCCGTGTATGTACGGTGCGTACCCCCCCGTGTACGTTCGAGTCGAACCCCCCCGTGTACGTTCGAGTCGTACCCCCACCCGTGTATGTACGGTGCGTACCCCCCCGTGTATGTACGGTGCGTACCCCCGTGTATGTACGGTGCGTACCCCCCCGTGTATGTACGGTGCGTACCCCCCGTGTATGTATGGTGCGTACCCCCCGTGTATGTACGGTGCGTACCCCCCCGTGTATGTACGGTGCGTACCCCCCCGTGTACGTTCGAGTCGAACCCCCCCGTGTACGTTCGAGTGGTAACCCCCCGTGTATGTACGGTGCGTACCCCCCGTGTATGTACGGTGCGTACCCCCCCGTGTATGTACGGTGCGTACCCCCATGCATGTACGGTGCGTACCCCCCGTGTATGTACGGTGCGTACCCCCCCGTGTATGTACGGTGCGTACCCCCTGTGTATGTACGGTGCGTACCCCCCCGTGTATGTACGGTGCGTACCCCCCCGTGTACGTTCGAGTCAAACCCCCCGTGTACGTTCGAGTCGTACCCGCTGGGGGTACGCACCGTACATACACGGGTGGGGGTACGACTCGAACGTACACGGGGGCGTTCGACTCGAACGTACACGGGGGGTACGCACCATACATACACGGGGGGTACGCACCGTACATACACGGGGGGGTACGCACCGTACATACACGGGGGGGGTACGACTCGAACGTACACGGGGGGGTTCGACTCGAACGTACACGGGGGGGTTCGACTCGAACGTAGACGGGGGGTACGCACCGTACATACACGGGGGGGTACGACTCGAACGTACACGGGGGGGTTCGACACGTACACGGGTGTACATACAGGGGGGTTCGGCGCGTACCTACGGGGGCTGGGGGGGGGTCGGCGCGTACCTACGGGGGCTGGGGGGGGTCGGCGCGTACATACGGGGGCTGGGGGGGGTCGGCGCGTACCTACGGGGGCTGGGGGCTGGGGGCGCGTATGCGGGCACGTCTCCATGGTTGCTATGGGAGTTCGGTGCGGACGGTGATTTTTCCATCCGGTTGTAACCTCGGACGCACGGGATGGATCGTGATTCCTCGGTCGGACTTCACCTTTCACGTTTGTACGGTAAATCGTCCGAGGACGTGTCGGACACATTTTCCGACCCGAGGACGTGTGGGGAATGATTCCCAATGCGGTTCGTATGGACTTTTTACCATGCGAATCGTGATTGCCAGTTCGTACGGCACTTGTACGATTCGTACGGTAAAAAGACCGGATACGAGTCGCACGGGGATATTTTTTACCGGATCGTGATCGGCACCTAAGACGGGATAGCTAGCATGAATTTCTCTAGAACTCATAAAGATATAAGAAAACTTCTCAAGGCCTGGTCGGGTTTACAACTGTCCTTTTTGGGTAAATCTAACCTGATTAAAATGAGTATACTACCTAAATTCACATACTTATTTAATTCTATCCCGTTGGATTTTAAGACAGAACAGATAAAAAAAACTGCAAGGGGAGATATCCAGTTTCATTTGGGCAGCCAAGGGGGTAAGGATGGGATAGAAAAAACTGAGAAGAAATAAGGTACATGGAGGAATCGCAAGCCCAGATATACTCGAGTACTGCAGAGCCTTCCAATTCAAGAACATATGGAGACTTCTGGGTAATCGGGAAACATGGCCGACATACATGGAAGCCTTAGTCGACTCTGACAGAGACCATTTCCTTTATAAATTTGGTCACCCCAAATTCTTCAAAAAGATTAAATTAAAGACCTTGAATTCAGCCGCAAAAACTTGGTATAAAATAAGAATGATTTTGAAAATTCCTTACTACAGCAAATATGCACTCATTTGGGATTCACCAGGCACCCCTGAGTGTCTAAAAGACAGTCTAGTGATCCCCATGAGAAAATATGGGTTCACTAGCAAGATTTAAATACTACCAACTCAGTAGTTGGATAAAAGACATAAAGGAAAATCTACAAGGGGATAACGACATTGAACAAAAGCTGTTGAATACAAATCCCTTCAAAAAGGAGATATCATTTTGGTATTGGGCTATCATAAGAGTAGGCAAAACAGAATATAAAGTCCAAAATTAAATCTGGGAGAAAGCCTTTTTAAGGCTGGACATTTCTCACTACTGGCAAACCTCAATGGCAATTCTTGGGCGCGTGGTAAATCAGCCCCACTGAAGAAAAACCACTTGTTCACGGTACACAGTTCATACTGGACACCCAAAAAACTGACTAAAATGAACAGTAATATGAGAAAAAAAGTGCCCCAAATGTGGGGAAGAAAGAGCGGATGACCTGCACATGTTCCGGTACTGCATTGAGCTGGAAGAATTCTGGAAATAAATTGGGAAGACTCTTTCCGAGGTGCTGGAACAGCCCATAGAGGTAAGCATGGAAACAGTTATTTTTTAGATTAATCAACAAAACACAAATTACCCCTCACTGAATAGGGATCAGGAAAATATCTTCCTTCTATTCATACTGCTTGCCAGAAGGGAGATATGTATTAACTGGGTAAAAATCACACCACCAACACACAAAGAATGGCTGGCTTCTATATTAAGGGTGTACAAATTAGACAAACAAGGAAAAAAAAGTAAGAATTAAAAATTTTGGAATATTTGGGAACATTATAACCAAGCAAACAATAGGGTGTCTAATGATTAAGGCAATGGCAACACAGATTTCAAGCTGGGTCTTGAACCGAGTAGTCACCATGACTAGCTCCCCCCAATTCCAACAATCTTGTGCCCGGAGATGGACAAAAAGGGGTCCCAGAGGTCAAGGCTAGATCCATCCCCCCACATAACACTGTAAGGTTTCGGTGTATCGGATACAGAGGTGCCGATCACGATCCGGTAAAAAATATCCCCGTGCGACTCGTATCCGGTCTTTTTACCGTACGAATCGTACAAGTGCCGTACGAACTGGCAATCACGATTCGCATGGTAAAAAGTCCATACGAACCGCATTGGGAATATTTCCCCACACGTCCTCGGGTCGGAAAATGTGTCCGACACGTCCTCGTACGATTCACCGTACAAACGTGAAAGGTGAATTCCGACCGGGGAATCACGATCCATCCCGGGCGTCCGAATGTACAACCGTATGGTGAAAAGACCGTCCGCACCGAACTCCCATAACGACCACGGAGACGTCCAAACAGGTGCCCGGTACGTGCCGTACCCCCCCCCCAGCCCCCGTAGGTACGTGCCGACCCCCCCCCAGCCCCCGTAGGTACGCGCCGACCCCCCCCAGCCCCCGTAGGTACGCGTCGAACCCCCCCCCAGCCCCCGTAGGTACGCGCCGACCCCCCCCCAGCCCCCGTAGGTACGCGTCGAACCCCCCTGTGTGTACACCCTTGTACTCGTCGAACCCCCCGTGTATGTACGGTGCGTACCCCCCGTGTATGTACGGTGCGTACCCCCCCCGTGTACGTTCGAGTCGTACCCCCCGTGTACGTTCGAGTCGTACCCCCCCGTGTACGTTCGAGTCGAACCCCCCCGTGTACGTTCGAGTCGTACCCCCCCGTGTACGTTCGAGTCGTACCCCCCCCGTGTACGTTCGAGTCGTACCCCCCCGTGTACGTTCGAGTCGAACCCCCCTGTGTACGTTCGAGTCGTACCCCCCCCCGTGTACGTTCGAGTCGTACCCCCCCCGTGTACGTTCGAGTCGTACCCCCCCGTGTACGTTCGAGTCGAACCCCCCCGTGTACGTTCGAGTCGAACCCCCCCGTGTACGTTCGAGTCGTACCCCCCCGTGTATGTTCGAGTCGTACCCCCACCCGTGTATGTACGGTGCGTACCCCCCCCGTGTACGTTCGAGTCGTACCCCCCCGTGTACATTCGAGTCGAACCCCCCCGTGTACGTTCGAGTCGTACCCCCACCCGTGTATGTATGGTGCGTACCCCCCCCGTGTACGTTCGAGTCGTACCCCCCCCGTGTACGTTCGAGTCGAACCCCCCCATGTACGTTCGAGTCGAACCCCCCCGTGTACGTTCGAGTCGTACCCCCCCGTGTACGTTCGAGTCGTACCCCCCCGTGTACGTTCGAGTCGAACCCCCCCCGTGTACGTTCGAGTCGTACCCCCACCCGTGTATGTACGGTGCGTACCCCCAGCGCTACGCGCTGGGGGTACGCACCGTACATACACGGGTGGGGGTACGACTCGAACTTACACGGGGGGGTACGCACCGTACATACACGGGTGGGGGTACGACTCGAACGTACACGGGGGGGTACGCACCGTACATACACGGGTGGGGGTACGACTCGAACGTACACGGGGGGTTCGACTCGAACGTACACGGGGGGGTACGCACCGTACATACACGGGTGGGGGTACGACTCGAACGTACACGGGGGGGTTCGACTCGAACGTACACGGGGGTACGCACCGTACATACACGGGGGGTTCGACGCGTACAAGGGTGTACACACAGGGGGGTTCGACGCGTCCCTACGGGGGCTGAGGGGGGGGTCGGCGCGTCCCTACGGGGGCTGGGGGGGGTCGGCGCGTACCTACGGGGGCTGGGGGGGGTCGGCGCGTCCCTACGGGGGCTGGGGGGGGGTCGGCGCATACCTACGGGGGCTGGGGGGGGGTCGGCGCGTACCTACGGGGGCTGGGGGGGGGTCGGCGCGTACCTACGGGGGCTGGGGAGGGGTACGGTGCGTACCGGGCCACCTACTCTGGTTGATTCGCGCCGTACTTCGCTTTTGCGGCACTTTTTGGGTGCCGTGAAAATATTGCCGTCCGGACTGCTGTCGGTTCGAATCGTAATTCCTGGTTCGTGAAACGCTGCCTGAAAGCGTCCCGACGTCACGTCGCAGCATTCCCGGGTCACATTCGTATGTATATTTTCGTCGGTCGGTGTTTTTTACGATTCGTACGGAAATGGTGTTTCCGTGCGAATCGTAATTCCATGTTTGTAAAGTTTTACGACCGGGTACGAGCCGGACGGGGAAAACGCTCCGACCGACGGTTCGTACCCGGTTTTTACCGGATCGTGATCGGCACCAGAGTGTTTAAAGGGGCCCATGACTCCTCCAAAACTCCTAAAAAATCTTTGCTTGATGAGGACAAAAAAAAAAACCAAAAGAAACAGTAGGGAAGTGCTAGCTAGCGGAGGGGTAAAAATTACTATTCCCACTCCAAAGAGTGCAACAGTAGGGAAAGGGTTGGATAGCAGAGGGGTACAAATTACTATTCTGACTCCAGTGAGTGTAAAAGGTAGGGTAATTGTCGATAGCAGAGGAATTAAGGGGCATATCAGCAACAACCGGCGATAATTATCGCTAAGCGCACTTAGCGCTAGGATAATTATCTCTGGCTATCGCTTGTTTTTATCACGGAGATAGCGTGCTATCAGCAACGCTTATCTCCAGAGCGATAAAAATACCCGAGTTAGCTGCCAAATGTGCACTTATCGCTGGGATTCCAGCGATAATCGCACAACGTTTGGCGCTACGCTGTTAATAGGGCAGGGCATGCTTAACCATGGTATCCACCTTCCATTGGATATCATGGCTAAGTCAAACAAAAAGCAGGCGTAAGGAAAGGAGCGATAACCGCGGTTAGCGCTACTTTTCTTATTGCTATGCTTGTTTGCGTGCTGATTGATAATTGGAGAAATGTCGATTAGCGACATTTCACCAGTTATTTTCGGAAGGAACGCCCACTTTGCATCTCATTAGAGATGCAAAGGGAGGAGGAGGAAAAAAGGGTGCTAACATGCGATTTTGCATGTTAGCACCCTCTTGTTGATAGGGCGATAGTTTTATCTCCGCTTTTTTGGCTTTTAAAGCAAAAAAACGGATATAAAGCCCTTGCTGATATGCCTCTCAATGTACTATTCCAAATCCAGTGAGTGCAAAAGTAGGGAAAATGTTGGATAGCGGAAGGGTAAAAATGACTATTCCCACTTCAAAGAGTGCAACAGTAGGGAAAGTGTTGGATAGCGGAGGGGTAAAAATTACTATTCCCACTCCTCTGAGTGGAAAAGTAGGGTAAGCTTTTGATAGCCGAGAACGTAAATTTACTATTCCAACTCCAGTGAGTGCACCAGTAGGGAAAATGTTTCATAACGGAGGGGCATAAATTACTATTCCGCTCCAATAACTGCAACAGTAGGGAAAGTATTAGATAGCTGAGGGATAGAATTACTATTAGCACTCCAAAGAGGGCAACGGTAGGGAAAATGTTTGATAGCGGAGGGGTAAAAATCACTATTCCCACTGAAGTGAGTGCAACAGTAGGGAAAGTGTTGGATAGCGGAGGGGGAAAAATTACTAATAACACTTAAACAATTTAAAAAAAAAATTATTACAAAATTAAAAATGTTATAATAATAAATAAACAATATATACATCATAAATGTATTTATTTTATTTCTTACCCTATAACACCACACCAGTAACAACACACTTTAACATTTTTTATTACATTTATTTCCATAATTAACATAATTAATAATCAATTAAAATATATTATTTATAAAAATAAATTCATTGAGTACACATGCTTTAACACTATAATATCCACAACACAGTATTAGATAGCGGAGGGATAAAAATTACTATTAGCACTCCAACGAGGGCAACGGTAGGGAAAATGTTTGATAGCGGAGGGGTAAAAATTACTATTCCCACTGAAGTGAGTGCAACAGTAGGGAAAGTGTTGGATAGCGGAGGGGCAAAAATTACTAATAACACTTAAACAATTAAAAAAACTAAAATTATTACGAAATTTAAAATATTATAAAAATAAATAAACAATATATACAAAATATAAAATTAAATATATTAAACATATAAAAAGAACAAATATTAAAATATTAATTACATATAACAAAAATTTACCAATAATATATAAAATAAATTAATAGATACATTTATACACAATAATTATTTAAAAATAGCAAATGTTAACAAATATTTAAATCATAAATGTATTTATTTTATTTCTTACCCTATAACACCACACCAGTAACAAAACACTTCAACATTTTTTATTACATTTATTTCCATAATTAACATAATTAATAATCAATTAAAAATATATTATTAATAAAAAATAAATTCATTGAGTACACATGCTTTAACACTATAATATCCACAACACACACCTAAATTAAACTATAAAAAATAAAACAAAATTAAATATTATTTTTAACAGTAAAACCATTACTATCTACAACTAATAATTAAATAATTACAATGTATTTATTGCTCACCTTTCACCCCTTTAAAAGTAAAAACAAAACCCAAAAAATAAATTACACAAAATACATATTAAATATTTAACATTAATTAACAACTATATATTAATTTATTAAACACAAATTACTTACCACTGTTTACTCCTATAAACAAAACACACACCTAAAATTAATTACACAATTACCATAATTAATTCCTAATAAATTAATTACAATTAATTAACAAATAATTATTAATCCATCAATTCAAAATAAATTACTTCCCACGCTTCCCACCCTTTACACTTATAAACACCACAACACACACCTAAAATTATTTACACAATTACAGTAATTAATTCCCAATTCACTAATTAAAATTAATGAACAACCAATTATTCATTAAGTTATAATACATTACTTTGCACTTTTAACACTATAATATCTCAATTAAACAATTATTAATAAATAAAAAATATTCAATGAATTTAATATAATTAAATTACTTCCCACCCTATTTCCCTATAAACACACAACCCACTATGGAACTAAAAACGCAAAATTCAAATAAAAAAATATTAATAACTACTAAAAATTATCAATACATTTTATATAATTAAATTACTTCCCACCCTATTCCCCTATAAACCCTCAACCCACTACAGAACTATAAATAGCAAACTAATTAATAACTATTAAAAATGTTACGCATATATTAAAAATACAAACAATTCTTATGTAAAATAAACACATCACATACATATAAAATATATACTAAAATATATAACAATAACAAATCGATATTTTTAGCAACTAAGGAGGTCATTATTAATGTGGGCGGATCGCCACCGCCACACCGGCGGTGGTCACCGCCGGGCCGGCAGTGGTGATCCACCCGTCAAAAACCCCTGTTGCACCCCCGCCATATTAGCATGATGAGGGGCACCGCGGCGGACCGAAAGATAGTCCACCGATTTTCCGCCGGTTGGATTGCCGGCCGGGCAGAAAGGGAGACAATATGGTGGTGGTGCCTTGCAGGCACAGCCTTCAATATTATCATGGGCATTCAGAAAGGCCGACGGAGTTTGCTTTGGCGTCCCGTTACTGGTCCCTGGGGGGTGGGGGGAAGGGGGGCTATACTTGGGGGGTACCTATGTGCTCCTTCATTGGCATACACAAAGTGGCAGGCACCACGCGGTGCATGTCACATTGTGCATGCCAATGCAAAACATGCATATTGAACATTGTGGTGGGTGCTGTCTGAAGCACCGCCCGCCACAATGTTCAATATGCGGGATGCGACCGCCAGGGTGACGGTCGCATCCTAATGGGCACAGCAGGACCGCTGCACCGCTGGCGGTTGGTCCCGTGTACGGTTACGGTGGCGGGCAGCATCGTAATGGTGTCCTATATTTTTGCAAACAATATTTTACACTAAGATATTTTTAACTTCGATATTACGTACCTAAAATCAATATTCTTGACCACGAGAATTTGTCTGTCGATATTTCTGACCCACAATATTTTTAACTTGATATTTGTGCAATTCTATATTTTTGATTCGATTTTCTGTCCCTGCACCCCCGGGAATATAACAACCTTTTCTTCACATATCTTACTATCTACTAAGAACAGTGACTCTTTCTCTCAATTACGAAGTCTTGTCCACCTGCACTGGGAACACAAATGCACATAACATTTCTACGGCAAAGAATGACAGGCAAATTCAAGTGTTAGCTGAAAACGTGAACTTCAAGTATAATGAAATTCGGGTCCATAAGTAAAGCTAAGTTAACCTCTGCACAGGTTACATTATGTACACATATCGATTACACATTTAAATGTATTTTCTCAACACGATCATTAGAAATTGTTAACGCAAATATCAATACGAATTACTCTACGATATATTAATATAGTTTTTCAATTCACATTCTACATACATATACATTTACATTTTCGAAGGCACAGTAATAGATTATAGCGCACTCCTACCCAGCTGATCAAGGTGGGAGCAATTCACGCTCTCCCACACATATTTGCAATTCCAGCACAATGCTGCCTGCAGCTAGGAGATGAGCAGCTTTGATAAAATATCAACAAAACGCACCTTTTACCCACCTGTCTGTTTCGCATTGACTCACTAATGGGCACACCTAACTACAACTAATTGACAACAAAGAATCGGAAGTAAACAAACAGACTGCTTTTCTTTAGAGCACACAATTAATACCAATAACGACTTAAGCAATCCACTAACCTTGGGGTCCGGGCCGGAGTAGCATGCTAATCCCTGGAAGGAGCGTGAATGCCTTGTGAGAGGGTAGCAAGCGCAGTTACAACACATGGGACGGAAAATGACAAGTCTCTCATAGACTATGAACTGTAGTTTAAAAGCAAGACCTGTTTGAAAAAAGTGCAACTGTACAGGACCTCCCCTCCACAATGTAACGTACATTAGACTTATCACCATCAATCCTTGGGTTCTGCCTTAGAGTCCCTCTACTTGCAATTGCTGTGATAGTATCGTGTTACGGCCGCCGTAAGGTATGCGGATAGATGGGCAAGAACAAACAGGAAGCGAGACCCGGTCTAGTCGGTCAGCACCACCAACCGCCACCAACCGTCAAAATGAAGGAAGGTCAGGTTATCAACGCAGACAGTCAAACTTGTCGGCCACCTTTGAACGACAACAAAGCAAGTACAGATGGAGGAGAGGCTGTTTTCCAACACGATTTTGGAAACAAGGGAGAATCGGCTGGCCATCTTTAATTGGTAGAATAATACATGAGCTATATATATACTAGAAGTCAGTAAAACACCCTAAATGGGAATGAGTGCAGAAATCATGACTTCCAGAAACTTTGTGTAAAGTGAACGATACCGTTTTTTCCAGCATGCTTCATTTAAAACATCAAAGCTACAGTCAATTCGTTGATCGGCGTTATCAGTGGCAAAGCAAAACAAACCCAATCACCCTCCTAAGGAAGCCAAAAACCAAATTAATATCCTACCAAAAAAAGTCCAACTGACGGTCTTTATTAAAAATTGTAAAAAGAGTAAAAAAGAAAAAGGGCAAATGGGGAGATGTAAATATAATGTAGCTGGGGAGGATGCTGAAGCTGAGGAATAGGGTTCAGGTCTAACGGGAGGCTCAACATCCTGTGATTGGTGAGAGGGAGGACGGGGAGCAGGCAGAATGGAGCAATGAAGAGGATATGGCGTTATGACTAGAGAGGCCGACTTTGAAGCTCTGGAACCACATTTGAGCCTGAGCTCTGATACCTTCCGAGTGGGGGACAAAAGTAAAAACAAACATGCAGTCGCCAAACACGCAAAATGAAGGGTCTAAAGCTGCATTAACATGCAAGCACAGCAAACAGTAACAGAGCAGGAACCAAGAAATAAATAGTCCCCCAAGGAGAAGATCAATAGCCATGGCATAATGATACCGTACGAAGTACCTGCGCCATGGGAAGAATGAAAGAGAAAAAGGAGAGACAAAGAGGCAGGACTGGCCACTAGCAAGCAAGGATTTTTAAAGGATGCTGAAATAGACAAATGAAAAGCAATGTCAAGCAATAGGTGGATTTGAACTCCACTAGGCATATACAACAGGTTGCTATGTGACAGTGCAAACGCTGTCTAGGTTTGACCTAAAAAGGGGGTCATTTCAGATAATCAGTTTTATTACATGTTCATTACTGCACTGTTCCAGTGGGAAAAAGTGTCACGCTGTGTGTCACACTTAAACAACTTAAATGTCACTCAAAAGCATACAAAAACATGGAAATGTCACACACAACGCAACTGAAAGCTTGGCAGCTATGCAAACCCCTTCAGGGCTTAATACAGCTCTTGTCTGATACACACTATCAGTACAGTGATGGGCAAGGCTGCAACTAGACCCAAATTTCGGGGGAGCTAAGACTCCCAATCACGGCCTGCTCGAGCACTGGTGGTGGCCGTTATGGCAGTCTTTTGTGGCACTCTCCTCCCCCATATCCTAATTCTCCATGAATTCCCTCACTACCACTCTCCAACAGTGCACCTCATCTCTCCATAGCCTCTCTCTGATGTACATTCAAATTTTTATAGTGCTACTCAGAGTTCACTTACACTAAGCTCTGTGATCTGCATGGTACACATTTTGTGCAGCAGGCACGTTAACCCTCCGTGCTACCTTACGATGAGCCAAAAATCCAACTAAACAAAATTATGAACAATAATCACCAGAGTTATCTTGATATTTTTATTGAGGCCTGAAAACGCCCTGATGCACAAGGGTGTAGATGTGCTTTTAAACCAAAAATATTTTTTTAACACTGTGCCAGCCCCCCCCCCACCAAGGTCAACGCAAGCTGCGGCTGCACCAGACGCACTGCCCTAAAGCCTGTCCTACTCCTAGCTATGGAGCAGGAGAAGCATTTCCAGAAATGGGGTGATATCTAACCTCATACCCATTATATGAGGAACAAGATCTATTTGTGTGTTGGGGTGTAATACTCCCCCTAAATTCCATCAAGCAAAACAAGTTCACAGATTTCTTGTAGATGATTTAAAGGAAAGTAGACTTCTCCCCTGAGAACTTTTTCAAACCTTTGGGATCAAATTTGCTAAAAATAACGAAGACCCTTATGGGCTTTAATGAAATATTTGAGTACTATCATGGTGCACAAGGTAAACCTGGCCTTTCCTTGGAGTAGATCTTGTTTTTTTCAAATATCTTAAGTCAGAAATGAGTTCCACTATACAAAGGTCTTCATTTGAGTGAGCCCCTTATGCCAAGGAGTACATTTAATATGAGAGTGCCAGAATTTTACCATTGATACTTCAGCTACAGCCATGGGTACCACTGAAAGATCCCACTAATATACAGGGCTCCGCATTTTGCCATTCACACCCCCTATAAAAGGATTACAGGAAATCTAATAACAAGACTTACCTCAAATATCACTTCCAACATTTTGCTACAGATCCACCCCATATGCTAAGAATTATGTGCATTATGTCAGGGCCTTCGGCCAGGTGTGGTGGCGCGTGTTCTGTGTATCTGCCCTGGGTACGGCTGGGCTAGTGGCTTTCTCAGTAAGACAGTTCGAGTCCCCACAGCCAATGATGGTGTCTTAATAGAAGAATGTCAGGGCCTGCAGTTTGCCATAGGTAACACCTCCCCTCCATATTCTACTAGTGCCCTTGTCCATAAGGCAAGAATGAACTCCAGTATGCAAGACCAATAGCACACGTGCACACATAACACACATGCACTGAAACACACATTCTCTTTCACACACATTCTCACTAAATCACTTGCACTCTTTTGTACATTCGCACACAGACACCCCACCACTCACAC
This sequence comes from Triturus cristatus, assembly GCF_964204655.1. Taxonomy (NCBI): domain Eukaryota; kingdom Metazoa; phylum Chordata; class Amphibia; order Caudata; family Salamandridae; genus Triturus; species Triturus cristatus. The sequence goes on from NC_140591.1 coordinate 94,586,815, forward strand.
TTACATGAGTCAATCTGCTTTTATTGTGTTAGAAAAGCTTGCCCTGCTGCTTCTGCTATACCTGCCTTGCCTCTTAGTGAAGCTTAATAAAAATATATTCTCTATTCAAAAATAATATGTTGCCTTATCAATGTTTGTTACAAGTATTATGTGAATTAAAATTACACCTCCTTAAAATTGCTGTACGGGGCTAATATGTGGTTTCACGTGTGGGTCAAGCAGTTACAGTATTGGAAATGAACGTATCCACATTCTACCATGTAATATCACAGCATCCAACTGATCTCATGAAATGATTGACTTCTTTGGCAACCATAGGGCCCGATTCACAGAACTAACTTAAGACAAAATCCTAAACTTACTACCATTTTGGTATTCACAGAATGCACTTACTGCTTTTGTTATTCACAGAATGCACTTACTACTGTTGGTATTCACAGAATGGATTTAGGACTACTAACTTTCCGGCCCGGAGGCGGGGCTTCCGGCCCGGAGGCGGAGCTTCTGGCCCGGAGGGGGGGCTTCCGGGCCGGAGGCAGAGCTTCCGGGCCAGGGGTGGAGATTTTGGCCATGGCTAAATCTCCGCCACTGGCCGGAATCCCCACCTCTGGGCCAGAAGCTCCACCTCCGGGCCGGAAGCCCCGCCTCCGGGCTGGAAGCCCCACCTCCGGGCCGGAAGCCCCACCTCCGGGCCGGAAGCTCCGCCTCCGGGCCGGAATTTCCGGCCCGAGTGCGGACGTAAAGTTAGTAGTCGTAAATCCATTCTGTGAATACCAAAAGTAGTAAGTGCATTCTGTGAATACCAAAAGTAGTAAGTGCATTCTGTGAATACCAAAATGGTAGTAAGTTTAGGATTTTGTCTTAAGTTAATTCTGTGAATCGGGCCCGTAGACTTTATCCAGTAACACTTTGCATTTTGGTTTTTGAGACCCAACTTAAAAACTACAAGTTCCAGATTGAAGCATTGTGGTGAATGGAAAGCCAGGAATGGCTGAAGGTCTCACACAATCCTCAATCCATTGCCATACCCCAAATCCTCTGCCCTAGTGTCTCTCCTTGCTCCATCCCATATTCTCTGTCCACTCTCCCCTCTTGCACCAGCCTCTTTGTTGCTGATGTAATTAAGTAGGCACCTAGAACCACCGAAAGACCAGGTTTTCGGTGGGTGCCTTTTGTAGAAATATGTGCATATTCATGAGAGGTGTGTAATTTGTATGAGTGCAGAGTAAGAGGTGTGCTCATATAAGTGCTGGGTGATGATGAATAGTGTGAGTGCAGCATGAGTGATGCAAGTGTAGGGTGAAAAATGTGCCAATGTAAGGGTTGGGTGAGCTGTATGAATGCAATGTGAGACGAGGGCCCATGTGAGTGTTGGGTGACAGGAGTGCGTACAGAGTGGGAGGAGTGAGTACAGGCTATTGTGAGCACTGTAAATGCAGGGTGAGTGGTGTGCATTTGTGCAGTGCAGGGTGAGCAGTGAGAGTGAAGGGTGATCTGTGAGAATGACTGGTGAGTGCATCGTAAGAGGAGTTAGTGCAGAGTGTGTGGTGTGTCCCTATGAGTTGCGGCAGACTATTGTCCTTGTGTACAGGCTGTATGAACAGAGTGCCTGTTGAATGCAGGCTGAAAGGTTTGTCTGTGTGAGTGAAGGGTGAGAGGAGGAAGTTCAGAGTGAACGGTGTGACTCCTGGCTGAGTGCTGTGCTTGTTTGCGTGGTGTGAGTACTGTGCAAATGTGAGTGAAGGGTGAGCCTATGTGAGTGCAAAGTGAGCAATGTGACAGTATGAGAATTGAGTGAGAGGGAGTGACTGCCGGGTGAGTGATGTGACATATGAGTTTGGGTACGGGTGAGAGTGCAGAGTGGGAGGAATTAAAGCATGGTGAGTGATATGCGTGTTTGAGTGAGATTGCAGAGTGAACAGTGAGAGTGACAGGTGAGTGAAGTATCATTTGAGTGTAGGGTGAGCAGTGTGCTCCTGTAAGTGCAGGGTAAAAAGCGTGAGTGCATGGTGAGTGGTGTGAGTGCAGTGTGATCACTGTGGGTGCAGGGTGAGAGGTATGCTCGTGTGTCCGCAGGGTAATTGGAGGGAGAACAGCGTGAGTTCACGGCAAGGGGCATATGTGCAGTGTGGTCACTGTGAGTGCAGGGTGAGGGGTGTGCTTGTGTGAGCACAGGGTAAGAGAAGGATGAACGGTGTGAGTGCAGGGTAACAGCGTGAGTGCAGTGTGATCGCTGTGAGTGCAGCATGAGCGGTAAAAATGACAAGTGAGTGGAGTGCCATGTGGTTGCAGAGTGCAGGGTAGGAGGAGGGTGAGCAGTGTGTGTGCAGTGTGATCGCTTTGAGTGCAGGGTGAACATGAAAGTGAAGGGTGAGCATTGAGATTGAGGAGGGTGTTGTCTGAATGCAGGATGTATTCCCAGACACCTGGGGACATATGTACAAGCCCATAAAGCCACCAGAGCGTCGCTTTTTCCAACACTCCTGGGGCGTTAACTACTACCTTAAACACACCAGCATTGAGACGCACAAACACGCGCATGCTTGCATACACAAACACGCACCAACACATGCATGCCTGTACACACAATGCGCACTCAGACACACAGGCACACGTGAACAGACACAAATGTAAACACACACCACCTTACTTGTAGTTTTGAGAAGCAAGGGATCCCGTCTGCCGGCTGAGGAGAGGATACAACTGCTCATATTTAACATTCCTATCCGGAGCGTCCACATCTTCCATATCAGCGTTTCCATCTTTAGCTGGAGGCCTGTTTTCACGTGCGGCACTCTTGATGACTTTTATGGCCGACATTGCAATCCTGGTTCAAAAAGATAATCCAGCCTGGCTTTCATTGTTTTTGTCTGTCGGTTCTGTTTTATGTTTTTTTTTTTCTCACCTTCCTCGTGGCTCCAGCACTGTCTGGGTGGTAATATGTGGTCTGGCTGCTTTGCCACCCTCTGCTTTTGAGTCCCTGGCTGCCTGCAAATCCGATGTGCTGCCAGTCTCAAACTAAAAATAGCGGGCGAAGAAGATACTTTGATTCTGCGCCGTGTGTCTTCAAAATATGTTAAGATCGACAGCTCAGACTTGATTTCTCGCTTGCCACCAATAGTCTCACACCCCATTACCAACCTGTCACAGGGTGGGGTAAGTGACATCACTGACCCCACCCAACCCTGTGAGGAGTTTGGAAAGGGTGGGATGAAAATGCTTTCAGTCCCTGATTGACATGGAGCCCCTGGCACTGCAGGGCTTGAACCTGAAGCGACCGGGTCTAACTTCATATCACATCCTCAGGGGGTGGAGCTTAGGCAATGATTTTGTCGAGCTGATGACCTTACAATCTTCAGGACTGTGAGATCGTCCGCTCGGCAAAAGCTTTTGAAGGCAGATGTCAAGTGACAGTCTGCGCATGTGCCAACACCACTAGCAGAGTGCTGCAGCTCCCAGCTAGGGAGATAATTCCCATGCAGTTTTTTAAAAGCAGCACGAACACTGCTTTACTTAAAGAAGCTTTCTGAAGCTTGGGGTGAAAAGTAAATGGGGAAGAGCCCCAAAGCCCAAGTCAGCGGACCGCCACTGGCCACAGCACCGAAACAGCCATCACTCACATAGCTGATGACGCGTTTACCCTACTTGACCGGAACGAATCCTGCCTATTAATCCTACTCGACCTCTCATCAGTCTTTGATACGGTCAAACATGACAACCTCCTGAGCCTTCTGGAACATAGGAGGGGGCTGTCTGGTGTAGTACTAAAATGGTTCGCCTCCTTTCTCCTTAATGGAACACAGAGAATTAAGTCCAACCAATCCCTCTCCCATCCCAGTCCCTGCACCCTGAGGGTGCCCCAAGGCTCCTCGCTTTCACCCACTCTTTTTAACCTATTCATTGAACCCCTCACCGCAATCCTCAAAGCATCTAACATCTAATACCACATGTATGCAGACGACACCCAGCTGTACATGAAAATCTCCTCGCCTGACGACATCAAGTCACTCAACGGAATCGCCCTGATAGGGCCGGATTCTTGCCTACCTGATTCTCTCCAAGAATCCTCTCAGGCCGCCAGGATCTTTTTATCTGCTAAATAGTGTAGAGGGGAGGAAATTCAATTTTCAATACATAATCACCAGAATCAAATCCTATCTCAAAAAGGACCACTGACTCCGAATCTAAAATTCGTAAGATTTTATTACAACCAAAAATGACTGCACATACAGACACCTCAGCACAAGGTGAAGAAGATAAATGGGCACTAGAACAAACGCAAGTCTACATAAGAGTCTCATACGACTCAGAACAAAAAGAATAACCAGCTCCAGGAGCATAAGAAATGCAATGGTCAGTCCAATATCTACATTAGGAATCATTAGCCTAAAAAGAAAAACAGTTACTCTATCCCTACTCTAGCTCTAAGGTGACGTCCCTACTTAGCATTTACCTCCCAAGCAAGAGAGTAAAAAGGTGTCAGAAGTGAAGACCTCCTTAGAAGTACATTCACTTAGTCAGAGCTCGTTTTAAGATGCTCCTTCTAGCTTTCCATCTAATACTCATCTGCTCAACCCTCGGGGCACTGTCCCTAATACAAAATCCCCAAAACATAGAACACGCCCTTCGGCACACCTCTTCTGCCAGGTCTTCTTCCAGTACTTTTCCAGTGAAACTTGTACTTCATCCAACGACGGTTAGCTTGACCTTGGGTCCCAGGCACCTTCTACGCTGAAAGTATCATCTGTAAAATCCAATGTACTTCCCTGTTAGCTTCTCGTACCATCCTAACTCCTAAAACAAAGACCTAGGGGCATATCAACAACAACCGGCGATAATTATCGCTCAGCGCTCTTAGCGTGAGGATAATTATCGCCGGCTAGCGTGAATTTTTATCGCTGAGATAGCGTGCTATTAGCAACGCTTATCTCAATAGCGATAAAAATCTACACGCTAACAGGCTAACGTGAGATTATCGCTGGAAACCCAGCGATAATCACACGTTACCTTGTTGATAGGGACAGGCAAACTTAACCATGATATCCTCCTTCCATAGGATATCATGGCTAAGTCTGAAAATTAGCAGACGTAAAAAAGCAGCGTTAACCGCGGTTAGCGCTGCTTTTTTTGTCTCTAACAGGGTTAGCGACATTCTTGATAATAGGAGAAATGTCGCTTAGCGACATTTCTCCTATTATTTTACTCTGGAACGCCCCCTTTGCATCTCATTAGAGATGCAAGGGGAAGCGTAGAGTAAAAGGGTGCTAACATGCAAATTTGCGTGTTAGCACCCTGTTGTTGATAGGGCGCTAGTTTTACCTCTGCTTTTTTGGCTTTTAAAGCCAAAAAAGCAGAGATAAAGCCCTTGTTGATATGCCCCCTAGTCTCTCTAATGAGCTAAATGTCCTTGCACCTGCAACAGAAACATGGGAACGAGAAACGTTTCACTTCTCTAAGATTTTCCATTCTCCTGAAACCCAAAGCCTTTACCAAGGGAAATCATTTTCGGCCTACAACATTTAGCTAACATAAGAAATAAACAGGTCTTTCTCTTTAAACGTATATTCGATCAGACCTTTACACTGTTAAACACATTACTAAATCACACATTAAGCATTAGTTCATTATTCTTTTAAACGTAAATAAGCAGACTGCACGTGCAACTTTTAACATGGCACTTGTTTAACTAACACGTTGCATTACATAAATCAAACATTATGCATTTACGAAAAAACATTTGCAATGATCTACGACATTATTCTTCATGAGAAGCATGGTTATCTTTCTAATCACCTCTATGTTAAACGATTCTAGTAATACAATTTCTATGTCACCTCTAAACTAAATCGAATAATTTGTGGGCGCGGACTAGCAGTGATTATGATGCACCCCTACAAATTTCAGAATAACATGGCACTCTATCAGCCCCAAGAATCTGGAATGCCCTTCCAAGGGAAATGAGACTGATTCCATCAACAGTGTCCTTCAAAAAGGAAATGAAAGCGCTACTGATGAATACTTGCCTGCCCTAAAGTCCAGTAGGGGTCCTGAGTCACCTCACATACTATCACGCTGATGACTTTCTCGCCTTATCCTACTGACTAATTATTTTGCCCACTATTACGTCGTCACGTAACTATTGCTATTTATGTCTATCATGTCGTCACGTAACTATTGCTATTTTTGTCTATTGATATGATTCTGCCACGATTGCCCCCTCTCTCATAATGTCGCATCCCTCTGTAAAGCGCTCTGATACCTTTTAGGGTCATGTTCGCGCTACACCAAACTTTCTAAATAAATAAATAAAATAAATTATACATATGCCCCATGGAGTAACTCAGCTTAGTAGTGACAGCTGGCATACAGTTTCAGATTTAAGTTAAACTATTGCTATTATGGCATCAATCTGGGATGGAGGGTGGAGGAAATAAATAATATGCAGATTCTGCAACAAACTTTCAATCTCCTGATTAGGGTTGCCAGCTTATTGAATTTATACCGGCACCATCGCTATTTTGACGTCCCTGCCAGTACAAAAATAAGCAAAAGTACAGGTACTTTAAGCACAGATTTGTGCATAATTCAAACAGCAAATATAAATAGCACTTTTAAATGTGTTTAGGGCTTCATTAATGATACATGACCAATAATTAAAGAAAATAAAGACAGAAAAGTCATGTTACAAATGAATATATACCATTTTATTTACAGCCATATCTAGGAGCATGTCAACAACAACCGGCGATAATTATCGCTAAGCGCACTTAGCACTAGGATAGTGATCGCCGGCTAGCGTGGATTTTTATTGCCGAGATAGCGTGCTATTAGCAACGCTTATCTCAAAAGCGATAAAAATCCTAGCGCTAACTGCCTAGCGTGAGATAATCTCACGAAATGTGGCGTTAGCTTGTTGATAGGGCCCCACAAACTTAGCCATGATATCCACCTTCCATAGGATATCATGGCTAAGTCAGTCCTGAAGTAGACGTAAGGAAAGTAGCGATAACAGGGGTTATCGCTACTTTTCTTGCCGCTATGCTTCATAGCGTGGGGCTTGATGATAGGAGAAATGTCGCTTAGTGACATTTCTCCTGTCATGTCAGGTCAGGAACGCCCACTTTGCATCTCATTAGAGATGCAAAGCTGGGCGTTAGGAATCCCCACGCTAAAGCAAGGTTTCACGCGTTAGCGTGGCCTTGCTAATTAGGCGAGAAAATTATCGCCGCTTTTGTAGAAGTTAGCTTGCAGGGGCAATGACTGCAGGGACACAGGTAAGTGATAATTTGTGCTTTCGTTATTCGCTATAACACGCTAATTACTATCGGAGGGAGAGCGCCAGGGGCCGTCTTGCCGGTGCACAGACGCTGCGCGCCTACGTCATCGCGTAGGTGCAACGACTAGACTGCAACTCTATATATCTCCCTTTTTTCCTTATACATAACAACAAGAAAAATGATTACTTGCGTGCATTCTCTCCCTTCTCTCCTTACACATTAATAACCAGAAAAGTATTACTTGCGTGTGTTCCCCATCAGTCCTCCATCTCAAAGTCTCTAAACCTCGTAGGTTTCACCACTGTCCTTCCACTCCGGGTACACCTCACCGGGGTGCCTGAGGCAGGGACGGCGCTCTCTCGGGAGGTTCTCTGATCTTCCCTCCGGTGTTCGGGATCACTCCTTCCCCCAGAGATCTGCTTCCGCTTCCCCAAAGTTCCGAGGTACCCCGACCCTCATCATCATTTACGTCCACTTCACCTCCGCTTTCTCTTGGGTTGCTTGATGTGTTGTCTGCTAGCCTTGACTCAGTCCCTTGGGTCCGGGACGGTATCCCTTGTCCATTGTGCCGTCCGTCCCACTGCATGATCTTGTTGCACTTGGACATGCGGTCCTGTGACCACACCTTCCCGTCGCTGAGTAGGGCAGAACGGTTGTAGACTTCTTCCACTTGCATCGGTGCGCTAAATTTGCTGTCCCCCTTCCTTTGCAATTGGGCCAGCTTAACCCGCACCCACTCTCCCTTCTCGAGTTCCATCTCTTTGACGCTTCTCCTTTTGTTGTAGTGTTCCGCATATATCTTTTGAGCTCTCTCTAGGTTGTGACGTACGACAGCAGGCGACCACTTGCTCGTGATGGTCCGCTCCTTCCAAGCCACATTGTCTTTCGTAAAGGGGTCTCTACCCCTCAGAATCTGGAAGGGGCTGTACCCCGTGCTGGTAGGTGTAATCCTATACGCCAACACCATACTCTTCAGTTCCTTTTCCCAGTCTTTTCCGCTCGCAATAGCCGCTTGCACCGACCCCATGATGACACGGTTGAATCTTTCGGCTTGACCATTCCCTGCGGGGTGGTATATCGACGTGTGTTTTATCCTAATGCCGTTCCTCACCATGTACGTGTTCCATTTGTCGGACACGAATTGAGGCCCATTGTCGCTTAGGATGGAGTGAGGGATGCCTTCCCTGAGAAATACTGCCGTCAGGAACGTCAGTATCTTGTCCGTATCCATATCCTCTTGGACATCCACCTCCGGCCACTTGGAGTACTTGTCCACCAGAACCAACGCATATTTCTGGGTGCCCTGCTTGTCCAGTATCGGCCCGAGTATGTCTATGGCTAGGTCTTCCCAAGGATTCACCGGGTTGTCAAACTTCCCCAGGGGTGGGCGCAGAAGGCTCAGGGATTTGTCAGCCCCTTGGCACTGGCTACACTCCCGCACATGCCTCTCTATCTGGTTGTCCATCGCCGGCCACCAATACACTTGTTTCACTCTCAATTTTGTCTTGACAATACCCAGGTGGCCCTCGTGGATGAGAGTCAGCAGGTGTGGTATCAACTTGTTCGGGGGGGCTACTTTTTCCCCTCTCCTCAGGAAAATCCCTTGGTCGCAGACCGACAACTCCTCTCTCACTTCAAAGAACTTCCTAAGCATTGCTCCCAAGTGCTTTTTCTCAGGCCACCCCCTTAGGGCGCATTGCTTGACTGCTTCCAAGTCCGCGTCTGTCTCGTACGCTTCCCTCCATTCGTGCATGCTTATCACCTGTTCGTGATCGTCCATGAATGCCACTTTACAGTCCTCGTCTTCCGATGTCTTGGGGGCTTCCTCCATGGCCGCCGCTCGACTAAGGTAGTCGGCTACTTTGTTCTTTTGCCCTGGGATGTGCTCCACATCATATCTGTAGTCCAACAGCTTCAGCGTCATCTTCGGGATGCGGGGCGTCGCAGTGGCATGCCCTGACGATGTTAGTACTTTGATCAAGGGCTTGTGGTCTGTCCTCAATCGGAATCTCGTTCCCCATAAGAACTGACGGAACTTGCCCATGGCCCATACTACTGCTAGCATATCCTTCTCTATGTCGCTGTACTTTTGTTCCGTGGGAGACAACGATCGAGATGCGAAGCTGAGGGTGGCTAAACCTCCACCTTCCAATTCCTGCATAAGGACTGCTCCCAGACCCCGGTCACTGGCATCCGTCGTCAGGATTGTCCCGGCTCGGGGATCATATCCGCTCAGCGGGATGGCCGTGCTGATGTCCGCTTTTATCCTGCGGAACTCCTCTTGTGTTTCCTCAGTCCACTCAAATTTGGTTTTGTTTCTTATTAGCTGTCTCAAGTGGTGCGTCTTCACGGCGAAGTGGGGAACAAATTTGCTATAGAACTCCGCCATGCCTAGGAACGATCTTACGTCTTCCTTCGACTTGGGTGGTGGAGCATCACATATCGCCTTGGCATTGGACTGCTTGGGGGTGATCCCCTGGTCGCTGATCACATGCCCCAGGTACGTAACTGACGTCATCCCAAACCGGCATTTCTCCCACTCCGCCGTGAGTCCATTGCGTTCCAACACATGGAGGACGGTGGATAACTTGGTGTTGTGGTCCGCCTTGTCCTTCCCCATTATTGGGATGTCGTCTTGGAAGTATTGCACCCCATTGATCTTGCGAAATAGCCTGTGCATTAGCTTCTGGAATATGGCTGCTGCCGATGCTAGCCCAAACGGCATTCGGCGGAATTGATAGCACCCAAAGGGGGTTATAAAGGATGTCAGCTTCTTACTGGAGTGGTGTAGCGCAATCTGGTGGTAGGCTGACGTGAGATCGATTGTCGAAAACCACTTTATTCCTTTGGTGTTGGCCAGCATCTCATCTATCCGTGGCAAGGGAAACCTTTCAACTATGATGTTTTTGTTCAGCTCCCTCAAGTCCACACACAACCTTATTTTTCCGTTAGGCTTCATGGCGACCACCAACGGGGCCAACCACTCTGCACTCGTGATCGGTTCTATGATGCCGTTTTCTTCCAGTCTGTGGAGCTCCTATTGCACTTGGTCTCGGACTGCCAGGGGGATGTTCCTAACTTTATGACATACCGGTCGGGCGTCCCCTCTGAGCTCGATCCTGTGCGTGAATTTTGTCAGTCTTCCTACTCTGCCTCCAAATACGTTGGGAAATTCTGCTTTCAGCCTCCCCACTTCAGGTCGTTGTTCGTCGCTGGTCATTAAGACTTGGGTGGTGCCGCTTGGGTCCAACTGTATTCCAAGGTCGCCTTGGTCTACCCAACCTAGGACCGATGGACCTTTCTCCGCAACGTACAGCTAGCAACTGGCGCGCCGCTCCTTAAATTTAAACTCCAGGACCCGGTATCCCACCATTGGGAAGGGTTCTCCTGTAAAGGTGACGGGGTGGGTGTCTGGGGGCTCCAAGTGGTCTCCAATGTGGTCCTTAAACTGTTCTTCCCAGACGCTGCGTTGTATGATGGTAAAGGGGGAACCGGAGTCGGCTACCATCTGCATTTGTACCCCTCCAATCACCAGGTCACACTGCGGTTTCTTCGATCGGTTGCAGTTTATCCCCATCACGTGTTCGTCTATGCATAGCACGCTGTCATCATCCTCTTCATTCCCCTCGTCTTCCTCCACCTCTTGTGCGATGTATTTGACTGCTCTCGTCTTCAGCTTGTGGCGACACACTTTCTCGTAGTGACCGATTAGTCCACAGAACAAGCATCTGGCCTTAAACGCCGGACAGCGCTTGTCGTGTGCTGGGTGCGACCTGCTGCCGCATCTGTAGCACATGCCCTTGCTTTCCGTGACTGGTTTCTTCCCCTGAGGCGGCCTGGGTGAACACTTGGCCTGTGTCCTCGGGTCTCCTGTTGCTCCTTTGACTCTCTCCGGCGGTTCAGCCTCTGTGACTTTGTTCACCGTGGGTTTCGGGGTGGCTCCCTTCTTTGCCGCTTCCGCGCATCTCTTCGATAGCTCCGCCTTCTTCACCATGGCTATCACTTCTTTTAACGTTGCATCACCATTGACCCACAATTTATCTTGGATGGCCGAGTTGGTGGTGTGCATGACAATTTGGTCTTTTATAAATTCGTTGTGCAACGTGCCGAACTTACAGGTGATGGCCAATTTCCTCAATGCCGCCACGTATTCATCTATGGGCCCTCCTTCCGCTTGTTTCCTCTGCTGCTATCAATAGACGTGCATACCGCTGGTCTGTAGTGCTTGTTTAAGTCGTCTATCGCGTGTTGGAAGACATCATCATCTGCTGCTTGCCTCGGCGTGGGGGCAATGTTCTGAAACACCCTGATTCCTTCCGGGCCCAGGTTGTGCAACAGGATCCTTCTTTTCCTTTTGCTGGGGATTGCTTCCCCCGCTCCGTCCTCCAGGGCTTCCATGTAATTCATAAAGTATTCCCTCCAATCCTCCCATTTCATCGACGGTTCTCCCGGTTTGGGCAGGAATGGAATTGGCGTCGTAAGTGAGGATGGTTGGGCACACATTGCCGCTCTTCTCTCTGGCGACTCGTCTTCCCCCCTTGAGCTGCCTGGTGCGCTCCGTCTCTGCTGGCGTGGGGGGCTGTGGTGTGTGGCTGCTCCAGCGCCACTGCCGCGCTCTGCCTGATCCGCCAGGGCCTCCCTAGTACTGCTTGTGTTGGCCCCAGTGCATGCTTAGGGTCGTTGCGTGTCGGGCGCCTCCCGCACGTGCCTTGTAAGGGCCTGCGCCTCCCGCGGCGGCCTGAGAGGTTCACGGTCCTCCCTTCCCCTGCTTGCCACGTGGGTTGCTCTCCCCGCGATTCCGGCACTCGCGCCACTTTCCTCTTCTGTGCCTTCCCCCTTGACTTGGGTTCTTGCCTGTGGCTCTGGGGTTCCTCTGTGCAGTCCGACTTGTGTACCTCCTTGGGCGGTGCTCAAGCCATCCCCAGGCTTCCCCTCTGCCGCGCTCTCCCTCCGGCGTACCTGTTGTCTCCTTTTGCTGGCCACGTGTGCTCCTGTGCAGGCTTATGGGCTTTCCCCGCGTCGTTCGTCGGTCTCAGCCCTCGTTGCCATTTGTAGAAGTTAGCTTGCAGGGGCAATAACTGCAGGGACACACAGGTAAGTGATAATTTGTGCTTTCTTTATTCGCTATAACACGCTAATTACTATCGGAGGGAGAGCGCCGGGGGCCGTCTTGCCGGTGCACAGACTCGGCGCTAATGAGCCCCAAAATGGCCGCTGCGCGCCTACGTCATTGCGTAGGTGCAACGACTAGACCGCAACTCTACAGCTTTTCGGCCGAAAACGGCCGAAAAAGCGGCGATCATTTTTTATCGCCCGCTTGTAAATATGCCCCTTAGTGTCAAAGGGGGGGGAGGCTTTTGCAGACTCCATAAACAAATGGCCTGTATTTTTCTCTACGAAAGGTGGCATCCCTACTCCAGATGGCTTTTCACGAAATGCATTCTCCCACTGTAGCAGTAAAAATAAAATACAAAGAGGAAACGTGATGTCACAAGCTGTCTGCAGTTCGAAGCCGTCCTGAGAGCAGGGTTGAAAACGTATTGCCGAGGGCGGCCCTCTGTTGGCTATCAGTAGAATTGCAGTCTTTAGTCTGAAGGAAATCTCGAATAGAGCCCATGGAAAAAAAGATATGGTAAATACAACCTACCCATAATGCATTGTATGCAAGACCAACAGCCGCCACACCCAATGGTAGCTGTCTATAAGCATTGAACATACATTTTGTATCCGTCTTTTACCAAATGCCTTAGAATATCCTTTATCACGCTCGAAATATTTAAATAAATCCGCTATAATTGTCTTAAGTAAACATTTATATAGCAGGACCGATTGAAATTTAACACTCTGTTCAAAATTTGAGCATCATGTATTCCGTAGTTAGTTGCACTGCGTGTGGCACTGATGATGGAATGTCGATGAAATTTTTGGAAGGTCTCTTGCGAAGAGATCTAAATGTGCTTGTTGAAAGCAGATTTTAATGTGAAGTATGTCTCTTACTTCCGTCTGGTTTATTATAATTATTAATGAGTGAACGTGGGCTGATGGCATTGTGAACTAGAGAGAATATTCAGCGTCTACATTAGGTCCAAGTAATAACGTTTACTTTTAGCGCTTACGGTGAACGTACCAACAAAATCTACTTTCTCTGTCTGAAGTATCACTAACGCTCTGAATAAGTCAACAGCAAAGTAGTAATACAAGCGTAAGTATTTATTCCGTATAACAAGGCCCACAGTCAGCTGGGAGAATGTGTGCCTGGAGCAACAGCTGGCTAAGGAATGCGTACGTCACACGTGACGCTGGTTAAATAGGAGGAGCAGAATATAAGTGACTAGGAGGGAACTGACAAATGGGAGACCAAGGGTAAATTTATGAAGCACTAAGGGGCATATCAGCAACAACCGGCGATAATTATCGCTTAGCGCACTTAGCGCTAGGATAATTATCGCCAGCTAACGTAGATTTTTATCACTGAGATAGCGTGCTATTAGCAACGCTTATCTCAAAAGCGAAAAAAATCCTAGCGCTAACTGCCTAACGTGAGATTATCGCTGGAAACCCAGCGATAATCTCACGAAATGTGGCGTTAGCTTGTTAATAGAGCCCCACAAACTTAGCCATGATATCCAACTTCCATAGGATATCATGGCTAAATCAGTACTGAGGCAGGCGTAAGGAAAGTAGCGATAACAGGGGTTATCGCTACTTTTCTTGCCGCTATGCTTCATAGCGTGGGGCTTGATGATAGCTGTCATGTTAGGTGAGGAACGCCCACTTTGCATCTCATTAGAGATGCAAAGCTGGGCATTAAGAATTCATGCGCTAATGCAAGGTTTCACGCGTAAGCGTGACCTTGCTAATTAGGCGATAAAATTATCGCCGCTTTTCGGCCGAAAACGGCCACAAAAGCGGCGATAATTTTCTATCGCCACCTTGTATATATGCCCCTAAGCTTACTAGCACCTCATCTACAACATCTCCCTTCTTTTACAATGAAGACATTAATACATAACATACTCTACATGTTGGGAAAACGAGATAACCTTCCCGAACTGGTACATTTGCCTTCATACAAATCTGTACATGATGCATTACTTCCAACTGCAACTTTGCGATCTGTGGCATCAACAATAGGTAAATTGGCATTCTGAGTACTAGGGTGAACTGTACCTTGTCCATTATATTCAATAAGATTTCAGCACGGGTCTTAGAAAAAAGGAATTGATTTACTATTGGTGAATGATTCATCAACAGTGGGTCCAACATTTAAGGATTGGTCACAAGTTCTACGATCCGCACTTTCTCTGGGGCACGAATCAAACCAAAAGTAACTTTCTTCTGAGTCCACCATTTCATATCTGGACTCAACCATAAGATCTTTCTGTCCATGTTTAAAATTGATGACTCCTCCACTGTAGCTTATGCAAGCAAACTGAACTATCTGAAACTTCCACATCTTCACACGGTTCATAGTACTTGGATTCTCCTTTCCGCCTAACAAAAGGCTTTTTGACAATAACCCAATCATCTTTGTGGATAACTTTAAAGGTAGCTGAAAAGAAGACGACAACCGTGGTAAAGCGGAGCTTCTTTATTGGCATCCAGCCGAACAGTCAACCCGGCAGCAACTGCCGTACATATCCCTCCCGCGTTCCATGCACGGAACCTACATTCCAGGTTCCGTGCAAGGAACTCAGTTAGCACACCCAACATGGATGTATGACGTTACAACGCACACTTTTACAACGCATGCACTTACAACGCATTTTTTACAACGCACAATCCATTACAACGCATGACATTACAACGCAGGACACTACAACGCATTTTTAAAAACTACCTTTACAACGCATTTGCATTACAACGCATACTACCTTTACAACGCATACCATTACAACGCATAATATTAAATTGCATTTAAGGTAAGTATTAGATAGTATAGGGGTAAAAATTACTATTTTAACTCCAGGGGGTGCAACAGTAGGGGAAGTGTTGGATAGTATAGGAGTAAAAATACTATTCTAACTCCAGGGGGTGCAACAGTAGGGTAAGTGCTGGATAGTATAGGGGTAAAAATTACTATTCTAACTCCAGGGGGTACAACAGTAGGGTAAGTGTTGGATAGTGTAGGGGTAAAAATTACTATTCTAACTCCAGGGGGTGCAACAGTAGGGTAAGTGTTGGATAGTATAGGGGTAAAAATTAATATTCTAACTCCAGGGGGTGCAACAGTAGGGTAAGTGTTGGATAGTATAGGGGTAAAAATTACTATTCTAACTCCAGGGGGTGCAACAGTAGGGTAAGTGTTGGATAGTATAGGGGTAAAAATTACTATTCTAACTCCAGGGGGTGCAACAGTAGGGTAAGTGTTGGATAGTGTAGGGGTAAAAATTACTATTCTAACTCCAGGGGGTGCAACAGTAGGGTAAGTGTTGGATAGTATAGGGGTAAAAATTACTATTCTAACTCCAGGGGGTGCAACAGTAGGGTAAGTGTTGGATAGTATAGGGGTAAAAATTACTATTCTAACTCCAGGGGGTGCAACAGTAGGGTAAGTGTTGGATAGTATAGGGGTAAAAATTACTATTCTAACTCCAGGGGGTGCAACAGTAGGGTAAGTGTTGGATAGTGTAGGGGTAAAAATTACTATTCTAACTCCAGGGGGTGCAACAGTAGGGTAAGTGTTGGATAGTGTAGGTGTAAAAATTACTATTCTAACTCCAGGGGGTGCAACAGTAGGGTAAGTGTTGGATAGTATAGGGGTAAAAATTACTATTCTAACTCCAGGGGGTGCAACAGTAGGGTAAGTGTTGGATAGTATAGGGCTAAAAATTACTATTCTAACTCCAGGGGGTGCAACAGTAGGGTAAGTGTTGGATAGGGTAGGGGTAAAAATTACTATTCTAACTCCAGGGGGTGCAACAGTAGGGTAAGTGTTGGATAGTATAGGGGTAAAAATTACTATTCTAACTCCAGGGGGTGCAACAGTAGGGTAAGTGTTGGATAGTGTAGGGGTAAAAATTACTATTCTAACTCCAGGGGGTGCAACAGTAGGGTAAGTGTTGGATAGTGTAGGTGTAAAAATTACTATTCTAACTCCAGGGGGTGCAACAGTAGGGTAAGTGTTGGATAGTATAGGGGTAAAAATTACTATTCTAACTCCAGGGGGTGCAACAGTAGGGTAAGTGTTGGATAGTATAGGGCTAAAAATTACTATTCTAACTCCAGGGGGTGCAACAGTAGGGTAAGTGTTGGATAGTGTAGGGGTAAAAATTACTATTCTAACTCCAGGGGGTGCAACAGTAGGGTAAGTGTTGGATAGTATAGGGGTAAAAATTACTATTCTAACTCCAGGGGGTGCAACAGTAGGGTAAGTGTTGGATAGTGTAGGGGTAAAAATTACTATTCTAACTCCAGGGGGTGCAACAGTAGGGTAAGTGTTGGATAGTATAGGGGTAAAAATTACTTTTCTAACTCCAGGGGGTGCAACAGTAGGGTAAGTGTTGGATAGTATAGGGGTAAAAATTACTATTCTAACTCCAGGGGGTGCAACAGTAGGGTAAGTGTTGGATAGTGTAGGGGTAAAAATTACTATTCTAACTCCAGGGGGTGCAACAGTAGGGTAAGTGTTGGATAGTATAGGGGTAAAAATTACTATTCTAACTCCAGGGTGTGCAACAGTAGGGTAAGTGTTGGATAGTATAGGGGTAAAAATTACTATATTATGCATTGTAATGGTATGCGTTGTAATGGTAGTATGCGTTGTAATGGAATGCGTTGTAAAGGTAGTTTTTAAAAATGCGTTGTAGTGTCCTGCGTTGTAATGTCATGCGTTGTAATGGATTGTGCGTTGTAAAAAATGCGTTGTAAGTGTAGTGCGTTGTAAAAGTTGCGTTGTAAAGGTTGTTCCCCACCCAACATACATTCCAGGTTCCATGCAAGGAACTCAGTTAGTACACCCAACACACCCCCCTCCCTTCACAAAAAAAAAACACCACCCCCCAGTACATGAAAACAAACACAACCCCTCCTTAAACAGTGTTAATCACAAAATACCAGGAAACTAAAATCTAATATAGTGCTATAATTTGACGGGAGATGACCTAGCTCTGACAGGGAGAAATCTATTCCTCGAAAGACCTTGCCGAGAAGCATGGTTGCTCCCAAATGCGCGATCCCTAGGAATATTAATATCACAAGCTGAAGTTGCACCATGAGTGTTGACACCAAGTTTGTTTTTCACAAACTCAACCTTCGATTTAGGCACCACCGAAACAGCAGATTTGTTCCAAACCCTGCCATTTTCCAGAACTACTACATGATCCTTCACCTTACTGACCTTAACAGGGGCAGAAAACCGGGAAAAACCTTTGCGAACCAGAACTGGTTTCTTAATTCTTACCCAGTCACCTTGACACACCGAAGACTGCTTAAGACAATCAGAACCGTACTTGGCTTGAGTCGCAGCTCTGACATCAGCTACCCTCCCTAATCTTTGTGAATCTACCTCCTTTCTTAACATCCAATCTTTGTTAAGTTTGGACCCCGCAACTCTACCTCTCAGCAAGGTAAATGGAGACATTCCAGTACTGGAGTGTGGAGTAGTTCTTATTGCCCATAGCATGTCTGGAATCACTAACTTCCAATCAAGACCATTTATGGAGGCCAACTGTAACTGCTCTTTAATAACACGATTAAAACGCTCAACTAGCCCATTACTACGTGGATGATAAAGAGAGGTGAGAATTTGTTTAATGCCATGCTTCTTCAGAAAATCTTGCATTTCAGCAGATACCAACTGGGTACCATTGTCAGTTACTAATTCCTCCGGGAATCCCTCCCGAAGAAAAACCTCCTTAAGAAATTTGATAATGGTAGCAGAATTAATTCCGTCCACAAACCTAACTTCTGGCCACTTGGACAAATAATCAATTAAAACTAGCACATACTTGGGAGAACTCCCTAAGCCACTGAATGGACCAGCCACATCAAAAGCCAGTTTGCACCAAGGTAATTCTTTGACAGGCATAGGACTGACAGAGGATGGACAGGTTACCTGAGTTTTGTCACTCAACACACACGCACCACAGTCTCTAACACAGTGTTCAATGGACTTGTCAACACCCGGCCACCAAAAATCTTCCCTCACCCTCCGCTTCATTGCCCGAATGCCCAAATGACCTTCATGAGCTAAGTCCAAAACCTTATTGCGTAATGATAAAGGAACAACTAGTAACCCACCCCTGCGCAAAATTCCATCAACCAGAGATAACTCATCACTAACTCTCAAATAAGGAATTAGCTCAGAAGGAATCGTAGTACTATTGGGCCAACCCAGCGTTACAAAGTCTATCACCCTACAGAGCTCAACGTCCTCGGAAATGGCAAGTTTCCAATCAACTTCAGATAAAGCAGCACCCGTATCAGCTATGGTGCTGACAGCACACACCATTTCCAAGTGATCATTTTCAGGTTCAACAACATTTTCAAAAAGAGGCAACCTTGACAAGCAATCAGCCACGCAATTCTTTACACCAGCAACATATTCTAAACGATAATTGAATTCATTGAGTCTGTACTGCCATTTAGAAATACGAGGCATTGCTCTTCCCCCACCTTTGGTGGTAAAAAGATCCACCAAAGGTTTGTGGTCAGTCCTGAGAAGAAAATTATTGCCCCACAAGAAGTTGCGAAAATACTGTACACCCCACCATAGAGCCAAAGCTTCCTTTTCAATGGTAGAATAGGTCCCTTCGGCACCAAGGAGTGTTCTGGAAGCAAAGGCAATAGTTTCTTCCCTATTGTCCGATCTTTTTTGCATTAAAACAGCACCAAGTCCCACATTACTGGCATCGGTGGCGACAATGCATTGATCATTAATGTTGAATAGTTTAAGTGGCTGTGCTTGCACAATTGCTTCTTTCAGTAACTTGAAATCGGACACACACTGATCAGACCATACATATTTCACATTCTTCTTAAGAAGACCACGCAGACTCACCGTTCTATCAGAAAGGTTAGCTACAAATTTTGCATAGTACTCGACTAGCCCCAAAAAAGAACGTAGCTGATCCCTGTTCTTAGGTTCAGGTGCATTTTGAATGGCATCTAGTAGTTTCATCTTAGGTTCAACTCCTCTAGCAGAGATATGGTGACCCAAATAATCTACCACTTCTTGAAGAAATTTGCATCTGTCCTTCCTCAATGTTAACCCACTAGACTTAACAATTTCTAGTACGTGCTTGACTCTGGCATTGTGCTCCTGGATGGTCTTCCCGTGAATAAGGATGTCGTCCTGAAAGAATACAACTCCTGCAGTGCCCTTGAACAGGTTTCCCATGAGACGTTGGAACACTGCGGAAGCTGATGCCAAACCGAACAGCATACGTAAATAGCGGAATGCCCCATCCGGAGTTACAAATGACGTGAGATGTCTCGAGTCTTTGCACAGTTCAATTTGATGGTAAGCAGAAGATATGTCAAGCGAAGAAAAATACTTGGCACCCTCCAAAGTTGACAACATCTCATTAATGTTCGGTAGAGGTTGACGATCCACCCATATACAAGCATTCAGATCACTCAAGTCCACACACATCCTAAGAGACTTATCTGCTTTGCGCGCTAAAACAATGGGTGACAACCACTCAGACCCTTCTATGGATTCTATCACACCCATAGCACATAACCGTTCCAACTCTTGTCTCAACTCGCTGCGCATGCTAAGCGGTACCTTTCGCACTTTGTGCGTAACAGCCCTAGCGCCTTCTTTAAGAATAATGCGGTGTTGAAATCCTTTAAGTTTGCCTAGCTTTCCATTAAAAACTTCAGGGTAATTATGGATCCAATCATTCTCAACACGCAAATCAGTCGTGATGGTATGCACAGGAGAAACATCAGGAAGACTAGCATAGTATTGTTTAGCTTCACGTTTGGATAAGACCATGTCTGCATGATTGGGATCAAGGATGATTCCTAGTTCACCTTGTTCATGCCATCCTAACAGATTAGCACCTTCTTCCACAATGAATACAGTGCCATAAATACAATCACCTTTCAATTCTAAGTTCCCCTTAAATCCTTAAATTTGCCTAAAACCTCCACTCCTTTCCCCCCATAAGCAAAAATCCTTATCCTTGAGTGAGCTACAGGGATGTCGCCCAAACTCTTAAAATCCTCGACATTGATAAGAGTAAAAGGGGAACCAGAATCGGCAAGAAATTTAATGCTCTTCCCGTTCAAACCTATAGTGCACACAGGAGATTTCCTTCTCTGACCCTCCCCAATGGAAGCTATTTCTACAACACCATCTTCTTGTATTGATGACGAAGATAACATCAATAATTCATAACTTTCATCATCTTCATACTGATGCACACAGTCCTCTTCCATGGCCCTTACAGTACGTGGGGGTACTTTGTGGGCTAAGGTTGCTTTGCACATACGTGCCAAATGTCCCTTCTTCCCACATTTGAAGCAAGTCAGGTTTATGGCAAAACAAAATTTAAAATTTCCCAGATGAGAAGCACTGCCGCAACGATAGCATGTAGGATGTTGTCCTTCAGCTCTGGTTTTCGGACAATTAGGCACAGGTGGTACACGGGAAACATTTGTATTGGTGCCTCTGATTGGTTTGATAGAAGCTTTTGTAGTAGCTAGCTTGACTTCGGACGGAGATGTAGTATCAGATGTTGATGCAGGTGTGTTTAACTCTTTCATACAGAGTTGAGAATGCTCAACACTCTTCGCTAAGATAAGGGCAGTCTCTAAATCAGGATCATCAGAGGATAAAAGTTTCTGTTGAACCTTCTTATCACATGTGCGTTCGATCAGCTGATCACGAATTATTTCATCACGAAATTCCCTGTAATTGCACTTGACAGCCAAAATTCTGAGAGCAGCAACAAAGTCATCTATAGATTCACCAGGCATCTGTGTGCGTTGCAAAAATTTATGCCGTTCCAGGACTACATTGCACTTAGGATTGAATCTTCTATCAAGAGTTTTTATTAATGAAGCATAATCATCAATGATTAGAGTGTCGCCATCTTCACCTCCGCTGATGCACGTTCTAACCAACTCCAGAGGTAAAGTTTGCAAAATAGACCTGGCTTCAGCACCTAAATTATACACTAGTAAAGCTTTTTTTCTTTTTAGAAGTAAAAGTATCGCCATCGATTGCCTCTAGATAAGCTTCGTATGTGCCCTTCCATTGTTGCCACAGCATAGGAAGAGGACCAGGTGACTGTAAAAACGGAGGTGGAGCAACAACGTTATCCATTGATAATCTTGCGTGGGTGAGTTGCTGCCACTTTAAAATGATCAATGTTCAAGAATGTTTGTCTTCTTCCTTCAGTACAAGTAACTCGTAATGCCCATTAGTGTCAGAGCATTGTTATTGACAAATCAATAACGCTTAGAATAACTATGTAGTTATTCCCTGTACAGTCTTCCGTTTCGATCAAAACACTTTCCTTGAAGTGCACACCGTTGCTAGGGCAACGCTAAACAATGGTGCAGACTGGAGAAATGCACGCGGTGACGCCGCGCGTCGATGTACGCGCCGAAACGATCAAAAAAAAAAAAACTTAAGGACGGAAACAGGAAAGCGGTGCGGAGCACACAATGAAACACTCTCACCAGGTGAAGACTGTAAGAAGGCACGACACCTGATCCGATGACTTCTGAGCCCAACGGAGCTCGTCCCAAGAAACGTCAGCAAAGAAAACTGCTTCAGGTGAAGATCACCAGAGTCACCGGACCCGCAGAAGGGAAGACTGGACGCTGGACCAGCCCGTCGCCAGTGAAAAGAAGACGACAACCGTAGTAAAGCGGAGCTTCTTTATTGGCATCCAGCCGACAGTCAACCCGGCAGCAACTGCCGTACATATCCCTCGCGCGTTCCATGCACGGAACCTACATTCCAGGTTCCGTGCAAGGAACTCAGTTAGCACACCCAACATACATTCCAGGTTCCATGCAAGGAACTCAGTTTATTTAATTTTATTTATTTAAGCGATTTCTAAAGCGCCTGGTGACCCAAGGGCATCCCCGCGCTAGTACACCCAACAGTAGCTCTATGAATTTTGTCATGGTATTCCTTCGACTTTAGTTGGTGCTCTAGGATTCTTTCTTTTACTCTAAGTTGGTCATCATTTAGTTCAACAAATTGAGGGGCATATCTAAAAGGACGCCAATAAATAGACGCAAAGCGCCCTTAGCGCTTTTCTATTTATCGCCATCTATCGCTTGATTATATCGACCTGTTAGCGCGTTATTTACAACGCGTTTCCCCAGGGCGAGATCGCAGTTTTGCAGGGAACATCATTGGTTTTCCAGCGGTGTGCCCTGCAAAACGGCGATAATCTTGCTGACACGACCCACAGGGTCGTATCAGCACAATCCACCCCCATTATAGCTATGCCTAAATGTGCATTTGGTACAAAAGGGGGTGGTGATGGACGGAGCATCAGAACCAATCAAACACTCACACCCAGTCAACAGATCTGGGTTTGATCCATCCGTGATGATGGATCAAACCCAGATCTGTTGACTGGGTGTGAGTGTTTGATTGGTTCTGATGCTCCGTCCATCACCACCCCCTTTTGTACCGCTTTGTTCGTAATAAATTGGCTGGGTATTCTCAGACGTTGAGTCCCTTGCTCACTTTGCCACTGGATTTAAGCAAGCCTGGCTGAAAATGGCTGAAATACCAGAAATTGGTCCTAGGAAGCTTGTTTCTGGTCCAGGGAAGGCATGGTTTGGCAGTTCGGGCTGGACTGTTCCCATGAGGCACAGGGTCAGACTGATTTGCATATGGCCATGTCTGTACTGGGGTGGCAGAGTGGGCTAAAGAACGGTGATGGATCAAACCCAGATCTGTTGACTGGATGTGAGTGTTTGATTGGTTCTGATGCTCTGTCCATCATCACCCCCTTTTGTACCGCTAAGTCTGCATTTTAGCAGACATTAGTTTCTGGCGAAAACAGCGGTTTTCGCCCAAAACTAACGTCTGCTAAAATGCGTTGGCAGCCTTATGAATATCGCGATGTGTACATCAGTAATATTTACAAGGTTGTCCTGCCCAGTGACACCCACTTTGCATCTCATTAGAGATGCAAAGAGAGGCGTTGGGTAAAAGGGTGCTAACATGCGCTACTGCATGTTAGCACCCTCTTGTTAATAGGGCGATAATTTTATCTCCGCTTTTTTGGCTTTAAAAGTAAAAAAAACGGAGATAAAGCCCTTGGAAATATGCCTAGGAGATGCCCTTGGAATATCTAGGGAGATGCGTCACGTTGTAAAGCTTGCGCCACATGTGGGCGTACCTGCACAGGGGGGGGCGTTCTGGCGCAGGAACGCCTCCGAAAAGTGGCTGAGTGAAATCTACAAGATTTCACTCAGTCACTTTTCCGGCCATGCTGCGTCAAAACCCTGCGCCTGCTTGAAGCAGGCGTAAGGATTGACGCAGCATTGTAACGATAGGGCACCCCCGAGCCTTGCTGGAGCTGCGTCGCGCTTGCGACGCAACTCCAGCAATGCGCCAACCTTCCCCCATCAGATGCGTCACGCATCAGTTTATCCTTGCGCCACGATGCGCAGCATTGTAAATGCGGCGCATCTATTGTGGCGCAAGGGTAAACTTTCGTGACGCATCTTCCCTGGCGCATCCACGCTGATTTGCAGGGATGCGCCAGGGAACATAAATCTACCCCCCTGTGTCTTCTTCAACTTTAGGTTCTGACATGTTTAAAGGAAGACGTGACAAAAAATCTGCTCTTACATTACTCTTTCCTGCAATGTGTTTAATTGAAAAGTTGTACTCTTGAAGCTTTGCTAAAAGCCTCACAAGCCTTGCAGATGCTTTACCATTACCTCTGCCATATCCATCCATCATGAAGGTTAAAGGTTTGTGATCTGTGATCAACTCGAATTGTTTTCCCCATAAGTACATTTTGAGCTTCTCCACAGCCCACACACATGCAAGAGCCTCCCTCTCTATAGTGCTGTAGTAAATTTCAGAATCATTCAATCGCCTGGAAATGAAGGCAATAGTATGTACGATACCTCCAACTTCTGTGTAAAGACAGCACCAATACCAACTGAACTGGCATCGACCGTAATGATATTGGTACCTTCTGGTCATAGGGTTTCAAAGTTGGAGCCTTAATGATGGCCTTTTTAATCTCTGCAAAAGCCAAATCTTGAAGTTCAGACCACACAGATTTTTCACCCTTGCGCAACAATAATCTTAATGGTTCAACACTATCAGAGTAGTTTTCGATGAAACGTGAATAATATTCACTGAGGCCTAAAAAAAGATCCCAGTGAATCTTTATCTTCAGGTTTAGGAGCCCACCAAAATATTCTTCTTTAACGATCTCAAATCTGCGCATAAACGCAAATCGCCATTTTTCTTTTTAATTAGAACTATAGCCGAAACCTATTCCGCCGAATTGGTTTGTTCTATAACACCTTCTTCAACTAATTTGTTGAGAACTTTTGTAAATAATCTTTAACCAATGAAGGAATTGACCTTACCTTATGCTTTACTGGAATTGCATTTTTCTTTAGTTTAATGGAATGCTCAAAACCATTAACGCATCCAATGTGGTCTTCAAAAAGAGTTTCATATTTACAAAGTACGGATTCTACCTCATCTAATGAAGAACGTGAAACAGAAGCAGTGATAGAACAAACAAAAGTGTCATCCAAAACAATGGGATCATCAGCACCTGGCTTAAGAATTATACCTAAACGTGCTAGATCCTTCCACCCTACAGTGTCTCTTCCACGCTCGGCGACATACACTTTTGTCGAAATGAACCTTTCTTTAATATTTAAAACGTCCTGAAAATAACCCAACATATTTTTTTCAAATCACCAAAGGCTTTTGGGTTGACATCTGAAGCAAATAAATCTACATGTGGCCAATTCTTTTCATATTTCTTGTCAGAAATAATAGTAATTGGCGAGCCAGAATCCGCCATAATATTCACTTCAATCTTACCTATATATGCAACCCCAAGTGGACTTTTAATGGAATTGCAGGGATCATCAACTGTCAAGACAATATTGGAGCACATATCTTCATCAAAACCATCTCCATTGCTTACTTTGACTTTTTGGAAACGGTTTAGTTTAAAATGTTTACATACACCAGCAAAATGCCTTACCTTGAAACATTTAGTGCATTTCTTCCCTTGTGCAGGACATCCTGAGTAATCCGCCTTGTGATTTTTTTGAACCACACTTAAAACAAACAAAGGGGCATATTTACAAGGGCTTCATCTCTGCTTTTTTGGCGTAAAAAGCCAAAAAAGCGGAGATAAAACTATGACCCTATTTACAAGAAGGTGCTAACATGCATAATCACATGTTAGCACCCTTTTACCCAATGGCTCCATTTGCATCTCTAATGAGATGCAAAGTGGGCATCACTGGGCGTACCCCAGATGGACAACCTTGTAAATATTGCTGATGTTCACATCGTGATATTTACAAGGCTGCCCCAGCATTTTAGCACACGTTAGTTTTTGGAGAAAACAGCTGTTTTCTCCAAAAACTAACATCTGCTAAAATGCAGACTTACCTATCCCCAACATTGGGGTGGATTATGCTGATACGACCCTGTGGGTCGTATCAGCAAGGTTATCGCCGTTTTGCAGGGAACATCGCTGGAAAAACAGCGTTGTTCCCTGCAAAAGGGCGATAATGGAATTTTTATCGTCCTGGAGTAACGCGTTATTAATAAAACGCTACCAGGGCGATAAATTCCAGAGATAGCCTGCGATAATATATTTATCGCAAAGCACGGCCAGTGATAATTATCGATGGCTGTTGTTAATATGCCCGCAAATTGTTAGAATCTGTATAATTACTCTGTTTGCTTCTTTTATCAATGCTAGTTTCACCCTTCTTATTCTCATGCATATAATAAACATCCGTCTTTAAATTACTCTCAGCTGAAAGTTCTTTTGAGCTTTCCAAAGATCGCTCAATTCCTGTTTGATCGCTTTGAGTGCAGGGTGAAAATGAAAGTGAAGGGTGAGCATTGAGCATGAGGAGGCTGTTGTCTGAATGCAGGATGTATTCCCAGACACCTGGGGACATGTGTACAAGCCCATAAAGCCACCAGAGCGTCACATTTCCCAACACTCCTGGGGCGTTAACTACTACCTTAAACACACCAGCATTGAGCCGCACAAACACGCGCATGCTTGCATACACAAACACGCACCAACACACGCATGCCTGTACACACAATGCGCACACAGGCACACGTGAACAGACACAAATGTAGACACACACCACCTTACTTTCAATTTTGAGAAGCAAGGGATCCCGTCTGCCGGCTGAGGAGAGGATACAACTGCTCGTATTTAACATTCCTATCCGGAGCGTCCACATCTTCCATATCAGCGTTTCCATCTTTAGCCGGAGGCCTGTTTTCACGTGCGGCACTCTTGATGACTTTTATGGCCGACATTGCAATCCTGGTTCACAAAGATAATCCAGCCTGGCTTTCATTGTTTTTGTCTGTCGGTTCTGTTTTATGTTTTTTTTTTTTCTCACCTTCCTCGTGGCTCCAGCACTGTCTGGGTGGTAATATGCAGTCTGGCTGCTTTGCCACCCTCTGCTTTCGAGTCCCTGGCTGCCTGCAAATCCGATGTGCTGCCTGTCTCAAACTAAAAGTAGCGGGCGAAGAAGACACTTTGATTCTGCGCCGTGTGTCTTCAAAATATGTGAAGATCTACAGCTCAGACTTGATTTCTCGCTTGCCACCAATAGTCTCTCCCCCCATTACCAACCTGTCACAGGGTGGGGTAAGTGACATCACTGACCCCACCCAACCCTGTGAGGAGTTTGGAAAGGGTGGGATGAAAATGCTTTCAGTCCCTGATTGACATGGAGCCCCTGGCACTGCAGGGCTTGAACCCGAAGCGCCCGGGTCTAACTTCATATCACGTCCTCAGGGGGTGGAGCTTAGCCTAGGAGGCAATGATTTTGTCGAGCTGATGACCGTACAATCTTCAGGACTGTGAGATCGTCCGCTCGGCAAAAGCGTTTGAAGGCAGATGTCAAGTGACAGTCTGCGCATGTGCCAACACCACGAGCAGAGTGGTGCAGCTCCCAGCTAGGGAGATAATTCCCATGCAGTTTTTTAAAAGCAGCACGAACACTGCTTTACTTAAAGAAGCTTTCTGAAGCTTGGGCTGAAAAGTAAATGTGGAAGAGCCCCAAAGCCCAAGTCAGCGGACCGCCACTGGCCACAGCACCGAAACAGCCATCACTCACATAGCTGATGACGCGTTTACCCTACTTGACCGGAACGAATCCTGCCTATTAATCCTACTCGACCTCTCATCAGTCTTTGATACGGTCAAACATGACAACCTCCTGAGCCTTCTGGAACATAGGATGGGGCTGTCTGGTGCAGTACTAAAATGGTTCGCCTCCTTTCTCCATAATAGAAAACAGAGAATTAAATCCACCCACCCTTTTTAACCTATTCATTGAACCCCTCACCGCAATCCTCAAAGCATCTAACATCCAATACCACATTCAATTCAATTCAATTCAGCTTTATTTCGACTTATTTTGTCATAAAAGCAACATACATAAGTTAAAAAGAAGAAAACACGATACATAATCCAAAATTCCAGGCAATGTGATGGGGGTCAATCACATTCAATTCTATCACAGCTATGCTAAAAACATATAAATTAGTTAAAAAGCCAGATAATATATAAAAAGTTATTAAAATACATTTTGCAAAGGGTGAAGGAATAAAATTCATAATATCAAACCAACCAAGTACATTAGCTAACCAGTCTTTAAGTATTATAATTTGTGTCCTTTCTTCTTCCTTATAAGATATACATTGAATAGGAATCTACTTAGACCAAAGACTATTAGTTGTGAAGTATTTGCTTTAAATGTACGTTCTGCCTCTTTAAAAAACCTAAACCCCAGATTTATACACAGGGGTTTAATCCATCGAATTCTTGGTTTTTTGTAAGCTGGGCAGAAAAACAGTACATGAGCATCATTTTCTATTGCTTTTTCTACGCAAAGGGTGCACAAACCACTTTCGTCTTCATTACCCCTCCAACTACTAGTGTTTGCAGCTATCTGTAAAACTCCATATCGGTATTGAAGATACAGTGTTTTAGCTAATGGTGGTCTTATCTCATCCATGAATTGTTCGAATATAGGGGTATCCTTAACAGATAAGAATTTCTGTGACAATGTACCTAGTGTAGTATTAGTGGATACTTCATTCTTTACATATATCCAAAAAGCAGATTTCAAAAGGTTTTTTGAAGTTGGTAACATATTCTGAGGGTTTTCCCAAAAATGAATGAACCCAAGCTTTTTGAACCACTGGGAGATATGTTTTAACCAGGGGACACTTTTATATTCGTCAATCCTAATTATTTCTAGCAATCCGTTCTTGTAATCGCTCAACTCAGGGGTTGTCCATAATCTAATCCAATAGAGTAGAGGCCTTAGTGTAGCTTGATGGTCAGTTCTCTTAAGATTAATATCCAGAAAGACTGGAATTATCGGTGTTCTTACTGGTATTTTGAGTAACCTGCGTATAAAGTTGTTCTCTTCCTTCCCAAAGAAGTTGTTGCAGGAATAACCCCAAACCTCGGCACCATAAAGTGCTGCTGATTGGGCCTTTGCTTTAAATAATTCGAGTGCCGGCGTGATTGATTTAGATTGGCTACTGCCGTGCACCTTTAGGATGGGCATTGAATTTTGTTTTAAAATTAAATTACTTTTTTCCAGTTGCCCTTTCCAGTTAGATATACTGTCCAGCATAATGCCCAGGTAATTAAAACTCTCAACATATTCCAGCTTCTGGTTATTTAGGGCCAAATTCTTTCTAAAGGATTTCTGAGGATTTATGGACATATACTTTGTTTTAGATGAATTAATTTCTAGTCCCTTTTCCACACAGTAATTATTAAAGGTGTTTACTAGGTTTTGTAAACCTTGCGGGGTTTGCGAGATGAGGATTGTGTCATCAGCAAAAAGCAATGCGGTGACTACCTCATCTGCTAATTTCGGGGAATCATGTTTGCAATCTTTAAGATAGTTGGGTATATTGTTAACATATAAGGAGAAGAGGGTGGGCGCCAGCACACACCCTTGACGGACACCCCGATCCACAGGGATCTCTTTTGAGATTTCTCCTCCCTTACCCCATCTAACCCTAGCATAGTTTCCTGTGTGGAGTCTAATTATTTCCCTGAGTAGCTCACTAGGGACTGCAATGTCTTTGAGAGTAGACCAAAGTAATTTACGGGGTACAAGGTCGAAGGCAGCCCTTAAATCAATGAATGCTACGTACAAACTTCCCTTTCTTATATTAATATATTTCCAGCAAATACACATAAATCTAAATACTTGATCTACTGTGATGGTTTTTAGCCTGAATCCTGCTTGGTATTTAGATAAGATCTGTTCCCCTTTTATCCACAATAAAAGTCTATTTAAAATATGTCTGGCGAAAGTTTTTTGTAAAAGATCGATTAAACTAATGGGGCGGTAATTTGCTGGGTCATAGCGATCCCCTTTCTTGAAAATTGTTACAATTTCAGCCCCTTTCCATGAATCAGGGATTGGTGTCCCGGCCACTATAGAGTTGCATAAAAAATTTATGTAGGGTCCCCAAATTCCTACATCGTGCTTTAGCAAGTCACCGGGGATTTTATCAGGACCTGGTGCTTTACCCGATTTAATAGCCAGGAGTGCCTCAACAGTTTCTTCATGGCTAAAGTGTAAACGGGTATTATTATCGAGTAATCTATTTATCTCGATATCATCCATGGCCATCTCCTCATTTGTATTACTATATAATTTAGAGAAGTGCTTGCACCAGGTTTCTTCATCAAGATATATATCCCTAGATGATCTGCCTTTTTTATTTCCTTTGGAGATTAAGTTCCAAAATGTGGCCTGTTCTTTCTGGTGAGCTGCAATCAAAAGGTCATCCCAAAGGACATCATCCCAGGTTTTTTTAGCTTGGGACAATGTCTTTTTGTATGCTAGTCTACTGTCTTTAATTCCCTGTGCGTCCTTTACTTTTACAGCCTGGATCAGATCATTTTTAGCCTTGCGACAATCTTTATTATACCAAGGATTTGTCGTCGCTGAATTGTTATCTTTCTGACTCAGATCCTTTTTGTAGCTTTTACTTAGATGAGGAGTCAGTGCATCTACAAGTTTATAGTGTAAGTTAAGGACATCCTGGGTACCTAAAACAAGCATATGACTTCCCTCCAAAACATCAGCAAACGAATTATATATATTTAACATCCTTTCTTCTTTGTCCAGAATGTGGGGCCACTTAATAGCACGTCTATTATTGGAGACCTGGTGATCTCCTACTGGGACATTTGATATATCTGTCATATTTATTTTTTGTACGAAAGGTTCTGGATGTATCCATAAAAGGAGGGGGAAGTGGTCGCTCTCCGTTCTATGGTCTATTTTAAAATCTTTTATTAAGTACCATAGATTCATAGAAGCAATTAGGAAATCTATATGAGACCTGTAGTTCCCCCTACCAAAAGTTGGAGCCGCTGGTCTATCTGACTTAAAACGGCCATTACACGCCCTCAATTCATGATTTACGGTAATTTGTAAAATCTGCATAGCTGCTCTTGAATTTTTTACCATATTATTGGACTCTACAGAGAGGACATTATTAGCTGTATCCTGTTCCTCAAATAAGGTATCCAAGCCCAATATCGGCTCATATTGGCAGTTGAGATCTCCACCAACAATTACCTGCTTACTTGGGCTTAAAGTATTTAAAAAGGAGTCAAGGTGGATTATCACCTGTGAATCTTTGCTAAGGGGATGCGGTCTATTATAAACATTGATTAAATATATTATTTCTTTCCCCTTAATCACCATTCTTAATCCCATTATATCTAGGGAATCAATCGGCAGTAATGTGATTTCTGCCTCCACAGTAACCCTTATCCAAATCACCAGGCCGCCAGATGCTCTTCCTCTCATGGATGGCACAGCGCCCCGACTATAGGTTTTATAACCCAGTCTATGCGGTGTATCTGTGGCCCATGTCTCCTGGAGAAGAACAATATCAAAGTTTTTAATGTAGGAGCACCAACCCTCGTCCTGCATATTCCTTGATACCCCTGCTATGTTCCATGATATTAATCTAACATAAGAGAATTTGTCTACACCGTCCGCAATAGTATGTGATAAGTTTGCGGTGGTTGGACCCCCCTCCTTAATGTGCCTAATACCAGATTGTCTCTTCTCGCACAAGCTATCAGTAGATGTCAAGGGGACTCCCACCCCTATTTGGGCAATTTCATCACTAGCTTCCGCAATGGATAAAGTCATATTTCCACCTTGAGTTGTTAGCTTAGTTTCCCTATCTGACACAGGGGGTGGAATTAGTCAATCGTTCGAGTCCAAGGAGCTTAGTGCCAAGTACCTATTATTCATGTTAATCTGGAATGGTACACCTTGGAAAACATTTTGGGAAATGCTCGGAGTGGTAATCTGCTTACCCCTAGCTAAGTGCTGGTAAAAATAGCCTAGCGGATGTACACCCACACTATTCTCTGTCGGTACCAATGATGCTGCTCTAAGTAGTACGGTCGCCACGTGTTGAGGATATTTAAAATTGATTATTATGCAATCTCCTTTACAAGCTTTCCTGGCACTCCCAATCCAGGGGACCCGTCTGGTTAATAGAATTTGTTCCGAGTAGTTGACAGGGAACCCACAGTTGTGGTGTAGCCAGGAAACTGTTTTCCGTTTAAGACGGTCGTGTGTTTCATTTTGCACCTTAGACTGCATAGTATCTAAAGGTGGCACATTTGTAAGTACTACAACATATGGTTCACATTGAGGGGGTAAATTAATAGAGCGGGTTTTCTTTGCTTGGACCATTGACCAGCCTGAAGGGGATGGATCAGAGTCCGCGGCGATTATTTTGTCTGGCAAATGGTTACTTAGGGTAGAATTAGATGGAGGGATGATCTCCTTGGGCGGGACTTGTACATTTCTTTCCACTTGCTCATTTGAACCACCCTGCGGTTTGATCTGAGTGTTAGTCAATGAGGATAGGGAGCCACCTAATCTGAGCACTTCTACGGATAATCTATCTATTTTTTCAACTAGTGGTTTTACCACTGCCTCTAATTTATCCTCAAAGGCCTTAATAATACAGGACATAGTGTCGGGAAAAAATGTATCAGTGCCACAGTTATCGGTCATAGTCCCCTTTTGGGTAAGGGGGTTTTTTGTGGTGGCTTGACAGTTCAATTTATGCTGTACCCCACCTCTGTTTTGTTTCGTTTTCCTACACTCCCTTACAACCCTTTTTTTTGGGGAGCATTCGGAAAGAGAGACAATTCTAGTTTCTTCCAACAGATTCAGGGGTGTGGTGTTAGAGTCTACAAGCATAGGTACAGGACGCTCTAGGACTACAGGAGACTCAAGGAGCGCCGTAAACTCTGTTAACAAACACTCAGTCGCTGGGACATTAGGCGACGCAGTATTTATAATAGTATTACTAGTATTACCACTGTTACTCGAAGTGCCTAAATTGGTAGAAGTAGTATTTTCGCGGCCCAATGACTTCCTTCTATCCTTGTTAATTTGGCTTACTACTTTCACAAGGTAATTATCCATAGTTGAATATTTCTTTGCCATAAATTGACAATATGGATCACAATTAGATTCAGAGCCCTGATGCTTAGCTGTCTAAGGCCAGCCTATATGCCCCGCGCCTCAAGATATAATACTTAAACTGTCACCATAATTACAACACAGTAAATAGTAAAATCTAAGTTGGATCACACACAAAAACAAGAATCCAACGTCTATCCTCTTATTACACTATCTAGATTTAACTGCAATCATGTACCAAACATATCAAGGAACCTCTGCCAGTAAAGATTAGTAAAAGTACCAAGCAAACCTGCATCTAATTGGGCACCATTTGGTAAATGTCCACTGATAGTGTCGGAAGTCTCTCTGACAAACTTGTAACCAGCCAACTCTCAGGATAATACAATATGCAAGCTTGCATGGGTAAGTCAATTCCGTGATAATGAATTAATTCAGAACAAATGGTGATATAGTGCAAGAAATGTCCAAATGTGACGAGAACACTTGCCTTAGAGGGGTGGCCCAGCCCGGCCTCCTTTGGCCCCTGACGGCCACAGACGGCCCGCCCTCTGCCCGGGCTCAGCCCGGCGTCGCCCGCGCGCGTCCCGCGACGCGGAGGAAGCCTCTGTTTTTATGGCGCCTCCGGGCGCGGAGCAAGCCGGAAGGAAGTCCTGGCTGGCGCGTTGACTGCCGGGAGCTGTAGTCCCCCCCCACTGCGGCCAACGATCACTGGAGGCGGCGAGGGGGACCAACAGCGTGTGCGTCCCGTCCCTGGTGGCCTAGCGGCGTTCCTGCGGCGTCGGAATGGTGTGGCAGCAATACAAGGTGAGTCCCCCACTCCACCGAGGGAGCCTCTGTTTTTATGGCGCCTCCGGGCGCGGAGCAAGCCGGAAGGAAGTCCTGGCTGGCGCGTTGACTGCCGGGAGCTGTAGTCCCCCCCCACTGCGGCCAACGATCACTGGAGGCGGCGAGGGGGACCAACAGCGTGTGCGTCCCGTCCCTGGTGGCCTAGCGGCGTTCCTGCGGCGTCGGAATGGTGTGGCAGCAATACAAGGTGAGTCCCCCACTCCACCGAGGGAGCCTCTGTTTTTATGGCGCCTCCGGGCGCGGAGCAAGCCGGAAGGAAGTCCTGGCTGGCGCGTTGACTGCCGGGAGCTGTAGTCCCCCCCACTGCGGCCAACGATCACTGGAGGCGGCGAGGGGGACCAACAGCGTGTGCGTCCCGTCCCTGGTGGCCTAGCGGCGTTCCTGCGGCGTCGGAATGGTGTGGCAGCAATACAAGGTGAGTCCCCCACTCCACCGAGGGAGCCTCTGTTTTTATGGCGCCTCCGGGCGCGGAGCAAGCCGGAAGGAAGTCCTGGCTGGCGCGTTGACTGCCGGGAGCTGTAGTCCCCCCCCACTGCGGCCAACGATCACTGGAGGCGGCGAGGGGGACCAACAGCGTGTGCGTCCCGTCCCTGGTGGCCTAGCGGCGTTCCTGCGGCGTCGGAATGGTGTGGCAGCAATACAAGGTGATACCACATGTATGCAGACGACACCTAGCTGTACATGAAAATCTCCTCGCCTGACGACATCAAGTCACTCAACGGAATCGCCCTGATAGGACCGGATTCTTGCCTACCTGATTCTTTCCAAGGATCCTCTCAGGCCGCCAGGATCTTTTTATCTGCTAAATAGTGTAGAGGGGAGGAAATTCAATTTTCAATACATAATCACCAGAATCAAATCCTATCTCAAAAAGGACCACTGACTCCGAATCTAAAATTCGTAAGATTTTTTTACAACCAAAAATAACTGCACTAGAACAAACGCAAGTCTACGTAAGAGTCTCATACGACTCAGAACAAAAAGAATAACCAGGTCCAGGAGCATAGGAAATGCAATGGTCAGTCCAATATCTACATTAGGAATCATTAGCCTAAAAAGAAAAACAGTTAGTTTATCCCTACTCTAGCTCCAAGGTGACGTCCCTACTTAGCATTTCCCCCCAGGCAAGAGAATAAAAAGGTGTCAGCAGTGAAGACCTCCTTAGAAGTACATTCACTTAGTCAGAGCTCATTCTAAGATGCTCCTTCTAGCTTTCGATCTAATCCTCATCTGCTCAACCCTCGGGGCACTGTCCCTAATACAAAAACGTAGAACACGCCCTTCGGCACAGCTCTTCAGCCAGGTCTTCTTCCAGTACTTTTCCAGTGAAACTTGTACTTCACCCAACGACGGTTAGCTTGACCTTGGGTCCCAGGCACCTTCTTCGCTGAAAGTATCATCTGTAAATTCCAATGTACTCCCCTGTTAGCTTCTCGTACCATCCTAACTCCTAAAACAAAGACCTAGTCCCTCTAACGAGCTAAATGTCCTTGCACCTGCAACAGAAACATGAGAACGAGAAACGTTTCACTTCTCTAAGATTTTCCATTCTACTGAAACCCAAAGCCTTTACCAAGGGAAATCATTTTCGGCCTACAACATTGAGCTAACATAAGAAATGAACAGGACTTTCTCTTTAAACGTATATTCGATCAGGCCTTTACACTGTTAAACACATTATTAAATCACACATTAAGCATTAGTTCATTATTCTTTTAAACATAAATAAGCAGACTGCACGTGCAACTTTTAACATGGCACTTGTTTAACTAACACGTTGCATTACAGAAATCAAACATTATGCATTTACGAAAATACATTTGCAATGATCTACGACATTATTCTTCATGAGAAGCATGGTTACATTTCTAATCACCTCTATGTTCAACGATTCTAGAAATACAATTTCTAAGTCACCTCTAAACTAAATCGAATAATATGTGGGCGCGGACTAGCAGTGATTATGATGCACCCCTACAAATTTCAGAATAACATGGCACTCTATCAGCCCCAAGAATCTGGAATGCCCTTCCAACAGAAATGAGACTGATTCCATTAACAGTGTCCTTCAAAAAGAAAATGAAAGCGCTACTGATGAATACTTGCCTGCCCTAAAGTCCAGTAGGGGTCCTGAGTCACCTCATATACTATCACGCTGATGACTTTCTCGCCTTATCCTACTGACTAATTATTTTGCCCACTATTACGTCGTCACGTAACTATTGCCATTTATGTCTATCATGTCGTCACGTAACTATTGCTATTTTTGTCTATTGATATGATTCTGCCACGATTGCCCCCTCTCTCATAATGTCGCATCCCTCTGTAAAGCGCTCTGATACCTTTTAGGGTCATGTTCGCGCTACACAAAACTTTCTAAATAAATAAATAAAATAAATTATACATATGCCCCATGGAGTAACTCAGCTTAGTATTGACAGCTGGCATACAGTTTCAGATTTAAGTTAAACTATTGCTATTATGGCATCAATCTGGGATGGAGGGTGGAGGAAATAAATAATATGCAGATTCTGCAACAAACTTTCAATCTCCTGATTAGGGTTGCCAGCTTATTGAATTCATACCGGCACCATCGCTATTTTGACATCCCTGCCAGTACAAAAATAAGCAAAAGTACAGGTACTTTAAGCCCAGATTTGTGCATAATTCAAACAGCAAATATAAATAGCACTTTTAAATGTGTTTAGGGCTTTATTAATGATAAATGACTAATAATTAAAGAAAACAAAGACAGAAAAGTCATGTTACAAATGAATATATACCATTTTATTTACAGCCATATCTAGGAGCATATCAACAACAACCGGCGATAATTATCGCTAAGTGCCCTTAGCGCTAGGATAGTGATCGCCGGCTAGCGTGGATTTTTATTGCCGAGATAGCGTGCTATTAGCAACGCTTACCTCAAAAGCGATAAAAATCCTAGCGCTAACTGCCTAGCTTGAGATAATCTCACGAAATGTGGTGTTAGCTTGTTGATAGGGCCC
Organism: Triturus cristatus; assembly: GCF_964204655.1. Taxonomy (NCBI): domain Eukaryota; kingdom Metazoa; phylum Chordata; class Amphibia; order Caudata; family Salamandridae; genus Triturus; species Triturus cristatus. Next base: position 94,623,632 of record NC_140591.1, read on the forward strand.
CACAAACTTAGCCATGATATCCACCTTCCATAGGATATCATGGCTAAGTCAATCCTGAAGTAGACGTAAGGAAAGTAGCGATAACAGGGGTTATCGCTACTTTTCCTGCCGCTATGCTTCATATCGTGGGGCTTGATGATAGGAGAAATGTCGCTTAGTGACATTTCTCCTGTCATGTCAGGTCAGGAACGCCCACTTTGCATCTCATTAGAGATGCAAAGCTGGGCGTTAGGAATCCCCACGCTAAAGCAAGGTTTCATGCGTTAGCGTGGCCTTGCTAATTAGGCGATAAAATTAGCGCCGCTTTTGTAGAAGTTAGCTTGCAGGGGCAATGACTGCAGGGGCACACATGTAAGTGATAATTTGTGCTTTCTTTATTCGCTATAACACGCTAATTACTATCGGAGGCAGAGCGCCGGGGGCCGTCTTGCCGGTGCACAGACTCAGCGCTAATGAGCCCCAAAATGGCCGCTGCGCACCTACGTCATCGCGTAGGTGCAACAACTAGACCGCAACTCTACATATCTCCCTTTTTTCCTTATACATAACAACAAGAAAAATTATTACTTGCGTGCATTCTCTCCCTTCTCTCCTTACACATTAATAACCAGAAAATTATTACTTGCGTGTGTTCCCCATCAGTCCTCCATCTCAAAGTCTCTAAACCTCGTAGGTTTCACCACTGTCCTTCCACTCCGGGTACACCTCACCGGGGTGCCTGAGGCAGGGACGGCGCTCTCTCGGGAGGTTCTCTGGTCTTCCCTCCCGGTGTTCGGGATCACTCCTTCCCCCGGAGATCTGCTTCCGCTTCCCCAAAGTTCCGAGGTACCCCGACCCTCATCATCATTTACGTCCACTTCACCTCCGCTTTCTCTTGGGTTGCTTGATGTGTTGTCTGCTAGCCTTGACTCAGTCCCTTGGGTCCGGGATGGTATCCCTTGTCCATTGTCCCGTCCGTCCCACTGCATGATCTTGTTGCACTTGGACATGCGGTCCTGTGACCACACCTTCCCGTCGCTGAGTAGGGCAGAACGGTTGTAGACTTCTTCTACTTGCATTGGTGCGCTAAATTTACTGTCCCCCTTCCTTCGCAATTGGGCCAGCTTAACCCGCACCCACTCTCCCTTCTCGAGTTCCGTCTCTTTGACGCTTCTCCTTTTGTTGTAGTGTTCCGCATATATCTTTTGAGCTCTCTCTAGGTTGTGACGTACGACAGCAGGCGACCACTTGCTCGTGATGGTCCGCTCCTTCCAAGCCACATTGTCTTTCGTAAAGGGGTCTCTAGCCCTCAAAATCTGGAAGGGGCTGTACCCCGTGCTGGTAGGTGTAATCCTATACGCCCACACCATACTCTTCAGTTCCTTTTCCCAGTCTTTTCCGCTCGCAATCGCCGCTTGCACCGACCCCATGCCATGATGACACGGTTGAATCTTTCGGCTTGACCATTCCCTGCGGGGTGGTATATCGACGTGTGTTTTATCCTAATGCCGTTCCTCGCCATGTACGTGTTCCATTTGTCGGACACAAATTGAGGCCCATTGTCGCTTAGGATGGAGCGAGGGATGCCTTCAATGAGAAATACTGCCGTCAGGGACTTCAGTATCTTGTCCGTATCCATATCCTCTTGTACATCCACCTCCGGCCACTTGGAGTACTTGTCCACCAGAACCAACGCATATTTCTGGGTTCCCTGCTTGTCCAGTATCGGCCCGAGTATGTCTATGGCTAGGTCTTCCCAAGGATTCACCGGGTTGTCAAACTTCCCCAGGGGTGGGCGCAGTAGGCTCAGGGATTTGTCAGCCCATTGGCACTGGCTACACTCCCGCACATGCCTCTCTATCTGGTTGTCCATCGCCGGCCACCAATACACTTGTTTCGCTCTCAATTTTGTCTTGACAATACCCAGGTGGCCCTTGTGGATGAGAGTCAGCAGGTGTGGTATCAACTTGTTCGGGGGGACTACTTTTTCCCCTCTCCTCAGGAAAATCCCCTGGTCGCAGACCGACAACCCCTCTCTCACTTCAAAGAACTTCCTAAGCATTGCTCCCAAGTGCTTTTTCTCAGGCCACCCCCTTAGGACGCATTGCTTGACTGCTTCCAAGTCTGCGTCTGTCTCGTACGCTTCCCTCCATTCGTGCATGCTTATCACCTGTTCGTGATCGTCCATGAATGCCACTTTACAGTCCTCGTCTTCCGATGTCTTGGGGGCTTCCTCCATGGCCGCCGCTCGACTAAGGTAGTCGGCTACTTTGTTCTTTTGCCCTGGGATGTGCTCCACATCATATCTGTAGTCCAACAGCTTCAGCGTCATCTTCGCGATGCGGGGCGTCGCAGTGGCATGCCCTGACGATGTTAGTACTTTGATCGAGGGCTTGTGGTCTGTCCTCAATCGGAATCTCGTTCCCCATAAGAACTGACGGAACTTGCCCATGGCCCATACTACTGCTAGCATCTCCTTCTCTATGACGCTGTACTTTTGTTCCGTGGGAGACAGTGATCGGGATGCGAAGCTGAGGGTGGCTAAACCTCCACCTTCCAATTCCTGCATAAGGACTGCTCCCAGACCCCGGTCACTGGCATCCGTCGTCAGGATTGTCCCGGCTCGGGGATCATATCCGCTCAGCGGGACGGCCGTGCTGATGTCCGCTTTTATCCTGCGGAACTCCTCTTGTGTTTCCTCAGTCCACTCAAATTTGGTTTTGTTTCTTATTAGCTGTCTCAAGTGGTGCGTCTTCGTGGCGAAGTGGGGAACAAATTTGCTATAGAACTCCGCCATGCCTAGGAACGATCTTACGTCTTCCTTCGACTTGGGTGGCGGAGCATCACATATCGCCTTGGCATTGGACTGCTTGGGGGTGATCCCCTGGTCGCTGATCACATGCCCCAGGTACGTAACTGACGTCATCCCAAACCGGCATTTCTCCAACTCCGCCGAGAGTCCATTGCGTTCCAACACATGGAGGACGGTGGATAACTTGGTGTCGTGGTCCGCCTTGTCCTTCCCCATTATTAGGATGTCGTCTTGGAAGTATTGCACCCCCTTGATCTTGCGAAAGAGCCTATGCATTAGCTTCTGGAATACGGCTGCTGCCGATGCTAGCCCAAACGGCATTCGGCGGAATTGGTAGCACCCAAAGGGGGTTATAAAGGATGCCAGCTTCTTACTGGAGTGGTGTAGCGCAATCTGGTGGTAGGCTGACGTGAGATCGATTGTCGAAAACCACCTTATTCCTTTGGTGTTGGCCAGCATCTCATCTATCCGTGGCAAGGGAAACCTTTCAACTATGATGTTTTTGTTCAGCTCCCTCAAGTCCACACACAACCTTATTTTTCCATTAGGCTTCATGGCGACCACCAACGGGGCTAATCACTCTGCACTCGTGATCGGTTCTATGATGCCGTTTTCTTCCAGTGTGTGGAGCTCTTGTTGCACTTGGTCGCGGACTGCCAGGGGGATGTTCCTCACTTTATGACATACCGGTCTGGCGTCCCCTCTGACCTCGATCCTGTGCGTGAATTTTGTCAGTCTTCCTACTCTGCCTACAAATACGTTGGGAAATTCTGCTCTCAGCCTCCCCACTTCAGGTCGTTGTTCGTCGCTGGTCATTAAGACTTGGGTGGTGCCGCTTGGGTCCAACTGTATTCCAAGGTCGCCTTGGTCTACCCAACCTAGGACCGATGGACCTTTCTCCGCAACGTACAGCTTGCAACTGGCGTGCCGCTTCTTAAATTTAAACTCCAGGAGCCGGTATCCCACCATTGGGATGGGTTCTCCTGTAAAGGTGATGGGGCGGATGTCTGGGGGCTCCAAGTGGTCTCTAATGAGGCCCTTAAACTGTTCTTCCCAGACGCTGCGTTGTATGATGGTAAACGGGGAACCGGAGTCGGCTACCATCTGAATTTGTACCCCTCCAATCGCCAGGTCACACTGCGGTTTCTTCGATCGGTTGCAGTTTATCCCCATCACGTGTTCGTCTATGCATAGCACGCTGTCATCATCCTCTTCATTCCCCTCGTCTTCCTCCACCTCTTGTGCGACGTATTTGACTGCTCTCGTCTTCAGCTTGCGGCGACACACTTTCTCGTAGTGACCGATTAGTGCACAGAACAAGCATTTGGCCTTAAACGCCGGACAGCGCTTGTCGTGTGCTGGGTGCGACCTGCTGCCGCATCTGTAGCACATGCCCTTGCTTTCCGTGACTGGTTTCTTCCCCTGAGGCGGCCTGGGTGACCACTTGGCCTGTGTCCTCGTGTCTCCTGTTGCTCCTTTGCCTCTCCCCGGCGGTTCAGCCTCTATGACTTTGTTCACCATGGGTTTTCGGGGTGGCTCCCTTCTTTGCCGCATCTCTTCGATAGCTCCGCCTTCTTCACCATGGCTATCACTTCCTTTAACGTCCCATCGCCATTGACCCACAATTTATCTTGGATCGCCGAGTTGGTGGTGTGCATGACAATTTGGTCTTTTATAAATTCGTCGTGCAACGTGCCGAACTTACAGGTGATGGCCAATTTCCTAAATGCCGCCACGTATTCATCTATGGGCTCTCCTTCCGCTTGTTTCCTCTGCTGGAAGTTAGATCTATCAATAGACGTGCATACCGCTGGTCTGTAGTGCTTGTTTAAGTCGTCTATCGCGTGTTGGAAGATATCATCGTCTGCTGCTTGCCTCGGCGTGGGGGCAATGTTCTGAAACACCCTGATTCCTTCCGGGCCCGGGTTGTGCAACAGGGTCCTTCTTCTCCTTGTGCTGGGGAATGCTTCCCCCGCTCCGTCCTCCAGGGCTTCCATGTAATTCATAAAGTATTCCCTCCAATCCTCCCATTTCATCGACGGTTCTCCCGGTTTGGGCAGGAATGGAATTGGCATCGTAAGTGAGGATGGTTGGGCACACATTGCCGCTCTTCTCTCTGGCGACTTGTCTTCCCCCCTTGGGCTGCCTGGTGCGCTCCGTCTCTGCTGACGTGGGGGGCTGTGGTGTGTGGCTGCTCCAGCGCCACTGCCGCGCTCTGCGTGATCCGCCAGGGCCTCCCTAGTACTGCTTGTGTTGGCCCCAGTGCGTGCTTAGGGTTGTTGCGTGTCGGGCGCCTCCCCCACGTGCCTTGTAAGGGCCTGCGCCTCCCGCAGCGGCCTGAGAGGTTCACGGTCCTCCCTTCCCCTGCTTGCCCCGTGGGTTGCTCTCCCCGCGATTCCGGCACTCACGCCACTTTCCTCTTCTGTGCCTTCCCCCTTGACTTGGGTTCTTGCCTGTGGCTCTGGGGTTCCTCTGTGCGGTTCGACTTGTGTACCTCCCTTGGCGGTGCTCAAGCCCCCCCCAGGCTTCCCCTCTGCCGCGCTCTCCCTCCGGCGTACCTGTTGTCTCCTTTTGCTGGCCACGTGTGCTCCTGTGCAGGCTTATGGGGTTTCCCCGCGTCGTTCGTCGGTCCCAGCCCTCGTCGCCATTTGTAGAAGTTAGCTTGCAGGGGCAATGACTGCAGGGACACACAGGTAAGTGATAATTTGTGCTTTCTTTATTCGCTATAACACGCTAATTACTATCGGAGGGAGAGCGCCGGGGGCCGTCTTGCCGGTGCACAGACTCGGCGCTAATGAGCCCTAAAATGGCCGCTGCGCGCCTACGTCATCGCGTAGGTGCAACGACTAGACCGCAACTCTACAGCTTTTCGGCCGAAATCGGCTGCAAAAGCGGCGATAATTTTTTATCGCCCGCTTGTAAATATGCCCCTTAGTGTCAAGGGGGGGGGCCTTTGCAGATTCCATAAACAAATGGCCTGTATTTTTCTCTGCAAAAGGTTGCATCCCTACTCCAGATGGCTTTTCACGAAATGCATTCTCCCACTGTAGCAGTAAAAATAAAATACAAAGAGGAAACGTGATGTCACAAGCTGTCTGCAGTTCGAAGCCATCCTGAGAGCAGGGTTGAAAACGTATTGCCGATGGCGGCCCTCTGTTGGCTATCAGTAGAATTGCAGTCTTTAGTCTGAAGGAAATCTCGAATAGAGCCCATGGAAAAGAAGATATGGTAAATCAAATCTACCCATAATGCATTGTATGCAAGACCAACAGCCGCCACACCCAATGGCAGCTGTCTATAAGCATTGAACATACATTTTGTATCTGTCTTTTACCAAATGCCTTAGAATTTCCATTTTATCACGCTCGAAATCTTTAACTAATGCCGCTCTAATTGTTTTAAGTAAACATTTATATAGCATGACAGATTGTAATCTCACTAATTATATAGTACGTACATTACATGTTCCGTCGTTAGTGGCACTTCGTGTGGCACTGATAATGGAACGCGAATGAAATTTTTGGAAGGTCTCTTGTGCAGAGATCTCAATATGGTTAGTGAAAGTAGATTGTACTGCGGCAAATGCCTCTTATTTCTCTATTTGTTTAATATAATGAGTGAACGTAGGCTGATGGCGTTGTGAACTAGAAAGAATATTCAGCGCCTACATTAGGTCCAAGTAATAACGTTTACTTTTAGCGCTTACGGTGAACGTACCAACAAAATCTACTTTCTCTGTCTGAAGTATCACTAACGGTCGGAATAAGTCAACAGCAAAGTAGTAATACAAGCGTAAGTATTTATTCCGTACAACAAGGCCCACAGTCAGCTGGGAGAAAGTGTGACCGGAGCAACAGCTGGCTAAGGAATGCGTACGTCACACGTGACGCTGGTTAAATAGGAGGAGCAGAATATAAGTGACTAGGAAGGAACTGACAAATGGGAGACCAAGGGGAAATTTATGAAGCACTAAGGGGCATATTAGCAACAAACGGCGATAATTATCGCTTAGCGCATTTAGCGCTAGGATAATTATCGCCAGCTAACGTAGATTTTTATCACTGAGATAGCGTGCTTATCTCAAAAGCGATAAAAATCCTAGCGCTAACTGCCTAACGTGAAATTATCGCTGGAAACCCAGCGATAATCTCACGAAATGTGGCGTTAGGTTGTTAATAGAGCCCCACAAACTTAGCCATGATATCCAACTTCCATAGGATATCATGGCTAAATCAGTACTGAGGCAGGCGTAAGGAAAGTAGCGATAACAGGGGTTATAGTACTTTTCTTGCCGCTATGCTTCATAGCGTGGGGCTTGATGATAGCTGTCATGTTAGGTGAGGAACGCCCACTTTGCATCTCATTAGAGATGCAAAGCTGGGCATTAAGAATTTGTGCGCTAATGCAAGGTTTCACGCGTAAGCGTGACCTTGCTAATTAGGAGATAAAATTATCGCCGCTTTTCGGCCGAAAACGGCCACAAAAGCGGCGATAATTTTCTATCGCCACCTTGTATATATGCCCCTAAGCTTACTAGCACCTCATCTACAACATCTCCCTTCTTTTACAATGAAGACATTAATACATAACATACTCTACATGTTGGGAAAACGAGATAACCTTCCCGAACTGGTACATTTGCCTTCATACAAATCTGTACATGATGCATTACTTCCAACTGCAACTTTGCGATCTGTGGCATCAACAATAGGTAAATTGGCATTCTGAGTACTAGGGTGAACTGTACCTTGTCCATTATATTCAATAAGATTTTCAGCACGGGTCTTAGAAAAAAGGAATTGATTTACTATTGGTGAATGATTCATCAACAGTGGGTCCAACATTTAAGGATTGGTCACAAGTTCTACGATCCGCACTTTCACTGGGGCACGAATCAAACCAAAAGTAACTTTCTTCTGAGTCCACCATTTCATATCTGGACTCAACCATAAAATCTTTCTGTCCATGTTTAAAATTGATGACTCCTCCACTGTAGCTTATGCAAGCAAACTGAACTATCTGAAACTTCCACATCTTCACACGGTTCATAGTACTTGGATTCTCCTTTCCGCCTAACAAAAGGCTTTTTGACAATAACCCAATCATCTTTGTGGATAACTTTAAAGGTAGCTGAAAAGAAGACGACAACCGTGGTAAAGCGGAGCTTCTTTATTGGCATCCAGCCGAACAGTCAACCCGGCAGCAACTGCCGTACATATCCCTCCCGCGTTCCATGCACGGAACCTACATTCCAGGTTCCGTGCAAGGAACTCAGCACACCCAACATACATTCTAGGTTCCATGCAAGGAACTCAGTTAGTACACCCAACACACCCCCCTCCCTTCACAAAAAAAAAAAACACCACCCCCCCAGTACATGAAAACAAACACAACCCCTCCTTAAACAGTGTTAATCACAAAATACCAGGAAACTAAAATCTAATATAGTCCTGTAATTTGACGGGAGATGACCTAGCTCTGACAGGGAGAAATCTAGTCCTCGAAAGACCTTGCCGAGAAGCATGGTTGCTCCCAAATGCGCGATCCCTAGGAATATTAATATCAGAAGCTGAAGTTGCACCATGAGTGTTGACATCAAGTTTGTTTTTCACAAACTCAACCTTCGATTTAGGCACCACCGAAACAGCAGATTTGTTCCAAACCCTGCCATTTTCCAGAACTACTACATGATCCTTCACCTTACTGACCTTAACAGGGGCAGAAAACCGGGAAAAACCTTTGCGAACCAGAACTGGTTTCTTAATTCTTACCCAGTCACCTTGACACACCGAAGACTGCTTAAGACAATCAGAACCGTACTTGGCTTGAGTCGCAGCTCTGACATCAGCTACCCTCCCTAATCTTTGTGAATCTACCTCCTTTCTTAACATCCAATCTTTGTTAAGTTTGGACCCCGCAACTCTACCTCTCAGCAAGGTAAATGGAGACATTCCAGTACTGGAGTGTGGAGTAGTTCTTATTGCCCATAGCATGTCCGGAATCACTAACTTCAAGTCAAGACCATTTATGGAGGCCAACTGTAACTGCTCTTTAATAACACGATTAAAACGCTCAACTAGCCCATTACTACGTGGATGATAAAGAGAGGTGAGAATTTGTTTAATGCCATGCTTCTTCAGAAAATCTTGCATTTCAGCAGATACCAACTGGGTACCATTGTCAGTTACTAATTCCTCCGGGAATCCCTCCCGAAGAAAAACCTCCTTAAGAAATTTGATAATGGTAGCAGAATTAATTCCGTCCACAAACCTAACTTCTGGCCACTTGGACATATAATCAATTAAAACTAGCACATACTTGGGAGAACTCCCTAAGCCACTGAATGGACCAGCCACATCAAAAGCCAGTTTGCACCAAGGTAATTCTTTGACAGGAATAGGACTGACAGAGGATGGACAGGTTACCTGAGTTTTGTCACTCAACACACACGCACCACAGTCTCTAACACAGTGTTCAATGGACTTGTCAACACCCGGCCACCAAAAATCTTCCCTCACCCTCCGCTTCATTGCCCGAATGCCCAAATGACCTTCATGAGCTAAGTCCAAAACCTTATTGCGTAATGATAAAGGAACAACTAGTAACCCACCCCTGCGCAAAATTCCATCAACCAGAGATAACTCATCACTAACTCTCAAATAAGGAATTAGCTCAGAAGGAATCGTAGTACTATTGGGCCAACCCAGCGTTACAAAGTCTATCACCCTACAGAGCTCAACGTCCTCGGAAATGGCAAGTTTCCAATCAACTTCAGATAAAGCAGCACCCGTATCAGCTATGGTGCTGACAGCGCACACCATTTCCAAGTGATCATTTTCAGATTCAACAACATTTTCAGAAAGAGGCAACCTTAACAAGCAATCAGCCACACAATTCTTTACACCAGCAACATATTCTAAACGATAATTGAATTCATTGAGTCTGTACTGCCATTTAGAAATACGAGGCATTGCTCTTCCCCCACCTTTGGTGGTAAAAAGATCCACCAAAGGTTTGTGGTCAGTACTGAGAACAAAATTATTGCCCCACAAGAAGTTGTGAAAATACTGTACACCCCACCATAGAGCCAAAGCTTCCTTTTCAATGGTAGAATAGGTCCCTTCGGCACCACGGAGTGTTCTGGAAGCAAAGGCAATAGTTTCTTCCCTATTGTCCGATCTTTTTTGCATTAAAACAGCACCAAGTCCCACATTACTGGCATCGGTGGCGACAATGCATTGATCATTAATGTTGAATAGTTTAAGTGGCTGTGCTTGTACAATTGCTTCTTTCAGTAACTTGAAATTGGACACACACTGATCAGACCATACATATTTCACATTCTTCTTAAGAAGACCACGCAGACTCACCGTTCTATCAGAAAAGTTAGCTACAAATTTTGCATAGTACTCCACTAGCCCCAAAAAAGAACGTAGCTGATCCCTGTTCTTAGGTTCAGGTGCATTTTGAATGGCATCTAGTAGTTTCATCTTAGGTTCAACACCTCTAGCAGAGATATGGTGACCCAAATAATCTACCCCTTCTTGAAGAAATTTGCATTTGTCCTTCCTCAATGTTAACCCACTAGACTTAACAATTTCTAGTATGTGCTTGACTCTGGCATTGTGCTCCTGGATGGTCTTCCCATGAATAAGGATGTCGTCCTGAAAGAATACAACTCCTGCAGTGCCCTTGAACAGGTTTCCCATGAGACGTTGGAACACTGCGGAAGCTGATGCCAAACCGAACGGCATACGTAAATAGCGGAATGCCCCATCCGGAGTTACAAATGACGTGAGATGTCTCGAGTCTTTGCACAGTTCAATTTGATGGTAAGCAGAAGATATGTCAAGCGAAGAAAAATACTTGGCACCCTCCAAAGTTGACAACATCTCATTAATGTTCGGTAGAGGTTGACGATCCACCCATATACAAGCATTCAGATCACTCAAGTCCACACACATCCTAAGAGACTTATCTGCTTTGCGCGCTAAAACAATGGGTGACAACCACTCAGACCCTTCTATGGATTCTATCACACCCATAGCACATAACCGTTCCAACTCTTGTCTCAACTCGCTGCGCATGCTAAGCGGTACCTTTCGCACTTTGTGCGTAACAGCCCTAGCGCCTTCTTTAAGAATAATGCGGTGTTGAAATCCTTTAAGTTTGCCTAGCTTTCCCTTAAAAACTTCAGGGTAATTATGGATCCAATCATTCTCAACACGCAAATCAGTCGTGATGGTATGCACAGGAGAAACATCAGGAAGACTAGCATAGTATTGTTTAGCTTCACGTTTGGATAAGACCATGTCTGCATGATTGGGATCAAGGATGATTCCTAGTTCACCTTGTTCATGCCATCCTAACAGATTAGCACCTTCTTCCACAATGAATACAGTGCCATAAATACAATCACCTTTCAATTCTAAGTTCCCCTTAAATTTGCCTAAAACCTCCACTCCTTTCCCCCCATAAGCAAAAATCCTTATCCTTGAGTGAGCTACAGGGATGTCGCCCAAACTCTTAAAATCCTCGACATTGATAAGAGTAAAAGGGGAACCAGAATCGGCAAGAAATTTAATGCTCTTCCCGTTCAAACCTATAGTGCACACAGGAGATTTCCTTCTCTGACCCTCCCCAATGGAAGCTATTTCTACAACACCATCTTCTTGTATTGATGACGAAGATAACATCAATAATTCATAACTTTCATCATCTTCATACTGATGCACACAGTCCTCTTCCATGGCCCTTACAGTACGTGGGGGTACTTTGTGGGCTAAGGTTGCTTTGCACATACGTGCCAAATGTCCCTTCTTCCCACATTTGAAGCAAGTCTGGTTTATGGCAAAACAAAATTTAAAATTTCCCAGATGAGAAGCACTGCCGCAACGATAGCATGTAGGATGTTGTCCTTCAGCTCTGGTTTTCGGACAATTAGGCACAGGTGGTACACGGGAAACATTTGTATTGGTGCCCCTGATTGGTTTGATAGAAGCTTTTGTAGTAGCTAGCTTGACTTTGGACGGAGATGTAGCATCAGATGTTGATGCAGGTGTGTTTAACTCTTTCATACAGAGTTGAGAATGCTCAACACTCTTCGCTAAGATAAGGGCAGTCTCTAAATCAGGATCATCAGAGGATAAAAGTTTCTGTTGAACCTTCTTATCACATGTGCGTTCGATCAGCTGATCACAAATTATTTCATCACGAAATTCCCTGTAATTGCACTTGACAGCCAAAATTCTGAGAGCAGCAACAAAGTCATCTATAGATTCACCAGGCATCTGTGTGCGTTGCAAAAATTTATGCCGTTCCAGGACTACATTGCACTTAGGATTGAATCTTCTATCAAGAGTTTTTATTAATGAAGCATAATCATCAATGATTAGAGTGTCGCCATCATCACCTCCGCTGATGCACGTTCTAACCAACTCCAGAGGTAAAGTTTGCAAAATAGACCTGGCTTCAGCACCTAAATTATACACTAGTAAAGCTTTTTTTCTTTTTAGAAGTAAAAGTATCGCCATCGATTGCCTCTAGATAAGCTTCGAATGTGTCCTTCCATTGTTGCCACAGCATAGGAAGAGGACCAGGTGACTGTAAAAACGGAGGTGGAGCAACAACGTTATCCATTGATAATCTTGCGTGGGTGAGTTGCTGCCACTTTAAAATGATCAATGTTCAAGAATGTTTGTCTTCTTCCTTCAGTACAAGTAACTAGTAATGCCCATTAGTGTCAGAGCATTGTTATTGACAAATCAATAACGCTTAGAATAACTATGTAGTTATTCCCTGTACAGTCTTCCGTTTCGATCAAAACACTTTCCTTGAAGCGCACACCGTTGCTAGGGCAACGCTAAACAATGGTGCAGACTGGAGAAATGCACGCGGTGACGCCGCGCGTCGATGTACGCGCCGAAACGATAAAAAAAAAAAAAACTTAAGGACGGAAACAGGAAAGCGGTGCGGAGCACACAATGAAACACTCTCACCAGGTGAAGACTGTAAGAAGGCACGACACCTGATCCGATGACTTCTGAGCCCAACGGAGCTCGTCCCAAGAAACGTCAGCAAAGAAAACTGCTTTAGGTGAAGATCGCCAGAGTCACCGGACCCGCAGAAGGGAAGACTGGACGCTGGACCAGCCCGTCGCCAGTGAAAAGAAGACGACAACCGTGGTAAAGCGGAGCTTCTTTATTGGCATCCAGCCGAACAGTCAACCCGGCAGCAACTGCCGTACATATCCCTCCCGCGTTCCATGCACGGAACCTACATTCCAGGTTCCGTGCAAGGAACTCAGTTAGCACACCCAACATACATTCCAGGTTCCATGCAAGGAACTCAGTTAGTACACCCAACAGTAGCTCTATGAATTTTGTCATGGTATTCCTTCGACTTTAGTTGGTGCTCTAGGATTCTTTCTTTTACTCTAAGTTGGTCATCATTTAGTTCAACAAATTGAGGGGCATATCTAAAAGGACGCCAATAAATAGACGCAAAGTGCCCTTAGCGCTTTTCTATTTATCGCCATCTATCGCTTGATTATATCGACCTGTTAGCGCGTTATTTACAACGCGTTTCCCCAGGGCGATATAATTACCAGCGATAGCGGGGAGATCGCAGTTTTGCAGGGAACATCATTGGTTTTCCAGCGGTGTGCCCTGCAAAACGGCGATAATCTTGCTGATACGACCCACAGGGTCGTATCAGCACAATCCACCCCCATTATAGCTATGCCTAAATGTGCATTTTGGTACAAAAGGGGGTGGTGATGGACGGAGCATCAGAACCAATCAAACACTCACACCCAGTCTACAGATCTGGGTTTGATCCATCCGTGATGATGGATCAAACCCAGATCTGTTGACTGGGTGTGAGTGTTTGATTGGTTCTGATGCTCCGTCCATCACCACCCCCTTTTGTACCGCTTTGTTCGCAATAAATTGGCTGGGTATTCTCAGACGTTGAGTCCCTTGCTCACTTTGCCACTGGATTAAAGCAAGCCTGGCTGAAGACGGCTGAAATGCCAGCAACCGGTCCTAGGAAGCTTGTTTCTGGTCCAGGGAAGGCATGGCTTGGCAGTTCGGGCTGGACTGTTCCCATGAGGCACAGGGTCAGACTGATTTGCATTTGGCCATGTCTGAACTGGGGTAGCAGAGTGGGCTAAAGAACAGTGATGGATCAAACCCAGATCTGTTGACTGGGTGTGAGTGTTTGATTGGTTCTGATGCTCCGTCCATCACCACCCCCTTTTGTACCGCTTTGTTCGCCATAAGTTGGCAGGGTATGCTCAGACGTTGAGTCCCTTGCTCACTTTGCCACTGGATTTAAGCAAGCCTGGCTGAAAATGGCTGAAATACCAGAAATTGGTCCTAGGAAGCTTGTTTCTGGTCCAGGGAAGGCATGGTTTGGCAGTTCGGGCTGGACTGTTCTCATGAGGCACAGGGTCAGACTGATTTGCATATGACCATGTCTGAACTGGGGTGGCAGAGTGTGTTAAAGAACGGTGATGGATCAAACCCAGATCTGTTGACTGGGTATGAGTGTTTGATTGGTTCTGATGCTCCGTCCATCACCACCCCCTTTTGTACCGCTTTGTTTGCCATAAGTTGGCAGGGTATGCTCAGACGTTGAATCCCTTCCTCAGTTTGCGACTGGATTCAAGCAAGCCTGGCTGAAGACGGCTGAAATGCCAGCAACCGGTCCTAGGAAGCTTGTTTCTGGTCCAGGGAAGGCATGGTTTGGCAGTTCGGGCTGGACTGGTCTCATGAGGCACAGGGTCAGACTGATTTGCATATGGCAATGTCTGAACTGGGGTGGCAGAGTGGGCTAAAGAACGGTGATGGATCAAACCCAGATCTGTTGACTGGGTGTGATTGTTTGATTGGTTCTGATACTCCGTCCATCACCACCCCCTTTTGTACCGCTTTGTTCACCATAAGTTGGCAGGGTATGCTCAGACTTGAGTCCCTTGCACACTTTGCCACTGGATTCAAGCAAGCCTGGCTGAAGACGGCTGAAATGCCAGCAACCGGTCCTAGGAAGCTTTTTTCTGGTCCAGGGAAGGCATGGATTGGCAGTTTGGGCTGGACTGTTCTCATGAGGCACAGGTCAGACTAATTTGCATATGGCCATGTCTGTACTGGGGTGGCAGAGTGGGCTAAAGAACGGTGATGGGTCAAACCCAGATCTGTTGACTGGGTGTGAGTGTTTGATTGGTTCAGATGCTCCGTCCATCACCACCCTCTTTTGTACCGCTTTGTTCGCAATAAGTTGGCAGGGTATGCTAAGACTTGAGTCCCTTGCTCACTTTGCCACTGGATTCAAGCAAGCCTGGCTGAAGATGGCTGAAATGCCAGCAAGCAACCGGTCCTAGGAAGCTTGTTTTTGGTCCAGGGAAGGCATGGCTTGGCAGTTTGGGCTGGACTGTTTCCATGAGGCACAGGGTCAGACTGATTTGCATATGGCCATGTCTGAACTGGGGTGGCAGAGTGGGCTAAAGAACGGTGATGGATCAAACCCAGATCTGTTGACTGGATGTGAGTGTTTGATTGGTTCTGATGCTCTGTCCATCATCACCCCCTTTTGTACCGCTTTCTTCGCCATAAGTTGGCAGGGTACGCTCAGACTTGAGTCCCTTGCTCACTTTGCCACTGGATTCAAGCAAGCCTGGCTGAAGACGGCTGAAATGCCAGAAACCGGTCCTAGGAAGCTTGTTTCTGTCCAGGGAAGGCATGGCTTGGTAGTTATGGCTGGACTGTTCCCATGAGGCACAGGGTCAGACTGATTTGCATGTGGCCATGTCTGACCTGGGGTGGCAGAGTGGGCTAAATAACAGTGATGGATCAAACCCAGATCTGTTGACCAGGTGTGAGTGTTTGATTGGTTCTGATGCTCCGTCCATCACCACCCCCTTTTGTACCGCTAAGTCTGCATTTTAGCAGACATTAGTTTCTGGCGAAAACAGCGGTTTTCGCCCAAAACTAACGTCTGCTAAAATGCGTTGGCAGCCTTATGAATATCGCGATGTGCACATCAGTAATATTTACAAGGTTGTCCTGCCCAGTGACACCCACTTTGCATCTCATTAGAGATGCAAAGAGAGGCGTTGGGTAAAAGGGTGCTAACATGCGCTACTGCATGTTAGCACCCTCTTGTTAATAGGGCGATAATTTTATCTCCGCTTTTTTGGCTTTAAAAGTAAAAAAAACGGAGATAAAGCCCTTGGAAATATGCCCCTGAGAACTTTGGTGCATATCAGCAAGAACTTTGGGGCATATCAACAAGGGCTTTATCTCTGCTTTTTTGGCTCTAAAAGCCCAAAAAGCAGAGATAAAACTAGCAACAGGGTGCTAACACGCAAATTTGCATGTTAGCACCCTTTTACTCCACGCTTCTCTAATGAGATGCAAAGGGGGCGTTCCAGAGTAACATAATAGGAGAAATGTCGCTAAGCGACATTTCTCCTATTATCAAGAATGTCGCTAACCCTGTTAGAGACAAAAAAAGCAGCGCTAACCGTGGTTAACGCTGCTTTTTTACGTCTGCTAATTTTCAGACTTAGCCATGATATCCTATGGGAGGAGGATATCATGGCTAAGTTTGCCTGTCCCTATCAACAAGGTAACGTGTGATTATCGCTGGGTTTCCAGCGATAATCTCACGTTAGCCTGTTAGCGTGAGGATTTTTATCGCTATTGAGATAAGCGTTGCTAATAGCACGCTATCTCAGCGATAAAAATTCACGCTAGCCGGCGATAATTATCCTCACGCTAAGAGCGCTGAGCGATAATTATCGCCGGTTGTTGTTGATATGCCCCTTTATCTCTGCGTTTTTGGCTTAAAAGCCAAAAAAGCGGAGATAAAACTATCGCCCTATCAACAAGAGGGTGCTAACATGCAAAATCGCATGTTAGCACCGTTTTTCCCTATGCTTCACTTTGCATCTCTAATGAGATGCAAAGTGGGCGTTCCTTCCCAAAATATCTGGAGAAATGTCGCTAACCGACATTTCTCCAATTATCAATGGGCACGCTAACAAGCATAGCGATTAGAAAAGTAGCGCTAACTGCGGTTATCGCTACTTTCCTTACGCCTGCTTTTAGTTTGACTTAGCCATGAAATCCAATGGAAGGTGGATATCATGGTTAAGTCTGGCCTGCCCTATCAACAACGTAGCGCCAAAGGTTGTGCGATTATCGCTGGAATCCCAGCAATAAATGCACATTTAGCAGCTAACTCGGTAATTGTTATCGCTCTGGAGATAAGCGTTGCTGATAGTGTGCTATCTCCGCGATAAAAACAAGAGATAGCCGGCGAAAATTATACTAGCGCTAAGTGCGCTTAGCGATAATTATCGCCGGTTGTTGATGATATGCCCCTTTCTCCTTTGGACATAACAAATTTGGGAGTGATATTAATGATACTAAGTCTGCCTCTCATGAGAAAAAATGGAGAATGTCCAGTTGTACTGTTGTGTTGTTGTATGTATCAACTCACTCCTGGGTGAATTCTTTCACTGGAAAACCAGAAGCTAAAGCGAGTTGAATACCTTCTTTTAGGAAACGATTGACTCTTTCAACTTGTCCATTGGATTTTGGTGAGTAAAAGGGAGTTTTTTCCTGCTGTATGCCATTGCGTTTTAAAAATGCAACCATTTTCTCAGAGGTAAGTTGTTTACCATTGTCAGATACTAATATTTGCGGAAGACCTTCTAAGGAAAAACAATTTTCCAAAAATTCAATAGCACATTTAGAATCAATAGTTGTCACACATTTGATATACATCCATTTACTATAATAGTCACCCATCACAATTAAAAACTTTGAATCATGATCTAAAATGTTAAATGGACCAGCAAAATGTATAGCAATCTTGATCCAAGAAGACTTAGGAATGTGAACTAACTGCATTTCCTGAACTTTGGGCTTCCAGTGTTTGTCAGACTTTAAGCAAACTACACATCTAACCACAAATAAATTAACATCTGAGTCCAATCCAGGCCACCAATAATAAGTTTTTAACAATTTCTTGGTCATGGTGGAACCTAAATGGCTATTGTGAGCCAATTCAATTAAATTTTACCTCACCTTGGTGGGTGGAATCAAGAGATCCCCTCTCAAAAGAAAACCTTTCTCAATGCTAAATTCATCAGCAATTTGAACATACGTTGTGGGGTCAGATGATACATTTCTGATGGGTGGCCACTTATTCAAGATATACTCTTTGGGCCCGATTCAGAGAACTAACTTAAGACAAAATCCTAAACTTACTACCATTTTGGTATTCACAGAAGGCACTTACTCATTTTGGTATTCACAGAAGGCACTTACTCATTTCGGTATTCACAGAAGTTAGGACTCCTAACTTTAGGACTCCTAAATGCCTTCTGTGAATACTGAAAGTCTTAAAGTTAGGATTTTTCTCAGTTTAGGAGAAGTAAAGTTAGGACTCCTAACTTTACTACTCCTAAACGGAGAAAAATCATAACTTTAAGAATTTCGGTATTCACAGAAAGCATTTAGGAGTCCTAAAGTTAGGACTCCTAACTTCTGTGAATAACTAAATGAGTAAGTGCTTTCTGTGAATACCAAAATGAGTAAGTGTCTTCTGTGAATATCAAAATGGTAGTAAGTTTAGGATTTTGTCTTAAGTTACTTCTGTGAATCGGGCCCAACGACTTTGACAAGAACAGGATCATTGTCTATAAGGCACAACCACTCAGATTCATCGCATACCTGTGCCGATTGATAAAAACCAAAAACATAAGACACTACACATTCTGTGTCTTCTTCAACTTTAGGTTCTGACATGTTTAAAGGAAGACGTGACAAAAAATCTGCTCTTACATTACTCTTTCCTGCAATGTGTTTAATTGAAAAGTTGTACTCTTGAAGCTTTGCTAAAAGGCTCACAAGCCTTGCAGAGGCTTTACCATTACCTCTGCCATATCCATCCATCATGAAGGTTAAAGGTTTGTGATCTGTGATCAACTCGAATTGTTTTCCCCATAAGTACATTTTGAGCTTCTCCACAGCCCACACACATGCAAGAGCCTCCCTCTCTATAGTGCTGTAGTAAATTTCAGAATCATTCAATCGCCTGGAAATGAAGGCAATAGTATGTACGATACCTCCAACTTCTGTGTAAAGACAGCACCAATACCAACTGAACTGGCATCGACCGTAATGATATTGGTACCTTCTGGATCCTAGGGTTTCAAAGTTGGAGCCTTAATGATGGCCTTTTTAATCTCTGCAAAAGCCAAATCTTGAAGTTCAGACCACACAGATTTTTCACCCTTGCGCAACAATAATCTTAATGGTTCAACACTATCAGAGTGGTTTTCGATGAAACGTGAATAATATTCACTGAGGCCTAAAAAAAGATCCCAGTGAATCTTTATCTTCAGGTTTAGGAGCCCACCAAAATATTCTTCTTTAACGATCTCAAATCTGCGCATAAACGCAAATCGCCATTTTTCTTTTTAATTAGAACTATAGCCGAAACCTATTCCGCCGAATTGGTTTGTTCTATAACACCTTCTTCAACTAATTTGTTGAGAACTTTTGTAAATAATCTTTAACCAATGAAGGAATTGACCTTACCTTATGCTTTACTGGAATTGCATTTTTCTTTAGTTTAATGGAATGCTCAAAACCATTAACGCATCCAATGCGGTCTTCAAAAAGAGTTTCATATTTACAAAGTACGGATTCTACCTCATCTAATGAAGAACGTGAAACAGAAGCAGTGATAGAACAAACAAAAGTGTCATCCAAAACAATGGGATCATCAGCACCTGGCTTAAGAATTATACCTAAACGTGCTAGATCCTTCCACCCTACAGTGTCTCTTCCACGCTCGGCGACATACACTTTTGTCGAAATGAACCTTTCTTTAATATTTAAAACGTCCTGAAAATAACCCAACATATTTTTTTCAAATCACCAAAGGCTTTTGGGTTGACATCTGAAGCAAATAAATCTACATGTGGCCAATTCTTTTCATATTTCTTGTCAGAAATAATAGTAATTGGCGAGCCAGAATCCGCCATAATATTCACTTCAATCTTACCTATATATGCAACCCCAAGTGGACTTTTAATGGAATTGCAGGGATCATCAACTGTCAAGACAATATTGGAGCACATATCTTCATCAAAACCATCTCCATTGCTTACTTTGACTTTTTGGAAACGGTTTAGTTTAAAATGTTTACATACACCAGCAAAATGCCTTACCTTGAAACATTTAGTGCATTTCTTCCCTTGTGCAGGACATCCTGAGTAATCCGCCTTGTGATTTTTTTGAACCACACTTAAAACAAACAAAGGGGCATATTTACAAGGGCTTCATCTCTGCTTTTTTGGCATAAAAAGCCAAAAAAGCGGAGATAAAACTATGATCCTATTTACAAGAAGGTGCTAACATGCATAATCACATGTTAGCACCCTTTTACCCATTGGCTCCATTTGCATCTCTAATGAGATGCAAAGTGGGCATCACTGGGCGTACCCCAGATGGACAACCTTGTAAATATTGCTGATGTTCACATCGTGATATTTACAAGGCTGCCCCAGCATTTTAGCACACGTTAGTTTTTGGAGAAAACAGCTGTTTTCTCCAAAAACTAACATCTGCTAAAATGCAGACTTACCTATCCCCAACATTGGGGTGGATTATGCTGATACGACCCTGTGGGTCGTATCAGCAAGGTTATCGCCGTTTTGCAGGGAACATCGCTGGAAAACCAGCGTTGTTCCCTGCAAAAGGGCGATAATCTCGCTATCTCTGGAATTTTTATCGTCCTGGAGTAACGCGTTATTAATAAAACGCTACCAGGGCGATAAATTCCAGAGATAGCCTGCGATAATATATTTATCGCAAAGCACGGCCAGTGATAATTATCGATGGCTGTTGTTAATATGCCCCCAAATTGTTAGAATCTGTATAATTACTCTGTTTGCTTCTTTTATCAATGCTAGTTTCACCCTTCTTATTCTCATGCATATAATAAACATCCGTCTTTAAATTACTCTCAGCTGAAAGTTCTTTTGAGCTTTCCAAAGATCGCTCAATTCCTGTTTGATCGCTTTGAGTGCAGGGTGAAAATGAAAGTGAAGGGTGAGCATTGAGCATGAGGAGGCTGTTGTCTGAATGCAGGATGTATTCCCAGACACCTGGGGACATGTGTACAAGCCCATAAAGCCACCAGAGCGTCACTTTTTCCAACGCTCGTGTGGCGTTAACTACTACCTTAAACACACCAGCATTGAGCCGCACAAACACGTGCATGCTTGCATACACAAACACGCACCAACACACGCATGCCTGTACACACAATGCGCACACAGGCACACGTGAACAGACACAAATGTAGACACACACCACCTTACTTTCAATTTTGAGAAGCAAGGGATCCCGTCTGCCGGCTGAGGAGAGGATACAACTGCTCGTATTTAACATTCCTATCCGGAGCGTCCACATCTTCCATATCAGCGTTTCCATCTTTAGCCGGAGGCCTGTTTTCACGTGCGGCACTCTTGATGACTTTTATGGCCGACATTGCAATCCTGGTTCACAAAGATAATCCAGCCTGGCTTTCATTGTTTTTGTCTGTCGGTTCTGTTTTATGTTTTTTTTTTTTCTCACCTTCCTCGTGGCTCCAGCACTGTCTGGGTGGTAATATGCAGTCTGGCTTCTTTGCCACCCTCTGCTTTCGAGTCCCTGGCTGCCTGCAAATCCGATGTGCTGCCTGTCTCAAACTAAAAGTAGCGGGCGAAGAAGACACTTTGATTCTGCGCCGTGTGTCTTCAAAATATGTGAAGATCTACAGCGCAGACTTGATTTCTCGCTTGCCACCAATAGTCTCTCCCCCCATTACCAACCTGTCACAGGGTGGGGTAAGTGACATCACTGACCCCACCCAACCCTGTGAGGAGTTTGGAAAGGGTGGGATGAAAATGCTTTCAGTCCCTGATTGACATGGAGCCCCTGGCACTGCAGGGCTTGAACCCGAAGCGCCCGGGTCTAACTTCATATCACGTCCTCAGGGGGTGGAGCTTAGGCAATGATTTTGTCGAGCTGATGACCTTACAATCTTCAGGACTGTGAGATCGTCCGCTCGGCAAAAGCGTTTGAAGGCAGATGTCAAGTGACAGTCTGCGCATGTGCCAACACCACTAGCAGAGTGCTGCAGCTCCCAGCTAGGGAGATAATTCCCATGCAGTTTTTTAAAAGCAGCACGAACACTGCTTTACTTAAAGAAGCTTTCTGAAGCTTGGGCTGAAAAGTAAATGGGGAAGAGCCCCAAAGCCCAAGTCAGCGGACCGCCACTGGCCACAGCACCGAAACAGCCATCACTCACATAGCTGATGACGCGTTTACCCTACTTGACCGGAACGAATCCTGCCTATTAATCCTACTCGACCTCTCATCAGTCTTTGATACGGTCAAACATGACAACCTCCTGAGCCTTCTGGAACATAGGATGGGGCTGTCTGGTGCAGTACTAAAATGGTTCGCCTCCTTTCTCCATAATAGAAAACAGAGAATTAAATCCACCCACCCTTTTTAACCTATTCATTGAACCCCTCACCGCAATCCCCAAAGCATCTAACATCCAATACCACATGTATGCAGACGACACCTAGCTGTACATGAAAATCTCCTCGCCTGACGACATCAAGTCACTCAACGGAATCGCCCTGATAGGACCGGATTCTTGCCTACCTGATTCTTTCCAAGGATCCTCTCAGGCCGCCAGGATCTTTTTATCTGCTAAATAGTGTAGAGGGGAGGAAATTCAATTTTCAATACATAATCACCAGAATCAAATCCTATCTCAAAAAGGACCACTGACTCCGAATCTAAAATTCGTAAGATTTTTTTACAACCAAAAATAACTGCACTAGAACAAACGCAAGTCTACGTAAGAGTCTCATACGACTCAGAACAAAAAGAATAACCAGGTCCAGGAGCATAGGAAATGCAATGGTCAGTCCAATATCTACATTAGGAATCATTAGCCTAAAAAGAAAAACAGTTAGTCTATCCCTACTCTAGCTCCAAGGTGACGTCCCTACTTAGCATTTCCCCCCAGGCAAGAGAATAAAAAGGTGTCAGCAGTGAAGACCTCCTTAGAAGTACATTCACTTAGTCAGAGCTCATTCTAAGATGCTCCTTCTAGCTTTCGATCTAATCCTCATCTGCTCAACCCTCGGGGCACTGTCCCTAATACAAAAACGTAGAACACGCCCTTCGGCACAGCTCTTCAGCCAGGTCTTCTTCCAGTACTTTTCCAGTGAAACTTGTACTTCACCCAACGACGGTTAGCTTGACCTTGGGTCCCAGGCACCTTCTTCGCTGAAAGTATCATCTGTAAATTCCAATGTACTCCCCTGTTAGCTTCTCGTACCATCCTAACTCCTAAAACAAAGACCTAGTCCCTCTAACGAGCTAAATGTCCTTGCACCTGCAACAGAAACATGAGAACGAGAAACGTTTCACTTCTCTAAGATTTTCCATTCTACTGAAACCCAAAGCCTTTACCAAGGGAAATCATTTTCGGCCTACAACATTGAGCTAACATAAGAAATGAACAGGACTTTCTCTTTAAACGTATATTCGATCAGGCCTTTACACTGTTAAACACATTATTAAATCACACATTAAGCATTAGTTCATTATTCTTTTAAACATAAATAAGCAGACTGCACGTGCAACTTTTAACATGGCACTTGTTTAACTAACACGTTGCATTACAGAAATCAAACATTATGCATTTACGAAAATACATTTGCAATGATCTACGACATTATTCTTCATGAGAAGCATGGTTACATTTCTAATCACCTCTATGTTCAACGATTCTAGAAATACAATTTCTAAGTCACCTCTAAACTAAATCGAATAATATGTGGGCGCGGACTAGCAGTGATTATGATGCACCCCTACAAATTTCAGAATAACATGGCACTCTATCAGCCCCAAGAATCTGGAATGCCCTTCCAACAGAAATGAGACTGATTCCATTAACAGTGTCCTTCAAAAAGAAAATGAAAGCGCTACTGATGAATACTTGCCTGCCCTAAAGTCCAGTAGGGGTCCTGAGTCACCTCATATACTATCACGCTGATGACTTTCTCGCCTTATCCTACTGACTAATTATTTTGCCCACTATTACGTCGTCACGTAACTATTGCCATTTATGTCTATCATGTCGTCACGTAACTATTGCTATTTTTGTCTATTGATATGATTCTGCCACGATTGCCCCCTCTCTCATAATGTCGCATCCCTCTGTAAAGCGCTCTGATACCTTTTAGGGTCATGTTCGCGCTACACAAAACTTTCTAAATAAATAAATAAAATAAATTATACATATGCCCCATGGAGTAACTCAGCTTAGTATTGACAGCTGGCATACAGTTTCAGATTTAAGTTAAACTATTGCTATTATGGCATCAATCTGGGATGGAGGGTGGAGGAAATAAATAATATGCAGATTCTGCAACAAACTTTCAATCTCCTGATTAGGGTTGCCAGCTTATTGAATTCATACCGGCACCATCGCTATTTTGACATCCCTGCCAGTACAAAAATAAGCAAAAGTACAGGTACTTTAAGCCCAGATTTGTGCATAATTCAAACAGCAAATATAAATAGCACTTTTAAATGTGTTTAGGGCTTTATTAATGATAAATGACTAATAATTAAAGAAAACAAAGACAGAAAAGTCATGTTACAAATGAATATATACCATTTTATTTACAGCCATATCTAGGAGCATATCAACAACAACCGGCGATAATTATCGCTAAGTGCCCTTAGCGCTAGGATAGTGATCGCCGGCTAGCGTGGATTTTTATTGCCGAGATAGCGTGCTATTAGCAACGCTTACCTCAAAAGCGATAAAAATCCTAGCGCTAACTGCCTAGCTTGAGATAATCTCACGAAATGTGGTGTTAGCTTGTTGATAGGGCCCCACAAACTTAGCCATGATATCCACCTTCCATAGGATATCATGGCTAAGTCAATCCTGAAGTAGACGTAAGGAAAGTAGCGATAACAGGGGTTATCGCTACTTTTCCTGCCGCTATGCTTCATATCGTGGGGCTTGATGATAGGAGAAATGTCGCTTAGTGACATTTCTCCTGTCATGTCAGGTCAGGAACGCCCACTTTGCATCTCATTAGAGATGCAAAGCTGGGCGTTAGGAATCCCCACGCTAAAGCAAGGTTTCATGCGTTAGCGTGGCCTTGCTAATTAGGCGATAAAATTAGCGCCGCTTTTGTAGAAGTTAGCTTGCAGGGGCAATGACTGCAGGGGCACACATGTAAGTGATAATTTGTGCTTTCTTTATTCGCTATAACACGCTAATTACTATCGGAGGCAGAGCGCCGGAGGCCGTCTTGCCGGTGGTCAGACTCAGCGCTAATGAGCCCCAAAATGGCCGCTGCGCACCTACGTCATCGCGTAGGTGCAACAACTAGACCGCAACTCTACATATCTCCCTTTTTTCCTTATACATAACAACAAGAAAAATTATTACTTGCGTGCATTCTCTCCCTTCTCTCCTTACACATTAATAACCAGAAAATTATTACTTGCGTGTGTTCCCCATCAGTCCTCCATCTCAAAGTCTCTAAACCTCGTAGGTTTCACCACTGTCCTTCCACTCCGGGTACACCTCACCGGGGTGCCTGAGGCAGGGACGGCGCTCTCTCGGGAGGTTCTCTGGTCTTCCCTCCCGGTGTTCGGGATCACTCCTTCCCCCGGAGATCTGCTTCCGCTTCCCCAAAGTTCCGAGGTACCCCGACCCTCATCATCATTTACGTCCACTTCACCTCCGCTTTCTCTTGGGTTGCTTGATGTGTTGTCTGCTAGCCTTGACTCAGTCCCTTGGGTCCGGGATGGTATCCCTTGTCCATTGTCCCGTCCGTCCCACTGCATGATCTTGTTGCACTTGGACATGCGGTCCTGTGACCACACCTTCCCGTCGCTGAGTAGGGCAGAACGGTTGTAGACTTCTTCTACTTGCATTGGTGCGCTAAATTTACTGTCCCCCTTCCTTCGCAATTGGGCCAGCTTAACCCGCACCCACTCTCCCTTCTCGAGTTCCGTCTCTTTGACGCTTCTCCTTTTGTTGTAGTGTTCCGCATATATCTTTTGAGCTCTCTCTAGGTTGTGACGTACGACAGCAGGCGACCACTTGCTCGTGATGGTCCGCTCCTTCCAAGCCACATTGTCTTTCGTAAAGGGGTCTCTAGCCCTCAAAATCTGGAAGGGGCTGTACCCCGTGCTGGTAGGTGTAATCCTATACGCCCACACCATACTCTTCAGTTCCTTTTCCCAGTCTTTTCCGCTCGCAATCGCCGCTTGCACCGACCCCATGCCATGATGACACGGTTGAATCTTTCGGCTTGACCATTCCCTGCGGGGTGGTATATCGACGTGTGTTTTATCCTAATGCCGTTCCTCGCCATGTACGTGTTCCATTTGTCGGACACGAATTGAGGCCCATTGTCGCTTAGGATGGAGCGAGGGATGCCTTCAATGAGAAATACTGCCGTCAGGGACTTCAGTATCTTGTCCGTATCCATATCCTCTTGTACATCCACCTCCGGCCACTTGGAGTACTTGTCCACCAGAACCAACGCATATTTCTGGGTTCCCTGC
Source organism: Triturus cristatus (assembly GCF_964204655.1). Lineage (NCBI taxonomy): Eukaryota > Metazoa > Chordata > Amphibia > Caudata > Salamandridae > Triturus > Triturus cristatus. Next base: position 94,650,110 of record NC_140591.1, read on the forward strand.
TTGTCCAGTATCGGCCCGAGTATGTCTATGGCTAGGTCTTCCCAAGGATTCACCGGGTTGTCAAACTTCCCCAGGGGTGGGCGCAGTAGGCTCAGGGATTTGTCAGCCCATTGGCACTGGCTACACTTCCGCACATGCCTCTCTATCTGGTTGTCCATCGCCGGCCACCAATACACTTGTTTCGCTCTCAATTTTGTCTTGACAATACCCAGGTGGCCCTTGTGGATGAGAGTCAGCAGGTGTGGTATCAACTTGTTCGGGGGGACTACTTTTTCCCCTCTCCTCAGGAAAATCCCCTGGTCGCAGACCGACAACCCCTCTCTCACTTCAAAGAACTTCCTAAGCATTGCTCCCAAGTGCTTTTTCTCAGGCCACCCCCTTAGGACGCATTGCTTGACTGCTTCCAAGTCTGCGTCTGTCTCGTACGCTTCCCTCCATTCGTGCATGCTTATCACCTGTTCGTGATCGTCCATGAATGCCACTTTACAGTCCTCGTCTTCCGATGTCTTGGGGGCTTCCTCCATGGCCGCCGCTCGACTAAGGTAGTCGGCTACTTTGTTCTTTTGCCCTGGGATGTGCTCCACATCATATCTGTAGTCCAACAGCTTCAGCGTCATCTTCGCGATGCGGGGCGTCGCAGTGGCATGCCCTGACGATGTTAGTACTTTGATCGAGGGCTTGTGGTCTGTCCTCAATCGGAATCTCGCTCCCCATAAGAACTGACGGAACTTGCCCATGGCCCATACTACTGCTAGCATCTCCTTCTCTATGACGCTGTACTTTTGTTCCGTGGGAGACAGTGATCGGGATGCGAAGCTGAGGGTGGCTAAACCTCCACCTTCCAATTCCTGCATAAGGACTGCTCCCAGACCCCGGTCACTGGCATCCGTCGTCAGGATTGTCCCGGCTCGGGGATCATATCCGCTCAGCGGGACGGCCGTGCTGATGTCCGCTTTTATCCTGCGGAACTCCTCCTGTGTTTCCTCAGTCCACTCAAATTTGGTTTTGTTTCTTATTAGCTGTCTCAAGTGGTGCGTCTTCGTGGCGAAGTGGGGAACAAATTTGCTATAGAACTCCGCCATGCCTAGGAACGATCTTACGTCTTCCTTCGACTTGGGTGGCGGAGCATCACATATCGCCTTGGCATTGGACTGCTTGGGGGTGATCCCCTGGTCGCTGATCACATGCCCCAGGTACGTAACTGACGTCATCCCAAACCGGCATTTCTCCAACTCCGCCGAGAGTCCATTGCGTTCCAACACATGGAGGACGGTGGATAACTTGGTGTCGTGGTCCGCCTTGTCCTTCCCCATTATTAGGATGTCGTCTTGGAAGTATTGCACCCCCTTGATCTTGCGAAAGAGCCTATGCATTAGCTTCTGGAATACGGCTGCTGCCGATGCTAGCCCAAACGGCATTCGGCGGAATTGGTAGCACCCAAAGGGGGTTATAAAGGATGCCAGCTTCTTACTGGAGTGGTGTAGCGCAATCTGGTGGTAGGCTGACGTGAGATCGATTGTCGAAAACCACCTTATTCCTTTGGTGTTGGCCAGCATCTCATCTATCCGTGGCAAGGGAAACCTTTCAACTATGATGTTTTTGTTCAGCTCCCTCAAGTCCACACACAACCTTATTTTTCCGTTAGGCTTCATGGCGACCACCACCGGGGCTAATCACTCTGCACTCGTGATCGGTTCTATGATGCCGTTTTCTTCCAGTGTATGGAGCTCTTGTTGCACTTGGTCGCGGACTGCCAGGGGGATGTTCCTCACTTTATGACATACCGGTCTGGCGTCCCCTCTGACCTCGATCCTGTGCGTGAATTTTGTCAGTCTTCCTACTCTGCCTACAAATACGTTGGGAAATTCTGCTCTCAGCCTCCCCACTTCAGGTCGTTGTTCGTCGCTGGTCATTAAGACTTGGGTGGTGCCGCTTGGGTCCAACTGTATTCCAAGGTCGCCTTGGTCTACCCAACCTAGGACCGATGGACCTTTCTCCGCAACGTACAGCTTGCAACTGGCGTGCCGCTTCTTAAATTTAAACTCCAGGAGCCGGTATCCCACCATTGGGATGGGTTCTCCTGTAAAGGTGATGGGGCGGATGTCTGGGGGCTCCAAGTGGTCTCTAATGAGGCCCTTAAACTGTTCTTCCCAGACGCTGCGTTGTATGATGGTAAACGGGGAACCGGAGTCGGCTACCATCTGAATTTGTACCCCTCCAATCGCCAGGTCACACTGCGGTTTCTTCGATCGGTTGCAGTTTATCCCCATCACGTGTTCGTCTATGCATAGCACGCTGTCATCATCCTCTTCATTCCCCTCGTCTTCCTCCACCTCTTGTGCGACGTATTTGACTGCTCTCGTCTTCAGCTTGCGGCGACACACTTTCTCGTAGTGACCGATTAGTGCACAGAACAAGCATTTGGCCTTAAACGCCGGACAGCGCTTGTCGTGTGCTGGGTGCGACCTGCTGCCGCATCTGTAGCACATGCCCTTGCTTTCCGTGACTGGTTTCTTCCCCTGAGGCGGCCTGGGTGACCACTTGGCCTGTGTCCTCGTGTCTCCTGTTGCTCCTTTGCCTCTCTCTGGCGGTTCAGCCTCTATGACTTTGTTCACCATGGGTTTTCGGGGTGGCTCCCTTCTTTGCCGCATCTCTTCGATAGCTCCGCCTTCTTCACCATGGCTATCACTTCCTTTAACGTCCCATCGCCATTGACCCACAATTTATCTTGGATCGCCGAGTTGGTGGTGTGCATGACAATTTGGTCTTTTATAAATTCGTCGTGCAACGTGCCGAACTTACAGGTGATGGCCAATTTCCTAAATGCCGCCACGTATTCATCTATGGGCTCTCCTTCCGCTTGTTTCCTCTGCTGGAAGTTAGATCTATCAATAGACGTGCATACCGCTGGTCTGTAGTGCTTGTTTAAGTCGTCTATCGCGTGTTGGAAGATATCATCGTCTGCTGCTTGCCTCGGCGTGGGGGCAATGTTCTGAAACACCCTGATTCCTTCCGGGCCCAGGTTGTGCAACAGGGTCCTTCTTCTCCTTGTGCTGGGGAATGCTTCCCCCGCTCCGTCCTCCAGGGCTTCCATGTAATTCATAAAGTATTCCCTCCAATCCTCCCATTTCATCGACGGTTCTCCCGGTTTGGGCAGGAATGGAATTGGCATCGTAAGTGAGGATGGTTGGGCACACATTGCCGCTCTTCTCTCTGGCGACTTGTCTTCCCCCCTTGGGCTGCCTGGTGCGCTCCGTCTCTGCTGACGTGGGGGGCTGTGGTGTGTGGCTGCTCCAGCGCCACTGCCGCGCTCTGCGTGATCCGCCAGGGCCTCCCTAGTACTGCTTGTGTTGGCCCCAGTGCGTGCTTAGGGTTGTTGCGTGTCGGGCGCCTCCCCCACGTGCCTTGTAAGGGCCTGCGCCTCCCGCAGCGGCCTGAGAGGTTCACGGTCCTCCCTTCCCCTGCTTGCCCCGTGGGTTGCTCTCCCCGCGATTCCGGCACTCACGCCACTTTCCTCTTCTGTGCCTTCCCCCTTGACTTGGGTTCTTGCCTGTGGCTCTAGGGTTCCTCTGTGCGGTCCGACTTGTGTACCTCCCTTGGCGGTGCTCAAGCCCCCCCGAGGCTTCCCCTCTGCCGCGCTCTCCCTCCGGCGTACCTGTTGTCTCCTTTTGCTGGCCACGTGTGCTCCTGTGCAGGCTTATGGGGTTTCCCCACGTCGTTCGTCGGTCCCAGCCCTCGTCGCCATTTGTAGAAGTTAGCTTGCAGGGGCAATGACTGCAGGGACACACAGGTAAGTGATAATTTGTGCTTTCTTTATTCGCTATAACACGCTAATTACTATCGGAGGGAGAGCGCCGGGGGCCGTCTTGCCGGTGCACAGACTCGGCGCTAATGAGCCCTAAAATGGCCGCTGCGCGCCTACGTCATCGCGTAGGTGCAACGACTAGACCGCAACTCTACAGCTTTTCGGCCGAAAACGGCTGCAAAAGCGGCGATAATTTTTTATCGCCCGCTTGTAAATATGCCCCTTAGTGTCAAGGGGGGGGCCTTTGCAGATTCCATAAACAAATGGCCTGTATTTTTCTCTGCAAAAGGTGGCATCCCTACTCCAGATGGCTTTTCACGAAATGCATTCTCCCACTGTAGCAGTAAAAATAAAATACAAAGAGGAAACGTGATGTCACAAGCTGTCTGCAGTTCGAAGCCATCCTGAGAGCAGGGTTGAAAACGTATTGCCGAGGGCGGCCCTCTGTTGGCTATCAGTAGAATTGCAGTCTTTAGTCTGAAGGAAATCTCGAATAGAGCCCATGGAAAAGAAGATATGGTAAATCAAATCTACCCATAATGCATTGTATGCAAGACCAACAGCCGCCACACCCAATGGCAGCTGTCTATAAGCATTGAACATACATTTTGTATCTGTCTTTTACCAAATGCCTTAGAATTTCCATTTTATCACGCTCGAAATCTTTAAATAATGCCGCTCTAATTGTTTTAAGTAAACATTTATATAGCATGACAGATTGTAATCTCACTAATTATATAGATCATACATTACATGTTCCGTCGTTAGTTGCACTTCGTGTGGCACTGATAATGGAACGCGAATGAAATTTTTGGAAGGTCTCTTGTGCAGAGATCTCAATATGGTTAGTGAAAGTAGATTGTACTGCGGTAAATGCCTCCTATTCTCTATTTGTTTAATATAATGAGTGAACGTGGGCTGATGTCTTGTGAACTAGAGAGAATATTCAGCGTCTACATTAGGTCCAGGTAATAACGTTTACTTTTAGCGCTTACGGTGAACGTACCAACAAAATCTACTTTCTCTGTCTGAAGTATCACTAACGGTCGGAATAAGTCAACAGCAAAGTAGTAATACAAGCGTAAGTATTTATTCCGTACAACAAGGCCCACAGTCAGCTGGGAGAATGTGTGACCGGAGCAACAGCTGGCTAAGGAATGCGTACGTCACACGTGACGCTGGTTAAATAGGAGGAGCAGAATATAAGTGACTAGGAGGGAACTGACAAATGGGAGACCAAGGGTAAATTTATGAAGCACTAAGGGGCATATCAGCAACAACCGGCGATAATTATCGCTTAGCGCATTTAGCGCTAGGATAATTATCGCCAGCTAACGTAGATTTTTATCACTGAGATAGCGTGCTATTAGCAACGCTTATCTCAAAAGCGATAAAAATCCTAGCGCTAACTGCCTAACGTGAAATTATCGCTGGAAACCCAGCGATAATCTCACGAAATGTGGCGTTAGGTTGTTAATAGAGCCCCACAAACTTAGCCATGATATCCAACTTCCATAGGATATCATGGCTAAATCAGTACTGAGGCAGGCGTAAGGAAAGTAGCGATAACAGGGGTTATAGTACTTTTCTTGCCGCTATGCTTCATAGCGTGGGGCTTGATGATAGCTGTCATGTTAGGTGAGGAACGCCCACTTTGCATCTCATTAGAGATGCAAAGCTGGGCATTAAGAATTTGTGCGCTAATGCAAGGTTTCACGCGTAAGCGTGACCTTGCTAATTAGGAGATAAAATTATCGCCGCTTTTCGGCCGAAAACGGCCACAAAAGCGGCGATAATTTTCTATCGCCACCTTGTATATATGCCCCTAAGCTTACTAGCACCTCATCTACAACATCTCCCTTCTTTTACAATGAAGACATTAATACATAACATACTCTACATGTTGGGAAAACGAGATAACCTTCCCGAACTGGTACATTTGCCTTCATACAAATCTGTACATGATGCATTACTTCCAACTGCAACTTTGCGATCTGTGGCATCAACAATAGGTAAATTGGCATTCTGAGTACTAGGGTGAACTGTACCTTGTCCATTATATTCAATAAGATTTTCAGCACGGGTCTTAGAAAAAAGGAATTGATTTACTATTGGTGAATGATTCATCAACAGTGGGTCCAACATTTAAGGATTGGTCACAAGTTCTACGATCCGCACTTTCACTGGGGCACGAATCAAACCAAAAGTAACTTTCTTCTGAGTCCACCATTTCATATCTGGACTCAACCATAAAATCTTTCTGTCCATGTTTAAAATTGATGACTCCTCCACTGTAGCTTATGCAAGCAAACTGAACTATCTGAAACTTCCACATCTTCACACGGTTCATAGTACTTGGATTCTCCTTTCCGCCTAACAAAAGGCTTTTTGACAATAACCCAATCATCTTTGTGGATAACTTTAAAGGTAGCTGAAAAGAAGACGACAACCGTGGTAAAGCGGAGCTTCTTTATTGGCATCCAGCCGAACAGTCAACCCGGCAGCAACTGCCGTACATATCCCTCCCGCGTTCCATGCACGGAACCTACATTCCAGGTTCCGTGCAAGGAACTCAGTTAGCACACCCAACATACATTCTAGGTTCCATGCAAGGAACTCAGTTAGTACACCCAACACACCCCCCTCCCTTCACAAAAAAAAAAAACACCACCCCCCCAGTACATGAAAACAAACACAACCCCTCCTTAAACAGTGTTAATCACAAAATACCAGGAAACTAAAATCTAATATAGTCCTGTAATTTGACGGGAGATGACCTAGCTCTGACAGGGAGAAATCTAGTCCTCGAAAGACCTTGCCGAGAAGCATGGTTGCTCCCAAATGCGCGATCCCTAGGAATATTAATATCAGAAGCTGAAGTTGCACCATGAGTGTTGACACCAAGTTTGTTTTTCACAAACTCAACCTTCGATTTAGGCACCACCGAAACAGCAGATTTGTTCCAAACCCTGCCATTTTCCAGAACTACTACATGATCCTTCACCTTACTGACCTTAACAGGGGCAGAAAACCGGGAAAAACCTTTGCGAACCAGAACTGGTTTCTTAATTCTTACCCAGTCACCTTGACACACCGAAGACTGCTTAAGACAATCAGAACCGTACTTGGCTTGAGTCGCAGCTCTGACATCAGCTACCCTCCCTAATCTTTGTGAATCTACCTCCTTTCTTAACATCCAATCTTTGTTAAGTTTGGACCCCGCAACTCTACCTCTCAGCAAGGTAAATGGAGACATTCCAGTACTGGAGTGTGGAGTAGTTCTTATTGCCCATAGCATGTCCGGAATCACTAACTTCAAGTCAAGACCATTTATGGAGGCCAACTGTAACTGCTCTTTAATAACACGATTAAAACGCTCAACTAGCCCATTACTACGTGGATGATAAAGAGAGGTGAGAATTTGTTTAATGCCATGCTTCTTCAGAAAATCTTGCATTTCAGCAGATACCAACTGGGTACCATTGTCAGTTACTAATTCCTCCGGGAATCCCTCCCGAAGAAAAACCTCCTTAAGAAATTTGATAATGGTAGCAGAATTAATTCCGTCCACAAACCTAACTTCTGGCCACTTGGACATATAATCAATTAAAACTAGCACATACTTGGGAGAACTCCCTAAGCCACTGAATGGACCAGCCACATCAAAAGCCAGTTTGCACCAAGGTAATTCTTTGACAGGAATAGGACTGACAGAGGATGGACAGGTTACCTGAGTTTTGTCACTCAACACACACGCACCACAGTCTCTAACACAGTGTTCAATGGACTTGTCAACACCCGGCCACCAAAAATCTTCCCTCACCCTCCGCTTCATTGCCCGAATGCCCAAATGACCTTCATGAGCTAAGTCCAAAACCTTATTGCGTAATGATAAAGGAACAACTAGTAACCCACCCCTGCGCAAAATTCCATCAACCAGAGATAACTCATCACTAACTCTCAAATAAGGAATTAGCTCAGAAGGAATCGTAGTACTATTGGGCCAACCCAGCGTTACAAAGTCTATCACCCTACAGAGCTCAACGTCCTCGGAAATGGCAAGTTTCCAATCAACTTCAGATAAAGCAGCACCCGTATCAGCTATGGTGCTGACAGCGCACACCATTTCCAAGTGATCATTTTCAGGTTCAACAACATTTTCAGAAAGAGGCAACCTTAACAAGCAATCAGCCACACAATTCTTTACACCAGCAACATATTCTAAACGATAATTGAATTCATTGAGTCTGTACTGCCATTTAGAAATACGAGGCATTGCTCTTCCCCCACCTTTGGTGGTAAAAAGATCCACCAAAGGTTTGTGGTCAGTCCTGAGAACAAAATTATTGCCCCACAAGAAGTTGTGAAAATACTGTACACCCCACCATAGAGCCAAAGCTTCTTTTTCAATGGTAGAATAGGTCCCTTCGGCACCACGGAGTGTTCTGGAAGCAAAGGCAATAGTTTCTTCCCTATTGTCCGATCTTTTTTGCATTAAAACAGCACCAAGTCCCACATTACTGGCATCGGTGGCGACAATGCATTGATCATTAATGTTGAATAGTTTAAGTGGCTGTGCTTGTACAATTGCTTCTTTCAGTAACTTGAAATCGGACACACACTGATCAGACCATACATATTTCACATTCTTCTTAAGAAGACCACGCAGACTCACCGTTCTATCAGAAAAGTTAGCTACAAATTTTGCATAGTACTCCACTAGCCCCAAAAAAGAACGTAGCTGATCCCTGTTCTTAGGTTCAGGTGCATTTTGAATGGCATCTAGTAGTTTCATCTTAGGTTCAACACCTCTAGCAGAGATATGGTGACCCAAATAATCTACCCCTTCTTGAAGAAATTTGCATTTGTCCTTCCTCAATGTTAACCCACTAGACTTAACAATTTCTAGTATGTGCTTGACTCTGGCATTGTGCTCCTGGATGGTCTTCCCATGAATAAGGATGTCGTCCTGAAAGAATACAACTCCTGCAGTGCCCTTGAACAGGTTTCCCATGAGACGTTGGAACACTGCGGAAGCTGATGCCAAACCGAACGGCATACGTAAATAGCGGAATGCCCCATCCGGAGTTACAAATGACGTGAGATGTCTCGAGTCTTTGCACAGTTCAATTTGATGGTAAGCAGAAGATATGTCAAGCGAAGAAAAATACTTGGCACCCTCCAAAGTTGACAACATCTCATTAATGTTCGGTAGAGGTTGACGATCCACCCATATACAAGCATTCAGATCACTCAAGTCCACACACATCCTAAGAGACTTATCTGCTTTGCGCGCTAAAACAATGGGTGACAACCACTCAGACCCTTCTATGGATTCTATCACACCCATAGCACATAACCGTTCCAACTCTTGTCTCAACTCGCTGCGCATGCTAAGCGGTACCTTTCGCACTTTGTGCGTAACAGCCCTAGCGCCTTCTTTAAGAATAATGCGGTGTTGAAATCCTTTAAGTTTGCCTAGCTTTCCCTTAAAAACTTCAGGGTAATTATGGATCCAATCATTCTCAACACGCAAATCAGTCGTGATGGTATGCACAGGAGAAACATCAGGAAGACTAGCATAGTATTGTTTAGCTTCACGTTTGGATAAGACCATGTCTGCATGATTGGGATCAAGGATGATTCCTAGTTCACCTTGTTCATGCCATCCTAACAGATTAGCACCTTCTTCCACAATGAATACAGTGCCATAAATACAATCACCTTTCAATTCTAAGTTCCCCTTAAATTTGCCTAAAACCTCCACTCCTTTCCCCCCATAAGCAAAAATCCTTATCCTTGAGTGAGCTACAGGGATGTCGCCCAAACTCTTAAAATCCTCGACATTGATAAGAGTAAAAGGGGAACCAGAATCGGCAAGAAATGTAATGCTCTTCCCGTTCAAACCTATAGTGCACACAGGAGATTTCCTTCTCTGACCCTCCCCAATGGAAGCTATTTCTACAACACCATCTTCTTGTATTGATGACGAAGATAACATCAATAATTCATAACTTTCATCATCTTCATACTGATGCACACAGTCCTCTTCCATGGCCCTTACAGTACGTGGGGGTACTTTGTGGGCTAAGGTTGCTTTGCACATACGTGCCAAATGTCCCTTCTTCCCACATTTGAAGCAAGTCTGGTTTATGGCAAAACAAAATTTAAAATTTCCCAGATGAGAAGCACTGCCGCAACGATAGCATGTAGGATGTTGTCCTTCAGCTCTGGTTTTCGGACAATTAGGCACAGGTGGTACACGGGAAACATTTGTATTGGTGCCCCTGATTGGTTTGATAGAAGCTTTTGTAGTAGCTAGCTTGACTTTGGACGGAGATGTAGCATCAGATGTTGATGCAGGTGTGTTTAACTCTTTCATACAGAGTTGAGAATGCTCAACACTCTTCGCTAAGATAAGGGCAGTCTCTAAATCAGGATCATCAGAGGATAAAAGTTTCTGTTGAACCTTCTTATCACATGTGCGTTCGATCAGCTGATCACAAATTATTTCATCACGAAATTCCCTGTAATTGCACTTGACAGCCAAAATTCTGAGAGCAGCAACATAGTCATCTATAGATTCACCAGGCATCTGTGTGCGTTGCAAAAATGTATGCCGTTCCAGGACTACATTGCACTTAGGATTGAATCTTCTATCAAGAGTTTTTATTAATGAAGCATAATCATCAATGATTAGAGTGTCGCCATCATCACCTCCGCTGATGCACGTTCTAACCAACTCCAGAGGTAAAGTTTGCAAAATAGACCTGGCTTCAGCACCTAAATTATACACTAGTAAAGCTTTTTTTCTTTTTAGAAGTAAAAGTATCGCCATCGATTGCCTCTAGATAAGCTTCGAATGTGTCCTTCCATTGTTGCCACAGCATAGGAAGAGGACCAGGTGACTGTAAAAACGGAGGTGGAGCAACAACGTTATCCATTGATAATCTTGCGTGGGTGAGTTGCTGCCACTTTAAAATGATCAATGTTCAAGAATGTTTGTCTTCTTCCTTCAGTACAAGTAACTCGTAATGCCCATTAGTGTCAGAGCATTGTTATTGACAAATCAATAACGCTTAGAATAACTATGTAGTTATTCCCTGTACAGTCTTCCGTTTCGATCAAAACACTTTCCTTGAAGCGCACACCGTTGCTAGGGCAACGCTAAACAATGGTGCAGACTGGAGAAATGCACGCGGTGACGCCGCGCGTCGATGTACGCGCCGAAACGATAAAAAAAAAAAAAACTTAAGGACGGAAACAGGAAAGCGGTGCGGAGCACACAATGAAACACTCTCACCAGGTGAAGACTGTAAGAAGGCACGACACCTGATCCGATGACTTCTGAGCCCAACGGAGCTCGTCCCAAGAAACGTCAGCAAAGAAAACTGCTTTAGGTGAAGATCGCCAGAGTCACCGGACCCGCAGAAGGGAAGACTGGACGCTGGACCAGCCCGTCGCCAGTGAAAAGAAGACGACAACCGTGGTAAAGCGGAGCTTCTTTATTGGCATCCAGCCGAACAGTCAACCCGGCAGCAACTGCCGTACATATCCCTCCCGCGTTCCATGCACGGAACCTACATTCCAGGTTCCGTGCAAGGAACTCAGTTAGCACACCCAACATACATTCCAGGTTCCATGCAAGGAACTCAGTTAGTACACCCAACAGTAGCTCTATGAATTTTGTCATGGTATTCCTTCGACTTTAGTTGGTGCTCTAGGATTCTTTCTTTTACTCTAAGTTGGTCATCATTTAGTTCAACAAATTGAGGGGCATATCTAAAAGGACGCCAATAAATAGACGCAAAGTGCCCTTAGCGGTTTTCTATTTATCGCCATCTATCGCTTGATTATATCGACCTGTTAGCGCGTTATTTACAACGCGTTTCCCCAGGGCGATATAATTACCAGCGATAGCGGGGAGATCGCAGTTTTGCAGGGAACATCATTGGTTTTCCAGCGGTGTGCCCTGCAAAACGGCGATAATCTTGCTGATACGACCCACAGGGTCGTATCAGCACAATCCACCCCCATTATAGCTATGCCTAAATGTGCATTTTGGTACAAAAGGGGGTGGTGATGGACGGAGCATCAGAACCAATCAAACACTCACACCCAGTCTACAGATCTGGGTTTGATCCATCCGTGATGATGGATCAAACCCAGATCTGTTGACTGGGTGTGAGTGTTTGATTGGTTCTGATGCTCCGTCCATCACCACCCCCTTTTGTACCGCTTTGTTCGCAATAAATTGGCTGGGTATTCTCAGACGTTGAGTCCCTTGCTCACTTTGCCACTGGATTAAAGCAAGCCTGGCTGAAGACGGCTGAAATGCCAGCAACCGGTCCTAGGAAGCTTGTTTCTGGTCCAGGGAAGGCATGGCTTGGCAGTTCGGGCTGGACTGTTCCCATGAGGCACAGGGTCAGACTGATTTGCATTTGGCCATGTCTGAACTGGGGTAGCAGAGTGGGCTAAAGAACAGTGATGGATCAAACCCAGATCTGTTGACTGGGTGTGAGTGTTTGATTGGTTCTGATGCTCCGTCCATCACCACCCCCTTTTGTACCGCTTTGTTCGCCATAAGTTGGCAGGGTATGCTCAGACGTTGAGTCCCTTGCTCACTTTGCCACTGGATTTAAGCAAGCCTGGCTGAAAATGGCTGAAATACCAGAAATTGGTCCTAGGAAGCTTGTTTCTGGTCCAGGGAAGGCATGGTTTGGCAGTTCGGGCTGGACTGTTCCCATGAGGCACAGGGTCAGACTGATTTGCATATGACCATGTCTGAACTGGGGTGGCAGAGTGTGTTAAAGAACGGTGATGGATCAAACCCAGATCTGTTGACTGGGTATGAGTGTTTGATTGGTTCTGATGCTCCGTCCATCACCACCCCCTTTTGTACCGCTTTGTTTGCCATAAGTTGGCAGGGTATGCTCAGACGTTGAATCCCTTCCTCACTTTGCGACTGGATTCAAGCAAGCCTGGCTGAAGACGGCTGAAATGCCAGCAACCGGTCCTAGGAAGCTTGTTTCTGGTCCAGGGAAGGCATGGTTTGGCAGTTCGGGCTGGACTGGTCTCATGAGGCACAGGGTCAGACTGATTTGCATATGGCAATGTCTGAACTGGGGTGGCAGAGTGGGCTAAAGAACGGTGATGGATCAAACCCAGATCTGTTGACTGGGTGTGAGTGTTTGATTGGTTCTGATACTCCGTCCATCACCACCCCCTTTTGTACCGCTTTGTTCACCATAAGTTGGCAGGGTATGCTCAGACTTGAGTCCCTTGCACACTTTGCCACTGGATTCAAGCAAGCCTGGCTGAAGACGGCTGAAATGCCAGCAACCGGTCCTAGGAAGCTTTTTTCTGGTCCAGGGAAGGCATGGATTGGCAGTTTGGGCTGGACTGTTCTCATGAGGCACAGGTCAGACTAATTTGCATATGGCCATGTCTGTACTGGGGTGGCAGAGTGGGCTAAAGAACGGTGATGGGTCAAACCCAGATCTGTTGACTGGGTGTGAGTGTTTGATTGGTTCAGATGCTCCGTCCATCACCACCCTCTTTTGTACCGCTTTGTTCGCAATAAGTTGGCAGGGTATGCTAAGACTTGAGTCCCTTGCTCACTTTGCCACTGGATTCAAGCAAGCCTGGCTGAAGATGGCTGAAATGCCAGCAAGCAACCGGTCCTAGGAAGTTTGTTTTTGGTCCAGGGAAGGCATGGCTTGGCAGTTTGGGCTGGACTGTTTCCATGAGGCACAGGGTCAGACTGATTTGCATATGGCCATGTCTGAACTGGGGTGGCAGAGTGGGCTAAAGAACGGTGATGGATCAAACCCAGATCTGTTGACTGGATGTGAGTGTTTGATTGGTTCTGATGCTCTGTCCATCATCACCCCCTTTTGTACCGCTTTCTTCGCCATAAGTTGGCAGGGTACGCTCAGACTTGAGTCCCTTGCTCACTTTGCCACTGGATTCAAGCAAGCCTGGCTGAAGACGGCTGAAATGCCAGAAACCGGTCCTAGGAAGCTTGTTTCTGTCCAGGGAAGGCATGGCTTGGTAGTTATGGCTGGACTGTTCCCATGAGGCACAGGGTCAGACTGATTTGCATATGGCCATGTCTGACCTGGGGTGGCAGAGTGGGCTAAATAACAGTGATGGATCAAACCCAGATCTGTTGACCAGGTGTGAGTGTTTGATTGGTTCTGATGCTCCGTCCATCACCACCCCCTTTTGTACCGCTAAGTCTGCATTTTAGCAGACATTAGTTTCTGGCGAAAACAGCGGTTTTCGCCCAAAACTAACGTCTGCTAAAATGCGTTGGCAGCCTTATGAATATCGCGATGTGCACATCAGTAATATTTACAAGGTTGTCCTGCCCAGTGACACCCACTTTGCATCTCATTAGAGATGCAAAGAGAGGCGTTGGGTAAAAGGGTGCTAACATGCGCTACTGCATGTTAGCACCCTCTTGTTAATAGGGCGATAATTTTATCTCCGCTTTTTTGGCTTTAAAAGTCAAAAAAACGGAGATAAAGCCCTTGGAAATATGCCCCTGAGAACTTTGGTGCATATCAGCAAGAACTTTGGGGCATATCAACAAGGGCTTTACCTCTGCTTTTTTGGCTCTAAAAGCCCAAAAAGCAGAGATAAAACTAGCGCCCTATCAGCAACAGGGTGCTAACACGCAAATTTGCATGTTAGCACCCTTTTACTCCACGCTTCTCTAATGAGATGCAAAGGGGGCGTTCCAGAGTAACATAATAGGAGAAATGTCGCTAAGCGACATTTCTCCTATTATCAAGAATGTCGCTAACCCTGTTAGAGACAAAAAAAGCAGCGCTAACCGTGGTTAACGCTGCTTTTTTACGTCTGCTAATTTTCAGACTTAGCCATGATATCCTATGGGAGGAGGATATCATGGCTAAGTTTGCCTGTCCCTATCAACAAGGTAACGTGTGATTATCGCTGGGTTTCCAGCGATAATCTCACGTTAGCCTGTTAGCGTGAGGATTTTTATTGCTATTGAGATAAGCGTTGCTAATAGCACGCTATCTCAGCGATAAAAATTCACGCTAGCCGGCGATAATTATCCTCACGCTAAGAGCGCTGAGCGATAATTATCGCCGGTTGTTGTTGATATGCCCCTTTATCTCTGCGTTTTTGGCTTAAAAGCCAAAAAAGCGGAGATAAAACTATCGCCCTATCAACAAGAGGGTGCTAACATGCAAAATCGCATGTTAGCACCGTTTTTCCCTATGCTTCACTTTGCATCTCTAATGAGATGCAAAGTGGGCGTTCCTTCCCAAAATATCTGGAGAAATGTCGCTAACCGACATTTCTCCAATTATCAATGGGCACGCTAACAAGCATAGCGATAAGAAAAGTAGCGCTAACTGCGGTTATCGCTACTTTCCTTACGCCTGCTTTTAGTTTGACTTAGCCATGAAATCCAATGGAAGGTGGATATCATGGTTAAGTCTGGCCTGCCCTATCAACAACGTAGCGCCAAAGGTTGTGCGATTATCGCTGGAATCCCAGCAATAAATGCACATTTAGCAGCTAACTCGGTTATTGTTATCGCTCTGGAGATAAGCGTTGCTGATAGTGTGCTATCTCCGCGATAAAAACAAGAGATAGCCGGCGAAAATTATACTAGCGCTAAGTGCGCTTAGCGATAATTATCGCCGGTTGTTGATGATATGCCCCTT
Organism: Triturus cristatus; assembly: GCF_964204655.1. Classification (NCBI taxonomy): domain Eukaryota; kingdom Metazoa; phylum Chordata; class Amphibia; order Caudata; family Salamandridae; genus Triturus; species Triturus cristatus. The sequence goes on from NC_140591.1 coordinate 94,665,620, forward strand.
TCTCCTTTGGACATAACAAATTTGGGAGTGATATTAATGATACTAAGTCTGCCTCTCATGAGAAAAAATGGAGAATGTCCAGTTGTACTGTTGTGTTGTTGTATGTATCAACTCACTCCTGGGTGAATTCTTTCACTGGAAAACCAGAAGCTAAAGCGAGTTGAATACCTTCTTTTAGGAAACGATTGACTCTTTCAACTTGTCCATTGGATTTTGGTGAGTAAAAGGGAGTTTTTTCCTGCTGTATGCCATTGCGTTTTAAAAATGCAACCATTTTCTCAGAGGTAAGTTGTTTACCATTGTCAGATACTAATATTTGCGGAAGACCTTCTAAGGAAAAACAATTTTCCAAAAATTCAATAGCACATTTAGAATCAATAGTTGTCACACATTTGATATACATCCATTTACTATAATAGTCACCCATCACAATTAAAAACTTTGAATCATGATCTAAAATGTTAAATGGACCAGCAAAATGTATAGCAATCTTGATCCAAGAAGACTTAGGAATGTGAACTAACTGCATTTCCTGAACTTTGGGCTTCCAGTGTTTGTCAGACTTTAAGCAAACTACACATCTAACCACAAATAAATTAACATCTGAGTCCAATCCAGGCCACCAATAATAAGTTTTTAACAATTTCTTGGTCATGGTGGAACCTCAATGGCTATTGTGAGCCAATTCAATTAAATTTTACCTCACCTTGGTGGGTGGAATCAAGAGATCCCCTCTCAAAAGAAAACCTTTCTCAATGCTAAATTCATCAGCAATTTGAACATACGTTGTGGGGTCAGATGATACATTTCTGATGGGTGGCCACTTATTCAAGATATACTCTTTGGGCCCGATTCAGAGAACTAACTTAAGACAAAATCCTAAACTTACTACCATTTTGGTATTCACAGAAGGCACTTACTCATTTTGGTATTCACAGAAGGCACTTACTCATTTCGGTATTCACAGAAGTTAGGACTCCTAACTTTAGGACTCCTAAATGCCTTCTGTGAATACTGAAAGTCTTAAAGTTAGGATTTTTCTCAGTTTAGGAGAAGTAAAGTTAGGACTCCTAACTTTACTACTCCTAAACGGAGAAAAATCATAACTTTAAGAATTTCGGTATTCACAGAAAGCATTTAGGAGTCCTAAAGTTAGGACTCCTAACTTCTGTGAATAACTAAATGAGTAAGTGCTTTCTGTGAATACCAAAATGAGTAAGTGTCTTCTGTGAATATCAAAATGGTAGTAAGTTTAGGATTTTGTCTTAAGTTACTTCTGTGAATCGGGCCCAACGACTTTGACAAGAACAGGATCATTGTCTATAAGGCACAACCACTCAGATTCATCGCATACCTGTGCCGATTGATAAAAACCAAAAACATAAGACACTACACATTCTGTGTCTTCTTCAACTTTAGGTTCTGACATGTTTAAAGGAAGACGTGACAAAAAATCTGCTCTTACATTACTCTTTCCTGCAATGTGTTTAATTGAAAAGTTGTACTCTTGAAGCTTTGCTAAAAGGCTCACAAGCCTTGCAGAGGCTTTACCATTACCTCTGCCATATCCATCCATCATGAAGGTTAAAGGTTTGTGATCTGTGATCAACTCGAATTGTTTTCCCCATAAGTACATTTTGAGCTTCTCCACAGCCCACACACATGCAAGAGCCTCCCTCTCTATAGTGCTGTAGTAAATTTCAGAATCATTCAATCGCCTGGAAATGAAGGCAATAGTATGTACGATACCTCCAACTTCTGTGTAAAGACAGCACCAATACCAACTGAACTGGCATCGACCGTAATGATATTGGTACCTTCTGGATCATAGGGTTTCAAAGTTGGAGCCTTAATGATGGCCTTTTTAATCTCTGCAAAAGCCAAATCTTGAAGTTCAGACCACACAGATTTTTCACCCTTGCGCAACAATAATCTTAATGGTTCAACACTATCAGAGTAGTTTTCGATGAAACGTGAATAATATTCACTGAGGCCTAAAAAAAGATCCCAGTGAATCTTTATCTTCAGGTTTAGGAGCCCACCAAAATATTCTTCTTTAACGATCTCAAATCTGCGCATAAACGCAAATCGCCATTTTTCTTTTTAATTAGAACTATAGCCGAAACCTATTCCGCCGAATTGGTTTGTTCTATAACACCTTCTTCAACTAATTTGTTGAGAACTTTTGTAAATAATCTTTAACCAATGAAGGAATTGACCTTACCTTATGCTTTACTGGAATTGCATTTTTCTTTAGTTTAATGGAATGCTCAAAACCATTAACGCATCCAATGCGGTCTTCAAAAAGAGTTTCATATTTACAAAGTACGGATTCTACCTCATCTAATGAAGAACGTGAAACAGAAGCAGTGATAGAACAAACAAAAGTGTCATCCAAAACAATGGGATCATCAGCACCTGGCTTAAGAATTATACCTAAACGTGCTAGATCCTTCCACCCTACAGTGTCTCTTCCACGCTCGGCGACATACACTTTTGTCGAAATGAACCTTTCTTTAATATTTAAAACGTCCTGAAAATAACCCAACATATTTTTTTCAAATCACCAAAGGCTTTTGGGTTGACATCTGAAGCAAATAAATCTACATGTGGCCAATTCTTTTCATATTTCTTGTCAGAAATAATAGTAATTGGCGAGCCAGAATCTGCCATAATATTCACTTCAATCTTACCTATATATGCAACGCCAAGTGGACTTTTAATGGAATTGCAGGGATCATCAACTGTCAAGACAATATTGGCTCACATATCTTCATCAAAACCATCTACATTGCTTACTTTGACTTTTTGGAAACGGTTTAGTTTAAAATGTTTACATACACCAGCAAAATGCCCTACCTTGAAACATTTAGTGCATTTCTTCCCTTGTGCAGGACATCCTGAGTAATCCGCCTTGTGATTTTTTTGAACCACACTTAAAACAAACAAAGGGGCATATTTACAAGGGCTTCATCTCTGCTTTTTTGGCGTAAAAAGCCAAAAAAGCGGAGATAAAACTATGACCCTATTTACAAGAAGGTGCTAACATGCTTAATCACATGTTAGCACCCTTTTACCCAATGGCTCCATTTGCATCTCTAATGAGATGCAAAGTGGGCGTCACTGGGCGTACCCCAGATGGACAACCTTGTAAATATTGCTGATGTTCACATCGTGATATTTACAAGGCTGCCCCAGCATTTTAGCACACGTTAGTTTTTGTAGAAAACAGCTGTTTTCTCCAAAAACTAACGTCTGCTAAAATGCAGACTTACCTGTCCCCAACATTGGAGTTGATTATGCTGATACGACCCTGTGGGTCGTATCAGCAAGGGTATCGCCGTTTTGCAGGGAACATCACTGGAAAACCAGCGTTGTTCCCTGCAAAAGGGCGATAACATCGCTATCTCTGGAATTTTTCTCGCCCTGGAGTAACGCGTTGTTAATAACACGCAACCAGGGCGATAAATTCCAGAGATAGCCTGCGATAATATATTTATCGCAAAGCACGGCCAGCGATAATTATTGCAGGCCGTTGTTAATATGCCCCGAAATTTTTAGAATCTGTATAATTACTCTGTTTGCTTCTTTTATCAATGCTAGTTTCACCTTTCTTATTCTCATGCATATAATAAACATTCGTCTTTAAATTACTCTCAGCTGAAAGTTCTTTTGAGCTTTCCAAAGATCGCTCGATTCCTTTTGCGATGTCTATGGCCTCCTGAAGAGAAGGGTTCCTGCATGCCAACAGCCTTTCTTGAATCTTTTTCTCAAAACAATAAAAAACAAATTGGTCTCGAATGTAAGTATCTACCATTTCGGTAAATTCACGTTTAGTGGCCAAGACACGTAAACAAGCAATGTATTTTTCGATTGTCTCCGTTTCCAATTGTTTGCACATTGCAAAATTATGTCTGCCTATCATTATGTTTGGCTCCTCTCCAAATTGCTTTTCTAATCGTTTGACAGCTTCCTGATACTCATCAATAGGAATGAACTGACCAGGTGGCACTTCGTACTCAGCTAAACTGTCAAAAATCTCTTGACCAGCAACACCTAACAATCCGAACATAATTGCTTTTTTCCTTTCTGGTTCATATTTCTTTCCATCTATAGCAACTAGGTAGTTCTCAAAAGCACGCAGCCAGTTTTTTCATTTCATTACAGGTTTGCCAGGGTCAGTTAAAAATATTGCTGGAGCACTGATATTAGAATTATTAGACATTGTGTCTCTCAGCAAACTTTCTTCTTTTTTAATTGTGAAAGCAATTTTTGAAAGGAAAGGTGACAACTGAATAGTTACTGACTATTGGGAAAGTACCCTTACTAATATTAATATAACTTTTCGTGAGTAAACATTATGCCTTTGGCTTTAGCAAATCGATATTTCCCATTGAGGACCTTAATAGCAAAAAGAATAAGGACATTTTCGAAGATTTGTTTTGAAAATGCCACCGGAGTCAAGCGCAATGAAATTCAGAACAAAGGGGCATATTTACAATGAGGCAATAATAAATTATCGCTGCTTTAGCGGCCGTTTTCGGCCGAAAAGCAACGTTAATTTTATCGCTATATTAGCAAAGTCACGCTAATGCATGAAACCTTGCTTTAGAGTGGGGATTTCTAACGCCCAGCTTTGCATCTCTAATGAGATGCAAAGTGGGCGTTCCTGACCTGACATGATAGGAGAAATGTCGCTAAGCGATAATCTCACGTTAGCCAGTTAGCGTGAGGATTTTTATCGCTATTGAGATAAGCGTTGCTAATAGCACGCTATCTCAGCGATAAAATTCCGCGCTAGCCGGCGATAATTATCCTAGCGCTAAGTGCGCTTTGCGATAATTATCGCCGGTTGTTGTAAATATGCCCCTTATTGTTAAAATTACCTCAGTTTAACTGAAGAATAAACATCCGAGGTGCCGAAATGTAACTGACGAAAGAAAACGCTACCGGGACTTACTTGAAACTGAAATAATTCAAGATGGAGTCACGTAGCGTCAATTAGTACGTGCCTGCACAGACGTTGACCATTACGTCATCACGATGTCAGTTACAGCTGATACTGACGTTGAAATGACAGTTACAGCTGAGCAAACTATTGCAGTTAATGAACTTCCAACGGCAATGAACTCCTCAGAACTAATAGACACGATAAACATATAAAATAATTGGGAATTAGTACAATATTCACTCCGGATGCAGGAAAAATTACGTAGAGGCGTAAGGAAAGTAGCGATAACAGGTGTTATCACTACTTTTCCTGAAGCTATGCTTCATAGCGTGGGGCTTGATGATAGGAGAAATGTCGCTCAGCGACATTTCTCCTATCATGTCAGGTCAGGAACGCCCACTTTGCATCTCATTAGAGATGCAAAGCTGGGCGTTAGAAATCCCCACGCTAAAGCAAGGTTTCACGCGTTAGCGTGACCTTGCTAATATAGCGATAAAATTAAGCGTCGATAATTTATTATTGCCTCGTTGTAAATATGCCCCTTTGTGGGGCCCTTTCAACAAGCTAACGCCACATTTCGTGAGATTATCTCACGTTAGGCAGTTAGTGCTAGGATTTTTATCGCTTTTGAGATAAGTGTTGCTAACAGCATGCTATCTCAGCGATAAAAATCCACGTTAGCCGGCGATAATTATCCTAGCGCAAAGTGTGTTTAGCGATAATTATCGCCGGTTGTTGCTGATATGCCCCACTGTCTTTTAATTAATGCGTTAGCATTTCTTTCTCACGCTCGAGATCATTAAATAATGTCGTTCTAATTGTCTGAAGTAAAAATGATATAGCAAGACATTGCATTTACTCAATCTTATTCACATATTAAAATGGCTGATTTTCGTAATCAGTTGCACTGCGCGTTGCACTGATGAGGGAAATTAGTAACATTTTGGGAAGATATCACATTGACTTGAGGTCATGTTGAAATCATAAAGGAAAGATTACTGTATTCAGTATCCTTTAGCTTGTTGTTTGTGTGGCGCTGGGGAGGGAACATTCGTGGAAAAGAATCCGACTAATAACAACAACCTCTACTTTCAGAGCTGACCGTGAACGTAGCCACAAAATCTACTTTCAGAGCTGTCTGTACTAACTAATGTGGAAGCAGCAGCTATTCTTTCACGTGGAATCTATGATCCTAAGTACATTGGGAGTGGGTGGGGGCGTGGGGTGTAGGGGGGGGTGACGTGGAATCTATGGGGCATATTAACGAGCCAGGCGATACAATTATCGCCGCTTTAGCGGCAGAAAACTGCCTCTAAAACGGCGATAATGGGCTTGATAATATGCTCTATGGAATTCCAATTGAAACCCATGTTAAATGGGAAGGACGTCTAACATGGGCTTCAATTGGAATTCCATAGAGCATATTATCAAGCCCATTATCGCCGTTTTAGCGGCAGTTTTCTGCCGCTAAAGCGGCGATAATTTTATCGCCTGGCTTGTTAATATGCCCCCAGGATCCTTAGTACATTGGGAGTGGGTGGGGCGTGTGGGGGTGAAGTGGAATTTATGGGGCTTGTTTATGAGCTCTTGCGTCAGTTTTGCACAGCCGGTGCGTCACTTTTTGTGACGCACCAGCGGTGTAAAAAATGCGCCATGTTGCGTCATATTTACAAAGTGACGCATCTAGGTAGATGCGTCACTTTGTAAACCCCTGCGCCACATTACACCTGCGCCAGGTATAATGTATGCAGGGTGGGCGTTTTGACGCAAGTAAGCCTCTTAGAAGTGACACAGTGAAATCTATGAGATTTCACTGCGCCACTTCTAGGACGCAAATGCGTCAATATCTTACGCCTGCCTCATGGCAGGCGTAAGACTGACCCAGGATCATTAAACATGGGACTTGCCCACGTGTAATGACCCATTCCTGGAATTGCGCCACTTTTGTGACACACTCCAGCAATGCTTCATTTTTGCACCTGCAGATACGTCAGAAAGACTGACGTATCTGTAACTCCTTGCGACATGATGCATCATACTGTAAATATGACGCATCATAGGTGTCGCAAGGAAGGCGCAATGAAAAAAGTGACGCATCGCTGTTTTCTCGCAGCAATGCGTCACTTTTCATAAATGAGGCCCTCTGATCCTAAGTACATTGGAGTGGGTGGGGGCTTAGGGGCGTGGGGGTGACATGGAATCTATGATCCTAAGTACATTGGGAGTGGGTGACGGCACATGGGGCGTGGGGGTGACGTGGAATTATGATCCTAATTACACTGGGAGTGGGTGGGGGCGTTGGGGCATGGGGGTGTGGAAAGAAAAACGTCTATAAAAAATGTTTCTCTATGTTGTTGGCCTTTCACCTACAATTGACTGCATCACTGGTCAAAGTGCATTAAAAAACAGTCTGAGAACTGCGACGCTGCATGCAATGGGGGTGGGGTCAGTGAGCATGGGGGCAGGGTCAAAGGTGGGGCTAAAAAACAAAAATATTCTGGGGCAGATTTACAAGAAAGTGACGCATCTGTGAAGATGCGTCACTTTCCCTGCACCACTTGGAGAAACCCTTGCGCCACTATGGATGCGCCGTATTTACATTACGGTGCACCATGGCGCAAGGATTGACAGATGCGTCAGAAATTCTGACGCATCTGTTGACGCATTGCTGGAGTCGTGTTGCAAGCACGACGCAACTCCAGCAATGCAGGGGGATGCCTATCCTCATTGTGCTGCGTCACTCTTTACGCCTGCTTCAAGCAGGCGTAAGAATTTGATGCAGTGGCGTCCTAGAAGTGACGCAGTGAAATCTTTTGGATTCTACTGCGTCACTTCTACGAGGCTTTTTAGCGTTGGAACGCCCACCCTGCATACATTATACCTGACGCAGGTATAATGTGACTCATCTCCCTAGATATGTCACGTTGTAAATGGGCCGCATTTTTACTCTGGTGCTGCGTCAAAAAAAGTGACGCAATTGCGGCACAAAAATTACACAAGGGGTTTGTAAATCTGCCCCTCAGTTAGGGGCTTATTTATGAACCCCTGCGTCACTTTTGCGCCGCCAGTGCATCACTTATTGTGACGCACCAACGGCGTAATAAATGCACCATGTTGCGTCATATTTACAAAGTGACACATCTAGGTAGATGCGTCACTTTGTAAACCCCTGCGCCACATTATACCTGAGCCAGGTATAATGTATGCAGGGAGGGCATTCCGACGCAAGTAAGCCTCGTAGAAGTGATGCAGTGAAATCTATGAGATTTCACTGCACCACTTCTAGGACGCAAATGTGTCAATTCCTTACGCGTGCATCACAGCAGGCGTAAGACTGACGCAGGCACATTTGAAATGGGACATGCCCATGTTAAATGACCCATTGCTGAAGTTGCCTCACTTTTGTGACACACTCTAGCAATGCGTCATTTTTGCGCTTACAGATATGTCAGAAACACTGACATATCTGTAACTCCTTGCGACATAATGCATCATACTGTAAATATGACGCATCCAGCATGTCGCAAGGAGGGTGCAATGAAAAGTGACGCATCGCTGTTTTTATGCAGCATTGCGTCACTTTTCATAAATGAGGCCCATCGTTTTTTTGGTCTTCCACCTCCAGGTAGCTACATTTAAAATAATGTGCAGCTTAAATGAGAAATAAAATGTAAAAAGTTAACTTACTTTATGAAACCTCTATTAGTTAATGCACTGCAGATGTATGTGTGTAACCAGACAGCCACGGAATTAAATCTTGGTTGGTGCATTGCAGTGCAGAATGCTTTAATTACTTACCGGTAATCATTCTCGACCCAGTCATCACTAATGAGGACTGTCACCAATCACATAACTAACCCCACCAACCCTTCAGCTAGGACTATAAGAACATAGCCTCACCTGAGCACTTCCTGTATTACCAAGCACCATAAAGGCCTGATACTGGGAAGGTTGGTGGGAGTACGACTGGTTCGAGGACGAGTAGTACTAGTGATTCAGCGGTAATTTCTCTGTAATTTTTAAATGCAAAACATTATTTACCTCTAGTTTACCGCTTTAAAGGTGATGGACCTTTGCCACAGTGTATCACCTTCAGGAGACTTTACATAAACATGAAAAATCAAAATGCAATTAATATTTAAGCCAATAATGAGAGTTGTGAATAGTTTTAAAGGATTTTATTTTCTACTTAAAAGTTAAGTTTCTCTGATTCTTTATTCAGTCAATTTTCAATCAGGTTACAGAATTGAAAAATAGGAAAAATAGAATTAATACAGAACATATTATAGGTTGCATAGAAAGCATTCTATAAAGGAAGGGAAACCCCTAATTCTATGTCAGTCAGAACTCTTTAAAGAGTTTCAGGAAACATATAATTCAAAAGTGATTTTGCAAGGCTAATCAATAATGAATAATTAGCAAAAATCTCCCATAAAGAGGAATAAATACATAAGATAAAAAAAAACTGTCCTGATCTCTCAGCTGCGCACTCTTCGCAGGTCTGTTCATCTGTGTGTCTCTCCCCTCTATGTCTGACAGAGAGGCTGCTCCTTGACAAGACCACAGAAGAATGTGATCTGTCTTGCCAAAAATATGATGTGCTAGGACAGCCTACAGTTCTCTGAAAAATATGAGCAAGGCCCCCTCCTCCCTCTGTGTCTCCTCGGACGCAATCTCCTCCCAGGCTGCACCCGCGATGTTCACGTACCTAACCCAAATGATGTCTGGTCATATCTGCTTCTTCTCTAAGTCTCTCTCTCCTCTTCTGACACGGCCCCTAAGGGGTCATTATTTATACACTAATTCTTAGATAACTACACAAAAAATGCTGCAGTTTCAGTAGAAACTCACACTGTGATTGGTTAGCACAGGTGACATAGGGGTCTTATCATCCTGTTCTCATTACAAATCCAACCCATACCGGTTTTAACAAAGGAAGCGTTAATGCGTAATACATTCATATGTATCACCATCAATAATTATACAATATTGCAACATTTAAGCGAACAAAATGTATCAGTCTATTTCCGCCTTGCTTTCACATCGCACACAGGGATGACACTCTCCCACAAACACTGGTACATTGGCACGATGACAAGAGTGTGCAGATCACCGTGGTCTTGACCCATGTGTCTTCACTTGAGGCACGTGGCAGTTTCATGCATCTGGAACAATCTTCTGCGCATGCGTCTCTCATTCAGAACACTGCTAACAATTCTCAGCCATTCTGGATTCCTAGGCAGCCATTTTATTGTGGGCCCAAAAGCAAAACAAACATAAAACCCATTATGTTTAGCTCCCTCCATACTAGTACCCTGTATTAGTTATTACGTAGCAAAAGCTATTAGTTTAAAGCAGCTTTTCTATCCTTTGTACACAACATGCAAAATGTGCAATGTACAACACAGCATAAACATGCACCAATGCAAATTTTCAAAGCGCAAACAATTAATACATACTCATAGCAATATGCTCTATTGTTTTAAATAGCTTTTCATGCAAAATGCGTTTGCCCCACGTGTAGTGGTGGTGCATGGTTGATTAATTAATACACATTGTAAGAAAGATGTGTTATGAACTGAACATGCATTGTCTAAATATGCAACAAAGCCAGGGTCTCTTGAGACGGGAAAAGGGGATGTAGATTGCAAGGAAAAGAAGCTGGGAGGAGAGAACACACATTCCATTATTATCTACAAGGCTAAAGAGGCCACAATGAGCCTTTTAAAGGAAACTGAAATCACAAGTTTTTCTATACTGCAAAAACACGTTAGTTCAGAAAGTGCAAAAGCACATTTTCTATATTAATGTACATTCTATAGTGAGATTAAACCCCAATTATTCACATTTAAACATGGCTGTTTAATTTATTGAGCATGTTTTTTACATGAAAGCACTTTAGACTAGGCCTCATTCATGTGTCGTGTTTTCACTTTGCATGCACCAAAAGTGCCATTTTAAAATACAGTCTGTATGAAACACACAAAAAAAGCAATGCCTGAATCCAGATGACATCTGAGCTACATCAATACTCCCTTTGATAAGGTAAAATCATGACACCTCCATTGATTTGTTCTTTATCACACTTATTTAATTTCACAGGTAACATTTGTATTGCAAAAGCTGAGCACATAACAATTTTACCTCTATTTCTAAGGCAACACAAGTTTTGTTTGTAATCAGATCATATATATCCAAGCTCAAAATTTTAGTGCAGAGTTCTGTAAGTAGCGTACTGGAACAGTTAGAGACTTCTTTAAAATTAGTAACAAAAATAATAAAAAGAAAATTCAACAGAACAGTTCTCTCTTTTTTTAGGCTTTATTTTCTTCTTCATCTTTTCTTCTTTTTCTTTCATCATTCAAAGATTCTTTTCTCTTCAGCTCTTGACAATTCTCAGTTATTTGTTTCAGCATTTATTTTTCTCTTTGTCACCAGCTTGCCATCAGGGTGGTTGATACAGTTCATTCAAAGTTGCATTCTGTACTTTTTCCATGCATTTTGACTACTCAGGTGCTGAGAAACTCTGACAGAGCACCAAGTGGCAGATTGATGACGACTGGCGCATCCCTGCAAATCAGCAGAGATGAGCCAGATAAGAGGCTTCATGCAAGTTTACCCTTGCGCCACCACAGATGCGCCGCATTTACAATGAGGCGCATCATGGCGCAAGGATAAACAGATGCGTGACGCATCTCCCGTCGGAAGGGTGGCGCATTGCTGGAGTCGTGTTGCAGGCGCGACGCAACTACAGCAATGCTCGTGGCCTGCCCATACACAATGTGGTGCGTCACGCTTTATGCCTGCTTCAAGCAGGCGCATGGTTTTAACGCAGCGGCGTCGGAAAAGTGACTGAGTGGAATCTTGTAGATTTCACTCAGGCACTTTTCCGAGGCTTTACTGCGCCGGAATGCCCATGTGAAACCTGACGCAGGTTTCATGTGGCGCAGGGCTTTACAACGGGAGGCATCTCCTTAGATGCGTCACGTTGTAAATAGGGCGCAACGTGGCGCATCGTTTACGCCGCCGCTGCGTCACAGAAGTGACGCAACGGTGGAGCAAAGGTGGCGCAAGGGGCTCGTAAATCTGCCCCATCAATTCTTTGCACTTTTTCAATCCAAACTTTTGCCTTTATTTTCACTTTGATCAGATTCAGACGTTTCAGCTATGGGTGCAAATGATTTTTCAAGGGACCACTGCCGGCGTTTTGTATACCTTTTCAGCCAGCTTTTTCCTACCTCCACTCGTAGGCCCACAGCACCCTATTTGGAAGGCCACCACATTTCAAACCATTCTTTGCCAGGACCATATGGAACAGGCCTTTCCATTTCACAGCATCTCTCAGATCGAAGTTTTGGCACTATCCATTATGCAGATCTTGTGTAGCAGGTGCAATCTGGTGAGAAACTGCACGTTCCACATCAGCCAGACCTGCACAGCAATGGCTCGTCTTTTTGTAGAAATCAAAAACCCTTTAAGGGGTTCACTGATGCACCTGGTCCTTAAACCAACAAAGAAGAGATTGGCACGGAAGCTGGAATAGTAAAACACAAGTTTATTAACCTCAGATGAGGGAGACTGACCTCACGAGGGGGACTGCCTCAATACGGTACCCTCAGGCCACTGTAATGAGACAGTCTAAGGAGTACAGAGCACATGGGTCTTATATATACATTTGTTGCATAGTCAGCATGAGACTAAGGGAAGGTAATGGCACATACAAGAATAGTTATTGACTGATATGGGTATACAAAAATTGCTTGCTCAACAAAGTGGGAGGGGAGATATTTCTCCCTACATCAGTAAAAACAGCCTGAAAGTTATATACTAATAGCAGGTGCATTCTGGCAGCTACAGGTCTTTCTGAGCATGGCAAGGCTCTGGCTCAGTGCTGAAGGAGCTAACTATATCACATGACACAAGCAGAATACAAGGGCAGTCAACAGTGAAGAGGGAGAAAGCACATGGCGAGCACATGGCTAACTAAAATGGCTGCCACAAAACAAAATGGCTTCAGTTGATGCTAACAGCTATTGCAGCTAGTTTCCACATTTCCATCTGTTGTTTTTACAAGTGCATTTGCATGTACATATTCAAGCCACTTCAGTGATGCTGAAACACAGAATTTTGCAAAGTGTAACTCTGTGCTGTCTTTGTGTTGCTTTATTATGCTTGAAACTTCAGGTAGAGAGTTACAATACAATCCTTGTCCAATCTGTGGTTCTGCACACATCATCTTTGAAACCTCATTATGATCTGATTTCAGAGAAACTGGCAATCTATACCTGGGAATCAGTTGTTGCAATAACACATTTGCTACTATGCAGTTGTCATTTTTCTCAAAATTTGTTCTGATACAACCTTGTTGTTCTGTTCCTGAAACATTTTCTGGAGCCTATATTAATTCACCTGTGAAGATTCCATTGAATGTATATGCTAACAGAACACAATTTTGTGCAACTGAATTAGCATTTCTCTCTCCCATGACAACAGTGACTTCCATTTGAGGTGATATACTGCATGTTATGGTAAGGGCAATCAATTTTGAATTTTGGGCTGAGGTAACTACTGAAAGCCATGAAGCTCTGACAACATAATGTATAAGGAGCACAGCATGTGCTGCTTTTAATGTGTCATTGTTACCTTTTAAATATGAACCATCTACAAAATGGACATTGTTGGGCTGAATCAGACGTTCATCATTAAAGTCTAACCTTGGCTTCATGCATATATTCATGATATCTAGACACTCATATTCAGTTTAATCACAAACCATTTGATTTGCTGGCATTTCTGTGACAGGGTCAAAGGTTATTGGGAAATACATCACAGACCTTTGAACACATTCATGTTTTTGAACAGGCACTGAGAGAGAGCAGCCTTCCCTCTCACTTCTAATTGGTGTATTTTCTTTTAAATAAACTTTTATTCCTAGTGCCGGAAGCGGATCAGACACATCCTTGTGCGTAAGCCTCAGTAAAGGCTTAGCCACTAGGGAAAGGTTTGGTAACCATTCACTATAGCAACCGACCATTCCCAAAAACATCCTGACTTCTTTCTGAATTTGAGGTGGATTCATCTGGTGAATTATTTCTACTCTCGCTGGTGACACTTGTCTAGCTCCCTTTCCATTTATATGTCCCAGCCATTCATTTTCTTTTTGACAGTACTCCTGACTATTCTCATGCAATGGCACCGTGACATGAACTTGACACAAATCAATAACAGTAAACCATTCTTCAGCACATGTAATGTGAAAACATATGTTGTCTGGATTCAGTACCATAAAACAACATAGAAAAGTTATGCTATTAATCTCCTGCACTAATCTGTTCTTTTCATTTTGTTTCTTTGAAGCTGTGATCAGAAAGTTACATAAACTTCCAATCAATTCCATCAAAAACCTTTTACTTAGTTGATCTCCAATTATTGGTAACATTTCTGCAACTGATGGTGTTCTTGAATACATGTCATCTGGTTTTAATTTGAATAAGACATGTTCTGCACTTTTTATTAATCTGACATCTTTCTCTGTAAGCTCTCTTATTTCTGTGATTATTATTCCTTTCAAATCGGAAGGTGATTTTTCACCTGTCAGTTCTGCTATAGCTGTCTCTCATTGGGCCATTTTAAAATGTACATCCTCATCAGGAATCTGATAATTAACATCATCTGGTGTACAGTAATCTGTGCTGTTTAATTTTCAAAACAATTGTTTTCCTGCCAGGCCTGTATCACAAACAACAACTTGGCAATTTTTATCAAATGGGCCTGATTTTGCTGCAACCCTTTCTAAAACTGGGGGGCAGATTTATAAGCTCCTTGCGACACTTTTGCGTCACTTTTAACATGGGAAAAGTGATGCAAAAGTGGTGCAAAGGACTTGTAAATCTGCCCCTGGGTATGTAATTTCTCTGTTTAAAACTGCTGATTTTGTTTCTGGAAATAATTCACATTTGCACTGGACACATTGTTTTTATTAATTTTAGCGTTTTCCATATTTTCTCGGCCCATCTGTGCTTGAAAAATTCCTGCCATTGGTACCTGTTTCTGAACTGACATTTGCATTTACTTAACTGGCATATTTTGCACCTGCACTGTGTTTGTGCATCATGTTTAAATTTACATTTCTTCTTCTAATGCTCAAATCTGTTACAAATATGGCAAAAGGACATTTTCCAGCAGTGCAACATCCATACCTGAATTTGCACAAACCAAAACACCTTTACTTCCATCCTGTGTTCTTTTAATCTGTTCCCAATTAACATCCTTTGCTGGCACTCTGTCCTTCAGGAAAGTAATCACTGCTACATTTTTCTCCATAACAACAGAAAATGA
This sequence comes from Triturus cristatus, assembly GCF_964204655.1. Lineage (NCBI taxonomy): Eukaryota > Metazoa > Chordata > Amphibia > Caudata > Salamandridae > Triturus > Triturus cristatus. The sequence goes on from NC_140591.1 coordinate 94,680,909, forward strand.
TGTTGCATTCATGTAAACCCTTTCATAGTCTCCTCGCCTGGCCTTTGCACAGCAACTTTATATTCAAACCACAATTCAGTCTGCATGGCAATGTCAAAGAACATTTTCAAATTAATACACAACTCTTTTAAAATTTCAACAAATCCATCAACTTGTGGGTACCGCAGCATAAGTTTGTTTCTCAATTTTGAAAATGTGTTCAGAAATGCTGCAAGTTCACTTTTGTTCTGTGGCACATGAACATGAACTTCTCCCACCTTTTTTCTCAATGAGTAAGCAAAAGCTTCTCCTTCATCCTGTTTATTATTTTCCTCAACAAGGTCTGGTGGTCTCTTTTCCTTATCCAGTTTCCTTGCTGGGTCTGGTGGTTTATTTTTCTTCTCATGTTTTCTTGCCCTCTTGTCTCCTAATTTCTCAAACCCATTGCATTTGAAAATATATTTTATTATTTCTTCAATGTGCAATTGCATTCCTGAAGAAAGCATGGTCTCATTTGCCTCATCATCCATATGTACCCTGAAATATTTCTGAAATGGAAACATCAATTTCATATTTTTGAGCCAAATCAGTCATTCTATCATGCGTAGTTACTGCACATGTAGCTGTTTCCTTAGTCAGGGAAATTATTTCATTTTTTCATGACACTGGTTCACATTTTCATGATTTAAATAGCAGGGACTGTTAATGTCTTCATGTTCAAATGTTGAATTTAAAACACAAAGCTGTCTCTCTTTTTCAGGGTCTGGGTTAATTTGTTCCTCCATACTCTCTGGGGCCGATTCACAGAACTAACTTAAGACAAAATCCTAAACTTACTACTTTTGGTATTCACAGAAGTTAGGATTTTGTCTTAAGTTTGTCTTAAGACTACTTTTGGTATTCACGGAAGTTTGGATTTTGTCTTAAATTTGTCATAAGACAACCTTAAGACAGACTTAAGACAAACTTAAGACAAAATCCTAACTTCTGTGAATACCAAAAGTAGTAAGTTTAGGATTTTGTCTTAAATTAGTTCTGTGAATCGGGCCCTCTATCTTTTTAATCACTGCTATTTCCTCAAAGCAAGTTTGAAAAATCCCATCTTCAAATATATTAATTTTATCCTGGGCTACAGATGTTGTAAAGACCATTTCCCCCCACCTTTCAGTGCTTGGACTGCCTGGGGTAGTTTCTGTTCAATAATCTGTGAATTCTGAGTTTCTGAAATAAACCCTGTCATAATTACTTCTTCTACAGCTCTTTGAACGTTTTGAGTAGGGACCATATTGATTGGGACAGTCAAAATGTGTCTAGGCACTGCCTGGGCGTCTGCAGTTTGTAATACTTGTACAGAATCAGTTACATTTAAAGCAGTAACACCTGGGAGATATCACTGTCAGTGCTGAATCATCAACAGGTAGTGGGTTAATCTGAAATATCTGCACATTTCTCTCAATCTGTATTTCTCTCTGTTTAACAGAAGCAGTAGCCACCATAGTACTTGCTGGTATACTATTATCAGTTTTTTTAGTTTGGACCACATAAGTTGGCGGACACTCAGTTAACAATGCATCCATTATTTCATCCCCTACATCTTTAATTTCCTTTTCCTGTATCTGGTGCTTTACCTTTTCATCCTCACTTGGGGGCATATCAGCAACAACCAGCGATAATTATCGCTAAGCGCACTTAGCGCTAGGATAATTATCGCCGGATAGCGTGGATTTTTATCACTGAGATAGCGTGCTTTTAGCAATGCTTATCTCAAAAGCGAAAAAATTCTCACGCTAACTGCCTAACGTGAGATTATCGCTGGAAACCCAGCGATAATCTCACGCAATGTGGCGTTAGCTTGATGATAGGGACTCACAAACTTAGCCATGATATCCACCTTCCATAGGATATCATGGCTAAGTCAGTCCTGAAGCAGGCGTAAGGAAAGTAGCGATAACAGGGGTTATCGCTACTTTTCCTGCCGCTATGCTTCATAGCGTGGGGCTTGATGATAGGAGAAATGTCGCTTAGCGACATTTCTCCTGTTATGTCAGGTCAGGAACTCCCACTTTGCATCTCATTAGAGATGTAAAGCTGGGCGTTAGGAATTCCTACGCTAACGCAAGTTTGCACTTGTTAGCGTGAGCTTGCTAATTAGGCGATAAAATTATCGCCGCTTTTCGGCCGAAAACGGCCGCAAAAGCGGTGATAATTCTATCGCCTTGCCTTGTTGATATGCCCCTTGCTTTGTCTCTTGCTGTCTTTTCCTACATGCTTAAAGCCTCAAATTGTGCAACTCTAGATGGTGTTTTTATTTCACATAACACTTCCCTTAATTTGTCAATAATTTGCAATTCAAAATTACCATCTTTTGGAAACCTCAAAGGACCTTCTTTTTCAGTAATCTTGCACCATTGGTGAACCCACTTACATGAAGTTTGTCCCAAATTGGTAGACATAAAATGCACGGGTGTTCCTTCAGGAGCATCACCTATTAAAAACTAATTTTTCACTTTACCTCCCAACAGTATCTTTAACCCTTCAAACATTTACATTTCTGCAATAGTTCAATGCAATTTATTTTCTCCAATGCTGTCAGTTTCAATTTCAGTCAGTTTTACTCCTACCACTGACCCTCCACAAAATCTTACTGCAATATGTTTCTGAGTTTTCTTAATCAAAATCCTGTTAGTAACAACATAAAAACATGCGCTACTCTGCCTGTTCCACTAAACAAAGGATAGATTTCTTTTCACTGCGAGTAACACATTCCGCTTACTCTTCACAAAGTAAGAACTTCCGTTTACTCTTCAAACATTGCGAGTAAAACCTTCCGCTTACCATTCGTTCAAGCTCGGAAGAACCTGCTACTCCTAGGTTACATAAGACCAAAGTTTCACCAGCAAACTCTCTGCTGTCACTCAAGCTCAAAAGAAGCTGTTACTCCTTCAGTGTTAACCTTTCTAGGTGATATAACACCAAAGTTTCACCGACCAACTCTCTGCTATCAATCACTCTCACTTTTATACGAAATAGCACCTAATTTAACACTGCCAGCCCTGCGTAGCTTCTCAGTGCTATTCCAACAGACGAGTAACCTCAATGCAGTGAGGCTACTTCCACCACCCATTATTACTTTCCCGGGATTCCAGGTATCACTGTACCTGTGCTTCCAGACAACATAAAATGCTACACTAAATTTTCATGCTAAGAACATATGATCAATAATCAAAAATTCTGTCCTATGAAATTACCAATATAATCAATAAAACCATCAATTCAAAATGAGCAAGATTTCACCAACAGTCAAAACCCTTACTATTTTTCCAACACTTCAAAAATACATACTAGCACATTAGCAACATTTCACAACCCTATTGAAACACCACTCCATCAATCGCTTTCTTGCATCACCTTCCAGTACTGCATTGGCAGTCTTCAAGTTCTGAGCATTGGAATCAGGAATCAGGACTTTTGGAGAATCTGGACATTTATCTAACTTTTGCAAATATTTTGCAGCCTAATTAGGCTTTAAACTAAACTATGCTCCTTTTGGTGATGGTGTTAACCTTACCTCTGCTACCAGAAACTGATCCAGCGGTAAATTCACAGTAATTTCTCAATACAAAACATCATTTACGTCTAGTTTACTGATTTAAAGGTGATGGACCTTTGCCACCTTCAGGAGACTTTACATAAACATGAAAAATCAAAATGCAGTTTATATTTAAGCCAATAATGAGAGTTGTGAATAGTTTTAAAGGGTTTTATTTTCAAGTTAAAACATAAGTTTCTCTGATTCTTTATTCATTAGTCAATTTTCATGCAGGTTACAGAATTGAAAAATAGGAAAAACAGAATTAATACAGAACATATTATAGGTTGCATAGAAAGCATTCCATAAAGGAAGGGAAACCCCTAATTCTATGTCAGTCAGAACTCTTTAAAGAGTTTCAGGAAAAATATAATTCAAAAGTGAGTTTTGCAAGGCTAATCAATAATTAATAATGAGCAAAAATCTCCCATAAAGAGGAATAAATGCATAAGACAAATAAAACTGCTCTGATCTCTCAGCTGCTCTCTCTTCGCTGGCCTGTTCACCTGTGTCTCTCTCCCTCTCTATGTCTGACAGAGAGGCTGCTCCTTGAAAAGGCCCTCCCTTCACAAGACCACAGAAGAATGTGATCTGTCTTGCCAAAAATAAGATGTGCTAGGCCAGCCTACGCTTCTCTGAAAAATATGAGCAAGGCCCTCTCCTCCCTCTGTGTCTCCTCGGACGCAATCTCCTCCCAGGCTGCACCCGCGATGTTCACGTACCTAACCCAAATGATGTCTGGTCAGATCTGCTTCTTCTCTAAGTCTCTCTCTCCTCTTCTGACACGCCCCCTAAGGGGTCATTATTTATAACCTAATTCTTGGTTAACTACACAAAAAATATTGCAGTTTCAGTAGAAACTCGCACTGTGATTGGTTAGCACAGGTGACATAGGGGTCTCATCATCCTGTTCTCATTACAAATCCAACCCATACCGGTTTTAACAAAGTAAGCGTTAAGGCTTAATACAGTCATATGTATCACCATCAATAATTATACAATATTGCAACATTTAAGCGAAAGAAATGTATGTCTATTTCCGCCTTGCTTTCACATCGCACGCAGGGATGACACTCTCCAACAAACACTGGTACATTGGCACGATGACAAGAGTGTGCAGATCACCATGGCCTTGACCCATGTATCTTCACTTGAGGCACGTGGTAGTTCATGCAGCTGGCACAATCTTCTGCGCCTCTCATTCAGCACACTGCTAACAATTCTCAGTCATGCTGGATTCCTAGGCAGCCATTTTATTGTGGGCCCAAAAGCAAAACAAACATAAAAGAATATTAATTTATTAAATAAAACCCATTATGTTTACCTCTCCCCATACTAGTACCCTGTATTAGTTATTACCTATGAATAGGTATTAGTTTAAAGCAGCTTTTCTAGCCTTTGTGGGCAACATGCAAAATGTGCAATGTACAACATAGCATAAACATGCACCATTGCAAATTTTCAAAGCGCAAAAAATTAATACATACTCATAGCAATATGCTCTAATGTTTTAAATAGGTTTTAATGCAAAATGCGTTTGCCCCACGTGCTGTGTTGGTGCATGGTTGATTAATTAATTCATATTATAAGAAAGATGTGTTATGAACTGAACATGCATTGTCTAAATATGCATCAAAGCCAGGGTCTCTTGAGTCGGGAACAGAGGCTGTAGATTACAAGGAAAAGAAGCTGGGAGGAGAGAACACACATTCCATTATTATCTGCAAGGCTAAAGAGGCCACAGTGAGCCTTCTAAAGGAAACTGTAATCACAAGTTTTTCTATACTGCAAAAACACGTTAATTCAGAAAGTGCAAAGCACATTTTCTAAATGAATGTACATTTTATAGTGAGATTAAACCCCAATTATTCACATTTAAACACGGCTGTTTAATTTATTGAGCATGTTTTTTACGTGAAAGCACTTTAGACTGAAGCATCTTGACTAGGCCTCATTCATGTGTCATGTGTTTGCACTTTGCATGCACCAAAAGTGCCAATTTAAAATGCAGTCTGTCTGAAACACAAAAATAAAGTAATGCCTGAATCCAGATGAAATCTGAGCTACATCACTAGGAGTAATGAAGATTACCAGTAAGTAATCAGGGGATTACCTCCACGTCCCTTGTCCCCGACCCAGTCATCACTAATGAGATATACCAAAGCAAACTTATTTCCAGATGGAGGCCTTTATCACCACCCACATCTAAACCAAGAAAAGCTGACATAACAAGGAAATACACACCCAAGGCATTTAATGTTATTTCAGAAATACAGCACGAAATAGATTTTAAACAGTGTTATCTGGAATGAACATCTGTAGCACAGCAGAACAAAAGTACTTAAATGCTGCTTAAACACAATTCAACCAATAATGTCTTATGAACGTGTGCTCATTAGCCCAGGTGGCAGCCGGGCAGATCTCCTCCAAAGGACACCCTTGAGTTTTGACCATGAAGCAGAAACCCCCCAGTGCAACAAGTTTGCACAGTGGCAGGAACAGGGAGAACAGCACCCTGATACGCCATTTTAATAGAATCTTTGATCCACCAACTAATGGTAATCTTAGATGTCTTCTTGCCACGTCCAGTCAAACAAAAAGTTACAAACAATGAATCTGAAGTCTGCTAGGTAGCAGAACTGCCGATATAAACAGATAACCCGTGTACGCGCTGGGGGTACGCACCGTACATACACGGGTGGGGGTACGACTCGAACATACACGGGTGTACATACACTGGGGGTTCAACACGTACGTACGGGGGCAGAAAGCAGCTGCAAAGAGGAAAGCCTCATAGGGCGAGTGGGTAACTCCTTCTAGGACGTCTAACATGGCCTGCAGAATGGGAAAGCCGATAGGGAACCTGCTGTCTGGAACCCTGGGCTCCTCTCTGGCCCACCCTTTCAGTGCTGTCCTAATGACAAAGGACTTAGCTGGGTCCTGGCCTCCCCTCAACTTAACATCATGGCTGACAGCCGCCAAATGTCCACAAGCCCAGGAGTGACTCTTCCCCTGTTTTTTGGCCCATACCTCAAACGCCTGTACCTTGTCCTCCATGGGTTGTCCGGACAGTCCCAAGGCATCCACCACTTTGTTGAAGGAGGCCAGATGGGCAAGGTATTGTTTCCTAGTACCTGGGGCCAAGGACCGTTCCCCCAGTGCTCTCAACTGTTGTTCCACTCCAAGATCCTCCAGAGGGTTGCCGAGAAGAAGGTCATCTCTGCTCTCCCCTGCAGCCAGGTCTCGCGGAAACGGAGCCACTGAAAACGAGAGAGAGCGTCAGCTGCCACGTTCTTGACCCCCTCGATATGTCTAGCCCTACACTCTAAGTTGCAGCGCAGGCTCTCTCTGGCTAATTCCCTGAGCAAGCAGAGCACCAGCGGGCACTTGGCTGTCTGCCCATTGATGGCCTGCACCACAGCCATGTTGTCCGACCAGAATAGGACCGTTCTGTCTGACAGGATCTCTGGCCACAGGTGGAGTGCAATGACGATGGGGAACAGCTCCAGAACTGTGATGTTGGCAGTGATGCCGCAATGCGTCAGGCGTTGGGCCATTCCTGTGCACACCACTCATCGCACAGGATTGCCCCAAAGCCCTCCCTCCCTGATGCATCCGTGAAAAGGCTGAGCTCGGGACTGTCTGCCAAGGGAGCCCTCCAGATAACAGTCCCATTGAAGTGAGACAGGAACTAACACCACATGGCCAGGTCCTTCTTCAGGCCTACTGTCAACTTAACAAGGTGGTGTTTCTTAGACACTTTTGCTGTGGCCCTGGCTAATCTTCTAGTGAACACTCTCCCGACGGGATGACTCTGGCTGCAAAGTTGAGCTTGCCAAAGAGGCTTAGGATGACACCCAAGGGAGCCTTGTCTTTCCCCAGCAGTGACTTGATGTCCTGTCGCAAAGCCTGCACCTTCTCAGCAGGGAGTCTAGACACACCCATGACCATGTCCAGCTTGATGCCCAAAAAAGTGAGAACCTGCGCAGGGCCTTCCGTCTTAACAGGTGCTAACGGCACCCCAAAGTGTCGGTCCATGTCCTGAAAGCATTGAAGCCCCCTGCTACACTCCTGCGTACCAACACCCCCGATGAACAGGAAATCGTCAAGGTAGTGGGTCACCCCTTCCACGTTAAATCTTCCTGAGAGTGCCCACTGCAGGAATGAGCTGAAGGCCTCAAAGTAGGCACAAGACACGGCACACCCCATGGACATGCACTTGTCGTAAAAGTATTCCCCTTGCCACTTGAACCCAAGAAAGTGCTGGCTCTACGGGTGGACTGGTAGTAGGCGGAATGCTGACTCGATGTCAGCCTTGGCCAACCACGCTCCCCTGCCCGCCCTCCTGATCATGTCCACCGCAATGTCGAGAGAACAGTATGAGACCGAGCAGGAACCCTCCTCCAGCCAGTAGTTCACCGAATCCCCATCCGGGTACGACAGGTGTTGAATCAATCTGAATGCCTCAGGCTCCTTCTTAGGAACCACTCCCAAGGGAGAGACCACAAGGTTCGGGAGAGGAGTATGCCGAAAGGGACCCACCACCCTCCCCAGGGCCGCTTCCTTCTTAATCTTTGCCCCTACGACTTCGGGATGATCCCTGGAGGACCTAAGGTTCTCAGAATCCCTGCAAACCAGGGGCCCCTGATAAGGAATTCTGAAGCCTTCCAAAACCCGTGGGCTAGTAACATTCTGTCCTTAGCATTAGGATAATCCCTTAACAGAGGTAGCAAGTTGGAAATGACAATGGGGGACGGACCTTTGTCCCAGCGGTCCCCAGTAGGGGCACCCGAGGGGGGGCGTGCAGAGCTATCCAGGGAGGAGGGGGAGGGGAGGACTTGGCCAGGGAAGGCCGGAAGCCTACTTGTTGTGTCGGGCAGGCACCGAAGCGGGCTCGCGCTTGTCGCAATAGGTGGCTGAGTGTGTGGAGCCACACTTGCTGCAGGTGTGGGAGAATCTACAGGCCTTGCCCCAGGAGCATGCCCCCACGTTATACAGCCTGCAAGTCCCACTAAAGACTCTTCAGGGTCCCTGCTTCTGCCCCCCACCAGGGCCTCATCTTCCCCTTCTTCACGTTAGTTCTTGACTTCTCGCCGGCCTCAACCCTGCCCATGTGCTGAACCCAAAGACGCACCTCCAACTGGTCCCACCCCCGTTCCGGGCATATGGCCATCTTTTTTCTAAACTCACAGTCGTACTTGTACCAGCCCATCCCGCCGTTAGTCTCCGCCTCATCGGTGATAATGCCGGTATATTGAAACAAACCAGGCCCTTGTTCGGGGTATCGCTCCAGAACTACCCCTGCCAGAATTGAAGAGGCCTGTCCCCATCTCTTAATTGTTTTCTCTGGCCATGCCTAGAAGCGAACCTTCTTGTCCTCTTTCTTGCCACCCATTCTCCTGGTGTCCACCCCCTCGGCCCCATGCATCAGCAGGGTAAAAATATCAATGAACTCCCTCCTCCATATTCCTTCCCACGCTAAGGGGCACCGGCCTGATATCAGGGGGGCCAATGTGACTAGTGGCACGGGCGCAGGAAGTGCAGTGGGCATCGCAGCGGGAGGGGTGGGAGTACCTGCTGCTGAGGGCGTGGGTGGCCGGGTCGTGGCGGAGGCAGTTACCGGGGGGGGGGAGCATATTGCTGTGGACGGAGGGGCTGACTCTGCCCGTTGCTGACTGCCTAAATCGAGTGCGGTCCCCCCTACTGCTTTGGCCCCTGTAGGGATGCTGTGTGTACTCAACTGCCCCGGGCTCTGGCTCAGGCCCTGTAACCCCCTGCTACAGGCTCCCCCGTGGCAACTTTGTTCGTTAACTGCACCCCCGCCTCCCCTCAAACATGCGTGATCGATGGGCCACCCTGTACCTGTGCGGGTGGTGCTGTCCTAGCTACCCCCACGCCTCTGTTTGTGTTGGTGACCACACTTGGGTTGCGAGCAACCAGGAGGCCAGCTCTGACCTCTGCCATGAAGTTCGATAACGTGTCCGTGAGCTTACCCAGGTCGTCACGCTTGGCAAAGCTTGGCGACGGCGTTGCGTTGACCAGGGGTACCACCGGTCCGACTGCGGGGGCAGTGGGGCATCAGCCACTGGCATGGCCACAGTCCGCGCATTGCCCGTGGTGTGGCTCTTAGCTGGCAGCGGGTCTGCTGGGAAGTCCTTTACTGTGGGCCTGCGAACCCTCTTTGATCTGGCGGGGCCGGTCTCTTCGGCGGGCTCCTGCGCTCTGTGTGGGACAGACATGGCGATACCGGAGTCGCCGGGACTGTGTGCCATCAATAGCTCGGTGGCCCAAGCCACTCCTTTAGCCCTGACCATCTCCATAACGGCTGCCAGCTGAGCATCTTGGGAGGTTACTGGCTGGGAATCCTCCACCTGGGACATCTGAGTGAAAAGCGGGGGGGATCCCTGGCTATTCATACTGGTCAGTTCGGAAACAGCTCACCTGGAAAAGAAATAGAACTGTAAGCCATAGACCTAGTTGGTGGTGTCGATTCGACCTTCCTGTCCCGGCCCTCGAGCGCTCGGTCCCCATCTCGACCCCGTACTTACTTCCACTGTTAGTTGCTACGATCTTATCCTGACGACACTGGGGTTGTTGGGGGGGTGGGGAGGATCTCGATGAACCCTGCGTGCGGAGGATGAAGAAAAATTATTATCCATTCGACATCTACTGACTACCGGGCGCTGGCACGGCTCAAATTCCCTGCCAGTCCGTCCTGTCACCCTCCCCCCTCACTGGTGAGACTCTTGCATCCCACCCCACCTTGCACCCTCGGATGTGCTCACCCCACATGTGTTACCTCAGAATATGCCTCTTGCGAATGGGCCTGTGCTGCACCCTACACATCGACGAGCATCCGAGAGCACGGGTCGCGGCTTTAAAATAAAACAGCGTGGCGTGAGAAAGAAGGTTAAACATATTCCACATTCTGACGTGCGTCCTCCAAGTATGTCCGATTTGATAACAACTGGCCAGGTGTTGTCATGCAAAACCCTATCCACCTTCTCACCGAACCAGTGTCACTTCCCCACCTAAAATGTCACCTCTACTGCCTGGAGGCACCAGTAAGACCCAACATCGGATCAGGCCAAACACTTGACATGTCAAGGGGACACAGACAGTGTGCACCGCACTGAGTCGTGTCTGGAAACGCCCTTCGCGATACCTCGCCCATCGCGGCTCTTACCCTTTACCTGCTGGTGCGTGTCCTAGCGAATCCTTAGGAAGGGGGGGGAATTGCCATCTGTCCCTTGCCTGCATAGACAACATTATATACATCGGCACCCCATCTGTGCTGTCGCATTCAAGTCATTAAGGCAACACCATCTGCAAGAGCCCCTGGAATTCCCGCTTTCAAAAGCTCTCAGCATGTCCCGCATATGCACCAAACTCCTAGCTCCAGGCCATAGTGAGAACAAGTGCCATGAATGAAGCACCGCCTCTCACAAAACACTCGTGGGATCACGCCGGGACCCAGCGCACTGTGGCCGGAGGTGCTCCCCGGACAGCAAACATTCGAAAAAAAATTTAATAAAAAACCCTGCACGAGGAGTGACCAAACGACCCCGACGATGGATGTCAGTAAGGCTTACTCACCCGGCCGGCCACCAACATAACAACCGCGGAATTCTACACCTCCCCTCTGGGCCGACCTCACCCCTGGTCCCAGGCCAGAGCAGAGAACAAGTGCCCTGCGCCACCACCCTTCCCTGAACCACACTCGCGGGATCCCGCCGGGACCCAGCACAGCCGTGGCCGGGGGTGCTCCCAGGGAGAAGGCATCCGACAAACAATCCAAGTCACTGTTCTTTTTCCCACACAAATGCCTCCCCATTCGGCCTCATGGCCTCGGCACCCGCCACAATCGAATCCCACCGATCGCATCCCTACTGCCTCTTCAACTATTTATAACAGCTCCGTCGGAATCGAAGCGGGAGAAGATGTGGGACTGTGCAACCTCTCAATCGGGCCCACTGCCTGCCTGCTGCCCTGGGCTGGATGGCCAATGAGGCCTTGCGGTGCGGGATGTGGGACTGCAAGCGACCGCTGTTGACGTCCAGACTTCCGTGGACGACAGCCACCCGGGCTATGCCATGTCACACACGCGTTGCTTATTGTAAGCGCACGCTAAAAGGGACACATTTCACGTACCCTTAGGTTGGTCTGCCAAAGCGATAACTGTCCTTGCATACGGACACTTACCCACAGTGAGAATATGCCTCCGAATCGAAAGCTCGGCGTGAAAGACTTGGGTCTCAGAAGTGGGGGGGGCTGCCAATCCCCTTACATTCCCGGGACACAGCCGGCGCGAAGGACATGACCGCAGAAAGACTCAGACCCGGTCCGCAAATCCCCAAGTCTGTAGCTTTGCCCGTTCTGCCACCAATATCAGGCAGTGCAGATGCCTGCCCCGGGACACAACAGCGTGCCCTGCAGGGGCGGGAGAAGATGCGCGGGTGTGCGACCTCCCAGTTGGGCCCACTGTCCACCTAATGCCCTGTGATGGATGGCCAATGAGGCCTTGTGGGTGCCGGGAGGAGCCGTGCTTAGCCGGGCAATATTGCTGCAGGGCAAGCTGAGCACAAACTCCTTGGTCTGAAGAGGCTGCACAACGTGAGGCCGTGCTGCATGAACCCAGCACCCGCTCAGAGCCACACTCGGGGTTGAGCCAGCTAAATTGGGTCCCCCGCGGGCCATATCCATCGTGCTGGGACCCAGGGGGGAGGCGGTACCTAATGGCACTGACCCCGCATCACCAACACCGAGGCACGACCTAAGGGCACCACGGCAGCACAGCCCCGCAGCACGGACAACAGACGGCGTGCCATGTGTAGACCCCTGTGCCCAAATTTTGAGCCGCCCCAACAACCCCCTCCCCCTTCCCAGGCAGCCCGCAACCTTGGCTGGGCCGCCCTGCCCAGGATCCAGCCCGCATGGGAAGATCGGGCTGGGGTAGGGCCATGGAATGCACTCACCGTGCAATTATTGTTAAGCAGCTCCCGTGGGCACGACCAACAGCGACAATCAGACAACCCTTCAGACAGCGTGTCCAGTGTCGTGGTGTCCGCGGCGCGTCTGGTGCATAAGAGGCAGAAAACATGGTGAGGGGGACTTATGTACCCCTCACCCTGCCCGTTGCACCGGACATGACGTGGCACGCCCGCGACCCTGGTGTGGACTCCTCCCCAAGCCAACCCCCCCGAGATGGGGGGGAGGTGGGGGGAAGCCAGATTCCACTAGAGGGCCACCCTCCTGAGTGGCCCCCTGCGGTGGCCTCGGGCAGCCGCATTTCCTGGACAGCAGCGTTTTGAATACGCAGCAGGGATTATAACAACGGCAGGAGCTGCGCCATTCTTTTCAAGGGGGTCGCAGTCTGGGAATGCAGACTTCTCTTCTAAACATGCAGGCGCCCATGCACCGCGTGCAGCCTGCCACCCCGGCACACCCCTGAGGGGTGGCTGAGGTCCAAGACGACTGCTCGGGGGAGCGGTCGTCACCATGAGATGACGGGACTAATGCCTTTCAGGATGCTTTAGATACACTGTGCGTATAAATACAAAAGAGGGCGCCGGACTGTAAATATGTAAGACGTGTAATACAAAAGCGAGCACATGGCGCAAGCAGCAACAGGCGGAAAAGCACATGCTGGTACAAAGCTGCAATAAAAGTAGTCCCTAAATGGAATAACAGCCCAGCAGCGTAACTAAACAATAGTTGGTCGGTGCTGCTTCCTGCAAAACGGAAGTAAAACAGAAGTGACGTTTCGCACCGTGAGCCAACCATAAGCAAGATAAGAAAGAGCAATGCAATGATTAACAAATGGCGAGCAGCAGGACATATTAGCCGCCAATAGGCGGAGTTTCAGCCAACAAACAGATTACTTGATGCCTCGGAGAGGCAGCGCATGCCCTGCCCTTTGCAAAACCTAAAATGTGCATCGTTTAGCACAATGCTTCTGCAATAAAACAATGCAGACCGCTGCTGCGAAGGCAGGTGTCCCTCCAATGTTATTTTCTTGGAAAGCTTGTGAGGCGGTTACAATTGTTAGCAAAATTGCCAGGCGGCACGTGTCCTGTACATTGTTAAAAAAACATTTTTATACCTGCTGCCATGAGACTGAGTAGGCCTCACACGCTAGCGCTCGCTCTCACGCCGTAGATCTGGTTATCACTGCTAAACACAATGGACACGATAAACATTATACAAGCACTGGCAAAGCCAATAGATAGATATATGGCTTAAATTGGAAAATGGATGTAAGCATAGGCATTCAAAAATGCAGCTTATCACATAAAAGATACCCTACTGATTGTCCAAGTGCTGGGAGAAAGTAGCAGGACATGATTGTTTTTTGTATGTTTTTTGTATGTAATGAATGCAGGCGATATTAGAGAAACAATTGATTGTGACAAACAGTGTAGTGATGGGACATACTTTTGAAATTTAAAATAGTCCCTCGTACATTGCAATGCAATCTATGGGAGGCGGAATGATACACCACAAGTCCCTGATATCAGTGTGATCTTTTCTGAAGTGGGGTCTGACAGGAAGTTTTACCTTCAATTTCAATTTTTGATTTCACTCATTTACAGGAATTGTCCAACTTATAAAGTCATCATCATCATAAACTCTTTATTCAGTTTCAAGAACCATAAAAGTTCACAAAACATAATACAAAGATGACGTTTTTCGTATCATGGTTACAGAGGTATGGAAAAATGAGCGATATATGTTTCAAAACAAGTTTTAAAAGAAACATTGAATCCCCCAGTCATGCATCTCAGGTGTCACCCATATGATTTAATCCATTTAAATAATTTTCATAAAAGAGTAACACAGGTTTTAATTAAATTACAGTAGCTCATAACGTTTTCTTGTAGCCGTAGCAACTCTAATAAAATTCAAGACAGAAATGTAAGTAGTTGAACCACTAATGTAGGTGCATGGCCATATTTCCCTTAAAATTGGGGTTACAAATGTATCCCTCGGTTCCTTATAGAGAGGACAGAACAGAATAAAGTGCAACGTGCTCTGTACTGATGGGTTATCACACGGGCAAGATAGTAAACTATGAGCCCAACCTGATTGTTTAGGGAATGCCACTAAAAAGTGCAATGTGCTTAATCGAAACCTAGTCAAGTAAAATCGAGTTTGAACATTAATGGTAAAGGTTAAAAAGAATTTCTGTTCACCAGCAATTGAACATGGGGTGTGAACTGCTACCATTTGTGCACGATGCAGGTATGCCTTTCGCATAAAATGCCTCCTTTGTGACATCTTTCGCCTTTGTATCAATACTTACAGGGTTGTCATAATAGTGCCCAACCCTAGCTCGTATAATTTGCCCATCACAAATCGGAGCCAGGGGACCGACAACGCGCTACCTAGGTTAGCATAGTCTTTGATAACGTCCCTAGAGAAAATGAAATCCTCACATAACCAGATCTTAGCCCAAAATAGCAATAGGGCCTCAAGGTAGGCCAACCCAAGCTCCTGGTGACAAAAGTGTGTAGGTGCACTATTTGGGGCCAACGACAATCTCTTAGTAAATTTATTTTTTAAACCTGCAGGTGGGTGACGGGTTTTATAGAAGCCCCAAACCCCCTGCCCCATAGGTTGCCACAGGGAGACTTTTAGCTTTGTAGAGGCTAACTAATTCTGTCACTGGTTTATGGCCTAGCTTACGGACAAAGCGAAATAACCCCTCCACAACCTGACTCGTATGTTGTACCCTAGCTGTGATGAGGTGATCCCAATTCAGATTGTCACTAAAAATATTCCCTAAATTTGTAAAATTTTGCAGATTGACAATGGGCTTACCCCAACCTCAAGTCTCCTTGTTTTAGTATCTTTAGAGCCACACATCATAACATAAGATTTGATAAAATGTACTTTTAGATCCAAATCTGCCATAAACTCGGTAAACGTATTCAATGAATTTTGGAGGCTATTGGCTGTCAGGGCCAGTAAAACGGTATCATCCGCATAAGATAGCATTGGAATCATGTTGCCTCCAATTTTTGGGAAGTCAAGTTCCTTCTCCAATACAAAAAGCCTATAAAACATGTGTGTACAATAAAAACAAGAATGGAGCCAAAATGCAGCATTGCCGAACACCTTCAGTAGAAACGATGGGCCCCGTCTTCTCCCCCCTAGGGCCATAATGTATGGCAACCGTTGTAGTAGTATGGAGTCTACATAGGAGGGATACAAGAGCCTCTTCAAAACCCATTTGGTCCATTAGTTCCCATAATGTGTCCCGATTGACAGTGTCGAAAGCACTGGTCAAGTCCATGAAAAACCAAAGGAAATGATGGACGGAGTGTTGAACATTGCAAGCACTCACCCCCAGTCAACTGATCTGGGTTTAATTCATCACCGTTCTTTAGCCCACTCTGCCACCCCAGTTCAGACATGACCATATGCAAATCAGTCTGACCCTGTGCTTCATGGGCACAGTCCAGCCCGAACTGCCAAGCCATGTCTTCCCTAGACCGGAAACAAGCTTCCTAGGACCGGTTTCTGGCATTTCAGCCGTCTGGCCATGTGTGAACTGGGGTGGCAGAGTGGGCTAAAGAACGGTGATGGATTAAACCCATATCAGTTGACTGGGGGTGAGTGCTTGCAATGTTCAACACTCCGTCCATCATTTCCTTTGGTTTTTGCTTTGTTCGCAATAAGTTGGCAGGGTATGCTCAGACGTGAGTCCCTTGCTCACTTTGCCACTGGATTCAAGCAAGCCTGGCTGAAGACGGCTGAAATGCCAGAAACCGGTCCTAGGAAGCTTGTTTCCGGTCCAGGGAAGACATGGCTTGGCAGTTCAGGCTGGACTGTTCCCATGAGGCACAGGGTGAGACTGATTTGCATATGGCCTTGTCTGAACTGGGGTGGCAGAGTGGGCTAAAGAACGGTGATGGATTAAACCCAGATCAGTTGACTGGGGGTGAGTGCTTGCAATGTTCAACACTCCGTCCATCATTTCCTTTGGTTTTTGCTTTGTTCGCCATAAGTTGGCAGGGTATGCTCAGACGTGAGTCCCTTGCTCACTTTGCCACTGGATTCAAGCAAGCCTTGCCGAAGACGACTGAAATGCCAGAAACCGGTCATAGGAAGCTTGTTTCCGGTCCAGGGAAGACATGGCTTGGCAGTTCAGGCTGGACTGTTCCCATGAGGCACAGGGTGAGACTGATTTGCATATGTCCTTGTCTGAACTGGGGTGGCAGAGTGGGCTAAAGAACGGTGATGGATTAAACCCAGATCAGTTGACTGGGGGTGAGTGCTTGCAATGTTCAACACTCCGTCCATCATTTCCTTTGGTTTTTGCTTTGTTCGCCATAAGTTGGCAGGGTATGCTCAGACGTGAGTCCCTTGCTCACTTTGCCACTGGATTCAAGCAAGCCTGGCTGAAGACGGCTGAAATGCCAGTAACCGGTCCTAGGAAGCTTGTTTCCGGTCCAGGGAAGACATGGCTTGGCAGTTCGGGCTGGACTGTTCCCATGAGGCACAGGGTCAGACTGATTTGCATATGGCCATGTCTGAACTGGGGTGGCAGAGTGGGCTAGAGAACGGTGATGGATTAAACCCAGATCAGTTGACTGGGGGTGAGTGCTTGCAATGTTCAACACTCCGTCCATCATTTCCTTTGGTTTTTGCTAAGTCCATGAAAGCCAGATGGCTAGATCCTTTCGGGCCTTCATGTACTTGCCCGTGATAAGGGACAGATTGAGGCACAGTTCTGTGGTACCCATCCCCCTTCTAAAACCATATTGCAATCTAGACACAATCCCTGTGCTATTCGCCGAAGTTTCAAGACGTGCAAGAATAACCCTTCCCAATACTTTCGCCGTTGCATCAATGAATGAGATTGGCCTATAACAGGCAGGGTCACTCCTGTTACCTTTCTTGTATACTGGAACCACAATTGCCTCCTTCCAGGATGATGGAATGGGGCCAATCACTACAGCTTTAAAAACTTTGAACAAGTCCAAAGGGACCCCATCAGGGCCAGGGGCTTTCATACTAATTGCCCTTGCAAGGGCCTCCTCAATCTCAGCCACTTTGATTGATGAGCTTATTTGTGAGGCAAAGGTTAGGTCAAAGGTCGGGTCCCCACTTCCTTCAACTTTTGAGACATTTTTTGGATTAAATATTGCTGAGAAGTGGGATTCCCAGGTTGCCCCTAGGATTAATGAATCAAAGGGTTTAGATTCATCTTTAAATAGAGGGTGATTGATTATGTCCTAGAAACTCTTAGGGTCTCATTTATGCTGCGCTGCGTGAAAACAGCGAGGCGTCACTTTTCATTGTACCCTCCTTGCGACAGCAATGATGCGTCATATTTACAGTATGACACATCATGGCGCAAGTAGTTACAGATACGTCAGTATTTCTGACGTATCTATAGGCACAAAAATGGCGCATTGCTGGAGTGTGTCGCAAAAGTGATGCAACTCCAGCAATGGGTCATTTCACATGGGCAAGTCCCATTTCAAATGTGTCTGCGTCAGTCTTATACCTGCTGTGAACCAGACATAAGATATTGGCGCATTTGCATCCTAGAAGTGGCGCAGTGAAATCTCACAGATTTCACTGCGTCACTTCTAAGAGGCTTACTTGCGTCGGAATTCCCACCCTGCATACAATATACCTGGCGCAGGTATAATGTGGCGCAGGGGTTTACGAAGTGACGCATCTACCTAGATGCATAACTTTGTAAGTATGACGCAACATTGCGTATTTTTTATGCCACTGGTGCGTCACAAAAAGTGACGCACCGGCGGCGCAAAAGTAACGCAGGGACTCATAAATGAGCCCCTTAGAGTCTTTCAGGGTGCTCGCTCTCTCCACGTCCTCCTAGGCCAAACTGCTAAGTTCCTCTTGTCTTAATTTAGTAGTGTGCTTATAGGTCTGCCTTACATTTTTAATTAGTGTTCTGTCACGGGGGTTGGTGTTAAGGGCAGTCTTTAGATTCTTGTGCGCCCTAGAACACTCAGCGTGAAACCAACGCACCTTCTGAGGTTTCCCTCTATGAGATGATCTGGTCAGATCTTTTGCCACATCTGCACAGATCAGTTCAAAGCCATATACCATCTTATCAAACGGAAAATCAGCATGGAGACAGCTCATGATAAGATTTAGGTTTGTCATAACAGTTTTGACGTCAAATTGAGTAGTATCTATTTTACCCCAGTTTAGTTGCATTCCTTTATTTTGATTGAAATCAATAGGGGGGGTCATCGCCTTGCCCAACCCTAGCTATTATACAGAAGAGAACAGTTAAAGGGTTATGGTCACTTGCAGTATTTGGCACTACCTCGAAGTCACCAACAAGTGCAATATACTTCCTAGAACTAAATATAAAATCAATTGTGCTTTCTCTACCTCCTCCAACATAGGTGGGACACTGGGGTATAGAGCTGCAGACCAAATTATGTGTGTTAATGAGACCCAGGTCATTATCAATAATAATGGAATTCAGGGCCTCACCCTGTGGAGTATGGATGAAGTGTGGCTGCGGCTGACCCTCTGTGTTTAACAGCCCACAGACTCCGCTGTCGCTAAAAGAGCAAGTTGTGCAATTAAAGTCCCCCACCCAGAGGATACACAAGGGCTGCCACTTCCCCGCAATATCGTTAATCAGCGCCTGTAGGTCCTCAATCACGTAACTGCTGTTCTGGTCAAAGATATAGTAATACCAGTTTACTGGCAGTAACTTTGACCGACATAGGTTGGAAGTGAGGATTAGCTGATACCAAGGTGAGGTCTTTACAACATGGGTTTGTATGTTCCCATATTTAACTGAGATTAAAGTCACAAGCCCTCCTTTCGACCTCCCAGCCGGTGATGTTATTGTGAGGACGGTAAAAGAACAATAACCATCCAACACAATATCAGCCGGGTGCCATCTTTCTTGAAGGCAGATAATATCAAAGCTCATGATGTAATCCACCCAATCCTCATTGGCTAATTTTGCTCGTATACCTGCGATGTTCCATGAAATGATTTTACAGGGCGGGTTAGCGTATACTTGGCTCACCATGCCCCCCTTTGTTAATTGCATGGCGGGCGTGGTGAGCAGGGTTACTGTACCTGACCCCCCCCTGAATTTACAGTGGAGACTGGAGTTATGTCCTGGGTGAGACTTGTGATGTTCACTATATCAATACAAGGGCTGCTGACGTTTAACAAGGTAGAGCCACGTAAAGCAGTTTGTTGCCTATACCCAATACCATCTGTATCTACAGCTCTCCCTGGAGCAGTGCGCCTTGAACATGATCTTTTCGGATCAACAGCACTATGTGACTGAACATGCAGTCAGTCAATGTCTATCAGGCCAGAAAGGGCGTCAAAGCGGTTAGGGTTGGTAAAAGGAGGGGGCTGGAGGGGAAAGCATCTTCTTAAACCCCGCCCCACGAGGTGTTGGCTTACTTATCCCCTGGCAGGGTGGGTAGAAATATCCCAAAGGACAAGCCTTTATCAGGTCTTTTGGGGAGTCTCTAATGTGGTCCAAGACGAAGAGCGCACAACTTGCGTCATTAAAATGTAATACAATGCAGTCCCCTTCTAAACATTTGGTTGTAGGACCTATCCAGCCCACCCTCCTTGCCATATTAATGTGTTCTAGCAGGTTGATGGGCGATGGAACTTTCCTTGAGCATCAGTGAGCTGACTTGTTGATAAGGCTCGAGCAGCTTTCTTGTTGCCCTGGGAGAAGGTGAGGCACACCTCTTAAAATCGCTATATAAGAAGTACAATCAGGAAGTAAATATAGAGTATTTTCTACCCCTTGCCCAACTAAACGTCTGTTCCCTGAGACCAGGTCACCTAGCAATTCTTTTGTTCCTATGTCCCCCCCCCACCATTCCCGGTCCAAGTCTCTCTCTCCCATTCGGCCCCCTCTCACGCCTTTCCTCATTAAATGTCCCAGCCATCCCAGTTTCCGTGGTATCGGGCAAAGTAACCTGGCTATCTACAGTAGGTAGTCCATTTAATGGTTACAGGGTCGCCAGGGGTCCACTAGAGAGTTTATCGGTTACCATTTAAGGGGCATATTAGCAAGGGCTTCTACTTTTTACCGCTAAAGCGGCAATATTTTTATCGCCCTATTAGCAAGCTGTCGCTAACAGCAGTTAGCGACAACTTTCAGGCGATAGCGACAGGTTTGGGGCCCGCTTTGCATGACAGCGATATTTATCGCTAATGACATGCAAAGTGGGCGTACCCAAACTGTTAGCGACTGCAAGTAGTCGCTAACACAGCTATCGCCTATTAGCAATGCAGGCTGTGCGATAAAAAAAGTTGTGCTAAGCGCGATTATCGCCAGAATCTAACACCTGCTCAAAACATTACTTACCTGTGTAATCAATGGGAGGTGGATTGTCAGGTTAGGTCCCCATTGGCGTTAATGCATGAACATCGCTGGATTTCCAGCGATATTCACGCATTTAGCCGCTATCGATGGATATTTTATCGCATTAGAGATAACCATTGCTAATAGCGTGTTATCTCTGCAATAATATCCGGCGATAGGCGGCGATTAAAAAAAACGCACTAAGAGCGTTTTGTGGGAAATACCGCATTTCGTTGCTAATATGCCCCTTGGTTTTGTGACAGGATAAAAGGTCCGACGCGATACGATCTTTAGGAGCAGGATGATCCCTTTGTTCCAATAATCGTGCAAGATGCTCTTCAATTCTTCCCAATTGAGATAAAATAGGTTCCAATGTAACTTTAACAGGGACATATTAGCAACGCTTTGCGATAACTAGCCTGCTATTGCATGTTTTTATCGCGGAGATATCACGTTATTAGCAACGCGTATCTCCAATGCAATGGCGGGGAAATCGCCTTTTTGCAGGGAACATCGCTGGTTTTCCAACGATGTTCCCTGCAAAACTGCGATAACCTTGCTGATACGACCCTGTGGTCGTATCAGCAGAATCCACCCCCTATGTTAGGGGTGGCTAAGTCAGGATTTGAGCAGACGTTAGTTTTTGGAGAAAACAGCAGTTTTCTCCAAAAACTAACTTTTGCTAAAATGCTAGGGCATCCTTGCTGATAGCGCGAAGCCGCGTTATGGATGTTCTGACATGTAGTGAATGTCAGGAACGCCCACTTTGCATCTCATTAGAGATGCAAAGGTAGGCGTAGTCTAAAAGGGTGCTAACATGCGAATACGCATGTTAGCACCCTCTTGCTGATAGGGCCAGGATTTTATCTCCGCTTTTCTGGCTTTTAAAGCCAGAAAAGCGGAGCTAAAGCCCTTGCTGATATGCCCCACAGATTGGCTGAATTTGTCGATGAATATGTCCAGATCAACCTGTGCATATGTCCTCCACCTTCATGGGTTCTACATACTGTACCTGAAGGGTGAGATTATTTTGGGCGCTTAACCAATAAACAGGAAGTTTCAAGCTTCAGATTCTATTTTTCGTGTTATCAAAAGCAAACAATATATCCTAGAAATGAATGCAACACCCAAAGGAAGCAGTTGGTATGTCATTAAATTAAGAGCTATGTCAAAGTGGTGCCGATCCTGACGTCTTGGAACAAGCACAGAACAACTCCAGCGTTTATTACCGTAATCCTTTGAACTTTCACTTTAACATGACGGGTTTGGGAGCTCTGAGTAGTCGAGGTACACTGCACAAAAAGACCCATTGAAAAGCAGAGTAATTTCCAGTCTCAGCAGAGGGGCCAGTGACTGAATGGGCACAGAGCTTGGCATACCACCCCCTATACCTCTACGGCCGGTCCTTCAAGAGCGGGGATGAGGCACGTGACTCACTAAGGGCCATGCAGGCTACTAAACATGGGGCATATTTACAAGGCGGCGATAGAAAATTCTCGCCGCTTCTGCCGAAAAGGGGCGATAATTTTATCGCCTAATTAGCAAGGTTACGCTAATGCGTGAAACCTTGCATTAGCGCACAAATTCTTAACGCCCAGCTTTGCATCTCTAATGAGATGCAAAGTGGGCATTCCTGACCTGACATGACAGGAGAAATGTCCCTAAGCGACATTTCTCCTATCATCAAGCCCCACGCTATGAAGCACAGCGGCAAGAAAAGTAGCGATAACCCCTGTTATCGTTACTTTCCTTACGCCTGCTTCAGTACTGACTTAGCCATGATATCCTATGGAAGGTGGATATCATGGCTAAGTTTGTGAGGCCCTATCAACAAGCTAACGCCACATTTCGTGAGATTATCGCTGGGTTTCCAGCGATAATCTCACGTTAGGCAGTTAGCGCTAGGATTTTTATTGCTTTTGAGATAAGCGTTGCTAATAGCACGCTATCTCAGTGATAAAAATTCACGCTAGCCGACGATAATTATCCTAGCGCTAAGTGCGCTTAGCGATAATTATCGCCGGTTGTTGCTGATATGCCCCCATGAGATTATACACATAAAGGGACCGCACATCTATCAGACGATGAAGCAAAAACAATGCAGGTAGCCATCCTCCGAGGAGAATGGCCTCTCTGGCACTTTTGACACATTTCATTGTGGGAGGCGAGAGCATGAGTCTGACGCTAGAAGCCAAGGAGCTTTTAAATATTTCATAATAACTGCACAATGCGATCATTCAAAGGCCAGCGAAGAGAGAGGGGTGGGCGTCTACTAGCCAACTTGCTGAAAAAGAGTACTTTTACTAAATTCAGGCGAAAGACGCCCTACATCTGCCACTGGCTTGTTGCAGCCCTTGGCCTGGAACGAGGAAGGTTCAATAGCGCCAATCTTGCGCATATCGGGGCATATCATCAACAAGGCGAAAAGCGGCAATAATTTTAACGCCCTAGTAGCAAGGACACGCTAACGCGTGAATCCATGCTTCTTCGCCCTTTCCCTTAACGCCCAGCTTTGCATCTCTAATGAGATGCAAAGTGGGCGTTCCTCCCAGAATAACGGGAGAAATGTCGCTAAGCGACATTTCTCCTATTATCAAGCTCACGCTAAGAAGCATAGCGGCAAGAAAAGTAGTGATAACCTCTGTTATCGTTACTTTCCTTGTGCCTGCTTCAAGACTGATTTAGCCATGATATCCTATGTAAGGTGGATATCATGGCAAAGTCTGCCCTGCCCTATCATCAAGCTAACGCCAAACTTTGTGAGATTATCGCTGGATTTCCAGCGATAAGCTCACGTTTGGCAGTTACCGCTTGGAATTTTATCGCTTTTGAGATAAGCGTTGCTAATAGCACGCTATCTCAGCGATAAAATTCCATGTTACCCGGCGATAATTATCCTAGCGCTAAGTGCGCTTAGCGATAATTATCGCCGGTCCTTGATGATATGCCCCATAGCCTCCAACATATGGATATAGCGCCTAGACGAGCTCTATGACGTGCAGCGCATGCATACCACCCTGAACTGCATTGGTTGAGGTATAAGAATGCAAGTTAAACTAAAATATTCCCATTGGGCACCAACACTAAACCAGAGAAGAAGCAAGACATTGGAAAGACGGCACAGGTGTGAGAAATATGTGTAATTTGCTTTCACGTATTTGCACAAACTGTAAATACACCATTTAAAGCTATATCTCAGCGTTAAATTCCTCCTTATGTCACTTTTTGAAGGGAGGTTGCATTTCGCACTCAGCATATATGTCACTGTTTCAGGCCTTTACACACACATAGAAATGGGGCTTTGTAAATTATGTTGCAGTGAAAAAGAAGAGAAAAACCACCAGTGTTTTAATACTGCCCCCACCCACAGAAATCTGTGGCATGCTTCATCATAAGGGTACTGACACACCTCCGTGCAAGGTAACACTGGGGGTGGAGCAATAGGAAGGGGAAGACAAAACAAAACACTGGAGGACACTATGTGGGATCAAGTGAAAAGTGCAGAACAAAGTTAAAAATAGACCACTGGATCTCCAAAGCAAACCCTTTAATGATGGACTCCCTGGACTGATTAAAAGGTCATTCTAAGACCAATGGATGGTTGTATTGTGGATATTAATGAGCCACCTACCCCTCCAATCTGCAAAATGTCGACATGTTTCAGCCGGCTATCATGAAATCCCCAGCTTTCATCAGGACTAAGACAGATCCCTTACAAACTAATCCTACCTCCTTACTTGTGGAGTAGAGCGTGGTCACACTCTGAGTAAATGCTCAGGTCTAGTGATAGAGTAACTTACTCCCAGTGAGTAACCTGTAAACAATGAGAGAGTTACATACATGAACAAACTAGATTCAGTACACACACTGTTAGAGTGTAATAAAAACATACAAACAAAAGTGAAGGTAAATGGTTATATCCCTCTAGTTCAAAGGTGCAACCCAATGGGTTCTATAGTTAAGAGTAGGCACCACACAGCCAATATCCCATGGGCCATTAAAGTTAATGGGGTGACCCTGTGTCCCTCAGAACCTGGGTATTTATGAAATTGCAAACAAATGGTTCTGTTGGGTAGTTCAATAACTGAGTTAACGCTTATTTAATATCAAAGCAACCAAAGTAATCAAAGTATAATCAAAGTTTTGCAACAACTTTTTTGAAAACAAACAGTAAGAACACACCAAAGATGAAAGATTTGCCAAAAAATGAGTTATTTACTCCTTTCCTTTTTTACAAAAAAGAGAGACAAAAATGGCTGTAAAAATGCATAAACGTATTGCAATAAAACAGAAGTGACCTTTGTGACATAAAGTGAAGAAAATGTGACAAGTGATATCATTAGAGAAATATGTACAATACAAACACAAGTGACATGAATTAACAAAGTAAAGACATCCTGTCCCATATATACAATTGTTAACATGAATCCTAATCCCAATGTTAATTCGAAAGTTGGGGTCAAGGAGACTGTATGGTCATGGATAACATTAAATTCGACGTTTCGACCCTTAGAGTAGCGCAGAGTGTACACCGTCAATGCGGGTCTTCATCAGGACATTAAAAGGACGAAGTTGATAGCCACAGACACGATGAATCCAATTAATAGATTAGTGAAAAAGCAATATGTTTGCATGGGTTTCTGCAGGGTTTCGGACGGTTGAAAATCGAAGTATACTTGCTTTGGTACTCAAGGAGTAAACGTGATTCAAATTTTCAACTCCAATGAGCAACAAGCTATTTGCTGGGTTTCCAAATAATGAGGACCTCCACCATCCGGTAGGAGTCTTTTATCAATCGGTTGCTCAATTATAAGATATCTCCGCCAGCAGGTCGGAGGCTTACTTAAGACCAGATAGCTTCCACCAGCCGGTTTGAAGGGGTTAAGTGATTTATTCCCACCACAATAGGTCGGGTACTCCGGGGACTGACGTGCGACTGAAAAAATTCCTTTTTCTGACCCAATGGGTAGGGTCACTGCGAAGTATATTGTAATTTCTTTCGTCTGAGAGGAGTCTCAGACATTCCGTTTCGTAGTTGACTTTCGTTTGGATCACAATCGCTCCCCCCTTGTCCGCTGGTTTTATTATAACGATGTATGGATTATTCTTCAGTTGTTTCAAAGCCTAATTTTCCTGTTTCGTAAGCTCCAGCTTTCATCTACTCGTTAGCACGCCACCGTCCATCCGCGTCTAAGACGTGTTGACGTAGATGGCAACAGATCGTTTAAGTCCCCCCGCCGTTGAGCTCAGTGTAGCTGCACGGCGCTGGGAGAGACAACAACAGCTCACCTTAATGTAGTAAGTCTGAGGGCTCTGGGGGTATGCCGGCTATTCTTCAGGGATAGGGCCTACAAGGCCCGTTCCATACGATGGAGAGTGGTTTGTACACCTCCCAATGCCGGTTTTGACACTTTCCCATTTTTCGATCAGAGTCTCTTCTGGTCGCATTTGTCTACCTGATGCAAGCACTCTTGAACGCTGTTTTCAAGTGTTACTACTTAATAAGTACGATGATCTCTTTCTCTCTTTTTTATTTCCACAACTATAGTGTGTGACTATAGGGAGCTGTCTTCGCTCCTGATGGAGTAAAGTTTCGTAAAGAGACTTGCTCGGATGCAATTTTCTCAAATAATGTGTAATATTGTAACCAACATGTTCGTAAATACTAATCATTGCATCACACATTTTTACATTGAAGCTAGGGGAAGCTTGTCTATGTGTTTTACTAATAAGTAACTCGAGTGTCTAAAATGGCTGCCGAAAACGCGGGAAGTTTCTGCGCATGCGTCTACTACATCTACGTAGTATAATGTCTATGGCTTTGGTGGGAAATCTTTGCAGCTGCGCAATAGCTATAAAAATGGCTGCTTGGAACTCACATGTTAATGCACATGCTATGCTTAAACTAAATCTTGCATGTTTTATTAAACTGCTAATGCAATAGATAAAATAAATTAAAGGGATTAGAGTAGGAATAAGTGGTATTATACAGTGCATTCATTTATTTTCGTATTCTAACATGTTTTTTCTCTGACTTTATTATCAGTTCGTATTTAGGCCTGGAGGGGGACTGAAATCCCCATCCCGCATGGTTTATGCGCAAGCACATCAAACTCGGTCAGAATCCATGATGTGACATTGAAACCCAGCCAAGGACGTTCTAGCAAAGAAGCGCTTGTGAACCTCACCTCTCGACCCAAAGAAGGGAAGGAGAAGAAGTCAAATTGTGTATACATTATAATCAAAATTAATATGAAATGCAGTTGTGAATTGTTAGAAATGGGATTTCTGGTTGGCTAGGGCTTGCGCCAAAGCCAGACAGAAACCACCACTCTAGTCAGGGCTGGGGAGTTACACGCCAAAGATAACCCCTGCTCACCCCCTTGGTAGCTTGGCACGAGCAGTCAGGCTTATCTCTGAGGCGATGTGTAAAGCGTTTGCGCGCGCACCCAGCAACAACACCCAAGGCCCACCACAAAAGAAACTCCACACAAGGTATTATAGAAAAATAGCCTTTGTATTATAGCAAAACATATTAGATAATAAAAATACACTTTACAAAGTGCCACTGGTACGGGTAGAATTTACAAGGGATATGTACAAGACAGGGCCACCTGGACCACTGTCAGGAATAAGCACTTTTTGGACATAGCACGTTTTGTAGAACTAGTACTTTGTAGGAATTAGCACTTGGTAGAAATAACACTTTGAGAACATAGCACATATAATCACTGTAGCACCAATTAGAAGACGTAGCGCACAACCAGTAACCACTGGTAACAGGTAAGTACCACCTACGCAACCCTAACCACCTTTGGAGAATCTCACGCAGGGAACCAGTACCACTATGCTAGGTAACACAACCTCCTAGGGATAAAAATACATCTAGAGGGGTACACAAAGCATGGTATAAATCACATTAGGAAGGCATCAAGCATCACAGCAATGCACAGGCGCAAAAGCGCCTACGTAACAATGATCAGGAAAAGTTCCTTCTTTAGGAAATAGTTCTTTAGCAACCAATTTAAATATTCTTCTGAAACACAGTTCTTTGGCAACAATGTGACCCCCACGGGAGTCACACGACGTCGAGTCTACGATATTCCCAAGGTTCGGCGTCGACCGCGAGGAGCGCTACGTCGAGCCTGGAGTTACAACAGACCCCATAAACACAGTACCTTTGGAAAATGAAGAAACGATGGTCCACGGCATCGAGAGGTCGGCGTCGAGGTCGGCGTCGATCGTGCCTCGGAGTCGGGTCGATCTGCAGCGGCGTCGAGAGATGTCGGGCCGGAGCAGCGCTCACGGCGTCGAGAAGGGCGTTGAGTCGATGCGATCAGCACCGGCGTCAAGACGGGGTCACTTGGAACTGGGGCCGATACCCACTGCTCACTGGCGATGCTGCTGGCGTCGATCGGGCCCGGCGGCCGGCGTCGAAGGCTCGGGACACTGGAGCCGTTACTCACGATGTCGAGCTGGATTCGGCGGCGTCGGCGGCGTCGGCGGCGTCGAGACTGCAGATTTTCCCTTGTGTACTGGAAACAACACTTTCCAGCAATTCAGCAATTCAGTAGATGGTGAAGTCCTTTGGCCCTGTGACTTCAACAGGAGACTGGCACTCTTCCCGCCCTTGGAGATTTTCTTAGCAAGTTGTAGAGAGTACACACCAAGTTCCTCTCTCCTTGTTCCTTGGCAAAAATAAAGAAGCAGCTTTCAGGTTCCTCCACAGCAAAACAGCACTCTGGCAGAAAGGGGAGGCAAGTCCTTAGATCAGCAGGCTTCTTGTCCTTGGTACAGGTTTCCTTGTCAGAAGTGATCTCAAGAAAAGCAAAAGGTCCTAAAAGTCCTGGAGGTATCAGGGGGACAGAACAGCCCCCAGCAAAGGCAGAAGGGTCCCAAGAAGTCCTGGGCATAAAGAAATGGAGCAGAAAAGCTCCCAGCAAAGAAAGGTCCTCCAGCCAAACAGGGGCAGGGCAGGGCCCAGGGAGGCAAGCCTTCCCCTGAGCCCCAGCAGCAGCACGCCCCTGGTAGATTCAAGTCCAGAACAAGAACATTTTCATGGGGTCACAGCCCCTCTTTTATACACCAAATCCCTTTGTTCTGGGTTCAGGGTGAGGGGGAAAACCAGTCGCAGCTGGTTGGGGAGCACCCTTGATGTGCTCAGCCCCTCACTCTATTCACTGGCAGGGCTAGGGTCGTCAGTCGCACCACAGGGGGCGGAGCCAGAATTGTGTGGGGAAAACCCTGCCCTATTCAGGACCCAGGTGTACTCCTCCCACCCATCTAGCTGCTGATCTCCCCATTCACCACGGGGTGACTCATCCTGACTCTGGGGAATCCCTAGCCCGTCACATGACCTCAACCAGCCAATCGCCAGACAAGGCACACATTTCATACTGCACACAGAAGTGCCCACTTCTAGAAGTGGCACTTCCACACTAGGTACATGCACGCCGCACACATCATCGCGCAGCATTCAATCCCACGAGTCCGCACATACCAAACTCGGGCCTGCACACCCCACGCATCAGGAACTACCAGGACACATACATTCCCCCATGCATTCCTATGGGAGGGCAGGCCAACCTCAACACATGCACGCACTTTACCCTGGGACACAGCGGTAAAGTGCGCAAAAACCCAAAATCACTACACCATGTCATCAATAAAAGCAAAAAAAGTTCAGGGGTGAACCTGCCAGAAGGGCCAAGTCCAACACAACCCCCTTCCAGCCAAAACGCAGGGCAGACCAATCACCACCGTGATGGTCTTCCCTGCTTGGGGCGATAGAACACGGACGCAGGCCCGCACTGCAGGGACACTCTCCGGTTCTATGCCATTCTCACTCAACATGGTTCCATCTGAAACAAAAACAACTGAAAAGAACTCAGGCCCAACTAGGCTACCCCACTGGTACTACCTAGTTGTCCACGGCCAGGACCAGGCCCTAGGCCACCCAGATACCACTGGTCCTTGCCAAACCCAGAGTGGGGGGTAGTAACCCCTGGCATACAAGCCATTCTCCACTCTCCCTCTCAGTGTAGTTCCCAACTACCACTGATCCTTCAACGTAGGGTCCGCACCCTCAGGCTGACCAGAGGTCACGGGCAAAAATGCCCCACCCTACCTCTACTTCTGGGGTTCCGCACCCTCCCAGGGAAGCACCCACCAGAACACAACTCTCCCACCAGTTCAGGTCCTCTCTCCACCAACTGGTCTACCACCTGGGATCCAAGTTCACCGGCTGCACCGGTGTCAGAGACGAGGCCGCCCTCCCTCTGCACCCCCTTCCAGAGTTCCGCACCCTCCCAACTGGAGTGGTACCCCTAGAAGGCAAACCGGCCAGGACACTGACTACAGTCGTCCTTATGTCCAGATCCGGAAACACCGGCTACTGGCTCCCCAACCGAGGGACGTACCCTTTGGTCAGATGCCTGGCGGACCAGGACTTCCTAAGGGTGACACATACCTAGCGTGTCGTGTGACAGTCTGCCTGGCGCAGAGCTCACGACCTCCTGTCCCTCTGACAGTGCGTGAAGATGCCCCAGCAACCTGGCGCAGAGCTCACGACCTCCTGTCCCTCTGACAGTGCGTGAAGATGCCCCAGGACAGAAGTGGCGTCACCATGGTCACTCATTGGTGGCTCAGCCCATCTGGCCGGCCCCCTGACCCACTGGTTCCCACTGGGGACCTCTCCCCCTCTCACCCCTCACAACTGTACCCCACCTGCTATCAGGGGGGTATCACCTCACAATTGCCCGGAGAACCAGGACTTCCTGGGAGTACATATACCCTCCCGAGGGTGACACATACCTAGCGTGTCGTGTGACAGTCTGCCTGGCGCAGAGCTCACGACCTCCTGTCCCTCTGACAGTGCGTGAAGATGCCCCAGGACAGAAGTGGCGACACCACGGTCACTCAGTGGCGACTCAGCCCTCCTGGCTGGTCCCTGACCTACTGGTTCCCACTGGGGAATCCCTCCCCCTCTCACCCCTCACTCTGGACTTCCGCACCCTCCCAACTGGAGCGGTACCGCCAGACACCAGGACTACTGGAGCTCTGATTACAGACGCTCCACGTCCTCTAGACACTGGGAGATCCTCCTCAAATGACCTATTGGTACAGCCTAGGCCCCCGACCTGATGTTCCCTAAAGAAACCATCCAGGCCCTGAGACTGGGTTTCGGGCACCTGGAGACACGCAGTCCCACTCACTCCTTCTCCGCAGAGGCAGGACGTGAGCCCCTACACCGAGACCTAGCTGGGCTACTCTGAACCTCTTCCACCACGCTGGGCTGGAAGACACCTCAGCCACTACTTTTGGAATCACTCCCCAATGCAAGCTCCCTATCCCAGAGAACTCACACCCAATCAACCAGCAAGCTCCTTATTTCAGAGAACTCACACCATTCATCCACATACACACACCCCCCAGACTAGTAAGACAGTTTCTACCGCCCCTGATTTCTCAACCTGACCACCACGTGACACAGGTACCACTACCCCTGGAACTGGGAATGGGAATACATGCACTGGACACACATCTGCTGCCACCACTGGATCCCACCCTCTGGTGAATCCAGAAAACACAACGCACTAAGGGGGATGATCTACCATCCCGAGCTAGGGACACCTAACTCACAGTGCACAAGAAACACATTTCCACAGAAATGACATTTAAAAACAATAATCCCTATACCATGTGATTATCTAAATGCAGAGTTTTGTAGTGCGGCCAGTTGCCGCTGCGGTACAGCGCAAACGCAAGTCCAAATCCCACCGCTGATCACCAATGTTAGAAATGGGATTTCTGGTTGGCTAGGGCTTGCGCCAAAGCCAGACAGAAACCACCACTCTAGTCAGGGCTGGGGAGTTACACGCCAATGATAACCCCTGCTCACCCCCTTGGAAGCTTGGCACGAGCAGTCAGGCTTATCTCTGAGGCGATGTGTAAAGCGTTTGCGCGCGCACCCAGCAACAACACCCAAGGCCCACCACAAAAGAAACTCCACACAAGGTATTATAGAAAAATAGCCTTTGTATTATAGCAAAACATATTAGATAATAAATATACACTTTACAAAGTGCCACTGGTACGGGTAGAATTTACAAGGGATATGTACAAGACAGGGCCACCTGGACCACTGTCAGGAATAAGCACTTTTTGGACATAGCACGTTTTGTAGAACTAGTACTTTGTAGGAATTAGCACTTGGTAGAAATAACACTTTGAGAACATAGCACATATAATCACTGTAGCACCAATTAGAAGACGTAGCGCACAACCAGTAACCACTGGTAACAGGTAAGTACCACCTACGCAACCCTAACCACCTTAGGAGAATCTCACGCAGGGAACCAGTACCACTATGCTAGGTAACACAACCTCCTAGGGATAAAAATACATCTAGAGGGGTACACAAAGCATGGTATAAATCACATTAGGAAGGCATCAAGCATCACAGCAATGCACAGGCGCAAAAGCGCCTAAGTAACAATGATCAGGAAAAGTTCCTTCTTTAGGAAATAGTTCTTTAGCAACCAATTTAAATATTCTTCTGAAACACAGTTCTTTGGCAACAATGTGACCCCCACGGGAGTCACACGACGTCGAGTCTACGATATTCCCAAGGTTCGGCGTCGACCGCGAGGAGCGCTACGTCGAGCCTGGAGTTACAACAGACCCCATAAACACAGTACCTTTGGAAAATGAAGAAACGATGGTCCACGGCATCGAGAGGTCGGCGTCGAGGTCGGCGTCGATCGTGCCTCGGAGTCGGGTCGATCTGCAGTGGCGTCGAGAGATGTCGGGCCGGAGCAGCGCTCACGGCATCGAGAAGGGCGTTGAGTCGATGCGATCAGCAGCGGCGTCGAGACGGGGTCACTTGGAGCCGGGGTCGATACCCACTGCTCACTGGCGTTGATACCGGCGTCAAGACGGGGTCACTTGGAACTGGGGCCGATACCCACTGCTCACTGGCGATGCTGCTGGCGTCGATCGGGCCCGGCGGCCGGCGTCGAAGGCTCGGGACACTGGAGCCGTTACTCACGATGTCGAGCTGGATTCGGCGGCGTCGGCGGCGTCGGCGGCGTCGAGACTGCAGATTTTCCCTTGTGTACTGGAAACAACACTTTCCAGCAATTCAGCAATTCAGTAGATGGTGAAGTCCTTTGGCCCTGTGACTTCAACAGGAGACTGGCACTCTTCCCGCCCTTGGAGATTTTCTTAGCAAGTTGTAGAGAGTACACACCAAGTTCCTCTCTCCTTGTTCCTTGGCAAAAATAAAGAAGCAGCTTTCAGGTTCCTCCACAGCAAAACAGCACTCTGGCAGAAAGGGGAGGCAAGTCCTTAGATCAGCAGGCTTCTTGTCCTTGGTACAGGTTTCCTTGTCAGAAGTGATCTCAAGAAAAGCAAAAGGTCCTAAAAGTCCTGGAGGTATCAGGGGGACAGAACAGCCCCCAGCAAAGTCAGAAGGGTCCCAAGAAGTCCTGGGCATAAAGAAATGGAGCAGAAAAGCTCCCAGCAAAGAAAGGTCCTCCAGCCAAACAGGGGCAGGGCAGGGCCCAGGGAGGCAAGCCTTCCCCTGAGCCCCAGCAGCAGCACGCCCCTGGTAGATTCAAGTCCAGAACAAGAACATTTTCATGGGGTCACAGCCCCTCTTTTATACACCAAATCCCTTTGTTCTGGGTTCAGGGTGAGGGGGAAAACCAGTCACAGCTGGTTGGGGAGCACCCTTGATGTGCTCAGCCCCTCACTCTATTCACTGGCAGGGCTAGGGTCGTCAGTCGCACCACAGGGGGCGGAGCCAGCATTGTGTGGGGAAAACCCTGCCCTATTCAGGACCCAGGTGTACTCCTCCCACCCATCTAGCTGCTGATCTCCCCATTCACCACGGGGTGACTCATCCTGACTCTGGGGAATCCCTAGCCCGTCACATGACCTCAACCAGCCAATCGCCAGACAAGGCACACATTTCATACTGCACACAGAAGTGCCCACTTCTAGAAGTGGCACTTCCACACTAGGTACATGCACGCCGCACACATCATCGCGCAGCATTCAATCCCACGAGTCCGCACATACCAAACTCGGGCCTGCACACCCAACGCATCAGGAACTACCAGGACACATACATTCCCCCATGCATTCCTATGGGAGGGCATGCCAACCTCAACACACGCACGCACTTTACCCTGGGACACAGCGGTAAAGTGCGCAGAAACCCCAAATCACTACACCATGTCATCAATAAAAGCAAAAAAAGTTCAGGGGTGAACCTGCCAGAAGGGCCAAGTCCAACAGGAATAAAGCATGGGAAAGAAAAATTAAGGGCCGGAAAATATTAAACAATAAACTAAAGAAAAGACATTACATTAGTATGGTGTGATGACCTCTCCCAATCCCATTGTCCAATCAGAAGTAGGGGTTTCAGGAATATTGAAACATTGGGGGGTGGTACATACACGTAGAATAGTATAACTAAGGTAGGCTTAGTCAGTTAGATGTCAGACTTGTCACCGACCTGTCACAGACCCATCACCGATGCAGATGACGGCAGATGCCATGGAGGTCAGGGACACCGATCGAGCACTCTGAAAGAAGAATCGAGAGAGATGGAGAGAGAGAAGAGTCGGGGAGATTGCTAAAGAAGAATTGGTCCATCTAGAGGGGGAAGAATCGAAGAGAGTAGTGCCAGAGGGGTGCAATGCTGGTGTTGCACTTAAAAGAGGTCACCTATCCTTTCCTGAACCTGTCCTGAACTGTCGGCTCCTGACTACTTGGGAGTCCCCTTTTCCAGCTCCTTGGCCAAGAGTTGCTCCTCACACCAATTTAGGTAAATATAATTCTGTGTGATATGTCCTTGTACATGCTCTCTTTTCCCACCCTTTCCAGGTACCATCTTCATGAGATTTGACTAAAAGTCATAGTGTTTTACTCTTGATCATTTCCCTTAAAGAAATTGGGGTATGGTATGTATTGGTATCTGACTCACAAAATTATTTACTAAATAAATCTTTTAAAACTCTCTCGAGTCTGTGGTCATTTAAAGAAAAAAAGGTAAATGTCATTTCTACCTATTCTGCTAACTAACTGATCTATTGACCAGAGGAAATTAAGATTCAAGAAGGTGATAGGGCTGGTAAGAATTGGTATAAAGGTAAATTCATCTCAGAGGTAAAATACATTTTGATTAACCCATGGCGAGACACTACGCTTCGCCCACGTAGTGTACGTAGTGCTGCCTGCTTCGCAGTTTTCGAAGTAGGCGAAGCAGGCTAGCGCTAAGCACACCCAGGGCGAAGCGTAGCTGCCTGCCGCTGCCACCCGCCTCCCGCCCGCCCTCCTTTTAAATCAAACCCCCGCAATTATAATAAATATTAAATTAAAGAAACTTACCTGAAACGCGGCGTCTCCGGGGCTCCCTCTTCCATTTCATACTTCTTCTGACTAATGCGCATGCGCGGACGCCCGCGCATGCGCATTTCTCGCAAGAAATGCGCATGCGCGGGCTTCCGCGCATGCGCATTTGTCAGAAGAAGTTTGAAATGGAAGAGGGAGCCCCGGAGACGCCGCGTTTCAGGTAAGTTTCTTTAATTTAATATTTATTGAAATTGCGGGGGTTTGATTTAAAAGGAGGGCGGGCGGGAGGCGGGTGGCACGTAGTGGGGCTACGCGAAGCACGTAGTGTGCGTAGATTTGGGCACACTACGTGTTGCTTCATGTAGCCCCACTACGCCCACTACGCCCACCCTTAATTTTGATCCCAGCAGTGATTATAGGCTTATGTGTGAATGTTTATGGGCCCAGGTGAGTATGGTAGTTTATGAGTAACCCAAGCTGTTAATCTCACTGGATCAGTTTTACTTGGTAGCAAAGCTATGCTCAGGTTTTAGTTAAAGTTAGGTAGAAAACTGTGTATTGAAATATTGATTTATGTATTAACCAAAACCTGTATGTATTGTTTTATGTTGTCTGGAAATTCCTGGGAATATTGAATAGCGGGTGGTAAATGGAAGCCACACTGCAGTGAGGTTACTTGCCTTGATGAAGAAATTGTGAAAAGTTATGTAGAACTTGAAGCACTGATTTAGGGATTATATTTTTCGGGTAAACTTGAGAGTGATTGGTAGCAAAAGAGTTTGCTGGTGAAACTTTGGTCTTATATCACCTAGAAAGGGTAATACTGAAGGAGTAACAAGTTCATTTATGCTTGAGTGAAGAGTAAGCGGAAGAGGTTTTACTCGTAATGTGTGAAGGGTACGCAGAAAAGTTTTACTCGCAGCGGAAGAAATTGACTTTTCTTTGAATTTAGTAAATCAGGCGCAGTAGCGAATGTTTCTACGTTGTTAATTAATTAAATGTGTAAGTAAATTTGTAAGAAATTAACTTTCGCATTACCTTGCAAAGGAGGGGTCAGTCGCAGGTGCTGCGCTGACGTCACTGAAATCCGCGCTGGGATTGGTTGAGACAGCGGGTGTGTAGCTGAGGTAAAATTATATAGGAGGGGTGAGCAGAAAGGAGCGAAACTGACGTCACTGAAAAGCCGCGCAAGCATTGGTTAAGGTGAATAAGCAAAACACAAGTTGATTGGTCACCAGAATAAAAGACGCGCTGGAATTGGAGAAGCATTAAAGTAGAAGCGAACATTTGATTAGGCGCCAAAATAGAAGTCCCAATAATAAAAGACAGTGGTATTTGTATGTGGAACCATGATCCAACTATAATAGGGACTCGTCCAGACAGAAGATTTTTAGGATTTGCTCACGAGCAGTACATTAAAGGGAATGAACGTATAATGTATGGAGAAAAAAGAAAAATTTCATTAATGCAGAAAATCAAAAATTATTTTAAAAAGGATAAACCCATTAAAACTAGAGAAGGAATTATTATCCCTCCCCCAAAAATGCCTGCTTCATACATGATGATAGAGGCTATCACACTTGTGTATGGCTAGAATATTGGATAGACTATACAAAAGATGATGGAGTATTAGCATTTCCTGAGCACGGAACATTTAATGGGAGAATTTTACACAATCTACGAACTCGCATGAATGAGTTACAACCAACCTAGATTGACCCAGTACAAAGCTTTAGAAGAATGGGAGATTGAGGCCTTTGAGCGAGACAGATCACGAAGTAACAGTAACATGAATACATTTTATCCTAAGTTTCCTCGAGAAACTCGAGATAGTCAGATGAAACAATGAAGACAAGCCATGGTGGTGGAAGGATTATATCCAGTATTGACAACAGAAGAACCGACAGGAAGTAAATGTACAGAGAAAACAAAACATTTAGTGATAGGTGGCGGAGATTCCGATGAAGATTATTTTGAAGATATGTTAATGAAAAATCCTCCACCAAATCAAGAGGAATTAAATAGAATTACCCCTAGTGCCCCGATGCTGAAAACACCTTTAGTTCCGCAGGTTGTACAAAAGACTACAATTGAAAGGGTACTTCAAGAAAAGGAAAGAGAAGCAATAAATAAAAATAGAAGCAAGTTAATTCAGAAAATAACCCAATTGAACACAAATCCTGAAGCGCGAACGATACCAGTGACTATAGGTCCCATTGTTCCCTTATATGGGGATAAGCAAAATTGTCCTAAAACACCTGTCATGAATACACTGATCATAGAACCCAGAAAAGAAAAAAATAGTAATTGATGATCAGGCAAGTGACTGCGAGTCGATAATTCCCTTAATGGATTTGCCAATAAGAG
This sequence comes from Triturus cristatus, assembly GCF_964204655.1. Classification (NCBI taxonomy): domain Eukaryota; kingdom Metazoa; phylum Chordata; class Amphibia; order Caudata; family Salamandridae; genus Triturus; species Triturus cristatus. Next base: position 94,718,555 of record NC_140591.1, read on the forward strand.
AGCCAATAAATGATTCATTCAGAAAAGTCACACCAGATAGCTCAAAAGAGGTACAAATTGAAACGTCCACAGGGACGAAAAGTGCCGCTATAGTAACCCCAGAAGAAATAGAAAGGTGGACACGAGAAATAGAAAGGCCAAAACCCCAGCCAAAGATATTGGATATATTTAAATTAAGAGTAGAATTGTAAGACATGATAGCTGGAAATGCAGGAGTAGAAAGATTAAATACTTTTAGTGAGGAAGAGTTGTTATTTATATGCAGAAGCATCACACGAAATACAAAAATATTTCATGAGAAGTTAATGAATTTGGCCTCAGAAATGGGAATTGACATAGGGAAATTCAAAGTACTAGAGAAACCATATAGATCAGAATTTTCTGATAAAGATTTAGAGAACATGAATGTGTCAGGAAGGAAATTACAGATAAAAGAATTGTTAACTTTGTTGCAAAAAATGGGGAGACTTGGATAGATGGGAAACTAGATGAACAAAGAAAAAGGAAGAAGCACAGGCGAACCGAACGACATCTGAGTATTTAATGAAAGAAACAGAAAAGGTTGAAAGGTTGTGCCCAATGAGAGAAGTTCCAGGAGGAGGTTATGTACATGTCCCATGGACCCGACAGGATATTTAATCTTTTACCAATGATTTCCCAAAGCTTAGAGAAAAACCAGTAGAATGGTACAGGCAAGTTGAAAGGTTTGTGAAGGTTTCAAAAGTTTTGTTGAAAGATTTAGATGGTTTATTTGACATAGTTGTACCTGCAGATTTATGGGCAGAATGTAAAATTACAATAGATTGGCCTAATAATGAGTACCCGAGGGATGAAAAGACAGGAGCCCCGTCAGCAGAATTAATACAAAAATATAACCAGGTAATTACTTTCCTGAAAGGAAAGATTCCCCCAAAAGAAACTGATTGGATAAAAATAGACAGAACAAACCAAGAAAAGGATGAGTCAGTACATGCCTATTATGAACGTCTCTTACAGGTGTTCAAGCAGTACAGTGGGTTTGAGAATATTGAAAACAAAGACATGACACATTTTGTGTATTGTTTTGTGTCTGAGTTAAGGTTGGAAATATCGCAAATGATTAAACAGCACATGTTATGCTGGCAAGCAATGCCCATAAATGAAATCCTCAAGTACGCAAGGTACTGTGGGGATCAAATTGATAACAGACGAAAGAATCTAGAAGAAAAGGTAATTTGGGCTCAAGTAAAATTAGCAGAACAGCAAGAACTCCAGTTAAAGAATCAGGCAGAAAATCAAGGAAAAGGGCAAGGCCAAGGTGAAATTAGTGGGGATTAATCAAGGGGGTGATTGAGCAGAGAAGAGGCAAAGAAAAAGTTTCCTTGTCACGAGTGCGGAAAATTGGGGCATTGAAAAAACGAGTGTAAACTTATACAGAATAATAATAATAACCAAAGTCAAAATTTAAATCCACAGATGCAGAATAAGGTGTTAATGAGGCAACCGCAGCAGGTTGTAAATCTACAGAATCAATTGCCACCTGCCCCTATGCCAAATTTGTATGTATGTATGTATTAAATTCTTATTGAGCGCAACTGTCACCCCAAGGGTATCCTGGCGCTGGACCATAGGTGAGTCATCAGATCGAATACACTACATTACTTAGGAAAGAGATAGGTCTTCAACTCTTTTTTAAAGGAGGGGAATTCTTGCTTACTCCTTAGCAACAGAGGAAGAGTGTTCCACAGCTTAGCTGCTGTAAAACCAAAGGCACGACCACCCATCCTCACTCTAGCAAATTTAGGGACTATGGTCAAAAAAGCCGAGGAGGATCTTAAAGGTCTAGCAGCCTGGTACCACGCGAAAAGATGTTGAAGTGGCAGCGGTCCCAACCCATGCAGCGCTCTGAACACAATACAGGCAGCCTTAAAGAGAATACGCTGCTGAACCGGCAGCCAATGGAGGTCAGACAAAGCTTCTGAAGAAGATGCAGAGCGAGGTCGGTCTAAAGCCAATTTGGCCGCCATGTTTTGAACCCTCTGCAGCCTACCTACTAAAGACTTAGGTGCCCCCAGAAGTAGTGCATTGCAGTAGTCTAACCTACTGAGTATAGTACTGCGCACCACCTCTATTCGAGCCTGTGGGGGGAGCAACGGCAAGATTTTACATAGGGCTCGAAGCAGGCCCATGCACGTCGCTATAGTCTTATTCACCGCGTCATCTAGTTGCAACCCAGGCTCAAACATAATCCCCAGGTTACGGGCCGACTCCGCCGCTGTCACCGTACCTAAGATAGAGGCTGGCCAGAAACCTTCTGGTAACGTGCGGGAGGGCTGATCCAATGAGCAATGAAGCACTTCAGTCTTTGCCCCATTGAATTGGAGTGAATTGAGTCGAAGCCATTCTGCTGTTTCCGACATACACTGATGGAAAGTGTCCCTCGAAACCGCCTCCTTACCCTCAAAAGAAAAAATCAGTTGTGTATCATCGGCATAATTGATAACCGAGATGCCGAAGGATTTTATCAAGCTGATTAGGGGCCGGAGGTATAGGTTAAAGAGGATCGGGCTGATCGCAGACCCCTGTGGCACACCCTGCTTCACCTGACGTGTGTCTGAACGAAAAGGTGGTAATGCAACTGCTTGCTGCCTATTTTCCAGGTAAGATTCAAGCCAGCCCAGCGCCAGACCACCCACGCCCGCCCCCTTGAGGCGATCCAGCAGGACAGCGTGATCCACCGTGTCGAACGCGGCCGACATGTCCAGCAGCACCAAAAATGCTGCCTTACCCATATCGACACGCGTTCGCAGATCGTCAAGCACGGTGATCAGGGCGGTCTCGGTCCCATGCGCCGGCCTGAAACCAAACTGGACAGCGTCCAAACAAGCGTTGGATTCCAGGAAGTTTGATAGAGTTCTTGTAACCAACTTCTCTAGAATTTTTATAGGGAATGGAAGCAGCGAGATGGGTCTATAGCTGGCAGGACAAAGCGGGTCCAGGGAGGCCTTTTTTAGCAACGGTGTCACGATAGCAAGCTTCCAGCTATCAGGAACCGTGGCTGAAGTCAAAGACTAACAGCAGATGGTATACAACGGAGGTAGCAATTCTATCTGAAAGGCCTTCCATATCCTATGTGGCAGGGGGTCCAGTGGGGAACCCGACGACACACCGTTAGCCACTATGCAGAATTCCTCCAAGGAAGGGATAGGAAAGCAAGATAATTGCTGTTGTTCCCCCTTAACCTCCTCGACACCCAAAGGGTGAGGAGGTTTCCGTGGGGAAGACTCCATCAGGACCACGTGGCTCGGAGTCGAGAGGCCGCTCAAGATGAGTCTGATTTTTTCCTCAAATGCAGAGGCCAAGGAGTCCCACAGCTCCTGAGATGGTGTGGTAGCTGGGGCTGCAGAAGCCGGATTTGCCAAGTTGTTGACCAGCTTAAAAAGGGTCTGCGATTTATTAGTGGCTTTAGTCAAAGAGTCTTCCAGAAACTTCGCCTTAGCCAACTTTAGATGGTCTTTATATTCCCGCAGGGCCTGTCTGTATTGTGCACGATCCGAGTCCGCGTACCCGTTCTGTTGGCTGAGATCACCAGTGAACCAAGCATTGGTTCTCCGAGGCTTGTTCTTCACCCTTTTTAAAGGGATCAGTACATCCAGTGATTTTACAATCTGTTTACAAAGGGTAGTATAACTTTTATCCACCGTTTCCTGCACCTCAAAGGTTGTAGGCAACAGAGAAGGTAAACTTGACCCCCTTAGTAAACGGGACCACTGTCTGCTAAATTTATACCCAGCTGAGCTGTCACTGCGCTGCACTCCAGCCACAAAAATAGACATGAGGACCAGAGCATGATCAGTCCAGCATTGATCCAGGACTTCATTAATAGCAACGAACTCTTTATCAGCAAAGACCAGGTCCAAAATGTTCCCCTTCACATGTGTGGGACATTGCACAAGCTGTTCCAGCTGTATGTTGTTACATGCTTGGCATATTTCTCTGTAAGCTAGATCTTGTGGTCCTGATGGTCGTAAATTAAAATCACCCAGCACTATAAAGTTGGCGTGAGAGTTGGATAAATTGTACACAAGGTCAATAAATTGCTGAAAAGAAGGGGCTATACCGGAGGGAGGTCTGTAACACAAAAGACCAGCAAAAACTGTGCCACCCTGAGCCATTAGGGAAAATCCCAGAAGTTCAAAGCCCACCACCTGTTTAACTGTAAACTGTGAGAGGGCAAGTGTGTCTTTACAAATAAACCCCACTCCGCCACCTCTACCCGTAGTTCGAGGGATATGTCTGATTTTGTGAGTCAAGCCAAGTACAGTGTGGACACCGGAATCCAGGAGGGAAGTGGTAAGAAAAATTCTGTAACACCACAGTTTCTTTTGCAGGATTCACATTTTGACAATGACGGTGCCTGAGAGGGGGAGAAGAGGAGTGCGTACTTGGTGCATCCTTGCCGGTAGATCAGTCAAGTCTATATATAGATGGTAAGATTGAAGGAAATGACATCAACTTCTTATTGGATACTGGTGCTACCCGTTCTACTGTGAGAACAGCAGACATCCCAAACCTACCCCTCTCAGGAGAAGCGATCCAAGCAGTGGGAGTTTCTAATAAACAAATTAGGACCCCAATTACAAAACCAATGGAGGTACAATTTGGCAATTTCAGGGAGATGCACAAGTTCGTGGTGTGCTATTCAAGTCCTGTAAACTTGTTAGGAAGGGATCTATTGTGCAAAATGAACTGCACAATATTTTGCACGCCGGATGGTGTTGCAATTCAAACCCCAGATGAAGACAGAGTCTATAAAATCATGTTAGCTAAGCAGGAAACAGAAGTAAATTAAAATATTTTCCATAATGACACCAAACGAGTTACCAGATGAGGTCCAAACTTCTGTAAATCCTGAAGTGTGGGATTTTACTGGAAAAGAAGTAGGATTAATGGCAAATGTAGATCCCATAAAAGTAACTGTAAAAGAAGGTGCAGTTTATCCAAATACCCGACAATACAAAATGAGTCCGGAAATTAAAGCTGGTGTTGCAGCAGAAATTGATCGATTGGTTGAGCAAGGCATTCTGAAAGAAATAATGAGTAGTCCTTGTAATTCGCCCATAATTGGTATAATGAAACCTAATGGAAAATATAGGGTGGTTCAAGATTTGAGGAAAATTAACAAGATTATCATACCATTGTCCGATAGTGCCAAATCCAGCAGTGATTTTATACCAGATACTATGGACAGCAGGATGGTTTAGTGTAATTGATTTATGCCATACCTTTTTCTCCATTCCATTGCCCCCTGATAGTCAATTTTTATTTTCTTTCAAATTTGAGGAGAATGTTTACGTTTGAAATTGTGTTTCTCAAGGGTACACTGAAAGTCCTTCTATTTTTAACCAATTTTAGAAAAGATGTCTCGAATCTCTGGTGTTACCCAGACAATCAGTCTTGGTGCAATATATTGACAACTTATTAGTCGCTTTGAAAACTCGAAGTGACTGTGTTACTGATTCAATCGCGTTACTAAATCATTTGGCTAACGGTGGACATAAGGTGTCACCCGAAAAATTACAATTTTGCAGGAATTCGGTCAAATATTTAGGACACCAAATAGAAAGAGGAGTCAGAAAAGTGACCTCAGAAAGAATAAAAATAATAAGACATTGGCAGTTACCTCAGACCCCCAAAAAAATAAGGATGTTTCTTGGAGTCGTAGGTTACTGTAGGCAGTGGATTGTGGGATTTGCAGCACTGGCCAAACCTTTGATACAAATGACCAAGAAAGGAGCAAAAGATCCAGTAGAATGGGATGATGAAAGTATGACAGCTTTCGTAAAATTACAAAACTGCCTGTGTGAAGCACCTGCCCTTGGTATGCCAGATTATTCAAAAGAATTTGCATTATTCTGCTACAAGAGAGATAATTGTGCTCTTTCAGTCCTAACACAGAGACATGGCCTAATGCAACATCCTGTGGCATATTTTTCTGCTACTTTGGACCCAGTGGCATCTGCGTTGCCAAATTGTCTGAAAGCTGTAGCTGCAACGTGCATGAATCTGGAACAATGCAAATCAATTGTGATGGGACACCCTGTAAAGGTGTACGTCCCACATTCAGTTGTAATTCTGTTGACAAGAACACAAACTCAGTACCTTACTCCTAGTCGACTGACAAAATATGAGTGAGTCATACTAGGGGCTGAGAATGTAACGATAGTCAGGTGTACTGTCCTAATCCCAGCTACCTTTTTTGCCAGATCCATATCCTAAAGAGATAAAAGATTAAGTCAATCATGAATGTCTTGACGTCACTGAACTAAGTACCAAACCCCGTCCAGACATACAAGAAGAGCCCTTAAAGAATGCAGAACATGAGCTTTTTGTAGATGACTCGTGTATGCACCATGAGGAAGTAGGCCGCTAGGAGCTGTGGGCCTCGATGTCCTGGCCCTGGTGATGTGGCAAAATAGAGCGGCAATGAAAACGGGCTTCCCGCGCTATGGGAGCCCACGCTGCTTTTTAAAGCGCCTCCTGGCGTTGATGTTTGGCGTGGACAGCGGCAGGTCGCTAAGAGCTGAAGGCCTCAAAGTCCTGGCCCTGGTGATGTGGCAGAATAGAGCAGCAATGAAAATGGGCTTCCCGCAATGCAGGAGGGCTAAGTTAAAGGGGTATCAATAAAACCCCAAATAACCGGAATCAGTGCCAAAAGGATAACATAGAACGATCAGCTAATAGCCAGCTGGCACTCAATAAACAGAGAACCACGGAATGCTTTGTCATGTCCATTAGGATAGTCCCATCATGTACATACAAATTACATATAGTTTGTCCCATCCACATGACATAAGGGTTCTACATAGGTGACCCTTTACCTAGTAGCTTCCTTCTGTCTTTTCGACCACAGGCTCTCAACACCCTATCTTAATCCCTGTACCTGACGTACATAAACATGTCATCAGGCACAGCAGATTTATTCTGTATAAGGGTCAGCACTTTTTTTCCATCCATGGCCAACAGCCAGCTGTGCATGAGTATTTTGTTTAGAAAAGGATTAACGAGGGATTAGTGAATGTTCCAAAACATATTGATTCTCGAAAAACCCAGGAGTGACCACTTTAGTATAAAAGGCCCTCACTCCCCCTAGAAAAGCAGAGGAGATATCCTTCCAGGCTTGACTGAGACTCTGCAGGCTAATCCTTCGATAAGCAGAGACCTGATATCCCTTGCGGGGTGCCATCCTCGACGCATAGACGGGGTCCTTCATTTAGAACCATCAGGTGAGGGGTTAATACTTCCCTGGGGGATTCTTGGCTTCATTAGAATTTATCCTAACATTTACACACACAGGCTTCGCCTAGACTGGCTGAGCAGCAGAGAACAAGACACTATGAAAGGACAAAGAGAAGGGAAAGAAGGATGCAACACACCTTTCCCCTTAACAGAAACAATAAGAAAGAGCGAAAAGCAAGTAGAGGAGCAAAAGGATAACAGAACAGAACCTCAAACACACACACATATAACCTTCTTCGCAATAGTAAGGAGAAGAGGCTGAACACACTAGAAGACAACAAAAGAGTAAATGAGCGTGGTTAATGTGCTCCACGTGACAACACCTCAATACATTTTGAGCAATAATTGGTTCAGTACTGCAAAATATAAATGAAATTTGAAAATGAAATTTGAACACCTCTAACAAAATAGAGCACCTAAGTGGTTCATAACAAATAATCACAAATAAAACTGAGCACCTCTACCACTCCTCACCAATAAAACTGAGCACCTCTACGGCTCCTCACTAGCAAGCATAAATAACACTGAAAATGAAAATCAAATATGAAAACCTCTAACAAAATAGAGCACCTAAGTGGTTCATAACAAATAATCACCAATAAAACTGAGCACCTCTACCACTCCTCACCAATAAAACTGAGCACCTCTACGGCTCCTCACCAGCAAACATAAATAACACTGAGCATGAATATGAAATATGAAAACCTCTAACAAAATAGAGCACCTAAGTGGTTCATAACAAATAATCACCAATAAAACTGAGCACCTCTACCACTCCTCACCAATAAAACTGAGCACCTCTACGGCTCCTCACCAGCAAGCATAAATAACACTGAGCATGAATATGAAATATGAAAACCTCTAACAAAATAGAGCACCTAAGTGGTTCATAACAAATAATCACCAATAAGACTGAGCACCTATACGGCTCCTCACCAATAAAACTGAGCACCTCTACGGCCGCCTCAGCTGAGCAGGCACACCCTGTGTATTGGCTGAAGGTTTTAGACAAGGTAGTAAGGATTAAAGGTTCCCATATTGTGCAAAACCCTGCCTCTTGGAACTTATACTTTCCTCTCCTTTCAAAATGACTGAATCTGCAAATAGCGGTGGAAGTGAAAAAGGAGAAAAATGTGCTAATGCTCTTAACATTACAGAGAACTGCCAACAGGCAGTAACTCTGAAATTGTAAGAACCTGGATTACCTGCAACAGGTGGCCATGTTACCTTCGTGATTGAGGCACACAAGGTGTTTGGATCAGAGGTATTCTATTCCTGGGTAAAATTACCACCTGCAGATCTACAGACACATCTATTTCATGAACACATTGAAGTGGATCCACCAGAAGAATACATCCCATATGAGGACATTGAAGTCCCATTAACTTAGCAGCAACATAAAAACTGGTTTAAAGGCCCCCCCCAAAACACACAACTTCAGTCGTAATACTCGGTCTGCTCAGCATAGGAGGAGCGACATGGCCGGTCTTAGTTGCTTACACTCCACATCCTGAGATAGACACACTCCCAGTAGGGGAAGTGCGTACACTTTACAAAGAAATAGTCAGGCTATACAGACACATTGTCCAGTTTTTCATGCAAACACTGACACTATAACCTGCGAGAGCTGCTCCACCTGAAATACTCCAGACTGTCAGGATAACGGTTCCTCAGGAGCAGTACCCTCAAGAGACCCAGAGGGGAGGCGGCCGGGGATTTAGAAGGTCTGATGAACCCGTTTTTCAGGTATTTATCCAAATAATCTTGCTAATTTCGGTTCTCCTTTTCAGTGAGTGCGTATATTCTGCTACAAGGTATCTTAGCCCCTGGGATGAGTTCAATTTCACAGTCGTATTCACGATGTGGAGGTAAGATATCTGCACTTTTTTCGCAGAAAACATCAGCAAAAGAGGCATACTCAAGAGGCAATTCTATGTCTTGTTCCGCAGCTGTTGCTATGAAATGTGCCCCTGTTTGATTTTCACTATATCTTTGTGATTCAGGACTTTTATGCTTACAAGATGTAAGACATTCTTGTAAACACCACTCAGAATGGAAGGTTATGTTCCTCTTAGCCCAATCTATAGTAGGGTTATGTTGGGTTAGCCAGGGCATACCAAGAATTACCCCAAATTGTGGTGCATTGATCAAATCCAGACGAAGACACTCCGTATGTTCCTGTTCAGCAGTTTTGATGATCATAGTTAAAGTAACTGTGGTGTGAGTGATCATACCAGAGGTGAGTATTGACCCATCAACTGCAGGAACCGCTTCAGGTTTGTCCTTCTTGACGGTTGGAATTTGTAACTTGGAACAATAGTTGACGTCAATAAAGTTTCCCGTGGCTCCGGAGTCCACCATAAGGGATATTTCTTGTCTTAAAACTTCTGGGATTACAAATAAGGCATTTACGGTGAGATATGGGGAAGAACTTTGAAGAGTGTTGGCAATTAACTGATCAGAAGAATCATGAGGTGTACTCGAGGAGATCCTCTGTTTCTTCCTCGAGCCTTTTAGTTTTCCTGATTGGAGGTAGCTGCATTGGTTGTCTTGAAACCTTTAGGTTTAATTGGACACTCTCTAACAAAGTGACCTTTCTTTCCGCAATATAGGCATAAACCTGTTTTACGCCGTGCATCTTTTTCTTCTTGAGTGAGTGGTTTTCTTAACCCTCCAATTTCTGTGGGTTCAGTATGGTCTGGAGTGGGTGTAATAACCTTTTCTCTAAAGCGAATTGAGGTCTTGAAGTCTGTTTTTCTTTTATCACCTTTTCTTTCAGTTAGTCTGTGATCTAAACGCAATGCTAAAGATATCAATTTAGCACAGTCTCTTGGTTGAGGGTCAATTGAGGCTATTAAGTCCTTGAGGTCATCCTTTAAGCCTTGATAAAAAAGACCTTTTTTCCTCTGGCCAATTCGTTTAGGCTATCAACCGATTAAATTGAGTTAAGTAACCAATCAGGTCTTTATTCCATTGCCGAAGTTCAAGGAGTTCTCGATCAGCTGACCCAGTTAAAGTGCATCTGTCAAATTCAGTCTTAAAATTTAACAAATTATAAAGCAAAGGATCACCAGAATTCATCAAAGGCATTGCCCACATAGCAGCATCGCCACTGAGATAAGAGATAAGGAAGGCGATACGTGATTGAGCATCTGGAAAGGAATTTGGTTTGACCATAAAGTGCAATTGGATTTGAGTCAGGAAGGTTTGAACCTTGTTTGGTTCTCCTGAAAACCGTTCTGGAGGGACCAAAGGCACGGTAGATGGGATTGTCACTGATATAGTAACAGTTGGATTCATCGTAGTGCCTGGCAACTGAATCTGTATTTGTGAGACCCTACTTGCCAAGGTAGCCGTTTCTAACCTAGCTGCTGTCAATTCCTTTTGCAAATTGCTTAACATTTTGCAAAGATCGTCTAGAGTGGCCATTCTGATGATACAGCTCAGGAGGAACGCTCTTTCGTGGGCAGGTTATTCTGTCAGGATAACGGTTCCTCAGGAGCAGTACCCTCAAGAGACCCACCTCCAGGCAGCCTTGGCTCTGTATTCAGAAATTAGCAGAGTATCAAGATGGCCTGATGGGGGGAAGGGAATTAGGGAGGATACTGCAGGGAGGAAGATCTGGAATGGAAGAAAATATTTGTTGAATGAACTTCGTCACTGTTAATTCGGATTCACAAACTAGCATGACATTCTATGAAAGCAAGCCACTAATTGTTACCTGATAAAACAATAGAAACCAATTAAATGGAGCTGCTGTCGCTTATTCAGTTCTTGGAATACATTTATGCTTATTATATTGTTCTAAGATTGATCAGGGGTTCTTAAGTACATAAACCTTGTCTTGCTTGTTTGCTGCTTCTAGTTTGGTTCAAGGTCCATGAGATATGACAAGAAACTGTGAATGCTACTCCAACCTTTGAATCCAGTTCACTGTTCATGAAATTCAACAAGCAAATATGGATCAACTAGTCTTTGAATTTAGTCGCTGAACATTCACAATAACACATTCATATTTCGAAGCATGTTGTTATAAATCAAAACAACTCAAAAGGCACATATACTTTGGAAGCAGTTTGTAATTCACTACTTATGCCCAGAGAAGATTAAATGGTTCAGAAACTATCGCTCCTCTAAGTGTATTTTTCCATAAAAGTCTTGATATTAAGTCTTTACTGCATACGCGATAACATTATCAAGAATAATCACCTCTGTAACCAAACTCCAATCTTTGCTTTCTGCTGATGAACGATATTTCCAGGAATAGTTAGTCTTTGAGCAAACAAAAAGATGTTCCTTACCTGACAACGACAGGTTCAAGGACTGGATTGAGCTGTCTCTTACGAAACGGAGAATCTCTTTAAAGATGCTGAAGCGCGAACAGGAAACCAGCTCCGGGAAGGGTCCTGAATAACCTGCAGGGTGTGGCTGGGTGCGGCCGCTTTTTATAGAGAGAGAACAAAGTACGGCGGCCGCCGAAGGAAATATTTAGCGCAAAGCACCTGATAAAAGTGAGTGTCCCACATCGTCTACACAAAATTAATCTCCAAATAGAGGGAGACATCTCAAGAAAGATTAAAGGTCTCTTTTGGGAACATTTGACATATGGATAAGACATCCTGTTAGCAAAAAAAGATTGGTTGCCTGAATTTATAATGGATTGCCCAAAAGGTGAAAGCGTAATTTTGACTGCTTTTTCCGACCTCATTCCTGTTTCCTCAAAATACTCATACACGCAGGAGTGGGCGCAAGCGCTAGCTCTGGCATTATACCGCAACCATTTAGGATGGGACATGGAGTCAAAACACCACGAGATCCCATTAAAAACTACTCCAACTCCACAGAGACAGAACCCTATTTGAAATGAGGCAAAGAAACAGGTCAAAGAAATCGTAGACCAACTTAAATACCAAAGGATGATGGAAACATGCACCGCGCCAATGAGCAACCCTTTGTTTCCTGTAATGAAACCTGACAACACATATTGTTTGGTTTTAGATTACAGACACTTGAACACATGCACAAAAACATTTGCAGTTCAGAATGCACATAGTGCCGCATTAATGAATAACTATGGGACCGATTCACAGAACTAACTTAAGACAAAATCCTAAACTTACTACTTTTGGTATTCAAAGAAGGCATTTAGTAGTAGTAAAGTTAGGATTTTGTCTTAAGTTTGGCTTAAGACAAACTTAAGACAAACTTAAGACAGACTTAAGACAGACTTAAGACAAAATCCTAACTTAAGTCTGTCTTAAGTCTGTCTTAAGTCAAACTTAAGACAAAGTCCTAACTTTACTACTACTAAATGCCTTCTGTGAATACCAAAAGTAGTAAGTTTAGGATTTTGTCTTAAGTTAGTTCTGTGAATCGGGCCCATTGTGTGGAAATACCACAAAACAACACTAGATACCTAGAATGGATTCTTCTGTCAAAATACAGCTCCTGAAAGCAGATACTTGACTGCATTTTCGGCCTAAGGCACTCAGAGTTAATTTTGTCACCTGCCTCAAGGCTATAGGAACAGCCCGGGTTATTCTCGGCAAAATTGTTTGAGCTATTACAAACTTGCGATGAAGAGGCAGTGTCGTACGTAGATGATATATATCTAACGGACGATTAATTACTTGAACACTTGTGCAGGGTGAACAACATAATTGTTGATTTTGCCAATTTGGGCTACAAATTTATCTTTAAAAAAATCAAAAATTGCCCATCTGAGCATCCTATTCCTGGGATATGAGCTGTCAAGTGAAGGCAAAAGTCTTGCCACAAACTTTTTAGGATTTCTAAATTTGGGCCGAACATACAGTCAAGACTATGCAGAAAGAGTCAAACCTTTCTACTACCTAATCAGACCAGATTTCACAGCAAACAAGTGAACTGAAAATCATAGAGAAACTCCATGTTCAGTTCAGACTGAGATGATAGCTTCTAAACACTTTCAGACACGAGTAAACGTCTGCAACCTGGTAATACGGGTCGTCCTCGGGTTATCAGGGTACACCTACATCACATTCAACGAAGGTGAGACAGTTCCTATAGCATACAAATCACATCTGTACACAAATGCTGAAAATCAATTTGCAGCAACAGAGAAAATTCTGACAGCAGTACAGACTGCTGTAGTGAGAGAAAGAGCAGTAGCACAGGGGAAACACATCATCGTTGTGACTCCGATACTGACTTTAGAAGCGGTGACAAAAGCCAGCATGCCAAATGCAAAGGCATTGCATCCACAATGGATACAATGGGCTAATTCTCTCACTGCAACAGATGTAGAATACAGATACAATCCAAGATTTAGAACTCAAGTATTTCTGCGGTATGAACAAGAATACCATCTCCCGAATGAAATCTTGCCTCCTGATCAATATGAATACATTATTTACACTGACAGATCTGCTCAGCCTGCCATAGATAGTAAACAGCAATATAGCTCCGCGTGTGCTATAAAGAAAGGTAGAATGCGGGACGGCAAGTTCCATCCCAGCAATATGACTACACAATCTCTAGGAGTTTGTACAGCGCGGCTGGCAGAATTAAAAGCCCTGATACTAGCACTACAATATACGGATTGGGAATTCCCCACACTGATTGTGTGCGATTCATTTTACTGTGTGCAATCTTACAATGAATATCTTGTCTGCTGGGGCCAGAATGGGTTCAGAGATGCAAAGGGTGGCACGATAAAACACAAATTGTTAATGGAGCAAGTGGCAAAGCTGAAAGAATGCCTGCCACGATCTCAAGTTATTCACACCTTGAGTCATCAGCTTGTTGATATACACGTTGAAGGGAATTCACTGGCTGATGAAGCCACCAAAGCGACAGTGGTAACTGCTGCCATTGGCGCAATCGCTCATTCTCACATGAGAATAGACGGAGATATACTAGTAGCTATCAATGCCGCAAAGAACGGCTCGGCCGTCCTGCCAAAAGGCTTTCCACTCAAATACTCCTGCAAGTTAGATGTGCACAACACACCGTATGCTCAAATTCCAGGAGTGGGGGATAGAGTAATACCAAACAAAGACCGCAGAATACGTTTAATGCTTGCTGCACACAAGGGTCTGGGCTCAGTACATTTAGGAGTCACTGCAACAATTTCATTATTGAAGCAGTGGTACTGGTGGTCGGGATTTCCAAACAAACAAAGGACTATGTCCTGATGTGCGATATTTGCCAACAAATGAAGGATTCCACCGTTCACAGACCACCACAAACACCACTACTGATTTCAGACACTGCGGCCCCTTAAATTCAGATGGGGCTTACAGGTATATCTTGGTGGCAATGGATTCATGCTCTAGATTCCTGTGGGTTTGGCCCCAGTGCTCGGCTGACACTCAAACTTTTATAAAGGATTTGCGAGTCTTCATCGGGACATACGCAATTGGCACGCTACATTCTGACCATCATCCTGTGTTTTGCTCTAGGGCTTACAAGGAAGCCATGGAAAGTATGGGTGTCACCTTGGGGTACTCCTCACCCTCCCGTCCCGAAGGAAATGTGGTAGTGGAGAGGAAAAACCAGGACCTAAAGCAATCCTTAACAGCTAGAGTATTAGGCGCGGGTGGCCGTTGGGTCAATAACCTATATGGGGTCCAGAGAGCACTAAACAATATGCCAAGAAAATCCTTGGGAGGTGGTACCCCTTTTGAAATACTGTTTGGAACAAGAATGTGGGTACCTGATCTCGATTGTGCCAGCACAGTGGCAGATTCAAAACCATTTGAACTGAATGACCGTTTGCCTGTTTTACAGGAACTCATTGAATTCTGAGCAT
This sequence comes from Triturus cristatus, assembly GCF_964204655.1. Lineage (NCBI taxonomy): Eukaryota > Metazoa > Chordata > Amphibia > Caudata > Salamandridae > Triturus > Triturus cristatus. The sequence goes on from NC_140591.1 coordinate 94,733,625, forward strand.
TACAAAGCAACGTTCAAGTCAAACGCACCACCATAGGGGACGTGAAACCAGTTCCGGCAAGACCTGCCTGGGTACCAAAGATTGGGGACCTAGTCAGGGAAAAGATCGTGCACAGAAGATAATTTGGGCCTTCATACAGAACAGCTGTACCTGTCCTAGCGAGAGTGGGAACAAGAACAGTACTACTTCCGCCTCTAGCCAGCAAAAAAGATTTGTCTCCATTGATCTGATCAAACCGCATCATGTGGCTGATTCCCAACAGAAGGCCTCATGGGGTCTTGAGTAGCTGCAGACCTCCTCTAGCTACTATACAGGAAGTTCATATGGAAAGACTAATAACCTTTCAAGATTCCACTTCACAAAGTGAAAGAGTACCAAATATTGGAGCACAAATAATTCCAGTGGAAATTGAAAAGCATCAAGAAGAAACAACAATGCAAGTTGCAATTCAGCTAAAAAATGATGTCTACATTAATGTGCCTTCAAGCAACACATCTGCTGGTTCTACAAAACCTGCGGAGCTACCAAATATAGATCAAACTGTGTCTGGCTACTTCATCAACTTCGATGATTTCTCTTCAGATCCAAGTGAACCTGATCAAACGCCATCCACTTCAAAGGAAGACATATTTCGCCAATTCTATCTCATGCTCAAAAAGACTTACTTAGTGCCACCTTGGTTGAACATTTGATTTACAATAGGGGTAGTATATCTGTTAATTTGGATTGGCACAGTGACTGTCTTTTTTCTGCTTCTGAATGAACATTATCTCCCAGAACGCTCTACAGTACAATCCGTGAACTTTATCCTGAAACCACATACGTCATCACACCGTGAACAAAGAGACTTGGCCCTAATGAACATTACAGCAATTCCAATAGCGGATGGTATTGTTTGGGATAAAGTTTCTTTAACCCCTTCAGTGCCCATGACGAGCTGGACTCGTCATGGGCCGCGGTGGCGCTGTGCCCATGACGAGTCCAGCTCGTCATAGACCCCGCCCGCTAATGCAACGGCCGGCACAGGGCGGGGAAAGGGGCGGGCACTGAAGGGGTTAAAAGATTTCATTACCCCCAGTACACTATCTGATGATTGGGACATTGAGACTGTAACTACTAAGATCACAGATTTAGAACAATCTGCTGCATTTTCTTACAAGGAATTATATGAGGATACAACTGACTACAATACCATGTTTTCTTACCAGCATTATGGTCATCATTTTTTGCATAGAGCAAGTGTACCATGCACTGTTAATGTGTACCACCAATGGGAACATTGCCCGACACCACCCAATACTTTTTTTGCAAAGTGCCTACCTGTAGATTTTGAGCCCTAGCTCTGCTGGCACCTAGGGAAACCTAGCAAACCTATACATTTTTTAAAACAAGACACGCAGAGGAATCCAGGATGGAGTAAACATGCCTGGCTCTCACCTGGTTCTGTTACCCAGAATCCCTTGCAAACCTCAAACGTTGTAAACAAAACAAACTTTACTCACATTTCTGTGGTAGAAAGTTCTGGAATCTGCGTGGGTCCACAAAATTCCACCAACCCCACATTAGCCCAGAGTCTTCTGAGACAAATGGTACCTCACTTGTGTGGGTAGGCCTAGTGCCCGCGACAGGAAATGGCCCAAAATGGCCCAAAATGCAATGTGGACAGACCACATTTTAACAGTGAAAACTGACCCTTTTTTTCCCAAAGTGCCTAGCTGTAGATTTTGAACCCTAGTTCTGCCAGCACCAAGGGAAACCTCACCATGTTCTGTTACCCAGAATCCCTTGCACACCTCAAAATTTGCAAAACAACCATATTTTCCTCACATTTCTGTGGTCGAAAGTTCTGGACTCTCGTGGATCCACAAAACTCTACCTAGCCCGCATTTCCCAAAGTCTTCCGAAAAAAATGGTACCTCAGTTATCTGGGTAGGCCTAATGTCCGCAACAGGAAATGTCCCAAAACGCAACGTGGACACACCACATTTTCACAGTGAAAACGGACCCATTTTGCAAAGTGCCTAGCTGTAGATTCTGTGCCCTAGCTCTGCCGGTACCTAGGGAAACCTAGCAAACCGATACATTTTTGGAAACTAGACACCCAGGGAAATCCAGGATGGGGTCACTTGTCTGTCTCTCACCCGGCTCGGTTACCCAGAATACCTTGCAAACCTCAAACTTTGTAAACAAAACAAACTTTACTCACATTTCTGTTTTGGAAAGATCTGGAATCTGCATGGATCCACAAAATTCCACCCACCGCCCATTCCCCATAGTCTTCCGATAAAATGGCACCTCACTTGAGTGGGTAGGCCTAGTGTCCGCAACAGGAAATGGCCCAAAACGCAACGTGGACACACCACATTTTCACAGTGAAAACGGACCCTTTATTTGCAAACTGCCTAGCTGTAGATTTTTAACCCTAGCTCTGCCGGCACCAAGGAAAACCCAGCAAACCTATACATTTTTTAAAACTATACACCCAGGGGAATCCAGGATGGGGTGACTTGCCTGGCTCTGACCATGTTCTGTTACCCAGAATCCCTTGCAAATCTCAACATTTGTACAAAAAAACAGATTTTCCTCACATTTCTGTGGTGGAAAGTTCTGGAATCTGCGTGGATCCACAAAATTCCACCAACCCCACATTCCCCAGAGTCTTCTGAGACAAATGGTACCTCACTTGTGTGGGTAGGCCTAGTGCCCGTGACAGGAAACGGCCCAAAATGCAATGTGGACACACCACATTTTAACAGTGAAAACTGACCCTTTTTTTCCCAAAGTGCCTAGCTGTAGATTTTGAACCCTAGTTCTGCCAGCACCAAGGGAAACCTAGCAAACCTATATATTTGTGAAAACAAACCACCCAAGGGAATCCAGGATGGGGTGACTTGCCTGGCTCTCACCATCTTCTGTTACCCAGAATCCCTTGCAAACCTCAAAATTTGCAAAAAAAAACATATTTTCCTCACATTTCTGTGGTCGAAAGTTCTGGACTCTCGTGGATCCACAAAATTCTACCTAGCCCGCATTTCCCAAAGTCTTCCAAAAAAAATGGTACCTCAGTTGTCTGGGTAGGCCTAGTGTCCGCAGCAGGAAATGGCCCAAAACGCAACGTGGACACACCACATTTTCACAGTGAAAACGGACCCTTTATTTGCAAACTGCCTAGCTGTAGATTTTTAACCCTAGCTCTGCCGGCACCAAGGAAAACCCAGCAAACCTATACATTTTTTAAAACTATACACCCAGGGAAATCCAGGATGGGGTGACTTGTCTGGCTCTCACCATGTTCCGTTACCCAGAATCCCTTGCAAACCTCATAATGTGTACAAAAAAACAGATTTTCCTCACATTTCTGTGGTGGAAAGTTCTGGAATCTGCGTGGATCCACAAATTCCCTACCACCCAGCGTTTCCCCAGGTCTCCCAATAAAAATGGTACCTTGCTCGCGTGGGTGGGTCAAGTACCCGCGACAGGCAAGGGCCCAAAACGTATTGAGGAGACATCAAAATTTCCTATCACAAAATAACCTGGTTTTGCAACGGGGTCACCTGGGTTTTTTGTACCCGGGCTCGGTGTCCATCTTGGGAAACTACCAAACCCACACATTTCTGAAAACTAGATAAGCTGGGGAGTCCAGCGAGGTATGGCTTGCATGGATCCCCCAACGTTTTCCTACCAAAAATCCCCTGCAAACCTCAAAATTAACCGAAAAAACCAAATTTTCTAAAAACCTTTGTGTGGAATCATCGTGCCGGCACAAATGTCCTACCCCACAGCGTTCCCCTCAATCTTCTGAGTAAAATGATACCTCTCAGGTGTGGGTGTCCAAAGCAGAATTTACCAAAAACTTATTTTTTTTTAATGTAGTGCTTAGAATTCTCAGTACTATACCCTTAATCCGTATGTTTTTGGCTCTTCCCAGTCACAGGCCCTTGCCCCACCCACACAAGTGAGGTATCATTTTACTCAGGAGACTGAGGGAAACTCTATGGCATAGGACAGTTGTGCCGGCACAGTGATTCCACACAAAAATATGTGGAAAATGTGGTTTTTTTCAGCTAATTTTGAGGTTTTCAAGAGATTCTGGGTAGGAAAACATTGGTGGATCAACGAAAGCCATAACTCGCTAAACTCCCCTGGGTGTCTAGTTTTCAGAAATGTGTGGGTTTGGTAGTTTCCCAAGATGGCCCACGAGCCCGGGGCCAAAAACCCACGTGACCCCCCTGGCAAAACCAGGTTCTTTTGTGATAGATAAATTTGATGGCTCCTCAATAAGTTTTGGGCCCTTGCCTGTCGCGGGTACTTGACACAACCACACGAATGATGTACCATTGTTTTTGGGAGTCCTGGGGGAATGCTGGGTGATAGGAAATTTGTGGATCCAAGCAGATTCCAGAACTTTCCATCACAGAGATGTGAGAAAATGTGTGTTTTTTTACAAAATGTGAGGTTTGCAAGGGATTCTGGGTAACAGAACCTGGTGAGACCTAGACAAGTCACCCCAACCTTAATTCCAAATTGGGGTCTAGTTTTGACAAATGTATAGGTTTCCTAGGTTTCGCTAGGTGCTGGCAGAGCTAGGGTTCAAAATCTACAGCTAGGCACTTTGCAAAAAAAGGGTCAGTTTTCACTGTGAAAATGTAGTGTGTCCACATTGCGTTTTGGGCCGTTTCCTGTTGCGTGCACTAGGCCTACCTACACAAGTGAGGTACAATTTTTCTCAGAAGACTTTGGGAATTACGGGGTGAGTAGAATTTTGTGGATCCACACAGATTCCAGAATTTTCCACCACAGAAATTTGAGGAAAATGTGTTTTCTTTTTACAAAGTTTAAGGTTTGCAAGGGATTCTGGGTAACAGAATCTGGTGAGAGGTACACAAGTCACCAAATCCTGGATTCCCTGGGTGTCTAGTTTTAAAATATGTATAGGTTTGCTAGGTTTCCCTAGGTGCCGGCAGAGCTAGGATTCAGATTCTACTGCTAGTCACTTTGCAAAAAAAGGGTCTCTTTTCACTGTAAAAATGTGGTGTGTCCACGTTGTGTTTTGGGACGTTTCCTGTCGCAGGCACTAGGCCTACCCACACAAGTGAGGTACCATTTTATCGGAAGACTTTGGGGAATGCGCGGTGGTTGGAATTTTGTGGATCCACGCAGATCCCAGAACTTTCCATCTAAGAAATGTGAGGAAAATGTTTTTTTTTAAAACTAAGTTTGAGGGTTGCAAGGGATTCCTGGTAACAGAACTTGGTGAGAGGTACACAAGTCACACCATACTGGATTCCCCTTGGTGTCTAGTTTTCAAAAATGTACAATTTGCTAGGTTTCCCTATGTGCCGGCTGCTCTAGGGACCAAACACCACAGGTAGGCACATTGCTAAATACAAGTCTGTGCCTAGTGGGCTTTCTGACGCCCTGGAGGGGTAATGGGGTGGGGGGTTGCCCCGATATGCCCCCAAGGGGGAAAGAAAGACTGTGGCTATGTGTTTGGGGGGTGGGGTATTGGCAGCCCCCACCCCATGCATAAAAAAGCCTAGTGGGCTCTCTGATGCCCCCTGGGGGGCAGATCAGGGGCTACTGCCCCATCTGTCTTCTGAGGGGGCAGAAAGACGGTGGCATTTTTGGGGGCATGGTGGGGGCATTGGCATGCCCATTCTGGGCAGCCCACACCCTTGAATTAAAAAAAATATATATTTGTGGCAATTTTTTTTGGGGTGAGGGCACTGGCATGCCCATTCTGGACAGCCTCCACCCCTACATATACAAACAAGAACCCCTAGTGCCTTGTGGGCTCTCTGCCCCCCCCCCCAGGGGGAGCAGATCAGGGGCTACTTCCCCATCTGTTTCCTGGGAGGGCAGAAAGACAGTGGCATTTGTTTTTTTTTTGGGGGGGGGCCTTGGCATGCCCCCATCTCAAACTTTGGAAAAAGAAAAATCCCTGGTACCTAGTGGCCTTTCTGCCCCCCCATTGCCCCATCTGGCTTCCGGGGAAGCAGAAAGACTGTACCATTTTTTTGGGATGGGGGCATTGCCATTCCCATTCTGGGCAGCGCCCACACTTACATATAGAAAAACTCAAAAAATAATTGGTGCCTAGTGGGCTTTCAGCCCCCCCCCCCCGGGGGGCAGATCAGGTGCTATTGTCCTCCTGGGGTGATCCCCAAGCAGGGATCCACTAGGGAAGGGTACCATTGGAAAGGGGAGATTCTCCCCTTTCCAACGATACCTCTCCCATGTGCTTCGGTGCTCCGGTGGGCTGAGATAGCCCCACAAGCACCAAAACTGTGGAACTGAAACTAAGTTTCAATTTCGATTTCATTGTAATGACAACAGCGTGCCATGTGCGCACTCATCATTGCAATGAAAACCCCTAACAGGCCTTGGGAGGTTGGGGAAGCTCTTCACCACCTCCCAAGGCAAAAACAAAATGAAATCCCTCTGCTGCAGCAGAGGGATTTTCGGTGCCTGTACTCATGATGGAATTGTTCCATCATGAGCATACTTGAACTTGTGCTCATGAACGAACCATTCCGTCAAGATCATTGAAAGGGTTAAAAAAGAAGAACAATTAATTACAAACAAACAACTAGGTCCCTAGTGAAAATACAGGCCACCGACCACAATACATTTTTAAAAAATGATAAAAAGTACAAAAACATGTTGGTGCAATGCCCCAATCAAACTGACAACACCAATTTTCAAACTTACTTGTGAAATCTCTCATTCAAAAGTCCTCAAATCCAATGATATATGATGCAGCAGACACAAAGAGGGGTCCTTCCAGCTCCAAATCCAAATGAAAAGTGAACAGGAGCTGGACAAAGCACTGGGAGGAGCCTATTGGACAGGAACAGGAAGTTGGAGACTCTGGGGCACTTCCTTCCACTTAAAAAAAAGAAAAAAAAGAAAAAAAAGAAAAAGGAATCCTTGCACAAAAAGTACATCCAAATGTCAATCTGAGGAGTTTTTTTTAATCCAAATCATCATTTCGAGATGGTTTTGATGCTGCTTGAGAGAGATTCTTCTCCAGATTGCAAATTCTGCATGTTCGGGATCGCGATCTTCACAAAACTTCCGCCTGAAGTCCGATGGCGCGCCCAAATGACGTGTTTGCGATTGCACACTCTCGCGGGACCGTGCGGCCGGATCGGAAATCTCGTCGGTGATCGCAGGCACCTGGTAAGTCGCTCCCGCATGTGCGAAAAAGGCATTTTGGGGGCGCGAACACAAAAAATCTCCACTCCGGTGTGGAGCGTTGAGTTTTTGGCAACTCCACGTTCTACGCGAAACACGGAGTTGCCAAAAATCAACAAACTCTGCAAGTGGAACGGAGTTTTACACCCAGGGTTAGTCTTGATTTGAAACAACCAAATTCAGTTTCATTCAGTATCAAGTTTTTTAGGGCACTCAGTCTTATTTGGTGAGGAAGTGCAAAAGTAAGAAGAAGGCTCATATCATGTTCAAGAAACCCCACCAGAACCTCCACTATCAGTCCAAGGATATTTCCGTTCCCCCTCGATGTCATTAGTAGCAGAGTATATCGACTTAGATGACGAGTACCTCGGACAAGGCACCCTTGTTCTTCTTGAACTTCTCAGATGAGACCCTTCACCTTTGTTTTCACTATGCGCAGACTCAGGTGTTTTAGCTATGGGTTCCAGTGCCTTTTTAGGTGGCAACTTCAGACTTTTTCTTGAAGTACTCTTTGGCCAGCTTTCCTTCACTTCTACCCGCTGTCCCACGGCACTAGTTCCTTCATCGGGATATGAATCTGGCACATTCACCACTTCTACATCAGCTTCTTCCAAGCCATTTTCAACTTCTTCTTCTCCAAGATCCCCCTCGGATTGCTCTAGTGCTGCTTCAGACTCTGTGTGTTTCTGCACAGCTTGACTGACCCTCTCCCGTAGCCTTTCGACCACTGCTGGTGCTTCTTCTGGAAGAGGAGCTGTTTCTTCATGGGGACACGGATCTTGATGGGTGGGGGACGTGTAAACTTAGTTAGGAACCCCACTGCACTTCACAGCTATTGTTGTCAATTATATCACCTGGAACAGACCACACCAACAGGGCCCAAGACTGTTCTTTGTCACATGTTTCTTAATGTGCACCCAATCACCGGGGCTCAAGTCGTGACAGAGATCTTGATGTGGCGGTGCTATTGTCGCTTCAACCTAGTGAGACAAAGAACAAACCACGTTAGCCAATGCTTTACAATAGTCGAGCACCAAATCATCCAACATGTTCTCAAGCATGTTGGCAGGCACAGCAGGCAATCGCATTTCTCGATCCCATGAGAATCTCGTGGGGCGACAAGCCAGTTCTTCTATCAGGAACACTGCATAGACTCATCACCACAAGAGGCAAAGCACCAGGCCATTCCAGAAATGTCGAAGCACACACTTTAGCCAACCTCAATTTCAAAGTGCTATTAATCTGTTCCACGATTCCTGAAGCCTCTGGCCAAAACCTGCAATGCAGTCTCTGCTTCACTTGCAAAGCTGCGCACAACACTTTTAGAATCTTATTATTAAAAAGTGCTCCCTGGTCTGACTCTAATGTAGTTGGAAATCTGAACCTCTGGATAAGCTCCCTCAGCAACAGCTTAGCTAATGTGAAACTATCACATCTCCTAGTCAGATAGGCTTTCACCCACAAGCGGCCCTCCTGACCTTCACCTGCTGCCCCCAGCTGAATGACTCCACTAGACTGCTGTTTACTTCAGAAAGCACTAACATTAAAAAGTAAGGTAAATAAACGGGAAAGCGTTTATTTACAGGCTAACTGAAGTAAATAAAACAAGCAAATAAGCTCCCCTGCAAAATTTAACTTTAGGAACGCATTAATATTTGAATACATCTAGCAACTAACGTGTAAAAATATGGCACAGTCTCTTCAAAATTCAAAAAATGTATTTCATTGACACGGAGAAGTGTTACACATTAGTACATCAGAATAGGTAAGTGATTTTAGAAGTATTTTATTTAAAACAGATCGTTTTAAAAAATGAGTGCAGAAATATTCATGTCTCCTCACACCCTGACAACAATGCCAATATTGAACTTAGAGGCAAGTCAGTTGCCACGTGGAACCCTCTGTGTGGTCAGGGTGGCAAGTATACATGGACAACATTATAGTTCATTAAATACAACACAAGAGGTCTATGCAGCATATATCCTGAACTCATGTATTTCGAGGTGCTCTTATTTGCCACAATAAAGAAAAGGAGGTCAAGTGTAATTAGGCGTTTACCGAGGATCAAACAGTTAGTTCAAGTGGGGAAGCCGGTATAGATCCAGATTTTCAAGTTACTTCCTTTTTACACTTTCATCTCCCAAGGTAGCATTAGCAAGCAGAAAGGCTTACTGTAGGAGAGTAGGATCTGCACTTATGTTGCCCCCACTTTTTTTCTGATGTATACACTGGTTTCTGGCTATAGTCTGGCTGGGTCCCTGCTAATCAGGGCCCCAGTCTCTCTGTTCTCTCTAAACGACTTGGTGTGCATATTAGATGCACTAGTGATTGGATACTGTGGTACCTTATGAGCCCCTAGTATATGGTACCTTAGGTACCTAGGGCATAGGCACTTCACAGGCCTACCAGGGGCTGAAGCATTTATTATGCCACCCCTGGGAGGCAGACTCAATCTGACACCACAGGCCTGCTACTGCAGCCTGTGTGAGGTAGTGTTAGCACTCCTCACTGAGATATAGGTTTCTATATCTCACCATACACACACATATAAACCTATCAGTCACCCCTATGGCAGGCCCTATCAATCCTGAGGGCAGGGTGCTTGGTTTACAATTTGAGGGGGTGCCTCTGCATGAGCAGGGCCCCTCTGCAGCTACCAGAGTCTATTCGCTATGGCTGTTTGTGGATGCGGTTAAACCATATTCTCTTAAGTGCATTATAATGCTAACTTTGGAATGACTGCATCAAAACATGTTGTGTTTGGTGTCAAATAACTTGGAATCCTACCCCCACATCAGTCCATGATGTGGGAGCATGATCCCACCCTTCTAGAGGGGACGACATGTACCCACTGTAGTAAAACGACAGAAATCCTATAGAGCCCTGGCATTACAAATTGGATGCCACCAACACAGACACTGGGCTGCCCTCCTGCTGCTGACTGAAACTCGCAGTGGAGGAGGCCCAACAAAAGGCATCCTGTCACAGGGAGGTGTCACCACCTTCCAGACAGGATTTGGTGTATTGGAGCTGGGTGGGTGCACTCCTAGAGTGCTTTGAAGTCCTGCACTGGGGGAGCAGTAGGCTCCTCTGTGCATATGCCAGCTCAAACCGGTTCAGGGGCTACCTGTCCCTGCTCTGGCGCGAAACTGGACAAAGGGAAGTGGGTGTAACCACCCCCTACACTGACCCTCCCAGAGGAGTGGTCATAGAGCTAGTCCCTCCCCTATCTTCAGGATAAGATAGGAAACCTTGCCATTGCAAAGCAGATAACCCTGGACGACACTTTACAAGAAGAATCCTGGCCCTTCGACATTCCACTACCTTTGGAAGACTGAAATATCTCCCTTGGAGTCAAGGAGTGACTCCCCTGCTTGGCAGGCACCAAAAAACTCACATCAACGGTCGCAAACATTCCCACTCCCGCCGAAGTCCGAAGTCTCTGCAGCCTTGGAAATAGATTTCCTGACTTTTCATCTGCCATTGTGAGTCCCCAGCAAAGCTGAGGTGAGTGAACCCCACGAGTGACGAGGAACAGCAATACCCGGGTACCGTGCACTATTGTCGCGTGCAACCCCTTCACGACATTCTATGAACTTATGCTTTGGATAATTTGTGGCCCAAGGCTCCAGCAGGTTTTGTAGTGAAAATCAGAGGCCTACCCCATCCCGAGTGACCGTGGGCTTATGTGAAGCATTTCCTGAAGAGGCGTCTTTGCAATCCCTTGCCTATTGGCTTGTGGGTCACCCGAAGACTTTCTTATCAACTCAAAGAGCTCCCCTGGTTGCTCTAGGCCTGCCCTCACTTACCTTTGCTGGGTGAGTCCCTCAGACCTTGCTGGTCTGCACCATCGACTTTCTTCACTCGACACAAGACTTGCAGTTGTCAAGGCTTGTTGGCTCCAACCCGGTTGTCAATGCCGCAGTCAGCTGCAGACGTTGTGGGACACTCCGAATCCAGCTGCTGGTCATCATCGATCCCTCCTGGACCTCGTGAGCGAAGAGTCAAAACACCATCGATGACCTGAAATCACCCAACATCTGTGGTTATCCATCTTCCTGGCCACCGGTCACTGGCAAGTGACTTTGAACACTGTCCCTTCAATTTTCAGGTCATCTGCATCTCGAATCCACCCTTGGATTTCACTGGACACTTCTTCAGTCAACGCAAGCAGCAAGTCTTCTTTGGTCTCCATAGAAAACAGCGACGCGACCCGACACCAAAAGACACCTATGCACCCGGCTTCCCTGGGTAAGGTAACTCGTGCACTCCGGTGCCCTAGTGTGTGTTGGCCCTCGAAATACTTACCTTGTAAGTGGCTTGCTTGTAGACTTCCTCGAAGTACCCTAAACCTTTAAAAATCAAACCGCGACTTGCTCCAATATAATCAATAGGGAACCCGCGGCTGTGTTTACACACTACATGTGTCTCCCGTGGGTCGATTACTTACCTGCTTTCACTGCAGTAGTGAAACCCCAGCGATTCTACAGGCCCTAGGCCTTGTCATTTTGCAAGTCGACTTTCTTATACCATTTTTTTAGTATATGGTCCGGTACGCCCCTAGGGCTCCAGACATATTTATGCTTAACTTATTGAGAAACGTTGAATTTTGAATGTGTATCTGGCTTCTAATCTCATAAAGAGATTAGTAGAGTGTGTCTAGAAATAAATACATATATATTTGATATATATACCTGTGTGGTGTCCTTTCATTTGGTAATTCAAGAGATTATAAGGTTAAACAAGCTGCTTTACATTCCTCTGAGACTTAGCCTGAAGGCTGCTCTCCACAGCTACCACTAGGATAGCTTTCTTTAAAAGGTTGTCTTAAACCTATCTACCATAAGAGTCGAATTGGACTGGTGCAAGGTGGCCACTATAACTAGTGACCAGCATATGCCAGGCCAACTTCTCACACTTACCCACAGTGGGGTAGAGGGAAATTAGTTCGGATACAGCATAACATAGTATTGTCAAATGTATGACTCTATCGAGACTAGAGACTTAATTTAGAGGGCAGTAAGTAAAGAAACCTTTAAAATAATTCCATGACTCACTGACCACACAATGTATGTGATTCACTTCCCCTACGCCCACCTAAACTCCCTACAAACCCACTCCCAACATGCTGCCATTAATGCAGCCCTAAGGCATGCCACAGACCATAGTTTTTGGCTCCTGTGGAAATGTTTGTGAGTACCCATGTGTTCAAAAGTCCTCCTGATCTCCCTATATGACTCAACGTAACAACAGTTCTCTTTTCCACAATCATTTGCTGGCATGTTACGTACCTATGACACAGTGCCTCAGCAATTACTCAAAATTTCAGGTTAAACCAAGTTTGCCTAAACAGTCTTACCATTGCATAGAGAGATGAGAAAGCATCGTGATGGGTCATCCTTTATCTGTTTACCTGCCTCATTCTGTAACAATACTGTTGACAAGAAATCGTACACAACATTTAACAAACAACATACTTACAAGATATGAGCAAGTGATCTTGGCAGCTGACAACATGCCTCTGAAACGTTGTTCCGTACTCAAACCTGCTAGCCTTTTATCGTTGCCTGATTGTGAGAGGAATGACAATGACGAAAATGAAGAACATGACTGTCTCAATGTCACTGTCCTATGCAGCAAACCCCATCCTGGCATTGTCGATGAGCCATTACCTGAATCTGACAAATCCATTTTGTGGATGGCTCATGCTTAAGAGACAATAAAGAAAATTTAAGATCATCCTTTGCTGTTTGTGCAGTTTCAGGATTGGTGGAAGCTGCTTGTATCCAAGGAGTATTCTCTGAAAAAGTGACTGAGTTGTTTACCATAGCATATCCATGCTTTGTTTCAGACCAGCTGAGAGTGACAATATTCACTAATAGTCGGTATGGTTTTGGTGTTGTTCACAATTTCGGGCCGTTATGGTCTCAGAGAGTTTTCATGACTCATCGGGGTCTCCTATTAAGAATGAGGAGGTTGTGAGAAAACTGCTGGAAGCATTGCAGTTGCCAGGAGAAGTTGCAGTTGTCAAATGTTCCGCTCATTGTAAGGGGAATGATTTTGTCACCTTACGGAATAGGTATTCAGACGAAGTTGAACGTTACTGTGCACTAACCGCTTGTACTTTCAATGGAGATTTCTCGAATGAAACCCAGATAAAACCAATTTCAACCTGTTGATGTTAGTTGCTGACACATGGGAGGAGGTGAAACGATTGAAAGAAGAGGTCTCTGAGGAGGAGCAAATTGGTTGGATTAGAGCAGCATGTGTGAAAAGGGACTATGACATTTGGGTTTCGAGTGATGGAATACCAGTATTGCCAATACTTTGTTACACCTGACGGCATGACAGATCCATGGATCTACACATGTAGGAAGGGAATGCACTAGGCACTTCTCATAGTGAGTAGGCTTCCATTCCCATGCCCTTTTCTCGCGAAGGAAGTGGCTCTCCTGATGTCTTTTTATAGACCTTCTTTTTTGACCATCTGTCTTCCTATTTATCTAGCATGCTCTAGACTCAAACGCCTGCGATTAATTCTCAAATGTGTGTTTTTAATCCAAGTATTTTCTTCTCTTCTATAGCGCAATCACTATATGCAAGTCTGTGGCTCTATTGCAAAGCCTTTCTTTCATCTAAGTCAATGTCATACCTTTGTGCCAATTCAGAAAACTTCTCATGAGCCTGTCTTGCCTTTCCAGTAACGTCTTTAGCTATGAACATCAATTCATTGGGCTGGTATGTCTCGATTTGATTAAAATCTCAATTACCACTTATGATTTCATCCCATTCAGCTTTTAATTTAACCACATCGAGCAGATCTACTTTCACAGCTGATTTTATGGTTCCCTGACTTGGTTCGGTACTCTGACTCTCCTTGGTATTATTGTATTCTTTCAACCGCGTCTCTCAATCTAGGACATCAAATATGCGATGACTCTCAGGGGTCTTCTGTGTACTAGTGGTTTCTTGAGGTGTACTATTATGTACTCTGAAGAGTGTTTCCCATACAGGCGAATCCAGACCTGTAAATCCAAGAAAAGACCTTAGGTTTCTAGTCAGTCTGGACTGCAAAGGGATCTGCGGAAGATGCACCAGGGGTACTCGACAGTTACTGGAGTCAATCGAACAAATCTTATATTAGAACTCTCTGTTCAAGCTTGTGGTGTGTCCCCCTCTGTAACTACAGCTATTCTCTGACATTCATTTCCAACTGACTTTGGATCATAAACGGGGACAAAATGACCAATAGTAATGTAAGAGCATCCAGACTGTTTGATACAGGATTGGGATTGTAATGTCCTGAAGCTTCTGGTGCACATGTCCTCACTTCCTCCCTTACCACAGTCTGCATCATCTCTGTTGATATAGTACCCACAACACCAGGGTCAGGAGCCACAGGTGCTGAAGCAGTTACAGAATTATTGGCCACATCCTTACTTTCCCCACTTCCAATGGGTGACTTGCTATTCAGAGGTGGAGATTCTGCTATCAATCCGTCCAACAGGCTATCACTGGCATTGCTATCCCTGTGCTCATGCCTTTCCCTACTTACGCCTTTTTCTCCCTTTTCTTTCAGAATCACTTCATTCGCTCATCAATGCAGGGTATAATTTCGCTCCCTCAATCATGTCTACTCTCCATCTCTTTTGCTTTTCATCCCATTGTGCATCTTGGTAAGCATGCATTGCTTTGTTCATTTTCCCCTTATATTGATCTGTTTCGCATGTCTTGCACCCATCCATACATCAAGTGCTTCAAATTGGGTAGGTCTAGGTAATGGCTTCAGCCCAAACAAGTTTCTCCTCAAATGATTAATTATTCTCAAATTGAATGTACCATAGCGTGGAAATGCTAATGCACCCTCTTTCTCTGGGATTTTGTGCCAATTTGTAAGACAAATCATAGTGTGAAGCCCTACATTCATCACCATATAATGAGCTGGCATATCCTCTGGTGGCGCTTCTTCGCCCGTCCTAGTAGGAAGACCCACATCTCCTCTACTCATATCCCTGATTGCTTTAAAGCAGCTCATTTCCCTCTTTGTTTAGAAAAATCTACAGTACAATTTCAAAATCAAGAAATGTCATGTTTTGCAGCGATTTAACCTTCCACAACAATACAATATCAAATGATGACTACAACCAATCCCAGAGCGGTGTTACACCAACCGACCTATCCCAGCGTGGCACACATTTCCGTCACTCTCTGTCTCCTCTGCCGTGCTCCCTGCTCCTCACAGCAGCTCACCCTCCTTCAAAGTCTCTCCATACACAATCACTCACTCACACATTCACTTCAATTATAAAGAACAGTTGTCTGTTTTCCTGAAAGAATCAATGGAATGCTCTCACCCAAAGAACACACACACACACATTCGTAATAAAACCTCGACCGGAAGAGATTCACCTGAATCAGTATGTTATGTTATGTTAACAATGCTTTGTAGAGCGCTCGTTCACCGAATGGTTTCTTGGCGCTAAAGAGGCTAGGGGATCACCAGCCCGAGGCAGATCATTTATAGGCAAATGTGAATAACCATGTTTTTAGTGATTTCCTGAAAATGAGCAGGTTCGTGCTCAGTCTAATTTCCAAAGAGATGGAATTCCATCGTCGAGGGGCTAGGGTCGCGAACCTGTATCCCCCTTGATGCTTCAGCTTAAAGGTCGGCACTGTGAGGAGAGGATTACCATACTATTCACAATTGTCCCATTCACACAAAGTTCCCTGTCTCAATTGGGCCGTCAACAACGTCTCACAACAAACTCCCCAAAAACTCAGCAGAAAAATGCAACATGGTGTCTTCTGCTTCTTATAATATACCCCAGGATCTTAGGCCTCGTCGGACCCAATAATAACTTCGTCAACTTATCTCCACATTCACACAACTCTCACATCATCTCTGCCGGACATCAAACAACCAACTTTTCCACCATAATCTAATCATGATCCTCACACACACAACCATATAAATACTCACTACTCCTGTGCTGCAGTTTCAACGCATGCCACCAGAACTCCGTCTGTTCTCCAATTCTCGATCTTGGGCTCTAAACTAGGGATTCTGGGGTCAAGATTTAGGCTGTTCTCGGTTAAGTTCTAGGGGGCAGATTTACAAGAAAGTGCGGAACTCAAATCATTTGGCTGCGCCACACTGATTCACTTTCAAAGCACAGGGATGCAACATATTTACAACAATATGTTGCATCTCTGTGCTTTCCCCTGCGCTGGCGCACAAACTGCATCCATGCGCCGGTGCAGGCACCCTTGCACCATGGTCCAAGGATGCCTGAATCATGGGGAGATTGTTTTTGTGAGACCGGCCTCACGGCGTTGCCCTCTCCATCATCCAGCCCACCTGCAACCACCCTCAAGACACGACATCTCCGACTCCGGCTGCCCCAGCCACCCCCGATCCGTGGGCCGGCCAGAGGCCTGACAGACTCAACACCCTACCACGCATGTCCAACCGAGGGAGCGGGAACCCTCGAGCCAGACCCAGAGGCGCCAGCCCAGTCACACCTCGGGTCGCCTTCCCCGGGAGGACTCGATCGGCCACCAGGCCCCTGGGGAGCAGGCGCCTCCCCCGCCAAGCGTCTGGGGTCCCTCCCAGACCCACCTGAAAAGACCAAGGAAGTGAGCGGCAGGAAATCCCGCCGAACCCCCTCCGACACCCCAGTCCCCCCTCTGCGAGCACTCCCGACTTCAAAGAACCAGCGGAGTATAACAAGGGGTGCCGGAGAAACGAGTGCAGAGAAGACCTGGAACCATCCGAGCCTGCAGACGCTGTCGCGGCTCCTGAATGCTGAAGTCACCTGGGCCTGCTGAGTGACTCGCGGCCTCTTGCTATTGAACCATCTGAGCCCTGCAGACGAGGTCGCGGCTCCCGAACACTGAACCACCTAGGCCTGCTGAGTGACTCGCGGCCCCCAGCTATTGAACCATCTGAGCCCTGCTGACGGAATCGCGGCTCCCGAACTCCGACCACCTGTGCCTGCTGAGAGACTCGCGGCGCTCCCCTTGAGGACGACTCGGTAAGAGATCGCCCAGAGACACGACACCCTCCAGCTCGAGGATTGTGAGCTTTCCGCAGGGTATTTCGCAGAGACACTATCTTGAAAGACTGTCCCGCTACCCCCATTCCCCACGACTGATTTGTGGTACGTTGTGCCACTGCTGTACTACTTGCCTCTTGGATCATAAAGATCCCTTGAAATCATCGATAAAAGAACCTATCGTCCTACAAAGAATACGTGTGGTGTCACTCTGTTCGTAGTGTATCTCAGGGTGTGCGCGCCTGGTTCGGCCTACTTGGGAGAGGTGGGTCAAAGGGGTGGGCAAGACGTGTATCGAACCCCCCTCCGGCGAACGCCTTTCCAACAGTTTTTGTTCAGGAAGGGTTCCCTTGCTGCACTTAAACATTCTGAAATACCGTTTTTCAACTTCTATGTGTGCTGCATTAGCACACATAGAAGTTGAAAAACGTAATTGTTTCAATGATAGTTTATGTGCAGGAAGAGACCCTTTCCTGTATTTGTATATAAACAATCATTAGAGGTGATTACCTCTTTCTATGTGTGCTGCAGAATGAAGCATGCATAGAAATAGGAAAAGAAAACGAGGAGAAATTAATACATTTCTCTTCGTTGCGCCTCCCTACTCCTCCCCTGGGGAGGTGTAGCATTCACACGTATTTCCAGATTTACGATTCCTCGTAAATCTGGAAATGTGTCTGGATCCATGTGTGTTGCGTGGGAACACCCACAGCAACACCAATGGAACACCCCTGTCTCGCAAAGTGCTGCGTGCAAAGGGGCCATATTTATAAGGACAGGAAAAGTCACGCAGGGTGGCTTTTCCTGTCCGTGTAAATATGGAGCAGTTAAATGCGCCACCGGTACGACACAAAAAGTGACGCACCGGTGGCGCACGGGGCTTGTAAATCTGCCCCTATATCTTTTTCTACTTCAAGTGCACAACCATCCTACTCTGCTACCAACTGAATACTAGGCCTGGGCGGTAAATTCCGTTCCGCTCGAAGAATTTGTGGAATTTGGGTAATTTTACATCACGCGGAGAACGCGGAATTGCCTAACATTTTCAGTTCAGCGGCTTCGCGGAATTTTTTGCTTGCTCGTGTTTTCAAAATGCGTGTTCGCGAGATATTTCCCCCGAGCACGCAAACAGCGTTCGCGAACAGGAAAAAAGCATCGCGAACAAATAATCCCACGTGTTCATGGAATTTCTATGTGCTCACAGAGATTTTTTTACCGTTTCGCGAAGCTTTGCATAGCTCGACTACGCAAATTACGGCCACCCCTAATCACAATGTACCAGGAGTATGGACTGTATGTAGGCAAGGAGAAGTTGAAGGCACCTAGGAAGAACAACATTCACTGGTCTGGGTGTGGCATCACAGACATCACACAACACCTACCATCAAGATAATCCAACATGCACACATCACTATGGGCAACAAGTGTCAACATACACATCCTGTAGATGTTCCTAAATGACCTGTCCCAGAAACATTGCCAGCCACCACTGAGTCTACAACCGGCTGCTGTCACAAATCTCACATACCCCTTCCCAACAACAGCAACAGCATCAGACAATGGGTACGTTGTACATTGTCACCTACCTTCAAGTGAAGTAGCGGGTGATGAGCTGTTCACGCAGGTCAACACCTTCCTCCTCTCCACTGTCCTCATCACTGGACACGGGTTGGTTTGCAGGCGGGTGCCTTGGGTCCTCATCATCATCTAGGAGCAGGGGAATCTCCTTGCGAATGGCTAGGTTGTGGAGCATGCAGCATGCCACTACAATCTGACACACCTTCCCGGGAGAGTACTCCAGTGCACCTCCGGTCTTGTCCAGGCAGCGGAAACGTGACTTAAGTAGACCAAAAGTACGCTCCACCACACGACGTGTCCTCCCATGTGCATCATTGTAGCGGACTTCAGCCGGGGTCCTGGGATTCCGCAGTGGGCTCAGCAACCAGGGACGGTTGGGATATGCAGAGTCACCTCGGTATGACAAACACAAAAAAACATTGCAATGTCGCTGAGGCAGAGGGCAGCAGGTCACACACCCAGCACGCCATTCGACTAGCCATACTCACCCACAATCCATGCATGCTTGGGAAGCAGATTAGTTATCAGCTGGGGTATAATGCTGTTCCGCAGGATGTAGGAGTCATGGGCTGAGCCTGGGAATTTGGCACACACGTGTGAGATGATCATATCTGCCAGGCACACTACTTGCACATTTATGGAGTGGTAATGTTTACAATTCCTGTAGATGTGCTCACGTGCCTGTGGTGGCACACGCCCAACACGGGTGCAATCAATGGCACCAACAACATGGGGAATGTGTTCAAGGGGATAGAAATCTCCCTTCATAGCTACCAATTCAGGGCCCCGGGGAAATGGATATATCTGTCCTTGTAGATCATCATGGCGGACAGAACATCACGCAGCACCATGCTGAACATAGGTTGTGACATCCCACCTGCGCTGGCCACCGTGTGCTGGAACGATCTAGTGGCAAAAAAATGCAGGGCCGCCATCACCTTATAAGTTGGGGAGAATGCTGTTGGATATGTTCTGCGAGCCTGCAGGTGGGGCTCCAACATATCACAAAGGGTTTTTAGGGTGGCTCTATCCAGGCGGCATTTCCGGATGATCGCCTCATCCTCCATGTCCTCCAGCACTGTCAAGTGACGAAACAGATTTGGTCTCCTCCTAGTTGAGATGAAAGTGGACACATGTCAATGCAATACATCATGAGATGGGCACAGCATCTCACGTTCTGAATGACACAACGCCAACAATGACTGTCATCAAAATTGAGTTACAGACCAGCTTACATGTAGGGACACCTTCAGCTACACAAATGGCACACCTGTCAACTTACACAAAACAAGTACCTCAAACACCACCTCGGTCAATGTAAATGCACATAGGGATATTGCCACATTTACCATGGGCACGCCTGGTAGTATAGCATCCAGCATATGTGTAACAAATCAACCCCACTGTCTCATACCTAGCTGCTGTACCTGACACACCTTTATGCGTCATTTGAACCTGGCACACATCCACAACACAATGACCACAGTTAGAGCAGAAATGACGATTGTGTGCATGATCAGACACAAGAGGACATGCAAAAAAGAACATCATTCAGTGAGATGAACATTGCAGTGATTGTCACTGCACCTCAACACATTGACATGTGTACACATTGTAGAGTCCATAACAACACTGTCCTGCGTACATGACCATCAATATCATAAGTGAAATGTGAGGAGTACATGCCAATCTACGAAATCACATACACAAACATGGCATGTGTAGTCACAAGTGGAGTAAATGGAACATTGGCATTGTGTGCACAATGATGTGCCATTGACCATATGGGCACTGTGCACTCTTGATGTTTGCCAGATGGCCATTGTGATTGTATGGCACCCAAATCACGGTAGCTACCGCCTGTCCCCAGTGGTGTGTCACCAGCACTCCCCAATGCACAAGTGTGGTAGTGATAGCCATGGAGACATGCCCAAATGATGGACTAGTCTTGGCCTTTAGGTAGGAGGATGTGGAAAAAGCCATTAATGAGACAATCAAAAACAAGGCCCCGGGTCCAGATGGTGTTCCTGCAGACTTATATAAGTCCACCCCCAAATTTTGGGCCAAAATATTGGCTAATGTTTTTAATACTGCCAGAGATAATAATGTCCCTGAGTCCTGGGCCAGGTCCATTATTATCCCAATTTTTAAAAAAGGTCAGAGTGGTGACCCGGCCTGTTATAGGCCTATTTCTTTAATTGACTCGGCCGTTAAAATTCTAGGCAGAGTCATCTTGGGCAGGCTGACCACGTGGCTTGAAGGCAGCGGCATACTTTCTAACGCCCAGTATGGCTTTAGGGCCAACAGGAGTACGCTGGATCAATGCCTAAACCTCCATTTACTCATCTGCAAATATACTATCGCGAAGGAGGGGTCCTTATATATGGCCTTTATGGACCTCTCTTCAGCTTTTGACCTGGTCAATAGGTCAAAAATGTGGAGGATCATTTTGGATATGGGGGTTGATCCCCCCCCTGGTTGGCTTCTTGGCAGACCTGCATTGTGGTTTATTAGCCTCGGTGAGAGTCACCCAGGGAGGAAGGTGTACCAGCTGCTTTAGGTCAGAGAGGGGCGTCAGGCAGGGGTGCATTTTGGCACCCCTCCTCTTTACATTATATATTAACGCACTGGACCCAGCCTTGGCCAATCTAGCGGTGGACGTCCCGCGTGTTGGAGAGACTAGGATCCCAGTTCTCCTTTACGCCGACGACGCCGTTCTTTTGGCTCGTTCAGGCGTGGCCCTTGAGAGACTACTGGCCAAATTTGGCGACTTCATGACATCTTTAGGTCTGAAAATTAACACCCAAAAATCTCAGGTCATGATTACTGGCCTTGCCAGTAGGAAAAAGAAATCTAAAACTTTTTTTTGCCTAGGCAACAAAGTAAAAAGGGTCCCCATCTTCACTTACCTGGGGGTCATCTTTGATGAAAAGGGAACGTGGGGTCCCCAACAAAAAATAAAAGGCAATTCTGTGGCAAGATCTGCCGTAGCTATGTTAGGTTTTGCCAAACGACTGGGAGCTCGCCCCATGGAGGCTATTCTAAAGGTTTATAAAGCCAAATCTTTGGCTATAGCCACCTATGGTTCTGCCATTTGGGGTTACACAAACATTAATACCATTCAGAGGGCGGAGAACATGTTTTTAAGATCTCTGTTGTCCATCCCCCAGTCCACACCCACTTTCACGATACACTCAGAGTTGGGAGTGGGGTATGTTGCAGACTTAATAAAAGTGGCCCCCGTTATTTGTTGCGGACAAGGTGCGGGCTCTGGGTGTCTCAAACCGACAGCACACCCACTGCCACAAGAGGTGGGACCACATCAGCCGGCTGGCAAAGAACGTGGCGGAGATGACCTTGGGGCTGCTTCCTCACACTGGGCGTTTTGCACAACACTAATGGGCCTCATCTTGGCGGTGACACAACCTGAGCTGGATGCACATTTGAAGGAGCATCAGCAGCAAGCCAGGGGTGAGCATTCTGGGAAGGGTGACTTTGGCTGGGAGTGGCTGCATGTGTACAGAGCCTGTGCCAGCGCTGGCCTATGTGATGTTGGTAGTGTGATGCAGTGGCATGTAAGTGGCTGCTGGGCTGGATGCAGGTGTTACGCATTTTCCCTACCTGTACTTACAAAGGTAATTTGAGTACTGTGGTCTTCAGGTATCGTCTGCATTGGGGTAGTCTGGGGAATCCCATGGGAGGGAACAGCAGTGTGCCCGATCTGAGTGTGCCTTCATCAATGTGTCCATTGCATGCACTCAGATTTGGAAGGCCTACACATCTGACAACAATGTGCACCAGTCTTTGGGCCCCAAAGTACAACATGTGGGTGGCATGGGCTCATGGTCACTGTGGAATGTCATGTTGTAGTCCGTGTCTGTGTTGTCCACTCCTGTTCCATCCAGATCTGTCAGTTACAACAAGTAGTGTGCCCCCTTCATGTCCCTAGGTGTGCTTAGAGCTTTTTGTATGTCTATTTGAATGGAGCCACTAGCAGGGTGTTGTGCTGTGTGGTCATCACATGGCTCACTTATGCCTGAATTTCCAGTTTCCACACACTGTTTGAGTCAATATAGTGAGTTAGCACAATGTGATTGCACAGGGTGGTGTGCAACGTGAAGATTTAGTCATCTTTTGTTATGCAGTGCTTGCATATGTTTGTTCTGTTGCTGCCACTGAACTGACCCTACATCTCTCTCACTCATGCAGCATCTCCTGTGGTCACGGAGGGACAAGAGACGGACCCCAGTGGGGGTGAAACAAGCACAACAGCTGCACTGAAGCCCAGTGACAAAGATGTCACCAGCGCCTCAGAGGGGGACAGGAGTCTGCTGTAGGAATCCCAGCCTGAGACGCAAAGTACCACTTCATCTGATGCAAGCGTGGATGCATCCATGTTGGCAGGCACAGGGAACGGGGACTCTGCATCATCTTCCAGCACACAGCGGCCAGTGTCCACCCTCCCAGCCACTTCCTCTGGTGCTGCCCGTGTTCGCCTCAGTAAGAGGGGAAGAGTGTCCTTCACCCCGGGCACCACTGCCCCTGCCCCCCCCTACTGCTATCAGTGCTGAGTCTGTGGACCTTTTGTGCCAGCTGTGTGTAGGTCAGACAGCTCTCCTCAATGCCTTCATTGACCATGACAAAAAATTGGCCCAGGTGGTTGCTTTCATGGAGGGCATACATTCAGACGTAGGTGGGCTGCACCAGACTGTCCAGGCTTTGTCGTCTACAGTGACGTCAGCCCTTCAACAGGGAAATACTCACAGTCCAGCTCCAGTCCCTTTTTCCACCCCCTGGCATTGGCCACGTCTGACGATAGTGACCACGGTCCACATACCTCAAAATCACGATACAGCACACAAAGCACACAGCAGCAACAACTCAAACGGTCACGGGCGCAGACACAATCCCCACAGAAGAACGAAGCCACCCCAGAGCGAAAGGACAAAAGCCCGTCAGGCAACACCAGGGGCACAAATGCTAAAAAGCAGACCTTAGGCTCACATGCCTCAGTGGCATCCCCATCCAAGGACTCTCCTGTCCCTAAAGCATCTCGCAAAGAGAAGCATACAGTTTCTGTCCATGCCAAGGGTACACCTAGGAAGGGCTCCAAGGCAGATTCACACACAATCTTGACTCCCATTCCAAGCCCAGTGAAGCAGGGGAAGGAGGGAACTAAAGGGGTAACACCTAGTAAACAGGGGATGGAGGGGCAAAGGCACAGACAGAGGGAGTGCCAGCGTCTGCACCTGATGCAGCTTTGGTGGGGAGTGTTCCTGTTGTGCCCATACCACTTCTAATTGATACCAATGCAGGGAAGCCAGTTAGGATCCCCAAGAAGTGGAAAGACACCCCTCCACAATCTCCCAGCCACACCGTGTCTCCCATCTGCATGACTCCGCCTCCACGTGCCACTAACCACCTGGTCCAAGCAGCCCTCTGGCTTGCCAAGCCACTGATAGCTCTACCTCAGATGGGCCACTCTCTCCCCGGTCAAGTGCCCTGACCGTCCCCGAGACACAGCCAGCTCCCAGTCCGCCTGACAGCCAAGTCTGAGTGGTATTCACCCTCAAACACCTGTCTCCCACACAGGTGGGCCTGTACTGCACATTGTTACCCCCTGACTGTGTTGCTGACCATGGAAAGGTACAGTCGCACACATTCCCTGTGCAGCCTCTCCTGGACATACTCTACACTGCGTTTTTGCCACTGGCCTTGTTGCTCTTTGCTGTGTTCAAGTATTCCTTGTGCAGCTTCTCATGGAAATACTCTGCACTTTGCCCTGCCAACTGGCCTTGTCATTCACTGCTGTGTGCTCCTTGCCTGTGCAGCTTCTTATGGACATACTCTGCACTTTGCCCTGTTAACTGGCCTTGTCATTCACTGCTGTGTGCCCCTTGCCTGTGCAGCTTTTCATGGACATACTCTGCACTTTGCCCTGCCAACTGGCCTTGTTGCTCTTTGTTGTGTTCAAGTATTCCCTGTGCAGCTTCTCATGGACATACTCTACACCCTGACCTGACCAATGGCCTTGCTGTTTTGCCCTTGCCTGTGCAGCATCTCATGGACATACTCTGCGCTTTGCCCTGCCAGCTGGCCTTGTCATTCACTGCTGTGTGTCCCATGCCTGTGCAGCTTCTCATGGACATACTCTGCACTTTGCCTTGCCAACTGGCCTAGTTGCTCTTTGCTGTGTTCAAGTATTCCCTGTGCAGCTTCTCATGGACATACTCTGGACTTCGTTTTTGCCACTAGCCTTGTTGCTCTTTGCTGTGTTCAAGTATTCCCTGTGCAGCTTCTCATGGACATACTCTGCACGTTGTGCCTTGCTCTTCTCTACTCACGGTGCCTATCTGTGCAATATGTAAATAAAGACAGTTGCTCCTGTTGTCTGTTTTGTCAGTGTCCTTACTGTATAAAGTTCTTTTGCTGTGTGTATTTGGTTTACTGTGCCACATGGTCTGTGTGCCACTTCAACATAGCCAATGTCTTGGCTCACTTACTCTATTCTTTACAGGGGTGACAGGGACTTTAGTTCTTTCTGACCCTGATACTTGTGGGGGCAATGATGTCAATTTTAAATGGAAAGCAGTTGTCATGTTCTTAATTTGTTCATGTTGGCTATATTGTACACATGTCAGGTTGGGGGGCACTGCCAGCACAGAGTGGGATTCTATCCACCGTATTGCAGGCAGGCTAGCCAGGGTCATCATGTATGTGTATTCTTCCTTTATGTGTGCCCAGCGGTGTATGTGAGTAGTCATCTTGTGATGGCCAGTCTTCCTAGTCCCGTGGCTTACTTTCAATGTGTGCTCTTGGGTGGTCAAGAAGTGTGCAGTGTGAAGGAGGTGACTTTGTCGGGAGTGTTGATGTGTGCATGCCCCTGCATTGTCAACTACACACGTGTCACCCAGAAGTTGTTTGCCTGTTGTTTTGATTGTTCAGCCCTGTGATGTGGTTGTATGCACATGTGTGAGTTGTATGTTGTGCACTGTGCAGTGTGTTAGTGTGTCCTTGCAGTTCTGGTTGACTCTTACTTGTTGTTTTTCTCACTAGTGAGTATGCAGAGTGTGTGACTGGCAAGTCAGTGTTGTGTTTTGTTGATCATCCATGTGTCTTGTTAGTGTTTGTGGAGACTGTGCAGACCTGCTGCTCCACACTGCCATTGTGGTAGTGTTTTCTCATGCATTGCTGTCACATGGTGCCTTTTTGCCTCCAGTATGGCATGTTGGGTGTGGTGTCATACCATCCTCTATCTGTGCTTCAGGTGCCTACCCATTGTGAGTCTGCACTACCTCTATTTGTGTATGGTACACTTCTGCCATGTCCCCTACTGACATGCAGTACACATCACTTTGATGTCAGCTGTCCCCTTGGTTTACATGTGTGTGTGCCTCCCCATCACTTCATTTGTGACACTGTGCTTTGTGGTGCAGTTCTTTGGCCAGGAGCAATGTGTCACTCAGGGCATTTCCCCAATGGGTTATATGTGATGTTCTTGTGCTGTTTGGCAGTCATGGTTGCTCATATGCAGTTCAACTGTGTGTGCTGCCCAGTCCCCTGGTCAAGTTGTTTCCACCTTTCTGTCCCAGACTTGTGCATCTGTTTGTGTTGTGTTGGATGTATGTGTGTTGGCTGTGGTACTGCTTCACTTCCTGGGTGCGCTGTTGTCTTTGTGCTGTGCTGATTGGTGTTGTGTGGGTTAATGTTATGTCACTCATGTCTATGTGGGGCTGCTATGCTTGGTGTGCACACACTGCTTGTTGTGCATGCAGTGCTGTGTGTGTATGTTGCCTTGTCATTGCCTCGTGTGCATCCCCTGATGTCCTGCTGTGTTTGCTATGTGATGTTTTTGCCTATGCATCTGTTGTTTGTTTGAAGTGGCTGTGTTGTTCTGTGATGGTGTACTTCTTGTCTGTGTTGTGGTATGTTGTCTGTGCATTGTTCCTGAGTGATTAGGTTGTGCACTCCTGTTGTGTCTGTGCTCCCTTTGCCTTTCCACAGTTTAGCTGCTCAGGGCATGTCTGTTCTTGTTGTGGTTCTGTGTGTGTTTCTGTTGGGTTATGTGTTTGTCTGTTGTTTGTGTGCAGACATTTGTCCTGGCATCCCTGTGTGTGTGTGATGTTTGTGGCTACCCCCAGGGTGTGTGATTGTCTGTCTGTGTATTGACTGGCAAATATTGCCAGCCTTCAGTGTGTTTGACACTGGTGTTGTGAGTTGCTAGTGTGAGGGGGGTATGTGTGTAGATTCCTACTAGTGTTTGGCAGTCATGGAGTGTGTCAATGGGCCCTATGCTTTGGACTGCTGGCGTACTCCTGTGAAGTAGTTGTATACATGTGTGGCTGTTCACAGTTTGACTTCAGGGCCTTCCTTTCATCCTTGTGCCTATACATGGTTTGCCTTGCTGTCTCCCTGTGTTGTTGTACTGAGCTGTCTGTGGTTTGACTTCACTAACTGTACCAGCCATGTGTGCTTTGATGGGCTGAGGGTGTTGTTCTATGTTCCTTGTCTTGCATGTGATGTACACATGCTTGTTGTTTGTCTTCATGGCCTTCCATTTGTGTGCACTCCACTTTGGCTTTCCTATTTCTTGTGCTCCATTGCGTTGACATGTGGTGTGTGTAAGTGTCTGTGTGTCAGTATGTGTCCAGTAGAATGTTTGTTCCTTGTGTATGTGTGTGTGTTCATTTGGTGCTTGTACTCATTTTTATTGCCATATGTGTGGTGGTGTTGTGGTGTGTGTGTTTCCCTGGCCCTGTGCTACTGTGCTGGATGTTCCTTTGCAGCCACTCCTGCAGTGGCTGTCTCCCTGGTTGTTTGTTGTGTGGTGCAGGGTGTGGATTCACCTGGCTTGTTGTTGTGCATGGGGGTGCACAGGAGGGGCACATGGCATGTGCCTTCAGGGGTCTGCTAGTGTGTGGAGGGTGGAGGTGTGGCCCTGTGCTCTTTGTGCCCTGCCCATGCCTGGCGCTGGCCCTTCCTTCTGCATTGTGCACATGTATTCCCTTGTCTTCACCGCTGCGGTGACGTGACCGGGCCATTGCTGCATGATCGCGGAAAATGTGTGTCCAAGATGCGGAGGGGTGACTTGGTGGCGGGTGGGCCATGTGTGGTTGCACTTGTGGATATGTTCCTGTCACCACCAGGGTTTCTGATGTGGATTTGGACCCTGTATCAGCCCATGAGTTGTGTGTTGTGGTTGTGTTATTGCGTACCTGCGTTGGCTTCTGCTGTGGTCCATGAGTTGCTGATGATGTATCAGGTACAGCACCGGAAAAACGTGTAGGGCTGGGTCCATTGCTGTCGTGTCCGGGTGGTGTGGACCGGGACTCTGGATTCGCGCTCCGCTGTCGAGCTTCCGCCGTCTCTGGTTGGGCGGTTTCTCCGCTGCGGTGCGACTGGTTGTTTGGGGCATCCTAATTTGTGGAGCGGGCGGACTTCATTCCGCACGGCGGTGATTCTCCATTGGCCTCACATCGCCGCAGTGGCGGGCGCACTGTGATGGCGGTTCGCGTCGCACTGCAGCGGACGGGAAATGGACTATGTTTGGCCATATTAATATGGCGGGCGTGAGGACTGCTGCTCACGGGCGGTAAAATGTATTTTTCGGCACCGCCAGCACTGCAGTGGTGCCACTGCCCGCACCACGGTGGTGCCACCGCCCGCCATCCTAATAGGCCCCCTAGGGTTGACTTTTGCAAATGTCTCCATAGACATTGGTTAAAATGGTAATAGCAACTCTGTATTGCTGTATGCGGGTAGCATTTTAGTATAGAATTAATCATGGCTTGTTCGAAATCAATAATTATTTTCTGAGGAAAATAATCATTGTTTTTTTTTTCTTTTATTTAGAATTTCAAGGTAGGTAGATTGTTGCTTATTTGGGCGTAGAGTATAGACAAATGGAATATTACTATTTTGAAAAAAACATGTATTGTGTACAACTGGTAACATGGTTTTGGACAAATTTTGAATATTCCATCCATCATCCAGGTGTCACATTGTTGTAATTTGACTAAATTGTTTGCAGTTGCAAAAATAATAATTCTTTTATCTTTGCATTTTTTGTCAAATAATATAAATGGTTCATTGTTGTGTGTTATATTTAGTTCAGGGGGGTATCTCAACCTTTTGAAATGTTTTAGGGGCTGGTCTGGTACTTGTAGTGGCTTTCTTTTGCCTAGCTATTGATCTTTTTAAATTAGCAATACAGGGTAATTGGCTAGATGCATGTTCAGGTACTGATAGTAACTGGTGTTTTAGTATTTCTGTGGTAGGTCTGTCTGTACCAGTGCTAGCTTATTTTATTGATTCAGGAGCATCTCTCACTTCAATCTCAGTTACATTTGGGGGGTGGTGATGTTCTTTTACAGATACAAAAGTTGTTTCTTGTGTTATAGCTCTTCCATAACATTTATTCGAATAATATTTTCTGCATTTCCAAAATACTTTTAAACCAGTTTGTTTTTCTTGTGTATATGCGTAACCCCTGTAACATAACATCATTTTCCCTTTTTGAGATGCAATAAATTGTGCTCCTTCAGTCATGGTGGTCTTTTTAGCAGTTAAAGAAAATATTTTTGAAAATTAATTAAAATGATACAGTATAGTTTTTAAGTAAATATATATACATTGCTTTGCATAAACTTACAATGTTGCTGTTGATGTTAATGAAAATGGTGTCGAAAATGTTTCAAGCTTGTATTTTGATTTTGTTGAAGATATTTCTGTTAGGAAGAAAAAATAAATTTTTCATATTTTTGTTCTATTGTGTTGTAGGTGGTGTGAACATTGGAAATAAGTGGGTTTTTGTATTTGTATTTTAAGGAGTTGTTTAGTATAAATATATAATATACTTACTTTTTTAGGAATTTTATAGTTGATGCTGCAGTAGAAATTTTGAAGCTTTGTAGAAGATATCTGTATAGGAGATATAAGTTTAAAAGTCATATATTAGTGAATTATATTTTTATAGATTTTTTGGTGAAGCATATAAGTAGTGTAATATAGAAAATGCAGTTTTACTTACTTTGTGCAGTTGCAAAGATTTCTTCTGAAATGTAAAGATACGTTCTGGAAGTAATCTGGCAGAGTTTCCTCTTCTTTTTTCTTATAGTGTTGTAGTGTATATTAAATCTAAATTTTCGTTGTTTATATAGTGTTTGTTTAATTGATAGCTTTATTTTATTGGTGTATTTTATTAGTGTGTGCTTTTCATTCGTTGTTGTTAAATTGGATTTTTTTTGTTGTTGTTTGTTTCCATATATGGCAAACGCTAATTAAGAACTTGTTAGTGCCATATTTTTTTTTTACTAATTACTTTAGTTATGTTTGTTTTAAATTGCTTTTAATATTAAATGCTATGTGTTATATTTAATTATAGTTTATTTATTATATATTAGAGTGTTTTGCTATTAATCTATGTTTTTATATGTTTATATGTTATAATGAGATAGTGTTATAGTATAAATGTGTGTAGTGAGTGTTTATAGTGTAAAAGTACATTGTGGTGTAAAGATATTTTATTTATTTATTTTTAAATAGTCCTTTATTTTTTAAACCGATTAATATGATGTCTATATATACATTTAGTTTTTGGTACAACAATATAGCGGTAGCAAATCAAACACATCATCGGGATAAAATACAATCAAGAAGATGAGCTGACTGAGACTCATAGAGCACTGGTGGAGTGAGTAAGACATTTGTTTAACAACATGTATTCCTCCGACATACCCGGGCCCCACAAGCAGGCAGTAAGTTGAACCACTTGCCCCAAATTTTGCCAAAGAGTTCGGGACAACCCCGGGCCTCGAAGAGGGGCTCCTCCTGGGCTCCACACCAGTCCACCCCACGCCTCCAATGCCTCACAGTAGGCGGTTTAGCATGGGACCATAGCGTTGCTATATCGCGCTTCACCACTGCTACCGCCGTTCCCAGGAGGCGCTTATCCGCCCGGGACCCATCAAGGTCATTGAATACCCCCAGGATCAGGTGCAGTGGGTCGTGGGGGACCTCCCAACCCAGGGCTTGCGTAAGCTCAAGTTCCACCCCCCTCCAGAACGGCTCAAGAACGGGACATTGCCAGACCATGTGATAAAAGTCTGCTGGAGCACGGCTGCAACACGCGCAGGCCGGGGAAGAACGCATGTGGGCGCTGTACAGGCGTGCAGGGGTGAGGTATGCCGCATGGAGATAATAAAGTTGGACGAGACGCAGTTTGGAGGAGGTTGTCAGGGTCTTGGGGGCCATAAGGGCGTCTCTCCGGTCCGCCTCCTCCAGGGGACCCAGCCTTCCCTCCCATCGGGCACGGAGTCGTTGAGGGACACAGGACCATTATTCACCAGGGAATGGTAAATCCGTGAGACCCCGCCTCTGCCAAGGTTCCCCATCATCACCTGGGCCTCCAGGGGCTAAATGCTGGAAAGGCAGTGGAGGGCATGCCTGAGCTGCAAGTATTTGTAGAATTGGGAAGGAAGGAGGGAGTGTCGTTGTTGAAAGTCTGCAAAAGATCTGATATGGTCCCCCACTCAGACGTCACCTAGTAATGAGATCCCAACAAGATCCCATCGGCGGAAGCCCAGGAGAGATGAGACCACCCCAACCATGCCTCGCTCAACAAGGGCGTCTGCCTGGTAAGCTTCTGGTCCCACTGCACGTAGCGTAGGGCTGTGCGCCAGGTCATAAACACCGTCCACGTGATGGGGGAGAGATCCCGTGGCACTGGACTCCCATATAGGTATGCTTGAATCTGCACAAAGTCCATCAGCCGGAGTTCCACTCGATAGGCCGGGTCGGACCAGCCGCCCGTAAACCAGTCGTGGACCACAATTAGCCGTGTGGCCAGGTAGTAGAGGTGGAGATTAGTGACCCCCATGCCCCTATCATAGGGAGGAATACGACAATGCGCTAGGGACATTCGCGGCCTCCCGCCTCCCCATAGAAACCGAGTGAAGACGCCATCTAGTTCCCGGAACCAACTACCTGGAAGATGGGCGGTAGTATTTTGGAGGATGTACAGGAAACGGGGGAGGACCATCATTTTAAAGAGGGCACTCCGGCCTGGGGGGTTGAGAGGGAGGGATTGCCATTTCCTAAGGTCCGCCCTGGCTCTGGCGACCAAGGTTGTGATGTTCAAGGCCCACTCGAGCTCTGGGAGGAGGGTGATCCATACACCCAGGTACTTGAACGTTTGCCTGCGTAGGGGGATATTCGTTTGCCAGTCGAAGCACGCCCGAGAAGGGATGTCCATATTTTTATTTTCGATATTTAGGACTTTTGTATCTTTTTAAAGAAATGTTGATATGTAGTTTAACGATATTTGGGTTTTCAATAATGTTATTTACGATATGTTTGATTGACGATAATATTGTTTCGATATTTGTGTATTTTGTTAAATAAGTATTGGTGGTCGATAATAGTGTTTTTGATATTTTTGTGCCGATATTTTTGTATATGGATAATTTTGTTGTCGTTATTATGTCAGTGATCCATGGCACAGCACTGCTTGGGGGTACGAGAGTTGTGTTGAAGTTAGTTTTATGTTTAGGTGATGATAGCAGAGAATTAATTGTCATGAATCAGATCTCCAATGCCACACTCGCACCTGGGATGCTTACAATATTGATACAATCTGATGCTTTCCGTGCCGGTTTTTCTTTGCTATTATTCCATGCTCTGTACTAAAACGGCCAGTTCATGCGTTGTTTGCGCACAGAAGACCTGCGCCGGCTGCACTGCGGGCTGCCTTCTGTAGATGGGAGATAAAGAAACGTGAGCTCCTCCAAGACATGAGAGCTGGTGTGAGGGGCATCTCTGCCTCCCAGGGCAGTTATAGTGCCAGAAATCCCTTATCTGCCCTGCGCACAGGCCCCCGCCGTGCCAGTTCTTGGCTTCCAGAGATGCGGGCTCAAGGCTTTGACCTGTACGTCTTTACTGAGAGCAGCCAGGGGCTGTAGTGTAGTTCCGATAGTACCCCTGCAGGACCGGCGCTTTTTGATAACATACACTGTGGGCCTGGTGGCAGGAGTCTCAGCATCTCTGGTCAGTGTGTCAGCCTGGAAGTCTCGGTTCCCTCTGTCTAACACTAGCAAGAGGTGCTGTATTTATACCAAAAGCATAGAGTCCCTTTGTCCCTTGTGTCTTATGTTAGCCCTTGTTGGGTATGAGGATGACGCATGGGATGAACCGTTTATGTAGATATTTAGGAAGGAGGTGTGTAGCCCAGCCTGGTTTCCAAGTAGCCTAATGAATTATTCATACTGGATGAGCACATCAAAAATGTTACAGGAGGCCTATTGTTCAGGAAAAACCTTCCTTCTGCACCCAAGCCACAGACTAGATAAGGTGCAGGCCTCAGAACCCGTTATTGTGGAATATAGGGAACTAATGTAGATGAAAGATTATGTCTATATTAGGGCATCCCAAACCATGCCTATATTAGGGCAACTATATGAAATATAACAGGGCAACTACATAGAGCTGCTAATTAGGGAACCTCGAACACCACTATCATGCTTGCGTTTTTCTAAAGCGCTGCAAAGTCTTTGTTTGTGGAGCACTGTGATAAACAGCTACTACACTTATGCAGAGAATTCTGCGTATGCTTTGGTTTCTAGTTGCTGATAGCAGGTGTAAATTATTAACTGTTTGAATGGTACTCATTTAATCGACCTTAGGAGGATGAAAGATTGAGTAGATGCACTGGGACTCTGAACTGTGGGGGAGAGGATGTGGTCTCATCATGGCTTGACTGCCGACTTTGGAGCTCGGAAACCAAGGTTCAAGCCTCGGGTCGACTCCACATCCTGTGATTCTGGGCAAATCACTTATTCTCCCCATGCCTACCAAAAAAAAAAGAATGAATTTGTCCTTGTGTAACGTAACTGGTGCTCATGTAAAGTGCTCCAATACTATTGCGTCGAGTTCGTACTATATAAATCTGCAACAAAAAAGAACCTGTGACCTTCCGCTTACGCATAGATCTCCCCAAGTGATGCTTTATTCCGCGGCGGTATCTCACTGATTCCCTACACATGCTCACCTTGTGCAGCTGCACTTGCACCATCGCGCCCCAAGCTTCCCCTGCATGTCTTTAATCCCAGCTCATGTCTTATGCACAAAGCCAAATTACATTACGTGTCGGAGTCCAAAGAGGTGGAGGACGGTTTGCGCAATAAACCACTCCACGCTGTTCTGAAGAGTAAACGGTCATTTATTAAGACAAGGCTGTATAAACAGAATCTTTAACCCCAGCATTAATTAACCATAAACAATCCCCAACAATAACATTCCATTCACTCAGACCATTTCCTCTCGCTCCAGCTCTCTCTTCCCATTCCACTCCGTGACCCCTTTCAATTCTCCCTCCACTTCTTCACTTATCTTCAAACATCCTCTCCTGTATCTCCTTCCATCGCACTCATGCATCCTGCACCCCCATCATTCACCCTTCTCCCCCCCAAGGGATGGTTTTGCCCGTCAGTGACTCCCCCACCCCTCCAAAGTACCGCCCTGCCCAACCAACAACCTGTCCTAAACTGGCTTGCTCCACCAACACCAACCTCAAACTCCAAGAATTGCAGGGTGGGCGCGTGGTCAAACTGACTTCTTGCGACCCTCCCTGATGATTCTAGGATGCAGGAAGAGGAAGTGCCTTCCTCCTCTGCACCCTTATACCCCTCCCCAACTCCACCCCTTGACCTCCCAGCTTGTCCTTCCTGCGCGAAAACCCTGGGGGAAGACTGGGCTGCGACCTTACTTCCCCCGAGGGCCATCATCGCGCAATAAACCACTCCACGCTGTTCTGAAGCGTAAAAGGCCATTTATTAGGACAAGGCTGTATAAACAGAATCATTAACCCCAACATTAATTAACCATAAACAATCCCCACAAATAACTTTTCATTCACTCAGACCATTTCCTCTCACCACAGCTCTCTCTTCCTATTCCACTCCGTGACCCCTTTCAATTCTCCCTCCACTTCTTCACTTATCTTCAAACATCCTCTCCTGTATCTCCTTCCATCGCACTCATGCATCCTGCTCCCCCATCATTCACTCTTCTCCCCTGGCCGAGGGATGGGTTTGCCTGCCAGTGACTCCCCCACCCCTCCAAAGTACCGCCACCCAGGGAACCCCCTTCTAGGGCGGTTACCTGCCCCACCCTGTCAGACCTGTGCACCTTTTGCTCTCACTCCCTTACCTTCCTCCGAAACCAGGTCGACTCGTTCCACAATTTGCTTATCATTTCCCGCATCTCCATCATATAATAAGCGTTCCCAAGCTGCGAAAGGTGCACGCCATCATCTCTGAACAACAAAGGCTCCTCCGACTGGAGCCCAACATGTGAGTTCACTTTAATGTCCTTTGTTGCACAGAAAACCCTCATCGCCCTGTTTAGTTTTCTGCGGGCCTTTTCCACAGCTGCAGGGTTCACTGCCCCTCTCCACTGCTTCCGTGGCACAAATTCTGTCCACACAATGCATGTCCCTGCCATGTTCCTCTTCATGACTTCCAAGTCCCTTTGCATCAGCTGTAGGAGCGCCAACCCCGACAGTCAGATCAAGTCATTTTAACCCAAATGGAGGACCAACATATAAGGACAACTGCTCTGCGACAACATTTTCGTCAGCCAGGGCAAAAGAGCCCCCCAACGCAACCCGCCTTTTCCCCACCAATGAACCTCATAATGACTGCTTTTCAGACCCAGGTTACGGCCGTATACCTGCTGGTCTGCATATTTGGCTGCCCTTTGAATGAATGAATGTCCAATAATCCCGGTGACTGTCTTGGTCCCCGGGCCTCCCACACAACCTACGGCAAGAAAAATATGTTAGTGCACCAATACTACTTTCACCCTCCGCCTGACCCCCACCCATGCCCTCAAAAACCCTGCTTACTTGAGCACATACCGCTCACAACATCTAGACCTCCACCTCCCAACCTGACGAATCCTCTCCCATGACCATCCCGGGTAAGCCGCTGCAGTGGCCGCCCCAATCCGAAAGGAATGCGTGCCGTACTTTGCCGGGTCCCTACCCAGGCACCCCAATGCCATCCGCAGGACCGGCAACAACTGAAACGCAGTCATCCACACCCCCGACGCATGACAAAATATCGCTCCCGAACGTCTACCAGACATGTGCAGGAAACCACGCTACTCAGTCACAGGACACACACCATTACATCTGCTCTCATTGAACCTCACCCATTTCCCCATCCCCCCTGATCCGTCTTAGAATGACCCAACCAAATCCCCAAACGATCACCTTCCAGACGTGTGTCATCAAACGTTCTCCCGTCCTACCCCCACGTTCCCAACAACTCCGAAACGCCCCAAAAAACATCCACACCATACATAAACGAAAAACCGAGACCTCATAACTGTCCAAACAACAATCAGGCAACACCCGTAGCAAACTTTGGAGCAACTCAAAAGTAATCGCCTCTCTAGGCGCTAACCCCCCCTCACGTCCGCCCCCTTCGCGCCCCCAACCTTTCAGCATCCTGCCGAGGATCTCCCCCCTCGCCGGATCGAACCCCATGTACAACTTACAGTAAAAAGAGATCCCCGCCAGTTTTTCCCCTATCGTCACCTGTGACATGCCTCTATCAATGCAATTCAAAACAAAACGTATCACTCCCTGTTCAGCATCCTATTGTGAAATGTTCCATGCGTCCCGTGTCCATCCCATAAAGGATCCAAATTCCGCCCAAGCCAGCCTGTAGCTACGCCTCGTGGATTCAGCTATAGATTTTTCAACCAGGCCTATCACTCCTACTCCCCCTATGCCCAGAAGCCGTCCGGCAGCTTGGTCTTGCATGCCTCCGCTCCAGGTGCCAGTCACCGGAATCTTCGCGACTGAGAACGAGACAGAGCGTCCGTAATGTCATTATTTGCGCTGCATTCAATTGCAAACATTGAATCATGAAACTACGCAGCAGCCTCAACACCCTCAATTACTTTGCTCCTTGGTTATTCACCAGCTCCACTACCGTCATGTTGTCAACATGGAACAGCACTGACCTGTTCTGAAACTCTGATCTCCAAGCTGCCAACGCCACCAGCAATGGAAAGAACTCTAAGGGCCATATTATCAAGTAATTGTGATAATGATCACAAAGTGCGCTTAGCGCGTTTTTGTCTATCGACGTCTATCGCTGAATTACATCGCCGTGTTAGCGGCGTATTAGCAACGCTTTGCTAACAGGCGATGTTCAAACCAGCCATTAGCGTGTGAAATCAAGCGATGATTTCACAGCGCCAATAAAAATCTTGTAAATATGGGAGTGTGGACTTAATCTGTCAATCCACTTCCATTAAAAAGATAGCTAAGTCAGGATTTTACCTGACGTTAGATTCCTGCGCTAACCGCGGTTAGCGCGGCTATTTTTATCGCATCGCGTGTCCGGGTCCGGCTTGTTAATAGTGCGATGTTGTCTTTGCGACTATTTTGCTGCTGTTTTGTGAAGGAATGCCTACTTTGCATCTAATGAGCGATGCGAGGCGAGGCATTAGTAAAACTGCTACTAACATGCACAAATGCATGTTAGCGGCGCATTGATGATATGGAGATAAATATATCGCCGCTTTTCGACCGAAAACAGCTGCTAAAGCGGCAATATTGGGCTTGATAATATGC
Source organism: Triturus cristatus (assembly GCF_964204655.1). Classification (NCBI taxonomy): domain Eukaryota; kingdom Metazoa; phylum Chordata; class Amphibia; order Caudata; family Salamandridae; genus Triturus; species Triturus cristatus. The sequence continues at coordinate 94,771,098 of NC_140591.1, forward strand.
CCCTCAGAAGGCTCCTCCCTTGTTTCACCCAATGTGCCGGACACTCTTCCGCGCACCAGCGGCCATCCCAAAATATGCCAAAACCAGATGCTCCCGCCGCGTCAGAGAAAATTTGCACCTGCCAAATTATCCTGTCGTCATCAAAGTCCAATCACACCCCATTGAAGTCAGTCAAAAAGATCTGCCACACCCTCAAATCCGCCCTAACCCCCAACGAGATCCTCACCCTGTGATGTGGCAGAACTGACCCTGACACAGCCATGCCAAGGCGGCAGCAAAATGTACTCCCCGCTCTCACCACCCGGCAAGCAAAATTCAGGAAGCCCATGAGCTGTTGTACCGCACGCAGATCAATCTTCTTTTCTCCAATCACCCACAGTAGAAAGGCATGAATGCCCGTTACCTTTGCTGCCGGCAACCTGCCCATCCACTGGACTGAGTCCAGCTCGTTGCCCAGAAAAGTCAACCTACAGTTGGGCCCAGCTATTTTCTCTGGCGCCAGGAGAACTGCAAAACTGCGCGCCATGTCCTGAAAAAGTGTCAATGCTGCCTCACACTCCCCAGAACCGACCCTGACGATAAACAGGAAATCACCCAGATAGTGAGATACTGCCCGATGCCCACTGATCCTCATAAAAGCCCACTGCAGAAATGTGCTGAACATCTCAAACAATGCGCATGAGATTGCACAGCCCATAGACAGGACTTTGTCCACAGAAATGGTCCCCCAAACTGCATCCCCAGCAACGAGAAATCCGCGGGGTGTATAGGCAGCAGACGAAAGGCAGATTTCACATCACATTTTGCCAGTTCCTCGCCCTGTCCATACACCCGCACTAGGCAGATCGCGTCGTCCACTGAAGCATACAGCACCCTTGAGTCCTCCTCCGCAATGAATTTGTTTACTGACCTCCCTTCTGGCCAGGATAGGTGGTGTATCATCCTGTATTCGCCTGACTCCTTCTTAGGAACCACCCCCAGCGGTGAGATAATCAAATCATCGACAGGCCAATCTACAAATGGGCCTGCTATCCTGCCTTCCTCGACCTCTTTCCTCACTTTGGCTGCCACCACCTCCGGCAATTCTTTAGCTGACTTCAAGTTTTCTGCCCACCTCTTTTCCTGCAGATCCTGATACCCCACCGAAAAAACCTTCCGTGAAACCCCAGTGAATTTTTTTAGCCGCCTCTCTATCAGGGTATCGAGAGCCACGGACCCATGGCCTCGATTCTAACTGGGGTAGGAGCCTTTTAAACCAGACAGTCCTCTGCCCTTAGTGGCCCGCCATTGTTCTGATGGAGTGGCCAAGGTGAAGCACTGCGTGAGTGCATGTCCCCCCCACATTTCGAGCATTTGTGCTTGAATTTGCAAGGATCGCGGGAACAGAAACCTTTGTTGTAGGTTCAGCAGGCTCCTGTGTTACCCCCGCTTGCTTTGGTGGTGGCCCTGCATTACTTGGGGTATTTCCTCCCACCCCAGCCTGGGCGGGACGTGCCGTAAAAGACCGATATAACGCGAGTAGGCCACTAGCTGTGTGAGTTGAGGCAGACGACTACGTGGATGACATCCACTGCATCCACAGTTCTTGATCCACCTCTCCCCACGGCTTGTCCGGGTTGACACTAATACGAGCCATGAACTCCTCATCGTAACGTAGCCACGCAAACCCCCCAAAGTGCATCTGGGCTTTTCTGATAATGTCCATGTACTTCAACAAAGCTTTGGCCCTGTCGAGATGCTTCTCACAATATATACTAGCATATATCAAAAAGGCAGATGTCCAATTATCCATGTTAACCGGGACCCTAGGTCTCCTAGTTAGCTCCCATTCCTCCTCTTTCGACCCCTCCTTCGCCTGGATCTCTCCTTGTAGGAGTTTCAACATGTCTACATATTCGTGTCGCCAAATTCTGCCTCTCGTTTTCTCCTACAAGTGGGACACTAACGGCATGGCCAGCCCCATTTAAGGCAATTTTTTGTGATATTTATCGTCCCCTTTGTCCTCTTTCCCCTCAGTCTCGTACGTCTTGTCGGTCTAAACACTAGCCACTACCAACTTCTTGGACCCATCTTCCTTACCCTCTGCCACTGATGCTGCTCCCATGCCTGATAGCGCCCCCAGGTCCCTCAAGGACCCCTCTCCCACACCCACCGACCGGCAGTCTTTTTTCCTCCCCCCTTTCGGACCGCCGTCCCAAGCCGCCCACCAAGTACCCTCACCTATCAAATTTGCTTGGGTCTCTCCGTCTTGCTTCTGCACAACTGTCTTCTTTGAGTTGGCCAACTTGATTTTTCCTGGCGCCGCACTTGGTTCCTGCAAAACACCAATGTATCTGGTTGCCTTCTCCCCCCTGGCCACTGCACATCCCGTCACCTCATCATCCTCATGCAACTCACCCTCTTCCAGTTCCTCACTCTCCGCACCATAATCCAAGAGCAACTCAGTTTCACACTTAGCAGGCGCCCACAACACCTCCCGTACCGCTCTCTTCACACCTTTTCCTTACGTAACATGCGCAACACCACCATCCACCGCACACGCTGCCGATGCCCACTCCCGTGATGGAGGGAACGCCACCACGGACTCCCCTGCTGCTTCTCGCTGGCGTCTCGGAATCGTCTTGTGCCACGATGGCCCCCCGCCCTCTTGCAAACTACAGCTGGCTTGGAACCCCCCAGGCTGCTCAAACCTGGGTGGGCCCCAACACCATCAGGCCTCACCGCCGTCATGGCTGTCCCTGACCCCGACTGGGGGTGGCTATCCTCATCTACCCAAATCCACCTCCCCCTAAGATCACCCACCTGACTCTCCTGCTCTACCCAGGCCTCCTTCTCCGACGTGGGTGTGGGGGACCCCTCCACCTCATGGCTCCACCCTTCTCTGGCCGGGCAAAGCTCTCCCCACCTGTCCTCAGCTTCCTGGATGATCCTCTGCTGGTCCCTTATTTTTTCTTCCAGAGACATGCCCTCCCACCTGGGCAAGATCGGGCGGGAGGGGCGGGGGTGTGGCTCTGGTAGTGAACAAATCGGTTGCATGTTCCATCATTCCTACAGATGCCATCACAGGATCTGAATGCCTTTTCCCTAGCATTGGCGCCCCATCATTCCTTCAAAGGGCTGTTAGTTTATAGACCTCCTACTCCGGTTGGTTCTTTCTTTGATGAGCTCCAGTCGATAATTGCTATGCTTGCTCTTAGAGCACAGCACTGTGTTTTGGCTGGGGATTAAAATTTTCATATGGAAGACGGATTAGATTCCGACACGATGAAGCTTTCTGATGTTACGGTTCCTTTAGGTTTCGTTCCTTATCTTTCAGGACCTACACATGATAAGGGTCATACCCTGGACCAGGTTTTTTCTACATCCCCTATAGAAGTACTAGCACTTCTACCGGTGCTTTGGTCTGATCATAGGCTGGCCAAATTTTATGTACTAGGTACGAAGAAATCTTTCAGTACCGCTCCTAGGCACCAGGGACGCTCATCTAGGGCATATCATCGGGTGACCCCAGAAATGCTGATTCAAGCATCTCGTGATTATCCCTGCTCCTTCACGGGAGATCTGGAGAGTGACCTAGAATTCTTGCAGGCTTGGCTAACGGAGAGACTGAACGATCTGGCTCCTGAGAGGGCCCCCCGGCTATCATCTAAACGGGTCTCGGCCCCTTGGTTTACTGCAGCACTGTCGGCGTCTCGCCGGCAGTGCAAGGTGGCTGAAAGGGCCTCCCGGTCGCAGTACGACCCGGAGGCCAGGCTGACATATACGATGGCGGTCAAAGCATACCATCGCGCTATCCTCTCGGAAAAAAAGGGTTACCTGCTAAGAGGATAGAGGCAGCCTCTAACTCCTGCAAGGAGATCTTCACGATTGTCAGGGAATTCACGTCTCTGCGACAAAATGTGACGGTGGCTGCTCCCTCTGAGTCGTGAGCCTCGGCCCTGGCTGACTTCTTTATCACTAAGATCAAATTGATCCAGGATACTTTTCCTTTGAGGATCGCCGAGGTATGTCCCAGTTATGAGGATGACCTGGGCCCGGTGACATCTACGGGCCCAGTCTTAGCAGTTTTCCCGCCTATTTCGACTGCGTCATCTTTGGCACTTATGGCCAATCTCAAATCTGGGTCGCCTCTTGACCCGTGTCCGCCCAAGTTTTTGGCGAAGGTGGCGGAAGTTGTCAATCCATTGGCAAATCCTCTTTTAAATCTCTCCCTCAGTCGGGGGTCGGTTCCGCAGGCCTGGAAGCAGGCGTTGGTTATCCCTCTTCTCAAAAAGCCTGGCCTGGATCCAAAGGCCTTGGCCAACTATAGGCCTATCTCTCTCCTTCCTGCGTTAGCTAAGATCCTGGAGAAACATGTGCATATCGTGCTCTCCAATTTTTTGGAATCCCATAGCCTGTTGCACCCGTCACAATCAGGTTTTCGCCCTAACTTAAGTACTGAGACGGCGCTTCTGGAAGTGTCTGAGGCTGTAAAAGAGGTACTGTATGCAGGGGGCAGAGCTATGCTCGTTATGCTAGACTTGTCGGCGGCCTTCGACACCGTCCCCCATGAGGGTCTCCTCGCCAGACTTCATGACATCGGTTTGAGGGGGACGGTGCTCAGGTGGTTTAGATCTTTCCTGGAGGGCCGGCAGCAAACGGTCTGGGTCCCGCCCAGCTCTGCCGTGATGCAGCCTCTGGGAGTAGGAGTTCCACAGGGTTCTGTGTTGAGCCCTACTCTTTTTAACATCTTTATGACCCCTTTGGCGGCCCTGGCGGAGTCTCAGTTGGCTCAGATCGTTTCCTATGCCGACGATACTCAGCTCCTCTTTACGTGTAGGAAGGGTGAAGACTTTGATGGGGAGAGTATTCGTGAGTGCCTTGGGGCTGTTTTTAAATGGTTTCAGTGTAACAGTCTCAAGTGCAACTCAGATAAATCAGAGGTACTCTTCTTTGGTTGTCCGTCTGACCCTTACTGGCAGGATTGGTGGCCTGTCAACATGTTCCCTCCAGCGAGTTCTTCTCAGTTAGTAAAGAATCTGGGGATCAAGATTGACAATGGTTTGTCGTTAAGATCCCAGATTCTTGGTCTCACTGGAACATGTTTTGGCCTCCTGAGAATGCTCCGTAAGTTTCTTCCTTTGCTCTCAGAAGATCACAGGAAAACGACGGTGCAGGCCTTGATTGGCTCAAGATTGGATTATTCTAACATCTTATATCTCGGCCTACCGGAATATCTTTTGCAACGGTTGCAGGTAGTCCAGAATTCGGCCGCGCGAGCCATCTTTGGCCTGCACGGGCGAGCCAGTGCTTCCAGCCTTCTACAGTCACTTCACTGGCTTCCGATCCGGAAACGGATAGTTTTTAAGGCCTTGACTTTAACGCATAAGGCCCTTTATGCTTCGGGTGCGAAATATCTTCAAAGGAGACTTGCTTTCTATCATCCGGCCCGAGCTTTGAGGTCTGGCCGTAGTTCCCCGCGTTAAGAAAGCTCGCATTGGAGGGCGTTCTTTCAAGCTTTTGGCACTGCAACGCTGGAATGCTTTGCCTCTGGCACTGCGTAGTACCTCTAACTTGCTGACCTTCAGGAGGAGCCTCAAAACCTGGCTTTTTACTCTTTAGTTTGGCTGTTTTTTCTTTTTTTGTGTGCTCTGTCTCCTGTCTGCTCTACTGTGTCTTTTGTTTCAGGTGGTTATTAATAAAAGCGCCGGGACACTCTTTCAGAGTAGCCGAGCGCTATATAAGACCAATTTTAACATAACATAACAGTAGCCCACCTCCCCTGCCCTCACAGGCCTTGCCCCATCCACTGCCTGCCGCTTGGTGGCCCCCGTCCCCCCACCTTGCAGCAACTGCCTACCCGGTGCCCTCTGAAACCGATCCAGGGGGGCATCCTCCCACTGCCCCTCCTCCTCCCCTAGCGTGGGATGCCTCGATAAATTAAGTGCATGCAGGCCCCCAGAATGCTCCCCCCCCGGCCCCGCCCTCCTGGGACAGCATGCCTGCTCCTTCACCGGTCCCTGCGTCAAACCCAACCGGCAACGGGAAGTACCTCCCGCTCCCCGCGGGAGCCTGAGGCCGCGTGTCTCCTTCGCGCAGCCGCTGTTGCAAACCCCCTGGCCCCCTGCCTCCCCAGGCAGCACTTCCAGTGCCACTGCGGCCTCAGTTAACCATGCGGGCAGGCTCTGGCGCTTGCACCTGCGCTTCACTCCCTCTATTTTCGCCAGGCCCCGCCCGGACGTACCTTCTCCTACCAGTGGTGGCTCATCCATGCACGTGACCACCGCTGCAGCAAAGCCAGCCGACGCGGACCGGTTGGTCCACACCATCCCAACCCAGGCCTAATCCAACACGCCGGGCCAGAGCAGATCCTCCCGACCCGCACGCCCCAGAACGCACAGAGCCTCACGCACGGCCTCGGCATCAGGTCCAGCCATAAATGTGCTTGCCGCTAAAGCTGCACACTGCCCCACCAATCTTCCGACTAGTTCACTTCGACTCGCCTAATCTATCCCTAAGGTAATGGTAATCCTCAAACTGACTTCTTGCGACCCTCCCTGATGGTGCAAGGATGCAGGAAGACCTTACTTCCCCCGGGGGCCATCATTAGCAGAGTGAATAGAGCAGGGGTGGAGTGTGCACACCTTACCCTTGGTGAGGCACTGGTCTTGTCTTCTAATCTCATCACTGCCATTTTGAAGACACGGTGACTGTGGTATGGGAGTATGACGTGCTTAGTAGGGCACGATGTAATGACTGAGTTTTAGTCTCTAAGTGGCAGGAGGCCACTTTACATACGTGTAACATAGCACAATACAGCAAAAGATAAGAACACCACCAGCCATGTTCTGACATATTCCAGCATGTTTCCACTCCAGGCCCGCACCGCGACCTCTGCTCTGAGTACATGTGAAAGGATGCTTGTGACCAGGGGGAGCAGTAACTTTCTGTTCAGTGATGCAGTGCTGTTGACGGTTAATTCCACTAATATCTTTTCATTAGACAAGACTGTTCTTTACACAGAAAAAAAGACATCAGCAATTTTACATAAACATCACTTGTATTTTTTTCTGAATGAGGGATTAAAACCTCTTTTTTTCTACCCTGCACTACAAGAGACAGTTTTAAGGTTTACTAATTTGAAGAAGTAATCCAACACCTACTATTCCCGTATTTTATTGCAATGATTCACGTTGTGCGCCCACAAGTATAATAATAAACTGTTAGATTTGGGGATCTCTAGTTGGCAGAGGTAGGTACCTTTGACCAAATAGGGGCCCTTGCGTCTAGTTAGGGTAAGGGGGTACACTCCTAAAATAACCCCTGCTCACCCCCTTGGTAGCTTGGCACGAGCAGACAGGCTTATCTCAGAGGCAGTGTGTAAAGCATTTGTGAACACATACAGTAACTCAGTGACAACACTACAGATGGACACCACACAAGTTGTATATTAAAAATAAGTATTCTTTATATAGATTTAACCCAAGACCATAAACGACAAAAATCCACAATACTGTACTTAAAATGGTAGAATTAGCTTAGTTCTCTTTAGATGGTAAATGCGACACTTTGAGTTCAATGTACCTTGGGATGCGTAACGCTATACAACGAAAGTGTTGCAGGGAAGGTGATATGTCGGTTCCTTACACGCAAGAATGGTGATGCGTCGGTTCCCTACTGATGCATAGGGGATGCGTCAGTTCTTCTGTGCGAGGGGAGGTGATGCGTCGATTTCTTACTGCGCTTTCTTGGCGATGCGGCACTCAATGCCGTGATGTGATGAAGATCCGTTACAATGAAACAAAGATGACGTCTTTTTCTTGATGCGACACGATGCGGACCGCGACAGGCCCTGCAACACGCTTCTCGGGGACGCGGCGGCGTCTGATGTGACGCCGATCCTTTTCTCCGGTGATGCGAGCCGCTTCGGCAATGATGCGAGCCGCGACAGGCCCTGAGAAACGCTTCCCGGTGATGCGGCGGTGTCTGATGCGACGTAGATCCTCTTCCCCGGCGATACGAGATGCTTCGACAATGATGCGAGCCGCGACGGGCTCTGCGACACGCTTACCGATGATGTGGCGGCGTCTGATGCGACGTCGATCCTCTTCTCCGGCGATGCGAGGCACTTCGGTGGCCCTGCGATGACTCAACGATTCTTCCGAGCCGCGACAGGCCCTGCGACACGCTTCCCGGTAATGCGGCGGTGCCTGATGCTATGTCGATCCACTTCTCCGGTGATGTGAGGCGCTCTCGTGTTGTGAAGCGACAGCGGCAGTTCAGCAACATGCTTCTTGCTCGTGAGTCGCGCTTCCAGCTCCTTGCAACAGGCAGTCCCTCAGAATGCCTCGCATAGCAGCAGGCACTTCCAAAAGACTCTTGGGGATCTGGTGGGTGAAGTCTGTTGTCCCTGAGACTTCAGCAGGAGGCAAGCTTTCTCTCAAGCCCTTAGAGATCCTTTACAAGTTGATGAAAGTACATACAAAGTTCCTCTCTCCTTTCTTTGGTAGTTTAGACAACCACTGCAGGCCAATCCCCCAAGCAGCACTTCAGCATAGGGATAGTCACTCCTCAGTCTCTCTGGTTCCTCTCCTCAGCAAAGGTTTCTTCTTGTTTCCCAAAGTGATCTAAAGTTCTTGGGTTTGGGTCCCAATATTTATACTCAGTTTCTCTTTGTTCTCTAAAGGCAGAGAGGGCTTTGCCTAGTCCAAACCAGTTCTCTACAGTCCTGGAGCACTTTGTTTACATGACTTCTTCTTTCCTTTCACAGTGCAGGGCAGAGACATCAGATGCACCACAGGAGGTGGAGCCAGCATTGTGGAAGGAAGGCACAGCCCTATTCAGGTCCCAGGTGCAGCTCCTCCCACCCATCTACATGCAGATCTTTCTATTCAGCCCTGTGCTGACTCACCCTGTCTCCTGGAACCCCCCAGCCCCTGTCACTCAAACTCCAGATAAGGAATACACAACCTAGCAGAGGCAGGCTTGCAAGTGGTATTTTCAAACACAGAATGTTAAAACCAACTTTACTAAAAGATGCATTTTATCATTCTGAGTTCAGGCATACTAAACTCGAATTTCAACCTAGTTCCCTGAGTCAGTTAGGATTATAAAATGTAATAATCAAACTGCCCATTCTGGCCTATGGAGAACAGGTAGCCTTGCAATAGTGAAAAACGAAAATGGCTGTAATTTACTATTAGGACATGCCACACACACCAGGGCATGTCCTACCTTATACTTACAATACACCCTGCCCTTGGGGCTACCATAGGGGTGTCTGATATGAAGACAAGGGAAGGTTTAGGGACTGGCAAGTGGGTGCACTTGCCCAGTCAGCATGGCAGTACCAGACTGCACCCAGGCTCTGCAATGGCAAGCATTAGACACACTTTAACAGGCTGCTTCTGTGGGTGGCACAACCAGTGTTGCAAGCCCACTAGCAGCATTTGGATTACCAGCCCTGGGCACTCCTGGTGCACTGTACTAGGGTCTGACAAGGTAAATCAAACCAGCCAATCATGGAATCACTAATCCATATATCAATTTACAATAGGGAGCACTTGCACTGTGGCACTCAATAGCAGTGGCATAGTGCCCAAAGCATCTAACACCAGCAAAAACACATGAGGCAACAACAAAAAAGGGAAGGGAGACCCACGCCAAGGTGTCAGGTCTAACACGTGTCCCCTCCAGCTAAAATGTGGGAAGAACTACCCTACCTCCTGAGAGTTCTCATCACTAAGACGGAAAAATCTGGACAGACCATCAGCATTGGCATGTTCTGTACCAGAGCGGGGTTCCACCGTGAAGTCCATGCCCTGTAGGGAAATGGACCATCTCAACAGCTTTGGATTCTCACCCCTCATCTGTATCAACCATATGAGGGGCCTGTGGTCTGTCTGAACCCGGAAGTGAGTCCCAAACAGGTATGGTCTCAGCTTCTTCAGTGCCCAGCCCACAGCAAATGCCTCACGCTCAATCGCACTCCACCTCTGTTCCCGTGGAAGTAACCTCCTACTGATGAAGGCTATGGGTTAATCTAGGCCCTCCTCATTCATCTGTGACAAAACAGCCCTCACACCATGCTCTGAAGCGTCTGTCTGAACGATAAACTCTCTGCAGAAGCTTAGGTGCCAGGACCACGGGCGCCGTGCACATAGCAGTTTTCAGGGCCTCAAAAGCTTTCTGACAGGTGTCAGTCCAAATCACTTTCTTGGGCTGCTTCCTGGAAGTCAGCTCTGTCAAGGGTGCAACAATGCTGCCATACCCCTTGACAAACCTCCTGTAATACCCAGTGAGTCCTAAAAAGGCTCTCACCTCTGTTTGTGTTTTGGGGGGTTCCCAAGCCAGGATGGTTTCAATCTTGGGCTGTAGGTGTGCCGCCTGGCCGCTCCCAACCTGGTGTGCCAAGTACACCACGGAACCCTGCCCGATCTGGCACTTGCTTGACTTGATCGTGAGGCCTGCCCTCCGCAGCGCCATCAACACTTCCCAGAAGTGGCGCAGATGTTCTTTCCAACTGGCGCTGAACACTGCAATGTCATCCAGGTAGGTGGCACTGAACTCTTCCAGTCCAGCCAACACCTGGTTGACCAACCTCTGAAAGGTGGCAGGGGCATTCTTCATCCCAAAGGGCATAACCCGGAACTGGTAGTGCCCATCTGGTGTGGAGAATGCTGACCTCTCTCTTGCCCCATCAGTCAAGGTGATCTGCCAGTACCCAGACGTTAAGTCAAACGTGCTGAGGTACAGCGCAGCCCCTAACCGATCGATGAGCTCATCAGCTCTGGGGATGGAGTGCGCGTAGGCCTGGGCGAAAATGTCGTTCCGTTCGCGGAAATTGCGATAATTTGACATTTTTGCGTTCCGCGGAGAGCGGGAAAATGTCAAAAATTCCGGTTTCCGCAGCTTGGCGATAATTTGTTTCTTGCTCGCGCTGTAAAATAATACATTCTCGCGCGCGCGCAATCGCCTTACCTGAATCCCTGCGTTCGCCGACAAGTTTTCTTGATCCGGTCACGTTCTCCATGAGATGTTGTATTGTTTTTAGCCATTTGCGCTGTCTCGCGACAGTTCGCGCCCGCAGTGACGTCATGCGTCGCGCGATCACGTCTTTCTTCTCGCGATCATGCACCGCGAGACAACTCAAAACAAGATGGCCGCGCCCGCAAGCAACCACATGGGTAAGTTGGCGACCCACAACCATGCAGAAAATCTCGCAATCATGCCGGAAAAAAACTTCCGCATCTTCGCGATATTTCCGCTTGTTTGCAATAATTTTAAACATTTTCGCGAAAATTTGCGAAAGTTAATTTCGCAAATTCCGCCCACCCCTAGGTGCGCGTCAGTCCTCGTGACTGAATTGAGCCCTTGGTAGTCCACACAGAACTGGAGTTCTGGCGTGGCACCCGGTGCGGCAGCCTTTGGGACCAAGACCACTGGGCTGGCCCAAGGACTGTTAGAGGACTCAATCACCCCCAACGCAAGCATTTTGGAGACCTCCTCCTTGATGCAAGCCCTCACCCTGTCAGTCACCCTGTAAGTTTTGTGCTTCACAGGAAGACTGTCTCCAGTGTCCACATCATGGATGCACCAATCAGTGACACTGGGGATCAGGGAGAACAGATCAGAAAACTGTCCCAGCAACTGGCGGCAGTCATTCTGTTGCTCAGGAGTCAGGGTGGAAGAGAGGTTTACACCATCCACTGACCCATCTTGCTCTGTCGCCAACAGGAGGTCAGAAAGAGGCTCAGTCTCCTCCTCCATACCAGTGTCTGTCACTAAGAGCATGCCCACTTTGGACCTCTTCAAGTGGGGCTTCAGGCGGTTGACATGCAGGACCCACAAGGGGTTCCTGGGAGACCGCAAGTTCACCAAGTAGGTAACAGGACTTTTGCGCTCCACCACCTCAAATGGTCCGGTCCACTTATCTTGGAGCTCGCAGGTCTCCACTAGGGCCATGACCCACACTTTCTGACCAGACTGAAGCTCTACCAGAGTGGCATTCTGGTCGTACCACCTCTTCATCTCCTCCTGGCTGGCTTCCAGATTCACCTCAGCGAGTTGCCTGAAATGCCTAGTCTGGTTCCTGAAGGCCAGCATGTAGCTATATACATCCTGGGGAGGTTTCCTGGGAGATTGCTCTCAGCCTTCCTTAACCAGACTCAGAGGTCCTCTCTTGGGGTGACCATAGAGAAGCTCAAAGGGACTGAACCCTAGAGATTTCTGTGGCACCTCACTGTATGCAAACAGCAGGCATGGTAAGAGGACGTCCCACTTATGCCTCATAGGTTCCTCAAGACCCATAATCATGTCTTTTAGGGTTCAGTTGAATCTTTCAACCAACCCATTTCCTTAGGGGTTGTAAGGACTGGTAAACTTGTAGGTTACCCCACACTCCTGCCACAGGGACTTCATATACTTGGAAATGAAGTTTAGATCTCGGTCAGACACTACCTCTCGAGGAAATCCCACTCGTGAGAAAATTCCCATCAGTGCCCATCCCACCACGGAGGCCGCCACTGTCCTCAGAGGTATGGCTTCCGGGTACCGGGTGGCATGGTCCACCAAGACCAGGATGAACCTGTTGCCCATGGCTGTCTTGGGGTCCAGTGGCCCCACAATGTCAATACCCACCCGTTCAAATGGGGTGCTGACCACAAGGTATGGCTGGAGAGGAGCCTTTTGCTTCCTCCCACTCTTTACACTTGCCTGGCAAGTCTGACATGTCCTGCAATGAGTGTCTGAACTCTTGCGCATTTGGGGCCAATAAAAGTGGGTGACAAGCCTCTCAAAGTTCTTGTCCTGCCCCAAATGTCCTGCCAATGGCACATCACGAGCCAGCCCCAGTAGGAAGGCTCTGAAGTGTTGGGGTACCACCAGCACACAGGCTGACCCAGGCTCAGCAACCTTAGGCTCACTATACAGGAGACCATTCTCCCAGTAGATCCAATGTGATCCAGACTGATCACCTGCTGCCTGGTTTACAGCCTGCTGCCGCAAACCCACAAGAGAAGGGCACTTGTTCTGCTCCTCACAGAACTCTTCCCTGGAGGGTCCTCCTTTCTGCTGCCAATGGGTCACCTCAGACAGGTCCCCCAGTTCAGCTACCTGTTCCCCGGTAGGCTCCAGGGCATCCCCCTCAGGGCCTGCCTCCTCCTGGGCCATGGGAACTTCAGGGGCTGATTTCCCGCGCCCCTGCCTCTTCTCTTTAAGGCAGGTACCTGGGCCTCCCTCTCAATCAATCAATCAAAGCCATTTATAAAGCGCACTACTCACCCGGAGGGTCTCAAGGCGCTGGGGGGGGGGGGTTCCGCTACTGCTCGAACAGCCAGGTCTTGAGCTTCTTCCTGAAGGAGAGGTGGTCTTGGGTCAGGCGCAGGTCGGTCGGGAGGGAGTTCCAGGACTTGGCGGCCAGGTAGGAGAAGGACCTTCCTCCTGTTGTCGCTCTTCGGATGCGGGGGACGGCGGCGAGGGCGTGGCTGGTTGATCGGAGATGGCGTTTGGGAGCGTGGAAGTTGAGGCGGTTGTTGAGGTAGCTCGGGCCTTGGTCGTGTAGGGCTTTGTGTGCGTGGGTGAGGAGACGGAAGGTGATTCTCTTGTTGACGGGGAGCCAGTGCAGGTCTCTCAGATGTCCGGAGATGTGGCTGCTTCGGGGGATGTCGAGGATGAGTCTGGCTGAGGCGTTCTGTATCCGCTGGAGTCTCTTCTGGAGCTTGGCGGTGGTTCTGGCGTAGAGGGCGTTGCCGTAGTCCAGTCGGCTGGTGACAAGGGCCTGGGTGACCGTCTTCCTGGTCTCGGTGGGGATCCACCGGAAGATCTTCCGTAGCATGCGCAGGATGTTGAAACAGGACGAGGAGACGGCGTTGACTTGTCTGGTCATGGAGAGGGAGGAGTCCAGGATGAAGCCCAGGTTTCGTGCGTGGTCTGTCGGTTTGGGTGCGGTGCCCAGGGCGGGGGGCCACCAGGAGTCGTCCCAGGCGGAGGGCGAGGAGCCCAGGATGAGGACTTCCGTCTTGTCTGGGTTCAGTTTCAGGCGGCTGGTCATCATCCACTCGGCTACGTCTTTCATCCCTTTGTGGAGGTTGGCTCTGGCGGCGGCTGGGTGTCGTCTGCGTAGGAGATGATGTTGAGGTTGTGTTGGCGTGCGATGGCCGCAAGGGGGCTCATGTAGACATTAAAGAGGGTGGGGCTCAGTGATGATCCTTGGGGGACGCCGCAGATGACTTCGGTGGCCTCTGACTTGTACGGTGGTAGGCGGACTCTCTGTGTCCTTCCGTCGAGGAAGGAGATGATCCATTCCAGTGCCTTCTCCTGGATTCCGACGTTGCTGAAGCGCTGCACTAGGGTGCGGTGGCATACAGTGTCGAATGCCGCGGAGAGGTCTAGGAGGATGAGGGCCGCTGTTTCTCCGTTGTCCAGCAGGGCTCGGATGTCATCGGTGGCAGCGATGAGGGCGGTCTCGGTGCTGTGGTTGGCTCGGAAGCCAGACTGTGAGGGGTCGAGGGATCCATTCGTCTCGAGGAAGGCGGCCAGCTGCTTGTTGACGGTCTTCTCGATGACTTTGGCTGGAAACGGGAGGAGCGAGATGGGGCGGTAATTCTTGAGTTCGGTGGGGTCCGCTGTTGGTTTCTTTAGTAGAGCGCGTTCGGCGTGCTTCCAGCTCTCAAGGAAGGTGGCGGCGTCGAAGGAGGTGTTGATGATGTCCCGCAGGTGGGGTGCGATGACAGCGTCGGCCTTGTTGAATACGTGGTGAGGGCAGGGGTCGGTCGGAGATCCGGAGTGGATAGAGTTCATCGTGCGGATGGTGTCTTCTGTGTTGATCGGGGTCCAGGCGCTGAGGGTGGTGGTGGGGGGCGTTGGTGCGGTCGTGGGGGGCGTTGTTTGTGGGATGAAGCTGTTGTGTATGTCAGCGATCTTGTTGTGGAAGTAGGAGGCGAGGGTGTTGCAGAGGTCTTGCGACGGGGTGATGTCGTTGTTTCCGGCGTTGGGGTTGGAGAGCTCTTTCACGATGTTGAAGAGTTCCTTGCAGTTGTGTGCGTTGTTGTCCAGCCGGTCCTTGAATGCAGTTTTCTTGGTGGCGTGGATTAGTTGATGGTGCTTCCGGGTGGCGAGCTTGAGGGTGGTCATGTTGTCCGGGGTTGACTCCCTTCTCCAGGCTTTCTCGAGGGCTCGGCAGTTCTTCTTGGAGCTCTTGAGTTCGTCGGTGAACCATGGGGCCTTCTTGCTGCCGGGTCTGCTGGGCGGGGTCCTCAGTGGGGCGAGTTCGTCCGCGCAGGTGCTGATCCACTTCGTGAGGTTGTCGGCGGCCTGGCTAGGGTTCGCTGAGCTGGCTGGAGGGTGCTGGCTCAGGGAAGCTGGTCGGCTGTGATCTTGTTCCAGCTTCTTCGAGCATCCTGTTGCTGGTGGTGGTGGATCGTGGTTCTTCTGAAGGTGAAGTGGACGCAGCTGTGGTCCGTCCAGTGGAGTCCAGTGGCGTGGCTGAAGGCGATGTCTTTGCTAGATGAGAAGACGGCGTTGAGTGTGTGTCCGGCGAGGTGGGTGGGGGTGGACACCAGCTGCTTGAGTCCGAGGTTGGCGAGGTTGTCAAGCAGGGTGGTGGTGTTGCGGTCATTGTTGTTCTCCAGGTGGAAGTTGATGTCCCCCAGGAGGATGTAGTCAGCGGAGGGGAGGGCGTGTGGGCTGATGAAGTCGGCGATGTCTTCGCTGAATGGTGTGCGTGGTCCCGGGGGTCGGTAGATCAGGGTGCCTCTGAGGGTGGTCTTGGGGTCGGTGTGGATCTGGAAGTGTAGGTGTTCGGCGGTAGTCAGGGTGTCGTCGGTGTTGGTCGTGATGCGGATGGTGTTCTTGTGGACGATGGCGATGCCTCCTCCAGTCTGGTTGTCGCGATCTCTCCGGGTGATATTGTATCCCTCTGGGATGGCGATGTCGGGCGCTGAGGAGTCGTTCATCCAGGTTTCCGTGAGGAAGGCAACGTCTGGAGATGTGGTGTCGAGGAGGTTCCAGAGTTCGATGGCGTGTCTGTGGACGGAGCGGGTGTTGAGCAGGATGCACTTGAGGTGGTTGCTGCTGGTGTTCGGCTTGGCGGGTGCTGGTGTGGGGCAGGTCCGGATGCAGGTGAACTTGCAGGTGAGGCAGCTGAAGGGTCCGTGGGTGCGTCTCGGGGTGGCTTGGTGGCATCCCGGGGTTCGGCCGGTGTTGAGTGCGTTGAGGGTGGCGGCGTCATACGTCTGGCGGGTGGGCTGGGGTCCTCGGGGGCCAGGGGTATGGGCGCGGGCCAGGCACGGACGGGCGCAGACGGGCTTACCTCATCTCAGGCTCCATGTCCTCTTTAGCACCCTTACTGGCTGCCATGGACTGTGTGGTCACACACGGCCAGTCAGGCAGACCCAACATCTCCAAATGAGCTCTTCGCTCCACCTTCGCCCAAGGTGAGCTCTCCAAATCGTTCCCTAACAAACAGTCAACAGGCATGGTGGGCCTCACAGCTACCTGAAGAGTACCAGAGACGCCCCCCACTCAAAGGGAACCTGATCCACCTTGTCAGCGGCAACAACTGGATAGAATGCATTGGGGACAACCTGCTCTTGAGATACCAGGTGACACTTGACAGCTGTCACACTGGCTCCTGTGTCTCTAAGAGCCTCCATTCTATGGCCATTTATGGTCACCCACTTCCTGTACTTCATAGTGTTATCAGGCAGTTGGGTCCTGGGGACCACCTCACAGTCTCCTAATGAGATAAGGGACATCTCTGTGGGAACCCACCCACCTTGGGCACCCATCTCCTCACCCAGGGCTACACTAGCCAACTGCCGGGGGGCTGCACCAGTGGGTGCTATCTTTCCACTCTAGGGACATTTGGGATCCCATGCACTGTGACCCACTAGGCCACACTTAAAACATAACATTGCTGGGCCAAAATAAGGATGAAATCTATGATAAGTACAGGCTGAACCGGGCTTTGATCATGCACCTAATTGCAGAATTGGAACCCCTCCTGCAGCACCAGACCCATAGGACCCATGCTATCCCCGCACATGTACAGGTCCTCTGTTGCATGCACCTTCTAGCGTCAGGCAGTTTCCAGGGGGTAGTAGCCGTAGCCGGAGGGGTATACCAAAGCTCACTCTCACGCTTCTTCAAAAACTTCCTTGACGCAATGATGACAAGGATCCACACCCACATCACCTTCCCCACAACTCCACAGGAGTTGAATAAGACAAAACTTGACTTCTACCAGGTGGCACAATTCCCTCATGTGATTGGATGCATTCATTCATTAATCTTTATTCTCGATCATCTTGATCATCAAAGATACAAATATATAACAATTGTTTAAAAGTAAAATTTTTCAATACACTAGACAAGTTCATTTACAATTGAGTTTTGAACAGAAAAAAGCCCATGGGTGGAACATTAAGGAAAACAAGAATTAATAAACCAGTATCTTAAGGATCATACAGTACCCCCCACTTTCAGAATGCGGGACCGAACATGCCACATGGCTGTTAGATACTTTGCCACAGCGAAAACAGTCGGGGGTGACAGGTCAGTTTTAAGGATTCTGAATGCAGGGCGGTAATTCCTAAAGCCCATGTTCTTAAGGATAGGCAAGAGCCAGTACCTCCTTGCTCTTCGATAGGCTTTGCAAAAAAGGACCACGTGCAAATCACTCTCCCGGGAATGTATACAGGCAGGGCACTGGTCTGTTGTAGAAGTGCAGGACCAGGAACTGGTAAAGGCCCTCAGGGGTAGGGAACCATACCTCCACTGTAAGTAAAGTTTTCTTGTCAACACAGGACCCATACCATCTAATATAATTTCCAAATGATAAGAATCTTTCAGTTGAATAAATGTATGGGTCAAAGATCCCGCACGTGTATTTGCTATGTCAGTGGTCAACTTTGATTGAAAGTAGAGTTGTGTAAGTGCCTTTCGAGAGATCCTCCTACTGGAATTAGCAGGGTCAGTCCATAGTTCCGGGAGGCCTAAACCTTCACAGGTGCTCCTTATATGTTTTAGCCAGGGAATGTTGTTGGCATTTGGTGAGGCCAGGAACTCCTGGAGCTCGCATCTGTAGTCGCTGAGGTCCTGGCTACTCCATATTCGTCGCCAGAAAGCTAGGGGCTTCAAACTTAAGACCTCGGCGATTGGCCTTAGACCTAGATCTAATCTCAGGGGAAACAGTGGGGTGCTAGAGGGAAGGGCCACTAGTTGCCTGAGAAATTTATTCTCTGTTGTTGTTAGATTTTTTGCAGGAACATGGCCCCAGAGCTCTGCCCCATAGACAACTGATCCCCGAGCCTGAGATTTATAAATCTGTATTATTGGGCCGAGTGGGCGATATATGGATTTGCCCATCACCCTTGAGATGCCCCCCACTTTCTGTATTAGTTTCAGATTTGCCTTAGTCGTGTGTGAACTGCATGTCATCTTCTCGTTCAGGGTTACCCCAAGGTATTCAAATGTGGAGACCCTCTCCAGTCGCACCGTACCCAGCAGAGGGTTTGGGCGTGATGAGGGGATAGGGTTTAGAATCATAAACTTTGTCTTGGAGGCGTTAATTTCTAAGCCCCTCTCAGTACAAAATTCCAAGAACCCATCCACTATGCGTTGGATACCCATGGGGGATTTGGACAGCAGCAGGGTGTCATCCGCAAACATTATGGCGGGCACCCTGCTGCCATTCAATTTGGGGGCATCAATGTCTTTGAGCTTAGACAGATGAGCGACTACCCCGTTGACAAAGAGGCAGAACAGGGGGGGCGCAAGTACACAACCCTGCCTCACCCCCTTGTCAACGGGGAATCTTTCAGTTAAACCCCTAGCCCTGCCACATCTGACCCTCGCAAAGTTATCCTGGTGCAGTTTGATCAAAATAGCCAGGATCTCTGGTGGAACACCCAAGTCACACAGAACGCTCCAAAGTTTGGATCTGGGCACCAAGTTGGATGCATTGACTGTACGCATGTCCCTATCTGTCCCCCAGCAGACAACGAATACATCTTCAGGAACAGGAAATCCTACCACTCAATTAATGTGCAAGTTGTGTGCAATGCAAAGCATATCATTACAGACATCGTGGCACAATTCCCTGGAAGCACCCATGACTCCTACATTTTCCGGCACAGTGGCATCCACAGGCGTCTGCTATGGGGTGAATTTGGCGAGGGACATCTACTAGGTACACACATTTACCTATTTTCTACATCAACAGACAAATGTAATGCCAAAACTGTGGTTAACCCTTTGCTTTCCACCCTGTAGGTGACAGAGCATACGCGGTGCAGGACTACATCATGACACCATACCTCAACCCAGCAACACTACATGAGCACATGAGGTACAATGCGACACACATCAGCACACGGAATGTGATAGAACGAACCTTTGGGATGCTGAAAAGTCGGCTTCGCATTCTTCACAAGACTGGTGGAGCGTTGCAATACAGGACAGAGACCTGCTGCAGGATCGTGGCTGCATGTGCCATGTTGCACAACATTGCCACCAGAAGAGGCATACACGTCGAGATGTCTGACAGTGAGTCTGATGGGGACGAACAACCATCCGCACAACACCAACAAGCACATGTGCCAAACTCAGCAGAAGGCCAAAGGAGATGTGGACACATCACACAACATTATTTCCGATGCAGGTAGTGATTAGCCAGAACAACTAAATGGTGAACGTAAATGTTTTATTAACATGAGCCCATGTTAATTGAGAATTGAATAGTGCAAATTAGGAGGGTGATTGAATTGAGGCATAAAGTTAAAATAAAAAAGTTCAAAGCACTGCATCATTTGTTTGTTGTAACGCTTTTCGCCCTAATAGGGATGGGTATTCCCAGACGTGGGACCCGTGCTCACTACGCCACTGGAGTCAAGCTATCCTGGCTGATGACGGCTGATAGCCAGAAACCGGTCCTAGGATGCTTGATTCCGGTCCAGGGAAGACATGGCTTGGCAGTTCGGGCTGGACTGTTCCCATGAGGCACAGGGTCAAGACTGATTTGCATATGGCCATGTCTAAACTGGGGTGGTGTAGTGGGCAAAAGAACGATGGATTTAACCCAGATCTCTTGACTGGGGGAGAATGTCTGCATTGTCAGCATTCCGTCCATCATTTTTTTGTTGTAACGCTTTTCGCCCTAATAGGGATGGGTATTCCCAGACGTGGGACCCGTGCTCACTACGCCACTGGAGTCAAGCTATCCTGGCTGATGACGGCTGATAGCCAGAAACCGGTCCTAGGATGCTTGATTCCGGTCCAGGGAAGACATGGCTTGGCAGTTCGGGCTGGACTGTTCCCATGAGGCACAGGGTCAAGACTGATTTGCATATGGCCATGTCTAAACTGGGGTGGTGTAGTGGGCAAAAGAACGATGGATTTAACCCAGATCTCTTGACTGGGGGAGAATGTCTGCATTGTCAGCATTCCGTCCATCATTTGTTTGTTGTAACGCTTTTCGCCCTAATAGGGATGGGTATTCCCAGACGTGGGACCCGTGCTCACTACGCCACTGGAGTCAAGCTATCCTGGCTGATGAAGGCTGATAGCCAGGAAACCGGTCCTAGGATGCTTGATTCCGGTCCAGGGAAGACATGGCTTGGCAGTTCGGGCTGGACTGTTCCCATGAGGCACAGGGTCAAGACTGATTTGCATATGGCCATGTCTAAACTGGGGTGGTGTAGTGGGCAAAAGAACGATGGATTTAACCCAGATCTCTTGACTGGGGGAGAATGTCTGCATTGTCAGCATTCCGTCCATCATTTGTTTGTTGTAACGCTTTTCGCCCTAATAGGGATGGGTATTCCCAGACGTGGGAACCGTGCTCACTACGCCACTGGAGTCAAGCTATCCTGGCTGATGACGGCTGATAGCCAGAAACCGGTCCTAGGATGCTTGATTCCGGTCCAGGAAAGACATGGCTTGGCAGTTCGGGCTGGACTGTTCCCATGAGGCACAGGGTCAAGACTGATTTGCATATGGCCATGTCTAAACTGGGGTGGTGTAGTGGGCAAAAGAACGATGGATTTAACCCAGATCTCTTGACTGGGGGAGAATGTCTGCATTGTCAGCATTCCGACCATCATTTGTTTGTTGTAACGCTTTTCGCCCTAATAGGGATGGGTATTCCCAGACGTGGGACCCGTGCTCACTACGCCACTGGAGTCAAGCTATCCTGGCTGATGACGGCTGATAGCCAGAAACCGGTCCTAGGATGCTTGATTCCGGTCCAGGGAAGACATGGCTTGGCAGTTCGGGCTGGACTGTTCCCATGAGGCACAGGGTCAAGACTGATTTGCATATGGCCATGTCTAAACTGGGGTGGTGTAGTGGGCAAAAGAACGATGGATTTAACCCAGATCTCTTGACTGGGGGAGAATGTCTGCATTGTCAGCATTCCGTCCATCATTTGTTTGTTGTAACGCTTTTCGCCCTAATAGGGATGGGTATTCCCAGACGTGGGACCCGTGCTCACTACGCCACTGGAGTCAAGCTATCCTGGCTGATGACGGCTGATAGCCAGAAACCGGTCCTAGGATGCTTGATTCCGGTCCAGGGAAGACATGGCTTGGCAGTTCGGGCTGGACTGTTCCCATGAGGCACAGGGTCAAGACTGATTTGCATATGGCCATGTCTAAACTGGGGTGGTGTAGTGGGCAAAAGAACGATGGATTTAACCCAGATCTCTTGACTGGGGGAGAATGTCTGCATTGTCAGCATTCCGTCCATCATTTGTTTGTTGTAACGCTTTTCGCCCTAATAGGTATGGGTATTCCCAGACGTGGGACCCGTGCTCACTACGCCACTGGAGTCAAGCTATCCTGGCTGATGACGGCTGATAGCCAGAAACCGGTCCTAGGATGCTTGATTCCGGTCCAGGGAAGACATGGCTTGGCAGTTCGGGCTGGACTGTTCCCATGAGGCACAGGGTCAAGACTGATTTGCATATGGCCATGTCTAAACTGGGGTGGTGTAGTGGGCAAAAAAACGATGGATTTAACCCAGATCTCTTGACTGGGGGAGAATGTCTGCATTGTCAGCATTCCTTCCATCATTTGTTTGTTGTAACGCTTTTCGCCCTAATAGGGATGGGTATTCCCAGACGTGGGACCCGTGCTCACTACGCCACTGGAGTCAAGCTATCCTGGCTGATGACGGCTGATAGCCAGAAACCGGTCCTAGGATGCTTGATTCCGGTCCAGGGAAGACATGGCTTGGCAGTTTGGGCTGGACTGTTCCCATGAGGCACAGGGTCAAGACTGATTTGCATATGGCCATGTCTAAACTGGGGTGGTGTAGTGGGCAAAAGAACGATGGATTTAACCCAGATCTCTTGACTGGGGGAGAATGTCTGCATTGTCAGCATTCCGTCCATCATTTGTTTGTTGTAACGCTTTTCGCCCTAATAGGGATGGGTATTCCCAGACGTGGGACCCGTGCTCACTACGCCACTGGAGTCAAGCTATCCTGGCTGATGACGGCTGATAGCCAGAAACCGGTCCTAGGATGCTTGATTCCGGTCCAGGGAAGACATGGCTTGGCAGTTCGGGCTGGACTGTTCCCATGAGGCACAGGGTCAAGACTGATTTGCATATGGCCATGTCTAAACTGAGGTGGTGTAGTGGGCAAAAGAACGATGGATTTAACCCAGATCTCTTGACTGGGGGAGAATGTCTGCATTGTCAGCATTCCGTCCATCATTTGTTTGTTGTAACGCTTTTCGCCCTAATAGGGATGGGTATTCCCAGACGTGGGACCCGTGCTCACTACGCCACTGGAGTCAAGCTATCCTGGCTGATGACGGCTGATAGCCAGAAACCGGTCCTAGGATGCTTGATTCCGGTCCAGGGAAGACATGGCTTGGCAGTTCGGGCTGGACTGTTCCCATGAGGCACAGGGTCAAGACTGATTTGCATATGGCCATGTCTAAACTGGGGTGGTGTAGTGGGCAAAAGAACAATGGATTTAACCCAGATCTCTTGACTGGGGGAGAATGTCTGCATTGTCAGCATTCCGTCCATCATTTGTTTGTTGTAACGCTTTTCGCCCTAATAGGGATGGGTATTCCCAGACGTGGGACCCGTGCTCACTACGCCACTGGAGTCAAGCTATCCTGGCTGATGACGGCTGATAGCCAGAAACCGGTCCTAGGATGCTTGATTCCGGTCCAGGGAAGACATGGCTTGGCAGTTCGGGCTGGACTGTTCCCATGAGGCACAGGGTCAAGACTGATTTGCATATGGCCATGTCTAAACTGGGGTGGTGTAGTGGGCAAAAGAACGATGGATTTAACCCAGATCTCTTGACTGGGGGAGAATGTCTGCATTGTCAGCATTCCGTCCATCATTTGTTTGTTGTAACGCTTTTCGCCCTAATAGGGATGGGTATTCCCAGACGTGGGACCCGTGCTCACTACGCCACTGGAGTCAAGCTATCCTGGCTGATGACGGCTGATAGCCAGAAACCCGTCCTAGGATGCTTGATTCCGGTCCAGGGAAGACATGGCTTGGCAGTTCGGGCTGGGCTGTTCCCATGAGGCACGGGGTCAAGACTGATTTGCATATGGCCATGTCTAAACTGGGGTGGTGTAGTGGGCAAAAGAACGATGGATTTAACCCAGATCTCTTGACTGGGGGAGAATGTCTGCATTGTCAGCATTCCGTCCATCATTTGTTTGTTGTAACGCTTTTCGCCCTAATAGGGATGGGTATTCCCAGACGTGGGACCCGTGCTCACTACGCCACTGGAGTCAAGCTATCCTGGCTGATGACGGCTGATAGCCAGAAACCGGTCCTAGGATGCTTGATTCCGGTCCAGGGAAGACATGGCTTGGCAGTTCGGGCTGGACTGTTCCCATGAGGCACAGGGTCAAGACTGATTTGCATATGGCCATGTCTAAACTGGGGTGGTGTAGTGGGCAAAAGAACGATGGATTTAACCCAGATCTCTTGACTGGGGGAGAATGTCTGCATTGTCAGCATTCCGTCCATCATTTGTTTGTTGTAACGCTTTTCGCCCTAATAGGGATGGGTATTCCCAGACGTGGGACCCGTGCTCACTACGCCACTGGAGTCAAGCTATCCTGGCTGATGACGGCTGATAGCCAGAAACCGGTCCTAGGATGCTTGATTCCGGTCCAGGGAAGACATGGCTTGGCAGTTCGGGCTGGACTGTTCCCATGAGGCACAGGGTCAAGACTGATTTGCATATGGCCATGTCTAAACTGGGGTGGTGTAGTGGGCAAAAGAACGATGGATTTAACCCAGATCTCTTGACTGGGGGAGAATGTCTGCATTGTCAGCATTCCGTCCATCATTTGTTTGTTGTAACGCTTTTCGCCCTAATAGGGATGGGTATTCCCAGACGTGGGACCCGTGCTCACTACGCCACTGGAGTCAAGCTATCCTGGCTGATGACGGCTGATAGCCAGAAACCGGTCCTAGGATGCTTGATTCCGGTCCAGGGAAGACATGGCTTGGCAGTTCGGGCTGGACTGTTCCCATGAGGCACAGGGTCAAGACTGATTTGCATATGGCCATGTCTAAACTGGGGTGGTGTAGTGGGCAAAAGAACGATGGATTTAACCCAGATCTCCTGACTGGGGGAGAATGTCTGCATTGTCAGCATTCCATCCATCATTTGTTTGTTGTAACGCTTTTCGCCCTAATAGGGATGGGTATTCCCAGACGTGGGACCCGTGCTCACTACGCCACTGGAGTCAAGCTATCCTGGCTGATGACGGCTGATAGCCAGAAACCGGTCCTAGGATGCTTGATTCCGGTCCAGGGAAGACATGGCTTGGCAGTTCGGGCTGGACTGTTCCCATGAGGCACAGGGTCAAGACTGATTTGCATATGGCCATGTCTAAACTGGGGTGGTGTAGTGGGCAAAAGAACGATGGATTTAACCCAGATCTCTTGACTGGGGGAGAATGTCTGCATTGTCAGCATTCCGTCCATCATTTGTTTGTTGTAACGCTTTTCGCCCTAATAGGGATGGGTATTCCCAGACGTGGGACCCGTGCTCACTACGCCACTGGAGTCAAGCTATCCTGGCTGATGACGGCTGATAGCCAGAAACCGGTCCTAGGATGCTTGATTCCGGTCCAGGGAAGACATGGCTTGGCAGTTCGGGCTGGACTGTTCCCATGAGGCACAGGGTCAAGACTGATTTGCATATGGCCATGTCTAAACTGGGGTGGTGTAGTGGGCAAAAGAACGATGGATTTAACCCAGATCTCTTGACTGGGGGAGAATGTCTGCATTGTCAGCATTCCGTCCATCATTTGTTTGTTGTAACGCTTTTCGCCCTAATAGGGATGGGTATTCCCAGACGTGGGACCCGTGCTCATTACGCCACTGGAGTCAAGCTATCCTGGCTGATGACGGCTGATAGCCAGAAACCGGTCCTAGGATGCTTAATTCCGGTCCAGGGAAGACATGGCTTGGCAGTTCGGGCTGGACTGTTCCCATGAGGCACAGGGTCAAGACTGATTTGCATATGGCCATGTCTAAACTGGGGTGGTGTAGTGGGCAAAAAAACGATGGATTTAACCCAGATCTCTTGACTGGGGGAGAATGTCTGCATTGTCAGCATTCCTTCCATCATTTGTTTGTTGTAACGCTTTTCTCCCTAATAGGGATGGGTATTCCCAGACGTGGGACCCGTGCTCACTACGCCACTGGAGTCAAGCTATCCTGGCTGATGATGGCTGATAGCCAGAAACCGGTCCTAGGATGCTTGATTCCGGTCCAGGGAAGACATGGCTTGGCAGTTTGGGCTGGACTGTTCCCATGAGGCACAGGGTCAAGACTGATTTGCATATGGCCATGTCTAAACTGGGGTGGTGTAGTGGGCAAAAGAACGATGGATTTAACCCAGATCTCTTGACTGGGGGAGAATGTCTGCATTGTCAGCATTCCGTCCATCATTTGTTTGTTGTAACGCTTTTCGCCCTAATAGGGATGGGTATTCCCAGACGTGGGACCCGTGCTCACTACGCCACTGGAGTCAAGCTATCCTGGCTGATGACGGCTGATAGCCAGAAACCGGTCCTAGGATGCTTGATTCCGGTCCAGGGAAGACATGGCTTGGCAGTTCGGGCTGGACTGTTCCCATGAGGCACAGGGTCAAGACTGATTTGCATATGGCCATGTCTAAACTGGGGTGGTGTAGTGGGCAAAAGAACGATGGATTTAACCCAGATCTCTTGACTGGGGGAGAATGTCTGCATTGTCAGCATTCCGTCCATCATTTGTTTGTTGTAACGCTTTTCGCCCTAATAGGGATGGGTATTCCCAGACGTGGGACCCGTGCTCACTACGCCACTGGAGTCAAGCTATCCTGGCTGATGACGGCTGATAGCCAGAAACCGGTCCTAGGATGCTTGATTCCGGTCCAGGGAAGACATGGCTTGGCAGTTCGGGCTGGACTGTTCCCATGAGGCACAGGGTCAAGACTGATTTGCATATGGCCATGTCTAAACTGGGGTGGTGTAGTGGGCAAAAGAACGATGGATTTAACCCAGATCTCTTGACTGGGGGAGAATGTCTGCATTGTCAGCATTCCGTCCATCATTTGTTTGTTGTAACGCTTTTCGCCCTAATAGGGATGGGTATTCCCAGACGTGGGACCCGTGCTCACTACGCCACTGGAGTCAAGCTATCCTGGCTGATGACGGCTGATAGCCAGAAACCGGTCCTAGGATGCTTGATTCCGGTCCAGGGAAGACATGGCTTGGCAGTTCGGGCTGGACTGTTCCCATGAGGCACAGGGTCAAGACTGATTTGCATATGGCCATGTCTAAACTGGGGTGGTGTAGTGGGCAAAAGAACGATGGATTTAACCCAGATCTCTTGACTGGGGGAGAATGTCTGCATTGTCAGCATTCCGTCCATCATTTGTTTGTTGTAACGCTTTTCGCCCTAATAGGGATGGGTATTCCCAGACGTGGGACCCGTGCTCACTACGCCACTGGAGTCAAGCTATCCTGGCTGATGACGGCTGATAGCCAGAAACCGGTCCTAGGATGCTTGATTCCGGTCCAGGGAAGACATGGCTTGGCAGTTCGGGCTGGACTGTTCCCATGAGGCACAGGGTCAAGACTGATTTGCATATGGCCATGTCTAAACTGGGGTGGTGTAGTGGGCAAAAGAACGATGGATTTAACCCAGATCTCTTGACTGGGGGAGAATGTCTGCATTGTCAGCATTCCGTCCATCATTTGTTTGTTGTAACGCTTTTCGCCCTAATAGGGATGGGTATTCCCAGACGTGGGACCCGTGCTCACTACGCCACTGGAGTCAAGCTATCCTGGCTGATGACGGCTGATAGCCAGAAACCGGTCCTAGGATGCTTGATTACGGTCCAGGGAAGACATGGCTTGGCAGTTCGGGCTGGACTGTTCCCATGAGGCACAGGGTCAAGACTGATTTGCATATGGCCATGTCTAAACTGGGGTGGTGTAGTGGGCAAAAGAACGATGGATTTAACCCAGATCTCTTGACTGGGGGAGAATGTCTGCATTGTGAGCATTCCGTCCATCATTTGTTTGTTGTAACGCTTTTCGCCCTAATAGGGATGGGTATTCCCAGACGTGGGACCCGTGCTCACTACGCCACTGGAGTCAAGCTATCCTGGCTGATGACGGCTGATAGCCAGAAACCGGTCCTAGGATGCTTGATTCCGGTCCAGGGAAGACATGGCTTGGCAGTTCGGGCTGGACTGTTCCCATGAGGCACAGGGTCAAGACTGATTTGTATATGGCCATGTCTAAACTGGGGTGGTGTAGTGGGCAAAAGAACGATGGATTTAACCCAGATCTCTTGACTGGGGGAGAATGTCTGCATTGTCAGCATTCCGTCCATCATTTGTTTGTTGTAACGCTTTTCGCCCTAATAGGGATGGGTATTCCCAGACGTGGGACCCGTGCTCACTATGCCACTGGAGTCAAGCTATCCTGGCTGATGACGGCTGATAGCCAGAAACCGGTCCTAGGATGCTTGATTCCGGTTCAGGGAAGACATGGCTTGGCAGTTCAGGCTGGACTGTTCCCATGAGGCACAGGGTCAAGACTGATTTGCATATGGCCATGTCTAAACTGGGGTGGTGTAGTGGGCAAAAGAATGATGGATTTAACCCAGATCTCTTGACTGGGGGAGAATGTCTGCATTGTCAGCATTCCGTCCATCATTTGTTTGTTGTAACGCTTTTCGCCCTAACAGGGATGGGTATTCCCAGACGTGGGACCCGTGCTCACTACGCCACTGGAGTCAAGCTATCCTGGCTGATGACGGCTGATAGCCAGAAACCGGTCCTAGGATGCTTGATTCCGGTCCAGGGAAGACATGGCTTGGCAGTTCGGGCTGGACTGTTCCCATGAGGCACAGGGTCAAGACTGATTTGCATATGGCCATGTGTAAACTGGGGTGGTGTAGTAGGCAAAAGAACGATGGATTTAACCCAGATCTCTTGACTCGGGGAGAATGTCTGCATTGTCAGCATTCCGTCCATCATTTGTTTGTTGTAACGCTTTTCGCCCTAATAGGGATGGGTATTCCCAGTCGTGGGACCCGTGCTCACTACGCCACTGGAGTCAAGCTATCCTGGCTGATGACGGCTGATAGCCAGAAACCGGTCCTAGGATGCTTGATTCCGGTCCAGGGAAGACATGGCTTGGCAGTTTGGGCTGGACTGTTCCCATGAGGCACAGGGTCAAGACTGATTTGCATATGGCCATGTCTAAACTGGGGTGGTGTAGTGGGCAAAAGAACGATGGATTTAACCCAGATCTCTTGACTGGGGGAGAATGTCTGCATTGTCAGCATTCCGTCCATCATTTGTTTGTTGTAACGCTTTTCGCCCTAATAGGGATGGGTATTCCCAGACGTGGAACCCGTGCTCACTACGCCACTGGAGTCAAGCTATCCTGGCTGATGACGGCTGATAGCCAGAAACCGGTCCTAGGATGCTTGATTCCGGTCCAGGGAAGACATGGCTTGGCAGTTCGGGCTGGACTGTTCCCATGAGGCACAGGGTCAAGACTGATTTGCATATGGCCATGTCTAAACTGGGGTGGTGTAGTGGGCAAAAGAACAATGGATTTAACCCAGATCTCTTGACTGGGGGAGAATGTCTGCATTGTCAGCATTCCGTCCATCATTTGTTTGTTGTAACGCTTTTCGCCCTAATAGGGATGGGTATTCCCAGACGTGGGACCCGTGCTCACTACGCCACTGGAGTCAAGCTATCCTGGCTGATGACGGCTGATAGCCAGAAACCGGTCCTAGGATGCTTGATTCCGGTCCAGGGAAGACATGGCTTGGCAGTTCGGGCTGGACTGTTCCCATGAGGCACAGGGTCAAGACTGATTTGCATATGGCCATGTCTAAACTGGGGTGGTGTAGTGGGCAAAAGAACGATGGATTTAACCCAGATCTCTTGACTGGGGGAGAATGTCTGCATTGTCAGCATTCCGTCCATCATTTGTTTGTTGTAACGCTTTTCGCCCTAATAGGGATGGGTATTCCCAGACGTGGGACCCGTGCTCACTACGCCACTGGAGTCAAGCTATCCTGGCTGATGACGGCTGATAGCCAGAAACTGGTCCTAGGATGCTTGATTCCGGTCCAGGGAAGACATGGCTTGGCAGTTCGGGCTGGACTGTTCCCATGAGGCACAGGGTCAAGACTGATTTGCATATGGCCATGTCTAAACTGGGGTGGTGTAGTGGGCAAAAGAACGATGGATTTAACCCAGATCTCTTGACTGGGGGAGAATGTCTGCATTGTCAGCATTCCGTCCATCATTTGTTTGTTGTAACGCTTTTCGCCCTAATAGGGATGGGTATTCCCAGACGTGGGACCCGTGCTCACTACGCCACTGGAGTCAAGCTATCCTGGCTGATGACGGCTGATAGCCAGAAACCCGTCCTAGGATGCTTGATTCCGGTCCAGGGAAGACATGGCTTGGAAGTTCGGGCTGGGCTGTTCCCATGAGGCACAGGGTCAAGACTGATTTGCATATGGCCATGTCTAAACTGGGGTGGTGTAGTGGGCAAAAGAATGATGGATTTAACCCAGATCTCTTGACTGGGGGAGAATGTCTGCATTGTCAGCATTCCGTCCATCATTTGTTTGTTGTAACGCTTTTCGCCCTAATAGGGATGGGTATTCCCAGACGTGGGACCCGTGCTCACTACGCCACTGGAGTCAAGCTATCCTGGCTGATGACGGCTGATAGCCAGAAACCGGTCCTAGGATGCTTGATTCCGGTCCAGGGAAGACATGGCTTGGCAGTTCGGGCTGGACTGTTCCCATGAGGCACAGGGTCAAGACTGATTTGCATATGGCCATGTCTAAACTGGGGTGGTGTAGTGGGCAAAAGAACGATGGATTTAACCCAGATCTCTTGACTGGGGGAGAATGTCTGCATTGTCAGCATTCCGTCCATCATTTGTTTGTTGTAACGCTTTTCGCCCTAATAGGGATGGGTATTCCCAGACGTGGGACCCGTGCTCACTACGCCACTGGAGTCAAGCTATCCTGGCTGATGACGGCTGATAGCCAGAAACCGGTCCTAGGATGCTTGATTCCGGTCCAGGGAAGACATGGCTTGGCAGTTTGGGCTGGACTGTTCCCATGAGGCACAGGGTC
This sequence comes from Triturus cristatus, assembly GCF_964204655.1. NCBI lineage: Eukaryota > Metazoa > Chordata > Amphibia > Caudata > Salamandridae > Triturus > Triturus cristatus. Next base: position 94,801,745 of record NC_140591.1, read on the forward strand.
AAGACTGATTTGCATATGGCCATGTCTAAACTGGGGTGGTGTAGTGGGCAAAAGAACGATGGATTTAACCCAGATCTCTTGACTGGGGGAGAATGTCTGCATTGTCAGCATTCCGTCCATCATTTGTTTGTTGTAACGCTTTTCGCCCTAATAGGGATGGGTATTCCCAGACGTGGGACCCGTGCTCACTACGCCACTGGAGTCAAGCTATCCTGGCTGATGACGGCTGATAGCCAGAAACCGGTCCTAGGATGCTTGATTCCGGTCCAGGGAAGACATGGCTTGGCAGTTCGGGCTGGACTGTTCCCATGAGGCACAGGGTCAAGACTGATTTGCATATGGCCATGTCTAAACTGGGGTGGTGTAGTGGGCAAAAGAACGATGGATTTAACCCAGATCTCTTGACTGGGGGAGAATGTCTGCATTGTGAGCATTCCGTCCATCATTTGTTTGTTGTAACGCTTTTCGCCCTAATAGGGATGGGTATTCCCAGACGTGGGACCCGTGCTCACTACGCCACTGGAGTCAAGCTATCCTGGCTGATGACGGCTGATAGCCAGAAACCGGTCCTAGGATGCTTGATTCCGGTCCAGGGAAGACATGGCTTGGCAGTTCGGGCTGGACTGTTCCCATGAGGCACAGGGTCAAGACTGATTTGCATATGGCCATGTCTAAACTGGGGTGGTGTAGTGGGCAAAAGAACGATGGATTTAACCCAGATCTCTTGACTGGGGGAGAATGTCTGCATTGTCAGCATTCCATCCATCATTTGTTTGTTGTAACGCTTTTCGCCCTAATAGGGATGGGTATTCCCAGACGTGGGACCCGTGCTCACTACGCCACTGGAGTCAAGCTATCCTGGCTGATGACGGCTGATAGCCAGAAACCGGTCCTAGGATGCTTGATTCCGGTCCAGGGAAGACATGGCTTGGCAGTTCGGGCTGGACTGTTCCCATGAGGCACAGGGTCAAGACTGATTTGCATATGGCCATGTCTAAACTGGGGTGGTGTAGTGGGCAAAAGAACGATGGATTTAACCCAGATCTCTTGACTGGGGGAGAATGTCTGCATTGTCAGCATTCCGTCCATCATTTGTTTGTTGTAACGCTTTTCGCCCTAATAGGGATGGGTATTCCCAGACGTGGGACCCGTGCTCACTACGCCACTGGAGTCAAGCTATCCTGGCTGATGACGGCTGATAGCCAGAAACCGGTCCTAGGATGCTTGATTCCGGTCCAGGGAAGACATGGCTTGGCAGTTCGGGCTGGACTGTTCCCATGAGGCACAGGGTCAAGACTGATTTGCATATGGCCATGTCTAAACTGGGGTGGTGTAGTGGGCAAAAGAACGATGGATTTAACCCAGATCTCTTGACTGGGGGAGAATGTCTGCATTGTCAGCATTCCGTCCATCATTTGTTTGTTGTAACGCTTTTCGCCCTAATAGGGATGGGTATTCCCAGACGTGGGACCCGTGCTCATTACGCCACTGGAGTCAAGCTATCCTGGCTGATGACGGCTGATAGCCAGAAACCGGTCCTAGGATGCTTGATTCCGGTCCAGGGAAGACATGGCTTGGCAGTTCGGGCTGGACTGTTCCCATGAGGCACAGGGTCAAGACTGATTTGCATATGGCCATGTCTAAACTGGGGTGGTGTAGTGGGCAAAAGAACGATGGATTTAACCCAGATCTCTTGACTGGGGGAGAATGTCTGCATTGTGAGCATTCCGTCCATCATTTGTTTGTTGTAACGCTTTTCGCCCTAATAGGGATGGGTATTCCCAGACGTGGGACCCGTGCTCACTACGCCACTGGAGTCAAGCTATCCTGGCTGATGACGGCTGATAGCCAGAAACCGGTCCTAGGATGCTTGATTCCGGTCCAGGGAAGACATGGCTTGGCAGTTCGGGCTGGACTGTTCCCATGAGGCACAGGGTCAAGACTGATTTGCATATGGCCATCTCTAAACTGGGGTGGTGTAGTGGGCAAAAGAACGATGGATTTAACCCAGATCTCTTGACTGGGGGAGAATGTCTGCATTGTCAGCATTCCGTCCATCATTTGTTTGTTGTAACGCTTTTCGCCCTAATAGGGATGGGTATTCCCAGACGTGGGACCCGTGCTCACTACGCCACTGGAGTCAAGCTATCCTGGCTGATGACGGCTGATAGCCAGAAACCGGTCCTAGGATGCTTGATTCCGGTCCAGGGAAGACATGGCTTGGCAGTTCGGGCTGGACTGTTCCCATGAGGCACAGGGTCAAGACTGATTTGCATATGGCCATGTCTAAACTGGGGTGGTGTAGTGGGCAAAAGAACGATGGATTTAACCCAGATCTCTTGACTGGGGGAGAATGTCTGCATTGTCAGCATTCCGTCCATCATTTGTTTGTTGTAACGCTTTTCGCCCTAATAGGGATGGGTATTCCCAGACGTGGGACCCGTGCTCACTACGCCACTGGAGTCAAGCTATCCTGGCTGATGACGGCTGATAGCCAGAAACCGGTCCTAGGATGCTTGATTCCGGTCCAGGGAAGACATGGCTTGGCAGTTCGGGCTGGACTGTTCCCATGAGGCACAGGGTCAAGACTGATTTGCATATGGCCATGTCTAAACTGGGGTGGTGTAGTGGGCAAAAGAACGATGGATTTAACCCAGATCTCTTGACTGGGGGAGAATGTCTGCATTGTCAGCATTCCGTCCATCATTTGTTTGTTGTAACGCTTTTCGCCCTAATAGGGATGGGTATTCCCAGAAGTGGGACCCGTGCTCACTACGCCACTGGAGTCAAGCTATCCTGGCTGATGACGGCTGATAGCCAGAAACCGGTCCTAGGATGCTTGATTACGGTCCAGGGAAGACATGGCTTGGCAGTTCGGGCTGGACTGTTCCCATGAGGCACAGGGTCAAGACTGATTTGCATATGGCCATGTCTAAACTGGGGTGGTGTAGTGGGCAAAAGAACGATGGATTTAACCCAGATCTCTTGACTGGGGGAGAATGTCTGCATTGTCAGCATTCCGTCCATCATTTGTTTGTTGTAACGCTTTTCGCCCTAATAGGGATGGGTATTCCCAGACGTGGGACCCGTGCTCACTACGCCACTGGAGTCAAGCTATCCTGGCTGATGACGGCTGATAGCCAGAAACCGGTCCTAGGATGCTTGATTCCGGTCCAGGGAAGACATGGCTTGGCAGTTCGGGCTGGACTGTTCCCATGAGGCACAGGGTCAAGACTGATTTGCATATGGCCATGTCTAAACTGGGGTGGTGTAGTGGGCAAAAGAACGATGGATTTAACCCAGATCTCTTGACTGGGGGAGAATGTCTGCATTGTCAGCATTCCATCCATCATTTGTTTGTTGTAACGCTTTTCGCCCTAATAGGGATGGGTATTCCCAGACGTGGGACCCGTGCTCACTACGCCACTGGAGTCAAGCTATCCTGGCTGATGACGGCTGATAGCCAGAAACCGGTCCTAGGATGCTTGATTCCGGTCCAGGGAAGACATGGCTTGGCAGTTCGGGCTGGACTGTTCCCATGAGGCACAGGGTCAAGACTGATTTGCATATGGCCATGTCTAAACTGGGGTGGTGTAGTGGGCAAAAGAACGATGGATTTAACCCAGATCTCTTGACTGGGGGAGAATGTCTGCATTGTCAGCATTCCGTCCATCATTTGTTTGTTGTAACGCTTTTCGCCCTAATAGGGATGGGTATTCCCAGACGTGGGACCCGTGCTCACTATGCCACTGGAGTCAAGCTATCCTGGCTGATGACGGCTGATAGCCAGAAACCGGTCCTAGGATGCTTGATTCCGGTTCAGGGAAGACATGGCTTGGCAGTTCAGGCTGGACTGTTCCCATGAGGCACAGGGTCAAGACTGATTTGCATATGGCCATGTCTAAACTGGGGTGGTGTAGTGGGCAAAAGAATGATGGATTTAACCCAGATCTCTTGACTGGGGGAGAATGTCTGCATTGTCAGCATTCCGTCCATCATTTGTTTGTTGTAACGCTTTTCGCCCTAACAGGGATGGGTATTCCCAGACGTGGGACCCGTGCTCACTACGCCACTGGAGTCAAGCTATCCTGGCTGATGACGGCTGATAGCCAGAAACCGGTCCTAGGATGCTTGATTCCGGTCCAGGGAAGACATGGCTTGGCAGTTCGGGCTGGACTGTTCCCATGAGGCACAGGGTCAAGACTGATTTGCATATGGCCATGTGTAAACTGGGGTGGTGTAGTGGGCAAAAGAACGATGGATTTAACCCAGATCTCTTGACTCGGGGAGAATGTCTGCATTGTCAGCATTCCGTCCATCATTTGTTTGTTGTAACGCTTTTCGCCCTAATAGGGATGGGTATTCCCAGTCGTGGGACCCGTGCTCACTACGCCACTGGAGTCAAGCTATCCTGGCTGATGACGGCTGATAGCCAGAAACCGGTCCTAGGATGCTTGATTCCGGTCCAGGGAAGACATGGCTTGGCAGTTCGGGCTGGACTGTTCCCATGAGGCACAGGGTCAAGACTGATTTGCATATGGCCATGTCTAAACTGGGGTGGTGTAGTGGGCAAAAGAACGATGGATTTAACCCAGATCTCTTGACTGGGGGAGAATGTCTGCATTGTCAGCATTCCGTCCATCATTTGTTTGTTGTAACGCTTTTCGCCCTAATAGGGATGGGTATTCCCAGACGTGGGACCCGTGCTCACTACGCCACTGGAGTCAAGCTATCCTGGCTGATGACGGCTGATAGCCAGAAACCGGTCCTAGGATGCTTGATTCCGGTCCAGGGAAGACATGGCTTAGCAGTTCGGGCTGGACTGTTCCCATGAGGCACAGGGTCAAGACTGATTTGCATATGGCCATGTCTAAACTGGGGTGGTGTAGTGGGCAAAAGAACGATGGATTTAACCCAGATCTCTTGACTGGGGTAGAATGTCTGCATTGTCAGCATTCCGTCCATCATTTGTTTGTTGTAACGCGTCAATCACCACGTCGTAAATGACCATGGTTACACCACCATGGCCCAGTAATGAGGATATGCATGGCTAGCGCCTCCTGCCATGTACACCCAGCCTCCTTTCGTGTGCCTCTGCAACATCAACCTGATGTGTGAGTGTGGATGCGGTGCTGTGCGAACTGCGCCTCCTGGCAGGGGTCACTGGCACCGACATGTTACTGAGGCTCGATGCCTCCTCACTCCCTTCCTCCCTGTCCAAGTTGATGGCACTCACTGTCCCGGACTGTATGTGTTCCACCGCTGTGGTCACTTGTCCCAAGGCCCTTGCAACATCCTCACAGAAATGTCCGAGGTCAACTTGCATTGCAACGGAGCGTTGTACTAATAGCGCTGTGGTGTTGCAGAGCTTGTTGATGGCCCTTGTATTTGCTGACGTGCGGATCAGGCTGTGGCGATGCCTTCTCCGCTTCGTGCTCTATCCTGCAAGCACCGCCCGTGTGAGCTCCTGTAGGCTCGAGTTTGTTTGACGATTGCCCTCTGCAACCACTGTTGTTAGGTCACGCACACTGTCTGCCATTGTTTTTATATTCTTTGCCAGCTTGGAGATCTGAAGAGTGATTGTGCCCATGTGTCTCCCCTGCAGGCTCTGCACGCGTAGGATCTTTGACTCCACGCTACCATACACATTTGTCGCCTGATCATCACGTGCAGCAATACGTGCCCTGGACCGGCGCCGTTGCCCTGGTTGGACCTGTGCTGGTGGTGGAGTTAGTGTTGCAATACGTGGCTGGATGGAGACTGTAGTACGTGCTGGAGTTAGTTCAGCCTCCATTGGCTGCAGTGAGGGGACATGTACCCTGCGTTTTGGTGGTCGCGGTGGTGGTGTGCATGTTTGGGCCACTGGAGTCTCTACGTCGGTCTCCGCAGGTGTCTCTGAGATGTGGAGTCGGTCACTATCATCGGAGTCTGCCTCACCTGCATCTGTGATGTGAAACAGTGCAATGTTAATTTCTGTTAATACTACATTTGTTGAACATTTGGCATACTTTGCTCATATTAAATCACTGACTAAATACACTGGCTGCCATGCAGTGTTGGTGTTTTTGATTGCCCTTGCTGCTTTTGAGTGCACTATTTGCTGACATGACTACAACTCCCATGATGCATTTTGTGTATGAGGGGAAACGTGGCCTGGAGTTTTATCTGTATACTGTGTTTGCCTGGGGGTATGTGGACGATTATACATTACGCAAGGGATTAACGCTTGCATACATCTTACCTTGTGTTGTACTTGCTGCGCCGGATGTGTCCAGCTGTGAGACTCCGACCACCGCCTCAGGCTGGATCGTTGCCTCAACATGGTCCTCCAGGGCTGTGTTTGTGGGTGTAGTCGATGGTCCTCCTCCTGTGGCACCTGCTTCCCTCAGCCTTTCAGCTATGCGCTCTTTGACACGTATCCTAAGGTTATACCACCTTTTCTTCAAATCGTCAATGCTGCGGTGTGTGACTCCCACAGCATTTACTTTATCCTTGATGCACAGCCATATTTTTCGTTTTTCAGCCTCAGGAACTTTCAAAGATAATTTCCCAAATAGTTTATCGTGGCTTCTGCTGACCTCCTCAATTAGGTATTCGAACTCCCTTTCTGACAACTTCATTTTCCTCTTCCTGGGCGTGGCACTCTCCCCTGATGCAGTTTTGACTATCCTGTCTCTGACAATGTAGCTGGACACAGTAATGGAAGTGGTTCTGGTCAGCTACAGTACAATGCCTCCTCCTCTGAGCTCCTCAGGGCACTGAATGAAGCATGAACTGGATGACTTCCTGGTTGTGATGTCATCAACCTGCTTCCAATGCGACACGCTTTTGGCGATTTTCGCTATTTGCGATATTGCAAATAGCGATATTGCAAATAGCAAGATCACAAATTGGGATTTTCTGGTGTAGCGAGTCGCATATGTGTACTCGCTATTGTTTTAGCGATTATTAGCAAATCGCTATTTATTCGCGTGTGGCTTCATGCATACCGGATAGCGTTTTTTAAAAATTGCGATTCCTTATTTTTCGCAATTAAGAAATCGCTATTTTTAATTTTGATGCATGTGGCTGATACACCCTAGCTTCCACAGGCATTGACGGTGTGCTGCCACCAGAGGGAGTAATCTCTAAGCTCTTTGCTTTCAATTCCATCTCCCTCAAACTTTTCTCATGCTCAAACTGCGTCCTCTTTTCTTCCAGGGCCAATTTCCTAGTTTGCAACTCCAATTCTAACTGCCCACTTAACTTGAGCTTGGTCAGCTCCATCTCATGCATCCTACCCCTCTACCTGTCATTTAACTCTTCTGGGGACAGGCCTTTGGCAGAAACACTGCTACCTACTGGGGAAGTTGCTCTCCTACCCCCTGGACCCAATGGCCCACCCAGCTACTCCTCTGTATTCTCAACCCCTTCCTCATCCTCAGGGGTACTCCTTGCTGCGACCCAGCGACTTCTGGTACTCATCCTTCTTGCAGAGACCAAGAGACAAGAAAATACCTACTTTCTAAAAGTGGTATTTTCAAACACAGAATGTTAAAACCAACTTTACTAAAATATGCATTTTATCATTCTGAGTTCAGGCATACTAAACTTGAATTTCTACCTAGATCCCTGAGTCAGTTAGGATTATAAGATGTAATAATCAAACTGCCCATTCTGGCCTATGGGGAACAGGTAGCCTTGCAATAGTGAAAAACAAAAATTGCTGTAATTCACTATTAGGACATGCCACACACACCAGGGCATGTCCTACCTTATACTTACAATGCACCCTGCCCGTGGGCCTACCATAGGGGTGTCCGATATGAAGAAAAGGGAAGGTTTAGGGAATGACAAGTGGGTGCACTTGCCCAGTCAGCATGGCAGTACCAGACTGCACACAGGCTCTGCAATGGCAAGCCTTAGACACACTTTAACAGGCTGCTTCTGTGGGTGGCACACCAGTGCTGCAAGCCCACTAGCAGCATTTGGATTACCAGCACTGGGCACTCCTGGTGCACTGTACTAGGGTCTGACAGGTAAACCCAACCAGCCAATCATGAAATCGCTAATCCATACATCAATTTACAATAGGGAGCACTTGCACTTTGGCACTGAATAGCAGTGGCACAGTGCCCAAAGCATCTAACACCAGCAAAAACACATGAGGCAACAGCGAAAAATGGAAGGGAGACCCACGCCAAGGTGCCAGGTCTAACATAAACGTTAAGGAGTCCAGCCCTTTTTTGTAATGAACATATTGCCACAATGCACCCACATTGTCTTCCGGTGACCATGCTCGCCTTGCGCCATGTCACTGACCGACACACAGCAGCAGTGTGTGTGGTTAGGGAGGCCGGCGTGGTGGTGTGGTCATGATTGCACATTAAAGTGTGATTTGTAGCGCATGTACATTAACAGTTTATGGCAATATTCATATTTTCGTGTAATAAGCTCTTCCGCATGTGGTGGAATAGTGTGCAGTGCAACCGCCCAACATCCAGTACGAAGGTCACATCCAAACATTAGGAGGCAATCAACTCCTTAGTTAAGTTTAAACCTATACGAAGGAGTGGCGCAAATACGCAGAGCAGAGTTTCCTGTGGAAGGCGCAGACGTCTTTGTTTCCCACTTTCGCAGACATTTTGGACCCTTTTCAGTTCTGTTTTTTAGACACTTGGGGGCTTATTATCAAGAACGGCGTTAAAATTATCGCCGCTTTAGCGGCAGGAAACTGGCGCTAAAGCGGCGATAATGGGCTTGATAATATGCCCTTGAGAATTCCAAGACAAGCCCATGTTCTGGTGTGAACATGGGCTTCTATTGGAACAAGCCCATTATCGCCGCTTTAGCGGCAGTTTTCTGCCACTAAAGCAGCGATAATTTTAACGCCGTTCTTGATAATATGCCCCTTGAAATTGTAGAAAGTACCCACTTAGCATGCTGAAGTATCAGAAAGGAAGTAGGGATGTCTGGGGCCACCTGCCAAAGCAATAGAGCTGCACATGCAAGTATTATCACGCACTGGCAACACTGCAGGCACTGACTGAGATATTCATTCATTTTAGTACTAGCTCATCTGGGGTCCCTGCAGGAAGCCGCCAAAATCACCCAGTCACAGTACGCTTTAGGAGAGACCACTGGATTTATGTGGTAGGGAATGACCAAGTTATGTAGGAAGGTTGACCAAGTTATTCAACAAGAACCATCAAATTATGTGGCAGGATTATTTCACTATCCTGTCATTTTAACACACAATAACACTATCCGGGAAAAAATATCAGCTCATTAATACCAGTTTGACAGCTGAATACAGTCTTTAATTGAAAGGTGACCAAGTAGCCTTTGTAGTGGCTCTATCAGCCACTGCCCACACAACAAGTAGCATAATTAAAAAAAAAACTTTTCTAGCACTTGAAATAGAATTTTTTTGTTGATATCCGCAACAATGCAGCGAGCAATAGATTACGTGTTAGGCGTGAGTAATTCATAGTTATGTGGAAAATGCAGTTGCTGCAGAATATTATAAGCCTGGGGGCTTTGATTACGACTGAACTCAGCAAATACTTCTGTGCTGTCGGTGTACACGCCTCCAAAGTGGACCTCAGTAGAGGTTCCAATTCCCTGGCATCAATTAGCCAGGGAGCAACAATGAGTGCGGACATGGCAGTCGGTTGACACAAGCTGTGCACAAGAGGGACCACACGCAAGTAAAGAGGAAAAAGTGTTTTGACGTGTCTTATGTAAGACGCCTGACAGCACTGCAGAGCGGAAAGAAGAAAATCCTTCCGTCTTTTGTAAAGAGTGCCCCTGTGCTGAGGTGTGCAATGTGGCTATTAATCAACCACAGACAGGGGAGAAACGTTCAGTGGGAGTGTAAATCACAAACTTATAGCCAGTTTCTCGCAGACTCCTGTCAGGTCAGTTTTCCTCCAAAGCCCCCGCGGATGTTTACAGTAAGGGCAACATGATGAATGTGAATATATTAGATTGTGGAGTTGTGGGACAAAGCTTAAAAGAGATTCTTTCTTCATATGTCCGTGTCTCACGTGTGCACGGTGGTAGTGTGCGCTTTCACCACCAACAAAAAAGCTGCTGGTTACTGTGCAGCGTTTACATGTTAAGGACCCGGATGATGGAAATAAGGGCCAGCTGCTCTGGCAGCTTCACTTCTGCAGGTCTGTACCACCATATTATTAGAGCGAGGGGCCCTTCTGTCTCCCTTACCTCCCAGTCTGTCTTTCCAGGTAAGCTTCCCACCCGACGGTATAGAGGTGATCGCTTTTCAGCCCCCGCTAGCAAAACTGTAAAACTCCCCCCCCCCACCCCCGCACTTGTCTTCACATGGAGTCTGCACATCCCAGGCAATCTGTGGGCTCGGTGTGATTGTTTGACCGCCACCTGCTGGGGGGAGACTGTCTGGGCCTGTTTGTCTACATAGCCAGTGGCAGCTCTCATCACCCGCCGTTCACTCTGCGTTGGCTCTGTTTTATATTTAGCACTATTCAAATGGCATGAATGCGTTTGCCACGTTCTCTGAAGATTGCTAATTTACCATGGAATGTAAGAAACTGAGGGGCATATTCTCAAGGACTTATCGCAGAGTTAACGGCACTTTATCGCAGCCAAAGTGGCGATAGATTTATCGCACCATTCACAAGCTTGTGCTAACAGCCTACATCTCAATTTTACTTGCGATAGCAGCCACCAAATACATCACCAAGGAGGACAATGGCAACTAACGCTAATGAGATGCAGAGTAGGCGTTCCCGTGCAAAAAGTTGCGACAACACCACTTCGCAACATTCACAACGACCAGCCAGATTGGCGATAAGATCACAAAACATGCGATAAGGCATGTTAGCAGCAGGGATTTAACACCTGCTCATCCCTGGTGTTAAGTCGGAAAACAACCTGCACCAGAAATGGGAGCCCAGTCCCGAGCCACCCCGGAAGAACAACAGATGCCATGGATCAACTGAACATGAAGCTGGGAGCCCCAAGAGGGTCACAACACTCACCTCCACCCCCACCAGGACCCCCCCGCACTCCCTCCCCGGACTACCACAGAGGCAGCGCAGAGAAAGACAGCAGAACTCCTGAAAACGCACCAACCTCACAGACTCAACACCAGAGGATGTAATTGCACACTACATGCTCAAAAGGACAACCATCCTCCACATCCTGACCATCATTGCCCACAGGCTGACGGTACCAACACAGCAGACAAGTAACAACCCTCAGCAGACAAAGCTGCTGGCTGTGCTGCACCTGTTGGCCTTTGGGACCTTCCAAACAACAACTGCTAGAGTCGGAGGAGTATCACAGTCAGCCCTATCCAAGTTCCTCACACCTGTCTAGGATGCCATCATCAGCTTGGTACCCCAGCACCTTTACAAGCCACACACTGTGCAGGAACAGCTGGAGACCAAGCAAGGCTTCTACGCCATAGCTGGCTTCCCGCACGTGTTTGTGGCAATCGACTGCACACATGTAATCCTCGTGCCCCCGGCCGCCACTGCACACAATCACCGCAACAGGAAGCACACACATTCCATCAATGTGCAGGCAATAGTGGACAACCGTGGACTCTACACCAATAATGTCGCCAACTACCAAGGCAGTGCGCATGATTCCTTCATCTTCCGACAGCCCATCATCAACCTGCGCTTTGAGGCAGACATCTATGCAAATGCACTGCTCGTCGGTAAGCACCACACCACACACCTCAACTCCACCAACATACAACTCACAACTCTGGGAATGCACACGTTACAAAATCACATACAACATGACAACCAACATGCCCACATACCAGACACGACAATACAACTTACTATGGTAAACTGAGCTAGCCATGTACACAAGCCATCAACTGCATGGCACCTCAGCCATACAATAGCAGAATGTGGGGAGAGGTGGGAACCAGGCATGTGTGAAGAAGGCAAGTGACCCATGAATGAAAATGTACACAATGCCAAGTGTGGTGTGGATGTGCTGGACAGGCTTCAGTATGCAGACCAGAGACATTTCCATGTCGACATACACTGATGGTGTTTGGAGTGTAGTGGACAGTGGACGCAACCATGTTACCTCAGACAGTGGGGGAGATTGCGGAAATGTCGCTTGTTATGTCCCCCCTATAAGCGTGAGTGGAGTGGGCTGGCCTGGCGTATGCCAGGCCAGTGTAGGGTGTGAATAAAAAGCCAGTTGCGCTGTGCGTGGTTCTCTTCTGGAATGGCCAACGTGCCTACCAGGACAGTGCCTCACACCCCGCCACGAGGCCGACGCCGTGAGCATTGGTGCCTGCAATCTTGTGCGCCTGCTGCACCCCAGGCCGCTGGTCCCAAGAACCGTCCTGACCTCCCCTGCGCACCTAGGCCTCACTGCTCACCTGCCGACACCGGAATGTGTCAAAGAGGACCCACCACGGGCCTAAGCAAGCTCCAAGCCCGAGGACCGAGACCCTGGCAGCCTCCTCAGACCATTGCTGGCACCGCGAAACAGGCCCCTAGCACTCCTTTCTCATTGATGTACTCCACCGCTGCCTCCGGCCTACACTGCGGTCAAGTAGGTCACATATTTGGATCTGAGTCTTGATTTTTCCATGGCAGAGTTTATTCCATTGTACAAGCCTCATCGCAGATTGCATTCCCTATCAGCTGTGTTGCCACAAACTCTGTGCACAGAAAGTCATGGACACTCTCTGATTGAACTTTGGTGGCATCGGAGTCTATGTTCTGGGGGTTGACTTCATCATCATGTGGCTGGAACTGACTTTTGTTAAAAAAGAGTCTGTAGCATTCATCTCCAGCATATTGTCTCGTTCTGCCTGGGTCTGCCCTCTGCATCATGCCCTGGAAGAACACCTTCCACTGTCCCCCGAAACACTGCGGCACTCACCTTGGACATTGACGAGGACCCGCTCAGCTCTCGTGGCCCTACCTCAGTGCACCGCAAGTCACTGTCCCGTAGTGGTGTGCCTGTGCCGTCCGTAGTGAATCCAGGGCCAATAAATCTGTGCAGCTCAAGTCATGGTCCCTTTCAGATTGGATATTTCGGTATTCACAGAAGTTAGGAGTCCTAACTTTAGGACTCCTAAATGCCTTCTGTGAATACCGAAAGTCTTAAAGCTAGGATTTTTCTCAGTTTAGGAGTAGTAAAGTTATGACTCCTAACTTTACTACTCCTAAACTGAGAAAAATCATACCTTTAAGGCTTTCGGTATTCATAGAAGGCATTTAGGAGTCCTAAAGTTAGGAATCCTAACTTCTGTGAATACCGAAATGAGTAAGTGCCTTCTGTGAATACCAAAATGAGTAAGTGCATTCTGTGAATACCAAAATGGTAGTAAGTTTAGGATTTTGTCTTAAGTTAGTGCTGTGAATCGGGCCCACAGTGAGTGAGACCTTGGGAATGTAGCTTTATCGTCCCCCCCTTTTTAAGTAAGCGTAGTGGGCTGGGCCGGCGTACGCAAGTCCAGCGAAGGGGTGTGAATAATTATCCCGGGGCTCTGGGCGTGGTTCAGTTCTGGTGATGTACAAATATGTGTGTCTCTGTCGCAGTGTGGGTGTCTGTTAGGGAGTGTAAGTGGTCCCTGATGGGACTTAGACACCCACGTATGTCATCTAGTTCAGCTGCCATGAGGTCGGAGCCCACCCGCACCTGTTCAGCCAGCTCCTACTGGCAGTCTAACATACGGCGTCAGAACGACATGTGTTCTTCGTTGCGGTGCTGGGAGCCAGACGTGGTGGTGGGTGTTTCCTGCTGTGTGGTCTGTGCAGGGTGTGTGCTCACCTCGATGGTGCTGGACTGCCCTGCTACTGGAGGTGGGGTACGGAGGTTGTCCAGGAACCATTGGAGTTCATCGTAGTCGATGTCCTGGGGGTCGTCTCCATCATCACTGATGTGATGTAGGGTGTGCTCTTCAGGAGGTGTAAATTGTCCCTCTGCAATGTAAAGGGGAAATACTGTTTCACAGTGTGTTCTCTGTATGTTTACGCATTGGTGAAGTTTACATACAATCTGCATGAAAATTTACATTGTGACAGTTTTTGAGGAGCTGGCAATTTGATGGGAGACAGTGGACATTTCGACTACATGACGGATGTGAGATTGTACTCGTACATTATAATCTCACAGTTTCCTGCGATGCCAGATGTGATTGGCCAGTTTCTATGCACAAGCGGCACCAGTTGTGTCCTCTGTTCTGTAGTGTGTGGGTTGCACTTTATACCACATTGTCGTCAATGTTGATGTACTGTGATTCCTATGTGTGTGTGCTGCATAGTGGGAAAGTCGCCCCTGCAGCTCTGATTTAGCGGCCCCTTATCCCTTTGATGCGGTGTGCCTTTGACTTGTGTGCTTTTACGGTACTGAGAGGTTTGCAACTTGGGTCATTTGTGCTCTTTGACGGTTTTTGTACTCTTGTGCATTGTTTGTCTGCAGAAGTGTTGTTGACGTCAGGAGTTGTATGCGCACGTGGATGTGTCAGAGTGTGACCTGCTCCTTTGAGGATGTGATCCACACTGGGCCACCTCAGTTAGGTGTCGTGCACCATGTCATGTTTTTGGACTGCAGCCATGCTATTGGACATGCGTTGTCACTTGCATTGTTAGTGTGGCTTATAGAGCAGCTGCTTTGCTGGATTCAGCACATGTGCATGGGTAGGTTGTGAGATTGGTGATAGGGAGGGGTGCCCCTTTGTGCACATAGTGGACGTGGGCCTACTTGGTGTTTCGATGTGTGCTGCAGTGAGCCATGGGTATCAGGGATATGTTCCACAATCATTGTTATTGTGCATTGTGCAACACAAATTTGTGCATGTGTGCCATTGTGCCCATCTCCCCCCGTGCCCCCAGTCCCTGGTCGTTACTGACCCTGTTGCTGTTGGGTCAGGTCATTTCTAGCTGTGTCCGGACATCCAACTCCTTGCTCCGTCTCCACACTGATGACTGTGGCCACCATTTCCTCCAGCTCATCCAGCTCCTCCTGTGGCGCAGGACTCCCACCTCCAGTCGCCGTTGCTGCCTTCCGGTTGGCAGCAGGTTTCTGCTTGGTTTGTCTTTACACATCACGCCAGCGCCTTTTGACCTGCTCCATTTACCTCCTCGACACTCTGACTGCATTCATGTTGTTCACGATGGACTGCCATATTTCCATTTGTGTTGCCAATGACACAGTGGAGGTGACGAACAGTTATTGGTAGTGTTCTGTCACCTCCGTGACGATGATCCAGTTTTTCTGCGGACTGAACCCCGTCTTGCTCTTCCTCTTCTCCTTGCCCTTCCTCGACCACGGTGTTCCTGGCTGCTCCTCCGTGGGGCTTGTGGGGTTCGTGTTGTCCTCTGCACTTGGTCCGGGTGCATCCATTGTGCTACGCAGTTGATTTTTGTTCCTGTGTATTTTTTTGGTTGCTTCCGGCCTACACTGCGGTCAAGTAGGTCACATATTTGGATCTGAGTCTTGATTTTTCCATGGCAGAGTTTATTCCATTGTACAAGCCTCATCGCAGATTGCATTCCCTATCAGCTGTGTTGCCACAAACTCTGTGCACAGAAAGTCATGGACACTCTCTGATTGAACTTTGGTGGCATCGGAGTCTATGTTCTGGGGGTTGACTTCATCATCATGTGGCTGGAACTGACTTTTGTTAAAAAAGAGTCTGTAGCATTCATCTCCAGCATATTGTCTCGTTCTGCCTGGGTCTGCCCTCTGCATCATGCCCTGGAAGAACACCTTCCACTGTCCCCCGAAACACTGCGGCATTCACCTTGGACATTGACGAGGACCCGCTCAGCTCTCGTGGCCCTACCTCAGTGCACCGCAAGTCACTGTCCCGTAGCGGTGTGCCTGTGCCGTCCGTAGTGAATCCAGGGCCAATAAATCTGTGCAGCTCAAGTCATGGTCCCTTTCAGATTGGATATTTCGGTATTCACAGAAGTTAGGAGTCCTAACTTTAGGACTCCTAAATGCCTTCTGTGAATACCGAAAGTCTTAAAGCTAGGATTTTTCTCAGTTTAGGAGTAGTAAAGTTATGACTCCTAACTTTACTACTCCTAAACTGAGAAAAATCATACCTTTAAGGCTTTCGGTATTCACAGAAGGCATTTAGGAGTCCTAAAGTTAGGAATCCTAACTTCTGTGAATACCGAAATGAGTAATTGCCTTCTGTGAATACCAAAATGAGTAAGTGCATTCTGTGAATACCAAAATGGTAGTAAGTTTAGGATTTTGTCTTAAGTTAGTGCTGTGAATCGGGCCCGCAGTGAGTGAGACCTTGGGAATGTAGCTTTGTCGTCCCCCCCTTTTTAAGTAAGCGTAGTGGGCTGGGCCGGCGTACGCAAGTCCAGCAAAGGGGTGTGAATAATTATCCCGGGGCTCTGGGCGTGGTTCAGTTCTGGTGATGTACAAATATGTGTGTCTCTGTCGCAGTGTGGGTGTCTGTTAGGGAGTGTAAGTGGTCCCTGATGGGACTTAGACACCCACGTATGTCATCTAGTTCAGCTGCCATGAGGTCGGAGCCCACCCGCACCTGTTCAGCCAGCTCCTACTGGCAGTCTAACATACGGCGTCAGAACGACATGTGTTCTTCGTTGCGGTGCTGGGAGCCAGACGTGGTGGTGGGTGTTTCCTGCTGTGTGGTCTGTGCAGGGTGTGGGCTCACCTCGATGGTGCTGGACTGCCCTGCTACTGGAGGTGGGGTACGGAGGTTGTCCAGGAACCATTGGAGTTCATCGTAGTCGATGTCCTGGGGGTCGTCTCCATCATCACTGATGTGATGTAGGGTGTGCTCTTCAGGAGGTGTAAATTGTCCCTCTGCAATGTAAAGGGGAAATACTGTTTCACAGTGTGTTCTCTGTATGTTTACGCATTGGTGAAGTTTACATACAATCTGCATGAAAATTTACATTGTGACAGTTTTTGAGGAGCTGGCAATTTGAAGGGAGACAGTGGACATTTCGACTACATGACGGATGTGAGGTTGTACTCGTACATTATAATCTCACAGTTTCCTGCGATGCCAGATGTGATTGGCCAGTTTCTATGCACAAGCGGCACCAGTTGTGTCCTCTGTTCTGTAGTGTGTGGGTTGCACTTTATACCACATTGTCGTCAATGTTGATGTACTGTGATTCCTATGTGTGTGTGCTGCATAGTGGGAAAGTCGCCCCTGCAGCTCTGATTTAGCGGCCCCTTATCCCTTTGATGCGGTGTGCCTTTGACTTGTGTGCTTTTACAGTACGGAGAGGTTTGCAACTTGGGTCATTTGTGCTCTTTGACGGTTTTTGTACTCTTGTGCATTGTTTGTCTGCAGAAGTGTTGTTGACGTCAGGAGTTGTATGCGCACGTGGATTTGTCAGAGTGTGACCTGCTCCTTTGAGGATGTGATCCACACTGGGCCACCTCAGTTAGGTGTCGTGCACCATGTCATGTTTTTGGACTGCAGCCATGCTATTCGACATGCGTTGTCACTTGCATTGTTAGTGTGGCTTATAGAGCAGCTGCTTTGCTGGATTCAGCACATGTGCATGGGTAGGTTGTGAGATTGGTGATAGGGAGGGGTGCCCCTTTGTGCACATAGTGGACGTGGGCCTACTTGGTGTTTCGATGTGTGCTGCAGTGAGCCATGGGTATCAGGGATATGTTCCACAATCATTGTTATTGTGCATTGTGCAACACAAATTTGTGCATGTGTGCCATTGTGCCCATCTCCCCCCGTGCCCCCAGTCCCTGGTCGTTACTGACCCTGTTGCTGTTGGGTCAGGTCATTTCTAGCTGTGTCCGGACATCCAACTCCTTGCTCCGTCTCCACACTGATGACAGTGGCCACCATTTCCTCCAGCTCATCCAGCTCCTCCTGTGGCGCAGGACTCCCACCTCCAGTCGCCGTTGCTGCCTTCCGGTTGGCAGCAGGTTTCTGCTTGGTTTGTCTTTACACATCACGCCAGCGCCTCTTGACCTGCTCCATTTACCTCCTCGACACTCTGACTGCATTCATGTTGTTCACGATGGACTGCCATATTTCCATTTGTGTTGCCAATGACACAGTGGAGGTGACGAACAGTTATTGGTAGTGTTCTGTCACCTCCGTGACGATGATCCAGTTTTTCTGCGGACTGAACCCCGTCTTGCTCTTCCTCTTCTCCTTGCCCTTCCTCGACCACGGTGTTCCTGGCTGCTCCTCCGTGGGGCTTGTGGGGTTCGTGTTGTCCTCTGCACTTGGTCCGGGTGCATCCATTGTGCTACGCAGTTGATTTTTGTTCCTGTGTATTTTTTTGGTTGCTTTTATAGTGCATTTTCCAGCATGACGCGTGGGGATTGCAGGCCTGTCCTGGTTATCGCAGAATTTTTATTGCGGTTGGCAACATCGCAACTCTTTTTGCGTTCGTGTTTCGCATTTTTCTCCTTCGCGGTAATTTTAACGCAGTCATTTTACGCGTTAGCGGGAAACTATCGCATGGTACCGCCATGTTCAGAATAGTACGTTAACACGGCGTTATTTTCCCGTTAAGAGTGCAATATGCAAAGTTGCGCTAAGCAAATTTAGCGATGATTAACACACGTTCTTGTGAATATCCCCCTGAGAAACGCACATTTGTCATTTAATGTGCCAGTGACACACCACTGAATGCAGAAGAAAGCTTTTAATAAGCACCAGCTTAAACAGAGAAAACGAGCGGAGGGTTCCACCGAGAGAACTTCACTGCAAATTCAAACATTTTACATAGTGGCGCGCACCTTTTATTTGTCCTGGCGGAGCAAGGGACTCACGTCTGAGCATACCCTGCCAACTTATGGCGAAAAAAGCGGTACAAAAGGGGGTGGTGATGGACGGAGTATCAGAACCAATCCAACACTCACACCCAGTCAACAGATCTGGGTTTGATCCATCACCGTTCTTTAGCCCACTCTGCCACCCCAGTTCAGACATGGCCATATGCAAATCAGTCTGACCCTGTGCCTCATGGGAACAGTCCATCACCACCCCCTTTTGTACCGCTTTGTTCGCCATAAGTTGGCAGGGTATGCTCAGACGTGAGTCCCTTGCTCACTTTGCCACTGGATTCAAGCAAGCCTGGCTGAAGACCGCTGAAATGCCAGAAACCGTTCCTAGGAAGCTTGTTTCCGGTCCAGGGAAGACATGGCTTGGCAGGTCGGGCTGGACTGTTCCCATGAGGCACAGGGTCAGATTGATTTGCATATGGCCATGTCTGAACTGGGGTGGCAGAGTGGGCTAAAGAACGGTGATGGATCAAACCCAGATCTGTTGACTGGGTGTGAGTGTTTGATTGGTTCTGATGCTCCGTCCATCACCACCCCCTTTTGTACAGTTTTATTTGTCCTGGGGCTGGCCAAAATCAATTTTTAAACACTGTTTTTTTTTTCTACAACCACATATTGCCGCACTTTAACAATAGCACCCGTGTCCACTGTCAGCAGCTTCTAAATACTTTTAAGGTCCTAAAAGCATTTGATAATTCGAAAGAATGCTTTTTTGTAGGAGTGTATTTATATAAATATAGTGCTTCTAGTGTTCACAACTTGGGCACTAAACCATATATTCACCTTGTTTTATGTCTCTATTCCCTTAATGTACACATTATCAATAGCCACCTCCGCTTCAAATGTGGTATTTTATTATCGTATTTGTTTACTATCCTTATAAGGCATTGAAGCAGTTTAAAAATGTGTAGCATCAGTGCATTGCTTGCGAGTTCCAAATAGTGTTTCACATTCAGGGCATTGTTTAAAGCTAAATGAGAACAGTAGATATAACACCCAGGATAATGTGCTGCATGGCTAAATACCTTTAAAGTCCTAAAGGCGAGACCGATTACATTGCAAATGCTTGTTTTAATTACGAAGCCTTGTCCACCTGCAGTGGGACCACAAATGCATCTAACATTTCTACAGCAAAGAATGAAACATAGATTCAAGTGTTTGCTGAAAACATGAACTTCAAGTATAATGAAATTCGGGTCGATAAGTCAAGCTAACACGGCTTTAAATTTTCAAAGACACAATAATAGATCATCTACCTATGTAGCCTATATACAACTCTTTTAAATGGATTATTAATATGTAAATATCACAATCCTATTAGCTACATTCTAAACACACATATAAATTGCTATAGTTTACGGGGATACTTTTAATAGTGTCAGACCCCCATCTTCATTAATACATTAGTAACACCAAATACATGTGAGTGCAGACTGCAGGGGATTATAATGCACTCCTACCAGGCTCATCAAGGCGGGAGCAACTTTCGCTCTCCCACACATATTTGCAATTCCAGCTCAATGCTGCCTGCAGCTAGGAGTTGAGCAGCTTTGATAAAATATAAACAAAAGGCACCTTTTACCCACCTGTTTGTTTCACATTGACACACTAATGAGAACACCTAACTGCAACTAATTGACAACAAAGAATCTGAAGTAAACAAATGGACTGCTTTGCTTTAGAGCACACAATTAATACCAATAATGACTTAATCAAACTACTATCCTTGGGATCCAGGCCGGAGTAGCATTCTAATCTCTGTAAGGAGCGTCAATGCCTTGTGAGAGGGTAGCCAGCGCTTTAGAAGTTCAGTTACGATACATGGGATGAAAAATGACAAGTCTCTCATAGACCATGAACTGTAGTTTAAAAGCGAGACCTGTTTGAAAAATGTGCAACTGTACAGGACCGCCCCTCCACAATGTAACGTACCTAGAGACAACATTACACTTATCACCTTTAATCCTTGGGCTCTGCCTTGGAGTCCGTCTATTTGTAATTGCTGTGATAGTATCGTATTACGGCCGCCGTAAGGTATGCGGATAGATGGGCAAGAACAGACAGGAAGCGAGACCCAGTCTAGACCGTCAGCACCACCAACCATCGAAATGAAGGAAGGTCAAGTCTATCAACGCAGACAGGCAAACTTGCTGGCCGCCTTTGAACGACAACAAAGCAAATACAGAGGGAGGCGAGGCTGCTTCGCGCAATAAGAACAACCACACCAAATATTTGCACTTAGCGTAAAAGGTCACTTTATTAGGCCAGGCAACATAAATTAGAATCTTGCTACAATAAACATTCTTGGAACAAAACCCCATTGTCATTACTCTTGACACTTTTTGCTATCCAACCAAATATTCCCCACAAGGCTTCTCATCAAAAATACCCCATGAAATGCACAATCCCAATCAACCTTTCCAACGCCCCTCCCCCACCCCAGAGGGAAGGATAAGCCAGCTCCAGACCATCCAACCCCCAAGAAAAAACACCTCCAAAGGAAAATCAGCGAAACAGGAAAATGCTACCTGACCTAACGTGACTTTATTTAATTATTATTATTATTATTATTTTTATATTTTATTCTTATAGGGAGAGTGGATGGGTCACAAAAACGACAGCCTCCCAATTTCCTCACAGAACAAAACACAGTTTTCCCTAACTGCTGCCTGCTCTGCTCGTGCTGCTAAGCCCCGCCCCCTGCCTGCCTAGAGCCCTCACGCACTGTGTGGACTGTTCCACAGCGCGAAATTCCTCAAGGGGACAGCTGCTCGTGCAGCGATCCCCTTGGGACCCCATCGCGCAATTAGAACAACCACACCAAGGGCCTCATTTATGAGAAGTGACGCATCGCTCCGTGAAACCAGCGATGCGCCACTTCACAGTGCGCCCTCCTTGCGACACCAATGATGCGTCATATTTATAATATGACGCATCATGTCGCAAGGAGGGACAGATACGTCAGTATAACTGACGTATCTGTCGGTGCAAAAAGTGGCGCATTGCTGGAGTTGTGTCGGAAGCCTGACGCAACTCCAGCAATGCTCCTTTTACATGGGGCAAGCCCCATGTGAAAGGGCCTGCGTCACCTTTACGCCTGCCATGAGGCAGGCGTAAGGTTTTGACGCATTGGCGTCCTAGTAGTGGCGCAGCAAAATCTCATAGATTTCGCTGCGCCACTCCTACGACCCTTTCTTGTGGGGGTACGTCCACCCTGCATACATTATACCTGGCGCAGGTATAATGTAGTGCAGGGGTTTACGAAGTGACGCATCTACCTAGATGCGTCACTTCGTAAATATGGCGCGGTATGGCACATGTTTTACGCCACTGGTGCATCACAAAAAGTGATGCATCGGTGGCGCAAAAGTGACGCAGGGGCTCATAAATGAGCCCCCAAATATTTACCCTTAGCATAAAAGGTCACTTTATTAGGCCAGGCAACATAAATTAGAATCTTGCTACAATAAACATTCTTGGAACAAAACCCCATTGTCATTACTCTTGACACTTTTTGCTATCCAACCAAATATTCCCCACAAGACTTCTCATCAAAAATACCCCATGAAATACACAATCCCAATCAACCTTTCCAACGCCCCTCCCCCACCCCAGAGGGAAGGATAAGCCTGCTCCAGACCATCCAACCCCCAAGAAAAAACACCACCCAGGAAAACCAGCGAGTTTTCCTGTTTCCCCCCCCACTTTAAACAAAAATTATGTTTGCTGCCACAACCTTAGTGGATATTAAAGGAACACCAAAGATTCTCGCCCCAAAAATCCGCCAATAGATCTCTCAATTCCATTAAATAGTATGCCTGGCCCATTTGTGACAAGTGCACCCCGTCTTCCCTGAAAAGATGATATTCCGCACCTGTGATATTATCATGAGCTAAAAACTTTATCCCCATTGCAGAACAAAATATTTTCATTTCCCGATTGAGTTTCCTGCGAGCCCTTTCCATCGCTGTGTGGTTGCGAGCTCCCCTCCAATGGTGCCTGTAAATAAATTCAGTCCAAGCCAGAGTTGTCCCTACCCAGTTATTCTTGAGCACCGCCAAGTCCACTTTAATTTTCTTCAAAAGGGATAAACCGGACAATGCCACAAAATCATGTTCCCCCAAATGGATTATTAATAAATCAGGGAAACCTCTAGCAGAAGACAGCTCAGAGAGCATAGGAAATAAATCATCCCACTTCATCCCCCCTTTCCCCCGCCATACAACTTCATGTCCCTTGCTAGGCAAACCAAGAGCTCGGCCATAAATCAGCTGTTGGGCGAAGCTGGCTGACCACTTTACAAACGAATGGCCCACTATCCATGTCCACGTCTTTGATGATAATGAACTTTTAACACGACCTAGCGGGGAAAATAACAAAATTAGTCCACATAGTAAATAACATCTCATTTCCTTACATAACGTGTGCAGCAATCATATTTCCATCTCCCAATCTTTTTAATGTCATCCAAACCCCAACCCAATCTGTAGGCTTCAGTCGCTGCCCCTATCCGAAAAGAGTGAGTCCCAAAAAGTGCGGGGTTTTGTCCCAACAATGACAAAGTTTTACGTAAAACTGCCAACAAACAAAAAATGACTCCCATTCCTACACTGAACAACAATTCTGCACTCCGCTACCCTTTAAAAAGATACAAGTGCCTCTACCCGGCTGATCAGTTTTTGACTTCCTCAAAAGAATCCTAACCTTCCCACCTTGCACTTGAATATCCTCTACCTGCATGCCCTTCTGATCCCGCAGACCTAACAGCTCGGAAACTCTAAAAGCGCCAAAAAACAGCCAAATCATACAAAGTCTAAAACGTGAAACCTCCCACAAATCATAACAGCACACTGTTAACTGCTTTAAAATTTGATGCAAAATGTGAAAAGTGATTGGCTCACGTAACTCCGAAGAAAAAGAACGTTCCCTCTCCAGACCCTTCAACATACGCCTTAATAAAACATCCCCCGTAAACTCCTGTCCCCACCACAACTGACTATAAAACGAAATGCCGGCCAATTTTCCTGAGATTGTTGTATGAGATACCCCCAAATTGACCAAATGCAAAACAAACCGTAACATAACCTCTCTGATACCCTCTGTAGAAAGAACCATTTTGTGAAACTTAACATAACTTAAAAAATCCAACCAGGCCTGATGATAACTGCGTCTAGTAGAAGGGGCTATAGAATTTTCCACCAGATCAACGATTCTCATTCCCCCAGCGCCCAGATATCTTTCGGGATCGAAGTTTTGCAGCCATCCGCCCCCGGCGCCAAACTGCGAAATTTCTGCCAATTGAATCGAGACAGAGCATCCGCAATTGAGTTATTAACACCTGGAATGTGTCTCGCTCAAAACACTATGTTTAATCTGAGACCCCAATAGAGTTTTGAAGCTGATTCCGTATCAGGATACCTTTACAACCACTGTGTCATGACCGATAACTTAATTGGGGTATGAGCCCTTTGAGATAAACTGTGGAAAAGCTCCCCTACCTCTTGGTGATTTTCCCTGATCCCCAAACCTTTGGTTGGCAAAACACTGGATGATGGCATGTTTCCCACCACACTGTGAACATTCGTGCTTAAACCTGCAAAATTGCCTGATGCAGGAACCTCGATTAACGTTCCAACAGGATCCCGTAACCGGTAGTTGTCCTCTTCCCACAACACCTGCCCCAAATTGGGCGGGGCAAGGCTGAAAGGGCCGATAAGTAATTGGGAGCCCGCTTGCAGGATGCGTTGTCGCAGGCGTCTGAGACGAGGACATCCACTGGAGCCACAGTTCCTGATCCACATCCCCCCAGGGCTTATCATGGAAAAGACTTACTCTAGCCCTAAACTCCTCATCATAGTTGAGCCATGCGAACCCCCCGGAGTGTAATTGTGCTTTGCGTATGATATCAATATACTTAAACATTGCAACAGCCCTGTCCTGATGTTTTTCACAATAGACGCTTACATAAATTAAAAATGCTGCCGTCCAATTTTCGATATTTTTTGGAACCCTAGGACGCCTCGAAAGCTTCCACTCTTCTTCCTTGGACCCCTCCTTTGCTTCAATATCCGTATGAAGGAGTTTGAACACGTCTACAAATTTGTGGTCCCAAATCCTCTTCTTAGTTTTCTCAGCCAAATGCGTACCCAGGGGCATGGACAAACCCATGTATGGTAATTTTTTATGCATGGGGTGAACGGCACCTGAAACTTGCCCAGATGAGGATTCAGACCCATCCAAAACCTGTTTATCAGTGCTAACCTGTTTATCAATGCTTGGCGCCTTATTTGATCCCACAGCACCTGAACCCACTCCCACCTGTTCTGCAGATTTACCAACCGCCTCCCCCGCCCCGCAACCCGAACCTTCCTTCACCGAGTCATCACCCACCCCCACTGAACGTACACTAGGTTTGTCTGTCAAAGGTTGCGGCCACGAAGACCACCACTGAGGCCTACCTGAGTTGAGTAGCCCGCTTTTGGAACTCCTGAGGATCCTCTCGCCGTTGTTGCCCCCGAAGCCGTTCCTGCTCCGCTGTCTTGCCCGCTGGTGACCTCTGAAAAATACTAGGAACAACAGTTGACCCCGACCCCCTTGTAACCGCTACTAGTTCTTGACGCATAGCTCTTGCATCAAAAATCCCTTCATCAAATAGAAAACCTTCATGTATATTTTCTTCCCCCAAACCTTGACCCGCATATTCATCAGGTATGACCAAATCATTATTACTCCCACTCGGCATTTCCCCGTCTCCCACCCCGCCATCATAACAATCCCAATTGGTCACAGCAAAATCCGCCTATGATCCTCTCTGTGACACAACACCCTTACCAACAGCCGCGCCATGCTTCGCCTTCTTGTACTTGGACACGCCCACCGCCATCTGCGGGACCTTGTAAGATGAAGACTTCCAGCCGCTCGTGCCAGACGCCGCTACCAACTTACCACCATCCCAAAACTGCGTGGCACTGCCCGTTGCCGAAGATGGAGTGGCATGATCCACCCAGACCCATTGCCCTCGACTTGGCCCTAATGCAGAGTCAAAAGAAAACTGTGAGAAACAAAAAGGAGAACGAGATTCCGGAAAAATAGATTCAAAACCTGAAGAATAACCAGGAGGTTCAGAACGTGACGTAGGGTATATATTGTGAGACAGTGAGTCAGCACCATCCAATTCCTGAACCTCCTCAAATGCTGAGTCTGTTAAATCAACAGCTAAAGTGTTGATATTGTCTTGTAAATATGGGTTGACATACTCCCCAGGCGGGCCCCTAGGCACCGGGGCCAAAAGCACCTCAGGAACGGCTCCCTCCCCTGCAGTACCCTGCACCGGATCAAAATTATCGTTCGTACTATTGTGCTTTCCCGCTGCCAAAATTTGCACCCCCTCACTGTCATCACCACTGTCACTAGAATAATCCACCAAAACAGCAGAACGTCCCTCAAAAGACACAGGAGGCACAATATTAATGGAAGACATTCCTTGAAAATTAGCAATGTTTGTGAGCACCTTGCCAACGACGTGCGTTCTCTTAAAAGCTGATGTAGGTGCCGGCAAACCCAAATTTTCCTTTACCCCAATGTCATAATAACCCCCCTCCCCCTGCTTGACAGGGAACTTGTTGTGGTAAGGCTTCTGGAGGTAGTACCACCTCTGCCCTCTACTCTCCTCCTAGCACGCCCCATGCGGAGAGAAGATACCGCCCTCAACTGACCTGAAGAAGGAAGTGAGTGACATCTGGTAGCCTGTGACCTGCTGGCTCCGCTGCGGCGCGCCACAGGACCTCTATGTTGCAGCGTCGATATGTCCACCTCAGCACGACCCACAGCCCCTTGCGACTGGCTCTTCGCAGGTAAACAAGCTGCCACTGCTTCCGAAACTCCTTGAGCTGCCATCCTCTTCGGGCGTCTCCCCACCGCCACTAAAACTGTTGAAACACCAGGCTGCAATAGGTCTTCACGACCTGCGTCATAAATAATGCGCAATGCCTCCTTCACAGCCTCTGACTCTGCCATCCTGAAGCAAAGCCTGAAGAAAAAACACACCAAAACTAGCAGAAAATGAGGAAAATTTGCAAGGCTTGTGTCACAAAAACGACAGCCTCCCAATCTCCTAACAGAAAAAAAAACAGTTTTCCCTAACTGCTGCCTGCTCTGCTCGTGCTGCTGAGCCCCGCCCCCTGCCTGCCTAGAGCCCTCACGTGCTGTGTGGACTGTTCCACAGCGCGAAATTCCCCAAGGGGACAGCTGCTCGTGCAGCGATCCCCTTGGGACCCCATTCCAACATGATTTTAGAAACGAGGGAAAATCGACTGGTCATCTTTAATTGGTAAAATAATATATGAGCTGTATATGTCCTTTAGTCAGTAAAACAGCCGATACGATTGCAGAAAATATGACTTCCAGATTTTTGTGTAAAATGAACGATACAGTTTTTTTCTGGACACATGGAGTATACTTTAATTAAAACATCAAAGCTACACTCAATTCGTTGATCGGTGTTATAAGTGGCAAAGAGAAACAAGTCCAATCGCCCTCATAAGGAAGCCCATAACCAAACCAATATCCTACCAAAGGTGAACAACTGACGGTCGTCATTGAAAAATGTAAAAATATTTTTTTTTTAAACAAGAGCGAACAGGGAGATGTAAATATAATGGAGCTGGGGAGGGGGGTGAAGCTGAGGAATAGAGTTTGAGTCTGTAGGGAGGCCCAACATCCTGTGATTGGTACGAGGGAGGGAGCAGGAAGAACCGGGCAATGAAGAGGATATGACACAATGGCTAGAGCGGCCGACTTTGTAATTCGGGAACCACGTTTGAGCCTTTATTCCAATACCTTCCGACTGTCGGACAATAGTAAAAAAAAGCATGCAGTTGCTAAGCACGCAAATGGGAGGGACAAATGCTGCATTAGCATGCAAGCACAGGCAAACAGTAACAGAGCAGCAACCAAGAAATAAATAGCACCCCAAGGAACAGATCAACAACCATAGCATAATGATACCGGGCCCGATTCACAGAACTAACTTAAGACAAAATCCTAAACTTACTACTTTTGGGATTCACAGAAGTTAGGATTTTGTCTTAAGTTTGACTTAAGTCTGTCTTAAGTCAAACTTAAGACAAAATCCTAGCTTCTGTGAATACCAAAAGTAGTAAGTTTAGGATTTTGTCTTAAGTTAGTTCTGTGAATCTGCCCCACCGTTCTTACTCCCTGCTCCATTGGAGGAATGGAAGAGAAAAAGGAGGGACAAAGAGGCAGGACTGGCCACTAACAGGCAAGTATTTTTAAAGGATACTGAAATAGACAAATGAAAAGCAATGGCAAGTAATGGGCGGGGTTGAACTCCCCTAAGCATATACAACAGTTCACTAAGTTACAGCGCAAGTGCTGTCTAGGTTCTCCTTAAAAAGGGAGTCATTTCTGATAACCATTTTTAGTGCATGTTCGTTACTGCACTGTTCCAGTGGCAAAAAAGTGTCAAGCAGTGTGTCACAATTAAATCAACTACAATGTAACACAGATGCATACAAAAACATGGAAATGTCACACACATGGCAACTGAAACCTTGGCAGCTATGCAAACCCCTTCAGGGCTTAATAGAGACCTTGTCCGAGATGCACTATCAGTACAGTGATTAGCCAGGGACCTCCCAGCCACAGACGGTTTGAGCACTGGTGGTGGCGTTAGAAAAATCTTTGTTGGTGCTCTCCTCCCCCATTTCCTCCTTTTCCATGAATTCCCTCACTACCACTCTCCAACTGTGCACCTCATCTCTCCATAGCCTCTCTCTGACGTACATTTAATATTTTTATAGTGCTACTCATAGTTCACTCAAACTCAGTTCTGTGATCTGCATGGTACACGTTCTTTGCAGCAGGCACATTAACCCTCTGTGCTACTTTACGATGAGCCAAAACTACAACTAGAAAAAATTATGAACCCTCACTAGTAGGAACATTAATCACCAAAGTTATCTTGATATTTTTATTGTTGCCTTAAAACTACCTGATGCACAAGGACGTTGATGTGCTTTTAAACCATAAATAATTTTTAAACACAGTGCCCCCCACCAAGGTCAATGCAAGCTGCGGCTGCACCAGTCGCACCGCCCTAAAGCCCGTCCTGCTCCCAGCAATGGGGCAGGAGAAGCATTTCCAGAAATGGGATGAAAGCTAACCTCATACCGATTATATGAGGAAATAGATCCATGTAAGTGGTGAGGTGTAAGACTTCCCCCAAATTCCAGCAAGCAAAACAAATTAACAGATTTCTTGGAGATGATTTAAGGAAGAGTAGACTTCTCCCCTGAGAATTTTTTGAAACTTTTGTGATCAAATTTGGTAAAACGCTACAGACCTTTATGAGCTTTCATGACATATTGGAGTACTTTCATGGTGCACCTGGGAAGCCTGGCCTTTCCTAGGAGTAGATCTAATTTTTTTCAAATGTCTTAAGTCAGCAATTACTTCCACTATACCATGGTCATAATTGTTTCATGGGTGAGCCCATTATGAAAAGGAGTACATTCAATATGACAGTGCCAGAAATTTACCATGGATACTTCAGCCACAGCCATGGGTACCTCCAAACATTCCCTCCCATATACAAGGGTCATGACAGAACAAAGAGTGGAATGGTGCACCCGTAAACAGATTAATTAATGAGTCTCTCGGTCCATTAAGCAAAATCCTGTTTTATTCAGATTCGATATTCAGAGGCACCATTCCACTCTTTGTTCTGTCAAGATTGTGTCTGCTCTTGCAGTAGAACCATACAACGGCTGGCATTGGAAGAGGAGTGCACTGTGCCCTACTATTTTGAACTATATGTGAGGTGCGGTGGAGGGGTCCGCCGTTGACTTTTTGCTTTTGTCTATAAATATACAAGGGTCAGCATTTTGCCATTCACACCCCCTATAAAATGAGTACAGGAAATCTTTTGACAAGAGTTACCTCAAATATCAGTTCCAACATCTCGCTATAGATCCACTCCATATGCTAAGAATGACGTGCATTATGCCAGGGCCTTCGACCAGGTGTGGTGGTGCGTGTTCTGTGTCTCTGCCGCTGGGTACGGCTGGGCTAGTGGCTTTCTCAGTAAGACAGTTTGAGTCTCCACAGCCAATGATGGTGTCTTAATAGAAGCATGTCAGGACCTGCCGTTTGCCATGGGTAACACCTCCGATCCATATTCTATTAGTGCCCTTGTCCATAAGGCAAGAATAACCTCCAGCGGGACAGACCAGCAGTACGCTTGAATGCATAACACAAATACACTGACACACACATTCTGACTTGCACATGTTCTCAATATATCTCTTGCACTCTTTTTTACATTTGTACTCTGTCACATTCACACACAGACACACTGCCACTCACACTTCCATTAGTCAATCTGCTTTTTTGTGTTAGAAAAGCTTGCCCTGCTGCTTCTGCTATACCTGCCTTGCCTTTTAGTGAAGCTTAATAAAAATATATTCTCTATTCAAAAATAATATGTTACCTTATCAATGTTTGTTACAAGTATGATGTGAATTAAAAGTATACTTCCTTAAAATAGCTGTTCAAGTCTTATATTTGGTTTCATGTGTGGTTCAAGCAGTTACAGTATTGGAAAAGAATGAATGCAGGCTGAGAGTTTTGTCTGTGTGAGTGCAGGGTGAGAGGAGGAAGTGCAGGGTGAGTGGTGTGACTCCAGGCTGAGTACTGTGCTTGTTTGCGTGGTGTGAGTGCTGTGCAAATGTGAGTGAAGGGTGAGCTGTGCGAGTCACAGGAGTGCCTTTGTGAGTGCACAGTGAGCGATATGACAGTGTGAGAATAGGGTGTGAGGGAGTGACTGCCAGGTGAGTGATGTGACATTTGAGTTTGGGTGCGGGTGCGGGTGAGAGTCCAGAGTGGGAGGAATTAATGCATGGTGAGTGATGTGCATGTTTGAGTGAGATTGCAGAGTGAGCAGTGAGACTGACAGGTGAGTGAAGTATTATAAGAGTGCAGGGTGAGTAGTGTGCTAGAGTAAGTGCAGGGGGGAAGAGTGAGTGCTTGGTGAGTGGTGTGAGTGCAGTGTGGTCACTGTGAGTGCAGGGTAAGTAGAGGGAGAAAAGCGTGAGTTCATGGCACGGGGCATAAGTGCAGTGTGGTCGCTGTGAGTTCAAGGTGAGTGGTGTGCTCGTGTGAGCGCAAGGTAAGGGCAGGATCAATCAATCAAACAATCATTTGTAGAGCGCACTACTCACCTGTGAGGGTCTCAAGGCGCTGAGGAGGCGGGGGAGGCAGCTACTGGTCGAACAGCCAGGTCTTGAGGTGTCTCCTGAAGGTCAGCAGGTCTTTGGTCTGACGCAGGTGGGCTGAGAGGGTGTTCCATGTCTTTGCCTCGAGGTGGGAGAATGATCTGCCGCCGGTGGTCGTTCAGCGGATGCGTGGGACGGGGGTCGGGACAGGGACGGGATGGGGGACGGTGGCGAGGGCGAAGTCGGCGGAGCAAAGCTGGCGGTTCGGGTGTAGAAGGACATTCGTTCGTTGAGGTATGCTGGTCCGGCGTTGTGGAGTGCTTTGTGAGCGTGGGTGAGGAATGGTGTGAGTGCAGGGTAACAGCGTGAGTGCAGTGTGATCGCTGTGAGTGTAGCGTGAGCAGTGAAAGTTTCAAGTGAGTGGAGTGTCATGTGCGTGCAGGGTGAGCGGTGTGCTCGTGTGAGTGCAGGGTAGGTGGAGGGTGAATGGCGTGAGTGCATGGTGAGCAGTGTGAGTGCAGTGTGATCAATTTGAGTGTGGGGTGAACATGAAAGTGAAGGGTGAGCAGTGAGAATGAGGAGGGTGTTGTCTGAATGCAGGATGTAATCCCAGACACCTGAGGGCTTATGTACAAGCCCCTAACGAGAGTCACTTTTTCTGATGGTCCAGCGGCGTAAACTCCTTCACCATATTTAACCCCTTCCCTGCTCATGACGGAACCGTTCCGTCATGAGCCACGGTTGCCGTGTGCTCATGACGGAACGGTTCCGTCATGACAATCCTGCCGGCGGCCGCGGGGCGACAACGCAAATGGGCGGAGTCATGACGGAACCGTTCCGTCATGAGCACAGCTCAACTGTGGCTCATGACGGAGCGGCTCCGTCATGAGCACAGGCCCGCCGCGCTGCCCCCCTGCCCCCCCCAGCGCTGCAGCGGAATGTCCGCAGCAGCGAAGGGGTTAAAGGGATTTTTGTGGCCGCCTTGTAAATAATGCCCCCATTCATGCAGCACTTAGCGTGAAGGGTGAGCGCAATGAGTGTTGCAGTGGGCGTTTCGCTGCAACACCCATTGCTTTTTAACGCTGTTCCATATGTAAACGATATGGGGCAGAGACAAAGATACCGCCAGGGAATGCCTGGTCTTAAACAGGCGATACGAGGATAAATGTTTTATTTATCCTTGTATATTGCATTCTGTAGCACACATGGGGCATATTATCAAGAAAATTATCACCGCTTTAGCGGCAGAAATCTGCAGCTAAAGCGGCGATAATGAGCTTGATAATATGCCCTTGAGAATTCCCATAGAAGCCCATGTTCTGGTGTCAACATGGACTTCTATCGGAATTCTCTGCGGCATATTATCAAGCCCATTATCGCCGCTTTAGCTGCAGTTTTCTATAATTCGATAATTTTAACGCCATGCTTGATAATATGCCCCATAGATAGAGCAAACCGCCTGTTGGGATTTTTATGTGCAGGAAGGTGTCCCTGCCTCCAAATACAAAAATCACCCCTACAGCACAGGCACTCTAGCAAAATGGGGCTAGAGTGCCTGTGCTGGCGCTAGGCAGCATTTTTAGCACCAACGCTAGGGGTAATACAGGAGTGCGCTGCATTCTTGTAAACATGACGCATCCCTGCATTTTGAGACTGTAGGAGAGGGGCGTTACCACATTTGGATTAACACAGTGCTCTATCAGTTTCTTATACATATGCCCCTTGCAGTAACTCAGCATTGTATTGACAGCTGGCATAGAATTTCAGGTTTAAGTTAAACTATTGCTATTATAGCATCAATCTGGGATGGAGGGTGGAGGAAATAAATAATGTGCTTATTCTGCAGCAAACTTTCAATCTCCAGTTGCCAGCTGATCGATTTAATACTGTCAACTAAATCCGCTATTCTTACCACTTATTTGTGCATACTTGAAACAGCAAATATAAATAGCACTTATAAATGTGTTTTAGGGTTGCATTAATAATTCATGACTAATAATTACAGAAAACAAAGTCAGAAAGGTCATGTTACAAATGAATACATACCATGTGGCATATTAACAAGGGCTTTATCTCTGCTTTTTTGGCTTTAAGGGGCATATTATCAAGACAGGTGATAAAATTATCGCCGCTTTAGCGGCACGGCGATAATGGGCTTGATAATATGCTCTATGGAATTCCAATTGAAGCCCATGTTAGATGTCCTTCACATCTAACATGGACTTCAATTGGAATTCCATAGAGCATATTATCAAGCCAATTATCGCCGTTGTAGCGGCAGTTTTCTGCCGCTAAAGCGGCGATAATTTTATCGCCTGTCTTGATAATATGCCCCGTAAAGCCAAAGAAGCGGAGATAAAAATATCGCCCTATCAACAACAGGGTGCTAACATGCAAAATCGCATGTTAGCACCCTTTTTCACTACGCTTCCCTTTGCATCTCTAATGAGATGCAAAGTGGGCGTCCCAGAGCATAATAAGCTTCACGCTAACCCTGTTAGAGACAAAAAAAGAAGCGCTAACCACGGTTAACGCTGCTTTTTTACGTCTGCTAATTTTCAGATTTAGCCATGTAATCCAATGGGAGGTGGATTACCTGGCTAAATCCTCCATGGGCTATCAACAAGGATATCCCAATCCTTGTAGTTTTATCGCTGCATTACCAGCGCTAACCTCCCAAAATGCCGCTATCGCTGGATTTTTTATCGCCTTGGCGGGTTAGCGTTGTTAATAACGCGATAACCAGGCGATATTATCCAGCGAAAAAAATTACCGCTAAGCGCCCTTAGCGTTGATTTTCCCTGTTCCTTGTTAATATGCCCCTCAGTGTCAAGGCGAGGCCTTTGCAGACTTCTTGAACAAATGGCCGGTATTTTTCTCTAAGAAATGTGGCATCCCTACTCGAGATGCCTTTAATTTAAATGCATTCTTCCACTGTAGCAGTAAAAATTAAGGGGCGGATTTATGAGCCCCTTGCGCCACTTTTGCGTCACTTTTAACATGGGAAAAGTGACGCAAAAGTGGCGCAAGGGGCTCATAAATCTGCCCCTAAATATAAAGATGTCACACCGCTGCGTAACAGCACGCTGTTCGAAGCCATCCTTGGAGCAGGGTTGACGAGGTAATGCCGAGGGCGGCCCTCTGTCGGCAGTCAGTAGAATTGCAGTCTCTCGTCTGACTGAAATCTCGAATAAGGACAAGGTAAAGAAGATATGGTAAATAGATCTACCCATAATGCATTGCATGGCAGACCAACAGCCGCCACATACAATGATAGTTGTCTGTAAGAATAGAACATACATTTTGTATCTCTCCTTTTTCAAATGAGATTGCATTTTTTTTTACTTGAGATCATTATTTATCGTCCTTCTAATTGTCTTAAGTAAAATAATTATATACGATGACGATTAATGCACAGTGAGACAGAATTAGTCATGGCAGATTACATTCCTTGTTCAGTTGCACTTTGTGTGGCACTGATAAGGGTGATCTTTATTAATTTTTGGAAGGTTTCTTCTTTATATGAAACCTATTTGAGGTTATCAAAGAGGATTGTAATACATGTCATCAGATAGGTCAAACATGTTTAAAGTCCAGTTGGAAAAAGAATAAATCCCATCCAGAATAATAAAACAATTACTTTTCGTTTCAGAGCTGTTAGCATTTACTGTTATGGAAATAGCATTTTTCATAGACGTTGAAACTAGAATCCTAAGTATAATGTGAGTGGGGGTGAAGTGTTAGGGGTGTTCAGGGGCGGGAAAAAAAAACGCTTTAGACCTTTTTAGGTCTCGCCTGACCCAGCGCATGCGCCTTTTTAGGTCTCGCCTGACCCAGCGCATGCGCTGGTCTGGCTAGACTTTTTGAGAGGGCTCCAAAAAGTGCTACCAGGCCAGCCTAGGGCCACAGTGCATGTGCGCGGGCGCGCGCGCCGCGCTTGACCGCAATTACTTTCACTTTGATGTTTGATCGCGATCACTTTCGCGGCCGCTTGTTTCTACCTTCTTTTAGATATTGCTTGCTTTGTGACTGCTTTCATCCCGTCGCTTCACCCCATTTGCTGGCCCCGTGACTGCTTTCACCCACCCCCCTCAGTTGCTTGGCCGATGAGTGTGTGCTTTCACCCCGACCGCCACTGAGCTTCATAGTTAAAGTGGTCTGCACACTGGTATGAAAATACTTGTGTACTACTATGAATGACATAAATAGTTTGTCGAGGCTGCATCCTGGGAGTTACGTGCAGGTCGTTTGGACAGGACCCGATCCATGATATAAATAGCCCGCCTGACACTTGGACAGAAGCTGCGGCGCTATGCAAGCCATCTGCCCTGCCATTTGACTGGCCCGCTATATGCATAGGGGCATATTTATAATAACTGACTCATCCCTGCATATCAGCAGGGATGCGCCAGTTATTTTGCGCCCCAGCTCCGCCACCATGGATGCGCCGCATTTATAATGCGGCGCACCATATGGCAAAAATGGCACAGATGCGTCACGCATCTGTGCCGTAAAAGTGGCACATTGCTGGAGTTGCGTCGCAAGCGCGACGCAGCTCCAGCAATGCTCTGGGGGGCACTATCTTCACAATGCTGCGTCAATCCTTACGCCTGGGTTTTGACGCAGCATGGGCTCAAAAGTGACTGAGTGAAATCTTGTAGATTTCACTCAGCCACTTTTAGGAGGCATTCCTGAGCCGGAACGCCCCCACCTGCCCTGAAACGCCTACATGTGGCGCAGGGCTTTACAACGTGACGCATCTCCCAGATGCGTCACGTTGTAAATACCCCGCACCATGGCGCAGGATTTGCGCCGCTGCTGCGTCACAAAAGTGACGCAAAGGCGGCGTAAATGAGACGCAAGTCAAACAT
Source organism: Triturus cristatus (assembly GCF_964204655.1). NCBI lineage: Eukaryota > Metazoa > Chordata > Amphibia > Caudata > Salamandridae > Triturus > Triturus cristatus. The sequence goes on from NC_140591.1 coordinate 94,837,614, forward strand.
AAATCTGCCCCATAGTACTTTCGAACACACGTGAAAGGTCCGTAGTGCTACTGTTGTATCTACACTCTGCAAATGACTTATACCATCAGTATTGAGTCGGACATTGTGACGTGTTAATGAAATAGTAATATTTCGTTCAATGTTAAAGGAATTTCATTACCAAGGTGCCAGATATTAGAAGTGAGGTTTCTGTTAGTAGATAGGCCTATGAAAAATTACTGCGTGCACCTACTGCTGTTGCTTTCAAAAGTTGCTGCATTCTCTACTTTTTGAAAAATCGTTGATAATTGGTTAAGCAACACGCTGAGTGAAGGTTTCAAGTGATATATGAGGTGGGGAGGTTCATGGAGTACTGTTTTTCTTTGCATTTAGTTATAAATTGATGATGAAGAAAGCAAAACTACAAGTCCCAGAATGCAAAGGTTGAAATAGGCAATATGAGCTGCTTACATTTAACATAGGGCAAATTGAAATACCTCAAAAAGGGTATGAGCACTTACAGCCATAAGTCATATTTTAATGTCAGCCAGTCTCAAGGTACTTTGTATAATGTAGGGAAAGCAATATATGGTTATTGCTAGGGGCAATGTCAAAATGGTTATACAATGGGACAGAAGTCTAGGGCCCCCAGATTATCAGGGATTCCTTTCCCCACAGCCTGTACTTGCCTACTAACTGCTCTAAGGGCAGGTCATCCATGCTGGGAATCGTCTGTGCCAAGTGGTTCCATGTCCTGTGTGCCACCTTGTGCCTTTTTCCAGACAACTTCATTCTGTACTATGACACTTAGTGACATTTCTCCTGTCATGTTAGGTCAGGAACGCCCACTTTGCATCTCATCAGAGATGCAAAGCTGGGCGTTAGGAATCCTGACGCTAAAGCAAGGTTTCACACGTTAGCGTGGCCTTGCTAATTAGGCGATAAAATTATCGCCGCTTTTCGGCTGAAAACGGCCACAAAAGCGGCGATAATTTTTTATCTCCAGCTTGTAAATATGCCCCTACCTCACTGGTCGAAGTGCATTAAAAACAGCATGAGATCTGTGATGCTGCATGCAGTGTTGGTGGGGTCAGTGAGATCGGGGTGGGGGTCACCGGTTGATGTACATTAAACAAGCATTTGCAATGCAAATTGGTCTCGCATTTGTGAGAGTTAGATGTATTTTGCACTGTAAATGAGAATGTGTCAATCTGCTTAATGTAATAAAAGGGGACTCTTATCCAATGATGATAAAGAGATTATAGAGTCTGATATCTTATTAGAAGATATAGATATGGCTGTCCATGGTCTCCCTAAAGGGAGAGCCCCAGTCTCTGACGGCCTGCCTGTTGAGTTCTACGTCACCTTTTGGGATATTATAGGCCCTGACTTGCTTAATGTATTTTCTCATTCACTTATGGCTGGCGTCCTCCCTAACTCTTTGAGGGGAGTGTAGGAGAGTAGGATCTGCTTCACATGGGAACCCCCCACTTTTTGCTGGGATTTCACTGTTTTTCGACCTTACTCTGGCTGTGGCCCTGCTAATCAGGACCACAGCCTAGCTGCTTCCTCTCTAAAATGGTATCCATGTACATTAGGTACATATCTAATTGGATTCTGGAGTGCCTTATAAGCCCCTAGTATATGGTATACTATGTACCTAGGGCATAGGTACCTCAGAGGCCTACCAGGGGCTGCAGCATATATTATGCCACCTCTGGGAAGCACTCCAAAATGGCACCACAGGTCTGCTACTGCAGCCTGGGAAAGGGTGTGCTTGCACCCCTTACTGTGGTATAGGTTACCTATATCACTACCCTATACACAGTATACAGACACATATAAACCTATACGCCACTCCTATGGCAGGCCTTGACAATCCTGAAGGCAGAGTGCTTAGGTTATGTGAGAGGGTGCCCAAGCATGAGCTGAGCCACTCTGCAGCTTTCGGAAATACTTCCTTATGGCTGTTCTGTGATACAGCCATACCATATACTCTTAAGTGCATTATAACCTCGCGGTAAATGCTAACTTCGGGATGGCTGCTTTGGAATACTACCCCCCCCCCCCGCCAGTTCTGGCGGCGGGGGTAGCATTCCACCCTTCTAGAGGGAGAGACATGTTCACACTGGCTGAACCCGGTAGGATTTTCCTGAGCCCGGGCATCACAAAATGGTTGCCTCTGCCACAGACACATGTCTGTCCTCCTGCTGCTGACCGAAACTCCGTCAGGGGAGGTCTGGAAAATAGGTTTCCTCTCGAAGGGAGGTGTGACCACCTCCCCAGACAGGCTGATGTGTATTGGGGTTGGGCGGGAGCACTCTCTGGTGCTTTGTTTACCTCATTCCCCTCCTTAATCTAATAGAATCTTTCGGCATACCTGTTACCTCCTATGCCGATGACACACAGCTCATTGTGCCATTAGACAAACTATCCACCAAAGCTGAACTCAACCTAAAACACTGCCTGACTGAAGTATTTCGTTGGATGGACAATAACCACCTGAAATGCAATTCGAGCAAAACGGAAATCCTTCCGATCGGTACTAACATCTCCTTTTGTCCATCACTTTGGTGGCCTGACAATTCTGTTGCCCCCCCCCAGACAGTTTCGTCAGCCAGGAACCTCGGCGTTACCTTTGACTCCGACCTCTCCTTCGATCAGCATGCCAGAACCGTCGCAGGCAAATGCTTTGGAATGATCAGATCCATGAGAAAGTTTTTTGACTTTCTTCCCATCGATGCCAGAAAGACGGTGACAGTAGCACTCATTATCTCGCGACTGGACTACTGCAACGGCTTGCTCGCAGGAGCTAAAAAGAAAACCATCCAAAAACTGCAGAGCGTACTACACACAGCCGCCCGTCTTGTCCTGGGCCTTCCCCGCAGATCCTCTATTTCTGCAGCACTTCGCTCACTTCACTGGCTCCCCCTTCACAAAAGGATTCTCTTCAAGATCCTGATTATAGCCTTCCGTGCCTACAACAAAACTGGCCCTAAATACCTCACCAAACGCTTCCCCCACTACCTGCCCAGCCGTCACCTTCGCTCAACCAACGACAACCTCATTCTTCTCCCCAAATACAATCTGAAAACGAAGGGCGAGAAGACCCTCAGCTTCCTTGCAACCAAAGCCTGGAACAAACTACCCAAATCCCTCAGACAACAAACCCAGGAAAAACCGTTTCGAAAACTGCTAAAGACCTGGATCTTTAATCTCCCGGACGATCACTCCAAAGCTTCCATCTAATCCTCTTGCACTGGCTCACTTAGGTTCCCTAGCGCCAAGATGCTCCCTCCGGAGCGAACGTCGCGCTCTATAAATACCCCACAAATATACAAATATACAAATATACACATTTACTGTCCCTGTGCATAGCCCAGTTCAAACCGTTTGCAGGGGCTACCTGCCCCTGCTCTCGCGCGAAACTGGACAAAGGAAATGGGTGTAACCACCCCTCTTTCCAGGCCCACCCATAGGTGGGGCCTTAGAGTTAGTCCATCCCCTAAACTTACTATAAGTATAGGAATCCAGTCCCCAGGACTTTAGATTACCCTGGACGAAACTCTGCAACATATGGACTTTCGACGTTCTACTTTAACTAGAAGACTGAAGAAATCTCCCTTGGGGTCAAGGAGTGACTCCCCTGCTTGGCAGGCACCAAAGAAGCAACTGACCGGTCTGCATCGCTGAAGCTCCCGCCGGACGCCGAAGTCTTTGCATCACCAGAGGTGGATTTCCAGACTTCACCAAGGCTACCCTGAGTCCACAGCAAAGCTGAGGCCCGTGGTTATCATGGGTGACGTGGAACCGTGACCCCTAGACACCGTGAACTTTTGCAGCAATACTATCTTCCTGGTCCTCCTCGAAGTTGTGCTTTGGGCTCCGAGTTGCCCCAGCCTTGAGCACCTCCTGCACCGAAGAGTGTTGGCCTCCACTCCACGAGTGACCCGTGGGCCAGCTTTAAGTGCGACTGCTTGAGGCTCCTTTGCGATCAATAGCCCGTTGGCTAGCAGGTCACCACGAAGGCAACTCCTTTTCTGATTGGGCGTTCCTGGTTGCTCCAGACGTGCCCTGACTTACCCTCGCTGGGTGAGTCCCTCAGACCTTGCTGATCTGCTCCGCAGTCCTTTCTCTAAATTCCAGTGACTTGCCGTTGCCAAGGCTTGTTGGGTCCATTCTGATCACCGACACCGCAGCACTCGACAGACTTTGTGGGACAGCTCGAATCCAGCTCGTGGACTTCGTTGACGCCTCCTGGACCTCATGGCTGAAGAGTCAAGACACCCATCAACTCACCTGAAGCACCCGACATCTGTGGGCATTGGTCCATCCTGCCCTAGGTCACTGGCAAGTGACCCAGACTCTATCCCCTCTGCTTTCAGGATCCTTACATCCTAGATCCAGGCTTGGATCTCTCCGGACACTTCTCCTCTTCACGGCAGCAGCAGTTCTTTGCAGGCTCCCATTGAAATCGACGACGCGACCCGACACCAAAAGACACCTATGCACCCGGCTTCCCTGGATGAGGTAACTCGAGTACTCCGGTGCTCACGTGGGTGCTATCCCTAGAGCTTCTTAAGTCCAAAAGGGTTTGGTCCTGACTCGATTAGAAGTGTCCTTAATCTTTAAATTTCCAAGCACGACATTGCCCATAGAAGATAACGGGAGCCCGCGGTTGTGTTTACACACTGCATACAGGCCCCGTGGGCCCCCTGTGTCACTACCTTGGGTGGTTCCTTGGGGTCCCAGTGATTCTAGAGGCTATAGGCCTAGTGTCTATCCCAGTCGTGGTTCTTATAACAATTTTTTGGTATATGGTTTGGTACGCCTCTAGGGCCCAAACGTGTATTTGTGCTATTACTGATAATTGCTGACTTGTAAACTAAGAACTTAGAACTCCAGTCTCATAAAGAGACTAGAGGGGTATGATTTATACTAAATACATATATTTTAAATATATACCTGGCGTGGTTGTCTTTTCATTTGATCATTCAAGAGATTATAGACTGGTAAAACAAGCTGCTTTACATTCCTTCAAGACTTAGACTGTCAACTTGGTGGAACTATTTGTACATCTGGTGAATCGTTTTGAGAGGTGGTTTTATTTGGAACAATCTGCTGCATGAGTTTACTTAATACCCGCAATTGCTATTGTTGTGTTTTTTTAATGGGTATCTCTTGCGGCAGTGATCACCATTAAAGATTTCAAAGACAAACATTGCCTCTCCAACGGTTGAAGAGCGGCATACCTGTAACTTTCTTGTTTCTTGGAACGGGATCCACAATTGACTCGCTTCTGTACTCCATACCGCGTCACTGCAATCGAAGCTTCTTGTCTCCTGGAACGGGATCTACGATTGACTCCATCTAGCATTCCGTAGTGCGTCATCGCGTATCACACTATTGCAAGCGTGCGTGGTGGCCATCTTGTGTACGGTTGCGTAGCAACCGGGAGCGCTCCTTTACATCGCGTCTTTCTGCATGCAACAGCATTTGGTGGATCGGAGCATAAATATTGGGCATAGTTCATGACCAGCGGTAACTCCGTGGATTATCGCCATTTTTTTTCAGCATACGATACTTTTACATTGTTAAAAAAATTTTAAAAAACTTAACGTAAAATTGCAGTAAGATGATGGTTTAGATACTATTTTAGAGTGTAATATTAACTATGTGTGATGGTTCAACACTGTAACAGCGATACATAGTTTTAAGTTGGGGTTAAACCTGTGAAAACAAGTGGTATTACATTCTATTTGGGCAAACATATAGGTGAATCAATCTGAGGGAACTGTGGGCATTGCATACCTTTGGGAGCGTACAGGTGAATTTCGTTACTGATACTTGCAGTTTTGTTTGAAGATTTTTTGCAATTATGCAAAACGTTACAGCAGCACTATTTTTTTTATCGTGTCCTGGTTCTCCTCCAATGAAATGAAAAAAATGGAAGGTAGTTTTTGAAAGATATGCCAGGGTCTGTGGTCCGTCATTAAGTGCTGACAGAAGGTCGTCCTTGTTACTCCACTGTTTAGGATCTGAAGGTCAAGATGTGTTTGATAATTTACCGGATCTTTCAGCTGAGGATGCTAGGGGTCTGACTGATTATGAGATCTGCATTAAGAAGCTTGATAAGCATTATCTGCCCAAAGTTAGCACAATCCTTGAAAGGTATCAGTTTGCTAAGAGAATACAATCTACCGATGAGTCAATTGAGGATTATATAACCCAATTAAGAAAGCTTGCCTCCTCATGCAAATTCGAAAACTTAACCGATGAACGCATCAGGGACCAGTTTATGTTTGGTTGTAGCATGGAAAAAGTTAGAGAAGAGTTGTGGTTGAGAGACGAACCGTCTCTTGGTGAGGTGTTGACTATTGCAAAACGTATTGAACATTCTTTGAAATGTGTTGCTGTCATAAAGAAAGATGCAGAAAAGGGGGCTAATATTGAGATAGTAAAGATTAAAACAGAAAAACGTGATTTTAACGATAAAATACATTCGGACAAAGTAGTGTCAGAAAGAAAGTGTTATAAATGTGGTAAGGCGGGACATTTGGCTAACGATAAAAAATGTCCGGCCCTCAGTCAAACATGTTCAAAATGCAAATTAAAGGGACATTTCACTGCTTTCTGTAAAACAAAACCCAAAACAAAGGTCAAAGAAGTGGAAATTTATCAAAGGGATTGGGGAGAACCTAATTCTGAGAATTTAGTTTGTGGGCAGATCGTGGTACAGGTTGAAGCAAAAACTGGAAAGAAATCATGTCCTTATGATGAGATTGTAGTAGAAGGCGAATGTACTAGGGTACTATTTGATTCTGGTGCAAAAATTACCATTGTATCAAATGAGTTTTATGACTCTAAGCTCAAGGGAAAAATTACACTTATGAAACCGGACATCATTCCTTTGGCTTATGGGGGGGAACCCATAAAGATACATGGATACTTCAATGGTCTAATAGAATATAAAAACCGGCTGATTAATGGAAAGATTTATGTTTCAAAGCGTGGAGACAGCATCATTAGTTGGCTACATCAAGGGGATCTAGGGGTGTTTCTAGATCCAAATGCTGATTCTCCCATACAGTTGAGAGACAGGATTCAATCTGTGGATAAAAATGCTGATGACATGTATGCTCACATACTCAAATCTGAATTTCCGAATGTGTTCAGGGAAACCTTAGGCTGTTTGGAGGGGTATCGACATAAGATACAGTTAAAAGCAAATGCAATTCCTGTGCATTGCAAGATGAGAAGTGTTCCTCTATTGGTTAGGGATGACATGAAAAAGGAAATAGAAAAACTGAGCAGTTGTGGGATCATCGAGGAGGTTGAGGGATTGGAATGGTTGGCTCCGGTCGTTGCAGCACGCAAACCCAATGGGAATTTGCATCTGTGCATCGACTTAAGACAACTTAATAAGTGTGTTGTGGTGGACAGATACCCATTGCCTAATATTACCGAACTGTTGACCTTATTTGATGGGGCAAAGGTATTCAGTACATTAGACCTGACTTCAGCGAATCATCAAATTGAACTGGATGAGTCGTCTCGAGACTGTACTTCGTTTATCACTCCATTTGGTACCTTTAGGTTTAGAAGAATGCCTTTTGGTTTGGTGTCTGCTTCATCAGTATTCCAAAGGGTGATGGAAAGAATACTAAAGGATCTTCCCGGAGTGTGTGTCTACCAAGATGACATTTTGGTCTTTGCAAAAGATGATAGGGAACATGACAATAGGTTAAGATCTGTGCTGAAGGGTTTGAGTAGGCATAACCTCACAATCAAGGTTGAGAAATGTAAATTTAGGTCTAATACCATCAATTACCTAGGACATAGCATTTCTGGGGAAGGTGTGAAGCCCAAATCTGAGTTAGTTGAAACCATCACAAAAATGTGTTCTCCCACCAATAAGTCTGACCTAATGAAATTTTTAGGGATGATTGAATATTATGCTAAATTTGTTAAGGGGTTTGCTGTAGCAACTGTGAACATGAGGAAATTACTGCGAAAGGGTGAAGAATTCTTGTGGTCTGACAGGTGTGAAGATGAATTTGTGGCTATAAAGGAAAAGCTAGGGCTAGCTCCTTCATTGAAGAGTTTTGACCCTTCTGGTAAATCCATATTAGTGACTGATGCGAGTGAGAAGGGGCTGGGAGCCGTATTGAAGCAGTGTGGTGTTAACAGCATGCAAACCATAATGTTTCTGTCCAGAAGTCTTAGGGATCCCGAGACTTGATATTCAGTTGTGGAGAGGGAAGCTTTGGCTGTGTTTTGGGCGGTGAAGAAACTTAAGAAGTTCTTGTGGGGTGTAGATTTTTTGGTGCATACGGATCATAAACCATTGGTTGAGATTTTCAATAAGAAAGGTTTAGATCTCGTTTCTGGTAGAATAAGCAGGTGGGTGATTAGTTTACAGGAGTATAATTTTATGATCAAGTATATTCCTGGTATTGAAAATGGAGTCGCTGATGTTCTTTCACGCTTAGTGCCATGTGACAGTTTGCATGAGGACAATCCTGAGGATGAGGAGGATGATGAAATCGTCTGTGTGGTGGATCATAGCATCATTTCAGAGGATAGGTGGTTGGAAGAATTACAGAAGGATGCGACTTTGTGTGAGGTGATAACCTTGCTAAAGATAGGGTAGAGCTCAAATGTTTTTGGGGTGTACGGAATGAATTGTCAGTGGACAATAATCTGTTGTTTCGTGGGACAAGATTAATTCCTCCTAATAGTCTCAGGAAAGAATTAGTTGACTCAGTGGATGTGGCTCATTCGGGGTTGACTAAGTGTAAGGAAAGACTGCGCATGTCTTATTGGTGGCCGGGTATGGACAGAATGGTTGAGCGTGTCATTAGACATTGTGTGTCGTGTGCCATCAGTGACAAATCTAAGTGTACGTATGAACAACCCATGGTTTTAAGGAAACGCCCAAACAGACCGTGGCAAGAGATTGCTTTGGACATTGTTGGTCCTATTCAAGGGAAAGAATCTCAGACATATCTGTTGGTTGTCATAGATATGTATTCGAGGTGACTGAGGTATTCTTCTTATCGTCTGTCAATACTGGTAATGTGATTGAGTGTTTGAAGTGCTTATTTGGGAAATGGAGCAATTCTTATCGTCTAAAGGGATTGTCCATAAAACTTCTGCTCTCTATCACCCAGAGGCCAATGGGATGGTGGAATGATTTAATAAAGTTGTTAAAGAGACCATTGCTTTGGCGAAAAGTGTTGGAATGGATTGGAAAAAAGAGGTTATTGGAAAAATTGAGGAATATAGATTGACCCCACATACAACTACTGGGAAGACCCCTTTCTTATTGTTTCGGGGTAGACTTCCCAACACATGTGTTGAACCTTTTTGGGTCAATAAATATGAATTGTTAAGAGGTAAAGAGAAGGAGTGTGATGGTGAAAAGATGTTGAGAGTTGAAGAGGAAAAAGGGAAATTAAGGACAGCATACTTTGATAAAAAACATGCTGTAAAGAAAACTATTGTGTGCGTTGGAGATTGGGTCAGGATTAAACGTCCTGGTTTGCTAGGAAGCTCTTTGTCTAAATTCATGAAACCTATTAAGGTAATCAAAACATTTAACAACGCAATTCAAACTCAGGATCATCGCATCTGGAAATTAAATAGGGTAGTTGTGTGTAGTGGGGAGTTGGAACGTGGTGTGAAGGTTGATTCAGATAAGGACAATAACATTCCTTTTCATCCTGGTGATGAAGTGGGTGAGAGTTTGAATTGTCCTAGGAAATCCTCCAGGGTGTCCATGAGGCCTAGTTACCTTGCAGATTTCATTTAAGCTTCATTGTTTTGTATTTTGCTGATTTTATTTAATGTTATTGATTTTTTTTTTCTTCGTTTGGGGAAGGGAGATGTGTGGTATCTCACGTGAAGTGGCATTGAGGGGTTAGCATTCTCATGGTAGAACTTGCTGATGTCATGGACTGTTGTATATTACAATGTTCTGTAAATCTTCAGTTACTAGATTGACTGCTGGCTGATGGATGGGATGTTCTCTATTACAATAAACTTCCTAACTACTGTCTACTTGTCTGCCAAGTTTATTTTGCAAGATACTTCACCTGCTCTCCATAGCTACCACTAGGATAGCTTTCAATAAAGGTTGTCTTTAATCTATCACCAAAAGGGGTTGTTTGGACTGATACAAGGTGCCCACTAGAACTAGTGGGCAGCATATATCAGGCCACCTTCTCACATTGGTGTGCAGCGTGTGGGATTCCAGCTTGCTATTGTTGTACCAGATAATCTCAATTGAATTGATCAACTGAAAACCACTAAAGGTACCTAAGGTACATATACTATCAAGTTTAGCTACAGTAAGTTCTACTGAACTTAGAGTTGTGTGTTAAGGTATAGCACACCCTTTCTACAACTCAAGAGAGTTTAGTAGGCCACACTAGTGTAGGTAGTGCAATACACCACACCACATTAGTAATGTCTAACCAGCCAGGAACCAGTGGGTCCCTACCAGGAACCAGTGAGCTCCTTCCATATAAATATGAGGATCTCACCTTTGCTCAGCTTAGGGCCTTATGTTTCATTAGGAAGCTGAAGACAAAGGTCCACCCACCCAGCATCTCATAAAGATACTGAAACTGGATGATATCACAGGACCTAGTGGGCCTGATGATGTAGACAGTATGGGTGGGGCAGCACCTGAGGGTGGGTCTAGGGGTGGAAACTCCCCTGACCCTAACTCTAATGCTGACCAGACTGGTGACAATGACCAGACTCTGGTGAACACAGGCCACCAGGATGAGGATGAGGAGGATGACAATAATGCCACTTCCTTTATTCCTCCTGGTAGGCCTGAGGTTCCGTGTGAATCGGAACGACACTTTTTGGGTGTGTTCGAATATGGACGAGTTTGGTATCTACGAACCGCAAATGACGAGTTTAGTGGGTGTACGCGTTTTCGCTACGCTACTATGTACGGATCGTCTCATTCCTAGGTATGTCCATCCGAACCCTCGGGTTCCATTTTAGATGCGGCATCCATTTTGTTTCTTGCCCTCAAGTAGCCAGCGAACGGACCTTGTCCGCTCTGTGACCCTGGGATTCCCAAGCTTTCACGAAGGACACGTGCTTCTTTGAGGGTGTGTTTTATGATAAGGGAAATGACACGGTAGAGGCAGATGGCCCCGCTCAAGGCTCATCTTGCCGTGCCAGTCTATTGTTTCAGTCATGCATGCATTAGGCACGAGGTCTTTGATCCTGCAATCAAGTTTCTGTTATTACTCTCTACACTCTTTTCCAATCTGTTGTGCATCCGTGTTTTTCCTTTACATCTGTTTCTGTCCCTTCTCCTAATTCGTTTACAATCAGAATGGAATGTGCTTAATGTGGGGATGATGTGCTTTTACAGTTGGGAACCGGCAATGGTGCCGTAATTATGTTCCGGGCTTCTGAAACATGAATGCGACCCTTTTGAAGTTTACTGTGGGAACGGAGTTGTAACCTTTTGTTTGCCATGTTGTGCTATGACCAAAATGTGTATAAAAGGAGCGATCCACTTTTGCAATTCGAAGCAGTCTCTCAGAACCTACACGTTGTGTACTTCTTGCGATTTCTGTATCCCTGCAGTAATAAACGCTGATCTTTGACGCCGCCGGAAGTGTCCCGTGTCTCTGTGTTTTGTACGCCGGAACAGGTAACCCACGAAGGTTTCAGGTGTTGTCCCCTGGCACCGCTGGGCCTTAGAATAGCCCAGTCCTTCAGTTGGCGCCCAACGTCGAGCGACATCAGCGGTACCGGTCCAAAGCCCGACGATCGTGAGGAACTTCGTGTGAAATCTCCGAGGGAAGGTGCACCCCGCTTCATCGATCCAGTTGTCGAAATAAGTGGCCCGAAGACTTTTCCCGCGAAGATTCCCGCCTCCTGGCGGCTGCGATGGACTGATGCCCTGACTGTCGACCTGTTTTGGCGCCTGGCGTAGTCCTTTGTACGGCGAGACAATAGACGGGCCTTCCTGGTGACGCCATTGCTCTTTCAGTTAGGTATTTGTGGGTCGCTCCCAGAGTTTATGGTTTTGTAGTTCCTTTTTGGGACGGTCACTTTGTTGTTTGCATGGTTCCATTGCATTTGTGGTTCTTAGTTGTTGGTTCTTAGTTGTTGGGTTTTATTTGACGATTGCAATTGCCAAAAACCGAGGGTCTTGCATTTTTGCTAGGACATCGTAATTCGATAGCCCTTGAAGTTTGTAAACTCGGTTAGTGTGCACGATGCCTGGCCATAGTACTTTGTTTGGTTTCCTTAAATGTTGCAGCGCGGATTCCCGACTGGAGGATTCATGCCCGATACCTCCAGTTGGAACTCCAATTTATGAGCTCTATAGTCGCCACGGCGTAGGTCCTATTGTATATAATGAATATTGGATTCGTTACACTAAAAATGATGGTGTTCTTAGTTGGCCATCACATGGTAGTTTCGAAACTGCAATATTAGATAATCTTGAAGCTAAATTGTTTAAAAAGAAGGCTAAGCCGGCCATGTTTGATTCCTTTCGATTATGGCGCAAAGAGGCCAAGCAGAAAGAAATCAAACAGATTAAGAAAAATAAGAGAGAAGGTGTCATTACGGTGATGCGAAATGCAGAACAGTATCAGCGAGACAAAGATGAGAAGGAGCAGGAAGTTAGTGCTAGACTTCATCATATGGCGGTGGAAAAATGTTATCCGGTGTTACCGTCTAGTTCTGATAAGACGGGAGAGGAAGTGATAGAGGATCCATTATTGTCGTATCTATTGAAATCATCACCTCCCTATGCTCCAGATACCGTGGGTCCTGTGATTCCTCTTGTTCCTCAACCTGTTGTTTTGGCGGCAGATGGTCAGCCTGTTGTTCCTCCTGTTCTTCCGAATCCCCTTGTGCCGCAACTTGTCCATCCTCCTTTACCCGCTCTTCTTCCTACTGCTCCTTTGTCAGTATCCCTTCCGCCCAATGTTACTACTACTCCTGTTACCCCGACTACTGCTACTGTTTCTACGCTTACTCCTAATGTTGTTGCTCCTGCGCCTCCTTCTTCTTCTCCTTCTGTTCGTAGTCGTATATTTAATGCTGTCGCTACTCTCTATTCTCCGTTTTTTGGACCAGTACTCGGGTCAGATCTTTCTGATGTTGCTCAGAGGCGCAGTCAAATTCCTGATGGTAGGGAACGTGAGTCGTTAGTGAAAATGGCGCGTAAATGGATTAGGCATCCTGTGAAGTACACGTCGCGTATAGTTTTTGAGACATTTTCTCAGTTTAATGAGCCCACACAAAGATTTGTGTATGAGGAAATGTGTAAATCTTTGAGAGAAGAGTGGGATAATGATGCAGTAGACAATGTACCGCCCGAGATCACTGAGCTTCAGAATCAATTTACGTCTGGTATAATTGTAGGTGATAATGTCCGACGTGCTTTAGAGCGTCTGTTATCTTTTCGATCTACAGTACAACCTCGAGCATTGTTTAAGGATGAAACTGGGGAGTGGATGGCAAAACCTGGTCAGTATCCTATGCGGGAAGTTCCCCCAGTATGGATGCCAGGTGATCCTGCTGCTAATCCTGCTATTCCACCACACTTTCAGAGAGTTTGGATACACCTCCCGTGGAAGCGATCGGAAGTTTTGCAGGTAAAGCAAACCTTGCCCGACCCCCGTAAAAATCCTGCAGGTTATTATAAGGAGTTATCCCAGTTAGTGGATGCTACTGTTATGAACCTTGCCGATATTGACATGTTGTTTGGTAACGTAGTACCTCAACCGATTTGGGCGAAAATCCGTCAGGAGAATCACACAGCTGAGTTAGGTGGTGATTGGGCTGCTCTTGCGGCGGCTGACGGACGGCAAGTTGGTGGGGCTAAACCTGAACAGCTCATTGAGAATCTGCCCCAGAGGATAATTACACTTATGAAGACACTTATGCCAGCCATACGCGTTAATTGGGACAAATTGTCTGCATGCAAACAAAAGAAGGACAAGAGTGTCTCCAATTTCTTCACGAGATTTGAGGAGGCATTTATTGATCATAGTGGTCAGGATATGAGCTCTGAGGGAGGTCAGCGATTGTTTGTTGATAAATTTGTATCGAATTTGTTGCCCGAACTAAGCAACAAGTTGAAGAATTCTGAAAGTTCGTGGGCCATTTCTACCACTGCTCAGATATTAGCCACGGCCCAATACTACGAAAATAGAGAGAAAGAAGAAAGCGAACGCGCAAATAAGAAAACGAAGGATCTTAAAACAAAGGTCTTATTGCAGCAGGCGTATCCTCCACGCTCGAATCAGAATAACTCGCAACAGCCAAATCGATTACAATCGCAGTTTTCTAGATCACAGTCGCGTACTGACTCCTCTACACCTCGCTTTGTGTTGGGGTACAATCAATGCGCATATTGTAGGGGTGAGGGTCATTTGAAGTTTAATTGTCCAGTGCTGCTTGACCGAAACAATGGTGTTTCGGCTCGAGGAGGTCGTAGTGGTCCTCAACAAGCGTCCCGTGGTAGAGGTCGCGGCGTTACTCAGAATCAGAACGAGCGTCTTGCCACTTCATCAGATTCGCAAAATTGCTTTGATCGGCGCGATCCATCGTCTGGTAGATCTGTACAGTATCATGTGGATGACTATTATGTCGAGCATGATGTTGATGCGGACGGTACTTACTAGGACAGCCGTAGACAAAGAAAGGGAGTAGTATCAGTTCCGGTTGATCAGAGAGGGCCTTATGTCGCAGTTGCTACATTGGGCGTAGTTGAGCCTTTTCTGTTGGACACTGGTGCAGCGAAAAGTTCCATCATTCATTCGAAACTCCCCGGCGCGCCTTTGTCTGGCTTAACGAATGTTTCCGTTGGATTCTCTGGCGCCCCCGTTAGTAATCCAGTTTCTAGCCCTTTGCCCCTTACAATTGGGTCTCGTGAGTTAGAAGCTCCGTTGATTTTGACTACTGGTTGTGGTGAGAATCTTTTGGGCCTGGATTTATTGAAGCGGTTATATGCGACTTTGTACTGTTCTCCTGCGGGAGTGGAGCTTACACTAGGTCAGAGAGTGATCTCTCCTATGTATCTGTCGACTGATAAGCTCCCACCGGAATTGAGTTCTCTTCCTGATTCTTTGTGGGCGACAGGTCCCAATGACGTGGGCCTGCTGGATATACCACCTTATGTTGTTCAATTGAAATCAAACGTGCGACTGCCACGTATTCCCCAGTATCGTATCTCTCTTGATGGAGAACGAGCGCTATTAGCGATCATTTACGATTTGATCGATAAAGATGTCATCGAGGAAACACGGGGTAACGTGTGTAATAGTCCTGTGTTACCTATTTTGAAACAAACTGATCCATCTAAGCCTCCTGTGTATCGTTTTGTTATTGATTTAAGGGAGGTAAATAAAATTGTTGTTCCACAGTTTCCCGTGGTGCCTGACATTACGGCTTTGCTGACTCTGATTCCAGCTTCTGCATCATGGTTCTCGGTAATCGATCTGAAGAATGCATTCTTTAGCATTCCGATTGCTGAGGAAAGCAGAGATTTATTCGGTTTCTCATTAGGTGGTCGCAGCTTCAGGTTCAAACGCGCACCACAGGGCTACTGTGAGAGTCCATCGATCTACAGCCAAGCTCTTAAGAGTCAACTTGATGCGTTTGTGTTGCCGGCTGGTGCGGCTTTGATCCAGTACGTCGATGATCTGTTGGTAGCTGCTGACACTGAACAGATTTGCAAAACTGCTACAGTATCACTGTTACAGCATCTATGTGACTTACATCACAAAGTATCGCCTTCTAAACTACAATATTGTTGTCAAGAAGTAACCTATCTAGGTCACTTATTGTCAAAGGCGGGAAGAAGGTTGACCCCTGAAAGAATTGCAGCAATTGCTCGAATGACTGTGCCAACAACTCAGAGAGATGTGCGTGCCTTTCTAGGTATCACGTCATACTGCAGACAGTGGATTCCAAATTTTTCACTGTTAGCGAAGCCATTGATAGCTCTCACGTGCAAGGATGTTTCGACTCCTTTGCCATGGACGGAAGAATGTCAGAAAAGTTTTTCTGAACTACGTGATGCGTTGTGTTCGGCTCCTGTGTTAGGTACTCCTGATTACAGTAAGCCATTTACACTATACGTTCACGAGAGAGAAGGTTGTGCGTTTAGTGTTTTGACGCAACAATTCGGTGGTAAGCAGCGTCCATGTGCGTATTTTTCCTCGACTTTAGACCCGGTAGCTAGAGCGTTGCCAAGTTGCTTGAGGGCGACAGCGGCAGCTGCGGTGTCTATTCGACAATCCGCAGGTCTGGTCATGAATAATATGCTCATAGTGATGGTTCCGCATGCAGTTGACACTCTCTTGAATCGGACAAAAACTCAACATCTGACGAGTGCAAGGTTGCCAGGGTATGAGTTGACCCTTTTGGCAAGTCATATACAGATTAAGCGTTGTAATGTACTGAATCCGGCGACATTGTTGCCGACTAATATGGAATCAGATGATGTACCACCACATGATTGTTATGTACGAACTGAGGAAGAAACGAAGGGTCGTGTGGACCTGAAAAACACTCCGTTGACAGATCCCGATGGTACTTTGTATGTTGATGGTTCATGTTTTAAGTTGCTGAATGGTGATGTGACGACTGCGTATGCTGTAGTGACGTTGAGCACGGTTGTGGAAACTGCGAGATTGAGTCAGAATTCAGCGCAAGCGGCAGAATTGATTGCGTTAACAAGAGCGTGTGTTTTGTCTAAGGGAAAGCGAGTGAACGTGTTCACCGATAGTCAGTATGCATTCGGTGTTGCACATAGTTTTGGTCGATTGTGGAGAGAAAGAGGATTTATGACATCGCATGGCACGAAGATCCAACACGGGCAGCTCGTGAATGATCTTTTGGATGCACTTACATTGCCTAAACAGGTAGCGATTGTTAAATGTAGTGCGCACCGAAAGGTTACGGATGATGTTGGTCGTGGTAATGCATTTGCGGACGAGATTGCCAAGGAAACGGCTAAGAATCTTGCAACCCGAATGTATGTTACGAGTTCAGTGAGATGGCCGACGGAGACTGGTATGTGTGAAGATACTGTTGAGAGCGTGAAAACAATTCAGAATGAGGCCACTGAAATTGAAAAGACCAAGTGGAAAGAAAGTACGGGAAAGTTGGACATACATGGATGTTGGGTTGACTTGTCGGAACGTCAGAGGTGGATGTTACCGGATGCGTATGTATTAGCCGTCGTGACTATGGCTCATGGGTTGTCACACATTAGTGCGAAAGGTATATGCAAGTTATTGTCTCCTGTATGGAAGAATGATGGTATTGCTAAGTGTGCTGAGAGAGTGGTTAAGAATTGTATGGTGTGTTTGATGCATAATCCTGGCAAGGGCACCCCCACTCCACCTGGTCATTTTGCTCCTCCTGCTTGTCCCTTCGAAGTTATCCAACTCGACTTCATTCATATGGAGAGATGCAATAATCTGAAGTATGTTTTGGTTGTGGTTTGTGCGTTCTCCAGATGGATTGAGGCCTATCCTCTTAAGGATAATACTGCCCTGTCCACAGCGAAAGTCCTACTGAAGGAATACTTTCCTCGGTATGGAATGCCACGGATTGTGTGGTCAGATAACGGAAGTGAGTTTGTGGGTAGCATGATGCAGAGTGTGTGTAAGGGCCTTGGAATTCAACAGAAATTCCATAGTGCCAATCATCCTCAGGCAGCGGGTTTAGTTGAAGGGTACAATGGTACTCTGAAGCTGAAACTTGCGAAGATACAAGCTACGACTGGTTTGTCATGGCCTGATGCCTTACCTCTGGCTCTCCTATCAACCAGAGCGACTGTACACTCTCGAGTAGGGCTCATCCCATGTGAGATTGTGTTCGGCCGCCCTGCGAACATTTGGGGAGTTCCGAAACCTAAGGCCTTTGATAGTCTTGAGTATCCAATGCTAATTGATTATCTTCATGATCTGACTGCTAAATTGAGGTTAATTCATCAACAGGTCTTTGAAGCTTTGCCGGCACAGACAGAGGGTCCTGGACATCGGCTCCAGCCAGGTGACTGGGTCGTTACCCGAAATTTTGGCCGAAAACGCAACTTGGAGCCGAGATTTGTGGGACCCTTTCAAGTGCTGTTGGCTACAAGGACTGCAGTTCGGTTGGAAGGCAGAAAGAACTGGGTACACGCCGGCCATACCAAGAAGGTGCCGATCCCTTCACCAACAGATAGTTGGGTGAGAACTGGTATTGCGGCAACGGAAACCGAGACCCCTCTATGCTTTGTGCCGTTTAGCGATGCTCAACCTGTAGGAGACAATTCATTGCAGCCAGACACCTCTGTTGAGTCGTCAGTTTGGGAGAACTCAAGGTCTGAGTTGTCATCTAATCAACTGAACACTGTTTCACCAGCTGAACAATTATTTGAAGAACAGACTCGACCTGGAAGAAATCGATACTTTCTTCGTCCACGTAACAAAGACTAATAAAATGTTTCTTATATTTTCCTTTTACTGTTACCACGAACATTACGAACAATTACATCCTTTTTTTGAGTTTTTTTATGTGTGCTTTTCACAGCTAAAGAGATTTGTATTAAGCTGAGTGTTTAGGAAAACCTATCATCCGGGTTAACCGTAGGGCCGTGCGGGTACTCCCTTCTGTTTAGCAGGTTTCTGACACTAGGTCGGTTACTTTTGTCGACTCCTGGGAACTCCTGGGAATTGATAATCGCTACTCAGAACGAAGTGCGTCAAGTACGTCACGGACGGTTTTTAGAGGATGGCATTCTCTAAGCTGTTGGAAGTAGAAAGGATGTCGGCGCAAAGATCAAAATTGCATAAGAATGTACGAACGAAATGTTTTTTGTTTCAGGTATTTCTGCTGTTTCTGACTGTGTCTATGCTATTGGTGGGTGGAGTATATTTTGGAATACAGTCGCTATTGCCTTCCATTTCACCTACTCTTTCTCCTAAACCAAGCTCTATTACCACTGTTTCTCCACATTCTTTTCATCCTCTGCCCCAACATGAACAGGTTAGACGTGCGGAATTCATGAATAACTCCTTCGTTCAACTCCTACATCAGCATCAGTTGGTGATGAATACTACCAACTGTTGGGTGTGTGGGTTAATGCCACATACCATGGATAGGGGTATTCCGTATCTGGTTCTTCCCTATAGCTCCCAAGGGTCAGCTCGAGCATTCCAAACTATGTTCCGTAGTGCACTAGATTCCTACCCCAGTCGAGAGCCACGCTCTGCAAACTTTGGTCCTGGCCCGTACCACAAGCCTTTGGCGATAGCGATTGCGGATTTAGATAGAGATGTTTTTGATGCATCGCTTATTCCAGCTGAAGAGGTGCAAGCCTATAAGGATCTGAGTGAGGCTGAGTATAGTACGTCAGTGGGTGATAAACAGCTCAAGAGCTCGTCTCCAATATGGATCGTACCCCACCTCGGTAATTTCTGCTTGAAAGGTTTGGGTCGAAATCCGAGAGCACAACTTGGGAACAGTGCTTGTACTGATACGTATGTTCTACCGATGCTCTCTTCCCCTGTTTTTCTGACTGCCAAGGGTACCTATTTTGTATGTTATGAACGTGCATATACATGGTTGCCCCGTGACTTCTCAGGTACCTGTTATATTGCGAATCTTTTGCCACCGACTTTTACAGTTGCCTCGGATTATCACAAAACTAGAATTGTGAGAGGCGTTATTAGCGAAGAGGATACTGCCGGTCAAGAAGCAGGAGACTTCTTTAAGGGTTTCTTGCCGTTTTGGGGACCTATGGTTAATAGTAGGAACCTAAGACAGTTGACCCGTGTGGTAGAGTCGACTGCTAACATAACTGCGAGTGCTCTTGGTAATTTAACTGCAGAACTTCAGGCGGATAGACTTATGACGTTGCAGAACCGTATGGTTCTAGACGTTGTTCTTGCGGATAGAGGTGGTGTGTGCAAAGTTATCCATTCGAGCTGTTGCATTTTCATTCCTGACAACGCTCCAACTGTTTACCAAGCCATCTCGAAGTTGCATAAGATTTCCGAGTCCATACACGTGGACGAAGGTGGTTGGACACTTCTAGGATGGTTTTGGGGTCTGATATCAACTTGGGGTTGGAAGATTCTGATGATCGTAGGGGTTGTTGTGACGTTTTTGTTCACGTGTTGTCTTTGTGTGCAGTGTGGCCCTGCCTTATGTGGCCTCTGTGCTACAACGTGTATAAGACGGCCATCTGTTACCAAGGAGAAATTGATGGATAGAATGATGTTCCAGCAACAGCTGAACGATTTGATGAATATCGAAATCGATTCTGATCTCGACTAGTGCTTGCCTACATGAGGGCAAAAGGAGCGTCTGAGGTTCCGTGTGAATCGGAACGACACTTTTTGGGTGTGTTCGAATATGGACGAGTTTGGTATCTACGAACCGCAAATGACGAGTTTAGTGGGTGTACGCGTTTTCGCTACGCTACTATGTACGGATCGTCTCATTCCTAGGTATGTCCATCCGAACCCTCGGGTTCCATTTTAGATGCGGCATCCATTTTGTTTCTTGCCCTCAAGTAGCCAGCGAACGGACCTTGTCCGCTCTGTGACCCTGGGATTCCCAAGCTTTCACAAAGGACACGTGCTTCTTTGAGGGTGTCTTTTATGATAAGGGAAATGACACAGCAGAGGCAGATGGCCCCGCTCAAGGCTCATCTTGCCGTGCCAGTCTATTGTTTCAGTCATGCATGCATTAGGCACGAGGTCTTTGATCCTGCAATCAAGTTTCTGTTATTACTCTCTACACTCTTTTCCAAACTGTTGTGCATCCTTGTTTTTCCTTTACATCTGTTTCTGTCCCTTCTCCTAATTCGTTTACAATCAGAATGGAATATGCTTAATGTGGGGATGATGTGCTTTTACAGTTGGGAACCGGCAATGGTGCCGTAATTATGTTCCGGGCTTCTGAAACATGAATGCGACCCTTTTGAAGTTTACTGTGGGAACGGAGTTGTAACCTTTTGTTTGCCATGTTGTGCTATGACCAAAATGTGTATAAAAGGAGCGATCCACTTTTGCAATTCGAAGCAGTCTCTCAGAACCTACACGTTGTGTACTTCTTGCGATTTCTGTATCCCTGCAGTAATAAACGCTGATCTTTGACACCCCCGGAAGTGTCCCGTGTCTCTGTGTTTTGTACGCCGGAACAAGTAACCCACAAAGGTTTCAGGTGTTGTCCCCTGGCACCGCTGGGCCTTAGAATAGCCCAGTCCTTCAGGCCTAACAACAGGGCTAGAAGGGATAGATCTCTATCAAGGGGATCTATCTAGTATAACTCCTTTATAGGAACCTCTGTTTCTTCTCACAAAGGGAGGGAAACCTCCCAGGAGAGGAGAGAGAGACTGCTGAAGTATGAGCAAGACAAGTTGAGAAAGCAGCAGATGGCCTTCGATAGGGAAGCCATGGAGCTCTACAGAGCTAGTAAAAAGGAGGGACTAGAGTCCCTTGGTGGCAGTAATTTCCCTAGAGATAGGGAGAGGTCTTATGACCATAGAAACCTATGTAAGATTGTCCCTCCCTACCAGAGTGGGGATGACATCCACAAATGGATAACTGCCTTGGAGAGGGCCTGTAAAGTACAGAAGGTCCCTCAAGGTCAGTGGGCAGCAATCTTGTGGCTCTCCTTTGCAGACAAAGGTAGAGACAAGCTCCTCACTGTAAGAGAAGAGGATGCTGATGGCTACAAAGTCTTGAAAAGTGCACTGATAGATGGGTTTGGCCTAACCACTGAACAATACAGGTTAAAGTTCAGAGACACCCAAAAGGAACAAAATCAGGACTCGGTTGACTTTGTTGACTGTGCTGCTAAGGCTCTGGAAGGTTGGTAATTGGGCAGTAAAGTGTGTGACTTCAATGGATTGTATAATCTGATAATGAGGGAGCAGATTCTTAATAACTGTCAAAATCAGCTGTTGCAACAGTACCTGGTAGACTCGGATCTGACCTCTCTCCAAGAATTGAGAAAGAAGGCAGACAAATGGGTCAGAACCAGGGTGAGGCAGAAGGTACAGAACCAAGGTCGTGACCCAAAGAAGCAAGTTTCCAAAAACTCTGACAAGGGCAAAGACCAGAAGTCTTCTCAAGGGCCCCAAAAATCTTTTTCCGGTGGGGATTCACAGTCAGGAAAGGGTAAAGGCCAAAAGAAACCTGGGTGCAAAATCTGTAAACAGAAAACTCACTGGACTAGTGACTGCACCAAGGCCAAAGAAAATACTCCAGCCCCCACCAATGCCCCTAAGGCACCTGCTCCCCCTGGTGCAGTTACAATTGGTGGTGGGGATACACAGAATAAGGGTGTAGTAGGGTTGACCCTGGGTTCTGAGATGGACTCTGGCCTAGTCAGAGTACCAACTCAGGCTGTGCTTGTCAGTGATGGGGGCATGGGTATGTCCCCCTTTGTGAGTCCCAGTCTTTGCATCACCAGAGGTGGATTTCCAGTCTTCACCGAGGCTACCCTGAGTCCACAGCAAAGCTGAGGCCCGTGGCTATCGTGGGTGACATGGAACCGTGACCCCTGGACAACGTGAACTTTTGCGGCAACACTATCTTCCTGGTCCTCCTCAAAGTTGTGCTTTGGGCTCCGAGTAGCCCCAGCCTTGAGCACCTCCTGCACCGAAGACTGTTGGCCTCCACTCCACGAGTGACCCGTGGGCCAGCTTCAAGTGCGACCGCTTGAGGCCCCTTCGCGATCACTAGCCCGTTGGCTAGCAGGTCCCCACGAAGGCAACTCCTTTTCTGATTGGGCGTTCCTGGTTGCTCCAGATGTGCCCTGACTTACCCTCGCTGGGTGAGTCCCTCAAACCTTGTTGATCTGCACCGCACTCAGTCCTTTCTCTAAATTCCAGTGACTTGCCGTTGCCAAGGCTTGTTGGGTCCATTCTGGTCGCCGACACCGCAGCACTCGACAGACTTCATGGGACAGCTCGAATCCAGTTTGTGGACTTCGTCAACCCCTCCTGGACCTCGCGGCTGAAGAGTCAAGACACCCATCAACTCACCTGAAGCACCCGACATCTGTGGGCATTGGTCCATCCTGCCCTAGTTCACTGGCAAGTGACCCAGACTCTGTCCCCTCTGCTTTCAGGTTCCTTAAATCCTAGATCCAGGCATGCATCTCTCCGGACACTTCTCCTCTTCACGGCAGCAGCCATTCTTTGCAGGCTCCCATTGAAATCGACGACGCAACGCGACACCAAAAGACACCTATGGACCCGGCTTCCCTGGGTGAGGTAACTCGAGTACTCCGATGCTCACGTGGGTGCTAGCCCTAGAACTTCTTAAGTCCAAAAGGGTTTGGTCCTGACTCAATTAGAAGTGTCCTTAATCTTTAAATTCCCAACCGCGACATTGCCCTTAGAAGATACCGGGAACCCGCAGCTGTGTTTACACACTGCATACAGTCCCCGTGGGTCCCCTGTGTCACTACCTTGGGCGGTTCCTTGGGGTCCCAGCGATTCTAAAGGCTATAGGCCTAGTGTCTATCCCAGTCTTGGTTCTTATACCCCTTTTTTGGTATATGGTTTGGTACGCCCCTAGGGCCCAAACGTGTATTTGTGCTATTACTGATAATTGCTGGCTTGTAAACTAAGTACTTCGAACTCCAGTCTCATAAAGAGACTAGAAGGGTGTGTTTTATACTAAATACATATATTTTAAATATATACCTGGTGTGGTTGTCTTTTCATTTGATCATTCAAGAGATTATAGACTGGTAAAACAAGCTGCTTTACATTCCTTCAAGACTTAGCCTGAAGGCTGCTCTCCATAGCTACCGCTAGGAAAGCTTTCAATAAATGTTGTCTTTAACCTATCACCAAAAGGGGTTGTTTGGACTGATACAAGATGCCCACTAGAACTAGTGGACAGCATATATCAGGCCACCTTCTCACAGGGAGGTTGTATTAAGTTACTTTTTTAAAAGAAAGGTGATAGATATGATTAAAAAAATTGGAGCCTGATTACTCTTCTAAAATATTTTGTCAAAGTCTTTATTTTTTAAATTAAGACCTGTAATTTCCTGCATTGTAAGTCTGACCAAACATGCGGCGTACCTGGCAGAAAAATCCATGATAATTTATGCCTTGTAAGAGATGCTTTTGCTTTTGCTAATTATCGTGGTATTTCTCTCTGCATGTTGAACTTAGACCAGGAAAAAGCTTTTGATAAGTTGAATCATTCCTTCCTTTTTAAGGCTTTGCAGAAAATGAATGTTGGCCCTAACTTTATTTCCTGGGTCAAACGTTTAAATTCAAACTGTTATGGTAGAGTTGTAGACAATCGAACTCTCACTGACTCTTTCCCCATTTTATCTGGGGTGCCCTTTGTCCCCTCTTTTGTTTATTTTGGTTGTCGAACCTTTTTTGGCTACTTTGAGGGGCGACAAGCTCATTAAGGGACTCACTCCACTCACTTCTGCATATATGGATGACATATCTGTGTTTTGTACAAATAACATCTACATTCGACAAGTCCTATGGCACTGACCGCTTCTTTTTTGCTGCTTCATCAAAGGTTAATTTTACTAAAAGTGAATGTTTTTACATTAATTGGAAAGAACCAGTTGTAGACTGGTGACTTAAAGTTGATAATCAACTCATTATGGGGCATATTATCAAGGGCCGGCGATAAATATCGCAAAGCGCGCTTAGCGCATGCATATTTATCGCCGGCTATCTCTGGAATTTATCACCCGGTTAGCGCGTTATCAACAACGCGCATCGCCGAGGCAATAACAATTCCAGAGATAGTTGGGATATTGCCGTTTTCCATGGTGGAAAACAGCCATATCCTAGATGATAGGGCCTGTGGTCGTAGCCACACAATCCACCCCCCATGTTAGGTATGCCTTAGTCAGGAATTTAACAGATGTTAAATTCCTGCGTTAAGGCATACTTAACGCGATTTTATATATCGCTAACCCTCCTTGATAATATCGCGAAGCTGCCTTCGCGATATTATCCCATGTTGTTTTCGCAGCCACGCCTCCTTTGCATCTCATTATGGCGAGGCGTGTGAAAAAGGGGTGATACGTCAAAGAATCATGCGCTAGCGTGCCCTTGATGATAATGCGATAATATTATCGCCGCTTTTCGCCCGAAAAACGGGCTCTAAAGCGACGATAATATTTTCGCGCCCCTTGATGATATGCCCCTAAAATTCTTGGCCTTTTCTTTGGAGAAAAAGGGGGTGGTGATGGACAGAGTTTCTGAATGATGCAGAATACTCTTACCAAGTCAAGAGATCATCCCCGGAAGCTTGTTTCCTTCCCAGTATAAGAATTGGCTTGGTAGTTTGGTTTGCCCTGTTCCCATCATGTAAGAGTATTCTGCATCATTCAGAAACTCTGTCCATCACCACCCCCTTTTTCCCAAATCGATTTTATCCACACTCAGTGTGGGAGGGTATGCTCAGACGTGAGTCCCTTGCTCATTGCACCATCAGGATTCAGGCAAGCCGGGTCGATGAAGGCTGTGATGCCAGAAACCGGTCCCCGGAAGCTTGTTTCCTTTCCAGTATAAAAATTGGCTTGGTAGTTTGGTTTGCCCTGTTCCTATCATGCACTGGGACAGGTACAGACTAATTTGCATGTATCCAGGTTCTGAGCTGGGATGGTGCAGTGAGCTAAAAAACGGTGATGGATTAAAACCATGATCTCTTGACTTGGTAAGACTATTCTGCATCATTCGGAAACTCTGTCCATCACCACCCCCTTTTTCCCAAATTGTTTTCTTTGGAGAAGGCGGGAGTACACAATTGGCTTGAATGTATGACTAGAATTAAACAAAAAAATGGTTTTTTGAACTTAAGAACACTCTCTATGTCAGGAAAAATACTGGTGTGTAAAGCAGAATTACTTTCTATCTAACTGTATGTAGCTGTGGTATTTCCCATGCCCCGTGACGACATAGCCCAGGTTCAGAGACGGGTCTTCCAGTTTATTTGGGGAGGAGCACATGAAAGAATATCCCGTGTTAAAATGTATCTGCCTGTCCTCCAGGGTGGAAAAAATGCTCCAAACATTGGTCTATGTACCCTAGCAGTCTACATGTCGAATAAGATCAAAGGGAGCATTTGATATTAAAAAAAAGCAATGGTCTTTCTTCTGCTCCTTTTGGTTGAATTTTGCAGTTTGCAGAATCTGGGGCAAAGATGTGTCAAACAATGTTCCACATTCAGAATCGTGCCCTTCAGTATATTCTTTTGCCAGAAACATTTTAAAACAATATGACTTCAGTCAGATTCCCGTTGATCTGTTGTCTCCAAAATTGTTGCTTAAAGTTTTCAGGGGCATATTAGCAAGAACCTCGTTAAAATTATCGGCAATAATGGGCTTGATAATTTGCGCTATAGAATTCCAATAGAAGCCCAGGTTAGATGTCCTGCACATCGAACCTGGGCTTCTGTTGGAATTATATAATGCATATTATCAAGCCCATTATCGCCGTTTTAGCGGCAGTTTCCTGCCGCTAAAACGGCGATAATTTTAACGAGGTTCTTGCTAATATGCCCCTCAGTGGAGAACAGATGTTACTCCCAGTTGCTGGTTTTTCTCCTAGTTTGTCAAAATCTATATGGGCCTATGCATCCATTAAATATCTTTGTAATGAAGATCGTGATCTGGCATGGAATGGTATTCATAGTTGTTTACCTCTGCATCAGTTTATGTTTAAAAGGACATGCACTAGGACCCCCTTTGTGTGAGAAAAGGGGGGCCGATTCACAGAACTAATTTAAGACAAAATCCTAATCTTACTACTTTTGGTATTCACGGAAGTTAGGATTTTATCTTAAGTTTGTCTTAAGACAAACTTAAGACAGACTTGAGACAGACTTAAGACAAACTTAAGACAGACTTAAGGCAGACTTAAGACAGACTTAAGACAGACTTAAGACAAACTTAAGACAAAATCCTAACTTAAGTCTGTCTTAAGTCTGTCTTAAGTCTGTCTTAAGACAAACTTAAGACAAAATCCTAACTTCTATGAATACCAAAAGTAGTGGGCCCAATTCACAGAACTAACTTAAGACAAAATCCTAAACTTACTACCATTTTGGTATTCACAGAAGGCACTTACTCATTTTGGTATTCACAGAAGGCACTTACTCATTTCGGTATTCACAGAAGTTAGGAGTCCTAACTTTAGGACTCCTAAATGCCTTCTGTGAATACCGAAGTTCTTAAAGTTAGGATTTTTCTCAGTTTAGGAGTAGTAAAGTTAGAACTCCTAACTTTAGGACTCCTAAATGCCTTCTGTGAATACCGAAAGTCTTAAAGTTAGGATTTTTCTCAGTTTAGGAGTAGTAAAGTTAGTAGTCCTAACTTCAGGACTCCTAAATGCCTTCTGTGAATACCGAAAGTCTTAAAGTTAGGATTTTTCTCAGTTTAGGAGTAGTAAAGTTCGGACTTCTAAACATGTTGGGGATGATTTACAATAACTGGCGCATCTCTGCCTATCAGCAGGGATGCACCAGTTATTTTGCATGACGGTAGAAGCCCCTTGCGCCACCATTTACAATGTGGCGCACCGTCGCACCAGGATAGACAGATGCATGACGCATCTGTCGGCGTAAAGGTGATGCAGTGTCATGTCGCAAGCGCGATAAAACTCCAGCACTTCTCAGGGGCACCCTATACTTGCTGTGCTGCGTCACTCCTTATGCCTGCTACAAGCAGGCGTAAGGTTTTGACGCAGGGGCGACGTAAAAGTGACTCAGTGAAATCTTGTAGATTTCACTGCGTCACTTTTACGGGGCTTCCTTGCGACGGAACGCCCACCCTGCATACATTATACCTGATGCAGGTATAATGTAGCGCAGGGCTTTACAACGTGGCGCATCTCACTAGATGCGTCACGTTGTAAATATGTTGCATAGTGGCGTATTGTTTACGCCGCTGCATCACAAATGTAACGCAACAGCGGCGTAAAAAGGGCGCAAGGAGCTTGTAAATTTGCCCCGTGATGTCCACTGGGTGCCTTTTGTATTCTGTGCCCTCTCCTACCAGTGTTTGAATACAAAATAAGTCACAACGCACTGCTACATAAACCCACAACACTAAGGGGGAGATTTACAAGAAAGTGACGTATTTGTAGAGATGCGTCACTTTCCCTGCGCTACTTCGAGAAATGCTTGCCCCACCATGGATGCGCTGTATTTAGAATACGGCGCACCATGGAGCAAGGATTGACAGATGCGTCAGAAATCCTGATGCATCTGTTGGGGCAAAAGTCATGCATTGCTGGTGTCGTGTCGCAAGCACGACGCAACTCCAGCAATGCATTTTAAGGCCTATTCCCACTACACTGCATCACTCCTTACGCCTGATTCAAACAAGCATAAGGTTGTGACGCAGTGGAGTCCTAGAAGTGACGCAGTGAAATCTTGCACATTTCACTGTGTCACTTTTACGAGGCTTTCCTGCTAGGGAATGCACACCCTGCATACATTATACCTAGGGCTCCCAGTTTTATGGTATTTATTTTTTTGCCATTTCCGTCTGTATTTATCCATATTTATTTTTTGGGCTTTTTTTCTGTACTTATCCACATTTATTTTTGCCACAAGCAAAAGACGACGTTACAGCTAGTATTTTTCCATATTTACTGAGACCAGGTTGCACATCCGGCGCCTCTTTTTAACACACAGTCCCTGTTATACAAGCTGAAGCTCTCGTCTACAGAAGCATCTTTTTGTGAATTCCACTTCTGCACCTGTTTTCAATACGAACAGAGCACCAATATAGACAGCGACTATTTAATACAGAGAAACCAATACGTGCACGCCATTTGAATGGCAACAATTATTTAACCTACCTAACACCTCTTTTTAAAATAGTCATCAGCTTTAAACAATACCCTGGCCCTGCTTTAATTATATGAGCTCTCTAATAAAAACAACATCTCCTTTCAACACAAATAACCTGTTGATGCAGGCGACACCAATATGTAATACGAAAGCAACTTCCCAGGCTGCACATGGGAAGGCGGACACGTTGGCGAAGCAAGGCTATCTGGAGGCGACAGGGCCAGCCAGTGCTTTGAAACTCCCCGCTCCGTGGTGAGAGCCTCAAAACACATCCCCTCATCCATCTCGAGGCAGCAGGGGGGAGCCAGCCCAGCACAACCTACTCTACACAACTTACTCTATACAAAGCCAATGGCAAGGGTCCGTACGGGGCGGTATGTGTCTGATGGTATAAAGTTGCACAGAGGGACGCGGCAAGGGTGGCCGCTCTCACCTTTATTATTTGCCTTAGCAATGGAACCTTTAGCATGCCAGCTGAGATCAGTGCTGAAAGGGCATGGCATAACGATTGGACAAACAGAACATATAGTGTCATTATATGCAGACAACACATTAGTGTTCTTGAGCCACCCGACCCATTCTATGGGATGTCCAAAATCAGTTGGTCTATACGCAACATGAAATTAATAAGGTATTTGCAACCCATCTAAATAAAATATATACAGAGTCTCCGAACCCACTCACACCCAGATCATAGAAACATACCTGGAGGGAATAGAAATGCCTAGCCTGGATCCCGAAGCTCAGGAAGATCTGGGTGCACCAAAAACGGACACGGAAATAAAGAGTGCGATAGTCCACTTTGAAAACAGCTAAGTCAACCGGCATGGACAGCCTTACAGCCAAATTCTATAAAGAATACTTTGAGATGGTGGTTGCTAGATTGATAGACGTACTCACTGAGGCAACAGAGAGGGGTGAACTACCAAATTCAATGCGCAAAGTGTTAAAAGTAGAAATTCCCAAACCGGGGAAAGACCCAACATTGATGAACACATATAGACCTATATCTCTGCTGAACGTAGGCTTAAAAACAATAAGTCACGTGCTAGCGAGCAGACTACTCTAGTATCTCTCCCAGCTGATACATGAGGATCAGTCAGGATTTATACTCCGCAGAAAGACTCTAAGGAACATCCGCCGACTCACACATATAATGCTGACACTGGAAGGGGACACAAAGAGGAGCGCATTGGCCTTTTTGGACATTGAACAAGCGTTCGACTTGGTTAGATGGTAATATATATGGCAAGTACTCCAAAAAATGGGCTTGGTCTTGCGGTTCGTAAAATGGGTCAAATTACTCTATACAAAGCCAATGACAAGGGTTCGTACGAGGCGGTATGTGTCTGATGGTATAAAGTTGCACAGGGGGACCTGGCAAGGGTGCCCGCTCTCACCTTTATTATTTGCCTTAGCAATGGAACCTTTAGCATGCCAGCTGAGATCAGTGCTGAAAGGGCATGGCATAACGATTGGACAAACAGAACATATATTGTCATTATATGCAGACAACACATTAGTGTTCCTGAGCCACCCGACCCATTCTACCCCAATTCTACTTCAGGCCCTTAAAAAATTTGCGGAAGCCTCAGGCCTCCGCAGTAATAAATCCAAATCACAGCTATATCCAGTAGGGAAAGTTGAGGGAGGGGAAGTGTCCCGCGGTTGAAGCACCCATGGGAACTAGAATCAGTCCGATATCTAGGAATACACGTTGCCAGAGAGAAAGACATTTTTTACGAACAAAATATGGGAAGGATAGTCAAGGGATTGCAAGGGAGTGTGCACTCATGGAATACATTGAAATTGTCTTTGTTGGGAAAGGTGGCACTGATAAAAAATGGTGGTACTGCCGAGGTGCCTTTATGTTATGTAGGGGTCCTTTTACTTGACTTCAATAAAGGTTTTTGAAAATTAAAAACAAAGCACTTTGGGGCATATTTACAAGGGTTTATCTCCGATTTTTTGGCTTACAAAGCCAAAAAAGTGGAGATAAAACCAGCGACCTATTTACAAGAGGGTGCTAACATGCATAATCGTTTGTTAGCACCCTTTTACCTGACGCCTCCCTTTGCATCTCTAATGAGATGCAAAGTGGGCGTTACAGGGCGTAACCACCGCTGATATTTACATCGCGATATTTACAAGGCAGCCCACATGATTTTAGCACACGTTAGATTTTAGCGAAAACAGTTGTTTTCGCCAAAATCTAACGTCTGCTAAAATCCTGATTTAGCCATCCCTTACATAGGGGGTGGATTATGCTGATACGACCCTGTGGGTCGTATCAGCAAGGTTATCGCCGTTTTGCAGGGAACATCGCTGGAAAACCAGTGATGTTCCCTGCAAAAGGGCGATAACCTCGCTATCTCTGGAATTTTTATGGCCCTGGAGTAACGCGTTGTTAATAACGTGTGACCCGGGCGAGAAATTCCAGAGATAGACGGCGATAAATAACAAAGCGCTAAGCGCGCTTTGCGTTTATTTATCGCCGTCCTTGTAGATATGCCCCTTTGTGTGGCACTGATAAGGGTAATCTTCATACATTTTTGGAAAGTTTCATTGTTATATGATGCCTATTTGAAGTTATCATAAAGGAATTGGTATATATGTCATCAGATAGATCAGGTATAATTGAAGTAACATTGACGACAGAATAAATCCGATCCAGGATACAACAACAATTATAGGGGCATATTATCAAGACCGGCGTTAAAATTATCGCCGCTTTAGCGGCAGAAAACTGCCGCTAAACCGTCGATAATGGGCTTGATAATATGCCGCAGAGAATTCCAATAGAAGTCCATGTTCACACCGGAACATGGGCTTCAATGGGAATTCTCAAGGGCATATTATCAAGCCCATTTTCGCCGCTTTAGCGGCAGTTTTCTGCCGATAAAGCGGTGATAATTCTAACGCCGTTTCTTGATAATATGCCCCATATTTCGATTCAGAGCTGTTTGCATTTACTGTTATGGAAGCAGCAGTTTTTTATAGACGTGGAAACTAAGGGACATAGGAATGTGTTTAACCATCACCCGGCTAGGGCTACTAGCCAGGCAATCCTCATTCTTTTGTTGGGGGGGTTCTTGTGGACAGGGCCCTCTTGGGGTCCACTGGCCTCCCTGACCTCTGCAGCCCTGGGCTGACTGAGGCAGGGCAGAGAGAGGCAGGCTACCTGCACCAGACTGGGTCCCACCTTGGAAAGGTCCACTGACATCAGAGGCTCTGCCAGGCTAGGCCTGGCTACCTCTGGGGCAGTTCCTTCACAAGGGGTGGGGTCAGATCCCTGGGGAGGCTGACCTTTTCCTAATGTCTGGGGAGAGGGAGACTTTTCTTCCTCCCCACTACTCTCTGTTTGTGTGGAGTGATCCATAGTTTCAGGCTTCACTACACCTATGTCAGTCTGAGTATGGACTGAGACCATTACAGTCCTGCCAACCTTTTCAGGGGGGCACTCAGTTTGGGTTTGAGCTGTGACTGTCACAGCTCTGCCAGTCCCTACAGGGAAGTCTGTCTTTGCCTGGGCTGTGGCTACCACTGCCCTTCCAACCTTTTCAGGGAGGAAATCTACTTGGACAGGGGTTGCGGCTGGCACAACCCCACTACCCTTTGGTGAAAGGCCTACCATTTTAGAATGGGTGTTTTGTTCAACTCCAGCCCAAGCTGAGAGTTCTAAGTCATTCCCCAGTAAGCAGTCTACAGGCAAGGTTGGGGACACTGCCACCCTTTTAGGGCAAGTGACACCTCCCCAGCTGTGAAACACCTCGGCCATGGGATGACTGTTCTGTTTGCCATCAATGTTAGTTACCTGGTAGGAGCAACCAGGCAAAAGCTGCTCAGAGGGGACTAGCCAATGGGCCACCATAGTGATGCTAGCTCCAGTGTCTCTGTAGGCCTCAGCTTTTCTACCATTGATGTAGGGTTCCTGTCTGTACCTACCGAAAGTGTTGGGACAGGCAGTGAAGCTGGCAAACCCCATGCCACCGTCACAGACAAGAGTAGTTGCTGTAGGGGAATTGGCTAAGACAGGGTCCCCCTGTGTTCCCCAAGTAAATCCACCCAAATTTCTTGGGGGCACTCCCACCACCTGGGGGATTACTGCTGACAGTAATAGGTGGTGTGACAGGAGTAATTGGAGGAACAGTTTTGTTTCTAGCCTTTGGGCAACTGCTGTCAGTTTTCCAATGCCCAGGAATTTTACATTCATGGCAGTAAGGCTTTTTACCTGTGGTAGAGGAGGGAGCTTGGGACCCACCATCCTGTGTGGAGTTTTGGGGCCCTGAGGAAGATTTCTCTTTTGTTTTATCCACACCTTTCTCTTGAGGTTTGGTGGTATCTTTCTTTTGGTCACCACCCTGGTTTTTAGGCCTGATCCTGGTCCTGACCCATTTATCTGCCCTCTTTCCCAATTCTTGGGGAGAGGTCAAATCTGAGTCTACCAGGTGTTGATGGAGAAGCTGGTTTTGACAGTTACTTAAAATCTGCTCTCTCATCATCAAATTGTACAATCCTGTATAATCTGAAACCTTACTTCCAAGCAACCAACCCTACAAAGCCTTAGTGGCACATTCAACATATTCAGACCAGTCCTGAGTCTGTGCCTTCTGGGTATCTCTGAACATTAACCTGTACTGTTCAGTGGTTAGGCCTAACCCATCAACCAGGACACTCTTCAGGGCTCTGTAGTTTCTGACATCCTCCTCTCTAACAGTGAGGAGTCTATCTCTGCCTCTACCTTCAAAGGAGAGCCATAAGATTGCTGCCCACTGGTCTTCAGGAACCTGCTGCACTTTGCAGGCTCTCTCAAGAGCAGTCATCCACTTGTGGATATCATCCCTACTTTTGTAGGGGGGCACAACCTTGGACAGGTTCCTATTATCAAAGACCCTATCTTTGTCCCTAGGGACAATGCTGCCACCAGTGGGTATAGACCCACTCTCTCTAGGTTGCCTAGCCTTGCTCAGTTTCTCTTCCATCAGGGCTACTTCTAGCTCCTGCTTCCTGATCCTCAGCTGGGCTTCCTTCATTATGGCCTCATGCTCCCTCCTCTGAGGGCTGGTCATCCTTCTCCTGGAGTGACCTTGAGAGCCTCTAGAGGCATGAGAGGCATTAGAGTCACCTGAGTGATTCCTCTGTCTCCCAAACCCCTGGTTAAGTCCACTAGGGAGATTCAGTGGGGGGAACCCATTGTCAGTCCCAAGTAGTCTTAAGTTAGCTGAGCCAGGTATAGCACCTGGCACTGGGCTATTTCTTCCATCAGAACTACTACTACTATCAGACTCACCCCCTTTGTCATCCCTGTCCCTATGCTGATCCTCATCATCTGTAGTCTGATTCTCAACTAAGGGGCGACTGTTAGAAAGGGGTACTTCAGTAGCATCTTCAGAAGGAGGGCCTCCTGTTCCAGTCCCTGAAGGGTCTAACTGGGAGGCTTTCTTGAGAGCTCTCTGATCTTCATCAGCTTGTAAGAGTTCTCTGAGTTCAGCAGAGGTAGGGTTCCTGGGCTGTTTAAGGCCCCTGATATTTGCCAACTGCCTGAGCTCATTCTGGTTTAGGGTAGCAAAGATGGATGGTGCCCTCTGGGGGTCACTCTCGACAGAGATGGGTACATTGGACCCCTCTGCCCCAGCCATTGCTCTTAAGTGTGGGTGGATGTGTTGCAACTACCTACACTTGGGTTTTCCTACTAAACCTATCTAGTAGTTGTAGTCAGGGTGTGCTACTCCCTTTGCTCTACAACAACTAAGTTCAGTAGAACTTAAGTATATGACTAATCTTGTTTTATATGTACCTACAGGTACCTGTGTGATCTTTCAATTGGTAACAAAGAGATTACAACGGTAAAACACAGCAAGCTCAAATCCCAACCGCTGCTCACCAATGTGAGAAGTTGGCCTGGTATATGCTGTTCACTAATTAAAGTGACCACCTTGTACCATGCCAAGCAACCCTTATGGTGTGGTTGTAAGTCAACCTTTTCAGACCAGCTGCCCTAGTGGTAGCGTAGGCTAAGCAGTCTTTCAGGCTAAACTCGTTTTGGCATGTACAGCAAGCTGTTTTACCATATGTAACCCCCCCTTTATATCAATGAAAGGACACCACACAGATATATATTCAAAATATATATGTATTTAGTACTCAAAGTATCCCCTAGACTCTTTATGAGCACAGGAGCACCAATCGTTAAACAAGAAAGTATTACAATATACAGAAGTTGCACTTTATATGGATAGGCCCAGGTGGCCGATCAAACCATATACTAAAATAGTGGTATAAGTACCACGAATAGGAAAGGGAAAAGGCCTAGGGCCTCTAGAATCGCTGGGCCTACAAGGAGCTAACTTCAGTTAGTGACCAGGAGGTCCACAGGTCGCGTGTGCAGTGAGAAAATTTACACGCGGGCTCCCATAGGTTTTCAATGGGTGCGTAAAAGTTTAAAAGTTACTGCTAAAAGTGTCTTCTGGTTGAACTACGAAATCAAGACTTCAGATCTAG
This sequence comes from Triturus cristatus, assembly GCF_964204655.1. NCBI lineage: Eukaryota > Metazoa > Chordata > Amphibia > Caudata > Salamandridae > Triturus > Triturus cristatus. The sequence continues at coordinate 94,872,950 of NC_140591.1, forward strand.
ACATTAGAGATGTTACTCTACACTTGTGCACCGGAGTGCCAGCTTTACATAACCCACAGGAAGCGGGTGCATAGGTCTCGAAGTGCGTCGGGTTTCGTCTATCTGTTCAATGGAGCCTGACGACAAAGATGCTGCAGGCGGCCGGTCCAGAAGAGATGCGGTGGATCCAAGGGTGGATCGGAGTTGTAGAGGACCTGTAAGCAGAGGGGACAGTGTTCACAGTCACTAATCAGTGACCCGCGTGGCACCAGGTAGGTACCAGGCGATGTCGGGTGCAAACAGGTGAAGAGGTGTAGCTTGTCTCTGCAGCCACGTGGTCCCTGAAGGTCAACGACGTCCAGGAGTTGGTTCACGAGCTGTCCCACGCAGGCTCTCCCTGTCGGCGGTGCCTCCACGGGTTCCTTCTTTGCAGGGACTGTAGATCGGGCGGTGAGAGGTCTGGAGGTCCAGCTCTTGTTGGGCTCTGGGCTCGGGCTCTGGCAGGAGGCGGCAGCAAAGCAGACGTCGAGTCGCTGGTTGGTGTTCGCGTTAGCAAGATGGTCACTCCCTGACCATAGGGGAGAATTCCTTCAGTCCTCTCTGCAGCAGAGCGTCGAAGTTCCCGTCTTCTTCTTAGTGTTAAGTTGATTCCAGGATGTCTGAAGTCTTAGGACACAGCCCCTACCTTTAAGCGGATTCTAGGGGCCGTACTACCTGCTAGGTCCCTCCCTAAGGGTGGGACCAGGAAGGGGGGTGGTTACACCCCCAATCCTTTGTCCAGCTCGCCCCAGGTCCGGGGCTGGTGTGCCCCAGGACCGGTTTGAACTGGCATATGCACCGAGGCTCCTTGTGAGCCTCAGGCATGTCTGATTCCATTCAAGCCCTACCTGACCAATACACAAAATCCTGTCTGGGGTGGTGCTCGCACCTCCCCTGGCAGGAAACCCTTTGTCCATGTCTCCCAAGCTGGAAGGACTCCCAGCAGCAGGAGGGCAGACTTGTGTCGGTGGTGGCAGCGTCCATTTTGTGAAGCTGAGGCTATGTCTGATTTTACCCGGGTTTCAGGATCTGTACATGTCATGTCCCTCTAGAAGGGTGGAATGCTAACCCCGTCGCCAGAATTGGCGAGGGGTTAGTATTCCAATTCGTATGACACCTTACTTGACATGTTTTGATAAAGCCAAACCAAAGATAGCATTTAACCGCGAGGTTCATAATGCACTTAAGAGTATATGGTATGACGATATCTGGAAACGGTAGAAGGAAGTTATTCCGACCACTGCAGACAGGCTCAGCTCATGCCAGAGCACCATCTCACATGGAACCAAGCACTCTGCCTTCAGGATTGTAAAGGCCTGCCATAGGAGTGACTTATAGGTTAACATGTGTCCCATTTAAGGTTAGGTATAGGTATACTACACCTAAGTAAGACGTGGATACACCAACTTACCCCGGCTGAGTGATCAGCCAGTTGTGTCAAATTGCTAGGCCAGGCCAGGGGTGGCACAATACATGCTTCAGCCCCTGGTAGGCCTTAGATACACCAATGCCCTGGGTACCTAGTGTGCACTGGTACAGGGGCTCACAGGGTGATCTAGTTCCAATGGGTTATGCACCTAGGGTACATGGAGTCCATTTTAAAGAGAGAGCAGATAGACTGAGGTCCTGAATGGCAGGATCTCGGGCCAACTAAGTCGAAAAACCAGCTAGACACTAGGCAAAAAGTTGGGGGTAACCATAGTCAAATATCCACCTTCCTACAATATGCAAATTTCGGAAAAGGCACAACTGACTTCTAAGGAAGCAGGAAGAGGGATACCAGCGTGCTGGTATCTTTTTTGCTCACTGTTGGGCCGATTCACAGAACCAATCTGAGACAAAATCCTAAACTTACTATTTTGGTATTCACAGAAGGCACTTACGATTTATGGTATTCACAGAAATCACTTACGACTACTAACTCTACGTCCGCACTCGGGCCGGAATTTCCACACTCGGAGCAGAAGTTCCGCACCCGAAGCAGGATTTCCATCTCCGGGCCGGAATCTCCGAAATTATACCGGAACCCATTATTTCCCCAAAAATGATGGCTGAGGGTTTTGAAGAGAAAGCACCCCCTTTCAGTGAAAGGGAATTAGACATCTTAGCTGAAGGGGTGATACTCAAATACCTTCAGCTATATGGGGGGCCAGAGCACCAGCTGAGTAATGCAGCGCAGGCCAGACTGTGGGCCGACATTGGTGAGCGCTGCACTACAGTGGGCGTTCACACCAGGAATGCGAGGGCATGCCGCAAGCGCTGGGATGACCTTAAACGCTGGACCCGGCACAAGGCAGAGGAGCTACTGGGCCAGTCTTCCCAGCACCATGTGCATCATCCTCGCCTCTTGCCACTGTACAGGAGGGTCCTGTGTGCAGCTCATCCGACCCTTCATGCTCAGCTGGAGGAGCATGAGCAACAGAGACCTGATAAGTGCATTATATGCAATACGTGTCTGGAAGTATGATGTGAGTGAAGACAGAGCTGTACCATTGTGTGTCTCATGCCTCCATTCACCTATTCTGTGTCTATGCAGCAGTCATCATGAAGAAAAAGGCTCAGTGTAGCTCCTTGACTGTACAGGGCAGAGTGCATTCTGGGAGTTGTAGTTTCATCATGACAACTGGGGATTTGAGCCACACAGTTGGATTTTTATAGAGATTTGCACTGTCAGCACCACTAACAGTGAACCAAGGAAATCATAACTGATGTGTGCATTGGATGAGGAATGGTACAGATAATGTCCAGTGTGTATATGAGAGACCAATGGGTATTGGAGGCTGTGACTTGTATTGCTTTCGGTGAGATTGGGTACTGATTGAGACAGATCATTATGTGCCGTAGAGTCAAGACAGACTTTGAGACCCTTGCCTCACTCTTAAGTGTTTCCAATTTTGCCAAGTGTGTCCACAGACACACGTCTTACCCACAGTGGCTTGTATGCCATTTTTCATGTACAGGTAGCTGTAACAACGAGCCACTACTGTTCGCCAGTGCATAGCACTACCTGATCAATCTCCAAAGCCAATATGTGGATCTGGATTGCCAGCTTTTGTGAGGGAATATCAAAAGCTTAGACTCACAACTTAGTAAACCTAATTGGCCAGACCCTATTAGGTGACCCCCAAATCGGCATTTGTGTTGTCCCATACAATGCTACATACCAGATAACATTTGTCCAGACGTAAAAGTGCAGACACTCCATATCACAGGCCCTTTTCAATATCATCTGGACTCTCTTGTAGACTGGGTTTGGAACACACAGGTCACAAGAATGCCAAAGTTGAGGGTTGGCCAGTACAGATGTCCATGTCAGACTCAAATCAGGAGATGACAGTGAACATACACGTAATTTAAGCTCATAAACACTGACAACTGTATAGTGTGATCAGAGGAGAACAAAGTCTGGCCTTGGCTCATCTAGGTATGTGTCTTGTACTGATGTGTACAACAACTACATAATGATTTGTCTTACATTTCAGTGGGCTCAGCTGGCCAAGAGGACCTGGTTCGGAGCAGGCCATCTGTGATGCGCCGGCAGCCATGACCTCTTTCCAGTAGTGAGGAAGAGGACGATGAGGTGGGACCCTCAACATCAGGAGGCAGGGGGATTGCGCCCACCTGGACTGACCAGAAAGACAACTCTGGTGCTACGGACCGGGCAGAGGCTGATGACATTGAAAGGGGGGTGAAGAACTGGACACCTCTGGCCGGGGGGGGGGGGGGGGGTGGAGAGCTACTCTCCCCACAGACCACTCACCTGAATGTTTTACTGAGTAGTCCCCGGGGCAGGCCACTACACAACCTGGACCTGCCATCAGCCTCTCTCTAACTCTAGAGGCCCCCATTCCATCGGAGACTCCAGCGGCATCCCCTGCAACCTGTCCCCCTCATTATAGCTGCCAGATCGACACCATTGGCTCCAAACCTGAGGCACCACACCCCTCATGTTCAACCCAAGCCTCTCCCTGTGTTGTTCCTTCTGTGGCTCTACCAGAGGACTTGATGTGGGTATGTGAGGGTCAGCCAGACATGTCCTCTCGCATCATGCAGCAGATGTGTCTAGAGGTGCGCATGAAGCGAGAGGAAATTGCCCAAGCTCTGGTGTTAGACTTGGGGGTCTCTGGTTGGCGCAAGGTTGCCCTTGTGTCAAGCAGGAACCCTCTCCTCTACGTCAGGGCGCAGGATAACCCCTTTTGAATGACCCTTGCTCACCCTCTAGGTGCGTGGCGTGAGCAGCCAAGGCTATTCTCCAGGCGATAGTCAGTTAAGCATTTGTAACCACACACACAGTAAATACATCAATCCCCCCAGAAATGAACACCAGGCTTGGATATGTAAAAATACGCTCTTTATGTAAAAATAGGTATATATCAGCAGACTTATCACAAGACCAATAACGTTTTCTCTATGCCACCAGATTGTAAAGCAGGCAAATGTTCTTTGTTTGTAGTTTAAAATGTTATACTCTTCAGTCTTTTTAGCAAGGCTTACTCGGGATTCCAGTCACTTACAGGGGGGTTTGGGGCAGCTTCAGCCCTTCGGTGCGCTTCTTGGCGTCTCTCTCTCCCTTCTGTCAACGATCAGCCCGGTCCTTGCTGCGGCTCTTGAAGACGGGGAAAGAAGGCGTTGCGGGCCCCGAGCCCGGTACTGGAATGCTGAGGAACGTTGCAGTCTCTGGGGGAGCCGGCACGAGTCAGTGCGACTCCGGTGATGGGAGGGGGAGCACCTTTGGATCCTCTTGAGCGGGTGCGTGTACTCAGGCAGGCGCGGCCCACGACCCTCAGCACGGCGGTGCGGGGGTCTCCACAGCGGGGGCGGCGCGGCCTGATCCCAGACCGAGATCGCGAAGCGGGGTCACAGGGCACGGTCCGTGCAGCTGGGGACCCGGCGGGGATCACGATCGTCGGATAGGAATTCCGGGGGGTGGGGCGATAGCGCTTCAGCGCGCTCCAGTAGCAGGCGGTGGCAGAGGCGCAGGCAGCCTAGCCTGGGGGCAGAGAGCGACTCCGGTCGGAGCGAGGTTCTCACGGGGGCAAAGGCAGGCAAGCTCCCGAGTGTCACGGCCCTAGGAGGGGCGATGAGGGGCGCAGTCTTCCTCAAGCGGGATGCACACACGGCTCGAGTTTCAGGACGAGCAAAGGCACAAAGAACCCACTGGTCCTGGGGTTCCGTTCAGGGGGCAAGCTCAGATCAAGCCCTTGGAGAATGTTTAAAGCACAAAGCGGCAAAGTCGTTTCAGCAAGTCTCTTCCTCTCCTTTCTCAGCAAGGCAAGCAGCAGGCCAGTCCTTCCAGCGTCTTCTTCTCCTTCTAGTCGGGCAGAGGTTCTTTGGGGGAAAACAGGATTCTGATTTCTTAGGAGCCAGGCTCCTACTTTTATACAGTGATTCTTTTGTTCTTTAGCGCCAGGGGGCCTGGGCCTGGCTCAGTCCAGTTCTGGAGCACTTTGTTATGGTGACTCTGCTCTTTCCTTTCAGCAGCAGGGCAGAGACATCAGCCGCTCCACAGGGGGCGGAGCCGGCTTTGTGGTGGCAGAGCCCAGGTCTATTCAAGAGTCAGGGTGTACTCCTCCCACCCATCCTGGTGTAATCTCTCTACCCACCACCTGGCAGCCAGCCTGTCTCTGGGGATTCCCCAACCCTGCTCCTTACTGTTGCTAGGCAGAACACACACACACAGCAGAGGCGGACTGAAATGGCCAGGTCAGTAAATACTAACTTTCTAAAAGTAGTATTTACAAACGCAGGATATTAAAATAAACGTTACTAAAATAAGTATTTTATTATTCTGAGTTCAGGCATACTAAACTTGACATTCTACCATGCTCTATGAGTCCACTGGGATCACAGCGTGTAGTGACTCCAGCAGCCCATTCTGGCCTATGGAGAGCAGGTAGCCTCCAATAGTGAAAAACGAAAATGGCTGTAATTCACTATTAGGACATGCCACACACTCAGGGCTTGTCCTACCTTACACCTACAATGCACCCTGCCCGTGGGCCTACCATAGGGGTGACTAACATGAGGCAAAGGGAAGGTTTGGAGGCTGGCAAGTGTGTGCACTTGCCCAGCCAGCATGACAGTACCAGACTGCACGCAGGTTCTGCAGTGGCAGACCCTAGACACATTTTACAAGGCCGCTTCTGTGGGTGGCGCAACCAGCGCTGCAGGCCCACTAGCAGCATTGGCATTCACAAGCCCTGGCACTCCTGGTGCACTTTACTGGGGACTGATAGTAAATCCAATAAACCAATCAGGAATATCAATTACAGGTACACTTTACCTAGGGAGCACTTACACTGCGGCCCGGATTAGCCGTGGCGCAGTGCCCTGAGCGGACAACACCAGCAAAACATTTGAGGCACACCATCAAAAAAGTGGAAGGGAAACTCACGCCAAGGTGCCAGGTCTAACACGTGTCCCCTCCAGCTGAAATGTGGGGAGAACTACCCTTGCCCAGGGGGTTCCTCGTCACTAAGGCGGAAATACCTGGACAGACCATCAGCGTTGGCATGATCTGTGCCAGGACGGTGTTCCACCGTAAAGTCCATACCATGTAGGGAGATGGACCACCTCAACAGCTTTGGGTTCTCACCCCTCATTTGCATCAACCATCTGAGGGGCCTGTGGTCTGTCTGAACTCGGAAGTGAGACCCAAACAAGTAGGGTCTTAGCTTCTTCAGCGCCCAGACCACAGCAAAGGCTTCTCGCTCAATTGCACTCCACCTACTTTCCCGTGGAAGTAACCTCCTACTGATGAAGGCTACGGGTTGGTCCCAGCCCTCCTCAGTCATCTGTGAGAGAACAGCCCCTACACCATGCTCTGAAGCGTCTGTCTGCACTGGGAATTCCTTGGAGAAGTTAGGGGCCAAGAGCACGGGCGCCGTGCGCATGGCAGTCTTCAGGGTGTCAAAAGCTTTCTGACAGGTGTCAGTCCAGATCACTTTCCTGGGCTGCTTCTTGGAAGTCAGCTCTGTCAAGGGGGCAACAATAGTTCCATAGCCCTTGACAAACCTCCTGTAGTTCCCAGTGAGCCCCAGGAAGGCCCTCACTGCAGTCTGTGTCTTGGGGGGTTCCCAAGCCAGGATGGTATCAATTTTGGGTTGCAAGGGTGCCACCTTGCCACTCCCCACTTGGTGTCCTAAGTACACCACGGAACCCTGCCCGATCTGGCACTTGCTCGCCTTGATCGTGAGGCCTGCTTGGCGCAGAGCGATCAACACTTCCCAGAGGTGGCGCAGGTGTTCGGGCCAGGTGGTACTGAACACTGCGATGTCATCCAGGTAGGCGGCACTGAACTCATCCAGCCCAACCAATACCTGGTTGACCAATCTCTGAAAGGTGGCAGGGGCATTCTTCATTCCAAATGGCATGACCCGGAACTGGAAGTGCCCATCTGGTGTAGAGAATGCTGACCTCTCTTTGGCCCCATCGGTCAAGGCGATCTGCCAGTACCCAGATGTTAAATCAAACGTGCTGAGGAACCGGGCAGCCCCTAGCCGATCAATGAGCTCATCAGCTCTGGGGATGGGGTGCGCGTCAGTCTTAGTTACTGAATTGAGTCCTCTGTAGTCCACACAGAACCGGAGTTCAGGTGTGGCTCCCGGCGCAGCAGCTTTGGGGACCAAGACCACGGGGCTGGACCAAGGACTGCTGGAGGACTCAACCACCCCTAACGCAAGCATTTTGGAGACCTCCTCCTTGATGCAAGCTCTGACCCTGTCAGTTACCCTGTAAGCCTTGTGCTTCACAGGTAAGCTGTCTACTGTGTCCACATCCTGGACGCACCAATCTGTGATACGAGGAACCAGGGAGAACCTATCTGGAAATTGCCCCAGCAATTGGCGGCAATCTTCCTGTTGTTCAGGCGTCAGGGTGGGTGAGAGGTTAACTCCCTCCACTGACCCATCTTTCTCAGAGGCTACTAAGAGGTCAGGAAGAGGCTCAGTCTCCTCTTCCATTCCATCATCAGTGGCCAGCAGCATGCCCACTTCGGTCCTCTCTAAGTGGGGCTTAAGGCGGTTAACATGTAGGACCCTCAAAGGGTTCCTGGGAGACTGCATGTCCACCAAGTAGGTGATAGGACTTTTGCGCTCCACAACCTCAAATGGACCTGTCCACTTATCCTGAAGTGCACAAGGCTCCACTGGGGCCAAGACCCACACCTTTTGTCCAGGTTGAAGCTCTACCAGAGTGGCATTCCGGTCGTACCACCGCTTCATCTCCTCCTGGCTGGCTTCCAGATTTGCCTCAGCAAGTTGCCTGAATCGCCTAGTCTGGTTTCTGAAGGCCAGCATGTAACTGTATACATTCTGGGGAGGTTTCCTGGGAGATTGCTCCCAGCCTTCCTTTACCAAACTCAGAGGTCCTCTTACCGGGTGACCATACAGAAGCTCAAAGGGGCTGAACCCTAGAGACTTCTGTGGCACCTCTCGGTAAGCAAAGAGCAGGCATGGCAAGAGGACGTCCCACTTACGCCTCATTGGACCGTCTAGGCCCATGATCATGCCATTGAGGGTTCGGTTGAATCTCTCAACCAACCCATTTCCGTGGGGGTGGTAAGGAGTGGTGAACTTGTAGGTTACCCCACACTCCTTCCACAGGGATTTCATATATGTGGATATGAAATTGGTCCCCCTGTCGCTCACCACCTCTAGAGGGAATCCCATTCTGGAGAAAATTCCCATCAGTGCCCGTCCCACCACGGGGGCCGTCACTGTCCTCAGAGGGATGGCTTCAGGGTACCGGGTGGCATGATCCAGGATGAACCTGTTGCCCAGGGCTGTCTTGGGGTCCAGAGGTCCAACAATATCAATACCCACTCGCTGGAATGGCGTACCGACCACGGGGAAGGGTTGCAGAGGAGCCTTGTGCTTCCCCCCGCTCTTACCACTTGCCTGGCAAGTCTGACAGGTTCTGCAGTAGGAATCTGAATTCTTGTGCATTTGGGGCCAGTAAAAGTGGGTGACAAGCCTGTCATAGGTCTTGTCCATCCCCAAATGCCCTGCTAAAGGCACATCATGAGCCAGCCCCAGTAGGAAGGCTCTGAACTTCTGGGGTACCACCAGCACACGGGCTGACCCAGGTTCAGCAGCCTTAGGCTCTGAATAAAGGAGGTCACTCTCCCAGTACACATAGTGTGTCTTGGCCTGAACACCATTGGCCTGGTCTGCAGCATGCTGCCGCATACCCACGAGAGAAGGGCATTCTTTCTGCTCCCTGCAGAATTCCTCCCTGGAGGGGCCTCCTTCTTGCTGCCAATGGGTCAGCTCAGGCAGGTCTCCCAGTTCGGCAATCTGTTCCCCGGTAGGCTCCAGAGCATCCCCCTCAGGGTCTGCTTCCTCCTGGGCCATGGGAACTTCGGGGGCCGGTTTCCCGCGCCTCCTGCGCCTTCTCCCTAAGGCCGGTTCCTGGACCTCTCCCTCAGGCTCCAGGACCCTTTCAACACCCCTACTGGCTGTCATTGACCGGGTGGTCACGCACGCCCAGTCGGGTAGACCCACCATCCTCAGATGCGTGGTCTTCTCCACCTTTTCCCAAGGGGAGCTCTCCAGGTCGTTCCCTAGCAGACAGTCTACAGGCATGTCAGTTCTCACAGCGACTTGTAGAGTACCAGAGACCCCCCCCCCCACTCAAAGGGAATTTGAGCCATTGGACAATGACTCTCTATGTTGTCAGCATTGACAACCCTACAGTAGGCATGGGGTACAACCTGCTCTTGAGACACCAGGTGTTGCCTCACCGAGGTCACGCTGGCTCCTGTATCTCTAAGAGCCTCAACCTTCTTTCCATTGATGGTCACTACTTGCCCATATTTCTTAGTGTTAGAGGGTAAGTAGGTTTCAGGGATCATCTCACTGTCTCCTAGCGAGACTAGGGTCATATGCACAGGACCCTCACCCCCCTGGACTGCTACCTCCTCCCCAAAATTAACATTAGCTACTTGCCGGGGTGGAGCACCAGTGGGTGCTGTCTTACCAAACAGGCGACACTTAGGATCAGTGGCAATGTGACCCAGGTCACCACACCTGTAACAATTGAAGGGCCCCTTTGGAACAGGCCTACCTGTCGGGGCCCCGTTCTGCTGCGGGGGCGGGGGAGGCTGAGAACCCTCTGCTGGTTCCCTTGGGGATTACTTTGGGGGCCTTTTTGGAACCCTTTCTGTTTACCCTTGTCCCCCCCACTCTTCTGCTGGGGACCCTGCCCACCTTTGGCGGAGTCTCCCACTTGACCCTTGTGGACCCTGGTGCTGAGCCAGCGGTCCGCCTCCTCAGCAAGCTTCCTCGGGTTGGACAGCTTGCTATCAATCAGGTGCTGGCGTAGCTCAGGAAAACATTGACTGGACAAGTGCTCCCATGCAATTAAATCAAACAGCCCTTGATAATCATTCACTTTGCTACCCTTCACCCAACCATCCAGTGCTCTGCAAAAAAAAGTTACATACTCCACATACGTACTCTCAGGGATCTTCTTAGTCTCCCTGAACCTCTGTCTATATAGCTCAAGAGTTAACCCATACCTGGTCATTAAAGCTTCCTTCATATGGGGATATGAGGCCTGGAGATCTAGGGGCAAATCTAAAAGTGGGTCATGCCCTTCAGCAAGGAACCTTCCCCACAACCCCGTTCCCCAGTCTTTCACAGAGACCCGGTGTGAAGACATGGCTACCTCATAGGCTCTGAACCACTGCCCTATGTCATCCTTCCTAAAATACTCCTTAACTACATCTTTGGGGATGTACACCTTGGACTCTACCTGCACCGGCGGAGTGCTGCCACCAGAAGGAGCTGTTTCCAAACTTTTCGCCTTCAGCTCCAACTCCTTCAATCTTATATCATGATCCATTTGGCGTTGTTGTGCCTCCAAGGCCAACTTCTGCTTCTCCATCTCCATTTGTCCTGCCAACTTTGCCATCTCCATTGCATGCGCCCGGTCTGCTGCCCTGTCTGCCAGCTCCTCTGGAGACAGGACTCTGGTGGGCTCCCCAAGGTTGTCGGGTGGGAAGATGTCCCCCGCATTCTGTGGGTCTCTTGACTCCTTCCAGGCTCTCAACGCCTTCGTGTACTGGTTCTTCCTCTTGAATCCAGCATGGGGAACTCTGAGTTTTACACTGTAGCCTTTCAATTGCTCTACTGTGCAACCTTCCAGTCCCTCCCAATCCACCTCATCTATTCCAGAAATCACAGAGAGTGCTCTTCCAGCAGGGAGTGAGTCAGGCATGGTTGCAATAATGGCAGATGTCTCAACAAAGTTCAACAAATGAAAACCTGTGGCTGCATTACTTGGTCTGCTCTCACTATCTGGTGATTAATAATTCACTGTATGCAAATTACAAATGCAAATTCGAAATCCCAGCCGCTGCCAACAATGTTAGACTTGGGGGTCTCTGGTTGGCGCAAGGTTGCCCTTGTGTCAAGCAGGAACCCTCTCCTCTACGTCAGGGCACAGGATAACCCCTTTTGAATGACCCTTGCTCACCCTCTAGGTGCGTGGCGTGAGCAGCCAAGGCTATTCTCCAGGCGATAGTCAGTTAAGCATTTGTAACCACACACACAGTAAATACATCAATCCCCCCAGAAATGGACACCAGGCTTGGATATGTAAAAATACGCTCTTTATGTAAGAATAGGTATATATCAGCAGACTTATCACAAGACCAATAACGTTTTCTCTATACCACCAGATTGTAAAGCATGCAAATGTTCTTTGTTTGTAGTTTAAAATGTTATACTCTTCAGTCTTTTTAGCAAGGCTTACTCGGGATTCCAGTCACTTACAGGGGGGTTTGGGGCAGCTTCAGCCCTTCGGTGCGCTTCTTCGCGTCTCTCTCTCCCTTCTGTCAACGATCAGCCCGGACCCTGCCGTGGCTCTTGAAGACGGGGAAAGAAGGCGTTACGGGCCCCGAGCCCGATACTGGAATGCTGAGGAACGTTGCAGTCTCTGGGGGAGCCGTCACGAGTCAGTGCGACTCCGGTGATGGGAGGGGGAGCACCTTTGGATCCTCTTGAGCGGGTGCGTGTATTCAGGCAGGCGCGGCCCACGACCCTCAGCACGGCGGTGCGGGGGTCTCCACAGCGGGGGCGGCGCGGCCTGATCCCAGACCGAGATCGCGAAGCGGGGTCACAGGGCACGGTCCGTGCAGCTGGGGACCCGGCGGGGATCACGATCGTCGGATAGGAATTCCGGCGCGTGGGGCGATAGCGCTTCAGCGCGCTCCAGTAGCAGGCGGTGGCAGAGGCGCAGGCAGCCTAGCCCGGGGGCAGAGAGCGACTCCGGTCGGAGCGACGCTCTCACGGGGGCAAAGGCAGGCAAGCTACCGAGTGTCACGGCCCAGGAGGGGTGATGAGGGGCGCAGTCTTCCTCAAGCGGGATGCACACACGGCTCGAGTTTCAGGACGAGCAAAGGCACAAAGAACCCACTGGTCCTGGGGTTCCGTTCAGGGGGCAAGCTCAGATCAAGCCCTTGGAGAATGTTTAAAGCACAAAGCGGCAAAGTCTTTTCAGCAAGTCTCTATCCCTCCTTTCTCAGCAAGGCAAGCAGCAGGCCAGTCCTTCCAGCGTCTTCTTCTCCTTCTAGTCGGGCAGAGGTTCTTTGGGGGAAAACAGGATTCTGATTTCTTAGGAGCCAGGCTCCTACTTTTATACAGTGATTCTTTTGTTCTTTAGAGCCAGGGGGCCTGGGCCTGGTCAGTCCAGTTCTGGAGCACTTTGTTATGGTGACTCTGCTCTTTCCTTTCAGCAGCAGGGCAGAGACATCAGCCGCTCCACAGGGGGCGGAGCCGGCTTTGTGGTGTCAGAGCCCAGGTCTATTCAAGAGTCAAGGTGTACTCCTCCCACCCATCCTGGTGTAATCTCTCTACCCACCACCTGGCAGCCAGCCTGTCTCTGGGGATTCCCCAACCCTGCTCCTTACTGTTGCTAGGCAGAACACACACACACAGCAGAGGCGGACTGAAATGGCCAGGTCAGTAAATACTAACTTTCTAAAAGTAGTATTTACAAACGCGGGATATTAAAATAAACTTTACTAAAAGAAGTATTTTATTATTCTGAGTTCATGCATACTAAACTTGACATTCTACCATGCTCTATGAGTCCACTGGGGTCACAGCGTGTAGTGACTCCAGCAGCCCATTCTGGCCTATAAAGAGCAGGTAGCCTCCAATAGTGAAAAACGAAAATGGCTGTAATTCACTATTAGGACATGCCACACACTCAGGGCTTGTCCTACCTTACACCTAAAATGCACCCTGCCCGTGGGCCTACCATAGGGGTGACTAACATGAGGCAAAGGGAAGGTTTGGAGGCTGGCAAGTGTGTGCACTTGCCCAGCCAGCATGACAGTACCAGACTGCACGCAGGTTCTGCAGTGGCAGACCCTAGACACATTTTACAAGGCCGCTTCTGTGGGTGGCGCAACCAGCGCTGCAGGCCCACTAGCAGCATTGGCATTCACAAGCCCTGGCACTCCTGGTGCACTTTACTGGGGACTGACAGTAAATCCAATAAACAAATCAGGAATATCAATTACAGGTACACTTTACCTAGGGAGCACTTACACTGCGGCCTGGATTAGCCGTGGCGCAGTGCCCTGAGCGGACAACACCAGCAAAACATTTGAGGCACACCATCAAAAAAGTGGAAGGGAAACTCACGCCAAGGTGCCAGGTCTAACATCTGGCCACCCTCACTGCCAGTGTCAATTCCTTGACTGCAGCCATGTCGTCTTTTGTGTCCCAACCTCCTTCTCACACCACCGTCAATGTCTCCCCCTGTCCATTGCCCCACACTGTTTCCCCAGGACCCCTCGTGTGTCCCGACCCCATGTGGTGCCTGTGGCTGCATCAGCCAGCCAGGAGCCCACATCGGACTCAGAGGATCTGGACATTGTGGTACTAAAGGATGACCAGAAGGACACTTGACCTGTTTTTACAAATTTTTCTTTCTGGACAATCATTTACTTTTCCCCTTGTAAATAGACTGGTTTCCCTGACGCTCCCTGACATGTTATATTTATGTTGCCCCACCCCAATCCAAGTTCCCCTCTCCTTCCACAGTAAGAACATCGGGGCATATTATCAAGCCAGGCGATAAAATTATCGCCGCTTTAGCGGCAGAAAACTGCCGCTAAAATGGAGATAATGGGCTTGATAATATGCCCTTGAGAATTCCAATTGAAGCCCATATTAGATGTCCTTCACATCTAACATGGGCTTCAATTGGAATTCCATAGAGCATATTATCAAGCCCATTATCGCCGTTTTTGCGGCAGTTTTCTGCCGCTAAGGCGGCGATAATTTTATCGCCTGGCTTCATAATATGCCCCATCATTTGTTTTCTTTTCTCCCTTCCAAAAGGACTGTTGTTGTTTTTCTAACCCGACACTTTTTTTTACCGAAAATCTTATTTTGAATCATACTTTCTTTATCTTGTTTAACTTCATTTTGAATGTCTGATACAAAATATGGATATGTATTTTGGAAGTCATCCGCTCTGCACATGAGGGCTTGCTGCAGTGACAGGGTTACACTTGTACATGTGTCACACACATACATACATCCTCACATCTCTAGGCCGCCAACATTGGTGAACATTAGCCTATCATGACATGATACGCAACAGAGTTTTGACTTGTGAAGAGAATTTCTTTTTATTTACACATTTTCAAACTGGTCAAAAAGTTCCTGGGATGTGATCAATGGGGATCGTGCTAGCGGCTTCGCAATTTCGGAGGTGAGGATCATTGTGATGGATCATGTCTGGGTTGTCTCCTAGGTGCAGGTTGGTGTGGTGCATCTGCCTGTACAGGGTGAAGCTCATGTGCAGGGGCGGATGGTGTCTGTACAGTTGGTGTTTGTGCGTGAACAGGGGTTTTTTGTGCAGGTGGTGGTAGTGCCTGTTCAGGGGGTGGTGGTGGTTGTGCAGGTGGGGGGAGAACCTGTTCAGGGGGTGGTGGTGGATGTGCAGGTGGGTGGAGTGCCTGAACAGGGGGCGGTGGTGGGTGTCTATCCTTGCTGTGGTCCTGTGCAGTTTGTGGTACAGTTGTATGGGTGTGATGTGCTGCAGGCAGATGTGATGGCTCTCCTCCCTGCATTGACCGTGAAGGGAGACTTTGGATCAATTTAATCATGCCCTCCTTCATCTTCATGGCCAAGGCATGGTGTCTTAAACTCTCTTCCCTTTGGATAGATATGATGTCTCTGATATTCTTGGACATTTCTTGCCAAGATCAATCCATCCTATCCAAAACATGGGTCTGTTTGTCCACCACCTGAGGCAATCAGCGCAGGGCCTCAGACATATCTGACAGGATGGCCCCTATGGCACGAATGTCCTGCCGCACATCTGCCTGCTGTTGGAAGAAGTCCTGCTCCCACTGGGCACCATGGCCATGTGTAGGCCCTCTCAGCAGGGGTTGGCCATGGATGAGACCTCCAGGTCCAACAACAGGGGGGAGGGTGGCATGTGGAAGCCTGTGGACAGGAGAATGATGCCCAGGGGATACCTGCACCACAGCAGGGTTGGTACTTCCCTCAGATGGTGAAGAGAATGCCTGGAACACACTGTATAGGGAGGAGTGTGTAGGGGAGCCGCCACGTCTGTCCCGGATGTGAGGGCTGTGAGGGACTGATGTCTGTGTTGGGATGTGTGTGAGCTGTGGCTGGTTAGCTCTATGTTGGGGGCAGGCAATCTTTTGTTTTGGAGGAGGCTGAGGCACTTTGCTGGGCAGAGGGTGTGAGGCTTTGCAAAAAATGGGCGATGTGGGAATATTTCTGTCCATGGCATCAGACTCTTCATCCCTTGAGAGGATGAACAGATAGTCACCATCATCGTCCACTCCTTCATCCTCCTCAGGTACTTCCTCCTCCTTCTCTTGAGCAGTACTTGCAGCCGACATAACTGCCTGGAGGAGCAGTGGATTTTCCCCTTTGATTGCCCGTCGCCCAACACTGGTGGAAAGTCTATCATCGTCATCATCACCTGGAGCACAGAGGTTACAACAGGATAAGTAATTGACCTAGTATAAGGTCTGGTGCAACACAAGGGTTGGTTCTACTGTACTTTGCATCAACAGATCAATCAATCAATCAGTGACACTTATAGAGCGCGCTACATACCCGTAGGGTCTCAAGGCGCTGGGGAGGGGTGGTGCCGCTACTGCTCGAACAGCCAGGTCTTCAGCTTCTTCCTGAAGGAGAGGTGGTCTTGGGTCAGGCGCAGGTCGGACGGGAGGGAGTTCCAGGTCTTGGCGGCCAGGTAGGAGAAGGATCTTCCTCCTGTAGTCGCTCTTCGGATGCGGGGGACAGCGGCGAGGGCGTGGTTAGCTGATCGGAGGTGGCGTTTGGGAGCGTAGAAGTTGACTCGGCTGTTGAGGTAGCTCGGGCCTTGGTCGTGTAGGGCTTTGTGTGCGTGGGTGAGGAGGCGGAATGTGATTCTCTTGTTGACGGGGAGCCAGTGAAGGCCTCTCAGATGTCCGGAGATGTGGCTGGATCGTGGGATGTCGAGGATGAGTCTGGCTGAGGCGTTTTGGATCCGCTGGAGTCTCTTCTGGAGCTTGGCGGTGGTCCCGGCGTAGAGGGCGTTGCCGTAGTCCAGTCGGCTGGTGACGAGGGCCTGGGTGACGGTCTTCCTGGTCTCTGTGGGGATCCACCAGAAGATCTTCCGTAGCATGCGTAGGATGTTGAAGCACGCCGAGGAGACGCTGTTGACTTGTCTGGTCATGGAGAGGGAGGAGTCCAGGATGAAGCCCAGGTTTCGTGCATGGTCAGTTGGTTTGGGTGCGGTGCCCAGGGCGGGGGGCCACCAGGAGTCGTCCCAGGCGGAGGGTGAAGGGCCCAGGATGAGGACTTCCGTCTTGTCCGAGTTCAGTTTCAGGCGGCTGGTCGTCATCCACTCGGCTACCTCTTTCATCCCTTCGTGCAGGTTGGCTCTGGCGGCGGCGGGGTCGTTGGTCAGGGAGAGGATCAGCTGTGTGTCGTCGGCGTAGGAGATGATGCTGAGGTGGTGTTTGCGTACGATGGCCGCGAGGGGGCTCATGTAGACGTTGAAGAGGGTGGGGCTCAGGGATGATCCTTGGGGGACGCCGCAGATGACTTCAGATGATGCACATGTGACCTGGTTTGGGTACCCCTACAAGTAACAGCCCACACCATACCACTGAGAGGTGAAATGGAGATGTACATTGCACAAGCAAACTCGCCAGCTCCAGCCACAGCTTTGTGTCTCTTTGCGATCCCCCTGATGTCAACTGCTGAACCATGTTTCTCATAAGTTTTGTTGACAAAGCAGTTCCCGATCCAGCAGCTGTAGAGGGAAGTGACACAATTCTCAATCATCTGCATTACTAATTCACAAACAAGCACATTTGACACTTATGATATGTATGTAACTTTGTAAGCCCCATTTGCAGGTTCTATACGGAAGGGAATGTTGATCTTAGTCATGGTTTTGATAGGGAAACACTTCATGCCACATTTACCTGATGGACATGTGCGAGAGGGTTTCACTGCTGCAGCCAGGATGTCTTGCATTCCCCGGGATGGTGTTATATGCTGCACTGGTGTCATCCTGTCAGCAGCTGTGATGAGACATACATGTCCATATTTCAGTACACCAATGGTAGCTATGAGCTAACATGTATATGTCATTCTCAATGACCATTGCTTGATAGGATATTCCTGGACAATGTGCAGCACGTTTACCTCGTGGACTTTACATGTGGGCCCCTGCTCACATGCAGCAATTGCCAGCTGTTACCTCCACACAGCGCTGACATCAAAGAGATGACACATCAACAGACAAATGTGTATGAGAAGGTTATTGATATTTGAAGGAAGGGAGAAATAATCAGAACGCCACCGCATTACATTGATTACACCTTCACCGTTAAGACTAACATGTCTCATGAGTGTGATGTTGTCTATTGACAAGTTGAAAGGAGTGTACATCCACAGGCTGATCAGTTTCACATTTGCACATCAGTTCAAACATTGCATTGTAGAGTTCATATGTGAGATGTGCAATAGTCAGGTACATTTTGTGTGTTATTTGTGCTTCTCTACCCATGAAGTCACAAAGCTAATTTTGGATTGAGAGATCACACATTTGTAATGTCCATCCTTTGAGTGTCCTCTGTTCCCATAATCCATTTACTACATCATGGTAGAACTAAGGTGACAACGGATGATGTCTTGTACAGCAGACATCCTAACCTCATATGTTATACACTCACTTATGTAGGTGGATATAGTAGAAGCGGAGGCAAGCAGAATGCAACATTTGACTCAGATCCCACATTGTGGGTAAGTTGTGAAGATTTGATGGTTGCCGCCTACACTGGATTTGTGTTGTGCCTTTCAGACAAGAGATTTTATAATGTAACTTCCTGAAGATTCCCATACAGCCATCACAAAAGTGCACAACTGGCATCAGTGCGACCCTCAACCACACCAATTTCAATATGATTTGTCCATTGGAATTTTGCTAGGGAGTTTTCATATAATTGAATTACAATCCAGTTGTGTCTAGTACACTCAATAAGACACTAGATACTATTTTTATGTCCATTCAGCACTCACTTGTCATACATTTTGTGTCATCCTTTCACTAGCCACCATGGTGTGATCTGGTATGTGGTTAAATGCCATATAAAACACATACAACATACAGCGGAGATTAAAGGCACATTTCATGGGCATGAGCATTCAGGTACATTATTCTTGGGTTTACTTACCATGGCCCGCATCCGCTCAGTGTGTGGTCCCTGACCAGATGTCACAGCCAACCTTGTAGCAGAAGTCACTGTGGGTCTTGGAATCTCGGAGGACATCATTGGACCTAAAATGATAAGTATTTTTGCAACTAAACATTTCTGCTGCCACATGTGATGCACTCAATTTCAGGCACAAAGGATGAGCACAAGCAGTGTGGGCCCTACCGTTACAGAAGTGTGTAGCACTAATTATCATGAGGGATCACACATTCAACTTGAGCATGGTGGGGGATGGTAGGCACTTGAAATCGTCATCAGACCCAAATGCAGAGATTCCGGACCGGAGGCGGAGATTCCGCACCCTGAGCGGAAGTTCCGCATCCGGAGCGGAGATTCCGGCCGGGAGACGGAAACCACGCTCCAGGTGTGGAATTTCCGGCCCGAGTGTGGACGTAAAGTTAGAAGACGTAAGTGATTTCTGTGAATACCATAAATTGTAAGTGCCTTCTGTGAATAACAAAAGTAGTAAGTTTAGGATTTTGTCTCAGATTAGTTCTGTGAATCGGCCCCTAGGAGTGTAAAATAGTACCCCCTGTCCCCGCTGAGGACCTGTGGTCAGCTTCTAGAGCCCGGTAACGTGGGCTCCCTAGCTACTCTACTTTTCCTGGCTTTTGGGTGGATTAATGCTGGAGGACTAACAATGCTCCTAACATCCTTCACAGCCCTGTAAATCCCCCAAACCTCTGGGGAGGGGATTTTTGTTTAGGTGGAAACACCTAAATATAACTTCACTTTAGCTCTTGGGAGGGACTTGACAGTGTTTCTTGCACGGCAGACAATTGTTGTCTGCTGGGTGACAGCCCAGGTATCCAGACGGTAGCTAACGTTTCCAATGGAGTCGCCATTCTGATCAAGGGGAAGCATTTCACCACTGACAAGGTCACCGAGCAGCCACTGATAAGATCACCAAGCAGGTGGCAGAGTTCTGTTCATGTACGTCTGCTAGTGATCCCATTAGGCGTATCAATGTCTATGCCCCCGAAGAAAACTATGCGGCTTGAGATGCTCCGGATGAAACTGCTGACCTCCAGGATCATCCTGATGGGTGGTCATTTCAACTGCACAGTAGAGATGGATGGACAAACTGGGTCAGACTCTGCGGGGATGGACGTGACGAGCGCCAGGGATATTTCCTGGAGTAGGCCGGACACATCCGTGCGTCCACGGATCGACCTCCTATTCACCTCCTCAATAGTAAAGCCTGGGCGAAGCTCCATGGTTGCCATCCACTGCTCTGACCACAGAGCAGTCAGTTGCGATGGTGGAACTCACAGGGAAGTTCCCCGCTGGCCCAGGGTCATGGAAACTGAACTGCCCATTGCTGGAAAACGAGGAGTTAGTGGTGAACCTCAAAGTCGCATATGTAGAGTGGAGGGACATGAGGGACTTCTTTCCCTCTTCCAGCGAGTGGTGGGAATGGGTGAAGGACTGGTTCCGGAGCTTCTTCCAGGATGCAAGCCGAGCCGCTGCACAGGAAAAGAAGAGCGCGTTCAGGAGGCTGCAGAGCAAGCTTAAGCAACTGTACGAACTTGAGCTCAAGGGATGGGATGTGGATGGCAAACTGAAGGAAACCCGAAAAGGGCTCACAGGGCACTTTAGGGATGAATCCAAGAAAATCATTTTCCGGACCAGAACCGAGAACTTTGACAAGGACGAGAAATGCGACTCGTTCTTCTTCAAGAAACTTCACTCGACCCACACACTGCTGGAAGAGCTTTGGGAGAAAGAGCAAACCAGGAGAGTCGTAAGAGTTTTATGGTGAACTCTACTCACCCAAGTTGTCAGAGCGATCCAAGGCGGATAGTGTCCTGGAGGACATCTCGAAGACAATGGGTCCAGAAGAGAGAGAGGGCCTGAACGCGCCCTTCACCCTGAAAGAGCTGCACTTCGCCACTACAACCTCTAAGAGGGGCAAGACGCCTAGAAATTACGGTCTCCCAGTGGAACTTTATGTCGAACTATGGGAGCTGATCAGGCCGGACTTGCTGGACCTCCCAGAGGAAATGGTGGGCAAGTGCAGTATGCCACAATCCCTGCATGAAGGCATGATAACACTTTTGTGCAAACAGAAGGGAGAGAGAGAAGATCTCAAGAACTGTAGGCCCATCTCACTCCTTAATATGGACTACAAAATCCTCGCAAAGGTGATGGCCAACCACCTAAAGAAAGTGATAGCGAAGATAGTTCACCCTGACCAGTCCTGTGGGATACCAGGTTGGCAAATTGCTGACAGTCTAGCCCTGGTCCGAGACACGATCGAGTACGTCAAGAGGTGAAAAGTTCCTTGGTCAGCCTGGATCTGGAAAAGGTGTTCGACCCATTTCCTATGAGTTCATGGACTGGACACTCAAAGCACTGGGACTGGGAGATTTTTTCTGTGACGTGATGACCACAATGTATAGAGACATCTCTAGCACAACATTGGTTAATGGATGGAAAACCGACCCCTTCCCTGTTCTGTCGGCTGTGAGGCAAGGCTACCCATTCTCCCCTCTTCTGTTCATCTGCGAGATAGAGATCCTTGCCAAACGCATCCAATAGAACAAGAACATCAGAGGAGTGACAGCCCTAGGAAGCAAAGGAAAGGACGAAGTGAAGTGTTCCCTCAACATGGACTACGTCTCAGTCATCTACGCGGATGGACCAATTGTGAGAGAACTGGAGAGGACTTGTATCGAGTTTGGAAAGGCATCAGGAGCAAAGATCAACAGCGCCATGGAAACCCCACTCTTCGGCCACTGGACCCCCCACCCGAGACCCACTGCCATTTCCCATCAAGCAGGTAAAGATCCTTTGAGTCTGGTTCAGCGGAGGAGGTCCTGCAGAGAAGATATGGGAAGAGAGACTGGCAAAGATGAAGCAGAAGCTGGGACTCTGGAGCCTCCAGAAGCTGACAATCTAAGGGAAGTCTTTGGTCCTGCAGAACGAGACTCTGCCAGTGCTGAAGTACGTCGCTGAAGTGTGGCAATTGCAGACCAGAACAGCCAAGGCGAGCACGAGAATTAACTTCTACTTCATCTGGAGCTTAAAGATGGACAGAGTGAAGAGGGAGGTGATGTTCAAGACCCATGACAAGGGAGGCAAGGGCGTTCCGGACATCACCACCATCATAAAGGAAATCTTCGTAAGCCACTTCCTTGAGGAGCATCCTGAGGACCGAAGATGAGAGCCATGCTGGCTTTCTGATGGCACGTTTCTTCCTGTTGGCAACATGGAGCGGCCTCTGATGGGCAGAATGGTGGAGCGCCATCATCTACAACTTGGACACCCTGTGATTCTACAAGGAAGTTGAAAAGTTTGTCAAGGAGTTTGGTCTGGAGGCTGCTGCCGCAGCCAAGTGGACTCCGGAGATCGTCCAACGCCAGATATGTGCGAGGGACGTCAGCACCCTCCCCTCTGCCACAGCGGACCACATGTGGGAGAACATTGCCTCCAAGCGCCTGACCAACCAGCACAAAGACATCGCCTGGATGGCCATCCAAGTAGGACTGCCAGTGAAAGCCTTTATGCATACAAGAGGGTTCAGTCTATACAAGTTTCTGCCTGATACGGTGCACCACGGACGAGAAGACCTACCATCTCTTCTGGGAGTGCGCATACTCACAGGACCTACTGAAGGCCCTAGGCTCGGAGCTTAGGGCCTGGAGACAAATATCATGCATCAGCACAGACTCTGTGATGTTCGGCCTGTTCCCAGGGACACACACACTTAGGGACCTCCAGGACTGCTGGAAGCTCCTGTGCTGCTTTAAAGATGTTCTTCTGTTTTCCAGAAACAGCCTGGTAGTAGGGAGGAAGGAGACATCGATCCTAGCGAGCCGAAAGATGAGCCACAGTCTCCTGCGTGACTACGCTGCACTGGACGGATCAGATGAAGGCAGTGACAATGAAATGTGAGGACACCAAGGGGTCCCCTTGTACTCTTACATAGGATAGGAGGTGGGCCTGGAAGGTTCAGGCAACAAAGAAGACGACAACAACACCTGAGGACCCAAAGGGGTCCCCCTGGCCTTACCTGGGGGGTCCAGAGGTGCCACTTACCTTTTTGTCATTTTTCTCTTTAATCCAGGAACCGGATGGCAACAGGGGAGAGGATAATACAGACAGGCAGAGTAAATGCAGTTATTTACTGTATGCATTTGACTACCGTGACCTTTTCCCCTTCACAGGGAAATGGTCAATGTGATAGATACGTTGCCAACAACTTATGAATAATAGGGTGTTGTGGAAGGTGACGATTGATGTATCTGAACCAGAAATGAGGCCATGACAAAGGAAACAAGAATTTGCAATGCAATCGGTATCGCCTTTGGGACCTTAAAAGTATTTAGCCATGCAGCACATTATCCTGGGTTTTATATCTATTGTTCTCATTTAGCCTTACCCAATGCCCTGTACGTCAAACACTAATGCTGCCAAGGTTTCAAATTGCTATGCGTGACATTTTCATAATTTCATTGTAACTATAAGTGAAATGTCAACGACTATGAGTGACACTTTCTCGCAAGCAAAATCAAGCAATGAAGGCAAGGGAATCATATAAATATCAGAAATTACACTCATTTGGGCATAGTTGCTAATGTTTCAGATTGCTTTTGCGTGATATTTTCATAGATTCAATGGATTAATGAGAGTCATTCAACAACTAAATGTGTGACATTTAGGGGAACATTAGGATGTAGGGCGGATCGCCACCGCCTGCATAGCGGAGGCAATCCGCTCTACATCCTTCCCCGCCCGCCACCCATTTTTCCCCGCCATATTAGTATGGCGGGGGGGACCCCGGTGGACAGAAAGACCGTCCACCGGGTCTTCACCGGTAGGCAATCTGCCCGATTGCCTACCGGGCAGAAAAGCCAAGGAATATGGTGGCGGTGCCTTGCAGGCACCGCCATCCATATTTGGATGATGGCGGGGAATTGCCTTTTCATGGCAGAGACTCCGCCATGGAAAAGCAGGCGGTTTTGGCTTTGGGGGCCCGTTGTGGTCCCCCAGGGTGTTCGGGGGGTGCACCTGTCACCTTGTGCATGACAATGCACGATGTGTATTACCAGCATTGTGGCGGGCGGTGCTGTGAGCACCGCCCGCCACAATGCTGGTAATGGAGAATACCACCGCCACGGTGGCAGTGGCATCCTAATTGCAGACGCGGGACCGTCGCAGCACTGGCGGCATCGCTAGGGTGGCGGGCGGACATCCTAATGGGCCTTTTAAAGTGGCCATTTCTAGCGACCAAAATCATGCAATGAAGTCCATGGAAGCTGACAAATATCAGAAATCACACTTATTTGAGCAACATAAAAGTCGAACTCTGCAGCAGGTGCTTTTAAAGCTATTATTTAATTTCTAAATAATCAGCACCCTCCACCCCAGCCTCAGCTCCAGTTAGTGGCTGAACCAGATATAAAAAAGGGATCTCTGTGACAAAAGCAGCATCCCACTGAGCTATCTGCATACAAAACAGTTCAATACAATACAATATGCTGGTAGACTTTTTTTGCAGTAGGTATATTAACCCTCTGCACTTAATGGTGAGAGTGAAACCTGCCAGTAGACAAAACTCTGACCTCACTCCAGCACGAATATTAATCACCTGCCTCATCTCTGACTTACTAAGCTGGGAAAATAAAGGTTGATGCTTCGTACCGACTGCCACTGTCATGCATGAATATTAAAGCCTTTGCACTAATAAATCAGCAAAACTGCTGGTTTAGTTAGACAAAACTTTCACCTTTGATGGCCCTGCATTTACGTATTATAAGAGACACTGGTCCCTGAAAACGAGAAATATTCGCAAAAAACAATGAATATAGCCAAAATTGGTGCTATATTATAGCCTATGTCCAGCCGGACAAGGCGACTTTAATAAGAAACAATAGTTTAGCGGTGATCAAAGGGATGTAAGCAAAATGTTGGTGGGACACAAGCCTGTATCCTGTGGCTTACATATCAAGAGAACATAATATTTTGGAAAAACATACAGGCAATTGCAGTGATGTTTCTATGTCAAAGAATACTCGATAGTGAAACATCTTAGTATACAGCTTGTCACCTTCACCACATTTTATACACATAGATTGTTTTAGTGTAAGGTGAACCACATAGTCGACGACGTTTCGATCCTTAACTGGGGGATTTTAGGATCATCATCAGGACTAATTAGTATGAATTGCCAATTTAAGAAATGCCTGAATTTACACAATTAGTACAAAAAACAACATGAACAATGAGGCAGGGGAAAAAGATGGGAAAAAGGAAAAGGGAACATGGTGATTAACAATTAAATTAAGTGAATAATACAACATAAGACTAAATTTGTCAGAACACGGACCAGACCAGTCTCTATATGAATACAATCTAACTGAGTTGTGGCGTTCAAATTTCATTGACAGTAGAAAGAGAAAAGAGAAAAAAAGAATAAGTGGTGATGAACATGCTCTCAGGGTGATGCGAGCCGGAGGTAATCTACCAGCGTGTGTGGAAGACGGTGAATAAAATTTTTTTTAGTGCGTCAAGAAGGTATCGGCGAGTGGAGCGGGGGTGTTGTGAGTGTGAAGGGAATCGTTACCTCGGGTGGAGACGAGTACAAAAGTGTATTGATTCGTCTGGGTCCAATGACAAGAACGAGTCAAGGTTCCGAAGGAACGGCCTGCGGAGGAAGTTCTAAGATGTAAAAAATGTAAAAAACGAGGCGGGAATGGTGAAAAGGGTGGGGCGAATAGAAAGCAGGAATCATTTACCTCGAGTTTCCGAGTATATGAGGCAAAATGAAAATTCGTCTTGGTTCGATGACCTGAGCGAATTTAGGGAATCCAAGAAGTGAGCCTGCGAAGGAAATTCGAGTTGTAAAAAATCGAAGCAGGAAATGTGAGAGGGACCGTGTCTAAGGGGTGACAAGCTTACCTTGGGCAATGAAGGTACAATCAAGTCAACACGGTGAAGCGGTATCTATCGAGGAAAAGGGGGAGAATGAGAAGGGGTCTCATACTGTGACGGCGTAGTGCGTGGCCGGCATAGAGATCGTGGTGGACATACCTCGTTACAATGAAGGAGATGCGTTCAGTGGGGGTCTGCAGGACAGCGCGGTCGGACAATCCCGGATAGGCTGTGAGGAAGGAGTTTGTATGTGGCTATTTTGTGAGTGCAGAGAATCAGGTGATCAATCACATGGAAGTCATGTGATCGATCCAAGAAGTGCAGTGATGGCAAATGAAACAGAGTTGGCGAGTTTTGAGCGCCATATTGGGTGAGTGAAAAGGACTAATTTCCGCCGATGCCGAGAAAGAAGACCGATAGTGTAGCATGAATAGACAGTCAAGAAAGCCAAACGAAAATGGAAAATTAAGGGAGCATCCATATTCTGTTCAAGACCATAAATAATAAAACAGTTGTTTAACACAGTCAGCGCGATTTTTTCATTAGTTCAGCTAGTGCGGAAGGCAAAGTCATAGTTTTTCATATGAGCAGAGGCTCTGTATTTGCTTCAAGTTTATAGGGGGAAGGCTGTGAGATCATAGCAAGGATGTCCAATCCTCTAAGCGATTTAATCCTTTGTGTATGCTTTCCGTCTTCAAAATCCATTTTAATTCTTCTTTGTTCAGTAATTGGGATATATCCGCACCTCTTGGTGGAATTTTAACAACTGAAACGACTGTCCAACGAATGTCATCCTCAGTATGGCCAGCACTCCCAAAATGTTCTACCAACGGTGCATTAGGTGTTTTGCACCTCAGTCTGCTTCTGTGTTGGCAGATTCTGATCCGGATTTTTTGTGTTGTTTGTCCTATGTAAATCATTCCGCAGGGACATAAAATTGCATAGATGACATTACAGGTGTTACAATTGCTAAAGTGATTATGAGGTTTACGTATGGTGCCAAAAACAAACTCCTTACAATCAGCAGTCAATGTCAAAGACCATCTGATCAGAGCAGCACTCCCTGACCCCAAAAACACCGGCACACTCCTTGATTATTGGTCCTTACCGGCAGTTGTTGGGCATAATAAATGTGGCAATTGCTCTGTCTGTGAATTCACTGCTGATTGTAAGGAGTTTGTTTTTGGCACCATACGTAAACCTCATAATCACTTTAGCAATTGTAACACCTGTAATGTCATCTATGCAATTTTATGTCCCTGCGGAATGATTTACATAGGACAAACAACACAAAAAATCCGGATCAGAATCTGCCAACACAGAAGCAGACTGAGGTGCAAAACACCTAATGCACCGTTGGTAGAACATTTTGGGAGTGCTGGCCATACTGAGGATGACATTCGTTGGACAGTCGTTTCAGTTGTTAAAATTCCACCAAGAGGTGCGGATATATCCCAATTACTGAACAAAGAAGAATTAAAATGGATTTTGAAGACGGAAAGCATACACAAAGGATTAAATCGCTTAGAGGATTGGACATCCTTGCTATGATCTCACAGCCTTCCCCCTATAAACTTGAAGCAAATACAGAGCCTCTGCTCATATGAAAAACTATGACTTTGCCTTCCGCACTAGCTGAACTAATGAAAAAATCGCGCTGACTGTGTTAAACAACTGTTTTATTATTTATGGTCTTGAACAGAATATGGATGCTCCCTTAATTTTCCATTTTCGTTTGGCTTTCTTGACTGTCTATTCATGCTACACTATCGGTCTTCTTTCTCGGCATCGGTGGAAATTAGTCCTTTTCACTCACCCAATATGGCGCTCAAAACTCGCCAACTCTGTTTCATTTGCCATCACTGCACTTCTTGGATCGATCACATGACTTCCATGTGATTGATCACCTGATTCTCTGCACTCACAAAATAGCCACATACAAACTCCTTCCTCACAGCCTATCCGGGATTGTCCGACCGCGCTGTCCTGCAGACCCCCACGGAACGCATCTCCTTCATTGTAACGAGGTATGTCCACCACGATCTCTATGCCGGCCACGCACTACGCCGTCACAGTATGAGACCCCTTCTCATTCTCCCCCTTTTCCTCGATAGATACCGCTTCACCGTGTTGACTTGATTGTACCTTCATTGCCCAAGGTAAGCTTGTCACCCCTTAGACACGGTCCCTCTCACATTTCCTGCTTCGATTTTTTACAACTCGAATTTCCTTCGCAGGCTCACTTCTTGGATTCCCTAAATTCGCTCAGGTCATCGAACCAAGACGAATTTTCATTTTGCCTCATATACTCGGAAACTCGAGGTAAATGATTCCTGCTTTCTATTCGCCCCACCCTTTTCACCATTCCCGCCTCGTTTTTTACATTTTTTACATCTTAGAACTTCCTCCGCAGGCCGTTCCTTCGGAACCTTGACTCGTTCTTGTCATTGGACCCAGACGAATCAATACACTTTTGTACTCGTCTCCACCCGAGGTAACGATTCCCTTCACACTCACAACACCCCCGCTCCACTCGCCGATACCTTCTTGACGCACTAAAAAAATTTTTATTCACCGTCTTCCACACACGCTGGTAGATTACCTCCGGCTCGCATCACCCTGAGAGCATGTTCATCACCACTTATTCTTTTTTTCTCTTTTCTCTTTCTACTGTCAATGAAATTTGAACGCCACAACTCAGTTAGATTGTATTCATATAGAGACTGGTCTGGTCCGTGTTCTGACAAATTTAGTCTTATGTTGTATTATTAACTTAATTTAATTGTTAATCACCATGTTCCCTTTTCCTTTTTCCCATCTTTTTCCCCTGCCTCATTGTTCATGTTGTTTTTTGTACTAATTGTGTAAATTCAGGCATTTCTTAAATTGGCAATTCATACTAATTAGTCCTGATGATGATCCTAAAATCCCCCAGTTAAGGATCGAAACGTCGTCGACTATGTGGTTCACCTTACACTAAAACAATCTATGTGTATAAAATGTGGTGAAGGTGACAAGCTGTATACTAAGATGTTTCACTATCGAGTATTCTTTGACATAGAAACATCACTGCAACTGCCTGTATGTTTTTCCAAAATATTATGTTCTCTTGATATGTAAGCCACAGGATACAGGCTTGTGTCCCACCAACATTTTGCTTACATCCCTTTGATCACCGCTAAACTATTGTTTCTTATTAAAGTCGCCTTGTCCGGCTGGACATAGGCTATAATATAGCACCAATTTTGGCTATATTCATTGTTTTTTGCGAATATTTCTCGTTTTCAGGGACCAGTGTCTCTTATAATACGTTACTTCCCAAGGTCCCTGACTTATTGCTTTGGGTGCCCTTGTGTTTCTTTTACTGATTAAGCGCAATCGCTGGATTGCAAGGGCTCACGCTCTTATTCCCTCTTCTTCTTGAAAGTGGGTCACTTTCCTCTCCTTTTGACTACCATATCCAGATTCCCCCCACTCCCTCCCCTTTCCTTGTCATGTCAGATCACGCACCACTCTACACAGACGAATACATTAAAAGAATTCTAGAAGGCCCTTCCCTCTTTACTGACTCTACTAATGTCCCCCAAGAAATTAGCTCCACCTTATCAGAACAACTGGAAAAAATCAAGAAAAAGTCTGTCAGGTTGCAACTTATGATACGGATGCTTACAGAGTACTTAAAAGCAAATATCATTCCTACCGGCCTCCAAGTTAGAAACGTACCTGGTATTTTCACAGATATCCCGAAATACATCACTAACTTTAGCTATATTAGCACAACCTGCTCGAGACATTGGCTAGTTCTAGGCATAGACACAGCGACAGAAGAACTCAAAAAAACTCTGGATGAGATAACAGACCTTGAAAGACAAATCACAACCAGTGACACTATATCAGATAGTAAGAAACTGCTAGAACAAATACAGAAAACAGTGGACGAATTCTACAGAATAGAACAGAACAAAAAATCTACTAAAGTTAAAAAAGACATAAAATCCTATTCCACCGAACGTACATACCCTTACCTGACTAAGGACTATTATACCAACAGGTCCTACAACAATCAACGTTACAATCGCCCCTGGGGGAGATTTAACAGAGGTAATACCCTTGTCGGTTTTTCGGATACTTCTGTAGATTCGTCAGACAATTCAGATCCCGGTGAAGGGACCAGCAGTGGGAACAGGGCACTCCCCAATCCACAATCCTCAGCGCCCTCTTTTTTAGGCCGCGGCCCCAACGAACCTCCAAGAAGAGGTGGGTTGAAACGTGCTCACTGGCAGAACCCTCCAGGAGAACGACAAACCCGACGCAACTACTACCGTTGGTAAACTGTCCCTCTGAATTAAATTGTCCCTCAGAACTATATAGTAGTAATTCCTCTCACCAGACACAAACCAATCTTCTACTCCCCATATTTAATCTTACTAAGCATCAATTGAATGACTACGAACTATCCATACTTAGCAAGGGACTCTCATTTGTACCCACAACTAGGACCAACTTTCTCGACCTGCAGACTGAAGTACTCAGGTTCTTCAGGAAGATTAGACTACAGAGTTATTTCTTACTTAATCCTCTTCCACCTAAAACATCTAACACTCCCCTGAGACCTCCATCCACTTTTTCCCCATCAGCTAGCATGGTTCCAGCTGAGGTTTCCTCCTTTGAGAAATTGGTCCTGAAGGACCTTTCTCAACTGGCGACAGAACGCCAGTTCATCCCTTATAACATTGCACTGGAAGAGAAAACAGCACTGCAAACTCTCAAGGCCAATGACATGTTGGTCATCAAACCTGCCGACAAAGGCGGTGGAATAGTATTACAAGATACCACCACCTATAAAAACGAAATTCTGAGGCAACTAGGCAATACAGATCACTATTGCAAACTACCCACCAACCCTACAAATGAACTTAAACAAATTATACAGCAGACAACAAAATCAGGTCTGGAAGAAGGCTTCCTTTCCAAACATGAGTATGATTTCCTTAATGCCAAGGCTCCACGCATACCAGTCATTTATACTCTACCTAAGATCCACAAGGACAGTTCAAATCCACCCGGACGGCCCATTGTATCAGGCTGCGGGTCTATTCTAGAGCCACTGGGTCTATATGTGGACTACTTCATTAAAAATGTTGTCCCATCCACTCCATACTATGTTAGAGACAGTATGCAGATGATCACCCTAGTAGAAAATCATAGTTTCAATCCATCAACCGACACACTCTGCACCTTAGATGTGGAATCACTATACACAAACATCCCCCAACGAGACGCACTACTTATCATTGAGCAAACTCTAGATAGCCGCACCAGACCACACGCTGTTCCAACTGCTTTCATTTTACAACTTCTAGAGATCTGCCTCACTAGAAATTTCTTTTTATTTGATGGCCACTATTACCAACAAACCAAGGGAACATCCATGGGAGCAGTTTTTGCACCGAATCTGGCCATTTTATACATGAATGCCCTAGAGGTAAATCACATAATGGTCCAAGACAATCCCTTCCACTCAGCAATAACACACTGGAAACGCTATATAGATGACATCTTTTTCATTTGGCATGACACTGAAACCTTGCTTGAGAACTTTCTACACTGGCTCAACAATAACTGTGGAGGTCTCAAATTCACACTCACACACAACAACACATCTATACCATTTTTGGACTTGAACATAACACATGATGATGGACACCTGATTACTAGCCTCTTCAGGAAACCTACAGAGCGAAATACACTGTTAAAATACAATAGCAATCACCCTAGGGCCTTAAGAGATTCCCTTCCCTACTCACAATACTTACGGATTAGACGTAATTGCACCCTCAAAGAGGACTACTTCAGGGAGGCTAAAACGCTAAGCAGTAAACTAACTTCTAGGGGATACCCCAAAAAGCTGGTCCGCAGTGCCTTGAAGAGAGCATGGTACTGCCCAAGGGATGTCCTTCTGGAACCCAAAACTAAGAAAAGGGAGAATCGCATAGTTTGCGTCACGACTTTTTGTCCCTCCTCCAATAAAGTACGTAAAAGTATTCTCAAACACTGGGGTGTGTTGAATGCAGGAATACTGAACATTGAGAGACCTCTTTTTGCTTTTAAGAGAAGCAAAAATGTCAAAGACCATCTGATCAGAGCAGCACTCCCTGACCCCAAAAACACCGGCACACTCCTTGATTATTGGTCCTTACCGGCAGTTGTTGGGCATAATAAATGTGGCAATTGCTCTGTCTGTGAATTCACTGCTGATTGTAAGGAGTTTGTTTTTGGCACCATACGTAAACCTCATAATCACTTTAGCAATTGTAACACCTGTAATGTCATCTATGCAATTTTATGTCCCTGCGGAATGATTTACATAGGACAAACAACACAAAAAATCCGGATCAGAATCTGCCAACACAGAAGCAGACTGAGGTGCAAAACACCTAATGCACCGTTGGTAGAACATTTTGGGAGTGCTGGCCATACTGAGGATGACATTCGTTGGACAGTCGTTTCAGTTGTTAAAATTCCACCAAGAGGTGCGGATATATCCCAATTACTGAACAAAGAAGAATTAAAATGGATTTTGAAGACGGAAAGCATACACAAAGGATTAAATCGCTTAGAGGATTGGACATCCTTGCTATGATCTCACAGCCTTCCCCCTATAAACTTGAAGCAAATACAGAGCCTCTGCTCATATGAAAAACTATGACTTTGCCTTCCGCACTAGCTGAACTAATGAAAAAATCGCGCTGACTGTGTTAAACAACTGTTTTATTATTTATGGTCTTGAACAGAATATGGATGCTCCCTTAATTTTCCATTTTCGTTTGGCTTTCTTGACTGTCTATTCATGCTACACTATCGGTCTTCTTTCTCGGCATCGGCGGAAATTAGTCCTTTTCACTCACCCAATATGGCGCTCAAAACTCGCCAACTCTGTTTCATTTGCCATCACTGCACTTCTTGGATCGATCACATGACTTCCATGTGATTGATCACCTGATTCTCTGCACTCACAAAATAGCCACATACAAACTCCTTCCTCACAGCCTATCCGGGATTGTCCGACCGCGCTGTCCTGCAGACCCCCACGGAACGCATCTCCTTCATTGTAACGAGGTATGTCCACCACGATCTCTATGCCGGCCACGCACTACGCCGTCACAGTATGAGACCCCTTCTCATTCTCCCCCTTTTCCTCGATAGATACCGCTTCACCGTGTTGACTTGATTGTACCTTCATTGCCCAAGGTAAGCTTGTCACCCCTTAGACACGGTCCCTCTCACATTTCCTGCTTCGATTTTTTACAACTCGAATTTCCTTCGCAGGCTCACTTCTTGGATTCCCTAAATTCGCTCAGGTCATCGAACCAAGACGAATTTTCATTTTGCCTCATATACTCGGAAACTCGAGGTAAATGATTCCTGCTTTCTATTCGCCCCACCCTTTTCACCATTCCCGCCTCGTTTTTTAAATTTTTTACATCTTAGAACTTCCTCCGCAGGCCGTTCCTTCGGAACCTTGACTCGTTCTTGTCATTGGACCCAGACGAATCAATACACTTTTGTACTCGTCTCCACCCGAGGTAACGATTCCCTTCACACTCACAACACCCCCGCTCCACTCGCCGATACCTTCTTGACGCACTAAAAAATTTTTTATTCACCGTCTTCCACACACGCTGGTAGATTACCTCCGGCTCGCATCACCCTGAGAGCATGTTCATCACCACTTATTCTTTTTTTCTCTTTTCTCTTTCTACTGTCAATGAAATTTGAACGCCACAACTCAGTTAGATTGTATTCATATAGAGACTGGTCTGGTCCGTGTTCTGACAAATTTAGTCTTATGTTGTATTATTAACTTAATTTAATTGTTAATCACCATGTTCCCTTTTCCTTTTTCCCATCTTTTTCCCCTGCCTCATTGTTCATGTTGTTTTTTGTACTAATTGTGTAAATTCAGGCATTTCTTAAATTGGCAATTCATACTAATTAGTCCTGATGATGATCCTAAAATCCCCCAGTTAAGGATCGAAACGTCGTCGACTATGTGGTTCACCTTACACTAAAACAATCTATGTGTATAAAATGTGGTGAAGGTGACAAGCTGTATACTAAGATGTTTCACTATCGAGTATTCTTTGACATAGAAACATCACTGCAATTGCCTGTATGTTTTTCCAAAATATTATGTTCTCTTGATATGTAAGCCACAGGATACAGGCTTGTGTCCCACCAACATTTTGCTTACATCCCTTTGATCACCGCTAAACTATTGTTTCTTATTAAAGTCGCCTTGTCCGGCTGGACATAGGCTATAATATAGCACCAATTTTGGCTATATTCATTGTTTTTTGCGAATATTTCTCGTTTTCAGGGACCAGTGTCTCTTATAATACGTTACTTCCCAAGGTCCCTGACTTATTGCTTTGGGTGCCCTTGTGTTTCTTTTACTGGCCCTGCATTTACAGCACAGACAGACAACTTTATTGTGTCCATTTGCATGGCGCTATGCCATGTTGGAACCCCCTCCCCAATCTCGTAACAGACATTTTTAAGGTTGACAGCACCAGATTATTAAATTAATATCTGACTCATCCGAGCCTCTTGATGGTCAGAATGCTCCACTGAGAGGAGCTGCTGGTGGGCAGTGCGGAAATCGCTAGCCTCTCTCTTCTTCAGAGCCAGACAGCGAGCCATGCTGCAGTGCCTCAGCCTGTGCTACCCGCTCTCACTATGAGACTCACGCTGGTGCGGTGAGTCCGCGGCATAAGCTGGGCTCTGCCTGGCAGGGCGCAGCAACAGCACATGTTGAGGTGAGGAGGCAGTGAGCAGGTGGTCGAATTCTCGAACACCGGCTTCCTCCTTTATCCTGGGCCATGCAGCCAGGACTCCTTGTTGCCGTGCGGCCCGACTGGTACAGCACGAGTCGACCAACAAACAAACACTGCCGCTCTGAGGCTCGTAAATGTAAATTGTAAGCAGTGGGCGGAAGCCATTTTAGGCAGCCTGCTGTGTTTGCGCCCTGCCTGGGTGCGGCAGTGGGGAGAGGTGGAAGAGGCTTCACGCAATAATCAGACTACGCTGATGTCTTTAAGAGTAAAAGGCCATTTATTAGGACCAGGCTGCATAACAGCAAACAATAACCAAAACAACATCACATAAATAACAAACCCCCACATCATTCTTCATCCCTTCACTCCTTTCACCCACTCCAAACTCACATTTCCTACCACTCCATGCCCCTTCCGTTCCTCATCCATTTCCACAACTCTCCTAGCATCCTCCCCGATATCTGACATTTCACTCATGCCTCCATTTCCCCCACCTCGTTCACTCTCCCCGAGGGATGGGTGCGCCCTCTAATGACTCCCCCCGCCCCTCCAAAGTACCGCCAACCCAGTAGGCTGACCTAAACAGGCACGCTTTGCCAACCCCCTCCCCAACCCTAAAACTGCAGGGTGGATGGGCGGCCTTTGCAAAATCCCCTCCCGATGGTGCCGAGCACAGGAAGAGGAAGTCGCCTTCCTCCCTGCGCTCTTATACCCACCCCCTAACTCCAACCCCTGACCCTACCTGGTCCTACCCCTGCGCGAAAGACCCCGAGGGAAGACTAGTCTGCGACTCTGCTTCCCCCGGGCCCAGCATTGCGCAATAAACAGACCACACTGATGTCTTTAAGCGTAAAAGGCCATTTATTAGGACCAGGCTGCATAACAGTAAATAACAACCAAAACAACATCACATCAATAACAAACCCCCACATCACTCTTCATCCCTTCACTCGTTTCACCCACTCCAAACTCACATTTCCTACCACTCCATGCCCCTTCCATTCCCCATCCATTTCCACAACTTTCCTAGCATCCTCCCCGATATCATCTGACATTCCACTCATGCCTCCATTTCACCCACCTCGTTCACTCCCCCCCCGAGGGATGGGTGCGCCATCTAATGACTCCCCCCGCCCCTCCAAAGCACCACCAACCAGGTAACCCCCTTTAGGGCGGTTACCTGCCCCCCCCGGAGTCAGACAGCAGCGCATGTCCCCACCTACTCAAGCATCCCTGCGACACCAAATCGCCTCATTCCAGAGCTTGCTGACCACATCTCTAATCTCCATCATGTAATACGCATTCCCCATTCTGGAAAGATGCACTCTGTCATCCCTAAACAGTAGTGGTTCCTCCAGTCGCAGTCCAACGCGAGCAATAACCTGAATGTCTTTTTCCCCACAAAAAACTTGCATCGCTCTGTTAAGTTTCCATCGTGCTTTTTCAATAGCCCCATGCTTGACAGCACCCCTCCATACTTTTCTCGGAACAAATTCAGTCCAGGCAATGCAGGTCCCTGCCAGCCTGAGCTTCAAAACCTCCAAGTCTCATTGCATCAACTGTAAGAGCGCCAAACCCGACAGCCGAACCAAATCGTTCTCTCCCAAATGGATGTTCAGCAGATCAGGGCATCCCTTCTGTGGGACCATCTTCGCGAGCCAGGGTAATAGTGCCCCCCATCGCATCCCCCCTTTTCCCCACCAGTGCACCTCATGATGTTGTTCTTTGAGTCCCAGGTTACGGCCGTACACTTGTTGCTCCGCATACTTTGAAGCCCAATGCACAAAGGAATGCCACACAATCCAAGTGACCGTCTTGGCCCCAGGTCCACCCACACAACCTACGAAAGAAAATTATGTTAGAAACACAGTTTAAACCAGCCACCCCTTCCCCCAACGCCCAGCATCTGGCACCCAGACACCTCACTTACGAACATACCGCTCACAGCACCGAGACTTCCACCTCCCAATCTGCCGAATCCTATCCCAGGACCACCCCAGCCGAGCCGCCGCTGTCGCCGCCCCAATACTGAACGAGTGGGTCCCAAAACCTGCTGGCTCCAAGCCCAATCGCCTCAAAGCCATACGCAGCACCGCCAACAACTGCCCTGCCGTCACCCTCGCACCTGACATGTGACAAAATATCTCGCCACTCACAACATGTTCTCACACAACCAAACCCACTTACCCCGCCTTAACTGATCTGTTATGGACTGACCCAACCAAATCCCCAGTCGGTCGCATCCAACCTGATCTACTCATACCGCCTACCAGACAATGCCCGCGTGCCCAGCAGCTCGGAGACCCGAAAAGACCCAAAAAACATCCAGATCATGCACAAACGGAAAATTTGAACCTCAAACTCATCATAACAACAGAGCGGCAGAACCTCAACCAACCTGACCAACACTTCAAACGTGATTGCCTCCCGCAATATCCTCCCCCAACCTCTGAGCACCCTACTTATAATCACATCTTTCGTAGGGTCAAAACCAAAAAACAAACAACAAGAAAACGACACCCCTGCCAATTTCCCTGATATAGTCGCGGCAGTCAGCCCTTTGTCAATGCAATGCAATACAAACTGCAACACGGCAGCTCAGTCTTGCACAGATCCGCTGCTGGTGCCAATTGCCGGAACCACTGCCACTGCCACTGCGAACGAGACAAAGCATCCGCAATGTCATTATTTGCTCCAGGCATATGCTTGGCTCGAAAGACCACATTCAATCTTAAACATTTCAACATGAAACTCCTCAGCAAGTGCAGCACTCTCAGGTCCCTTGCCCTCTGTCGGTTGGCCAACTCGACCACAGTCATGTTGTCCACATGGAACAACACCGACCTGTTCTGAAACTTGGGACCCCACACTGCCAGAGCCACCAACAAGGGAAAGAATTCAAGAAACGCAATGCTCCTCCCCTGCTTCACCCAGTGAGCTGTCCAGTTCTCAGCGCAGCACCTACCATCCCAGAAAATTCCAAAACCAGCTGCCCCGGCTGCATCAGAGTAAATTTGGACTTGCCAAACCATCCTTTCGTCCACAAAGTCCAGGGACACCCCATTGAAATCAGTCAGGAAGGTCAGCGATGTCCTCAAATCCACCCACACCCCCATGGAGATCCGGACTCTGTGGTGTGGAATAACCGCCCCCGACATGGCCATGCCGAGCCGCCTACAGAACGTCCGTCCAGCCCTGACCACCCTGCACGCGAAGTTTAAGAAACATAGCAGTTGTTGCACGGCCCTCAACGCGATCCTCTTCTCTCCGATCACCCACAAGAGGCATGCCTGTATTTCCGTCACCTTCGCGGCAGGGAGCCGAGCTGTCCACTGGAGGGAATCCAGCTCAATGCCCAAGAACGTCAGAATACAGCACAGCCCACTTGTCTTCTCGGGGGCCAACGGGACTCCAAATTGCCATGACATCTCCTGGAACCATGACAGGGCCCTGCCACAATCCCCCGAGTGCGCCTTCCCTAGAAACAGGAAGTCTTCCAGATAGTGAGTGACGTCCCAATGCCCGCTAAGATGCGTAAAAGCCCACTGCAAGGGGGAGCGTGGCTAACCGAGCCAAGATGGTGGACGCACTCTAAGAGTGTTCCGGGACCCCTCCACCATCCGCTTGCATCCTTAGCCCATGCAGAACCATCAGAGCTGGTTCCTCCTCTCCTTACCTGGCTGCGTGATTCGTGATTCGGTGGAGTATTCAGGAGTGCGGAACCCTGCAGCAGGACCGCTGAACCTGGGCCCGGCCCGCCGACCGCTGGGGACAAAATGGCAGTCCCCGGTCCGCGACTACGTCCCCCTTTGCCGAATGCGGCGCCTGGCCTCGTGAGTGGTGGGGCCCCCAGACGATGACAGCCCCTTGGGTCCGTTGTGGCTGTGGGCTCGGCCTGCGGGGTGTACCTGCAGTCCGTCTCCCTCATTGTTGTCTGCGTGGCCGTTACCGTGCGGCAGCTGCACTGCCTGCGGTACTGGGCGGTCCCGGGAGGTGAGGCTGACCTGTGCCGCCTTCCGGGCCCTTTGCTGAGACTCTTGTGGGCCCAGAGCTGTGTTGCGTAGTGCGGCGCCGGGGCAGCGCCTGAAGCTTTCCTGCGCTTTGAAACCGCCTGCGGTGTGTAAGTGGAGGCGGCCGCCATATCGGGTGGCAGGAGCTGAGCGGGCCCGCGGTATGGGCGGCCTCCTGTCTCCCTCCTGTCTCTCCCCCC
Source organism: Triturus cristatus (assembly GCF_964204655.1). Taxonomy (NCBI): domain Eukaryota; kingdom Metazoa; phylum Chordata; class Amphibia; order Caudata; family Salamandridae; genus Triturus; species Triturus cristatus. The sequence goes on from NC_140591.1 coordinate 94,911,663, forward strand.
CTGCTGGAGTGCTTGCGAACTCTAGTGCCTGGCCCTCCGGAAGGAGGTGGTGGACGCTGCTCTGTAGTGACGGACGGCGGCGGGGGTGACGCCTGGAGCCCTCGGGCCTACCTTGTGACATGCCTGGGGAAGCGGCCGCTGTATCGGGCAGCAGGAGCAGCAGTGATCGGCATTGGAGCATGGAGAGAATCTGTTGGTGCCTGGAGAACTGGGGTGAGTCCCGCACTGCAGTGGCTGGGTCCTGGCAGCGGTGGAGTCTGGGGACGGTGGATTTAAGGCCCCCGCACGTGCAGGCAGGCACCATTGGAGGGGGGCGGCCCTGTGTGGTCTCCCACATTGCCTGGCTTGATCTCTCCCACTCAGAGGGTGCACGGCTGGTCTTCGAGTGGACGGGACCCTGATCTCGAGCCCGTGGGCCTGGGCGGTCCTGGGACCCCAATTCGGCCACAGAATCGAGTGACGGGGTGCCTGGGGTGGATCCTTCGACGTCCAGGGGATCCTCCTTGGCCTATTGCTGCGTCCTGATTGCTTTCTCACCCTTCAGCCATCCCGAGAGACACTTTCACTTGCGTCCCTCCTGTTGGGACCTTCAGCTGCTTGCCCCGGGTGGTGCCTGTCCGGCTGTCGGTGTAGGCTCGGTGGTTCATAATTACAACGCTGAGCAGTGAGGGCCTTCCCCGACGTGGCCCCACGGGCGGAGATCTGGACTGAACGGTGCTTTGGCACTGATTGTTTTACCTGTTTGTCCTTGGGCCGCCCACGGAGGTGTGGGAGTTGCCCACTGTGGGACTTATTAGAAGGGACCCGGGTGCTTGGGCTCTCGGGGGTGATATCATGGGCAGGACGGATAGGTCATCTAAGGTGCCCGCCACCCAAACCAAAATGGACCGTTTCACCACCATGGAGGCGGGTGCTCCGGGGGGCGGCGGAGCAAGAGCCGCCACCCTCAGCTGAGTTATCAACCTTCCTGCAAGCCATCCATGCTTCGCAAACTTCGGTGGAGGGGTAGATCGCTGAGGTGCGTGTGGACGTGACCCTTATCCGGTAGGACTTCCATAACTCCAACGCCCGGATCAAGGAAACCAAATCTCATATCTCCACCGTTGAAGATGACATCCAGCAACTCAAGTGGCAGGTTGCTCGTCTTCAATCCCAAGCTCAGGAGCTGCACCGCCGGGCAGAAGACGCAGAGAATAGGTCCCGGCGTAACAACCTTTGCCTGGTGGGGTTCCCGGAGGGGGCAGAGCAGGGCCGCACGGCGGACTTCCTCGAGAAATGGCTCAGATCGTGGGTCCCCGAAGGTTCGCTCTCCCCCTGGTTTGTGATTGAGCGGGCCCATCGGTCCCTGGCCCCGAGGCCTCCCCCGGGTGGGGGCCCCCGGCCTATCATAATGGGGTTCATGAACTTCAAAGACCGGGACGTCATCTTGTCGGAAGCCCGCAAACAGCAAATACTCTTGTACGAAAACCGCATCATCATGATCTTCCCGGATTATACCCACGAGGTTCAGGGTCAGCGTTGCTCTTTTGATGATGTGAAACAAAAGCTGAGGGCACTCAATATCCAATATCGTCTTCTCTTCCCGGCGTGCCTGCGAGTGGTGTTCGACAATAAGACCTTGTTCTTTGACAGTCCGGCGGAGGCCTGGACCTGGGTGACGGAGGAACGCCCGCGGCGCACTGATGATCGAGCCCCGCGACAGGAGGGGGCCGGGGGTGGTTCGGCCCACCCCCTGCCTCCCACTCTTCAGCCCCAGCGAAGCCGCTCCCGCAGGCGCCGTGGACGGAGACAGATGCGTTCAAACTCTCCACCCAGCTGCCCCCTTCCACCGACGTTGCTTTCTGATGCTCCACCATCTGGGATATGCTCTTGGTCATCTTACCAATTGGCTCCTGGGGCCACTTCACCCTGTCCATCCTTGCAGGTCCCCCCGGACACAGACCTCTCCTGCAGCCCAATGCTTCTGAAAGACCCTGTTTGAACTCGTCTCTGCCTGCCAGGCCTGGCTCCGCAGCCGGAGGACATATTTAGTTTAATCTTATTTCTTTCTTTCTGATGGTTCGTTCAAGCACATCCTGAAATGAGGAGGGGTCCTCCAAGCTTCCCGATTACCAAGCGTTTTAGTTTGGGTGTTCACTCTTAGGTTTGTTGTTTGGGCAACAGATGCTTCTGTTCCTGAAGTGTAGGGAGGGGGGCGGGATCGTTGTCCCGAGTTTTCTTCTTAGTTTTGTGTTTCATTATGTTTCTTAGTTTGTATTCATTAGCACTCATGCAGCGCCTTGCCTTACACCTGACGCAACAGATAGACTGGATCTCCCCCTTCCGGCCTGTAGCTCCATTGGCAATTCACGTACCATGTTCGACACGCCATTAGTAAATTCCCCCCTGCGTATCATGTCTTGGAACGTTAATGGGCTCCTGGATCGCCTTAAACCCATGGCCGTCCTTAAGTACGCGCAGCGCATAGTGGTGGACATTTTATTCCTACAAGAAACTTGTTGGGTAATCACTGTCCCTTTCTGGAGCGCTTTGGATATGACAGAGTGTGGCACTCGGGTTTACCAGGGGTTCCCGGGGGGTGGCAATCCTGGTAAGACGCTCCCTTCCTCTGGTGACCGTTCACATGATCCTTGATGCTCAGGGCACTCTCGTGTCCGTTAGTGGCACAATCAATGGCAACCCGCTTAACCTGGTGTCCCTTTATTCCCCCCCTTGATGCTGACAACGACTCTAGCTAAATCTGTAGAGCTCTTGGCATAACTGCCCCCCGGCCCGACATTCCTTGGGGGCGACTTCAATGCAGTCTCGTCACCAGACCTTGACACGACAGGCTCCCCATCACCAAGTAGAACCACAAAGGCCAAGCAGCTGCGGTCATGGTCCACCTCACTAGGTCTGTGCGACGCCTGGCGACTGTGGCATCCCCACGCTAGACAATTTATACACACCTCGGAGGCACACCATACACAGGCACGCATTGATGCCATCTTCGTTCCGTCGACGGACTGTCTTCTGATTCAGGATGTCTCGCTTCTTCCGCGAGGTATCTCCGACCTCGCGCCGGTGCTGATTCGTGCGGGGCCCCCTCCCGCCTCTGCCTGACAAACATGGAGGTTGAATGCCCGGTTTCTTCATGACAAACACTTTAGGAAGGCGGTGGGGGTGGAGCTCAAGCAGTACTTTCTCCCCAACGAGGGCTCTGTGTCCTCTCCGGGCACCCTGTGGGAGGCAGGTAAGGCCATGATTAGGGGGGTCGCTAAGAGCCGCCTCAAGCTCCAGCGCCAAGCCCAGCTGGAACAGATTACCTCACGGGAGGCACAGGCCCTGCACCTCGAACGTGCCGTGACCCGATCCCCGGATGTTTCGAAATGAGACTTCTGGCCCGGCTGCAGTTGGAGATCAAACAGCTATCGCTGGATGCGGCTAAACTCCTTTGGCGCTCCTCCATGGCCAGAGCATATGGCTGGGGCGACAAGAATGGCGCACTCCTTCACCGTCAGGCAATGTATCCAAGAGCGAATCGTATAATCCCTGAGATAGTGACGCCGGAGGGGTCACCGTGCCGTGCCCCATTGGAGATGGCGCAAGCCTTTGCTGCCTACTACGGCAGGTTCTATGAGGCCCGGGCCCGACCCTCTCCCTTAGGGATCTGATGGACGGTGAGGGCGGCCGCCTTCCTCGGCTCGACGCCACCGTCCAAACCGACCTGGACCGTCCCATTTCCCGTGAGGAAATTGGAGACGCTATCAATCTTGTCTCTTCTGGTAAAACTCAGGGCCCTGACGGCCTCCCCCAGGAATATTATGCCCACTACCGGGATGTTCTCATCCCTCATTTAGAAGCGTTGTTTTATGAGGCCGTGGAGAAGGGTTCCTTTCCCCAAGAAACGGATATCGCCACTACTGTTGTCCTTCCGAAGTCCCACCCGCTTCGCCACAGTGCACGGACTACCGCCCCATCTCCCTCATCAATACTGAGGTCAAACTGTTCACCACCCTCCTTGCCCAATGACTCAGGCCCCATCTGTCTACGTTGGTCCACCCCGACCAATGTGGGTTTATGCCTTCCCGTGGCACCTGACATTGCCTCTGTAGACTGCATTCCGCCTTGCCCCACCGCCACCTCCTCACTCCTTACCTTGCACTACTCCTGGTGGACTTTGAGAAGGCCTTCGACTCTGTGGATTGGGGCTTCCTTCAAGATGTTCTCGATGCGATGGGACTTGGCTCCCGCTTTCTGGCCATGGTCAAGGTCCTGTACGCCCTACCGAGGGCTCGTGTCCTAGTAAACGGGGTCCTGTCGGAGCCCTTTCAGGTCTGCAGGGGAACAAGGCAGGGTTGCCCCCTTTCCCCCCTGCTTTTTGCTTTAGTGATGGAGCCTCTGGCTTCCTTGATGCGGTCCTGTGACCGGATGCGGGGATGGGAATGCCCCAGCGTTGAGCCGGTCAAAATCGCCCTTTACGCGGATGATGTTCTCATCTACTTGGCAGAACCTGCCCAGTCGGGTCCCCATTGTCTTCGTATCTTGCAATCCTTCAAACAGGCCTCCGGTCCTGGTCCCCTTGCACCTCTCTCGGGAATGCTTTGACTGGCAGTCCAACATACCTCTGCGTCGTCAATCATTTAAATACCTGGGGATCTGGGTGACCCTACTGCCCAAACTCAGCTGGGCCCTCAATGTCACTCCTCTGGTGAAGCGAGCCAAGGTGGATCTCCAGCGATGGCAGTCGTTGCCCCTCAACCCCATGGGGAGGGTGGCTCTCTTCAAAATGATGGTGCTCCCCCGCTTCCTTTACATGCTTCGGAATACCCCTATGTGTTTTCCCAGGGCCGGGTTCCGTACGCTGGATGGCTTCATCACCAAGTTCCTATGGGGGGGAAAGTAGGTCCAGATTGACGCTCAGTACCTGCAAGATCCCTTAGTTTGACGGGGTTTTGGGGATGACTCACCTCTACGTCTACTATTTGGCCACACGACTCCTTTCCATACATGACTGGTTTAATGGGGGGTGGTCCGACCCGGCCTACAGGCTTGAGCTGGGGGAACTGGGCCTTGACAGACTACATTCCTTTCTCTACGGGACCTCGATTCCATCCCGTCTTCCGGAGGTGATGCGTTCCGTGCTATTGGCCTGGCGAGCCGCACTGCGGCACACCAGCTGGACACACACACTGACCCGCTGTACGCCCTTGTGGCGCGGGACCTGGCTCAGTGAAGTGTCCGGGCTTCGGGGCTTCGAGTTCTGGGACCACATAGGCATTTCACAGCTAGGGGTTGTTTGGGGGGGATCACATGCGCTCCTTTGATGATCTCCAAGCCCGGTACTCGCTGCATCCCTCGCAATTCTTTCGCTACCTCCAGCTGCGGCATGCCATCCACTCACACCTAGTGACAGGCACACGATTGCCTGACCGTAGTCCACCTGAAGCACAGATTATGTTCGGGGACCTGGGGAAGGGTGGCATTTCCCGTATTTATTGCACACTGATTAATAACACCCCGACTTCCTTGGACACACTGCGGACGCAATGGGAGGTCTGGGTAGGCCCCTTGGAGGAAGAGGACTGGCGAGATGCCCTTATAGCCCCTAGAACAGGGGTGGCCAGGGTAAGGCATTGTGTAAGGGCATGCTTCCCTCCACACTTGGAGCATTCATGATTGAACCTGGCCTGCGCTACCGGCACTGGTGGCATTCGCCCTCACCCTGCTTTGGGCGGGACGCGGCTGAAAAGTCCAATACGTGACTGGCAAACCACTAGCCGTGAGAGTCGATGCCGAGGAATGCGTTGATGCCATCCACTGCATCCACAGTTTTTGATCCACTTCCCCCCAATGCTTGTCCGGATTCGCACTAACCCTAGCCCTAAACTCCTCATCGTAACTCAGCCAGGCGAACCCCCGAATTGCATTTGAGCCTTCCTCACAATGTCCATGTACTTCAGCAATGCTATGGCCCTGTCCAGATGTTTTTCGCAGTATATGCTAGCATAAATGAGAAACGCCGAAGTCCAGTTTTCCATGTTCACCAGGGACCCTGGGCCGCCTAGTCAACTACCATTCCTCCTCCTTGGAACCTCCTTCGCCTGCACCTTCCTGTGTAGTAATTTAAACACGTCCACATATTCGTGTTTCCAGATTCTACTCTTAATTTTGTCCGACAGATGCGACCCCAATGGCATGGCCAAGCCCATGTAGGCCAACTTCTTCTGATGTTTGTCCTTTGACTTGTCCCCCTTGTCATCCTTCCCGTCCACCTTGTCTGTCTGCACCCCCGCCGTGGCCACCGACTTACCTCCTACCTGTTTATCCAACAGCGCGGGCCTGCCCTTCGGCACCCCACTAACCTCCCTCACTGATCCCTCTCCCACCCCTATCGTCCGACACGCCTTCTTCCTACCCCCTTTTGGGCCACCATCCCATGCTGCCCACCAAGATCCCTCACCTAGCGATGAGTGCCGCTCTCTGGGCCGTCGTCTGGAGGTGGAAGCCTTGGGTGTCTCCGCCTTCTCACTACTACCACTACTCCCACCATGTACCCTGCCCCCCCCCAGCAGGATGGAGCCCCCCCACCCAGAAGCAGTTGGAAGCCATTACATCACCCTCATCAAACTAACAGGTAGGTAGCCATCTTCACAGTGAGGGTATTTGTGGGTGGGAGGTCTGTACCACTACTCCCACCATGCACCCTGCCCCCCCTTCAGCAGGATCGAGCCCTCCCCCCCACCCAGAAGCAGTTGGAAGCCATTACATCACACTCATCAAACTAACAGGTAGGTAGCCATCTTCACAGTGAGGGTGCCTGGGTGTGGGAGGTCTGCACTACTACTCCCAACATTCCCTCTGTCCCACACCAGAGCATGATGGAGCACTCCTGTTGGACCTGTCAGCCCTAGGGTGGTCTCCCCTTCTATTTTTGTATCGTGCCTCATTTTTTCCACCCTCATTTTTATGTTGGACTAGGTCTCCGGGCGCCTTTTCATTGCCAGGCAGTGTTAAGGTGCAGGTGCTCCCTTCTCCCAAGATGGCTGCCACCGACCCCTGCTACTGCAGGGTGGTCGTTTTTCATAGTAGCACCCTAGCTGCCAGGAGCTGGCTGGGACCCAAAACAATGTTGCGATACCAGCCCGCCTTTTTGTCCCATAGTTAGAGTGGGGAAGCTCCTGGAAGAAGCTGGAACCTTCTAGAAGGGAGGTGGGGTTTTACTTTTGCCGCCTTGGCTAGAGGTCACCTGACCTAGGGCTACTTAAGAGTGGGAGGGAAACTTTTGTGGTGAGTTGGCCATTGGGGTGAAGCAGAGCTGGAAGAATCTACCAGGAGTGTAGGCGGTAGGGCCTAGCCAGGGACTTATGCCTCTGAGAGTGACAGGATTTAGATACTGCCTCTTAAGTGAGTGAGGTGCCCTGTGAATCCCACTGATCTTGCCCAGTAGTAGGAGGACCCAGAGACTCTCTGCCAGCCTGACTAGGAAGGACCTAGTCGCCCTCTCCATTCCTACCCCTGTAACAGAACCCCTTAAGGGCGCCAGATACATCTGCGCCAAAAGACTTCATCTGTCAACTGAGAACTGAAACCTAACTTTAAGAACTGAGACTGCATGACAAGAGCGAGCGGTAAGCCTTGAATGCCAGAGCTGAGACTGCGTGTCCAAGCTAACCTATTGAACTAATTGCTAAACCGATTGCCAAGCCACTGGGGATCGACCAGGTACTAGCGCTGTGACCCCCGCGCTCCCTGCCCTGGTCTGGGACCCCCGGCAGCGTGCTCCGCTGAGCACTTTACCCCATCCTTAATTTGAGCCCCCCCCTGCGACGACGAAGCCAGCGCGCTCACCGCCGCGGCCTGGAGGCCTGGAGGAGTGCCCTGCTGTGTTGCGAGGCCCAGGCGAAGCCCGGGGCCCCGTCGCAGCCGTGTGAGGAGGTGCGCAAGGTCGGGGCCGAGTTCCCCCAACGTCGTGAGGACGGACGCCTGCTGACGCCGAGACGGAGGTAAGCCCGGAGGCCGAGATCCCCCCTGGTGCGCCCCCTGCTGGTCTGGAAACCACACCGCACTTGGCCCGGGTTGTCCCCTCCGTGGGAGTCCCCTCCCCTGCCTGCGCGACGGAGAGACCCCGCCGACGGATCCTGTCCGTGTCCCCCCTTTTGTAATACTGAGTGCGGTGCTCTGTGAACTGCACCGGAGCATAGGGACCCGCTCCTCAAGTCCGGTCACCCTCCCCGCTGGAAGTCGCCCAAAGAACTGACTGACATTACCCTCGTGTGGCGCTTCACGCTACCGACCCTGCTTCCCCAGCAGGAGAGACCGGGACTGCGAGTAACCCACTGTGTTATGTGCTCTGCTCGAAAGTAAATTACATGCCAAGGAATGCGAGTAGCGCGCTGTGTTATATGCTCTGCTCGAAAGTAATTACCTGCCCAGGAATGCGAGTAGCGCACTGTGTTATATGCTCTGCTCGAAAGTAATTACCTGCCCAGGAATGCGAGTAGCGCACTGTGTTATATGCTCTGCTCGAAAGTAGATTACATGCCAAGGAATGTGAGTAGCGCACTGTGTTATATGCTCTGCTCGAAAGTAAATTACATGCCAAGGAATGCGAGTAGCGCACTGTGTTATATGCTGTGCTCGAAAGTAAATTACATGCCAAGGAATGCGAGTAGCGCACTGTGTTATATGCTCTGCTCGAAATTAATTACCTGCCCAGGAACGCGAGTAGCGCACTGTGTGATATGCTCTGCTCGAAGGTAATGATATGCAACTGATTGCGCGTAGCGCTGTGTTTTATATGCCTTGCTTCACAGTACTAGGGGCCAGTGGTCACGAGGAGCGCTCAGTTCGACAGGCGCCATGTTGATGAACCCAATGTTCCCCCTTACAAGTAGTACGCTGTGTTAGACGGCCTGTTCAGGGAAAGACTTTACATAAGTGCGCACAGCGCTAGAATCTCCCGCATTTAACCAGCGGGCGTGGGTACATGAACGAGGTTAGGCACTGCATAGATATCACCAAGAGTGTCGCATGTACTGAACGATGGTATTATGCTTCATGTATTACCTTGTTATTTCCTGAACTGCAACTGACCAGCTATACTTGGATAAACTTGAAGTATTTGCATAATTTAAATGGTGTGGCGTCCCTTATTGTGTGTGACTCTAGTGCATGAGAAGCGTGTGGTGTATGGTTGCTTAACACATAGCCCTCTGATTGCCTGACCGGCTCGCGCCACGTTACCGCCCTTAGGGCCTGGTGAACCCAGGTTCCTACATTGGTGGCGAGCGGTGGGATCCTTGGGACTTGTGACCATACAGCACCCTTCCGTGAGGCGAAGGGCGCCACAATTAAACGCCTGTTGTGTTCCAAAGCTCTAAAAACATTGATTGCTGCATTGTTAGTTCCACTGTCCAGGTTGAGAGTGCAAGAAGCCTGGTGAGCCGGTAACTGTTGCCTATACCCTAGGAATTTTCTCCTTAGTGTCTAGGTCCCCACCTGCCAGAATGGAATCCCGGTTAGCTGACCTCGAGGGGTACACAGTGAAGCAACTAAGGGAGTTCGCGCAGGAGTTGGGGGTGCCTGGGATGCGGAGGGCCAAAGCGCCGGAACTCCGTACCGCCATTAGGGCATGGGTAGAAGCCCACCCAGAAGAGAGAGGGGATGAGGGACAGGGGGCGCCAGATGCACCTCAGGAGGAGAGCGCCCAAGAAGTCCTAGACATTGTAAACATAGAGGAGACTGAAAATGTGCCCCCAGGGAGACGTTCTGGGGCCAGTAGTAGGACAGGGTCTAGTAGGAGCGCGTCTCCCAAGGAGTATGAGGACAGAAGGGAAGAGAGGCAGTTAAAATGGGAGCTAGCCAAACTGGAACAGGAAAGAGAAAGGGAAAGGGAGAATAAGAAATGGGCAATGGAGGAGAAGAAGCTGGCGCACGAGCTTCAGTTAAAAGAGCTGGAGCTACGCGCCCTCCAATTGAACGCATCTAACAAAGACAATGGTGGCAGCATACCCAGGGAACCTCAAGAACCAAAATTCTACCTACCCAAAGAAGTCATAGCCAATTATACACTAGGGGATGACATCATGAAGTGGTTGGAGGCATACGAGGTAGCCTTAACGGCCCATGGGGTACCCGAGAGTAACTGGGGAGGTGGTCTCTACCGGTATATACCTCCCACTGTTAGGGACACCCTGTTATATTTGGCCAAGGCGGATCAGGTTAAGTACGCCCCCATGAAAGAGGCCTTGTTAAAGAAGTTTGGCCTGAACCCCGAGAAGTATAGGCAGAAGTTTCGTGGCAGCCATAAGCTGTCCACCCAGACATGGGTAGATTTTTTTGATTATGCGAGGAAGGCACTAGATGGTTGGGTGCGTGGCAGCGAGGTACAGGACTACCAAGGGTTGTACGATCTTTCTTTAAGGGAGCACCTCTTGGATAAGAGCTTTCCGGAGCTGCGCCAACATCTGGTGGACCGCAAGCTGAAGGATCCTCGAGAGCTTGCGGAGGAGGCAGATATTTGGGTGAGCACCCGGGTGTCTCACAAGGGCCCCGGGGGAGATGGCTCGAAAGGCGGACCGGGTTTCCCCCAGAAGAAAGAGGGGGGAGATAAAAAGGTGGAGTTCTCGAAAGGTCCCCAAAATAAGTTTGGGAAGGGAGTAGGAACCCCACCCCCGTCCAATTCCACAAGACCCACTTACCCTGACAGGAGTCAGCAGCCAAGGATTGTGCGGTGCTACGAGTGTGGGGAGATTGGACACTACAGAGGAGATCCCAAGTGTCGCAAGCGACCACCAGCCCCATTGGGCAGGAAAAGTCCCGGGGTGAGTAGTATAGCGCTTGGGGTGGAGCTGCCCTTAGATAGGGAAGGGGATTGGACAGGCCTGACACTGGTTTCACTCGGGGATAGAGAGGTGGTCCCCGTAGTGCCCCTGCCCCCGAACACTGCTAAGTATCAGCAGAGGGTGAGAATTAATGGGGAGGAGGTGGAAGCTCTGAGGGACACAGGGGCCAGCATGACCACTGTCGTGCGGCGGCTGGTGTCCCCAGACCAAGTAGTCCCCGAGGAGTTCCATCCGGCCGTATTTGCTGACGGCAGTTTGAGTCACTATCCAGTGGCTCGTGTTCCATTCGAGTGGGGAGGAGTCAAAGGCCTACTGCGAGTTGCTGTGAGCCCTGCCTTGCCTGTGGGGTGTTAGCTAGGGAACGACCTGGAGCACACCAAATGGAAGGACGTCGAGTTTCACGCTCACACTGAGATGCTGGGATTACCAGGGTGGACTTGCGTGAGCACGCGGTCCATGACTGCCCGGCATGGAACTCACCCGGAGTTGGAGCCTGGAATCATGGCCCAACCCAGACCCAAACGTGGGAAGAAGAAGGTGGTAGAGGACATGCCCCGTGAGTCGGATGGGGAGGCCGCAGAGGTGCCCCCGGAGTCCGCGGAGGTAGATGTCGTTCCTGTGGAGGACTTGCCGACCCTTGCTGACTGGCAAGTGGAAGGAGGGCCTACCCGGGAGGAGGTTTGTCAAGCACAAAGGACGTGCCCCACTCTTGAGGGTATGCGGCGGCAGGCCGAAGCTCAAGTGGCTAGTCAGGAACTGGGAGGTTATCATGTGTATTGGGAGGATGGTCTCCTATACAGTGAGCCTAGGGTACCGGTACATGGATCTTCGAGGGCCATAGTGGTCACCCAGTGTTACCGGGCCTTCCTGCTGGAGTTAGCGCACGAGATCCCCTTAGCTGGACACCTGGGCCAGGACAAAACCTTTGCGCGGTTAGTCCCCCATTTTTATTGGCCCAGGATGAGGATTGCCTCAGACGCCTTTTGCAAGACCTGCAAGTCTTGTCAGGCTAGTGGCAAGACCGGGACAAAGTTGAAAGTCCCGTTGGAACCGCTCCCCGTGGTCGGGACCCCTTTTGAGAGGGTCGGTATCGATATTGTTGGGCCATTGGACCCTCCAACCGCAGCGGGACACCGGTTCATCTTGGTTTTGGTGGACCACGCCACAAGGTACCCAGAGGCTATTCCTCTGAGGACCATCACTGCACCGGTGGTGGCGCGGGCACTGTTGGGAATTTTTACCCGAGTGGGATTCCCGAAGGTCGTGGTGTCGGACAGGGGCACCAATTTCATGTCGGTCTACATGCAGGCCATGTGGAAGGAGTGTGGAGTGACCTACCGGTTCTCCACCCCTTACCACCCCCAGACTAACGGACTTGTAGAGCGCTTCAATAAGACATTGAAGGGGATGATCCGAAGCCTTCCCGAAGGCTTGAGGCGTAAGTGGGACGTACTCCTCCCCTGCTTGTTATTCTCCTATCGGGAGGTACCGCAGAAGGGTCAGCCCGTTTGAATTGCTCTATGGCCATCCCGTTAGGGGTCCCCTCAGTTTAGTGAAAGAGGGGTGGGAGAAGACTTCGCAGAAGCTTCCCCGTGACATTGTCAGCTACATGCTGGCGTTCCGCAGCCAGATGGCCAAAGCTGTGGAAGGCAGCCACAGAGAACCTGGAGGCTAGCCAGACCGTGATGAAGGAGTGGTATGACCGCAACGCTCGGACGGTCGAGTTGGACGTTGGACAGAAGGTGTGGGTTATGGAACCTGGGGAGCTTTGTGCCCTCCAGGACCGGTGGACTGGCCCGTTCGACATTGTGGAGCGGCGAGGCCAGACCACATACGTTGTGGATGTAAAAAACCCCCGTCAGCCCCTCAGGGTGCTCCACGTCAACTGCCTGAAGCCGCACCATGAGCGATCGGAGCTTGCTCTCCTTATGGTGACGGATGGGAGCGAAGAGGAAGAGAGTGAAGCTCTTCCTGACCTTCTTGCGGTACAGGAGAAGGATGGTTCGGTGGAAGGTGTAGTCCTCTCCCCATCCTTGACCCCAGAGCAACAGAGGGACTGTCGCCATGTCCTGGGACAGTTTGCCTCGTTGTTCTCCCTCACGCCTGGAATCACTCATTTGTGTACCCATGATGTGGACACAGGGGATAGCCCCCCGGTAAAGAACAAGTCTTACCGGCTTTCTGATCGAGTGAAGGATAGCATCCAGCGTGAGGTGGCAAAGATGCTGGAGCTGGGGGTGATAGAACCTTCCAGCAGCCCGTGGGCTAGTCCAGTGGTGTTGGTGCCGAAAGCGGCCCCACCGGGTATGACGCCAGAACTCCGGTTCTGTGTGGACTACCGGGGGTTGAACTCTGTCACGAAGACAGATGCTCACCCCATCCCACGTGCAGATGAGCTGGTGGACCGGCTGGGAGCAGCCCGGTACCTCAGCACCATTGGCCTGACGTCCGGATATTGGCAGATTGCCATGGCCGACGGAGCACGGGAGAAGACAGCGTTCTCCACCCCAGAGGGCCACTACCAATTTTGAGTGATGCCCTTTGGGCTCAAAAATGCTCCGGCCACATTCCAGCGGTTAGTGAATCAGGTACTATCTGGCCTGGAGTCCTTCTCAGCAGCCTACTTGGATGACATAGCTGTCTTCAGTAGCAGCTGGGAGGACCATCTGCGACACCTCCAGGAGGTATTGCAGGCGCTGCAATGCGCTGGTTTAACCATTAAAGCCAGCAAGTGCCAGATTGGACAGGGATCTGTCGTGTACCTGGGACACCTGGTGGGCGGAGGTAAGGTGCAACCCCTCCAGGCCAAAATTGAAACCATCTTGGCTTGGGAGCCCCCCAAGACCCAAACCGAGGTCCGAGCTTTCCTCGGCCTCACTGGGTATTACCGCCGGTTCGTCAAGGGATATGGTACCATCGTGACCCCCTTGACGGAGTTGACCTCAAAGAAACAACCTCGCAAGGTCATATGGACAGCTGCATGCCAAGAAGCCTTTGATACGCTGAAAAATGCGATGTGTACAGCTCCAGTACTAGCAACACCCGATTTCAGCAAGGAATTTATTGTACAGACCGACGCCTCAGAGCACGGCATAGGTGCGGTGCTCTCGCAACTCAACACCGAGGGCCAGGACCAACCTGTGGCCTTCATATCTCGAAGACTCCTCCCTTGGGAACGGCGATGGAGCACCATTGAGAGAGAAGCCTTCGCGGTGGTATGGGCTCTGAAGAAGTTGAGGCCATACCTCTTTGGCACTCACTTCCTTATCCAGACTGACCACCGCCCCCTTCGCTGGCTCATGCAGATGAGAGGCGAAAACCCCAAGTTGTTGAGGTGGTCCATTTCCCTACAGGGGATGGACTTTCGGGTGCAACATCGGCCCGGAGTTGACCACGCCAATGCTGACGGTCTCTCCAGGTTTTTCCGCCTTAGTGAAGAGAACTCCCTAGAGGTTGGGTAGCTCTCCCCTCTTTCGGCTGGGGGGACGCATGTTGGACCTGTCAGCCCTAGGGTGGTCTCCCCTTCTATTTTTGTATCGTGCCTCATTTTTTCCACCCTCATTTTTATGTTGGACTAGGTCTCCGGGCGCCTTTTCATTGCCAGGCAGTGTTAAGGTGCAGGTGCTCCCTTCTCCCAAGATGGCTGCCACCGACCCCTGCTACTGCAGGGTGGTCGTTTTTCATAGTAGCACCCTAGCTGCCAGGAGCTGGCTGGGACCCACAACAATGTTGCGATACCAGCCCGCCTTTTTGTCCCATAGTTAGAGTGGGGAAGCTCCTGGAAGAAGCTGGAACCTTCTAGAAGGGAGGTGGGGTTTTACTTTTGCCGCCTTGGCTAGAGGTCACCTGACCTAGGGCTACTTAAGAGTGGGAGGGAAACTTTTGTGGTGAGTTGTCCATTGGGGTGAAGCAGAGCTGGAAGACTCCACCAGGAGTGTAGGCGGTAGGGCCTAGCCAGGGACTTATGCCTCTGAGAGTGACAGGATTTAGATACTGCCTCTTAAGTGAGTGAGGTGCCCTGTGAATCCCACTGATCTTGCCCAGTAGTAGGAAGACCCAGAGACTCTCTGCCAGCCTGACTAGGAAGGACCTAGTCGCCCTCTCCATCCCTACCCCTGTAACAGAACCCCTTAAGGGCGCCAGATACATCTGCGCCAAAAGACTTCATCTGTCAACTGAGAACTGAAACCTAACTTTAAGAACTGAGACTGCATGACAAGAGCGAGCTGTAAGCCTTGAATGCCAGAGCTGAGACTGCGTGTCCAAGCTAACCTATTGAACTAATTGCTAAACCGATTGCCAAGCCACTGGGGATCGACCAGGTACTAGCGCTGTGACCCCCGCGCTCCCTGCCCTGGTCTGGGACCCCCGGCAGCGTGCTCCGCTGAGCACTTTACCCCATCCTTAATTTGAGCCCCCCCCCTGCGACGACGAAGCCAGCGCGCTCACCGCCGCGGCCTGGAGGCCTGGAGGAGTGCCCTACTGTGTCGCGAGGCCCAGGCGAAGCCCGGGGCCCCGTCGCTGCCGTCGCAGCCGTGTGAGGAGGTGCGCAAGGTCGGGGCCGAGTTCCCCCAACGTCGTGAGGACGGACGCCTGCTGACGCCGAGACAGAGGTAAGCCCGGAGGCCGAGATCCCCCCTGGTGCGCCCCCTGCTGGTCTGGAAACCACACCGCACTTGGCCCGGGTTGTCCCCTCCGTGGGAGTTCCCTCCCCTGCCTGCGCGACGGAGAGACCCCGCCGAGGGATCCTGTCCGTGTCCCCCCTTTTGTAATACTGAGCGCGGTGCTCTGTGAACTGCACCGGAGCATAGGGACCCGCTCCTCAAGTCCGGTCACCCTCCCCGCTGGAAGCCGCCCAAAGAACTGACTGACATTACCCTCGTGTGGCGCTTCACGCCACCGACTTTGCTTCCCTAGCCGGAGAGACCGGGACTGCGAGTAACCCACTGTGTTATGTGCTCTGCTCGAAAGTAAATTACATGCCAAGGAATGCGAGTAGCGCGCTGTGTTATATGCTCTGCTCGAAAGTAATTACCTGCCCAGGAATGCGAGTAGCGCACTGTGTTATATGCTCTGCTCGAAAGTAATTACCTGCCCAGGAATGCGAGTAGCGCACTGTGTTATATGCTCTGCTCGAAAGTAGATTCCATGCCAAGGAATGCGAGTAGCGCACTGTGTTATATGCTCTGCTCGAGTCGAAAGTAAATTACATGCCAAGGAATGCGAGTAGCGCACTGTGTTATATGCTGTGCTCGAAAGTAAATTACATGCCAAGGAATGCGAGTAGCGCACTGTGTTATATGCTCTGCTCGAAATTAATTACCTGCCCAGGAACGCGAGTAGCGCACTGTGTGATATGCTCTGCTCGAAGGTAATGATATGCAACTGATTGCGCGTAGCGCTGTGTTTTATATGCCTTGCTTCACAGTACTAGGGGCCAGTGGTCACGAGGAGCGCTCAGTTCGACAGGCGCCATGTTGATGAACCCAATGTTCCCCCTTACAAGTAGTACGCTGTGTTAGACGGCCTGTTTAGGGAAAGACTTTACATAAGTGCGCACAGCGCTAGAATCTCCCGCATTTAACCAGCGGGCGTGGGTACATGAACGAGGTTAGGCACTGCATAGATATCACCAAGAGTGTCGCATGTACTGAACGATGGTATTATGGTTCATGTATTACCTTGTTATTTCCTGAACTGCAACTGACCAGCTATACTTGGATAAACTTGAAGTATTTGCATAATTTAAACGGTGTGGCGTCCCTTATTGTGTGTGACTCTAGTCCATGAGAAGCGTGTGGTGTATGGTTGCTTAACACATAGCCCTCTGATTGCTTGACCGGCTCACGCCACGTTACCGCCCTTAGGGCCTGGTGAACCCAGGTTCCTACAACTCCCCCACCCAGAAGCAGTTAGAAGCCATTGCAGTACACCAAAAAAAACTTACAGGTAGGTAGACATATGATTCTGAACCGTGACCCCACTGAGCAGGATGTTAAGCCGCCACCACGCACACACACATGTGTGACATAACAAACCCAAATGTGGGCAGGTAAGTAGCCAGTACGTGCACCCACCCATTCGTCACAAACTAAATGGTTCCATATGAAATCACCAGCCCTCTCATTGCACAAAGAGGCATACCTACCCCATTGCCAAGCACAGTGTGCACACAGTAAGCTAAGGAAACTGTCACAGCTACCAAAGTGTGACACACCAAGGCACAAGTAGAAGAAATTCAGGGCACAATCATGCACAGCACCTATTTACATGTGCATCGCCATGGGGTAAGGGCAATGTTAGACCTGGCACCTTGGCGTGAGTCTCCCTTCCACTTTTTGCTGATGTGCCTCATTGTGTTTTGTTGGTGTTAGCTGCTCAGAGCACTGTGACACTGCTGATCAGTGCCACAGTGCAAGTGCTCCCTTTTAAAAATGTATACATTGATTGGTGTCCATGATTGGTTCATTTGGTTTACTGTCAGCCCCTAGTAAAGTGCACCAGGAGTGCCAGGGCTTGTAAATACAAATACTGCTGGTGGGCCTGCAGCACTGGTTGTGCCACCCACAGAAGCGGCCTAGTAAAATATGTCTAGGGTCTGCCACTGCAGAACCTGCGCGCAGTCTGGTACTGTCGCGCTGACTGCGCAAGTGCCCCCACTTGCCAGTCCCTAAACCTTCCCTTAACTACATATTAGTCACCCCTCTGGTAGGCCCAAGGGCAGGGTGCATTGTAGGCATAAGGTAGGACATGCCCTGATGTGTGTGGCATGTCTTAATAGTGAATTACAGCCATTTTCGTTTTTCACTATTGAAGGCTACCTGCTCTCCATAGGCCAGAATGGGCTGCTGGAGTCACTACACGCTGTGACCCCAGTGGACTCATAGAGCATGGTAGAAAGTCATGTTTAGTATGCCTGGACTCAGAATAATAAAATACTTCTTTTAGTAAAGTTTATTTTAATATCCTGTGTTTGTAAATACTACTTTTAGAAAGTTAGTATTTACTGATCCGGCCATTCAGTCCGCCTCTGCGCTGTGTGTGTGTGTTCTGCCTAGCAACAGTAAGGAGCAGGGCTGGGGAATTCCAGGAGACAGGTTGGCTGCCAGGTGGTGGGTAGGGAGATTACACTAGGATGGGTGGGAGGAGTACACCCTGACTCTTGAATAGACCTGTGCTCTGCCAGCACAAAGCCGGCGCCGCCCCCTGTGGAGCGGCTGATGTCTCTGCCCTGCTGCTGAAAGGAAAGTGCAGAGTCACCACAACAAAGTGCTCCAAAAACTGGACTGAGCCAGGCCCAGGCCCCCTGGCGCTAAAGAACAAAAGAATTGGTGTATAAAAGTAGGAGCCTGGCTCCTAAGAAATCAGATCCTGTTTGCGCCAAGAAGAAACTCTGCCTGAAGGAGAAGGACCTGGAGAATCTGAAGGAGGA
Organism: Triturus cristatus; assembly: GCF_964204655.1. Classification (NCBI taxonomy): domain Eukaryota; kingdom Metazoa; phylum Chordata; class Amphibia; order Caudata; family Salamandridae; genus Triturus; species Triturus cristatus. The sequence goes on from NC_140591.1 coordinate 94,929,921, forward strand.
ATACTGTCTCTCTGCCTGAGAGACTGGCCTGCAGTGGGTGCCTGTCTGCTGGAAGGAGAAAGAAAGCCTGAAGAAAAAGACTTTAACTCAACTTGTGCCTTTGCAAACACTCTCCAAGGGCTTGCGTGTGAACTTGCCCCCTGATCTGCGCCCCAGGAACAGTGGGCGCTACTTTCCCAGAAGAAGAGGAGCTGCTGGAGGTGGCCTTGAACGCTGGCCCCCGAGTACCTGTGTGCCCCCCCTCTATCTGAGCACCGCGACTGCCGCCCACCGAGGCTGCTGTGAGCACCGTAAAGGCCTGACTGGCCCGAGCCCAGCAAGCAACTGCCCCCCCGAGCCGTAGCTCGCACAGCGAAGAAGAAACTGACCAGGCTCCAAGCGCCGAGCCTCTGCGACCCCCGGGTGTGGAGGCCACTGTGAGGACCTGCGACGCACAGAGCAACTCCTGAACTCAGTCGACAGCGCGACGCGCTGACAAAGTGCCTCTGAGGCTGCCCTCGACTTCTGACCCCGTGGGTAGGTGTGTCGCCGCGGAAGAGTGCCCCCACGAAGCATCCAGGTCCACGGAGGAGCCGGGACCCAGACGCGACGTGGGACACTCGTGTTCAACCACTGCAGACTGCAGCGAACATTTGCCCCCAATGAACAGAGTATTTCGCGCCCTACGCGTGCTTGACGCGCAGCCTACTGCCAGCTCAGTATCGGAAGCGGGTCTGCTCTCACCTTGAGCTTCACCCGCCCTGAACTGCCAAGTGAGGCCGTTCGCCTCTCACCTGCCTGCTGGTGCTCCTAGTGAACCGGATCAGCCTCACGAAGTCACCCGGGTAGGAAGTGTCGATCACCCTGCACGGACCGTGCCTTCCGTGAAGCCCGCAGCAGCGCTCACGCGAGTAGCGTGAGCTTTGGCCTGCGTACGTTCGACGCGCCCTCTCCGGAGTACGGCCCGTGTGGTTCAAGGCCGGTAGTTGCGCGTCTCACGCGAGAAGCGTGGGAAACGGCACGGCGGCTGAAAAATAGCGGTAAGAAGCAGCTGAAAGCACTACAAAGCGTAGGAATACTCTAAAGACTTCCTTTGAAACCCAAGTGTGGCCTTTCAAGATCTATGGACTGCCCTTAAGCCTACAAAAGTAACTGGAACATAATATTGCCAAGTGAACTGTATCTATGCAACCTGCCTGAAAGAAGACCTTTTATATAAAGAATCATATTTTTGATAAATACAGCCTTGTGTCTTTGTGTGGTGGGGAGGTGATTGTTGTGTGGGACAATTTGAACGCTTAACCTATATGCCCTCTGCAAATTTAGCCTGACTGCTCGCGCCACGTTACCTAGAGGGTGAGCAGGGGTTATTTTTAAAGAGGTGATCCTTTGCCCTGACTTAGAGGAAAGGGTCCCTGCTTGTCGCAAGTGCATACCTGCGCAAACCAGAGACCCCGGATTCTAACATTGGTGGCAGCGGTGCGGATTTACGGATTTGCGTTCTTATTGTCTGCGCAGTGATTGCTAACCATTGCACAGTAGGCGGTCCAGTAGCTTAAGCCACAGAACTTTTAGAATTTTAATTTCACTTGCCAAGGAAAAAGAAAATCCCTTTCGTTTGAAGCCATGCCGGACTCAAACATCACAGAGAAAACAGCATCTGAAGCCTCTGGAATGGAAGAGGAATGGGATGCATCAAAACTGGACAGCTACTCCAGAGCCCAACTCCAGCGGTTCTGCAAGGAACTCAAGGTTCCACACAGAGGGTGCAAGCTCAAAGGACAACTCCAAAAGGCGCTGAGAGCCTGGATGGAATCAAGGAATGCAGCGGATGATGTTGTACCTGGGATTGTGCCAGTGGAGCTAGCAGAGAGTGTCCACAGTTTTGGCAGAGGCCTGTCGCCAGAGGAGCTGGCAGACAAACAGGCCGCAAGAGATCATGAGGTTACTTTGGCTAAGTTGAAATTGAATGGCCAAATGGAGCTAGAGAGCAAGAAGATGGCTCTTGAAGAAAGAAAGCTACAGATGGAGCACGACGCCAGAATGAGGGAACTGGCGATAAAAGAGAAGAGTTTGGAAAACACTCCCTCTGGTGGCAGCGCAACGCCGGTGCAGGTAGAGTCAAGGGTGTACATCCCAAAAGATGTAGTTAAAGAGTTCTACAGGAATGATGACATAGGGCAATGGTTCCGGGCCTATGAGGTAGCCATGTCCTCCCACCGGGTCCCTGAGAAAGACTGGGGAGCGGGGTTGTGGGGGCGGTTCCTCAGTGAAGGGCGGGACACACTTTTAGATTTGCCCTTAGACATGCAGAATTCTTACCCCCACATGAAAGAAGCTTTAATGACCAGATATGGGCTAACTCCTGAAATGTATAGGCAGAGGTTCAGGGGGTGTACCAAGATTGCGGGGGGTACGTATGTGGAGTATGTGACCTTTTTCTGCAGAGCACTGGATGGCTGGGTGAAGGGTAGTAAAGTAGATGATTACCAAGGTCTCTTTGATCTACTTGCATGGGAGCACTTGTCGCTTAATTGTTTTCCTGAGCTACGCCAACACCTGATAGATAGCAAGCTGACTAACCCTAGGAAGCTTGCTGAGGAGGCGGACCGCTGGCTCAGCACCAGGGTCCACAAGGGTCCCGTGGGAGACTCCGCCAAGGAAGGGCAGGGTCCCCAGCAGAAGAATGGGGGGGACAAGGGAAAACAGAAAGGGTTCCAAAAAGGCCCCCAAAGTAATCCCCAAGGGAACCAGCAGAAGGGTTCTCAGCCTCCCCCGACCCCGAAGCAGACAGGGGCCCCGACAGGTAAACCTGTTCCCAAGGGGCCCCCTCAATGTTATAAATGTGGTGAACTAGGTCACTTTGCCAGTGATCCCAAGTGTCGCCAATATGTGAAACCCGCACCCACTGGTGCTCTACCCAGGCAAGTGGCTACAGTAGCCTTTGGGGAGGAGGTAGAAGTCCAAGGTGGGTGGGACCCCGTCCAGATGACCTTAGTCTCACTAGGAAACAGTGAGATGGTCCCCCAAGCCAACTTGCCCTCTAACACTAAGAAATATGGGCAAGTGGTGACCGTCAATGGGAAGAAGGTAGAGGCTCTTAGAGACACAGGAGCCAGCGTGACTGCAGTGCGGCAGCACCTGGTATCTCAAGAGCAGGTCGTACCCCATGCCTATTGTCGGGTTGTCAATGCTGACAACACGGAGAGTCATTGTCCAATGGCTCAAGTTCCCTTTGAGTGGGGGGGTGTCTCTGGTACTCTGCAAGTCGCTGTGAGAACTGCCATGCCTGTAGACTGTCTCCTAGGGAATGACTTGGAGAGCTCCCCTTGGGAAAAGGTGGAGAAGACAGCCCATCTGCGGATGGTGGGTTTACCTGATTGGGCGTGCGTGACCACCCGGTCAATGGCAGCCAGTAGGGGTGTTGAAGGGACCCTGGAGCCTGAGGGAGAGGCCCAGGAACCGGCCTTAGAGAGAGGGCAAGGGAGGCACGGGAAACCGGCTCCTGAAGTTCCCACGGCCCAGGAGGAAGCAGACCTTGAGGGGGATGCCCTGGAGCCTACCGGGGAACAGATAGCCGAACTGGGGGACCTGCCTGAGCTGACCCATTGGCAGCAGGAAGGAGGCCCCTCCAGGGAGGAATTCTGCAGGGAGCAGAAAGAGTGCCCCTCTCTAGAGGGTATGCGGCAGCAGGCGGCAGCCCAGGCCAATGGTGATCAGTCCGGAACTCACTTGATCTACTGAAAGAATGACCTCCTGTACTCAGAGCCTAAGGTTGCTGAACCTGGGTCAGCCCGTGCGCTGGTGGTACCCCAGAAGTTCAGAATCTTCCTACTGGGGCTGGCTCACGACGTGCCATTAGCAGGGCATTTGGGGCAGGACAAGACCTTTGAAAGGCTTGTCACCCACTTCTATTGGCCCCAAATGCGCAGGAGTTCAGATACTCACTGCAGGACATGCCAGACTTGCCAAGCAAGTGGCAAGAGTGGAAGGAAGCTGAAAGCTCCACTCCAACCTTTCCCTGTAGTCAGTACCCCATTCCAGCGAGTGGGGATTGACATTGTGGGGCCACTGAACCCCAAGACAGCCATGGGCAACAGGTTTATCCTGGTCTTGGTGGACCATGCCACCCGGTACCCTGAAGCCATCCCTCTGAGGACAGTGACGGCCCCCGTGGTGGGACGAGCACTGATGGGAATTTTCTCACGAGTAGGATTCCCTCTGGAGGTGGTGTCCGATAGGGGGACCAATTTCATATCGAAATATATGAAATCCCTTTGGCAAGAATGTGGTGTGACATACAAGTTCACCACCCCTTACCATCCACAAGGAAACGGGTTGGTTGAGCGATTCAACCGAACCCTAAAGGGCATGATCATGGGCCTTGAAGGACCAATGAGGCGTAAGTGGGACATCCTCTTACCATGCCTTCTCTTTGCGCACCGTGAGGTGCCACAGAAGTCTCTGGGGTTCAGTCCCTTTGAGCTTCTGTATGGCCACCCTGTACGTGGACCTCTGAGTCTGGTCAAGGAAGGCTGGGAGCAATCTCCCAGGAAACCTCCCCAGAATGTATTTAGTTACATGCTGGCCTTCAGGAACCAGACTAGGCGTTTCAGGCAACTTGCTGAGGCAAATCTGGAAGCCAGCCAGGAGGAAATGAAGCGGTGGTACGACCAGAATGCCACTCTGGTTGAGCTTCAACCTGGTCAAAAGGTATGGGTCCTTGCCCCTGTGGAGCCTTGTGCCCTCCAGGACAAATGGCCATGACCCTTTGAGATTGTGGAGCGCAAGAGTTCTGTCACCTACTTGGTGAACTTGCAGTCTCCTAGGAACCCCTTAAGGGTCCTACATGTCAATCGCCTCAAGCCCCACTTGGAGAGGTCCGAAGTGGGCATGCTCTTGGCCACCGATGATGGGACGGAGGAGGAGTCAGAGCCTCTTCCTGACCTCTTGGTAGCCTCAGAGCAGGACGGGTCAGTGGATGGAGTTAACCTCTCACCCACCCTGACCCCTGAGCAACAGGATGACTGCCGCCAGCTGCTGGGGCAGTTTCCTGACCTGTTCTCCCTGGTTCCTGGTATCACAGATTGGTGCGTCCATGATGTGGATACAGGAGACAGCTTACCTGTGAGCACAAGGCTTACAGGGTAACTGACAGGGTCAGAGCCTGCATCAAAGAGGAGGTCTCAAAGATGCTTGCTCTTGGGGTGGTTGAGTCCTCCAGCAGTCCTTGGGCCAGCCCAGTGGTCTTGGTCCCAAAGGCTGCAGCGCCGGGTGCCACACCCGAACTCCGGTTCTGTGTGGACTACAGAGGACTCAATTCAGTCACGAAGACTGACGCGCACCCCATCCCCAGAGCTGATGAGCTCATCGATCGGTTAGGGGCTGCCCGGTACCTCAGCACGTTTGATCTAACGTCTGGGTACTGGCAGATTGCCTTAACTGATGGGGCCAAAGAGAGGTCTGCATTCTCCACACCCGATGGGCATTTCCAGTTCCGTGTCATGCCATTTGGGATGAAGAATGCCCCTGCCACCTTCCAGAGGTTGGTCAACCAGGTGTTGGCTGGACTGACCGAGTTCAGCGCAGCATACCTGGATGACATCGCAGTGTTCAGCGGCACATGGGAAGAACATCTGCAACATCTCTGGGAAGTGTTGATGGCACTGCGCAAGGCAGGCCTCACGATCAAGGCAAGCAAGTGTCAGATCGGGCAGGGGTCCGTGGTGTACTTGGGACACCAGGTGGGGAGCGGCCAGGTGGCGCCCCTACAACCCAAGATAGAAACCATCCTGGCTTGGGAGCCCCCAAAGACCCAGACGGAGGTGAGGGCCTTTTTAGGACTCACTGGGTACTACAGGAGGTTTGTCAAGGGGTATGGCAGCATCGTTGCTCCCTTGACAGAGCTGACTTCGAAGAAGCAGCCCAGAAAAGTGATATGGACTGACACCTGTCAGAAGGCCTTTGACACCCTGAAAACTGCCATGTGCACGGCGCCCGTGCACTTGGCTCCTGACTTCTCCAAGGAATTCCTAGTGCAGACAGACGCATCAGAGCATGGTGTAGGGGCTGTTCTCTCACAGATGACTGAGGAGGGCTGGGACCAACCTGTAGCCTTTATTAGTAGAAGGTTACTTCCACGGGAACAAAGGTGGAGTGCGATAGAGCGAGAAGCGTTTGCTGTGGTCTGGGCGCTGAAGAAGCTAAGACCCTACTTGTTTGGGTCTCACTTCCGGGTTCAGACCGACCACAGGCCCCTCAGATGGTTGATGCAAATGAGGGGTGAAAACCCAAAACTGTTGAGGTGGTCCATCTCCCTACAGGGTATGGACTTTACGGTGGAACATCGCCCTGGCACAGATCACGCCAATGCTGACGGTCTGTCCAGGTTTTTCCGCCTTAGTGAAGAGGAACTCCCTGGGGTAGGGTAGTTCTCCCCACATTTCAGCTGGAGGGGACACGTGTTAGACCTGGCACCTTGGCGTGAGTCTCCCTTCCACTTTTTGCTGATGTGCCTCATTGTGTTTTGTTGGTGTTAGCTGCTCAGAGCACTGTGACACTGCTGATCAGTGCCACAGTGCAAGTGCTCCCTTTTAAAAATGTATACATTGATTGGTGTCCATGATTGGTTCATTTGGTTTACTGTCAGCCCCTAGTAAAGTGCACCAGGAGTGCCAGGGCTTGTAAATACAAATACTGCTGGTGGGCCTGCAGCACTGGTTGTGCCACCCACAGAAGCGGCCTAGTAAAATATGTCTAGGGTCTGCCACTGCAGAACCTGCGCGCAGTCTGGTACTGTCGCGCTGACTGCGCAAGTGCCCCCACTTGCCAGCCCCTAAACCTTCCCTTAACTACATATTAGTCACCCCTCTGGTAGGCCCAAGGGCAGGGTGCATTGTAGGCATAAGGTAGGACATGCCCTGATGTGTGAGGCATGTCTTAATAGTGAATTACAGCCATTTTCGTTTTTCACTATTGAAGGCTACTTGCTCTCCATAGGCCAGAATGGGCTGCTGGAGTCACTACACGCTGTGACCCCAGTGGACTCATAGAGCATGGTAGAAAGTTATGTTTAGTATGCCTGGACTCAGAATAATAAAATACTTCTTTTAGTAAAGTTTATTTTAATATCCTGTGTTTGTAAATACTACTTTTAGAAAGTTAGTATTTACTGATCTGGCCATTCAGTCCGCCTCTGCGCTGTGTGTGTGTGTTCTGCCTAGCAACAGTAAGGAGCAGGGCTGGGGAATTCCAGGAGACAGGTTGGCTGCCAGGTGGTGGGTAGGGAGATTACACTAGGATGGGTGGGAGGAGTGTACCCTGACTCTTGAATAGACCTGTGCTCTACCAGCACAAAGCCGGCGCCGCCCCCTGTGGAGCGGCTGATGTCTCTGCCCTGCTGCTGAAAGGAAAGTGCAGAGTCACCACAACAAAGTGCTCCAAAAACTGGACTGAGCCAGGCCCAGGCCCCCTGGCGCTAAAGAACAAAAGAATTGGTGTATAAAAGTAGGAGCCTGGCTCCTAAGAAATCAGATCCTGTTTGCGCCAAGAAGAAACTCTGCCTGAAGGAGAAGGACCTGGAGAAGCTGAAGGAGGAATACTGTCTCTCTGCCTGAGAGACTGGCCTGCAGTGGGTGCCTGTCTGCTGGAAGGAGAAAGAAAGCCTGAAGAAAAAGACTTTAACTCAACTTGTGCCTTTGCAAACACTCTCCAAGGGCTTGCGTGTGAACTTGCCCCCTGATCTGCGCCCCAGGAACAGTGGGCGCTACTTTCCCAGAAGAAGAGGAGCTGCTGGAGGTGGCCTTGGACGCTGGCCCCCGAGTACCTGTGTGCCCCCCCTCTATCTGAGCACCGCGACTGCCGCCCACCGGGGCTGCTGTGAGCACCGTAAAGGCCTGACTGGCCCGAGCCCAGCAAGCAACTGCCCCCCGAGCCGTAGCTCGCACAGCGAAGAAGAAACTGACCAGGCTCCAAGCGCCGAGCCTCTGCAACCCCCGGGTGTGGAGGCCACTGTGAGGACCTGCGACGCACAGAACAACTCCTGAACTCAGTCGACAGCGCGACGCGCTGACAAAGTGCCTCTGAGGCTGCCCTCGACTTCTGACCCCGTGGGTAGGTGTGTCGCCGCGGAAGAGTGCCCCCACGAAGCATCCAGGTCCACGGAGGAGCCGGGACCCAGACGCGACGTGGGACACTCGTGTTCAACCACTGCAGACTGCAGCGAACATTTGCCCCCAATGAACAGAGTATTTCGCGCCCTACGCGTGCTTGACGCGCAGCCTACTGCCAGCCCAGTATCGGAAGCGGGTCTGCTCTCACCTTGAGCTTCACTCGCCCTGAACTGCCAAGTGAGGCCGTTCGCCTCTCACCTGCCTGCTGGTGCTCCTAGTGAACCGGATCAGCCTCACGAAGTCACCCGGGTAGGAAGTGTCGATCACCCTGCACGGACCGTGCCTTCCGTGAAGCCCGCAGCAGCGCTCACGCGAGTAGCGTGAGCTTTGGCCTGCGTACGTTCGACGCGCCCTCTCCGGAGTACGACCCGTGTGGTTCAAGGCCGGTAGTTGCGCGTCTCACACGAGAAGCGTGGGAAACGGCACGGCGGCTGAAAAATAGCGGTAAGAAGCAGCTGAAAGCACTACAAAGCGTAGGAATACTCTAAAGACTTCCTTTGAAACCCAAGTGTGGCCTTTCAAGATCTGTGGTAAATAATTTAATTACCGGGACTTAATTTGATGCGGAAAATCTATAACAATAGCTCAGTAAAATAAGAGGCAGAATCCGTGGTATTAGAGGTTCGGAACGGGCTTTATTCCATAATCAATTTAAATTGATGAGCTCCAGATTCCATCACCACGAAGGTTCAGGAAGTGAAGACTCTACTTTATTGACAGGTAATCATTTTTATACAATAGGCATTACAGTGAAACAGATGAAGGAGGCGTAACAATTGATAGCAAAGATAAAACATACATGCGTCACTAAAGTAGGTGTAACTGGGCGTAGCTTAAAGAACGTCATTGGATATGACGTCATAAATGGGTGGTTCCATGAAAGAATTTCGCAATGTCAGCAGAAATACTTGGCAGAGATGCGCACGCAGCAGCATGACGTGTGACTGACGTGTAACTAGGGGGTGAAGGGGACTTGACATTTAGCTCTACATGTGGCGACAGAAGTCTGGAGGGTCAAGTCAACCTAATCCTAAATCATATCTAATATCCTATGTTTAAAGGACTGTGTTATCCAGAAAGAAAGGTCTTCTTAGGATAGAATCTTATTCTATACTGACTATACTGACTGTTAATGCGTGTACAAGCGTCTAAGTGTCTACACTAGATGCGAGGGCAGAAATCTTTCATATTAACAGGGCTAGGAATTACTTGCATAAAGACAGAGAAGCCGGGCCTTTTGCTCGGTAGCTGAAAGAATGTTTACTTTAAACTACTAGACAGGAATGCATTGGATAGGGAGCGGAGCAAAGCAGATAATCTTGAAGGTGAAATACAGTTTTTGGCAGGCAACAGGCTAGAGTCAGGCACCGTTAGCCGCGCAGGGAGTAGGACAAAGTTCATGGGTACAGATGCGAGCTCGGACTGGAGCTTTCAGAGGCAGAAGGCAGAAAAGACTTGATGGCAGAATCAGGGCCTACTCGTCTGAACTGTAAAATGGGATAAGTGAACCATATAAAGGCGGTGGCCTTTCATACTTAGGAATAGAATATCCGGCCCATTCATGGCGGATCTGAAAGAGGACATGTTGGCGGTGGACACACATGTGTTTGCGTCTTCATAACTGGAACTGGAGGAAACATACATGTACTTGTGATTTATACATGAAACCGTTGGGGTCCAAGATAGGGGACATAACTGACCAGAAAAATCCATATTTCCACATTCCCTCCTTGTCCCCTACTTGCCCGTCAAGAGATATCAATCTTCATTAATCCATCGATCTGTTCATATAGCATCATTTGTTCTTCTTTCTTCTTCCGTGATGAATGAAATCTTGGTGGTGGAATACACGATGTGGCACACAGACCACAGATCGCTGGTCCACATTGTAGACATAGACAGCAACTGAATAATATGAGGAAGCCAATACCTAGGAAGGATAGGACCTTCCATCCAAAGGTAGATAATACACTCCAAAACCAACCGGACCAAGTCCAGGTGCCTGGATTCTGGTGTATCTGGCTTACAATCTTATGAAGGCGAGTTATGGCTTTATATACAGATGGCGAATTTTCTGGTATGAAAATGCAACAGCTTGATCCGATGACCCTACAAGCTCCGCCCCTATCGGCCAGGATGACGTCAAGGACAAGACGATTTTGAAGCACAACAATCCGCATAGCAGACTGCTCTTCTGTTAAATTGCCTAAGGCGGAGATAGTTTCGTTCACTACTGCTTCAAGGGTTCTGGTTAATCTACGTATCAGCTTACTATTGGTAACTGTACCTATATAGGGAAAAAGACCTTTATTGAAATCTGTGTATTTTTCCCATGCTGTCTCAGTGTAATCGACTATTGGGAGATCTCTCCTTTCCCTATTGTGTACTAAATGAGTATTTCTATGATAATCAGGAGGAGCTAGGAAAACAGGTGGCAAAAGGAATCCGATGTAGCAGGTACCATCCCAATCTAGTGGCAAACGTATGTATGCCGTCTGACCACATATGAAGTAGGAATGGCGAGAAGCTCTAAATGTAGACTTGCCTTGATCACTGAATTCTATTACAGTGGTGCATCTACTATGGCCCATATGTATGGAACCATTCTTTCTTACACATAATTCACCTTTTACTGGAAATATTGACATAGCGGGCAAAATTGGAGTAGCTTCGGATTCGACATTCAAGATCAAGAGATTACGCGTAAAATTACCTAATCCATATACTTCATTTTCTAGATCAGTTCCTGTTCTTTTGGGAAGTCCCTCCTTGTTGGGGTGGCAGACTTTAAGTAAAACTAAGTTCAGATTTCCCCATACCCAGTTGTTTTGATAAACTGCGGAGTTCGAATCTTGGGAATTAATTAAACTAAACCATGCTCCACAGGAGCCGTTGTGTGTGAACGGGTATGGAAAGAGAGGTAGAATTCCTTTATAGTTCTGATAGGGAGGGAGTCGGCCACATATCCAACAATTTGTAGCATTGCTAACCTGATGGGAATGATGTAACATACTAATAAAAGTGTTGTTGCGCAGCGCAAATCTATAAGACAATTCATGCGGGGGAAATTCACTAAAAGAATGTTCAGCAGTAACATTATAAACATATCTAGAAATAGGATAATATATGTGCAACAATATACTTGCAGTAATTATTAAAAGACTTAGGAAAAACAGAATTAATAACGTCACTGTGCAATGACTACGCAGTGATTTACAGTACGCATGTCGTTTCAGCTTTATCCTTTTGTTTCTTTCTCTGTACAGGTCTAAGGGATACATGTCAGAGACAAATTCGACCGATTCACCTTGGAGAGGACTTAAACAATCAAATTGCCTGACTGGTTAGACCTGAGTTTTAGTCTATATTGTTCTGAGTTATTTTGTTCAACCAAAGGAAGCTTTGAGTCTGTCTTTGAGGAAATACAGTGTTTAGTCTCTATATCGGATGGTAGTCCATGAAATTTCTTGATATGACTTGAATGTATCCAGCCTTTTCGACCCTCGATCTTCACGGCTGTCCTCGTTGTTAACAATACGAGCTGAGGCGACTTCCACCTAGGATCCAGCTGAGACTTCCGATCAAAGTTCCTCACTAGAACTAAATCCCCTGGAATTACGTCGTGGGGTTTCACCTCGGTGTTGTCGGGAAAGGCTGCAGCTACCTGTGAACGACAAGATTGTAGTGCAGACATCAAGGAAGCCAAGTAATCTGTCAGCATATTACAGTCAACATCAGTTATTTTGCGTGGTATAGGCGTCCCCCACATATTTGGTGGTCTACCGAAGATCACCTCATACGGGGATAGCCCTGTTCGAGAGTGTGCTACCATTCTCATGTAAAAAAGTGCAACGGGTAAGGCTACTACCCAGTCGACACCTTTCTCTCTACATATTTTGGACAATCTAATTTTCAGAGTTTGATTATGTCGTTCCACGAGACCTGCTGCCTCGGGGTGTCGGACACAGTGGAATCTCCACTGATAGCCTAACAAGAGTGAAACGTGTTTCATTAGTTCGGAGGAGAACGGCTGGCCGTTATCTGAGTAGACAGCACGTGGTAAACCGTACCGTGGGAAGAATTCTCGAACTAACTGTTTGGCAGTAGTCGGGGCAGTGTAATCTGACACCGGGTATGCCTCTGTCCAACGGGAAAGAGCACAGACAACTACGAGAACATATTTGAATCCTCGACATCGTTCCATCTGGATATAATCCATCTGGAGGACTTCAAAAGAGTGATCAGGAGGCTGAAATCCACCCTGTTCTACAGGAATGCTTTTACCTGGGTTAAACTGACAACAGATCATACAGGTACGGACTTTTTGTTTAGCTGCTGCTCGTAAATGTTTGTTGAACCAAATGTGTTGAATGCTGTCTAGCATAGCTTTTTCTCCTAGGTGCGCTGGACTATGTACAGTGTTAATGATAACTTGGACCATTGAATCAGGAAGGAACCACACAGATTTTTCCTTCGTCATCCATCCTTGATCCGTTTGGGTCCCTCCTAATTCAGTCCATTTCTTTATTTCTTCTGGTGTAGCATGTGTCTGTATGTCAATTACGTCAAGAGCGGGATCCTTAACCGTCATGCAATGTGTTGGTGTCGGAACTATTGTCTTTGTCATGTCAGACGTGTGAGTTTGAGCAGTCTGTTTAGCTGTTCTGTCAGCTAAGTCATTGCCTTGGGAAATGATATCAGTAACTTTCGTATGAGCTTTACATTTCATAATTGATATTGCAGTGGGTAGATGTATTGCATCTAATAAGGCATGAATAAGTGGTCCGTGCTGGATGTGGGTACCGTGAGAAGTTAAATAACCTCTCTCTCGCCACAGCACGCCGAAGTCATGTACAACTCCGAATGCATAACGTGAATCAGTATATATGTTGACTTTCTTATTCGTAGCTTGAATACAGGCTTGCGTCAGAGCGATGAGCTCTGCTGCTTGAGCTGACAAGGTATTAATACGATTTGTTTCAATGACTTCAGTATCTGTTGTGACTGCATACGCGGCCACTAACTCTCCTGTACTTGTTCTCATACATGAACCATCTACATACAACGTCAGGTCTGGATCTGACAATGGGACGTCTGTCAAGTCTTGTCTAGGTTTCGTCGTGATAGTGATAACTTCAATACAATCATGTGCAAGTGGGTCTGTTCCGTTTACTGGTAACAGTGTGGCAGGATTCAATGTACTACAGCGTCTGATTTCTATATGTGGCTGAAACAATGTTAATTCGTAACCAGTAAGTCGTGCTATAGTCAAGTGTTGTGTCTGTGTGCGGTTCAAGAGAACCTCTACTGCATGTGGTACTTGTACTGTCAATGGATGTCCTAACACTATGGCATCGCTTTGTCTAATTGCTAAAGCTGTTGCTGCCACTGATTTTAGGCATGCCGGCAGAGCCTGAGCTACGGGATCTAATGTACTAGAAAAATAAGCACACGGTTTGTGTGATCCTGCTTGTTCCTGTGTGAGTACTGACAGAGCAGTACCTTCGCGTTCTGTAACAAAGAGCGTAAATTGTTTGCTGTAACATGGTGTTGCTAGGACAGGTGCTTGACATAAAGCTTTCTTTAAACTTTCAAAAGCGTGTGTATGTTCCTGAGTCCAAGGGAGAACAGTCGATGTGGCTACCTCCTGTGTTGTCAATTGAATGAGTGGTTTTGCTAGAAATGCATACTGAGGGATCCACTGCCTACAATATGAAGTGAGGCCTATAAAAGCCCGCACCTCCTTTTGTGTCTTGGGTATTGGCATGTTAGCTATTAACTGGATGCGATCTGGTGTAAGCTGCCTTCCCTCCTTGGACAGCGAGTGACCAAGGTAAACAACTCGCTGGACACAGAATTGCAGCTTAGACGGGGACACCTTGTGCCCCTTTTCGGCCAAAAATTGTAATACCGTTAGTGAGGCTTTTTCACATTCAGGTTCGCTTCTAGCGGTGATCAGCAGATCATCGACATATTGAAGCAGGGCAGTGTTCACTGGCATGTGTATACTGTCAAGTTCTCGTTTCAGTGCTTGGCTATAGATGCTGGGGCTTTCTGTGAATCCTTGAGGTGCGCGTGTGAATTTAAAGCTTCGTCCATTTAAACTAAATCCGAACAAGTATTGGCTTTCCGGATCTATTGGGACGCTGAAAAAGGAATTCTTGAGATCAATTACAGTAAAGAATGTTGCTTCGGAATCAATAGCTGTCAGTAATGAAGAGATGTCTGGAACTACGGGGTATTGTGGTACAATACATTTATTTAATTCGCGCAGATCAATAACCAATCGATATACTGGTGGAGCCTTTGGATCAGTTCGTTTAAGAATCGGAATTATCGGTGAATTACATACATTGGAGTCGGTCTCCACAACCACTCCTTGGCCAATAAGCTCGTCAATGATTTGCAGTAAAGCCACTACAGAATCTGGGGGTAACTTGTATTGTCGCATTCGTGGTAGTACCACTCCTGCCTTTAGTGTGACTCGATATGGTGTAATGTTCATGCAACCAACATCTGTAGGGCCTTGTGCCCATAAATGTGTGGGTAAAGTCTGCAGTCGGGAATCCATGTCTCGGGACACATAGTGCCCTTTGAAATCTCGTAAAAACAATCTTACTCCTTCCGGAGAACAACATATTATAGCTCCTAGAGCTTTCAAAGTTTTTATACCTAACAAGTTTTCTGGGCATGATTTAGTAAGCAATAAATCTGTAGTTCGTGTCAAAGGACCAATCGTAAGGGGAAGAGGCTGTGATACTTCGTTAACGATAGGTTTGCCTGAAAACCCAAGGGAAATATTCTGTGAGCCTGAGAGGGGTGCCCCTGGAACTTCACTACGTTTTATTGTTGTTCGGCTTGCCCCCGTATCAAGTAAAAATTTTCTATCTTGGCCTAATAGTTCACTATGTACATAAGGTCCTTCTTGATCTACAGGGACCTCAATAAGGGGTAAGCCAAGTTCCCTCTCTAGGCTGTTTCATGAGTATCGTTGGTAATCAGGATAGTCATACCGTGCGGTCTGGTACATCTGTCGTGTCGTTGTTTGTGTGGCAGCAATAGGCTGCTGTGGTGGAGCTGGCATGGACTGTTGCGGAGCTGGCATGGACTGTGCATGCTGCGGAGCTCCTTGTTCATTCTGATCCTGTCTAAGTGGCCGCGGTCTTTCTTTAGTATTACCTATGGCGATATTATGTTTTAAAACTGGACAATCGTGTACATAATGACCTGGCTGTTTACAATAGTTGCACGTCCCTTTTACAGGACCTGTTGAAACACTGGACTGTGTTATACCCTTCTTATGACCGTCAACTGGCACTGTCTGGGAAACTAGCATTTTCATTTTCGTGTCTTTCATGCGTCTATGTTCATGTTCTTGTTCTTCTCTAATTCTATTGTGATGATACTGTAGCATTTGTAACATTTGTGACGGAGTGTTACCTTGCCAGGTACTCTCGAACTTCAATACTCTATTCTTAACTTGGGGCAAGGCATTTTCGACCAATTTTGTCACGAACAGATGTGGATACGACTCGCTACTTGCTTTTATTCCACTATTTATACCAAAACATTTCTCAAATCGGGAATAGAAATCACTAGTGTCTTCATCTGATTTTTGTTTACAGGCTGAGATTGCACCCCAGTCTTCCTTTTTCGTAGTTAATAGACGTGGCAGTACCTGTACTAGTAGACCTGGTAGTGCTTTGATCTTGTCCCCGAGCCCTGAACCTGGACCTCGAGCTTTTTCTTCGTTTTCTAATGCTGTCCAATCTATCTTCTGGTCTCCCACCTCCCAATCCTTTTCCTTGAGTTTTTCGTAAATGCCCGCCGGCATTAATACCTTCAATATTGTCATAATGTCGGGGTAGGTATATTCTCCCATGAGTAACATATCTTTAATTTCACGGTGGAAACCCGCTGGGTCTTTGTCATGACTGGGTACCACTTTCTTCATTTCTAATAGTTCTATTTTAGATATGGGTGTGTATACAAACACACGTTTAAACTCATTGTCATCACCCTTTATCGGGTGCACTTCACGTAAGGGATTCTGTCTATCCATGTAATACGTCGTTCTTTCCTTGATGGGTAGTGAGACATGTTCAGGACATACAAAAAGAATGTACTGCTTTCTGGATTCTAGTATTTCTCTAATTAACTCAGTACCTGAACCTCTCCATTTATTCGTGAGTAATTTAGTCAATATATCAGGTAATGGACCAGGATCGTAGTGTTGGCCTTTGTATAATATAAGGAGTTGTTGAATCATATAGATACCAGCTAAACGCTGTTCATCTGGGGCGAGGTTCAAAAACGTGTGTGCTAGTGTATCATCACCATATTTTCCAGGACTATCAACCCAGTGAACGGCTGACCTGGCTAATTCTTGTTCGTCCATAGAATCGAGTATATGATAACCCCTTCGTTCTCGGAGTAATTTGTCAGCGGCTTGGAATGAATGTTCGGGGGACCTTATATTTATTATAGGAGTTTGGAATTTTCTGTTATTATCTGGACGTATCGGACATATCGGATCAGTAAAACATCTAGTATTATTGCAAGGTCTTCCTCTACCTACATAGGCCATAGTTTCTAACTGTCCTGTGGGCAGTTCTAATTCTTCCTCGTCCTCGGTTTGTTCTGGTTCGTCTACTGCTAATCTTTCCTCGTGTATTCGTTCTATTTCTTTGCGGATCTTTCGGCTCATAGCTACTATACATGATCGCTTATCATGTCTCCCCTCTGATATATTCCGACTCCATGTGGTAAGAATTTGCATTTCTTTCGGATTTACCCCTGGTCGGTCTTGATTTCTGATCACACAATTTATGAGGAAACGTAACAGTTCCCCCTGTATTTCCACTTTTTGGTACTCCATGGCTCTGTCAATACTTTCGGAATCTCGTCCTGACTGGACAAAGTGATATATATTTTCTAAGTGTGTAGTCATTCCTGGTAGCTTCCCTAAATATATTGCAGCTCGTCGGATACGTAATGATGCTAGCACCATTTCGTCCCCTTTTCCGGGCACCGGGTCATATCTACAATCTATTAGAAGTTCCTTGAGCGTGTTGGGAGTTACTAGTTTGGGCGTACGTTGGTGAGCTAATTCTTGAAAGGAAAGTTTATTTGTTCTGAGTGGCGTAGAAAAAATGCTTGATGTACCTCCGGTAGCACCACCTGGGGTGCTGGATGTGAAAGGATTCGTTGAACGGGATATAGCAACCATAGGTGTGGATGCAGATGTCGAAGCAGATGTGCTTGCCTGAACTTGTGTCGGAGTTTGCTGTTGCGGAGGTACAGACAGAGGAGGGTCTTGGCGTTGAACCCCCTCGGCAGGCAGTCTATGTGGCGCAGCATTAGCATACTCGGGAGCTGCGTCGTCTAAATAAGAGGAAAGAAAAACATCTTCTGCGGTTCTGGGATGTCCTTTGGGATGTACCTTTATCGGAAACAATGGGGGTGGCAAGTCTCTTGGTATTTCCGGAGTAGCCTTAGGTAGTCCTTCGGCCAGAAGAGGATACATACCATTCACAAGGGCATTTCTTTGTCTGTCTACTTGTTCTGATTTTACTCGAGTACCTTCTTCAATTAATACACTTTCTCGAACTTTATTTGAATTCTCCTTACTCTTCTCTTCCTGTCTACGTGCTTTTTCTGTACGTCTATACGATTCTTTACGCCATAATTCAATGGCGTCTTTCTGTGATTGTCTAGCTTTCCTTTTCCATAATTCTTCCTCTACTTTCACGATGCAATCTGCATCCCAGGTCCCAGCTGCGGGCCACCTCTGACTTTCTGGTAATTCCTTAGTGTAGTCTACCCATAGATCAAGAAATAATATGGCGTCTAGGCCATGTTTATGATACATGAAGTACCCTGGAGTGTCCCTCGGAGGAATGGGAACAGCTTCTTCGAGTACCCCTTTTCTGGTTGTGATCTGTCTTAATTTCGAAAAGAGCGGCATATTGAGAACTGATCGGATACCTAATTTTGAACACGTTTAATACCATAAAACACAATAATAAACAGTCATTCACACCACAATATACAGAACGTAATTAAAACATTTAACATTTAATATTTAATGAACAACAATGATGGCCGTTCACTAAGCATAATACTCGATACTAACTAGATAATTCTGACTTCATATACTAGGCATACTTGATATACTGCTAAACAGTACAGATACACTGCTGAAACAGTGCAGACCGGATATGTGTACCCAAACCCGTCTTGACCGGCACAACCTATGTGCACGTCAGAACGCCTCCCCGATAATGGTACTCACCGGGTAGCTCGGAACGGAAGGCCTCGGAACTGAACTGAACTTGAACTCGGACCGGACTCGACTCGGAACTTCGGAAACTTCGGAAACTGGTGGGCCTCTGTATACCTCGGATCTTGCTCTCTCAGCTAGGCTCTGGTCGGGATACTTCGCACTTCTCACCGCCTCGTCTGGGTGTTGATCGCAGCCTCAGTTACCCCCACTCGGCAGGAGGGAGATACAGGAAATCCTGTGGGTACGTGTTGTTGTCCGTCCAACTGTGACAGGAGACCGGGCCTGCAACGCACCGCCGGCGCGTGAGATGAGAAAGTGTCCCTGTTCGGGCGCCATTTATGTGGTAAATAATTTAATTACCGGGACTTAATTTGATGCGGAAAATCTATAACAATAGCTCCGTAAAATAAGAGGCAGAATCCGTGGTATTAGAGGTTCGGAACGGGCTTTATTCCATAATCAATTTAAATTGATGAGCTCCAGATTCCATCACCACGAAGGTTCAGGAAGTGAAGACTCTACTTTATTGACAGGTAATCATTTTTATACAATAGGCATTACAGTGAAACAGATGGAGGAGGCGTAACAATTGATAGCAAAGATAAAACATACATGCGTCACTAAAGTAGGTGTAACTGGGCGTAGCTTAAAGAACGTCATTGGATATGACGTCATAAATGGGTGGTTCCATGAAAGAATTTCGCAATGTCAGCAGAAATACTTGGCAGAGATGCGCACGCAGCAGCATGACGTGTGACTGACGTGTAACTAGGGGGTGAAGGGGACTTGACATTTAGCTCTACATGTGGCGACAGAAGTCTGGAGGGTCAAGTCAACCTAATCCTAAATCATATCTAATATCCTATGTTTAAAGGACTGTGTTATCCAGAAAGAAAGGTCTTCTTAGGATAGAATCTTATTCTATACTGACTATACTGACTGTTAATGCGTGTACAAGCGTCTAAGTGTCTACACTAGATGCGAGGGCAGAAATCTTTCATATTAACAGGGCTAGGAATTACTTGCATAAAGACAGAGAAGCCGGGCCTTTTGCTCGGTAGCTGAAAGAATGTTTACTTTAAACTACTAGACAGGAATGCATTGGATAGGGAGCGGAGCAAAGCAGATAATCTTGAAGGTGAAATACAGTTTTCAGCAGGCAACAGGCTAGAGTAAGGCACCGTTAGCCGCGCAGGGAGTAGGACAAAGTTCATGGGTACAGATGCGAGCTCGGACTGGAGCTTTCAGAGGCAGAAGGCAGAAAAGACTTGATGGCAGAATCAGGGCCTACTCGTCTGAACTGTAAAATGGGATAAGTGAACCATATAAAGGCGGTGGCCTTTCATACTTAGGAATAGAATATCCGGCCCATTCATGGCGGATCTGAAAGAGGACATGTTGGCGGTGGACACACATGTGTTTGCGTCTTCATAACTGGAACTGGAGGAAACATACATGTACTTGTGATTTATACATGAAACCGTTGGGGTCCAAGATAGGGGACATAACTGACCAGAAAAATCCATATTTCCACAGATCTATGGACTGCCCTTAAGCCTACAAAAGTAACTGGAACATAATATTGCCAAGTGAACTGTATTTATGCAACCTGCCTGAAAGAAGACCTTTTATATAAAGAATCATATTTTTGATAAATACAGCCTTGTGTCTTTGTGTGGTGGGGAGGTGATTGTTGTGTGGGACAATTTGAACGCTTAACCTATATGCCCTCTGGAAATTTAGCCTGACTGCTCGCGCCACGTTACCTAGAGGGTGAGCAGGGGTTATTTTTAAAGAGGTGATCCTTTGCCCTGACTTAGAGGAAAGGGTCCCTGCTTGTCGCAAGTGCATACCTGCGCCAACCAGAGACCCCGGATTCTAACAGGCAACAAGGACCATTCGAAAAATATGAAAGCATGTGTGGTGGTACAAATCAAGATATGCACATGACAGGACAAAGGTATGCAGGAGATGACAATGGCCAGTCCATGGCCAGTTGTGACATCTGCCAGGTCAGACAAATAAACAATGAGTTCTCAATTAAACACATATTGTGCCAGGCCCTAGATGGCAACAAGTCCCTGTAATCCTTAATTGTGCACGAGTCACAGGGTATGCCTTGACACCTCACACCATGGACAAGTAATGCCTGTACCACTGCATCATGTCAGGAAGCACAGTAGTGCACATAGTAAACAATGTGATGATCTGTCAATTGTGCAGGGTACAAAAAGTGAATGACACACATCTAACATAAAGCTTGCCGGGTGCACAACAATGACCATTTCCCATCTGACCCACAAGTGACCAAGAACTCACTGCAGAGGACAACACCAGCAACCTGCAGAGCCAGACTCCCCTCGGTACATGGACTCTCGGATGTTGACTCCCAGGATTCCATGGACGATGAGCTCGAAGCCAGCCCATCTGGTGTGCCAGGGAGCAACAGGTCCCAGGATCCCATCGTCCCCCCATCACATCTGCGCCAACAAAGAGCTTCACAGCAGACCCCTACTGTCACGGCATGTGTGGTCACCGCCACCACCACCAGTGCTGCCTGCAACACCCTCCCTGTCCCAGAGGATGACCAGCACACACCACCGACAGAAGGAGGGCAGGGAGAGGATGTGGGTGCCCACAGTGGTGAGGCAACAGGTCTGTGGCAGCAGGGCAGGTGGGAGGGGCAGGGTCACCCACGGACATCAGGAGGCTGGGACCCAATCCCTGGAACACATCACCAGAGTCCTGGGTGCATACAAACAGGCCCAGGGATGAACGGGCCGGTCAGACGTACTGTTGCACGAGCTCATCCTGCTGATGAGGTCCATCGACACCTGCATGGGACAAATCGTGGACCTCTTGGGCCAGCAAGTGGCGGTACTGAGGGACAGGCATGTGCCACAGACAACACCTCCACCTCCCTCTGGTGGGCCGCACAATGACAGTTCACTATCCTCCCCTGCGCCCACAGAGAGGGGTGAGTCCTCAGAACCCACTGGCCCTGCAGCAGGTCCCCCTGCCAAACGACGAAGGGGCCATCCCAAGAAGACCCTGGGAGTATCTGGAGGCAAAGCACATGCCAGACACCAGTCACGGAGCCAGCCATGATGGCAACCCTCTCCACCACTGCATTGACTTTTTGGACTGTCCTTCCCCACACTGCCTTGTGAATGGCATCTGTCTGTTGGACTGGGTCACCACATCAATGTGGTGACTACTCGATTATCTCATCTACCACAACTGTCAACTCACTGCTCCACCCCACCCCCAATGGAAATGTACACCCCCCCCTTGCATCTCACCATTGCAAATAAAATATCCTTACACACATGTTGTCGTGTCTGCTCTGTCTTTATTGCAGGATGTACAGTCTTCAACATGATCACAATGTACCAGGAGCATGGGCTGTATGTAGGCAAGGAGAAGTCGAAGGCATCTAGGGAAATACAACAGAACTACTTTCACTGGTCTGGGTGTGGCATCACAGACATCACACAACCCCTACCATCAGGATAACCCAACATGCACATGTCACAATGAGCAACAAGTGTCAACATACACGTCCTGTAGATGTTCCCAAATGACCTGTCCTAGAAACATTGCCAACCACCACTGAGTCTACAACTGGCTGCTGCAACAATTCTCACGTGCCCCTTTCACGACAACAGCAATATCAGCAGACAATGGGTATGTTGCACATTGACTCCCACCTTCAAGTGAAGTAGCGGGTGATGAGCTGTTCACGTAGGTCAACACCTTCCTCTTATCCACTGTCCTCATTACTGGACACGGCTTGGTTTGCAGGCTGGGGCCTTGGGTCCTCACCATCATCCAGGAGCAGGGGAATCTCCTTGCGAATGGCTAGGTTGTGGAGCATGCAATATGCCACTACAATCTGACTCACTTTCCCAGGTGAGTTTGCCAGTGCACCTCCGGTCTTGTCCCGGCAGCGTACACATGACTTGAGCAGACCAAAAGTACGCTCCACTACACGACGTGACCTCCCATGGGCCTCATTGTTGCGGACTTCAGCCGGGGTCCTGGGATTCCGCAGTGGGCTCAGCAACCAGGGACGGTTAGGATGACAAACACAAATAGACATTGCAATGTCGCTGAGGGCAGCAGGTCACACACCAAGCACGCCACACGACTAGGCATACTCACCCACCATCCATGCACACTCGGGAAGCAGATTAGCCATCAGCTGGGGCACAATGCTGTTCCGCAGGATGTAGGAGTCATGGGCCGAGCCTGGGAATTTGGCACACTTGTAGGAGATGGTCATATCTGCCAGGCACACCACCTGCACATTGATGGAGAGGTAATGCTTGAGATTGGGGTAAATGTGCTCACTTGCCTGTGGTGGCACAAGCCCGACATTAGTGCAATCAATGGCACCAACAACAGTGGGGATGTGTCCAAGGGGATAGAAGTCTCCCTTCACAGCTGGCAGTTCAGCACCCCTGGGGAAATTGATGTATCTGTCCTTGTATTGCATCATGGAGGACAGTACATCACGCAGCACCATGCTGAACATCGGTTGTGACATCCCACCAGCGCTGGCCACTGTCTCTTGTAACGATCCAGTGGCAAAAAAATGCAGGGCCGCCATTACCTTATAAGTAGGGGTGAAAGCTGTTGGATATGTCCTGCGAGGCTGCAGGTGGAGCTCCAACAGATCACAAAGGGTTTTCAGGGTGGCTCTGTCCAGGCGGCATTTCCGTATGATCACAACATCCTCCATGTCCTCCAGCGCCGTCAAGTGACAAATCAAATTTGGCCTCCTCCTATTGGAGATGATAGTGAACACATGTCAATGCAATACATCATGAGATATGCACAGCACATCACGTTCTGGATGACACAACGACAACAATGACTGACATCAATCTTGACTAACAGACCAGCTCACATGTACAAGGGACACCTTCATGTACACAAAGGCCACACCTGTCAGCGTACACAAGACAAGTACCTCAAACACCACCTTGGTCAATGTGAATGCACATAGGGACGCCACATTTCAAATGGGCACGCATGGGAGTATAGCATCCAGCATATGTATAATAATCAAACCCACTGTCTCATACCTAGCTGCTGTACCTGTCACACCTCAATGCGTCATAACAACCTGGCACACATCCACCACACAATGACCACAGTCGGCGCTGGAATGACGAATGTGTGCATGAGCAGACATGAGAGGCAATGCAACATAGTTCATCATTCATTGAGGCGAGCATCACTGTGAGTGTCACTGCACCTGAACACATTGACATGTGTACACATTGTAGAGTCCAGAACAACACTGTCCTGCCTACACCAACATCAAATCCATAAGTGACATGTGAGTGGGCACAGGCCAATCTACGAAACACACACACAAACATGGCATGTGCAGCCATCAGTGGAGTAAATGGAATATTGGCATTGTGTGCACGATGATGTTCCATTGACCATGTTGGCACTGTGCCCTGTTGATGTTTGACAGATGGCCATTGCTACAGCCTGGCCCCGGCGGTGTGTCACCAGCACCCCCCATTCACGCAAGTGTGGTAGTCATAGGCATGGAGGCATGCCCATATAGCGGTGGGTATGCTCCGCCAGCCAAATCGTGGTGCCTTGTGTCAATGCATGCGAAAACAACAATTGATGGACAGAATGAAGAACAATGTTCTGATGCTCCATCCATCACCAACCCCTTTTGTACCGCTTTGTTCGCCATAAGTTGGCAGGGTATGCTCAGACGTGAGTCCCTTGCTCACTTTGCCACTGGATTCGAGCAAGCCTGGCTGAAGACGGCTGAAATGCCAGAAACCGGTCCTAGGAAGCTTGTTTCCGGTCCAGGGAAGGCATGGCTTGGCAGTTCGGGCTGGACTGTTCCCATGAGGCACAGGGTCAGACTGATTTGCATATGGCCATGTCTGAACTGGGGTGGCAGAGTGGGCTAAAGAACGGTGATGGATCAAACCCAGATCTGTTGACTGGGTGTGAGTGTTTGATTGGTTCTGATGCTCCATCCATCACCAACCCCTTTTGTACCGCTTTGTTCGCCATAAGTTGGCAGGGTATGCTCAGACGTGAGTCCCTTGCTCACTTTGCCACTGGATTCGAGCAAGCCTGGCTGAAGACGGCTGAAATGCCAGAAACCGGTCCTAGGAAGCTTGTTTCCGGTCCAGGGAAGGCATGGCTTGGCAGTTCGGGCTGGACTGTTCCCATGAGGCACAGGGTCAGACTGATTTGCATATGGCCATGTCTGAACTGGGGTGGCAGAGTGGGCTAAAGAACGGTGATGGATCAAACCCAGATCTGTTGACTGGGTGTGAGTGTTTGATTGGTTCTGATGCTCCATCCATCACCAACCCCTTTTGTACCGCTTTGTTCGCCATAAGTTGGCAGGGTATGCTCAGACGTGAGTCCCTTGCTCACTTTGCCACTGGATTCGAGCAAGCCTGGCTGAAGACGGCTGAAATGCCAGAAACCGGTCCTAGGAAGCTTGTTTCCGGTCCAGGGAAGGCATGGCTTGGCAGTTCGGGCTGGACTGTTCCCATGAGGCACAGGGTCAGACTGATTTGCATATGGCCATGTCTGAACTGGGGTGGCAGAGTGGGCTAAAGAACGGTGATGGATCAAACCCAGATCTGTTGACTGGGTGTGAGTGTTTGATTGGTTCTGATGCTCCATCCATCACCAACCCCTTTTGTACCGCTTTGTTCGCCATAAGTTGGCAGGGTATGCTCAGACGTGAGTCCCTTGCTCACTTTGCCACTGGATTCGAGCAAGCCTGGCTGAAGACGGCTGAAATGCCAGAAACCGGTCCTAGGAAGCTTGTTTCCGGTCCAGGGAAGGCATGGCTTGGCAGTTCGGGCTGGACTGTTCCCATGAGGCACAGGGTCAGACTGATTTGCATATGGCCATGTCTGAACTGGGGTGGCAGAGTGGGCTAAAGAACGGTGATGGATCAAACCCAGATCTGTTGACTGGGTGTGAGTGTTTGATTGGTTCTGATGCTCCATCCATCACCAACCCCTTTTGTACCGCTTTGTTCGCCATAAGTTGGCAGGGTATGCTCAGACGTGAGTCCCTTGCTCACTTTGCCACTGGATTCGAGCAAGCCTGGCTGAAGACGGCTGAAATGCCAGAAACCGGTCCTAGGAAGCTTGTTTCCGGTCCAGGGAAGGCATGGCTTGGCAGTTCGGGCTGGACTGTTCCCATGAGGCACAGGGTCAGACTGATTTGCATATGGCCATGTCTGAACTGGGGTGGCAGAGTGGGCTAAAGAACGGTGATGGATCAAACCCAGATCTGTTGACTGGGTGTGAGTGTTTGATTGGTTCTGATGCTCCATCCATCACCAACCCCTTTTGTACCGCTTTGTTCGCCATAAGTTGGCAGGGTATGCTCAGACGTGAGTCCCTTGCTCACTTTGCCACTGGATTCGAGCAAGCCTGGCTGAAGACGGCTGAAATGCCAGAAACCGGTCCTAGGAAGCTTGTTTCCGGTCCAGGGAAGGCATGGCTTGGCAGTTCGGGCTGGACTGTTCCCATGAGGCACAGGGTCAGACTGATTTGCATATGGCCATGTCTGAACTGGGGTGGCAGAGTGGGCTAAAGAACGGTGATGGATCAAACCCAGATCTGTTGACTGGGTGTGAGTGTTTGATTGGTTCTGATGCTCCATCCATCACCAACCCCTTTTGTACCGCTTTGTGTCAATGCATGGCACCCATATCGCGGTAGCTACCGCCTGACCCAGCGGCGTGTCACCAGCACCCCCCTTCACACAAGTGCGGTAGTCATAGGCATGGAGACATGCCCATATGGTGGTGGCGTGCTGCGCCACCCAAATCGCAGTGCCTTGTGTCACTGCATGGCACCCAAATGGCAGTAGCTACTGCCTGGCCCCGGCGGTGTGTCACCAGCACCCCCATTCACACAAGTGCAGTACTGATAGGCATGGAGACATGTGGAAATGGCGGTTGGCATGCTCCACCACATGAATGGCAGAGCCTTGTGTCAATGTATGGCACCCAAATCGCGGAAGCTACTGCCTGGCACTGGCGGTGTGTCACTAGCACCCCCATTCACACAAGTGCGGTACTGATAGGCATGGAGACATGTGGAAATGGCGGTTGGCATGTTCCGCTGCATGAATGGCAGAGCCTTGTGTCAATGTTTGGCACCCAAATCACGGTAGCTACCGCCTGGGTCCGGCAGTGTGTCACCAGCACCCCCATTCACACAAGTGCGGTACTGATAGGCATGGAGCCATGTGGAAATGGCGGATGGCATGCTCTGCCACTAAAATCGCGGTAGCGCACACCGGGCCCCTGCGGTGTGTCACCGCCTTGGAGCTTGCTCCAAGAGCCAATGCGAAGCTCGATAGCTGTGGCATGATGCAATTTTGAAGATCGCCGTAGGCGTGCCCTGCCACCGCGCAGGCGGACATTGGCTGGTTTTGAAAGATGCACCATCGCGGTAGCGCACCCCGGGCCCCAGCGTTGTGTCACCGCCATGGAGCATGCCCTTACAGCCAATGGGAGCCATGATTGCGGTGACATGAAGCGATCGCGGTAGGCGTGCTCCTTCACCGTGGAGGTGGTCATTGGATGCATTTGAAAGAGGCAGACCTGGACCACCAATTGCTGAAGCTTGGCACCTTTGAAACGACCCCAGGGGGCTATATATGTGTGGGAGTGAACCTCACATTTCCACTGCTCCCAGAGCCTGCTGCCTGAGACCCCTCACCTGCTGCTGCTTACAGGGACTGCTGCCTGAGACCCCTCACCTGCTGTTGCCTCCAGGGACTGCTGCCTGAGACCCCTCACCTGCAGCTGCCTCGAGGGACTGCTGCCTGAGACCCCTCACCGCCTAATTCCGCTGCTGTTGTCTCATGTCCACAGTGATGTCAAGGACAGAGAAGATCCTTGCCAGTCCCTTCACGAGCGAGGAGCTGGAGGTCCTGGTGGACGAGGTGCTCACACAGTACCCAAGGCAATATGGTGCCCCAAATGTCGTGGTAAGTCTTCGACAGTGGTGGGGTAGGGTAGGGGGGACACACATGTAGATGGACTGATGCAGTATGTGCCTGGGAGTGTGGGGTAGTGCCATGCACTGCCTAACATGCTGTCT
The DNA here is from genome assembly GCF_964204655.1 of Triturus cristatus. Taxonomy (NCBI): domain Eukaryota; kingdom Metazoa; phylum Chordata; class Amphibia; order Caudata; family Salamandridae; genus Triturus; species Triturus cristatus. Next base: position 94,957,487 of record NC_140591.1, read on the forward strand.
CCAGTGGGAGGGTGTGTGTACCCAATGCCACAGCTTTACCTCCCTGCACATGTATGTATGAGTGCCCTGTTTTGTGTTGTCAGCCATACAGTGACACAGAAGGTTGTTCATGCTGTAGTCAGGACAGTGATTGCTTGGCTGGATGGCTGTGTGTGCCCCTGTAGTCCATCTCAGTGTGAGCCCAGCTGGCCTGCACAGTCCCCGCCTACAAAGACAAGGACACCTCACTAACTTACAGAGTATGACATCAGTCTTTTCACATTGCACTCCAGCTATGGGCCATCTGAGCACTGTATTTTGCACACAACTGCCCTTTTTGTATTCGTGAGATCATGTCCCTCAATGTGACCACCATGACACATTCATCTATTCACAGAACAGGGACACAGTGAGTCCACCCCAAAACACAGGTTGACATGTGATGTATGTGTTGCTCAAGCCAACAATGGACTGGAGATGTGGGCAGGCTATATGGGTATTTCAATGCTGGCATCCTGCATGTGCATGAGATGTGCAGGGACTGTGTTCCTCCTCACACCTGCATGCTTTAACATCAGCTTTTCCCATGCAGGTGTCCCATGTCAGCTGTACTATAGTCTCTGATTGACATATCATTGGATATGTGATGATTTTGTATCTTGCTGCTATACTAATAGATGTCGGTGGCACTGATCATTTCTCCCTTCTTGCCTCCCATGCCTGCAGCTCAAGGTACACCAGCGTAAGGCTGTGTGAAGGGCAATTGCAGCGAAGGTGCGAGCTCTGGGGTCTCAAACCGATGGCGCACCAACTGCCACAAGAGATGGGACAACATCAGCCGGCTGGCAAAGAATGTGGTGGAGATGACCTTGGGGCTGCTTCCTCGCAATGGGCGTTTGGCACAGTGCAGCATGACACGACTAATGGGGCGCATCTTGGTGGTGACACAGACTGAGCTGGATGCACGTTTGAAGGAGCATCAGCAGCAAGCCAGGGGTGAGCATTTGGGGAGTCTGACTTTGGCTGGGAGTGGCTGCATGTGTACAGAGCCTGTGCCAGCGCTGGCCTATGTGATGTTGGTAGTGTGATGCTGTGGCAAGTAAGTGGCTGCTGGCCTGGGTGCCGGTGGCATGCATTTGCCCTACCTGTACTTACAAAGGTAATTTGAGTACTGTGCATTCCCATTGCATTCTGAGTCGTGGTCTTCAGGTATCGTCTGCATTGGGGTAGTCTGGGGAATCCCATGGGAGGGAACGGCAGTGTGCCCGATCTGAGTGTGCCTTCATCAATGCGTCCATTGCATGCACCCAGATTGGGGAGGCCTACACATCTGACAACAATGTGCACCATTCTATTGTCCCCAAGGTACGACATGGTGGGTGGCATGGGCTAATATCCATTGTGGACTGTCATGGGTCTGTGTTGTCCCCTCCTGTTCCATCCAGATCTGTCATTGGCAACAAGTACTGTGCACCCATCATGTCCCTAGGTGTGCTCAGAGCTAGTTGTGTGTCTGTTTGAACAGAGCCACAAGCAGGGTGTTGTGCTGTGTGGTCATCACATTGTTCACTCATGCCTGAGTTTCCAGTTTCCACTCACTGCTTGTGAGTTGACACGATGTGATTGCACAGGGTGGTGTGCAACATGTAGATTTAGTCATCTTTTGTGATGCATTGCTTGCATATGTTTGTTCTGTTGCTGTCACTGACCTGACCCTACATCTCTCTCTCTCATGCAGCATCACCTGTGGTCACGGAGGGACAGGAGATGGACACCAGTGGGGGTGAATCTAGCACAACAGCTGCACAGGAACCCAGTGGCACAGATGTCACCAGCGCCTCAGAGGGGGACAGGAGTCTGCTGGAGGAATCCCAGCCAGAGACGCAAAGCACCACATCATCCGATGCCAGCGGGGATGCATCCATGTTGGAGGGCACAGGGAACGGGGACTCTGCATCGCCTTCCACCACACAGCGGCCAGTGCCCACCCTCCCAACCACTTCCTCTGGTGCACCCCGTGTCCGCCTCAGTAAGAGGGGAAGAGAGTCCTTTAACCCTGGCACCGCTGCCCCTGTCCCCCCTGCTGCCATCAGTGCTGAGTCTGTGGACCTTTTGCGCCGGCTGTGTGTAGGCCAGACAGCTCTCCTCAATGCCTTCATTGACCACGACAAGAAATTGGCCCAGATGGTTGCTTTCATGGAGGGCATACATTTAGACGTGGGTGGGCTGCACCGGAAGGTCCAGGCTTTGTCATCAACAGTGATGTCTGTCCTGCAACAGGCACATACTCACAGTCCAGCTCCGGTCCCTTTGTCCACCCCCCTGGCAGTAGCCACGTCTGATGATAGTGACCATGGTCCACATACGTCACAGTCACAATACAGCACACGAAGCACACAAAGCACACAGCAGCAGCAACCCAAGCAGTCCCGGGCACAGACACCATTCCCACAGAAGACCAAAGCCACCCCAGAGCGCAGGGAGAAAAACCCGTCAGGCGACACCAGTGGACAAAAAGCAAAGCAGCAGACCTCAGGCACACATGCCTCAGTGGAATCCCCATCCAAGGACTCTCCTGCCCCTAAAGCATAGTGCAAAGAGAAGCATACAGTGTCTGTGCCCACCAAGGAGGTGGTGCATGCCAAGTGTACACCTAGGAAGGGCTCCAAGGCAGAATCACCAACCACCTCGACTCCCATACCCTCATTCCAAGCCCAGTGAAGCAGGGGCCGGAGGGCACTGTAGGGGTAACACCTAGTAAACAGGTCAAGGGGGGCAGAGGCGAAGCCAGGCAAAGCGTTCCGCTGGGTCCAGCACATCACCAGAGGAAGGGCCAGCGTCTGCACCTGCTGCAGCTGTGGTGTTGAGTCTGCCTGTTGTGCCCACACCACTTCCCATTGATCCACAGTCAGTCAAGCCATTTAGGATCCCCAAGAAGTGGAGGGGCACCCATCCACAATCTCCCAGCCACACCGTGTCTCCCGTCGGCATGACTCCACCTCCACGTGCCACTACACCACCTGGTCCAAGCAGCCCTCTGGCTTGCCAAGCCACTGATAGCTCTACCTCAGCTGTTCCGCTCTCTCCCCAGTCAAGTGCCCCGACAGTCCCCGAGACACAGCCAGCTCCCAGTCCACCTGACAGCCAAGTATGAGTGGTAGTCACCCTCACACACCTGTCTCTCACACAGGTGGGCCTGTACGGCACATTGTTGCCCACTGACTGTGTTACTGACCATGGAAAGGTACAGTCGCACACATTCCCTGTGCAGCTTCTCATGGACATACTCTGCACTTCGTTTTGGCCACTGGCCTTGTTGCTCTTTGCTGTGTTCAACTATTCCCTGTGCAGCTTCTCATGGACATACTCTGCACTTCGTTTTGGCCACTGGCCTTGTTGCTCTTTGCTGTGTTCAACTATTCCCTGTGCAGCTTCTCATGGACATACTCTGCACTTCGTTTTGGCCACTGGCCTTGTTGCCCTTTGCTGTGTTCAACTATTCCCTGTGCAGCTTCTCATGGACATACTCTGCAGCCTGAACTGGCCACTGGCCTTGTTGCTCTTTGCTGTGTTCAACTATTCCCTGTGCAGCTTCTCATGGACATACTCTGCGCCCTGAACTGGCCACTGGCCTTGCTGTTTTGCCCTTGCCTGTGCAGCTTCTCATGTACTCATTCTGCACCCTGAACTGGCCACTGGCCTTACTGTTTCGCCCTTGCCTATGCAGCTTCTCATGTACTCACTCTTCACCCTGAACTGGCCACTGGCCTTGCTGTTTTGCCCTTGCCTGTGCAGCTTCTCATGTACTGACTCTGCACCTCGGACTGGCCACTGGCCTTGTCGTGCACTGTGCAGCTTCTCATGGACTAACTCTGCACTTTGTCCTGCCCACTGGCCTTGTCGTTCACTGCTGTGTGCCCCCTGCCTATGCAGCTTCTCATGGACATGCTCTGCATCTTGTGCCTTGCTCTTCTCTTCTCATAGTACCTATCTGTGCAAAATGTGAATAAAGACAGTTGCTCCTGTTGTCTATTTTGTCAGTGTCCTTAGTAAATAAAGTTATTTTGCTGTGTGTATATGGTTTACTGTGCCACATGGTCTGTGTGCCACTTCAACATAGTCAATTTGTGGGCTCACTTACTCTCTTTCAGGGGTGACAGGGTCTTCAATTCTTCGTGACCCAAATACTTGTGTGCGCAATGGTGTCAATTTACAATGGATAGCAGTAGTCATTTAATTAATTTGTTTATGTTGGCTATATTGTACACATGTCAGGTTGGGGGGCACTGCCAGCACAGAGTGGGTTTCTGCACACAATATTGCAGGCAGGCTGGCCAAGGTCATCATGTATGTGTGTTCTTCCTTTATGTGTGCCCAGTGGTGTATGTGTGTGGTCATCTTGTGATGGCCAGTCATCCTAGTCCCATGGCTTACTTTCCATTTGTGCTCTTAGATGGCCAGGTAGTGTAAAGTGTGAAGGGGGTGAGTTTGTGGAGAGTGTTGATGTGTACATGCCTCGGCACTGTCAAATACACACATGTGTCACCCAGGAGTTGTGTGCCTGTTGTTGTGATTGTTCATCCCTGTGGATGTGGTTGTATGCCCATGTGTGAGTTTTATGTGGTGCACTGTGCAGTGTGTTGGTGTGTCCTTGCAGTTCCTTCTGACTCCTACTTATTGTTTTTGTCACTTGTGAGTATGCAGAGAGTGTTACTGGCAAGTCAGTGTTGTGTTTTGTTGCACATCAACGTGTCTTGTTGCTGTTTGTGGAGACTGTGCAGACCTGCTGCTCCACACTGCCATTGTGGTTGTGTTTTCTTATGCATTGCTGTCCCATGTTGCCTTCTTGCCTCCAGTGTGGCATGTTGTGTGTGTTGTCATTCCATCCCCTGTCTGTGCTTCAGCTGCCTACCCATTGTGGGTCTGAACTCCCTCTCTTTATGTATAGTACACTCCTGCCATGTCCCCTACTGACATGCAGTACACTTTACTTTGGTGTCAGCTCTCTCCTTGGTTTATATGTGTGTGTGCCTCCCCATGACTTCATTTGTGACACTGTGCTTTGTGGTGCAGTTCTTTGGCCAGGGTCAATGTGTCACTCAGGGCATTTCCCCAATGGGTCATGTGTGATGTTCTGGTGCTGTTTGTCAGTCATGGTTGCTCCTATGCAGTTCAACTGTGTGTGCTGCCCAGTCCTCTGGTCAAGTTGTTTCCACCTTTGTGTCCCAGACTTTTGCATCTGTTGGGTGTTGTGTTGGATGTATGTGTGTTGGCTGTGTTATTGCTTCACTGCCTGGGTGTGCTGTTGTCTTTGTGCTGTGCTGTATGGCGTTGTGTGGGTTGCTGTTCTCTCACTGATGTCTGTGTGTGGCTGGTATGCTTGGTGTGTACACACAGCTTGTTCTGCATGCAGTGCTGTGTGTGTATGTTGCCTTGTGATTGCCTGATGTGCATCCCCTGATGTCCTGCTGTGTTTGCTATGTGATTGTTCTGCCTGTTCATCTGTTGTTTGTTTGCTGTGGCTGTATTGTTCTGTGATGGTGCACTTCTTGTGTGTGTTGTGGTATGTTGTCTGTGCATTGTTCCTGAGTGATGAGGTTGTGCACTCCTGTTGTGCCTGTGCTCCCATTGCCTTTCCTCAGTTTAGCTGCACAGGGCATGTCTGTTGTTGTTGCAGCTCTGTGTGTGTTTCTGTTAGGTTATGTGTTTGTCTGTTGTATTTGTTTCGAGATTTGTGGTGGCATCCCTGTGTGTGTGCGTGTGATGTTTGTGGCTGATCCCAGGGTGTGTGGTTGTTTGTAGGTGTATTGACTGGCAAGTATTGCCAGCCTTCAGTGTATTTGGCACTGGTGTTTTGTGCTGCTGGTGTGAGGGGGGTATGTGTGTAGATTCCTACTGGTGTTTGTCAGTCCTGAGGTGTGTAGATGGGCCCTGTGTGTAGTGCTGCTGGTGTACTCCTGTGAAGTAGTTGTATGATGTGTGGCTGTTCACAGTTTGACTTCAGGGCCTTCCTTTCATCCTTGTTCCTATACGTGGTTTGCCTTGCTGTCTCCCTGTGTTGTTGCACTGAGCTGTCTGTGGTTTGAGTTCACTCACTGTGCCAGCCCTGTGTGCTTTGATGGTGTGACGGTGTTGTTCTCAGTTCCTTGTGTTGATGTGATGTACACATGCTTGTTGTGTGTCTCCATGGCCTTCCATTTGTGTGCAGCCCACTTTGGTTTCCCTATTTGTTGTGCTCCATTGCTGTTGGCATGTGGGGTGTGTAGGTGTGTGTGTGTGTCAGTCTGTGGTATGTAGGTGTGAGTGTGCAGGCTGTGTTCCATTTGGATGTCAATTCCTTGTATGTGTTCATTGGGTGCTTGTCCTCATTTTTATTTCCCTGAGTGTGGTGTTGTGGTGGTGTGTGTGTTTTCCTGGCCCTGTGCTACTGTGCTGTGTGTTGTGTGTTCCTGTGCAGCCACTCCTGCAGTATCTGTCTCCATGATTGTTTGTTGTTTGGTGTAGGGTGTGTATTGACCTGGCTAGTTGTTGTGCATGCGGTGCACAGGAGGGGCACATGGCATGTGCCTTCAGGGGGTGTGCTAGTGTGTGGTGGGTATAGGTGTGGCCCTCTGTGTGCCCTGCCCATGCCTGGTGCTGGCCCTGCCTTCTGCATTGTGCACATGTATTCCCTTGTGTTTGCCGCAGCGGTGACGTGACCGGGACATTGCTGCATGGTGGCGGTAGCTGTGTGTCCAGGATGCAGAGGGGTGACTTTGTGGCAGGTGGATGATGTGCCCTTGTGGATGTGTCCCTGTCCCCCCTAGGGTGTCTGATGTGTATTTGGACCCTGTGTCTGCACGTGCATTGTGTTTGTGTTTTTGCGTACCTGCGGCGGCATCTGCGGCTGTCCATGAGTTCCTGGTGATGTAGCAGGTACTGCACCGGAAAGACGTTTAGAGCTGGGTCCATGGCAGTCATGACCGGGACTCTGGTTTCGCGCTCCGCTGTCGAGCTTCCGCCGTCTCTATTTGGGCGGTGTCTCCGCTGCGGTGTGTCTGCTTGTTTGAGTCATCCTATCTTGTGGAGTGGGGCGAACGTCATTCCGCACGGTGGAGAGTCTCCATTGGCTCCACCGCCGCGGTGGCAGGCGAACTTTGATGGCATTGCGCGTCGCACCGCGGCAGTCGGGAAATGACCTATGTTTGGCCATACTAATATGGCAGACGTGAGGGCCGCTGCTCGCAGGCAGAAAATAGCTTTTTTCCGCACCGCCAGCACCGCGGTGGTGCCACCGCCCCACATCCTAATGGGCCCCTTAGTGTCCAGCACCTCATATGATTTAATACTAATTGGAGTGAGAATAGTAAATTATCTAGGTTTAATGTCCAGCACCTTCCCTGACTTAATACTAACTGGAGTGTGAATAGTAAATTATATATGTTTAGTGTCCAGCACCTTCCCTGATTTAATACTAACTTGAGTGGGAATAGAAAATTATATTTGTTTAGTGTCCCGCACCTTCCTTGACTTAATAGTAACTTAAGACATAATAGTACCTGCAGTAGGAATAGTAAATTATATAGGTTAGGGGGTCTATTAGTATGTTGGGTGGATTGCCACTGCCCGCATGGCGGTGGCAATCCGCCCGACATAGTCCCCCGCCCGCCTCCCATTTCCCCCCTGCCATATTATGATGGCGGGGGGTACCACAGTGGACGGGAAGACCGTCCGCCACTTTTGCATATGGTGGCGGTGTCTGCTAGACACCACCATCCATATTACTATGGCAGCGAGAAGCAGCCTTTCCGTGGCGGCGTTACCGCCACAGAAAGGCATGCGGTCCTCTCAGTTGGGGGCCTGTTACGGGCCCCCAAAGTGTTGGGGGAAGAGGGGTGCACATGGGGGGTACCTATTGTACCCCCCTGCATTTACATGCACAAGGTGGAAGGCACCGCACGCAACTGCGCAACGTGTATATATTGCATTGTGGCGGGTGCTGCTTCAAGCACCGCCCACCACAAAGCAATGTATGCGGGATGCCACCACCACCGTGGCGGTGGCATCCTAATTGCTGGTGCAGGACCCTCGCACCACTGGCGGCCGGTCCCAGCACCGATAGGGTGGCGGACGGACAAAAGTCCGCCCGCCATCCTAATATGCCCCTTAGTGTCCAGCATATTCCTTTATTTAATACTAACTGAAGTGGGAATAGTAAATTAAATAGTTATAGTGTCCAGCATCTTCCCTGATTTAATACTAACTGGAGTGGAAATAGTAAATTAAATAGGTTTAGTGATCAGCACCTTCCCTGATTTAATACTAACTAGAGTGGGAATAGTAAATTATATAGGTTTAATGTCCAGCACCTTCCCTGACTTAATACTAAGGGGCCATTTCCGATCCGGGTCGGAAGGGCACTGAACGCGATCCAGCTGGAAAAACTACGAGCCGTATGCGTGTTTTCCGCCCGACTAGTACAGCTGAACGAGCGAGCAAGTACAATGCGAGCTACATGAAATTCACCGACTGAGTGGTTTCCGGGTCCGAACCGCTCCGTACGTCTCAGTCGTAAGCTAACCGTGGCGTGCAATGGATGCGATTTATATATGTTTAGTGTCCAGCAGCTCTCCTGACTATGGGGTCGAATCCGATGTCGGACGGACTCAGGTCTGTCCGACATCGGTCAGGAGCCGTAACCAACCAACCTGCTGTTGTCGGTTACAGCCCTGCAAGTACGATGCGACCGAACCCTGTTCGGTCGCACTCATATACTTCACAATGGGAGAATGCATTCCAAGTGGAATGCATGCGCGCATTGTGAAAAGCAGGGGTGCAGTTCATCCCTGCACCCTGTGGCTGGCACCCAAAGGTGCCTGCCACAGGGTGCAGGGATCCACAGAAGGGCACCATAGGTGCCCCCAGGCCGCCATTCGCTGGGCTCGCACCCATGGGGGCCCAACTAGGGGCCCCCAAAGACAGTTTCCGACTGCCTTTTCGTGCCAGAAAGACCAGCACAAAAAGGCAGTGAAAAACTGCCATCGTACTCCCTCGGTCGTAAAGAGGCGGCTGGGGGAGTACTGAAGGATTTCCAGATGGCAGACTGGCTCTCCGAGCCTGTCGTCAGCCATCCGGATATCCGAGTCGGATTCCTTTACAACCGAGCATATCCGAATGGCTCGGTCGGAAACGAATCCGTCCGGCACATTCCGATGCGGGCGGAAGGGCTCCGAACGTTGTTCGGAGCCCTTCCGACCAGAATCAGAATCACCCCTTAATAGTAATTGGAGTGGGAATAGTAAATTATATAGGTTTAGTGTCCAGCATATTCCTTTATTTAATACTAACTGGAGTGGGAATAGTAAATTAAATAGGTATAGGGTCCAGCACTTTCCCTAACTTAATACTAACTGGAGTGGGAATAGTAAATGATATATGTTGAGTGTCCAGTACCTTCCCTGACTTAATACTAACTGTACTGGGAATAGTAAATTAAATATGTTTAGTGTCCAGCACCTTCCATGATTTAATACCAACTGGAGTGGGAATAGTAAATTATACAGGTTTAGTATCCAGCACCTTCCATGACATAATAGTAATTGGAGTGGGAATAGTAAATTATATATGTGTAGTGTAGAGTATATTACTTTAGTTCATAGTAATTGGTGTAGAAGTATTATATTTTTATAGGTGTGTGAATTTAAAGTATTTGTACAATTTGTAGTAGTATTGGGAATGTGTAATATTTTAATTTATGTTTACAAATAAAAAAAATATAACAATGTATTTTGATGATACATATTATGAAAAAATATACATTGCATTTAAAGATATATTTTATGAAAATATTTAATAATAATAATTTTAATACAATAATAAATAGACTTGTGAATTTTTAAATGATGTTTATTTTTTAATAATTAGATACTTAGGGGTCAATTATGATGTCGGGCGGATCCCCCGACATCATCCCCCGCCCCCTCTCATTTCCCCCCGCAATATTATGATGGCGGGCGGTACCGCGGCGGACAGGAAGACTGTCTGCCGCATTTCCACCTGGTCGACAAGTCGACCGGGCGGAAAAGGGTTGAATATGGTGGCGGTGTCTGCTAGACACCGCCATCCATATTACAATTGCCGCGGGAAGCAGCCTTTCGCCACGGAAAGGCATTCGGATTTCACAGTTGGGGGCCCGTTGCAGGCCCCCAGGATGTTGAGGGGATGGGGTGGCACCTGCATTTGCATGGACGACGTGGCAGGCACCGCAAATGCACAATGTGCAAGCAAAGCATTGTGGCGGGCGGTTCTGTGTGCACCGCCCGCCACAATGATGTGGATGGGGGGATGCCACCGTGGCGGTGGCATCCTAATTGCCGGGGCGGGACCGCCACCCCCTTGGCGGCCGGTCCCAACACCGCTAGGGTGACGTCCGCCCAGCATCCTACTAGGCCCCTAAGAGTTAAAAAACTATTTTTATTAACGCAATATTATACACATGAGCAAATATATTAAATAAACACACATTTTTATTTTTGAAAAGTAACATATTTTTAATATATGCTTATTCACATATATTATATTTTAGAATATACATATGTTTTACATTGTTATATTTTATATGACGTAGTCATATTTTGCAATATATTTTTACAGTTTTCTTTTTGCATGTTTAACAGTTAGAAATTATATTTTTTTTAATTAAAAAATATAACATTATACAGATTATTGCAAAAATTTATTTAACATTTTCAGTTGTATATGTAATATATATTTGTAGTTAATATTATTAATGTATAAAATATTAATAATATTGATTATTACATTGTTATATTTTACATAAACATGTTTTTGAAAAGGTACATTTTTATTTAGCATTTTAAAAATTTGTTAACATTTTTATCATAAACATTGAAAATTATGCAAATTAATAAGTAATTATAATAATTATTAATACATTTTATATTAATTATTATTATACTTTTAAAATGTAAAAAAATGTTATATTATTTTTAAAATATTAGCACAATATTATCATATTTTTAGAAAACATATAAGTATCTTATTTATGTTTGTACTCCATGTTTTGAAATTAATTTCCATGTGTTTTATTATTTAATCATCCATATTTGTTTTACAGGTACTATTTTGCAACCGGTTACTGTTGCTTTGGGTCTTTTTGGAGGGGACAAGCTCGCGGTTAGAACCTGTATCGTGTCCAGGAAGGTAAGTGTAATTTTCTTTCTTTAAACTAAGGGACTCATTAGGATGGCGGGGGGATCGCCACCGCCCATCTGGCGGTGGCGATCTGCCCGCCATTTTCCACCTCCCGCCTACCATTTCCCCTGCCATATTACGGTGGCGGTGGGGACCCCGGTGGACCGTCCGCTGGTTTTCTGCCAGTCGGATAGGCGACCCGGCAGAAAAGGGTTCAATATGGTGGTGGTGTCTGCAAGACACCGCCATCCATATTAGGATGGGCAGCGGTGCAGGGCTTTCCATGGCGGAGACCCCGCCATGGAAAGGCAGGAGGAGTTCAATTTTAGGGGCCCGTTGTGGGCCCCCAGGGGTTGGGGGTGCACTTGGGGGGAACCCATGGTACCCCCTCCATTTGCATGCACAATGTGTCAGGCACCGCGCGGTGCCTGTCATGTTGTGCATGCAAATGCACAACATGCATATATTGCATTGTGGCAGGTGCTGCTTACAGCACCACCCGCCATAATGCAATATTTGCGGGATGCCACCGTGGCATCCTAATTGACATGGCGGGACCGCCGCGACTTTGTACGTCGGTCCCGTGCTGCGTTGCGGTGGCGGGTAGATAAAGTCTGCCGCAATAGTAATAGGCCTCTAAGTTTTTACTTGTATTTGAATGTAGTTAGGTGGTAGGTAGTATGTCTAGTGTTGAGTGGTTGTGTTTTTGGTGTGTTTTAGTTGTTAGTTGTGTTTTAGCGAGATTTCGATAGTTATCGTTTGAAGCCTAGTGTAGAGAGTTTACAATATGTATAGAAATGTTTGTATATGGTGATAAAAGTGTTTTTAAATGTATTTTATTACAGTGTATGTGTTTGTTTGCGTGGGTGGGTATGTTTATTTTCTTTTTTACAGGTTTTTTTATGGATATCCCGATTTGGAGACAATAGCATTTTTTTTTATTAAGAAGTGTGTATTAGTATTTAATACTAATATTTATTTGACACTTTCTTAATACTTTGAGTTTTCCTGGAGCGTTTATTGTTTTAAACAATATTTTCGGGCTTTTATGGTTTAATTGGGTTGGATTTATCGACCCTGGATTATTTTTTGGAGCTGATAGCATTTTTCTTTTAATTAAGCAGTGTGTATTAGTATATAATACTAATATTTATTTAACACTTTCTTAATTTTTCGGTTTTCCTGGAGAGTTTATTTTGTTATTCAATATTTTTGGTATTTTTTATGGTTTAATCGAGTTGGATTTGTCGACCCTGGATTATTTTTGGGAACAGTTGCATTTTTACATTTTGTTTGGGGTTCATTTTTAAATGGATGTGGATTGAGAGATACCTGGATGGCTTAACGAGGTTTGGAATATTTTTTCTTCAGCTACATAAACCATAAGTAATATAATTAATAAATGTGGGAGGCCAATGTTGAGAATAATGTTTTAAATATGTTTTATTTTTTGTAAAATGTAATTAGGATGTTATTATATTTATATAATTAAAATAAATATTTATGACAAATTATTTATATTTTACAAACTTTAGAAGAATTATATGTATAGATATAGTTTGTGTTTAGCAGAAAACTACTTATAATTTTTTTATATTGATAATTTAAATTATGCTTTTAGCTATTAGTGATAGGTATTCTAGGCCTCTTGTGCTTGGGTATAGAGTTACCTGACTTTGTAGTAATTCGTAAAATTGTTTTGTTTGTTTTGTGAGTTTTGGGCCTATTTGTGTCACAGATTGGTCCATTCTGAGCTCTTGATAACTTTGCTCTTTTTGGAGTGCTTGGAGTAGTTTGTATAGGGTAGGTATCCCTCTACCTGTTGTTGATTGGAAGGCATTATGCCATCCTTCAACAGCATTGTTGGTTTTTGCTTGTTTGTTTAATGTGCTCAGGTACACATTCCAACATAAGATGTGAAATTTGGGTAGGCTTCTGTGGCCTGATCTGTGTAGTCTCCTCACCCAGGTATCTTCGAAGTAATCTAAAAGTGGGCTTAGGTTTTCTTCATTTCTTTTATAGTAGGGGCTCTCTATTAGGATGTTATAGTGTTCTACTACCTCAGTTACTGCACATAGGCCAATGCTATCAGTTTTTTTTACTTGGTATGCAAAACTACTGTCAGTTGCATATTCCACACTTTGGGGTCTATTATGATGTTGGGCGGATCGCCACCGCCCGCTTGGCAGTGGCGATCCGCCCGAAACCATCCCCGCCCGCCTCCCATTTCCCCCCCGCCATATTATGATGACGGGGAGTACCGCGTCGGACGGGAAGGCCGTCCGCCGCATTTTCGCCCGGTCGACGAGGAAAAGGGTTAAATATGGTGGCGGTGTCTGCTAGACACCGCCATCCATATTACGATGTCAGCGGGAAGCAGCCTTTCCATGGCGGCATTGCCACCACGGAAAGGCATGTGGATTCCTCAAGGATGTGGGGGGGGCACATGGGGGGTACATATGGTACCCCCCTGCATTTGCATGGATGAAATGGCAGGCACCGTGCAGTGCCTGCCACGTTGTGCATGCAAATGCACAAATACCTGTTTTGTATTGCGGCAGGTGCTGCTGACTGCACCGCCCACCGCAATGCAAAAAATTCGGAATGTGCCCGCCAGTGTAGCGGGCGCATCCTAATTGCACATACGGGACCGCCGCACACATAGCGGGCAGTCCCATTTCCCAGGGCGATGGGGGGCGGGCGGATTCCCGCCATCGTAATAGACCCCTTAGGGTTGACTTTTGCAAATGTCTCCATAGACATTGGTTAAAATGGTAATAGCAACCCTGTATTGCTGTATATGGGTAGCATTTTAGTATAGAATTAATCATGGCTTGTTTGAAATCAATAATTATTTTCTGTAAAAAATAATCATTGGTTTCTTCTTTTATTTTATTTAGAATTTCAAGGTAGGTAGATTGTTGCGTATTTGGGAGTAGGGTATAGATAAATTGAATATTGCTATTTTGAAAAAACCTTGTATTGTGTACAACTGGTAAAATGGTTTTGGACAAATTTTGAATGTTCCATCCATCATCCAGGTGTCACATTGTTGTAATTTGTCTAAATTGTTTGCAGTAGCAAACATAATAATTATTTTATCTTTGCATTTATTGTCAAATAATATAAATGGTTCATTATTGTGTGTTATACTTAGTTCAGGGAAATCTCAACCTCTTGAAATGTTGTAGGGGCAGGTCTCGTACTTGTAGTGGCTTTCTTTTGTCTGACTATTGTTCTTTTTAAATTAGCAATAGAGGGTAATTGGCTAGATGCTTATAGTAACTGGTGTTTTAGTATTTCTGTGGTAGGTCTGTCTGGACTAGTGCTAGCTTCTTTTATTGATTCAAGAGCATCTCTTACTTCAATCTCAGTTACATTTGGGGGTGATTATGCTCTTTTACAGATACAACAGTTGTCTCTTGTGTTATAGCTCTTCCATAATATTTATTCAAATAATATTTTCAGCATTTCCAAAATACTTTCAAACCAATTTGTTTTTCTAGTGTATATGCGTAACCCATATAACATAACATAATATTCCCTTTTTGAGATGCAATAAATTGTACTCCTTCAGTTGTGGTGGTCTTTTTAGTGCTAAAGAAAATATTTTTGAGAATTAATTAAAATGATACAGTATAGTTTTTAAGTAAATATATATACATTGCTTTGCATATACTTACAATGTTGCTGTTGATGTTAATAAAAAGGTGGTCGAAAATGTTTCAAGCTTGTATTTTGGTTTTGTTGAAGATGTTTCTGTGAGGAAGAAAAAATACATTTTTAATATTTTTGTTCTATTGTTGTTGTAGGTGGTGGGGACATTGGAAATAAGTGGGGTTTTGGATTTGTATTTTAGGGAGGTTTTTAGTATAAATACATAATATACTGACTTTTTTAGGAACTTTATAGTTGATGCTGCAGTAGCAATTTTGGAGCTTTGCAGAAGATATCTGTATGGGAGATATACGTTTAAAAGACATATATTAGTGAATTATGTTTGTATAGATTTGTTTGTGAAGCATATAAGTAGTGTTATATACAAAATGCAGTTTTACTCTGTGCAGTTGCAAAGATTTCTTCTGTAATGTAACGATACGTTCTGGAAGTAATCTGACAGAGTATCCTCTTCTTTTTTCTTATAGTGTTGTAGTGTATATTAAATCAAAATGTTCCTTGTTTATACAGTGTTTGTTTAATTGATAGCTTTATTTTATTGGTGTATTTTATTAGTGTGTGCTTTTCATTCGTTGTTGTTAAATTTGAATTTATTTTTGTTGTTTGTTTCCATATATGGCAAACGCTAATTAAGAACTTGTTAGTGCCATATATTTTTGTTGATAATTACTTTAGTTATGTTTGTTTTAATTGCTTTTAGTATTAAATGCTATATGTGTAATATTTAATAATAGTTTATTTATTATATATTAGTGTGTTTTGCTATTAATCTATGTTTTTAAATGTATATGTTATAATGAGTGGTATAGTATAAATGTGTGTAGTGAGTGTTTAGAGTGTAAAAGTACATTTTGGTGTAAAGATATATTGAATTTTAAATAGTCGATATTTTTTTTTATTCAATTAATATGATGTCTATATTTTTATTTTCGATATTTAGGACTTTTTGTATCTTTTTAAAGAAATGTTGATATGAAGTTTAACGATATTTGGGTTTTCGATAATGTTATTTACGATAATTTTGATTGACGATAATATTGTTTCGATCTTTGTGTAGTTTGTAAAATAAGTATTGGTGGTCGATAATAGTGTATTCGATTTTTTTGTGCCGATATTTTTGTATATGGATAATTTTGTTGTCGATAATATGTCAGTGGTCCATGGCACAGCACTGCTAGGGGGTACAAGAGTTGTGTTGAAGTTAGTTTTATGTCTAAGTGATGATAGCAGAGTATTAATTGTCATAAATCAGATCTCCAATGCCACACTCGCACCTGGGTTGCTTACAATATTGATACAATCTGATGCTTTTCCGTGACGGCTTTTCTTTGCTATTATTCCGTGCTCTGCCCTAAAACGGCCAGTTAATGCGTTGTTTGTGCACAGAAGCCCTGCACCGGCTGCTCCGCGGGCTGCCTTCTGTAGATGAGAGATAAACAGAGGTGAGCTCCTCCAAGACATGAGAGCTGGTGTGAGGGACATATCTGCCTCCCAGGGCAGCTATAGTGCCAGAAATCCCTTATCTGCCCTGCGCACAGGCCCCCGCCGTGCCAGTGCTTGGTTTCCAGAGATGCGGGCTCAAGGCTTTGACCTGTCCGTTTTTACTGAGAGCAGCCAGGGGCTGTAGTGTTGTTCCTATAGTATCCCTGCAGGACCTGCGCTTTTTGATAACATTCACTGGGGGCGTAGGGGCAGACTGATTCTGAGCACCCCCACCGCGTATGTTCGCCTGTTCGCATTAGCTAGCTCACAGTGCCACTAGAATCTCCTTTTTATCAGAGAGATTAGTTTCTGGCAACCTCAGAACACGACAACCCTGATTCCTCAGACTCGTGGAAACAATGTACTTCTTTTCTCTCAGTCACTCGTGCTTGCTAATTCAGTCTCAGAGACATACACAGAAAAAACAGTCGAGCGTGTTTATAATAAGAATTTATTGCACATTTGTTCTTCTAGTGGAAAATATATGTGCTGCGACAACTGTTAAACAGTAGCAGAGATATATGACCAGCAGTACAGTGAATAAAAAGGGATAGTACAGTTCTAACATTTTGCAATAGCCATGAACATATACATGAATATAAAATGCATTTATAAAATAAAGCGCATACTCCTACGATGCCTATCTAGATGTACCTAAGTGTACCTAGCATGTGAGTAGGTGTGAAAGAGCCAAGAATCCCACTAGGATTTAGTTGAAACCCTATTACCTAGTAAAGAGAGAGTGGGACCTCTTCCTGGTCTCGAGTTGGACACCCCTCAAGGGATGGTTAGACCACTGTCAGCTGGAGCAACTGCATGCAGGAGCCTCAGCGTCTCTGGTCAATGTGTCGGCCTGGAAGTCTCGGTTCCCTTTGTGTAACACTAGCAAAAAGGTGCTGTATTGATACAGAAAAGCATAGAGTCCCTTTGTCCCTTGTGTCTTCAGTTAGCCCTTGTTGGGTATGAGGATGACGTATGGGATGAACTGTTTATGTAGATATTTAGGAAGGTAGTGTGTAGCCCCTGCCTGGTGTCCAAGTAGCCTAATGAATTATTCATACTGGATGAGCACATCGAAGATGTTACAGGAGGCCTATTGCTCGAGGAAAACCCTTCTTCTGCACCCAAGCCACAGACTAGATAAGGTGCAGATCTCAGAACCCGTTATTGTGGAGTATAGGGAGCTAATGTAGGTGAAAGATTATGCCTATATTAAGGCATCTCAAACCATGCCTATATTAGGGCATCTATATGAAATATAACAGGGCAGCTATACAGAGCTGTTAATTAGGGAACCTCGAATACCACTGGTGATCTTGGGCTGAGCAGCCGCCATGCTTGCGTTTTTCTAAAGCGCTGCAAAGTCTTTGTTTGTGGAGCACTGTGATAAACAGCTACTACACTTATGCAGCAAATTCTGCGTATGCTTTGGTCTCTAGTTGCTGATAGCAGGTGTCAATTATTAGCTGTTTGAATGGTACTCATTTAATCGACCTTAGAAGGATGAAAGATTGAGTAGATGCACTGGGACTCTGAACTGTGGGGGAGAGGATGTTGTCTCAAGGCTTGACTGCCGACTTTGGAGCTCGGAAACCAAGGTTCAAGCCTCGGGTCGAATTCACAACCTGTGATTCTGGGCAAATCACTTATTCTCCCCATGCGGAGGTATCTCACTGATTCCCCACACATGCTCTCCTTGTGCAGCTGCACTTGAGCCATCACGCCCCAAGCTTCCCCTGTATGTCTTTAATCCAAGCTCATGTCTTATGCACAAAGCCAAATTATGCACTTGCAAGCATTACAGTGTCGGAGTCCAAAGAGGTTTAGGACGGTTGGCGCAATAAACCACTCCACGCTGTTCTGAAGCGTAAAAGGTCATTTATTAGGACAAGGCTGTATAAACAGAATCTTTAACCCCAACATTAATTAACCATAAACAATCCCCTTCAATAACTTTTCATTCACTCAGACCATTTCCTCTCGCTCCAGCTCTCTCTTCCCATTCCACTTTTCATTAGACAAGACTGTTCTGTACACGGAAAAAAACACACCAGCAATTTTACATAAACAGCACTTGTATTTTTTTCTGAATGAGGGATTAAAACCTCTTTTTTTCTACCCTGCACTACAAGAGACAGTTATAGGGGCAGATTTATAATAACTGGCGCATCCCTGCATATCAGCAGGGATGCGCCAGTTATTGTGCGTCATGGCTCCTCCACCATGGATGCGCCGCATTTACAATGCGGCGCACCATGGGCCAAAAACGGGCAGATGCGTGACGCATCTGTGCCGTAAAGGCGGCGCATTGCTGGAGTTGCGTCGCAAGCGCAACGCAGCTCCAGCAAGGCTCTGGGGTGCCCCATCGTTACAATGCTGCGTCAATCCTTACGCCTGCTTCAAGCAGGCGCAGGGTTTTGACGCAGCATGGGCTCAAAAGTGACTGAGTGAAATCTTGTAGATTTCCTTCAGCCTCTTTTAGGAGGCGTTCCTGCGACGGAACGCCCCCCCCCCGTGCAGGAACGCCTACTTCTGGCGCAGGGCTTTACAACGTGATGCATCTCCCAGATCCGTCACGTTGTAAATACCCCGCAACCTGGCGCTGATTTTGCGCCGCCACTGCATAACAAAAGTGACAATACGGCGGCGCAAAAGTGACGCACAGGGCTTATAAATCTGCCCCTTAATGTTTACTAATTTGAGGAAGTAATCCAACACCTACTATTCCCGTATTTTATTGCAATGATTCACGTTGTGCGCCCACAAGTATAATAATAAACGTTAAGGAGTCCGGCCCTTTTTCATAATGAACGTATTACCACAATGCATCCACATTGGGGCAGATTTACAAGCCCCTTGCGCCACTTTTGCGTCACTTATAACAGGGGAAAAGTGACGCAAAAGTGGCGCAAGGGGCTTTTAAACCTGCCCCATTGTCTTCTGGTGACCATGCTCCCCTTGCGCCATGCCACTGACCGACAAACAGCAGCAGTGTGTGAGGTTAGGGAGGCCGGCCTCCCGCCTGTGCACTGTGCACGCGCTTGTGGTGGAAGCGCGTGCACTCCTGCGTGTGTGTGTTGGTTGCGGTGTGGCGTTATTAACATGCGAGCTGCTGACAAACCATAACACTTCTAAGAAGTTAATTTAGGGGCATATCTACAAGGCGGCGATAGAAAATTATCGCCGCTTTTGCATCAGTTTTCAGCCGAAAAGCGGCGATAATTTTATCGCCTAATTAGCAAGGTCACGCTAACGCCCAGTTTTGCATCTCTAATGAGATGCAAAGTGGGCGTTCCTGACCTGACATGACTGGAGAAATGTCGCTAAGCGACATTTCTCCTATCATCAAGCCCCACGCTATGAAGCATGGCGGCAAGAAAAGTAGCGATAACCCCTGTTATCGCTACTTTCCTTACGCCTGCTTCAGGACTGACCTAGCCATGATATCCTATGGAAGGTGGATATCATGGCTAAGTTTGTGAGGCCCTATCAACAAGCTAACGCCACACTTCGTGAGATTATTGCTGGGTTTCCAGTGATAATCTCACGTTAGGCAGTTAGCGCTAGGATTTTTATCGCTTTTGAGATAAGCGTTACTAATAGCACGCTATCTCAGTGATAAAAATCCACGTTAGCCAGCGATAATTATCCTAGCGATAAGTGCCCTTAGCGATAATTATCGCCGGTTGTTGCTGATATGCCCCTTAATTTCTAGGGGGCATATCAACAAGGGCTTTATCTCTGCTTTTTTGGCTTTAAAAGCCAAAAAAGCAGAGATAAAACTAGAGTCCTAGGGGGCATATCAACAACAACCGGCGATAATTATCTCTAAGCGCACTTAGCGCCAGGATAATTATCGCCGGCTAGCGTGAATTTTTATAGCTGAGATAGCGTGCTATTAGCAACGCTTATCTCATTAGCGATAAAAATCCTCACGCTAACAGGCTAACGTGAGATTATCGCTTGAAAGCCAGCGATAATCTCACGTTACCTTGTTGATAGGGACAGGCAAACTTAGCCATGATATCCTCCTTCCATAGGATATCATGGCTAAGTCAGAAAAATACCAGACGTAAAAAAGCAGCGTTAACCGCGGTTAGCGCTGCTTTTTTTGTCTCTAACAGGGTTAGCGACATTCTTGATAATAAGAGAAATGTCTCTTAGCGACATTTCTCCTATTATTTTACTCTGGAACGCCCCCTTTGCATCTCATTAGAGATGTAAGGGGAAGCGTAGAGTAAAAGGGTGCTAACATGCAAATTTGCATGTTAGCACCCTGTTGTTGATAGGGCGCAAGTTTTATCTCTCCTTTTTTGGCTTTTAAAGCCAAAAACGCAGAGATAAAGCCCTTGTTGATATGCCCCCTAGAGTCAAAGGGGCATATCAACAACAACCGGCGATAATTATCGCTCAGCGCTCTTAGCGTGAGGATAATTATCGCCGGCTAGCGTGAATTTTTATCGCTGAGATAGCGTGCTATTAGCAACGCTTATCTCAATAGCGATAAAAATCTACACGCTAACAGGCTAACGTGAGATTATCGCTGGAAACCCAGCGATAATCACACGTTACCTTGTTGATAGGGACAGGCAAACTTAGCCAAGATATCCTCCTTCCATAGGATATCATGGCTAAGTCTGAAAATTAGCAGACGTAAAAAAGCAGCGTTAACCGCGGTTAGCGCTGCTTTTTTTGTCTCTAACAGGGTTAGCGACATTCTTGATAATAGGAGAAATGTCGCTTAGCGACATTTCTCCTATTATTCTACTCTGGAACGCCCCCTTTGCATCTCATTAGAGATGCAAGGGGAAGCGTAGAGTAAAAGGGTGCTAACATGCGAATTTGCGTGTTAGCACCCTGTTGTTGATAGGGTGCTAGTTTTATCTCTGCTTTTTTGGCTTTTAAAGCCAAAAAAGCAGAGATAAAGCCCTTGTTGATATGCCCCATAGAGTCCTAGAGTCCTATCAGCAACAGGGTGCTAACACGCAAATTGGCATGTTAGCACCCTTTTACTCTACGCTTCCCCTTGCATCTCTAATGAGATGTGCAAAGGGGCGTTCCAGAGTTTAGCGACATTTCTCCTATTATCAAGGATATCGCTAACCCTGTTAGAGATAAAAAAAGCAGCGCTAACCGCGGTTAACGCTGCTTTTTTACGTCTGGTATTTTTCTGATTTAGCCATGATATCCTATGTAAGGTGGATATCATGGCTAAGTATGTCTATCCCTATCAGCAAGCTATCGCCAAACCTTGTGGGATTATCACTGTATTTCCAGCGATAATCTCACAACTGGCAGCTTGCGCTCTGAATTTTATCGCTTTGGAGATAAGCGTTGCTGATAGCACGCTATCTCCGCGATACAATTCAGAGTTGGGCGGTGATAATTATCCTCACGCTAAGAGCGCTGAGCGATAATTATCACCGGCCCTTGCTGATATGCCCCTAGGTTTTTTTTCTGCGTTGACAGCACCCTTTGCAAGATTAACGCGGTGGTGTGGTCATGATTGCACATTAAAGTGTGATTTGTTGCGCATGTACATTAACGGCTTATGGCAATATTAATATTTTTGTGTAATAAGCTCTTCGGTGTGTGGTGAAATAGTGTGCAGTTCAACCGTCCAACATCCAGTACGAAGGTCACACGCAAACATTAGGAGGCAATCAACTCCTGGGCTAAGCTGAAACCCATACGAAGGAGTGGCACAAATCCGCAGCGCAGAGTTTTTTTTTTTTTTTTTTTGTTGCATATTTATATAGCGCGAACTCGACCCGAAGCGCTTTACATAGCACCGTATTTACATTACACATTCAGGCACGGGGAGATTAAGGGGCATATTAACAAGGAACGGGGAAAATTAACACTAAGGGCGCTTAACGTTAATTCTTTTAACGCCCGCTATCGCTGGATAATATCGCCTGGCTATCGCGTTATTAACAACGCTAAACGCCTAGGCGATAAAAAATCCAGCGATAGCGGCATTTTTGGAAGGTTATCGCTGGTAATGCAGCGATAAAACTACAAGGATAGGGATATATTGATAGCCCATGGTGGATTTAGCTATGTAATCCACCTCCCATTGGATTACATGGCTAAATCTAAAAATTGAGCAAAAGACACACAATTGATGGACGGAATGCAGAACAAATCAAAACATTCACCCCCCGTCAAGAGATCTGGGTTAAATCCATCATTGCTCACCATGCCACCCCAGTTTAGACCTGGCTATATGCAAATCAGCTTGACCCTGTGCCTCATGGGAACAGTCCAGCCCGAGCTGCCAAGCCAGGTCCTCCCTGGACCGGAAACAAGCATCCTAGGACCGGTTTTGGGGCTTCACCCCTATTCAGCCAGGATAGCTTAATTCCAGTGGCACAGTAAGCCCAGGACTCACGTCTGAGCATACCTGGCACACTTAGGGCACGAAAGCAAAAGACACACAATTGATGGACAGAATGCAAAACAAATCAAAACATTCACCCCAGTACAGAGATCTGGGTTAAATCGATCATTCTTTTGCTCACCATGCCACCCCAGTTTAGACCTGGCTATATGCAGACCAGTCTTGACCCTGTGTCTCATGGGAACAGTACAGCCCGAACTGCCAAGCCAGGTCCTCCCTTTACCGGAAACAAGCATCCTAGGACCGGTTTCAGGGTTTCACCCCTCTTCAGCCAGGATAGCTTAATTCCAGTGGCACAGTGAGCCCAGGACTCATGTATGAGCATAACCGTCCCACTCGGGGTGACAAATGCAAAAAGAACTATTGATGGACAGAATGCAGAACAACGTCATACATTCACCCCAGTACAGGGATCTGGGCCTAAAGCCATCGTTTTTTTGCTCACCATGCCATTCCAGTTTGGACCCAGCCATATGCAAATCAGTCTTGACCCTGTGCCCAATGGGAACAGTCCAGCCCAAACTGTCAGGCCAGGTCCTCCCTGCATATAATGAGGTCTAAACTGGGGTGGCATGGTGAGCAAAAGAATGATGGATTTAACCCAGATCTCTTGACTGGGGGTGAGTGTTTTTATTTGTTCTGCATTCCGTCCATCAATTGTGTGTCTTTTGCTTTCTAGCCCTAAGTGCGCCAGGTATGCTCAGACGTGAGTCCTGGGCTCACTGTGCCACTGAAATTAAGCTATCCTGGCTGAAGAGGGGTGAAACCCCGAAACCGGTCCTAGTATGCTTGTTTCCGGTCCAGGAAGGATCTGACTTGGCAGTTCGGGCTGGACTGTTCCCATGAGGCATACCTGGCGCACTTAGGGCAAGAAAGCAAAAGACACACAGTTGATGGACGGAATGCAGAACAAATCAAAACATTCACCCCCAGTCAAGAGATCTGGGTTAAATCCATCATTCTTTTGCTCACCCTGCCACCCCAGTTTAGACCTGGCTATATGCAAATCAGTCATGACCCTGTGCCTTATGGGAACAGTCCAGCCCGAACTGCCAAGCCAGGTCCTCCCTGGACCTGAAACAAGCATCCTAGGACCGGTTTCGGGGTTTCACCCCTCTTCAGCCAGGATAGCTTAATTCCAGTGGCACAGTGAGCACAGGACTCACGTCTGAGCATGCCTGGCGCACTTAGGGTAACAAAGCAAAAGACACACAATTGATGGACGGAATGCAGAACAAATCAAAACATTCACCCCCAGTCAAGAGATCTGAGTTAAATCCATCATTATTTTGCTCACCATGCAACCCCACTTTACACATGGCTATATGCAAATCAGTTTTGACCCTGTGCCTTATGAGAACAGTCCAGCCCGAACTGCCAAGCCAGGTCCTCCCTGGACCGGAACCAAGCATCCTATGACCGGTTTCGGGGTTTCACCCCTCTTCAGCCAGGATAGCTTAATTCCAGTGGCACAGTGATCCCAGGGCTCACGTCTGAGCATACCTGGTGCACTTAGGGCAAGAAATCAAAAGACACACAATTGATGGACAGAATGAAGAACAAACCAAAACATTCACCCCCAGTCAAGAGATCTGGGTTAAATCCATCATTCTTTTGCTCACCTTGCCACCCCAGTTTAGACCTGGCTATATACAAATCAGTCTTGACCCTGTGCCTCATGGGAACAGTCCAGCCCGAACTGCCAAGTCAGATCCTTCCTGGACCAGAAACAAGCATACTAGGACCGGTTTCGAGGTTTCACCCCTCTTCAACGAGGATAGCTTAATTCCAGTGGCACAGTGAGCCCAGGACTCACGTCTGAGCATACCTGGCGCACTTAGGGCAAGAAAGCAAAAGACACACAATTGATGGACGGAATGCAGAACAAATCAAAACATTCACCCCTAGCCAAGAGATATGGGTTAAATCCATCATTTTTTGTGCTCACCATGCCACCCCAGTTTAGACCTGGCTATATGCAAATCAGTCTTGACCCTGTGCCTCATGGGAAAAGTTCAGCCCGAACTGCCAAGCCAGGTCCTCCCTGGACCAGAAACAAGCATCCTAGGACCGGTTTCGGGGTTTCACCCCTCTTCAGCCAGGATAGCTTAATTTCAGTGGCACAGTGAGCCCAGGACTCACGTCTGAGCATACCTGGCGCACTTAGGGCTAGAAAGCAAAAGACACACAATTGATGGACGGAATGCAGAACAAATCAAAACACTCACCCCCAGTCAAGAGATCTGGGTTAAATCCATCATTCTTTTGCTCACCATGCCACCCCAGTTTAGACCTCGTTATATGCAGTGAGGACCTGGCCTGACAGTTCGGGCTGGACTGTTCCCATTGGGCACAGGTCAAGACTGATTTGCATATGGCTGGGTCCAAACTCGAATGACATGGTGAGCAAAAAAACAATGAACTTAGGCCCAGATCTCTGTACTGGGGTGAATGTATGACATTGTTCTGCATTCTGTCCATCAATAGTTCTTTTTGCATTTGTCACCTGAGTGGGACGGGTATGCTCTGACGTGAGTCCCGTGCTCTCCATGCCACTGGAATCAAGCTATCCTGGCTGAAGAGGGGTGAAACCCCGAAACTGGTCCTAGGATGCTTGTTTCTGGTCCAGGGAGGACCTGGCCTGGCAGTTCGGGCTGACTGGTCCCATTGGGCACAGGGTCAAGACTGATTTGCATATGACTGGGTCCAAACTGGAATGACATGGTGAGCAAAAAAACGATGGATTTAGACCCATATCTCTTTACTTGGGTGAATGTATGACATTGTTCTGCATTCTGTCCATCAATAGTTCTTTTTGCATTTGTCACCCCGAGTGGGACGGGTATGCTCAGACGTGAGTCCTGTGCTCTCCATGCCACTGGAATCAATCTATCCTGACTGAAGAGGGGTGAAACCCCAAAACCGGTCCTAGGATGCTTGTTTCCGGTTCAGGAAGGACCGGGCCTGGCAGTTCTGGCTGGATTGTTCCCATTGGGCACAGGGTCAAGACTGATTTGCATATGGCTGGGTCCAAACTGGAATGGCATGGTGAGCAAAAAAACGATGGCTTTAAGCCCAGATCTCTGTACTGGGGAGAAAGTATGACATTTTTCTGCATTCTGTCCATCAATAGTTCTTTTTGCATTTGTCACCCTGAGTGGGACGGGTATGCTCAGACGTGAGTCCCGTGCTCTTCATGCCACTGGAATCAAGCTATACTAGCTGAAGAGGGGTGAAATCCCGAAACCGGTCCTAGGATGCTTGTTTCCAGTCCAGGGAGGACCTGGCCTGGCAGTTCGGGCTGGACTGGTCCCATTGGGCACAGGGTCAAGACTGATTTGCATATGACTGGGTCCAAACTGGAATGGCATGGTGAGTAAAAAAACGATGGATGTAGGCCCAGATCTCTGTACTGGGGTGAATGTATGACATTGTTCTGCATTCTGTCCATCAATAGTTCTTTTTGCATTTGTCAACCTGAGTGGGACAGGTATGCTCAGACGTGAGTCCCGTGCTCTTAGTCTTCATGCCACTGGAATCAAGCTATACTGGCTGAAGAGGGGTGAAACCCCTAAACCGGTCCTAGGTTGCTTGTTTCTGGTCCATGGAGGACCTGGCCTGGCCTGGCAGTTTGGGCTTGACTGTTCCCATTGGGCACAGGGTCAAGACTGATTTGCATATGGCTGGGTCCAAACTGGAATGGCATGGTGAGCAAAAAAACAATGAATTTAGACCCAGATCTCTGTACTGGGGTGAATGTATGACATTGTTCTGCATTCTGTCCATCAATAGTTCTTTTTGCATTTGTCACCCCGAGTGGGACGGGTATGCTCAGACGTGAGTCCTGTGCTCTCCATGCCACTGGAATCAAGCTATCCTGGCTGAAGAGGGGTGAAACCCCGAAACCGGTCCTAGGATACTTGTTTCCGGTCCAGGAAGGACCTGGCCTGGCAGTTCGGGCTGGACTGTTCCCATTGGGCACAGGTCAAGACTGATTTGCATATGGCTGGGTCCAAACTCGAATGACATGGTGAGCAAAAAAACAATGAATTTAGGCCCAGATCTCTGTACTGGGGTGAATGTATGACATTGTTCTGCATTCTGTCCATCAATAGTTCTTTTTGCATTTGTCACCTGAGTGGGACGGGTATGCTCTGACGTGAGTCCCGTGCTCTCCATGCCACTGGAATCAAGCTATCCTGGCTGAAGAGGGGTGAAACCCCGAAACTGGTCCTAGGATGCTTGTTTCTGGTCCAGGGAGGACCTGGCCTGGCAGTTCGGGCTGACTGGTCCCATTGGGCACAGGGTCAAGACTGATTTGCATATGACTGGGTCCAAACTGGAATGGCATGGTGAGCAAAAAAACGATGGATTTAGGCCCAGATCTCCGTACTGGGGTGAATGTATGACATTGTTCTGCATTCTGTCCATCAATAGTTCTTTTTGCGTGTGTCACCCCGAGTGGGACGGGTATGCTCAGACGTGAGTCCCATGCTCTCCATGCCACTGGAATCAAGCTATCCTGGCTGAAGAGGGGTGAAACCCCAAAACTGGTCCTACGATGCATGTTTCCAGTCCAGGGAGCACCTGGCTTGGCAGTTCGGGCTAGACTGTTCCCATTGGGCACAGGGTCAAGACTGATTTGCATATGGCTGGGTCCAAACTGGAATGGCATGGTGCGCAAAAAAACAATGGATTTAGGCACAGATCTCTGTACTGGGGTGAATGTATGACATTGTTCTGCATTCTGTGCATCAATAGTTCTTTTTGCATAAATTTGAAAATTAGGAGACGTAAAAAAGAAGCGTTAACCGTGGTTAGCGCTGCTTTTTTTGTCTCTAACAGGTTTAGCATGAAACTTGATAATTGGAGAAATGCCGCTTAGCGACATTTCTCCTATTATTTTGCTCTGCAACGCCCACTTTGCATCTCATTAGAGATGCAAAGGGAAGCGTAGTGAAAAAGGGTGCTAACATGCGATTTTGCATGTTAGCACCCTGTTGTTGATAAGGAGATATTTTTAGCTCCGCTTCTTTGGCTTTTATAGCCCATGTTAATATGCCCCTAAGGGCCATATCAGCAACGGCCAGCGATAATTATCGCTGGCCGTGCTTAGCGATAATTTTCTTATCGCTGGCTAGCTCTGGTTTTAATCGCCCTGGTAGCACGTGATCATCAACGCGCTGCTCCAGGGCGAAGAAAATTCCAGAGATAGCAATGTTATCGCCGTTTTGCAGGGAACATAGCCGGTTTCCCAGCAATGTTCCCTGCAAAAGAGCGATAACCTTGCTGATACGACCCTGTGGTCGTATCAGCATAATCCACCCCCAATGTTAGGGGTGGCTTAGTCAGGATTTTAGCAGACGTTACTTTTTGGAGAAAACAGCAGTTTTCTCCAAAAACTAACGTCTGTTAAAATGCAAGGGCATCCTTGCTGATAGCGCAAAGAGGCGTTATTGCTCTCCTTACATGTAGTGTATGTCAGGAACGCCCACTTTGCATCTCATTAAAGATACAAACGTAGACTTAGTGTAAAAGGGTGCTAACATGCGAATTCGCATGTTAGCACCCTATTGCTGATAGGGCGTTGGTTTTATCTCCGCTTTTCTGGCTTTTAAAGCCCTTGATGATATGCCCCTAAGTGATTTCCCCAGAATCACAGGATGTGGACGCGACCTCGAGGCTCGATCTCTGGTTTCCAGCACCAAAGTCAGCAGCGTAGCGGGCAGACCACATCCTTCCTGTGGAAGGCGACGACGTCTTTGTTTCCCACTTTAACAGACATTTTGAACCATTTTCAGTTCTGTTTTTAGATACTTTAAATTGTAGAAAGTACCCACTTAGCATGCTGAAGTATCAGAAAGGAAGTAGGGATGGCTGGGGCCACCTGCCAAAGCAATAGAGCTGCACATGCAAGTATTATCACGCACTAGCAACACTGCAGGCACGGACCGAGATATTAATTCATTTTAGTATTAGCTCATCTAGGGTCCTTGCAGGAAGCCGCCAAAATCACCCAGTCACGGTGCGCTTTAGCAGAGACCACTGGATTTATGTGGTAAGGAAGGACCAAGGGGCATATCATCAAGGGCTGGTGACATAATTATTGCCGCTTTGACGGCCGTTTTCGGCCGAAAAGCGGCGATAATTATATCGCATTATTTGCAAGGACACGCTAGTGCATGTTTCCTTGTTTCAGCTCCCGTTTTGTTCACGCATCGCTTTGTATCTCTAATGAGATGCAAAGGAGGCGTGCCTGACAAAATACCATGGGAAAATATCGCTACCCCAGCTTCGTGATATCATCAACGAGGGGTAGCGATATTTTAAATCCCATTAACTATGCCTTAACGCAGGAATTCAACGTCTGTTAAATTACTGACTAAGGCATAGCTAACATGGGAGGTGGATTATGGTGATACGACCACAGGGTCGTATCACCAAGGTCATCTACGTTTTGGGTGCAACATCGCTGGTTTTCTAGCGATGTTGGCCCAGTTCCCTGGAATTTTATCGCCCTGGAGTAACGCGTTGTTAATAACACGTTACCAGGGCGATAAATTCCTGCGATAGACCGTCCTAGTAAATATGCCCCCAAGTTATTTAGGCAGGTTGACCAAGTTATACAACAAGAACCATCAAATTATGTGGCAGGAGTATTTCTCTATCTTGTCATTTTAACACACATTAACACTATCTGGGAAAAAGTGTCAGCTAGTTAATACCAGTTTGACACCTGAATACAAAGGGACAGATTTACAATGTCTGGCGCATCTCTGCAAATCAGCAGGGATGCGCCAGAACACTTGCCACCTGCAAAACCACCTGTGCGCTGCTGCAGATCATTGCTTATAAATTCTCCCTACTTCCACGGACAAAGTAATTTCACAGTCATGCGCACATACACTCATCATACGCATTTACAATGCGGCGTGCCGTGGCTCACGAAGGGGCAGATGTGTGTCGCATCCCCCGGCGGAAATGCGGCGCATTGCTGGAGTCGCAAGCGCGACGCGGCTCCAGCAAGGCTCGGGGGTGCCCTATGCCTAACATGTTGGGTCAATCCTTACGCCTGCTTCAAGCACGCCACGAGCAACACATCCTGTACTTGAGACAGAATGGCCAGCACTCGGAAATAAGAAGCTTAAGTTGAAGTCCTTTCCCTGTGAATACGCTGCAGAACGGATTGAGTCCGCGCCGCAGTTCCGGTGTTTCATGAAATATAATCCGACCAGAGCACACGTATGGTCAGTGTACTACTGCCACTAGCAATCCATGGTTGAACCACCCCTGGAATTACACTAGATTCTCAAGCTATGCTGAGGAACCCGTCAGGTTGCCCACCCCCCTTGTTGTCCTGAAGAAGACCCGCATGGTCAAGGCATTAAATTACCTCTGTACCCTAAGACGGGTCGAAACGTCGACACCCCCTCATAAATGAGCCTGGTACACGTCCCTCACCCAACGTGCTAAATATGAATTTGATTCTGTACATGAAATTATGACTGTATTCATTGTTACGTGACCAGGACACCTTGTACGGTGAATTGTAAACCGTGTACTTTTGTTAATTACCTTATTCTCCACTATTCTCTGAAATCTCTCACCTTACACATTCACTTCTTAGCACCCTTATCTTATGCACGTTCCCTCTGGAGCAACCATGCGCCGAATTTTTATATAACCAAAATTGTTGTACATAAATAAATATCGTTTAATTAATCAGTGGATGTTGTATCGCTTCATGGTAAAGTATCAAAATTGAGTTTTTTGAGCTCTACGAAATGGTATTTAGCTCTTAGCTTAACAAATAATGAACTGGATGACATACTGCTGATTCGTAAAGTTTTGAGTCAGGACCATTGTCTGTTGTACTGCTTCAAGCAGGAGCAGTGTTTTGACGCAGCATGGCCATAAAAGTGACTCAGTGAAATCTTGTAGAATTCACTGCGTCACATTTATGAGGCGTACCTGCGAGGGAACGCCCACCCTGCGCTGGAACGCTCACATGAAACCTGACACAGGTTTCATGTGGCGCATGGGCTTACAACGTGACGCATCTCCCCAGATGCGTCACGTTGTAAATACGGCGCAACATGGCGCATGATTTACGCCGCTGCTGCGTCACAGAAGTGACGCAACGGTGGCGTAAATGTGTCGCAAGAGGCTTGTAAATCTGCCCCACAGTCTTTAATAGAAAAGTGACGAAGTAGCCCTTGTAGTGGCTCTATCAGCCACTGCCCACACAACAAGTAGTATAACTTTTTTTTAAACTTTTCTAGCACTTGATTTTGAATTTTTTTGTTGAAATCCGCAATTATACAGCAAGCAGTAGATTACTTGATAGGCGTGAGTAATTCATAGTTATGTGGAAAATGCAGTTGCTGCAGAATATTATAAGCCTGGGGGCTTTGATTACGACTGAACTCTGCAAATACTTCTTTGCTGTCGGTGTACACGCCTCCAAAGTGGACCTCAGTAGAGGTTCCAATTCCCTGGCATCAATTAGCCAGGCAGCAACAATTAGTGCGGACATGGCAGTCTGTTGACACGAGCTGTGCAAAAGAGTGACCACACGCAAGTAAAGAGGAAAAAGTGTTTTGACGTGTTTTATGTTTTTTAAGACGCCTGACAGCACTGCAGTGCGGAAAGAAGAAAACCCGTCAGTCTTTTGTAAAGAGTGCCCCTGTGCTGAGGTGTACAATGTGGCTATTAATCAACCACAGACAGTGGAGAAACGTTCAGTGGGAGTGTAAATCACAAACTTATAGCCAGTTTCTCGCAGACTCCTGTCAGGTCAGTTTTCCTCCAAAGCCCCCGCGGATGTTTACAGTAAGGGCAACATGAATGTGAATATATTAGATTGTGGAGTTGTGGGACAAAGCTTAAAAGAGATTCTTTCTTCATATGTCCGTGTCTCACGTGTGCACGGTGGTAGTGTGCGCTTTCACCACCAACAAAAAAGCTGCTGGTTACTGTGCAGCGTTTACATGTTAAGGACCCGGATGATGGAAATAAGGGCCAGTAGCTCTGGCAGCTTCACTTCTGCAGGTCTGTACCACCATATTATTAGAGCGAGAGGCCCTTCTGTCTCCCTTACCTCCCAGTCTGTCTTTCCAGGTAAGCTTCCCACCTGACGGTTTAGAGGCGATCACTTTTCAGCCCCGCTAGCAAAACTGTAAAAGCCCCCCCCCCCCCCGCCCCTCCCCCACAATTGTCTTCACACGGAGTCTGCACATCCCAGGAAATCTGTGGGCTCGGTGTGATTTTTTGACTGTACAAACTGGGGGGGGGGGGGGGGGGTAACTGTTCCTAAAAAGATGGGAAGAGAGAAAAAACCAGTAAAGGGTAACTGAAATTACCCAATTGGAAGTCAATATGGGTGAGACAGAACGGGGGAATTACTCCTTGAGTATTTAGTG
Source organism: Triturus cristatus (assembly GCF_964204655.1). Taxonomy (NCBI): domain Eukaryota; kingdom Metazoa; phylum Chordata; class Amphibia; order Caudata; family Salamandridae; genus Triturus; species Triturus cristatus. The sequence goes on from NC_140591.1 coordinate 94,989,644, forward strand.
CCCTCACACACCCTTGCAGGTGTCATGCTTCATCATGGGGCGTAGCTCCTCGTGGGGGTGGTGCTGCAGTCCCTCACGGGCCCCGCAAGAGGGCTCTTTAGCGGAGATCTTTGTGGAGCCGCCGCAGTTGTGCATGGGGGTGTGGGGGCCTAGACAAGTGAGGTGAGTGAATGTTAAAATGACTAAATGGAACCCTGAAACTGAGTTTTTATTCACAGGTCCAGATAGAAGGTTAAAAACGTTGTGAATCCTGGAGCTCCTCTTTGGAAAGAATGTAGAGGGCGGACGTGTAACTCACCGCTGCTCTCAGGATGGGTGATGTGGTGTTAACGAGGTACATCTAGAATAGGGTCAACATGTTTCGCGCTCAGTGGTGGTCCATAAGGGATCCTATAGCGCTTCGTCAGGACCGATAAAGGAAATGAGGGTGTACTGATGTCAAAAAGAGGTAAAGGGAAAGGACAGGCTTCAAGAAAAACCTGTATTCCTGTAGTACCTTGATTAAAGGCAAAATGCGTCCAAGCGCTGTAAGGCACTCTAATAGTAGAAGCCTATGCCCAACCCCAAAAATTCTTGAGGAAGGGTCCTGGCACTCGACTTTAGGAAGGTAGGTGTTTCCACCCTTTCACAGGCAAGCGAACTTCCTTGGCCTGCTACTTCTGTCGCTGCCGATGCAGCCTGTCCTTTCCCTTTACCTCTTTTTGACATCACTACACCCTCATTTCCTTTATCGGTCCTGACAAAGCGCTATAGGATCCCTTATGGACCACCACTGAGTGCGAAACATGTTGACCCCATTCTATATGTACCTCGTTAACACCACAGCACCCATCCTGAGAGCAGCGGTGAGTTACACGTCCGCCCTCTACATTCTTTCCAAAGAGGAGCTCCAGGATTCACAACGTTTTTAACCTTCTATCTGGACCTGTGAATAAAAACTCAGTTTCAGGGTTCCATTTAGTCATTTTAACATTCACTCACCTCACTTGTCTAGGCCCCCACACCCCCATGCACAACTGCGGCGGCTCCACAAAAGATCTCCGCTAAAGAGCCCTCTAGAGGAGCATGGGTACTGGACCTCTTTTTCCAACTTAGCTCCTAGTCCCCCCCTCTTTTTGTGTTATCCTGATTGTTTGACTGCCACCTGCTGGGGAGAGACACCCTGTCTGGGCCTGTTTGTGTACATAGCCAGTGGCAGCTCTCATAACCCGCCGTTCACTTTGCGTTGGCTCTGTTTTATATTTAGCACTGTTCAAAAGGCATGAATGTGTTTGCCACGTTCTCTGAAGATTGCTAATTTACCATGGAATGTAAGAAACTGAGGGGCTATTCTCAAGGACTTATCGCAGAGTTAACGGCACTTTATCGCAGCCAAAGTGGCGATAGAGTTATCGCACCATTCATAAGCTTGTGCTAACAGCCGATATCGCAATTTTATTTGCAATAGCAGCCGCCAAATACATCGCCAAGGAGGACACCGGCAACTAACGCTAATGGGATGCAGAGTAGGCGTTCCCGTACAAAACGTTGCGACAAAACCACTTCGCAACATTCACAATGATCAGCCAGATCGGCGATAAGATCACAAAACATGCGATAAGGTGCACTAGCAGCAGGGATTTAACACCTGCTCATACCTGGTGTTAAGTCGGAAGACAACCTGTACCAGAAATGGGAGCCCAGCCCAGAGCCTCCCCAGAAGAACAACAGATGCCATGGATCAACTGAACATGCAGCTGGGAGCCCCAAGAGGGCCACAACACCCACCCCCACCCCCACCAGGACCCCCCCCGAACCCACCCTCCCTAGATTATCACAGAGGTAGCGTAGAGAAAGACAGCAGAACTCCTGAAAACGCACCAGCCTCACAGACTCAACACCAGAGGATGTAATTGCCCACTACAGCCTCAAAAGGACAACCATCCTTCGCATCCTGACCATCAGTGCCCACAGGCTGACGGTACCAACACAGCGGACAAGTAACATCCCTCCGCAGACAAAGCTGCTGGCTGTGCTGCACCTGTTGACCTTTGGGACCATTCAAACAACAACTGCCGGAGTCGAAGGAGTCTCACAGCCAGCCCTATCCAAGTTCCTCACACCTGTCTAGAATGCCATCATAAGCTTGGTACCCCAGCACCTTTACTAGCCACACACTGCGCAGGAACAGTTGGAGACCAAGCAAGGCTTCTACACCATAGCTGGCTTCCCGCACGTGTTTGCTGCAATCGACTGCACACATGTACTCCTCGTGCCCCCGGCCGCCACTGCACACAATCACCGCAAAAAGAAGCACACGCATTCCATCAATGTGCAGGCAATAGTGGACAATCGTGGACTCTACACCAATAATGTCGCCAACTACCCACGCAGTGCGCATGATTCCTTCATCTTCCGACAGCCCATCATCAACCTGCGCTTTGAGGCAGGCATCTATGCAAATGCACTGCTCGTCTGTAAGTACCAACTGAACACACCACACACCTCAACACCACCAACATACAACTCTGGGAATGCACATGTTACAAAATCACATACAACATGACTACCAACATGCCCACATACCAGACATGACAACACAACTTACTGTGGTAAACTGGGCTAGCCATATACACAAGCCATCAGCTGCATGGCACCTCAGCCACACAATAGCAGAATGTGGGGAGAGGTGGGAACCAGGCATGTGCGAAGGAGGCAAGTGACCCATGAATGAAAATGTACAAAATGCCAAGAGTGGCATGGATGCACTGGACAGACTTCAGTAGGCAGACCACAAACATTTCCATGTCGACATACACTGATGGTGTTTGGAGTGTAGTGGACAGTGGACGCAACCATGTTGCCTCAGCCAGTGGGGGAGGTTGCAGAAATGTCACTTGTTACGTCCCCCCCTGTAAGCGTGAGTGGAGTGGGCTGGCCCGGCGTACGCCAGGCCACTGTACGGGTGTGAATAAAAAGCCCGTTGTGCTATGCGTGGTTCTCTTCTGGAATAGCCAACGTGCCTGCCAGGGTGGTGCCTCACACCCCGCCACAAAGCCAACGCCATGAGGTGGTGCCTGCGATCCTGTGCGCCTGCTGCACCCCAGGCCGCTGGTCCCAAGAACCGTCCTGGCCGCCCCTGCACACCTAGGCCTCACTGCTCACCTGCCGACATCGTCTTGTGTCAAAGAGGGCCCACCACATGCCTGTGCAAGCTCTAAGCCCAAGGACCGCGACCCTCGCAGCCTCCTCAGACCATCGCTGGCACTGCAAAACAGGCCACCAGCACTCCTTTCTCATTGATGTACTCCACCGCTGCCTCCGGCCTACACTGCGGTCAAGTAGGTCACATATTTGGAACTGAGTCTTGATTTTTCCATGGCAGAGTTTATAACATTGTACACGCCTCATCGCAGATTGCATCCCCTATCAGCTGTATTGCCACAAACTCTGTGCACAGAAAGTCATGGACACTCTCTGATTGAACTTTGGTGGCATCGGAGCCTATGGCCTGGGGGTTGACTTCATCATCATGTGGCTGGAACTGACTTGGTGTTAAAAAAGAGTCTGTAGTATTCATCTCTAGCATATTGCCTGGTTCTGCCTGGGTCTGCCCTCTGCATCATACCCTGGAACAACACCTTGCACTGTCCCCAAAAACACTTTGCGACATTCACCTTGGACATCGATGAGGACCCGCTCAGATCCCGTGGCCCTACCTCAGTTCACCGCAAGTCACTGTCCCGTGGCGGTGTGCCTGTGCTGTCCATAGTGAATCCGGGGCCAATAACTCAGTGCAGCTCAAGTCATGGTCCCTTTCAGATTGGATACTGGATGGCCTCAGAGTCGATGGCCTGGGAGTCATCAACAACAATTGATGGACAGAATGCAGAACAATGTCATACATTCACCCCAGTACAGAGATCTGGGCCTAAATCCATCATTTTTTTGCTCACCATGCCATTCCAGAATGAACCCAGCCATATGCAAATCAGTCTTGACCCTGTGCCCCATGGGAACAGTCCAGCCCGAACTGCCAAGCCAGGTCCTCCCTGGACTGGAAACAAGCATCCTAGGACCGGTTTCGGGCTTTCAGCCCTCGTCAGCCAGGATAGCTTGATTCCAGTCGCATGGAGAGCAAGGGACTCACGTCTGAGAATACCCTTCCCACTCGGGGTGACAAATGCAAAAACAACAATTGATGGATAGAATGCAGAACAATGTCATACATTCACCCCAGTACAGAGATCTGGGCCTAAATCCATCGTTTTGTTGCTCACCATACCATTCCAGTTTGAACCCAGCCATGTGCAAATCAGTCTTGACCCTGTGCCCCATGGGAACAGTCCAGCCCGAACTGCCAAGCCAGGTCCTCCCTGGACTGGAAACAAGCATCCTAGGACCGGTTTCAGGCTTTCAGCCCTCGTCAGCCAGGATAGCTTGATTCCAGTGGCATGGAGAGCAAGGGACTCACGTCTGGGTATACCCTTCCCACTCGGGGTGACAAATGCAAAAACAACAATTGATGGACAGAGCTCACTACGCCACTGGAGTCAAGCTATCCTGGCTGATGACGGCTGATAGCCAGAAACCGGTCCTAGGATGCTTGATTCCGGTCCAGGGAAGACATGGCTTGGCAGTTCGGGCTGGACTGTTCCCATGAGGCACAGGGTCAAGACTGATTTGCATATGGCCATGTCTGAACTGGGGTGGCGTGGTGAGCAAAATAACGATGGATTAAACCCAGATCTGTGACTGGGGGTGAATGTTTTGCCATTGTGCAACATTCCATCCATCATCTTGTGTGTTTTGCTGTTCACCCTATGTGGGAAGGGTATGCCCAGAGGTGGGTCCCGTGCTCACTACGCCACTGGAGTCAAGCTATCCTGGCTGATGACGGCTGATAGCCAGAAACCGATCCTAGGATGCTTGATTCCGGTCCAGGGAAGACATGGCTTGGCAGTTCGGGCTGGACTGTTCCCATGAGGCACAGGGTCAAGACTGATTTGCATATGGCCATGTCTGAACTGGGGTGGCGTGGTGAGCAAAATAACAATGGATTAAACCCAGATCTGTGCCTTGGGGTGAATGTTTTGCCATTGTGCAACATTCCATCCATCATCTTGTGTGTTTTGCTGTTCACCCTATGTGGGAAGGGTATGCCCAGATGTGGGTCCCGTGCTCACTACGCCACTGAAGTCAAGCTATCCTGGCTGATGACGGCTGATAGCCAGAAACCGGTCCTAGGATGCTTGATTCCGGTCCAGGGAAGACATGGCTTGGCAGTTCAGGCTGGACTGTTCCCATGAGGCGCAGGGTCAAGACTGATTTGCATATGGCCATGTCTGAACTGGGGTGGCGTGGTGAGCAAAATAACGATGGATTAAACCCAGATCTGTGACTGGGGGTGAATGTTTTGCCATTGTGCAACATTCCATCCATCATCTTGTGTGTTTTGCTGTTCACCCTATGTGGGAAGGGTATGCCCAGACGTTTGTCCCGTGCTCACTACGCCACTGGAGTCAAGCTATCCTGGCTGATGACGGCTGATAGCCAGAAACCTGTCCTAGAATGCTTGATTCCGGTCCAGGGAAGACATGGCTTGGCAGTTCGGGTTGGACTGTTCCCATGAGGCACAGGGTCAAGACTGATTTGCATATGGCCATGTCTGAACTGGGGTGGCGTGGTGAGCAAAATAACGATGGATTAAACCCAGATCTGTGACTGGGGGTGAATGTTTTGCCATTGTGCAACATTCCATCCATCATCTTGTGTGTTTTGCTGTTCACCCTATGTGGGAAGGGTATGCCCAGACGTGGGTCCCGTGCTCACTACGCCACTGGAGTTAAGCTATCCTGGCTGATGACGGCTGATAGCCAGAAACCGGTCCTAGGATGCTTGATTCCGGTCCATGGAAGACATGGCTTGGCAGTTCGGGCTGGACTGTTCCCATGAGGCACAGGGTCAAGACTGATTTGCATATGGCCATGTCTGAACTGGGGTGGCGTGGTGAGCAAAATAACGATGGATTAAACCCAGATCTGTGACTGGGGGTGAATGTTTTGCCATTGTGCAACATTCCATCCATCATCTTGTGTGTTTTGCTGTTCACCCTATGTGGGAAGGGTATGCCAAGACGTGGGTCCCGTGCTCACTACGCCACTGGAGTCAAGCTATCCTGGCTGATGACGGCTGATGGCCAGAAACCGGTCCTAGGATGCTTGATTCCGGTCCAGGGAAGACATGGCTTGGCAGTTCGGGCTGGACTGTTCCCATGAGGCACAGGGTCAAGACTGATTTGCATATGGCCATGTCTGAACTGGGGTGGCGTGGTGAGCAAAATAACGATGGATTAAACCCAGATCTGTGACTGGGGGTGAATGTTTTGCCATTGTGCAACATTCCATCCATCATCTTGTGTGTTTTGCTGTTCACCCTATGTCGGAAGGGTATGCCCAGACATGGGTCCCGTGCTCACTACGCCACTGGAGTCAAGCTATCCTGGCTGATGACGGCTGATAGCCAGAAACCGGTCCTAGGATGCTTGATTCCGGTCCAGGGAAGACATGGCTTGGCAGTTCGGGCTGGACTGTTCCCATGAGGCACAGGGTCAAGACTAATTTGCATATGGTCATGTCTGAGCTGGGGTGGCGTGGTGAGCAAAATAACGATGGATTAAACCCAGATCTGTGACTGGGGGTGAATGTTTTGCCATTGTGCAACATTCCATCCATCATCTTGTGTGTTTTGCTGTTCACCCTATGTGGGAAGGGTATGCCCAGACGTGGGTCCCGTGCTCACTACGCCACTGGAGTCAATCTATCCTGGCTGATGACGGCTGATAGCCAGAAACCGGTCCTAGGATGCTTGATTCCGGTCCAGAGAAGACATGGCTTGGCAGTTCGGGCTGGATTGTTCCCATGAGGCACAGGGTCAAGACTGATTTGCATATGACCATGTCTGAACTGGGGTGGCGTGGTGAGCAAAATAACGATGGATTAAACCCAGATCTGTGACTGGGGGTGAATGTTTTGCCATTGTGCAACATTCCATCCATCATCTCGTGTGTTTTGCTGTTCACCCTATGTGGGAAGGGTATGCCCAGACGTGGGTCCCGTGCTCACTACGCCAATGGAGTCAAGCTATCCTGGCTGATGACGGCTGTGAGCCAGAAACCGGTCCTAGGATGCTTGATTCCGGTCCAGGGAAGACATGGCTTGGCAGTTCGGGTTGGACTGTTCCCATGAGGCACAGGGTCAAGACTGATTTGCATATGGCCATGTCTGAACTGGGGTGGCGTGGTGAGCAAAATAACGATGGATTAAACCCAGATCTGTGACTGGGGGTGAATGTTTTGCCATTGTGCAACATTCCATCCATCATCTTGTGTGTTTTGCTGTTCACCCTATGTGGGAAGGGTATGCCCAGACGTGGGTCCCGTGCTCACTACGCCACTGGAGTCATCTATCCTGGCTGATGACGGCTGATAGCCAGAAACCGGTCCTAGGATGCTTGATTCCGGTCCAGGGAAGACATGGCTTGGCAGTTCGGGCTGGACTGTTCCCATGATGCACAGGGTCAAGACTGATTTGCATATGGCCATGTCTGAACTGGGGTGGCGTTGTGAGCAAAATAACGATGGATTAAACCCAGATCTGTGACTGGGGGTGAATGTTTTGCCATTGTGCAACATTCCATCCATCATCGTGTGTGTTTTGCTGTTCACCCTATGTGGGAAGGGTATGCCCAGACGTGGGTCCCATGCTCACTACGCCACTGGAGTCAAGCTATCCTGGCTGATGATGGCTGATAGCCAGAAACCGGTCCTAGGATGCTTGATTCCGGTCCAGGGAAGACATGGCTTGGCAGTTCGGGCTGGACTGTTCCCATGAGGCACAGGGTCAAGACTGATTTGCATATGGCCATGTCTGAACTGGGGTGGCGTGGTGAGCAAAATAACGATGGATTAAACCCAGATCTGTGACTGGGGGTGAATGTTTTGCCATTGTGCAACATTCCATCCATCATCTTATGTGTTTTGCTGTTCACCCTATGTGGGAAGGGTATGCCCAGACGTGGGTCCCGTGCTCACTACGCCACTGGAGTCAAGCTATCCTGGCTGATGATGGCTGATAGCCAGAAACCGGTCCTAGGATGCTTGCTTCCGGTCCAGGGAAGACAAGGCTTGGCAGTTCGGGCTGGACTGTTCCCATGAGGCACAGGGTCAAGACTGATTTGCATATGGCCATGTCTGAACTGGGGTGGCGTGGTGAGCAAAATAACGATGGATTAAACCCAGATCTGTGACTGGGGGTGAACGTTTTGCCATTGTGCAACATTCCATCCATCATCTTGTGTGTTTTGCTGTTCACCCTATGTGGGAAGGGTATGCCCAGACGTGGGTCCCGTGCTCACTACGACACTGGAGTCAAGCTATCCTGGCTGATGACGACTGATAGCCAGAAACCGGTCCTAGGATGCTTGATTCCGGTCCAGGGAAGACATGGCTTGGCAGTTCGGGCTGGACTGTTCCCATGAGGCACAGGGTCAAGACTGATTTGCATATGGCCATGGCTGAACTGGGGTGGCATGGTGATCAAAATACCGATGGATTAAACCCAGATCTGTGACTGGGGGCGAATGTTTTGCCATTGTGCAACATTCCATCCATCATCTTGTGTGTTTTGCTGTTCACCCTATGTGGGAAGGGTATGCCCAGACGTGGGTCCCGTGCTCACTACGCCACTGGAGTCAAGCTATCCTGGCTGATGACGGCAGATAGCCAGAAACCGGTCCTAGGATGCTTGATTCCGGTCCAGGGAAGATATGGCTTGGCAGTTCGGGCTGGACTGTTCCCATGAGGCACAGGGTCAAGACTGATTTGCATATGGCGATGTCTGAACTGGGGTGGCGTGGTGAGCAAAATAACGATGGATTAAACCCAGATCTGTGACTGGGGGTGAATGTTTTGCCATTGTGCAACATTCCATCCATCATCTTGTGTGTTTTGCTGTTCACCCTATGTGGGAAGGGTATGCCCAGACGTGGGTCCCGTGCTCACTACGCCACTGGAGTCAAGCTATCCTGGCTGATGACGGCTGATAGCCAGAAACCGGTCCTAGGATGCTTGATTCCGGTCCAGGGAAGACATGGCTTGGCAGTTCGGGTTGGACTGTTCCCATGAGGCACAGGGTCAAGACTGATTTGCATATGGCCATGTCTGAACTGGGGTGGCGTGGTGAGCAAAATAACGATGGATTAAACCCAGATCTGTGACTGGGGGTGAATGTTTTGCCATTGTGCAACATTCCATCCATCATCTTGTGTGTTTTGCTGTTCACCCTATGTGGGAAGGGTATGCCCAGACGTGGGTCCCGTGCTCACTATGCCACTGGAGTCATCTATCCTGGCTGATGACGGCTGATAGCCAGAACCCGGTCCTAGGATGCTTGATTCCGGTCCAGGGAAGACATGGCTTGGCAGTTCGGGCTGGACTGTTCCCATGAGGCACAGGGTCAAGACTGATTTGCATATGGCCATGTCTGAACTGGGGTGGCGTGGTGAGCAAAATAACGATGGATTAAACCCAGATCTGTGACTGGGGGTGAATGTTTTGCCATTGTGCAACATTCCATCCATCATCTTGTGTGTTTTGCTGTTCACCCTATGTGGGAAGGGTATGCCCAGACGTGGGTCCCATGCTCACTACGCCACTGGAGTCAAGCTATCCTGGCTGATGATGGCTGATAGCCAGAAACCGGTCCTAGGATGCTTGATTCCGGTCCAGGGAAGACATGGCTTGGCAGTTCGGGCTGGACTGTTCCCATGAGGCACAGGGTCAAGACTGATTTGCATATGACCATGTCTGAACTGGGGTGGCGTGGTGAGCAAAATAACGATGGATTAAACCCAGAACTGTGACTGGGGGTGAATGTTTTGCCATTGTGCAACATTCCATCCATCATCTTGTGTGTTTTGCTGTTCACCCTATGTGGGAAGGGTATGCCCAGACGTGGGCCCAATGCTCACTACGCCACTGGAGTCAAGCTATCCTGGCTGATGACGGCTGATAGCCAGAAACCGGTCCTAGGATGCTTGATTCCGGTCCAGGGAAGACATGGCTTGGCAGTTCGGGCTGGACTGTTCCCATTAGGCACAGGGTCAAGACTGATTTGCATATGGCCATGTCTGAACTGGGGTGGCGTGGTGAGCAAAATAACGATGGATTAAACCCAGATCTGTGACTGGGGGTGAATGTTTTGCCATTGTGCAACATTCCAACCATCATCTTATGTGTTTTGCTGTTCACCCTATGTGGGAAGGGTATGCCCAGACGTGGGTCCCGTGCTCACTATGCCACTGGAGTCATCTATCCTGGCTGATGACGGCTGATAGCCAGAAACCGGTCCTAGGATGCTTGATTCCGGTCCAGGGAAGACATGGCTTGGCAGTTCGGGCTGGACTGTTCCCATGAGGCACAGGGTCAAGACTGATTTGCATATGGCCATGTCTGAACTGGGGTGGCGTGGTGAGCAAAATAACGATGGATTAAACCCAGATCTGTGACTGGGGGTGAATGTTTTGCCATTGTGCAACATTCCATCCATCATCTTGTGTGTTTTGCTGTTCACCCTATGTGGGAAGGGTATGCCCAGACGTGGGTCCCATGCTCACTACGCCACTGGAGTCAAGCTATCCTGGCTGATGACGGCTGATAGCCAGAAACCGGTCCTAGGATGCTTGATTCCGGTCCAGGGAAGACATGGCTTGGCAGTTCGGGCTGGACTGTTCCCATTAGGCACAGGGTCAAGACTGATTTGCATATGGCCATGTCTGAACTGGGGTGGCGTGGTGAGCAAAATAACGATGGATTAAACCCAGATCTGTGACTGGGGGTGAATGTTTTGCCATTGTGCAACATTCCAACCATCATCTTATGTGTTTTGCTGTTCACCCTATGTGGGAAGGGTATGCCCAGACGTGGGTCCCGTGCTCACTATGCCACTGGAGTCATCTATCCTGGCTGATGACGGCTGATAGCCAGAAACCGGTCCTAGGATGCTTGATTCCGGTCCAGGGAAGACATGGCTTGGCAGTTCGGGCTGGACTGTTCCCATGAGGCACAGGGTCAAGACTGATTTGCATATGGCCATGTCTGAACTGGGGTGGCGTGGTGAGCAAAATAACGATGGATTAAACCCAGATCTGTGACTGGGGGTGAATGTTTTGCCATTGTGCAACATTCCATCCATCATCTTGTGTGTTTTGCTGTTCACCCTATGTGGGAAGGGTATGCCCAGACGTGGGTCCCATGCTCACTACGCCACTGGAGTCAAGCTATCCTGGCTGATGACGGCTGATAGCCAGAAACCGGTCCTAGGATGCTTGATTCCGGTCCAGGGAAGACATGGCTTGGCAGTTCGGGCTGGACTGTTCCCATTAGGCACAGGGTCAAGACTGATTTGCATATGGCCATGTCTGAACTGGGGTGGCGTGGTGAGCAAAATAACGATGGATTAAACCCAGATCTGTGACTGGGGGTGAATGTTTTGCCATTGTGCAACATTCCAACCATCATCTTATGTGTTTTGCTGTTCACCCTATGTGGGAAGGGTATGCCCAGACGTGGGTCCCGTGCTCACTATGCCACTGGAGTCATCTATCCTGGCTGATGACGGCTGATAGCCAGAAACCGGTCCTAGGATGCTTGATTCCGGTCCAGGGAAGACATGGCTTGGCAGTTCGGGCTGGACTGTTCCCATGAGGCACAGGGTCAAGACTGATTTGCATATGGCCATGTCTGAACTGGGGTGGCGTGGTGAGCAAAATAACGATGGATTAAACCCAGATCTGTGACTGGGGGTGAATGTTTTGCCATTGTGCAACATTCCATCCATCATCTTGTGTGTTTTGCTGTTCACCCTATGTGGGAAGGGTATGCCCAGACGTGGGTCCCATGCTCACTACGCCACTGGAGTCAAGCTATCCTGGCTGATGACGGCTGATAGCCAGAAACCGGTCCTAGGATGCTTGATTCCGGTCCAGGGAAGACATGGCTTGGCAGTTCGGGCTGGACTGTTCCCATTAGGCACAGGGTCAAGACTGATTTGCATATGGCCATGTCTGAACTGGGGTGGCGTGGTGAGCAAAATAACGATGGATTAAACCCAGATCTGTGACTGGGGTTGAATGTTTTGCCATTGTGCAACATTCCATCCATCATCTTATGTGTTTTGCTGTTCACCCTATGTGGGAAGGGTATGCCCAGACGTGGGTCCCGTGCTCACTACGCCACTGGAGTCAAGCTATCCTGGCTGATGACGGCTGATAGCCAGAAACCGGTCCTAGGATGCTTGATTCCGGTCCAGGGAAGACATGGCTTGGCAGTTCGGGCTGGACTGTTCCCATGAGGCACAGGGTCAAGACTGATTTGCATATGGCCATGTCTGAACTGGGGTGGCGTGATGAGCAAAATAACGATGGATTAAACCCAGATCTGTGATTGGGGGTGAATGTTTTGCCATTGTGCAACATTCCATCCATCATCTTGTGTGTTTTGCTGTTCACCCTATGTGGGAAGGGTATGCCCAGACGTGGGTCCCGTGCTCACTACGCCACTGGAGTCAAGCTATCCTGGCTGATGACGGCTGATAGCCAGAAACCGGTCCTAGGATGCTTGATTCCGGTCCAGGGAAGACATGGCTTGGCAGTTCAGGCTGGACTGTTCCCAAGAGGCACAGGGTCAAGACTGATTTGCATATGGCCATGTCTGAACTGGGGTGGCGTGGTGAGCAAAATAACGATGGATTAAACCCAGATCTGTGACTGGGGGTGAATGTTTTGCCATTGTGCAACATTCCATCCATCATCTTGTGTGTTTTGCTGGGGGTCATCAATGCCATGTGTCTGTGGCCCTGCGCTGCCCGCTGCCTCCGGACTCAACTATGGTCCACCAGGGCTCACACATCAAATCGAGTCCTGACCTGCCCAGACGACACATCACCGCAGGATGCACACGCCACCACAGCCAGGACCACCTCCAACAAACAACTGCCAGAGTCGAAAGAGTCTTACTAACAGACTTACAAAGTTGCTCACACCTGTCTTGGATGGCATCATCAGCTTGATGCCTTGCTCAGCTCTTCATGTGCCACTCAGGGACCGTTCATATTTGGAACTTACGTGTGCGATTCCAGATCTGGTGCCCCTACCTCAGTGCACTGCAAGTCACGGGCCCTTCTGATTGAATATTGTGTGATCTCTGTACTTGCTCCGCCTACCACCATGATGCTTCGCAGTTGTTTGTGTTAGGTTGGTGTTTTCTGTTTCAGCTTTAATAGTGATCATTGTTCAAGTTGTTGCCAGCATCAACAACTCCCTGAGTGCTGGCTCACACTTACACCACACCCATCCAGGACAGACGATAATTAAACTTTGCCGTGCGTACGTGCCCGTAGCAAGTTAAAAAAATCTATCAATGTGTGTTCGAGTGCTCAATATGTATGCATGTTGGCCCAGGGTCAAACCACATTACATTGTGCTGTGTGCAATGGACGCAAACATGTAACCTCAGGTAGTGGGTGAGACCTTGGAAATGTAGCTTTGTCATCCCCCTTTTTAAGTAAACGTAGTGGGCTGGGCCGGTGTGCGCAAGTCCAGCGTAGCAGTATGAATAATTATCCCGGGTCTCTGGGCGAGGTTCAGTCCTGGTGATGTACAAATACGTGTGTCTCTGTCGCAGTGTGGGTGCCCGTTAGGGAGTGTAAGTGGTCCCTGATGGGACTTAGACACCCACATATGTCATCTAGTTCAGCTGCCATGAGGTTGGAGCCCACCCACACCTGTTCAGCCAACTCCTACTGGCAGTCTAACGCACGGCGTTGGAACGCCATGTGTTCTTCGTTGCGATGCTGGGAGCCAGACGTGGTGGTGGGTGTTTCCTGCTGTGTGGTCTGTGCAGGGGGTGGGCTCACCTCGATGGTGCTGGGCTGCCATGCTACTGGAGGTGGGGTGTGGAGGTTGTCCATGAACCGTTGGAGTTCATCGTAGTCGATGTCCTAGGGGTCGTCTCCATCATCACTGATGTGATGTAGGGTGTGCTCTGCAGGAGGTGTAAATTGTCCCTCTGCAATGTAAAGGGGAAATGCTGTTTCACAATGTGTTCCATGTATGTTTACACATTGGCGAAGTTTACATACAGTCTGCATGAAAATGTACATTGTGACTGTTTTTGAGGAGCTGGCAATTTGATGGGAGACAGTGGACATTTCGACTACATGACGGATGTGAGATTGTACTCGTAATTTATCATCTCACAGTTTCCTGCTATGCCAGATGTGATTGGCCAGTTTCTATGCACAAGTGGCACCAGTTGTGTCCTCTGTTCTGTAGTGTGTATGTTGCACTTTGTACCACATTGTCGTCAATGTTGATGTACTGTGATTGCTATGTGTGTGTGCTGCATAGTGGGAAAGTCGCCCCTGCAGCTCTGATTTAGCGGCCTCTTATCCCTTTGATGTGGTGTGCCTTTGACTTGTATGCTGTTACGGTGCTGAGAGGTTTGCGACTTGGGTCATTTGTGCTCTTTGACGGTTTTTGTACTCTTGTGCATTGTTTGTCTGCAGATGTGTTGTTGACTTCAGGGGTTGTATGTGCTTGTGGATGTGTCAGAGTGTGACCTGCTCCTTTGAGGATGTGATACACACTGGGCCACCTCAGTTAAGTGTCGTGCACCATGTCATGTTTTTGGGAAGCAGCCATGCTATTGGACATGCAGTGTCACTTGCATTGTCAGTGTGGCTCACAGAGCTGCTGCTTTGCTGAATTCAGCACATGTGCATGGGTAGGTGGTGAGATTGGTGATAGGGAGTGGTGCCCCTTTGTGCACATAGTGGACGTGGGCCTACTTGGTGTTTCGATGTGTGCTGCAGTGTGCCAAGGGTATCAGGGACATGTTCCACAATCATTGTTGGTGTGCATTGTGCAACACAAATTTATGCATGTGTGCCATTGTGCCCATCTCCCCCATTGCCCCCAGTCCCTGGTCGTTACTGACCCTGTTGGGTCAGGTCATTTCTAGCTGTGTACGGACACAACTCCTTGCTCCGTCTCCACACTGATGACTGTGACCACCATTTCCTCCAGCTCATCCAGCTCCTCCTGTTGCGCAGGACTCCCACCTCCAGTCGCCGTTGCTGCCTTCCGGTTGGCAGCGAGTGTCTGCTTGGTTTGTCTTTACACATCATGCCAGCGCCTCTTGACCTGCTCCATTTACCTCCTCGACACTCCGACTGCATTCATGTTGCTCATGGTTGACTGCCATATTTCCATTTGTGTTGCCAATGACACAGTGGAGGTAATGAACAGTTGTTGGTAGTTGTTGGTAGTGTTTTATCACCTCCGTGACGATGTTCCTGTTTTTCTGGGGACTAAACACTGTCTTCCTCTTCCTCTTCTCTTTACCCTTCTCTGACCACGGTGTTCCTGACTGCTCCTCCATGGGACTTGTGAGGTTCGTGTTTCCTCTGCACTCGGTCCGGGTGCATCCATGGTGCTACGCAGTTGATTTTTGTTTCTGTGCATTTTTTTGGTTGCTTTTATAGTGCATGTTCCCGCATGACGCATGGGGATTGCAGTCCTGTCCTGGTTATTGCAGAATTTTTATCGCGGTTGGCAACATCGCAAGTTTTTTTGTGTTCGTGTTTCGCATTATTTCTGCGTCACGTTAATTTTAACGCGGTCATTTTGGGCCATATGTAGGTAGCTAAATACCGGTCGGTAACGGCCGAAATTCTGTAAATATCCCGTTACCGACCGGTATTTAGGCATTTGAGATGTAGGAGGCATGATTTAGGGATTCGGTAATTTACCGAATCGGTAAGGGATCGGTAAAATACCGAATCGGTAAAATACAGAATCCTTAAACCATATGTAGGGAGCACTCAAGTGAGTGAATTTCAGTAGTAAGGATTCGGTATTTAACACCAACTACAGGTTGATGTTAAATAACGAATACCTTTCAAAAAGCTAAATTTGGCTGCTTTAAAAGTGCCATGTGGCAGACATACATGCCCTTAGGGCATGTATGTGCGCCACATGTGCACACATGCACGAATCAGGGGTGCAACAGGGTGTCAATGTGACACCCTGCCACCCATGATTATGCTTCCCCTATTACCGATTCGGTATTTACCGAATCGGTAATAGTAAATGGCTTCCCATTCATTCCTATGGGCCTCCATGAATGGGAAGGGATGCATTATTACCGATTCGGTAAATACCTATTCATAAATACCGATATTTACCGAATCGGTAATAATTACCGATTGTTAACCTACATACTATTTACCGATTCATAAATACCGAATCGGTAAAATTCGGTATTTATGAATCGGTAAATATAATTTATCTACATATGGCCCTTTATGCATTAGCGGGAAACTATCGCATGGTACCGCTGCGTTGAGAATAGTACGTAAACATTTATTTTCCCCCGATAGAGTGCGATATGCAAAGTGGCGCTAAGCAAATTTAGCGATGTTTAACACACGTTCTAGTGAATATCCCCCTGAGAAACTTGTCATTTAATGTGCCAGTGTCACACCACTGAATGCAAAAGAAAACTTTTAATAAGCACCAGCTTAAACAGAGAAAACAAGCGGAGGGTTCCACCGAGAGAACTTCACTGCAAATTCAAACATTTTACATAGTGGCGCGCGCCTTTCATTTGTCCTGGGGCTGGCCAAATTTTTTTTCTACAACTACAAATTGCCTCACTTAAAAATGGCGCCCGTGTCCACTGTCAGCAGCTTCTAAATACCTTTAAGGTCCTAAAAGCATTTGATAATTCGAAAGAATGCTTTTTGTAGGTGTGTTTTTTATATAAAGATAGTGCTTCTAGAGTTCCCAACATGGGCATTAAACCGTATATTCACCTTGTTTTATGTCTCTATTCCCTTAATGTACACATTATCAATAGCCATCGCAGCTTCAAATGTGGTATTTTATTAACGTATTTATATACTACCCTTATGAGGCATTGAAGCAGTTTAAAAATGTGTTGCTTCAGTGCATTGCTTGTGAGTTCCAAATAGTGTTTCACATTCAGGGCATTGTTTAAGGGTAAATGAGAACAGCAGATATAACACCCAGGATAATGTGCTGCATGGCTAAATACTTTTAAAGTCCTACAGGCAAGACCGATTGCATTGCAAATGCTTGTTTCAATTACAAAGCCTTGTCCACCTGCAGTGGGAACACAAATGCATCTAACATTTCTACAGCAAAGAATGAAACATAAATTCAAGTGTTTGCTGAAAACATGAACTTCAAGTATAATGAAATTCGGGTCCATAAGTCAAGCTAACACGGCTTTAAATTTTCAAAGGCACAATAATAGATCATCTACCTATGTAGCCCATTTACAACTCTTTTAAATGGATTATTAATATGTAAATATCACAATCCTATTAGCTACATTCTAAACACACATATAAATTGCTATAGTTTACGGGGATACTTTTACTAGTGTCCGGCCCCCATCTTCATTAATACACCAAATACATGTGAGTGCAGACTACCGGGGATTATAATGCACTCCTACCAGGCTCATCAAGGTGGGAGCAACTTTCGCTCTCCCACACATATCTGCAATTCCAGCACAATGCTGCCTGCAGCTAGGGGGCAGATTTACAAGCCCCTTGCGACACATTTATGCCGCCGTTGCGTCACTTCTGTGATGCAGCGGCGGAGTAAATCATGCACCATGTTGTGCCGTATTTACAGCGTGACGCATCTAGGGAGATGTGTCATGTTGTAAACCCCTACGCCACATGAAACCTGCGTCAGGTTTCATGTGGGCGTTCCAGCGCAGGGTAGGCATTCCCTCACAGGTACGCCTCGTAAAAGTGACGCAGTGAAATCTACAAGATTTCACTGAGTCACTTTTACGGCCATTCTGCGTCAAAACCCTGCGCCTGCTTGAAGCATGTTAGGCATAGGGCACCCCCGAGCCTTGCTGGAGCCGCGTCGCGCTTGCGACGCGACTCCAGCAATGCGCTGCATTTCCGCCGAGGATGCGACACGCATCTGCCCATCCATGCACCACGGCGCGCTGCATTGTAAATGCCGCGCATCAGTGGTGGCGCACGGGAGGTTTTGCGGGTCGCAAGTGTTCTGGCACATCCCTGCTGATTTGCAGAGATGCGCCAGACCTTGTAAATCTGCTCCTAGGAGTTTAGAAGCTTTGATTAAATATTAACAAAAGGCACCATTGAATTTTATGACTTTGAATATTGGATCTGAATAAAGCAGGAATTTGCTTAGTGAACTGAGAGACTCATTAATTAGTCTGTTTACAGGTGCACCATTCCACTCTTTGTTCTGTCAAGATTGTGTCTGCTCTTGCAGTAGAACCATACAACGGCTGGTATTGGAAGAGGAGTGCACTGTGCCCTACTATTTTGAACTATATGTGAGGTGCGGTGGAGGGGTCCGCCGTTGACTTTTTGCTTTTGTCTATAAATATACAAGGGTCAGCAGTTTGCCATTCACACCCCCTATAAAATGAGTACAGGAAATCTTATGACAAGAGTTACCTCAAATATCAGTTCCAACATCTCGCTATAGATCCACCCCATATGCTAAGAATGACGTGCATTATGTTAGGGCCTTTGCCCAGGTGTGGTGGTGCATGTTCTGTGTCCCTGTCGCTGGGTCTGACAGGGCTAGTGGCTTTCTCAGTAAGACAGTTCGAGTCTCCACTGCCAATGATGGTGTCTTAATAGAAGCATGTCAGGACCTGCCGTTTGCCATGGGTAACACCTCCCATCCATATTCTATTAGTGCCCTTGTCCATAAGGCAAGAATAACCTCCAGCGGGCCAGACCAGCAGTACGCTTGAATGCATAACACAAATACACTGACACACACATTCTCACTCGCACATGTTCTCACTATGGGGCATATCAGCAACAACCGGCGATAATTATCGCTCAGCGCTCTTAGCGTGATAATTATCGCCGGGTAACGTGGATTTTTGTCACTGAGATAGCGCTCTATTAGCAACGCTTATCTCCTCAGCGATAAAAATCCTCACGCTAAATGCCTAACGTGAGATTATCGCTGGAAACCCAGCGGTAATCTCACGTAGTGTGGCGTTAGCTTGCTGATAGGGACTCACAAACTTAGCCATGATATCCACCTTCCATAGGATATCATGGCTAAGTCAGTCCTGAAGCAGGCGTAAGGAAAGTAGCGATAACAGGGGTTATCGCTACTTTTCCTGACGCTATGCTTCATAGCGTCGGGCTTGATGATAGGAGAAATGTCGCTTAGCCACATTTCTCCTGTCATGTTAGGTCAGGAACGCCCACTTTGCATCTCATTAGAGATGCAAAGCTGGGCGTTAGGAATCCTGACGCTAAAGGAGGTTTCACGCGTTAGCGTGGCCTTGCTAATTAGGCGATAAAATTATCGCCGCTTTTCGGCCGAAAACGGCCGCAAAAGCGGCAATAATTTTTTATCGCCAGCTTGTAAATATGCCCCTAAATCTCTTGCACTCTTTTGTACATTTGTACTCTGTCACATTCACACACAGACACCCTACCACTCACACTTCCATTAGTCAATCTGCTTTTATTGTGTTAGAAAAGCTTGCCCTGCTGCTTCTGCCATACCCACCTTGCCTTTTAGTGATGCTTAAGAAAAACATATTCTCTATTCAAAAATAATAATATATTGCCTTGTCAATGTTTGTTACAAGTATGATGTGAATTAAAAGTGCACTTCCTTAAAATAGCTGTTCAAGTCTTATATTTGGTTTCATGTGTGGTTCAAGCAGTTACAGTATTGGAAATGAATGAATGCAGGCTGAGAGTTTTGTCTGTGTGAGTGCAGGGTGAGAGGAGGAAGTGCAGGGTGAGTGGTGTGACTCCAGGCTGAGTACTGTGCTTGTTTGCGTGGTGTAAGTGCTGTGCAAATGTGAGTGAAGGGTGAGCTGTGCGAGTCACAGGAGTGTCTTTGTGAGTGCACAGTGAGCGATGTGACAGTGTGAGAATAGGGTGTGAGGGAGTGACTGCCAGGTGAGTGATGTGACATTTGAGTTTGGGTGCGGCTGAGAGTTATGTTATGTTATGTTATGTTATTAATTTTTTTGTATAGCGCAACGGTTACTCAAAAAGAGAATCCCGGCGCTTTAGGTAAGGTGAACAGGTTACAAAATAACACAACACAGAGAAAACAGTTCAAAAGTCCACAAAAGAAACGGGGCAACACGCAAACCTATTGAAAAAACAGCCAGGTTTTGAGGCCTTTCCTAAAATCAAGAAGAGTAGTCGCCCCCCGCAAAGCGAGCGGTAAGGAATTCCACATCTGTGGGGCCAGCAGACTGAAGGAGCGGCCCCCTAGGCGAGCCCTCTTCACACGCGGAACAGCCGCAAGTAGTAAAGATTCCGACCTCAACGCGCGAGTGGGATGGTAAAAAAAGAGTCTTTTTTGAAGGTGTTTAGCTCCCACCGCATGGAGAGCCTTATAGGCCAAGGTCAGAGCCTTAAAGGCAATCCGTTTGCGGATGGGTAGCCAGTGTAGCGTCACCAACAACCCAGAGGCGCTGATGCGTCTACTTAGGCCAAAAATGGCCCTGGCCGCCGCGTTCTGTGCCACTTGAAGCCTCTGCAGCAGATACTCTGGCAGGCCCAGGTACAGGCTGTTGGCATAATCCAACCTGGAGCCAATCAGAGCCTGCACCGTCAGCCTCCTGTGCTCCTCAGACAGGAGGGGCAGAAACTTCCGCAGCATTTTTAGCAGGCCGAAACAAGTGCCGGTTACCCCAAGAATCTGGGCTTTCATCGTCAGCCCCTTGTCCATCTTAACACCCAGGTTTTTAGCCATGGGAGAAGAACCGGACGGAGGGAACATGTCGATGGGCCACCAGGCCTGCCAGCTGGGCTCCGAGTCGCACCCAAAGAAGAGAACCTCCGATTTATCCGAATTGCACTTGAGGCTGTGCAGTTGGAACCATGCGAATACAGCCCCAAGGCAATTCTGGATACTCTCTCCGTCAAAGTCAGCACCCCTCTCACATGAGAAGAGGAGCTGAGTGTCGTCGGCATACGACACGATCCGGGCACCAAAAGACTCCGCCACCGCCGCCAAAGGGGTCATATAGATATTAAAGAGGGTCGGGCTCAATATAGAGCCCTGAGGGACCCCGACTCCCAACGGCGGCATTACAGCGGAGTCAGATGATGTCCAGATCATTTGCCGGCGGCCGGCCAAGAAGGAAGAAAACCATTTGAGCACCGTCCCCCGCAGGCCAATCTCAAAGAGTCTTGCGAGCAGGCCCTCATGGGGGACGGTGTCAAAGGCCGCCGACAGGTCCAACAACACCAGCATGACTTTGCCCCCGGAATCCAGCACCCCTTTGATGGTTTCCGAAACCTCAAGGAGCGCGGTCTCAGTGCTGCGGTTTGAGCGGAAGCCCGACTGGGAGTCGTGCAAGATCTCATGAGACTCCAAAAAATTGGAGAGCACCGACTGAACGTGCTTTTCCAAGATTTTTACGAAAGCCGGCAGCAGCGAGATAGGCCTGTAATTGGCTGGGGCTTTCGGGTCAAGTCCCGGCTTTTTAAGCAACGGGATAACCATTGCCTGCTTCCATGATGGCGGCACCTCTCCCGAACTCAACGAAAGGTTGAGAAGAGGGTGGGCCAGCGGATTAACCACCTCCGCCAGTTTACCCAGAAGCTTAGCTGGGCAGGGGTCAAGCGGCGACCCAGATTTTAAATTGCCCATGAGCGCAAGGGAGGCGGAGGCTGGCAAAGATGGAAACTCAGCCAATATAGCGCCCAGCATAACTGGAGGGGACATACCCGCCTCCTGCAACGGCAACGTGACCGGTCCACTCGAAGGAAAGGAGTCCTGGATAAGTTGGATCTTGCCTGTAAAAAAGCTTGCCAGATCTGCTGCCCAGGATTCTACAGGGCCCTCTTCCGAGGCGATGGTCCGAGGTGAAATGAATTCTCGGACGATAGTAAAAATCTCCTTACTGGAGTTCGAAGCTGCTTCGATTCTCCCCGCAAAATAGGCTTTCTTTTCGAGGCGGATATCGCGGTGGTAAGCTTTGACCACAGCCTTGTAGGCAGACCTGTCCTTGCTGTCATAATATGCCCGCCAGGCCCTTTCGGCTACCTTGCACTGCTGCCGCGTAGCCCGCAGAGCCGTGGTAAACCAAGGGGCCGAGACCCGCTTAGATGTCGAGCGGGGGGCAGAACAGGGGCCAGGTCATCCAGCCTCTCCGTCAACCACTTTTGCAGGGCCTCCAAGTCGCTTTCTAACTCGTCAGACAGAGGGCAAGGGTGAGTCGCAGCAGCCTGGGCCAGCATCTCAGGGGTCACCCTGCTAAATGCTCTACAGGCTCGTCCCCTCTGCTGTGAGACAAGGTTCGACGCCCTAAGCTTGCCATTGATTGCAAATTTGGCAAGCCAATGATCCGACCACAGGACCGGGAGGATCTCTTTCACTACCAGCGGGGAGGTCGAGAAAACCTGGTCTAGGGTATGCCCCTTCTCGTGGGTCGGACCCAATAGATGTGGGGTCAGGCCCAGCGGCGTCATAACCTCCAAGAGCTTGATAGCGGCGGGGTCCGATGGATCATCCATCCGGATGTTAAAGTCCCCAGCCACTAAGCAGTGTTCTGCTCTCAGGGCTAGACCCGCCATCGCCACATCAAGGTCAGCAAAGAACGTCCCAAGCGGACCGGGGGGGCGGTAGACTAGCAGTCCCTTCACTGATTGGTGCGGCGCTAGCGCAATAGAAAAAGCCAGCGATTCTGAGCCGCGAATGTCCTCAGTAGGCAAGATGGTACAAGGTGTGCCCTTCTTTACCACCAATGCGACCCCGCCACCCCTGCCCTTTGCTCTGTCCTTCCTGAAGATATCAAAATCAGGCGGAATGGCCATAGCCACATCGGGATTAGACGCTTCACCCCACCAAGTCTCCGTCAACATAAGACAGAGTGGCCTCTCAGTCTCAAGGAGCTCAAAAATGTGTTGCGCATGGCAGCTAGCCGACCTGGTGTTTAACAGCATGCAGGCATACTCAGCGCCCGCGATGTCCATAGGCGGGGTAGATGACAGCACCCGGGTAGGATGCCAGCCACAACCCGGACATCGCCATTTGCCCCTATGGCGGGCCGGGAAGACAGTGCGGCAGCAGCTCTCCCTGACATGCAAGGAGCGCAGCTCCCAGGAGGAATACCGCATCGAAAGGGCGCCCAGAGAGCTCAGTTCCCGTGACCAGGGCCCCACCCGCCGCCAGAACGCCTCCGGGACGCGGACGGGCGCAGACGGGCAGGACTCTGGCTTGACTCCGGCGCGAGTCAGGCGCTACCGCTGCGCGTCACCGCTGCGCGAGCCAGGTGAGCTTTAAATAGGAGCTCACCTGAACTCCCGCAAAGCGCTAGAACGCTCAGGCAAGTGGCGCGTGATTCCGAAGTCCCCCCCCAAGATGGCGACCGGCGCCACAAGCAGGCAACCAGAAGGTGAGACAATCCGTCCAAAACGCGGTGGGGGCACAATTATAGTGCAAGTATAGGGCCAGAACACGATGGAAGTTAAAAGCAGGGCAGTACAAAATAATTGCAAACAAAATACAAAAACGGGATATATTTTAAAATAATGCTAGCGCAGCGCGCTGTAATGCCAGCAGCCACAATGCACCCAAAGGCACCTTACCAAAGGCAGAGCAGCGGAAATGCTCGCCTTAAATAGGAGCTCACCTGAACTCCCGCAAAGCGCTAGAACGCTCAGGCAAGTGGCGCGTGATTCCGAAGTCCCCCCCCAAGATGGCGACCGGCGCCACAAGCAGGCAACCAGAAGGTGAGACAATCCGTCCAAAACGCGGTGGGGGCACAATTATAGTGCAAGTATAGGGCCAGAACACGATGGAAGTTAAAAGCAGGGCAGTACAAAATAATTGCAAACAAAATACAAAAACGGGATATATTTTAAAATAATGCTAGCGCAGCGCGCTGTAATGCCAGCAGCCACAATGCACCCAAAGGCACCTTACCAAAGGCAGAGCAGCGGAAATGCTCGCCTTAAATAGGAGCTCACCTGAACTCCCGCAAAGCGCTAGAACGCTCAGGCAAGTGGCGCGTGATTCCGAAGTCCCCCCCCAAGATGGCGACCGGCGCCACAAGCAGGCAACCAGAAGGTGAGACAATCCGTCCAAAACGCGGTGGGGGCACAATTATAGTGCAAGTATAGGGCCAGAACACGATGGAAGTTAAAAGCAGGGCAGTACAAAATAATTGCAAACAAAATACAAAAACGGGATATATTTTAAAATAATGCTAGCGCAGCGCGCTGTAATGCCAGCAGCCACAATGCACCCAAAGGCACCTTACCAAAGGCAGAGCAGCGGAAATGCTCGCCTTAAATAGGAGCTCACCTGAACTCCCGCAAAGCGCTAGAACGCTCAGGCAAGTGGCGCGTGATTCCGAAGTCCCCCCCCAAGATGGCGACCGGCGCCACAAGCAGGCAACCAGAAGGTGAGACAATCCGTCCAAAACGCGGTGGGGGCACAATTATAGTGCAAGTATAGGGCCAGAACACGATGGAAGTTAAAAGCAGGGCAGTACAAAATAATTGCAAACAAAATACAAAAACGGGATATATTTTAAAATAATGCTTGCGCAGCGCGCTGTAATGCCAGCAGCCACAATGCACCCAAAGGCACCTTACCAAAGGCAGAGCAGCGGAAATGCTCGCCTTAAATAGGAGCTCACCTGAACTCCCGCAAAGCGCTAGAACGCTCAGGCAAGTGGCGCGTGATTCCGAAGTCCCCCCCCAAGATGGCGACCGGCGCCACAAGCAGGCAACCAGAAGGTGAGACAATCCGTACAAAACGCGGTGGGGGCACAATTATAGTGCAAGTATAGGGCCAGAACACGATGGAAGTTAAAAGCAGGGCAGTACAAAATAATTGCAAACAAAATACAAAAACGGGATATATTTTAAAATAATGCTAGCGCAGCGCGCTGTAATGCCAGCAGCCACAATGCACCCAAAGGCACCTTACCAAAGGCAGAGCAGCGGAAATGCTCGCCTTAAATAGGAGCTCACCTGAACTCCCGCAAAGCGCTAGAACGCTCAGGCAAGTGGCGCGTGATTCCGAAGTCCCCCCCCAAGATGGCGACCGGCGCCACAAGCAGGCAACCAGAAGGTGAGACAATCCGTCCAAAACGCGGTGGGGGCACAATTATAGTGCAAGTATAGGGCCAGAACACGATGGAAGTTAAAAGCAGGGCAGTACAAAATAATTGCAAACAAAATACAAAAACGGGATATATTTTAAAATAATGCTAGCGCAGCGCGCTGTAATGCCAGCAGCCACAATGCACCCAAAGGCACCTTACCAAAAGCAAGGGTGCAGAGTGGGAGGAATTAATGCATGGTGAGTGATGTGCATGTTGAGTGAGATTGCAGAGTGAGCAGTGAGACTGACAGGTGAGTGAAGTATTATAAGAGTGCAGGGTGAGTAGTGTGCTAGAGTAAGTGCAGGGGGGAAGAGTGAGTGCTTGGTGAGTGGTGTGAGTGCAGTGTGGTCACTGTGAGTGCAGGGTAAGTAGAGAGAGAAAAGCGTGAGTTCATGGCAAGGGGCATAAGTGCAGTGTGGTCGCTGTGAGTGCAAGGTGAGTGGTGTGCTCGTGTGAGCGCAAGGTAAGGGGAGGATCAATTAATCAATCAATCATTTGTAGAGCGCACTACTCACCTGTGAGGGTCTCAAGGCGCTGAGGAGGAGGGTGGAGGCAGCTACTGGTCGAACAGCAAGGTCTTGAGGTGTCTCCTGAAGGTCAGCAGGTCTTGGGTCTGACGCAGAGGGGAGGGTGTTCTATGTCTTTGCGGCGAGGTGGGAGAATGATCTGCTGCCAGTGGCCATTCGACGGATGGGTGGGACGGGACGGGGGACGGTGGCGAGGGTGAGGTCAGCCGTGCGAAGCTGGCGGTTCAAAGTGTAGAAGGACATTCGTTCGTTGAGGTATGCTGGTCCGGCGTTGTGGAGTGCTTTGTGAGCGGGGGGAGGTTTGGTGTGAGTGCAGTGTGATTGCTGTGACTGTAGCGTGAGCGGTGAAAGTGTCAAGTGAGTGGAGTGTCATGTGCGTGCAGGGTGAGCGGTGTGCTCATGTGAGTGCGGGGTAGGAGGAGGGTGAATGGCGTGAGTGCATGGTGAGCAGTGTGAGTGCAGTGTGATCGATTTGAGTGCGGGGTGAACATGAAAGTGAAGGGTGAGCGGTGAGAATGAGGAGGGTGTTGTCTGAATGCAGGATGTAATCCCAGACACCTGAGGGCTTATGTATAAGCCCCTAACGCCACCAGAGAGGCACTTTTTCTGATGATCCGGCGGCATAAACTCCTTCTCCATATTTACAAGACTTTTTGTGGCTTAATGCCGCCTTGTAAATAATGCCCCCACTCATGCAGCACTTAGCATGAAGGGTGAGTGCAATGAGTGTTGCAGTAGGCGTTTCGCCGCAACATCCATTGCTTTTTGATGCTGTCCCATATTTACACGATATGTGGCAGAGCCAAAGATACCGCCAGGGAATGCCTGGTCTTAAACAGGCGATACGAGGAGAAATGCTTGTATATTGCATTCTGTAGCACACATAGATAGAGCAAATCGCCTGTTGGGATTTTTTATGTGCAGGAAGGTGTCCCTTCCTGCACATAATAAAAATCACCTCTACAGAGCAGTCACTCTCGCAAAGTGGCGCTAGAGTGCCTGCGCTGGCGCTAGGCAGCATTTTTAGCACCAGCGCTAGGGGTAATGCAGGAGTGCGCTGCATTCTTGTAAATATGGCGCATCCCTGTATTTTGAGACTGTAGGAGAGCGGCGTTACCAAATGTGGATTAACACAGTGCTCTGCCAGTTTCTTGCAGTAACTCAGCATTGTATTGACAGAGTTTCAGATATAAGTTTGATGGAGCCGGATTCTTACCTACCTTGCACTCACCAAGAATCCTCTCAGGTCGCCAGGATCTTTTTATCTGCTAAATAGTGTAAAGGGGAGGAAACCCAATTCTTAGTACATAATCAATAGAATCAAATCTCATTCCAAAAGGGCCACTGACTCTGAATCTAAAATTTTAGGATTTTATTACAACCAAGAATAACTGCACATACAAACACCTCAATACAAGGTGGAGAAAATAAATGGGCACTAGTACAAACGCAAGTCTACGCAAGAGTCTCATACGACTCAAGATAAGAAGTACAATTAATTCCAAAAGCATAAGAAATGCAATCGTTAGTCCAATGTCTACATTAGGAATCATTAGCCTAAAAAGGAAAAAAAATTAAAGTTAGTCTATCCCTACTCTATCTCTAAGGTGACGTCCCTACTTAACATTTCCCTCCCAGGCAAGAGTAAAAAGGTGTCAGAAGTGGAGACTTCCTTAGAAGCACATTCACTTAGAGCTCGTTCTAAGATGCTCCTTCTAGCTTCCCATCTAAACCTCAACTGCTCCACCCTCGGGGCACTGTCCCTAATACAAAATCCCCAAAACGTAGAACACGCCCTTCGGCACACCTCTTCAACCAGGTCTTCTTCCAGTACTTTGCCAGTGCAACTTGTACTCCATCCAACGACGGTCAGCTTGACCTTGGGTCCCAGGCATCTTCTCCGCAGAAAGTATCATCTGTAAATTCCAATGTACTCCCCTGTGGGCTTCTCGTACCATCTTAACTCCTACAACACAGACCTAGTCTCTCTAACAAGCTAAATGTTCTTGCACCTGCAAGAGAAACATGGGAACAAGAAACTTTTCACTTCTCTAAGATTTTCCATTCTCCTGAAACCCAAAGCCTTTACCAAGGGAAATCATTTTCGGCCTACAACGTTTAGCTAACATAAGAAATGAACAGGCCTTTCTCTTTAAACGTATATGCGATCAGGCCTTTACACTGTTAAACACACTCTTAAATCACACTTTAAGCATTAGTTCATTAATCCTTTATACGTGAGTAAGCAGACTACACTTGCAGCCTCAACATGGCACACGTTTAACCTAACACGTTGCATTACATAAAATCAAGCATTATGCATTTACTAAAATACTTTTGCAGTGCCCTACGACATTAATCTTCATGAAAAGCATGGTTACATTTCTAATCACACCTATGTTAAACAACTCTAGTAATACAATTTCTATGCCACACCTAAACTACTTCGATTAATATGTGGGTGCAGACTAACAGTGAATATGATGCGCCCCTACAAATTTCAGAAAAACGTGGCGCTCTATTAAGTAAGGGGCAGATTTATAAGACCCTTGCGCCTCATTTATGCCGCCGTTGCGTCACTTTAGTGACGCAGAGGCGGCGCAAATCCTGCGCCATGGTGCGGGGTACTTACAACGTGACGCATCTGGGAGATGCGTCACGTTGTAAATCCCTGCGCCAGAAGTAGGCGTTCCGTCGCAGGAACGCCTCCTAAAAGTGGCTGAGTGAAATCTATAAGATTTCACTCAGTCACTTTTAGGCCCATGCTGCGTCAAAACCCTGCGCCTGCCTGAAGCAGGCGTAAGGATTGACGCAGCATTCAAAAGATAGGCCCCCCAGAGCATTGCTGGAGCTGCGTCGCGCTTGCGACGCAACTCCAGCAATGCGCCACTTTTACGGCATTTGTGCCATTTTTGCCCCATGGTGCGCCGCATTGTAAATGTGGCGCATCCATGGTGGCGGAGCTGGGGCGCACAATAACTGGCGCATCCCTGCTGATATGCAGGGATGCGCCAGTTATTGTAAATATGCCCCTAAATCTACAGCTATTATGGCATCAATCTGTGATGGAGGGTGGAGGAAATAAATAATGTGCTGTTCTGCAGCAAACTTTCAATCTCCTTATTAGGGTTGCCAGCTGATCGATTTTATACTGTCAACTAAATCCACTATTTTTAGCACTTATTTGTGCATACTTCAAAAAGCAAATAATAGCAGTTATAAATGTGTTTTAGGGCTGCATTAATGATTCATGACTAATAATTACAAAAAACAAAGACAGAAAGGTCATGTTACAAATGAATACATACCATTTTATTTACAGCCCTATTTAGTGTCAAGGCGAGGACTTTGCAGACTTCTTAAACAAATGGCCGGTATTTTTCTATAAGAAAGGTGGCATCCCTTCTCGAGATGCCTTTAATAGAAATGCATTCTCCCACTGTGGCAGTTTAAAAAGAAATACAAAGAGGTGATGTGATGTCCTACGCTGTGTAACAGGGTGCTGTTCGAAGCCATCCTTGGAGCAGGGTTGACAATGTAATGCCGAGGGCGGCCCTCTGTCGGCAGTCAGTAGAATTGCAGCCTATCGTCTGACGGAAATCTCGAATGAGGACATGGTGAAGAAGATATGGTAAATATAACCTACCCATGATGCATTGCATGCAAGACCAACAGCCGCCACATCCAATGATAGTTGTCTGTAAGAATAGAACATACATTTTGTATCTATCTTTTCACAAATAGAGATTACTTTTTTTTTTACCATGATTGAGATCATTAATTGTCATCGTCCTAATTGTCTTAAGTAAAAACATTATATACCAAGGGGATTTCGTTTCCGTGAGACAGATCTAGTAGTAGATTAGTCTTCCTAGTTCAGTTGCACTCCGGGTGGCACTGATACAGGAACTTATCTTTAATTTTTGGAAGGTTTCATTGTCACGTGAGACCTATTAAAAGTTATAAAAAAAGAATGTTATGGTGATATCGGATAGACCATGCGTGTATGAAATAACGTTGAAAGCATATGTATTTAATTTTAGAGTAGTTCGCATGTTACGGAAGCAGCAGTTTCTTTTATACACGTGGGAAACGTGTTTAATTTTAGAGGTTTGCATGTATTGTTATGGAAGCAGCAGTTTCTTTTATACACGTGGAAACTAGGGGCAAATTAACAAGCTTGGCTATCACAGGAAATTATTCCCATGCTAGCATTGTATTAGCAACACATAGCGCAATGGCGACGATTTCCCAGCGATAGCCATGTTTTCCATGGAACATCGCTGATTTTCCAGCGATGTTCCATGGAAAACGGCGATAACCTTGCTGATCAAGCTTCACGCTAACCCTGTTAGAGACAAAAAAAGCAGCGCTAACCACGGTTAACGCTGCTTTTTTACATCTGTTCATTTTCAGATTTAGCCATGTAATCCAATGGTAGGTGGATTACATGGCTAAATCCACCATGGGCTATCAACAAGCATATCCCTATCCTTGTAGTTTTATCGCTGCATTACCAGCGATAACCTCCCAAAATGCCGCTATCGCTGTGTTTTTTATCGCCTAGGCGGTTAGCGTTGTTAATAACACGATAACCAGGCGATATTATCCAGCGATAGCGGACGTACGAAAAATTAACGCTAAGCGCTCTTAGCGTTAATTTTCCCTGTTCCTTGTTACTATGCCCCCTAACGTCTGCTAAAATGCGTGGGCAGCCTTGAAAATATCGCGATGTATACATCAGCGATATTTACAAGGTTGTACTGCCCAGTGACGCCCACTTTGCATCTCATTAGAGATGCAAAGGGAGGCATCGGGTAAAAGGGTGCTAACATGCGCTAATGCATGTTATCGCCCTCTTGTAAATAGGGCGATATTTTTATCTCCGCTGTTTTGGCTTTAAAAACCAAAAAAGCAGAGATATGGCCCTTGTAAATATTCCCCTAGTGAGCATATCAGCAACACCCGGCGATAATTATCGCTCAGCGCTCTTAGCGTGAGGATAATTATCGCCGGGTAACGTGGATTTTTATCGCTGAGATAGCGTGCTATTAGCAACGCTTATCTCCTCAGCGGTAAAAATCCCTCACGCTAACTGCCTAACGTGAGATTATCGCTGGAAACCCAGCGATAATCTCACGCAATGTGGCGTTAGCTTGCTGAAAGGGACTCACAAACTTAGCCATGATATCCACAGGATATCATGGCTAAGTCAGTCCTGAAGCAGGCGTAAGGAAAGTAGCAATAACAGGGGTTATCGCTACTTTTCCTGACGCTATGCTTCATAGCGTGGGGCTTGATGATAGGAGAAATGTCACTTAGCGACATTTCTCATGTCATGTTAGGTCAGGTACGCCCACTTTACATCTCATTAGAGATGCAAAGCTAGGCGTTAGGAATCCTGACGCTTAAGCAAGGTTTCACGCGTTAGCGTGGCCTTGCTAATTAGGCGATAAAATTATCGCCGCTTTTCGGCTGAAAACGGCCGCAAAAGCGGCGATAATTTTTTATCGCCTGCTTGTAAATATGCCCCCAAGATCCTAAGGGTACGGGAAGAGGAACCGCTATAGACCTTTTTAGGTCTCGCGAGCCAAAGGCTCGAAGAGACATTTTGTATGTGGGATTTTCAAAGTGCTACCCACAGTTTTGGCTGGCCTAAACCTTGAGTGCACGATCACATGCACGTGCACAGCTGCTCCCACTCCCACCTCTCTTCTCTATAGCTTTCTTTCACTTTAGCCGCTTTGACCCTTGCATTCCCCCCTCCCTTCTCACCCAGCCCTTTGATGCTCTGCTCGATTACTTTCACTTTCGCCGCTACAAACTTTTCAAGCCTTTTACCGCCTTTGATTTTCTTTTATTTTGCTGAGCCTTGATTCATTACATCACTCTCTGCTCCTTTGCCACACACTCATTTGTCCTCAGTGTATCGCCTTCACGCTTTGCTTCCACTGATAGCATAACATAACATAGTATAGCATAACAAAACAAAGCATAGCATAACAAAACATAACAAAACATAGCATAGCATCACAAAACATAGCATAGCATAACAAAACAAAGCCTAGCATAGCAAAACACAACAAAACATAGCATAGCATAACAAAAAATAGTATAGCATAAAAAACACAACAAAAAATAGCATAGCATAACAAAAAATATCAAAACAAAACATAGCATAGCATAACAAAGCATAGCATAACAAAACAAAGCATAGCATAGCATAACAAAACATAGCATAGCATAACAAAACATAGCATAGCATAAGAAAAAATAGCACAGCATTACAAAACTCAACAACACATAGCATAACAAAACATAGCAAAACAAAGCAAAGCATTGCATACCAAAACACAACAAAACATAGCATAGCATAACAAAACATAGCATAGCATAACAAAACATAGCATAGCATAGCAAAACACAACATAGCATAACAAAAAACAAAACATAGCATAGCATCACAAAACATAGCATAACACAACATAGCATAACAAAACAAAGCATAGCATAACAAAACACAACAAAACAGCATAGCATAAAACATAGCATAGCATAACACAACATAGCATAGCATAACAAAATATAGCATAACAAAACATAGCATAACATAACAAAACACAACAAAACGTAGCATAACTAAACACAGACACAGGGCAAAATGCAAAGTACTGTGGTGGGGGAGGGAGGGGAGCGCGCACAAGCCCAAAGACGTGCAAGCCCGCTCCATTCATCAGCTTTTGGATGTTATAAAATCCACAGTAGTTTATTACACCATAACATAGCATAACACAACAAAACATAGCCTAGCCTAACATAAAATAACAGCATAACATAACAGAACATAGCCTAACATAACAAAACATACCATTACATAACATAATAAAACATAGCCTAGCGTTGCATACCATTGCATAGCATACCATAACTTAACAAAACATAACATAACAAAACATAGCCTCGCCTAACATAACATAACATAACAAATCATAACATAGCATAACAAAACATAACATAGTATAGCATAACATAACATAGTATAGCATAACAAAACAAAGCATAGTATAACAAAACATAGCATAGCATCACAAAACATAGCATAGCATAACAAAACAAAGCCTAGCATAGCAAAACACAACCATTGCATAGCATACCATAACTTAACAAAACATAACATAACATAAAAAACATAGCCTCGCCTAACATAACATAACATAACATAACAAATCATAACATAGCATAACAAAACATAACATAGTATAGCATAACATAACATAGTATAGCATAACATAACATAGTATAGCATAACAAAACATAACAAAACATAGCATAGCATCACAAAACAGCACAGCAAAACAAAACAAAGCCTAGCATAGCAAAACACAACCATTGCATAGCATACCATAACTTAACAAAACATAACATAACATAAAAAAAACATAGCCTCGCCTAACATAACATAACATAACAAATCATAACATAGCATAACAAAACATAACATCGTATAGCATAACATAACATAGTATAGCATAACATAACATAGTATAGCATAACATAACATAGTATAGCATAACAAAACATAACAAAACATAGCATAGCATCACAAAACATAGCATAGCATAACAAAACAAAGCCTAGCGTAGCAAAACACAACAAAACATAGCATAGCATAACAAAACAGTATAGCATAAAAAAACACAACAAAAAATAGCATAACATAACAAAAGTATCAAAACAAAACATAGCATAGCATACCAAAGCATAGCATAACAAAACAAAGCATAGTATAGCATAACAAAACATAGCATAGCATAGCATAACAAAACATAGCATAGCATAACAAAAAATATCAAAACATAGCATAGCATAACAAAGCATAGCATAACAAAACAAAGCATAGCATAGCATAACAAAACATAGAATAGCATAGCATATCGAAACAAAACATAGCATAAAAAAGCATAGCATAGCATAGCATAACAAAACATAGCATAGCATAGCAAAACACAACAAAACATAGCATAGCATAAGACAACACAACAAATCACAGCATAGCATAACAAAGCATAGCATAACAAAACATAGCATAGCAAAACAAAACATAGCATAACAAAACAAAGCATAGCATAACAAAAAACAATAAAACATAGCATAGCATCGCAAAACATACCATAGCATAACAAAACATAGCATAGCATAGCAAAACATAGCATAGCATAACAAAACACAACAAAACATAGCATAGCATAGCATAACAAAACACAACAAAACATAGCATAGCATATCTAAACAAAACATAGCATAGCATAAAAAACATGGGATAGCATAGCATATCAAAACAAAACATAGCATAAAAAAGCATAGCATAGCATAACAAAACATAGCATAGCATAACAAAACATAGCATAGCATAGCAAAACACAACACAACATAGCATAGCTTAACACAACACAACAAATCACAGCATAGCATAACAAAGCATAGCATAACAAAACACAACAGAACATAGCATAGCAAAACAAAACATAGTATAACAAAACAAAGCATAGCATAACAAAACACAATAAAACATAGCATAGCATCACAAAACATAGCATAGCATAACAAAACACAACATAGCATAACAAAAAATAACATAAAACAAAACATAGCGTAACAAAGCATAGCATAACAAAACACAACAAAATGTAGCATAGCATAACTAAACAAAACATAGCATAGCATAACAAAACAAAACATAGCATAGCATAACAAAACATAGCATAACGACGCATAGCATAACAAAACATAGCATAACAAAACATAGCATAACAAAACACAACAAAACATAGCATAGCATAACAAAACATAGCATAGCATAACAAAGCATAGCTAAACAAAACATAGCATAACAAAACATAGCATAACAAAACACAACAAAACATAGCATAGCATAACAGAACATAACAAAACATAGCAAAGCATAGCATAGCAAAACAAAACATAGCATAACAAAGCATAGCATAACAAAACACAACAAAACATAGCATAGCATAACAGAACATAACAAAACATAGCAAAGCATAGCATAGCAAAACAAAACATAGCATAACAAAGCATAGCATAACAAAACACAACAAAACATAGCATAGCATAACAAAACATAGCATAGCCTAACAAAACATAGCATAGCCTAACAAAACAACACATAGCATAGCAAAACACAACAAAACATAGCATAACAAAACAAAACATAGCATAACAAAACATAGCATAGCATAACAAAACAAAGCATAGCATAACAAACATAGCATAGCATAGCATAACATAACATAAGAAAACATAGCATTAAGTTTGATAAACTCATAGTAGCGGGCTAGCTAGCTTTAACGGGCAGTGAGTGTAAACAACTCCGTAAACCCAGAAGCAGTCACTCGGTCACCTTTGCTCTTGTATTGCAGTGGCTTCGTTTATTAAACAGTGCCCATATTTATACTGTTAGCACTTTACTTGTGTAAATTTCAGGGCTCACAAAACTTTGATGAATCGAAATTCACAACAGAGGCTGTTAAGTTCGTGCTATATAGAACCCTAAGGATAAATAAAAAACATTGCCATTTACAATGTGAATAGCTCCAACAAACACAAGACCTTTTTCAAAGTACAAAACATTGCCATTTACAATACCAATAGCTCCAGCTCCAACAAATGCGAGACCTATTGCATTTCCAATGCTTGTTTTGTCTATTATGGAGGCCTTTCACCTACAAATAACTTCATCACTGGTCAAAGTGCATTAAAAACAGCATGAGATCTGTGATGCTGCATGCAGTGGGGGTGGGATCAGTGAGAGTCGCGGTGGGGGGTCACCGGTTTATGTACATTAAACAAGCATTTGCAATGCAAATTGGTCTCGCATTTGTGAGAGTTAGATGGGGCAGATTTATGTTCCCTGGCGCATCCCTGCAAATCAGCATGGATGCGCCAGGGAAGATGCGTCACGCAAGTTTGCCCTTGCGCCACCGCAGATGCGCGGCATTTACAATGCGGTGCATCCTGGCGCAAGGACAAGCAGATGCGTGACGCATGTGCCGGCGTAAGGTTGGCGCAGTGCTGAAGTTGCGTCGCTGGTGCGACGCAACTCCAGCACTGTTCCAACCTGCCCTATCTTTAACGTGGTGCGTCAAGCCTTACACCTGCTTCAAGCAGGCGCAGGGTTTTGACGCATCAGCGTCGGAAAAGTGACTCAGTCAAATCTTATAGATTTCACTGAGTCACTTTTCAGGGGCGTACCTGCGACGGAACGCCCCCCTGCGTTGAAATGCCCACATAAAACCTGACACAGTTTTCAAGTGGCGCAGGGCTTTACAACGTGACGCATCTCCCTAGATGCGTCACGTTGTAAATGGGGCGCAATGTGGCGCATGGTTTACACCGCCGCTGCGTCACAAAAGTGACGCAACGGCGGCGAAGAAGTGACGCACATGGCTTATAAATCTGCCCCGATGTATTTTGCTCTCTAAATGAGAATGTGTCAATCTTCCTAATATAGAGTCACATAATAAAAGGGGGCTCTTAGATCATAATTTTCCTTTTCAGCCTGCTGCAAAAGCAATGCCAATTACTGTTTTATGGGTCTCTTACTTTGGAAGGGTTTCATGTTGTTTCTCATAAATGGCAAAAACAGCTTTGACCAGCTTGGAGGAAATCTCTTCTTTTGTTTGCGGTTTTGAATACCTCTTCACTTGAGAAGAAACAAGAGAGATCTTGCTTCTGTTTCAACCATGTCAGGAGAAAAATACTAATAACTTGCAAACCAGAGACTGTCAATTCTATTCCCATCACACTTTGAAATATTGAATAATGAATTATTCAAATTAAATCAATAAATTAGCGCTATGAAGTAGCAGGAATTTGTCCCTTCTTGGTTGCATTACCTCCAGTCATGTGCGGGTAATTTTCATAAAAGTAATTCTGTTTCAGCTGGAGGCAGCGACTAGAGGTGAAACATTGCAAAAGCGATAAAAATAGCTTACTGGTGATGTCAACATCCTGTGATTTTAACTTAGATCGGGGTTCAGCTGTCATACTTTACAGACCCAGGGGCATATTATCAAGCAACAGCGATAATTATCGCTGGCCGCTCTTAGCGAGAACTTTTTTATCGCCGGCAATAATCGGCATGCTATCGCTGTATTAACAACGCATAGAGCAATGGCGATAATTTTCCAGCGATAGCAGTGTTTTCCATGGAACATCGCTGGTTTTCCAGCGATGTTCCATGGAAAACGGTGATAACCTTGCTGATACGACCCTGCATTTTTGCAGACGTTTGTTTTGGGTGAAAACCGTGGTTTTCGCCAAAAACGAACGTCTGCAAAAATGCGTGAGCCTCCTTGTAAATATCGCGATGTACATTTCGTGATCTTTTACAAGGTAGTCCGTCAGGGGTACGCCCAGTGACGCCCACTTTGCATCTCATTAGAGATGCGAAGTTAGGCATGCTGGAAACGGGCGCTAAGTCAAGGAAACACGCGCTGGCGTGTCCTTGATGATATTGCAATAAAAGTGTTGCCCCTTTTCGCCCGAAAACGGATGCTAAAGCGGCGATAATGTTATCACCATCCCTTGTTAATATGCCCCCCAGTTCGACATCCGTGACATGTTTATTTTTCTCACCGTGCCAGGCACCTTGCTCTCCGTTCGGCCATACCAAGAACACTCGTTCCACAGCTCCTTCCCCAAGTAAACTGAGGAAATGTTGCTCTACAACCTGGGGCATAGCTGACATTGGTGCAGCCGGTGCAGAGGCGCCGGGGCTCATTGAACCGTGATAGTTTCTGTATTTTTACTACAATGACAGTCAGGGGGGACATTTTCTTATTGGCACCAGCAAACATGGGGGCAGATTTACAAGCCCCGTGCACCAATTTTGCGCCGCTGTTGCGTCACTTCTGTGACGCAGCGGCGGCATGAAGCTAGCGCCATGCTGCGGGGGATTTGCAACATGACACATCTATGGAGATGCGTCACGTTGTAAAGCACTGCGCCTCATGAAACCTGCGTCAGGTTTCATGTGGGCGTTCCTGCGCAGGGTGGGCGTTCCGGCGCAGGAACGCCTCAGAAAAGTGCTTGAGTGAAACCTACAAGATTTCACTCAGTCACTTTTCCGACCCCGCTGTGTCAAAACCTTGCGCCTGCTTGAAGCATGCGTAAGGTGTGTTGCACCATGTGGAAGATAGGCCGGGTTGGCACAGTGCTGGAGTTGCGTCGCGCCCACGACACAACTCCAGCACTGCGCCAACCTTGTGCCGGCAGATGTGACACGCATCTGTTTATCTTTGCGCCATGATGCGCCGCATTGTAAATGCAACGCATCTGTGGTGGCGCAAGTGTAAACTTTCGTCACGCATCTTTCCTGGCGCATCCCTGCTGATGTGCAGGGATGCGGCAGGAAACGTAAATCTGCCCCATGGTATCCTTGCTATGCTACTGCTCACAAGGGGTTTTTAAACATGTGTGGGATGATTTACAATAACTGGCGCATCTCTGCCTATTAGCAGGGATGCACCAGTTATTTTGCATGACGGTAGAAGCCCCTTGTGCCACTATGGATGTGCCGCATTTACATAGCGGCGCACCGTGGCACTAGGATAGACAGATGCATGACGCGTCTGTCGGCGTAAAGGTGACCCAGTGCTGGAGTCATGTCGCAAGCGCGACGCAACTACAGCACTGCTCAGGGGTGCCCTATACTTGCTGTGCTGCGTCACTCCTTATGCCTGTTACAAGCAGGCGTAAGGTTTTGATGCAGCGGGGAGGTAAAAGTGACTCAGTGAAATCTTGTAGATTTCACTGCGTCACTTTTACGGGTCTTCCTTGCGACGGAATGCCCACCCTGCAAACATTATACCTGTCGCAGGTATAATGTAGTGCAGGGCTTTACAACATGACGAATCTCACTAGATGTGTCACTTCATAAATATGTTGCATAGTAGTGCATTGTTTACGCCGCCGCTGCGTCACAAAAGTGACGCAACGGCGGCGTAAAAGTGGCGCAAGGAGCTTTTAAATCTGCCCCGTGATGTCCTCTGGGTGCCTCTTGTATTCTGTGCCCTCTCCTACCAGTGTTTGAATACAAAATAAGTCACAACGCACTGCTACATAAACCTAAACACTAAGGGGAAGATTTACAAGAAAGTGACGCATCAGTAGAGATGCATCACTTTCCCTGCGCTACTCCGAGAAACGCTTGCGCCACCATGGATGTGCTGTATTTACAATACGGTGCACCATGGCGCAAGAATTGACAGATGCGTCAGAAATTCTGATGCATCTGTTGGGGCAAAAGTCACACACTGATGGAGTCGTGTAGCACGCACAACGCAACTCCAGCAATGCATTTTAAGGACTATTCCCACTACACTGCGTAACTCCTTACGCCTGATTTAAGCTGACATAAGGTTTTGACGCAGTGGAGTCCTAGGGCCCGATTCACAGAACTAATTTAAGACAAAATCCTAAACTTACTACCATTTTGGTATTCACAGAAGGCACTTACTCATTTCGGTATTCACAGAACTTAGGAGTCCTAACTTTAGGACTCCTAAATGCCTTCTGTGAATACCGAAAGTCTTAAAATTAGGATTTTCTCAGTTTAGTAGTAGTATAGTTAGGACTCCTAACTTTAGGACTCCTAAATGCCTTCTGTGAATACCGAAAGTCTTAAAATTAGGATTTTTCTCAATTTAGTAGTCCTAAACTTAGGACTCCTAACTTTAGGACTCCTAACTGCCTTCTGTGAATACCGAAAGTCTTAAAATTAGGATTTTTCTCAATTTAGTAGTCCTAAACTTAGGACTCCTAACTTTAGGACTCCTAAATGCCTTCTGTGAATACCGAAAGCCTTAAAATTAGGATTTTTCTCAGTTTAGGAGTCCTTTACAACTACTAAACTGAGAAAAATCCTAATTTTAAGGCTTTCGGTATTCACAGAAGGCATTTAGGAGTCCTAAAGTTAGGAGTCCTAAACTTAGGACTACTAAATTGAGAAAAATCCTAATTTTAAGACTTTCGGTATTCACAGAAGACATTTAGGAGTCCTAAAGTTAGGAGTCCTAACTATACTACTACTAAACTGAGAAAAATCCTAATTTTAAGGCTTTCGGTATTCACAGAAGGCATTTAGGAGTCCTAAACTTAGGAGTCCTAACTTTACTACTACTAAATTGACAAAAATCCAAATTTTAAGACTTTCGGTATTCACAGAAGGCATTTAGGAGTCCTAAAGTTAGGAGTCCTAACTATACTACTACTAAACTGAGAAAAATCCTAATTTTAAGACTTTCGGTATTCACAGAAGGCATTTAGGAGTCCTAAACTTAGGACTCCTAACTTCTGTGAATACCGAAATGAGTAAGTGCCTTCTGTGAATACCAAAATGAGTAAGTGCCTTCTGTGAACACCAAAATGGTAGTAAGTTTAGGATTTTGTCTTAAGTTAGTTCTGTGAATCGGGCCCTTTGTATTTAAGGCTCCCTTGAGCCATTGGGCCGACGGGCCTTGGACCAGCACCTGCGCGCCATGAGTGGTACGTCACCTGTTAATACATTTTTGGCAGTCTACGCGGCACCCCCTTACACTCACCTACTCCCTGCTGACGAGAGGCAACTACCTCGAAACACGTGTCCAGGGATGGCTAATGCGACACTTATTTTTTCTAACACTGTGGCACAGGCGTACTCGCCGTCGCCACTACATGGACCATAGTTCCTTGGGGCAACTTGCTGGTAGACGAGCAGAGTGCGGCCAATTGGATTTGTTGTATTTAAGGCTCCCTTGAGCCATTGGGCCGACGGGCCTTGGACCAGAACCTGCGCCATGAGTGGTACGTCACCTGTTAATATGTTTTTGGCAGTCTACGCGGCACCCCCTTACACTCACCTACTCCCTGCTGACGAGAGGCAACTACCTCGAAACACGTGTCCAGGGATGGCTAATGCGACACTTACTTTTTTCTAACACTGTGGCACAGGCGTACTTGCCGTCGCCACTACATGGACCATAGTTCCTTGGGGCAACTTGCTGGTAGACGAGCAGAGTGCGGCCAATTGGATTTGTTGTATTTAAGGCTCCCTTGAGCCATTGGGCCGACGGGCCTTGGACCAGCACCTGCGCGCCATGAGTGGTACGTCACCTGTTAATACGTTTTCGGCAGTCTACGCGGCACCCCCTTACACTCACCTACTCCCTGCTGACGAGAGGCAACTACCTCGAAACACGTGTCCAGGGATGGCTAATGCAACACTTACTTTATTCTAACACTGTGGCACAGGCGTACTCGCCGTCGCCACTACATGGACCATAGTTCCTTAGGGCAACTTGCTGGTAGACGAGCAGAGTGCGGCCAATTGGATTTGTTGTATTTAAGGCTCCCTTGAGCCATTGGGCCGACGGGCCTTGGACCAGCACCTGCGCGCCATGAGTGGTACGTCACCTGTTAATACGTTTTTGGCAGTCTACGCGGCACCCCCTTACACTCACCTACTCCCTGCTGACGAGAGGCAACTACCTCGAAACACGTGTCCAGGGATGGCTAATGCGACACTTACTTTTTTCTAACACTGTGGCACAGGCGTACTCGCCGTCGCCACTACATGGACCATAGTTCCTTGGGGCAACTTGCTGGTAGACGAGCAGAGTGCAGCCAATTGGATTTGTTGTATTTAAGGATCCCTTGAGCCATTAGGCCGACGGGCCTTGGACCAGCACCTGCGCGCCCTGAGTGGTACTTCACCTGTTAATACGTTTTTGGCAGTCTACGCGGCACCCCCTTAGACTCACCTACTCCCTGCTGACGAGAGGCAACTACCTCGAAATACGTGTCCAGGGATGGCTAATGCGACACTTACTTTTTTCTAACACTGTGGAATAGGAATACTCGCCGTCGCCACTACATGGACCATAGTTCCTTGGGGCAACTTGCTGGTAGACGAGCAGAGTGCGGCCAATTGGATTTGTTGTATTTAAGGCTCCCTTGAGCCATTGGGCCGACGGGCCTTGGACCAGCACCTGCGCGCCATGAGTGGTACGTCACATGTTAATACGTTTTTGGCAGTCTACGCGGCACCCCCTTACACTCACCTACTCCCTGCTGACGAGAGGCAACTACCTCGAAACACGTGTCCAGGGATGGCTAATGCGACACTTACTTTTTTCTAACACTGTGGCACAGGCGTACTCGCCGTCGCCACTACATGGACCATAGTTCCTTGGGGCAACTTGCTGGTAGACGAGCAGAGTGCGGCCAATTGGATTTGTTGTATTTAAGGCTCCCTTGAGCCATTGGGCCGACGGGCCTTGGACCAGCACCTGCGCGCCATGAGTGGTACGTCACATGTTAATACGTTTTTGGCAGTCTACGCGGCACCCCCTTACACTCACCTACTCCCTGCTGACGAGAGGCAACTACCTCGAAACATGTGTCCAGGGATGGCTAATGCGACACTTACTTTTTTCTAACACTGTGGCACAGGCGTACTCGCCGTCGCCACTACATGGACCATAGTTCCTTGGGGCAACTTGCTGGTAGACGAGCAGAGTGCAGCCAATTGGATTTGTTGTATTTAAGGCTCCCTTGAGCCATTGGGCCGACGGGCCTTGGACCAGCACCTGCGCGCCCTGAGTGGTACGTCACCTGTTAATACGTTTTTGGCAGTCTACGCGGCACCCCCTTAGACTCACCTACTCCCTGCTGACGAGAGGCAACTACCTCGAAACACGTGTCCAGGGATGGCTAATGCGACACTTACTTTTTTCTAACACTGTGGCATAGGCGTACTCGCCGTCGCCACTACATGGACCATAGTTCCTTGGGGCAACTTGCTGGTAGACGAGCAGAGTGCGGCCAATTGGATTTGTTGTATTTAAGGCTCCCTTGAGCCATTGGGCCGACGGGCCTTGGACCAGCACCTGCGTGCCATGAGTGGTACGTCACATGTTAATACGTTTTTGGCAGTCTACGCGGCACCCCCTTACACTCACCTACTCTCTGCTGACGAGAGGCAACTACCTCGAAACACGTGTCCAGGGATGGCTAATGCGACACTTACTTTTTTCTAACACTGTGGCACAGGCGTACTCGCCGTCGCCACTACATGGACCATAGTTCCTTGGGGCAACTTGCTGGTAGACGAGCAGAGTGCGGCCAATTGGATTTGTTGTATTTAAGGCTCCCTTGAGCCATTGGGCCGACGGGCCTTGGACCAGCACCTGCGCGCCATGAGTGGTACGTCACATGTTAATACGTTTTTGGCAGTCTACGCAGCACCCCCTTACACTCACCTACTCCCTGCTGACGAGAGGCAACTACCTCGAAACACGTGTCCAGGGATGGCTAATGCGACACTTACTTTTTTCTAACACTGTGGCACAGGCGTACTTGCCGTCGCCACTACATGGACCATAGTTCCTTGGGGCAACTTGCTGGTAGACGAGCAGAGTGCGGCCAATTGGATTTGTTGTATTTAAGGC
Source organism: Triturus cristatus (assembly GCF_964204655.1). Classification (NCBI taxonomy): domain Eukaryota; kingdom Metazoa; phylum Chordata; class Amphibia; order Caudata; family Salamandridae; genus Triturus; species Triturus cristatus. Next base: position 95,032,918 of record NC_140591.1, read on the forward strand.
TCCCTTGAGCCATTGGGCCGACGGGCCTTGGACCAGCACCTGGGCGCCATGAGTGGTACGTCACCTGTTAATACGTTTTTGGCAGTCTACGCGGCACCCCCTTACACTCACCGACTCCCTGCTGACAAAAGGCAACTAGCTCGAAACACGTGTCCAGGGATGGCTAATGCGACACTTACTTTTTTCTAACACTGTGGCACAGGCGTACTCGCCGTCGCCACTACATGGACCATAGTTCCTTGGGGCAACTTGCTGGTAGACGAGCAGAGTGCGGCCAATTGGATTTGTTGTATTTAAAGCTCCCTTGAGCCATTGGGCCGACGGGCCTTGGACCAGCACCTGCGTGCCATGAGTGGTACGTCACCTGTTAATACGTTTTTGGCAGTCTACGCAGCACCCCCTTACACTCACCTACTCCCTGCTGACGAGAGGCAACTACCTCGAAACACTAGTCCAGGGATGGCGAATGCGACACTTACTTTTTTCTAACACTGTGGCACAGGCGTACTCGCCGTCGCCACTACATGGACCATAGTTCCTTGGGGCAACTTGCTGGTAGACGAGCAGAGTGCGCCCAATTGGATTTGTTGTATATAAGGCTCCCTTGAGCCATTGGGCCGACGGGCCTTGGACCAGCACCTGCGCGCCATTAGTGGTACGTGACCTGTTAATACGTTTTTGGCAGTCTACGCGGCACCCCCTTACACTCACCTACTCCCTGCTGATGAGAGGCAACTACCTTGAAACACGTGTCCAGGGATGGCTAATGCGACACTTACTTTTTTCTAACACTGTGGCACAGGCGTACTCGCCGTCGCCACTACATGGACCATAGTTCCTTGGGGCAACTTGCTGGTAGACGAGCAGAGTGCGGCCAATTGGATTTGTTGTATTTAAGGCTCCCTTGAGCCATTGGGCCGACGGGCCTTGGACCAGCACCTGCGCGCCATGAGTGGTATGTCACCTGTTAATACGTTTTTGGCAGTCTACGCGGCACCCCCTTACACTCACCTACTCCCTGCTGACGAGAGGCAACTACCTCGAAACACGTGTCCAGGGATGGCTAATGCGACATTTACTTTTTTCTAACACTGTGGCACAGGCGTACTCGCCGTCGCCACTACATGGACCATAGTTCCTTGGGGCAACTTGCTGGTAGACGAGCAGAGTGTGGCCAATTGGATTTGTTGTATTTAAGGCTCCCTTGAGCCATTGGGCCGACGGGCCTTGGACCAGCACCTGCGCGCCATGAGTGGTACGTCACCTGTTAATACGTTTTTGGCAGTCTACGCGGCACCCCCTTACACTCACCTACTCCCTGCTGACGAGAGGCAACTACCTCGAAACACGTGTCCAGGGATGGCTAATGCGACACTTACTTTTTTCTAACACTGTGGCACAGGCGTACTCGCCGTCGCCACTACATGGACCATAGTTCCTTGGGGCAACTTGCTGGTAGACGAGCAGAGTGCGGCCAATTGGATTTGTTGTATTTAAGGCTCCCTTGAGCCATAGGGCCGACGGGCCTTGGACCAGCACCTGCGCGCCATGAGTGGTACGTCACCTGTTAATACGTTTTTGGCAGTCTACGCGGCACCCCCTTACACTCACCTACTCCCTGCTGACGAGAGGCAACTACCTCGAAACACGTGTCCAGGGATGGCTAATGCGACACTTACTTTTTTCTAACACTGTGGCACAGGCGTACTCGCCGTCGCCACTACATGGACCATAGTTCCTTGGGGCAACTTGCTGGTAGACGAGCAGAGTGCGGCCAATTGGATTTGTTGTATTTAAGGCTCCCTTGAGCCATTGGACTGACGGGCCTTAGACCAGCACCTGCACGCCATGAGTGGTACGTCACCTGTTAATACGTTTTTGGCAGTCTACGCGGCACCCCCTTACACTCACCTACTCCCTGCTGACGAGAGGCAACTACCTCGAAACACGTGTCCAGGGATGGCTAATGCGACACTTACTTTTTTCTAACACTGTGGCACAGGCGTACTCGCCGTCGCCACTACATGGACCATAGTTCCTTGGGGCAACTTGCTGGTAGACGAGCAGAGTGCGGCCAATTGGATTTATTGTATTTAAGGCTCCCTTGAGCCATAGGGCCGACGGGCCTTGGACCAGCACCTGCGCGCCATGAGTGGTACGTCAGCTGTTAATACGTTTTTGGCAGTCTACGCGGCACCCCCTTAGACTCACCTACTCCCTGCTGACGAGAGGCAACTACCTCGAAACACGTGTCCAGGGATGGCTGATGCGACACTTACTTTTTTCTAACACTGTGGCACAGGCGTACTCGCCGTCGCCACTACATGGACCATAGTTCCTTGGGGCAACTTGCTGGTAGACAAGCAGAGTGCGGCCAATTGGATTTGTTGTATTTAAGGCTCCCTTGAGCCATTGGGCCGACGGGCCTTGGACCAGCACCTGCGCGCCATGAGTGGTACGTCACCTGTTAATACGTTTTTGGCAGTCTACGCGGCACCCCCTTACACTCACCTACTCCCTGCTGATGAGAGGCAACTACCTCGAAACACGTGTCCAGGGATGGCTAATGCGACTCTTACTTTTTTCTAACACTGTGGCACAGGCGTACTCGCCGTCGCCACTACATGGACCATAGTTCCTTGGGGCAACTTGCTGGTAGACGAGCAGAGTGCGGCCAATTGGATTTGTTGTATTTAAGGCTCCCTTGAGCCATAGGGCCGACGGGCCTTGGACCAGCACCTGCGCGCCATGAGTGGTACGTCACCTGTTAATACGTTTTTGGCAGTCTATGCGGCACCCCCTTAGACTCACCTACTCCCTGCTGACGAGAGGCAACTACCTCGAAACACGTGTCCAGGGATGGCTAATGCGACACTTACTTTTTCTAACACTGTGGCACAGGCGTACTCGCCGTCGCCACTACATGGACCATAGTTCCTTGGGGCAACTTGCTGGTAGACGAGCAGAGTGCGGCCAATTGGATATGTTGTATTTAAGGCTCCCTTGAGCCATTGGGCCGACGGGCCTTGGACCAGAACCTGCGGGCCATGAGTGGTACGTCACCTGCTAATACGTTTTTGGCAGTCTACGCGGCACCCCCTTACACTCACCTACTCCCTGCTGACGAGAGGCAACTACCTCGAAACACGTGTCCCGGGATGGCTAATGCGACACTTACTTTTTTCTAACACTGTGGCACAGGCGTACTTGCCGTCGCCACTACATGGACCATAGTTCCTTGGGGCAACTTGCTGGTAGACGAGCAGAGTGCGGCCAATTGGATTTGTTGTATTTAAGGCTCCCTTGAGCCATTGGGCCGACGGGCCTTGGACCAGCACCTGCGCGCCATGAGTGGTACGTCACCTGTTAATACGTTTTCGGCAGTCTACGCTGCACCCCCTTACACTCACCTACTCCCTGTTGACGAGAGGCAACTACCTCGAAACACGTGTCCAGGGATGGCTAATGCAACACTTACTTTTTTCTAACACTGTGGCACAGGCGTACTCGCCGTCGCCACTACATGGACCATAGTTCCTTAGGGCAACTTGCTGGTAGACGAGCAGAGTGCGGCCAATTGGATTTGTTGTATTTAAGGCTCCCTTGAGCCATTGGGCTGACGGGCCTTGGACCAGCACCTGCGCGCCATGAGTGGTACGTCACCTGTTAATACGTTTTTGGCAGTCTACGCGGCACCCCCTTACACTCACCTACTCCCTGCTGACGAGAGGCAACTACCTCGAAACACGTGTCCAGGGATGGCTAATGCGACACTTACTTTTTTCTAACACTGTGGCACAGGCGTACTCGCCGTCGCCACTACATGGACCATAGTTCCTTGGGGCAACTTGCTGGTAGACGAGCAGAGTGCAGCCAATTGGATTTGTTGTATTTAAGGCTCCCTTGAGCCATTGGGCCGACGGGCCTTGGACCAGCACCTGCGCGCCCTGAGTGGTACGTCACCTGTTAATACGTTTTTGGCAGTCTAAGCGGCACCCCCTTAGACTCACCTACTCCCTGCTGACGAGAGGCAACTACCTCGAAACACGTGTCCAGGGATGGCTAATGCGACACTTACTTTTTTCTAACACTGTGGCATAGGCGTACTCGCCGTCGCCACTACATGGACCATAGTTCCTTGGGGCAACTTGCTGGTAGACGAGCAGAGTGCGGCCAATTGGATTTGTTGTATTTAAGGCTCCCTTGAGCCATTGGGCCGACGGGCCTTGGACCAGCACCTGCGCGCCATGAGTGGTACGTCACATGTTAATACGTTTTTGGCAGTCTACGCGGCACCCCCTTACACTCACCTACTCCCTGCTGACGAGAGGCAACTACCTCGAAACACGTGTCCAGGGATGGCTAATGCGACACTTACTTTTTTCTAACACTGTGGCACAGGCGTACTCGCCGTCGCCACTACATGGACCATAGTTCCTTGGGGCAACTTGCTGGTAGACGAGCAGAGTGCGGCCAATTGGATTTGTTGTATTTAAGGCTCCCTTGAGCCATTGGGCCGACGGGCCTTGGACCAGCACCTGCGCGCCATGAGTGGTACGTCACATGTTAATACGTTTTTGGCAGTCTACGCGGCACCCCCTTACACTCACCTACTCCCTGCTGACGAGAGGCAACTACCTCGAAACACGTGTCCAGGGATGGCTAATGCGACACTTACTTTTTTCTAACACTGTGGCACAGGCGTACTCGCCGTCGCCACTACATGGACCATAGTTCCTTGGGGCAACTTGCTGGTAGACGAGCAGAGTGCAGCCAATTGGATTTGTTGCATTTAAGGCTCCCTTGAGCCATTGGGCCGACGGGCCTTGGACCAGCACCTGCGCGCCCTGAGTGGTACGTCACCTGTTAATACGTTTTTGGCAGTCTACGCGGCACCCCCTTAGACTCACCTACTCCCTGCTGACGAGAGGCAACTACCTCGAAACACGTGTCCAGGGATGGCTAATGCGACACTTACTTTTTTCTAACACTGTGGCATAGGCGTACTCGCTGTCGCCACTACATGGACCATAGTTCCTTGGGGCAACTTGCTGGTAGACGAGCAGAGTGCGGCCAATTGGATTTGTTGTATTTAAGGCTCCCTTGAGCCATTGGGCCGACGGGCCTTGGACCAGCACCTGCGCGCCATGAGTGGTACGTCACATGTTAATACGTTTTTGGCAGTCTACGCGGCACCCCCTTACACTCACCTACTCCCTGCTGACGAGAGGCAACTACCTCGAAACACGTGTCCAGGGATGGCTAATGCGACACTTACTTTTTTCTAACACTGTGGCACAGGCGTACTCGCCGTCGCCACTACATGGACCATAGTTCCTTGGGGCAACTTGCTGGTAGACGAGCAGAGTGCGGCCAATTGGATTTGTTGTATTTAAGGCTCCCTTGAGCCATTGGGCCGACGGGCCTTGGACCAGCACCTGCGCGCCATGAGTGGTACGTCACATGTTAATACGTTTTTGGCAGTCTACGCGGCACCCCCTTACACTCACCTACTCCCTGCTGACAAAAGGCAACTAGTTTGAAACACGTGTCCAGGGATGGCTAATGCGACACTTACTTTTTTCTAACACTGTGGCACAGGCGTACTCGCCGTCGCCACTACATGGACCATAGTTCCTTGGGGCAACTTGCTGGTAGACGAGCAGAGTGCGGCCAATTGGATTTGTTGTATTTAAAGCTCCCTTGAGCCATTGGGCCGACGGGCCTTGGACCAGCACCTGCGTGCCATGAGTGGTACGTCACCTGTTAATACGTTTTTGGCAGTCTACGCAGCACCCCCTTACACTCACCTACTCCCTGCTGACGAGAGGCAACTACCTCGAAACACTAGTCCAGGGATGGCGAATGCGACACTTACTTTTTTCTAACACTGTGGCACAGGCGTACTCGCCGTCGCCACTACATGGACCATAGTTCCTTGGGGCAACTTGCTGGTAGACGAGCAGAGTGCGCCCAATTGGATTTGTTGTATATAAGGCTCCCTTGAGCCATTGGGCCGACGGGCCTTGCACCAGCACCTGCGCGCCATTAGTGGTACGTGACCTGTTAATACGTTTTTGGCAGTCTACGCGGCACCCCCTTACACTCACCTACTCCCTGCTGACGAGAGGCAACTACCTCGAAACACGTGTCCAGGGATGGCTAATGCGACACTTACTTTTTTCTAACACTGTGGCACAGGCGTACTCGCCGTCGCCACTACATAAACCATAGTTCCTTGGGGCAACTTGCTGGTAGACGAGCAGAGTGCGGCCAATTGGATTTGTTGTATTTTAGGCTCCCTTGAGCCATTGGGCCGACGGGCCTTGGACCAGCACCTGCGCGCCATGAGTGGTATGTCACCTGTTAATACGTTTTTGGCAGTCTACGCGGCACCCCCTTACACTCACCTACTCCCTGCTGACGAGAGGCAACTACCTCGAAACACGTGTCCAGGGATGGCTAATGCGACATTTACTTTTTTCTAACACTGTGGCACAGGCGTACTCGCCGTCGCCACTACATGGACCATAGTTCCTTGGGGCAACTTGCTGGTAGACGAGCAGAGTGTGGCCAATTGGATTTGTTGTATTTAAGGCTCCCTTGAGCCATTGGGCCGACGGGCCTTGGACCAGCACCTGCGCGCCATGAGTGGTACGTCACCTGTTAATACGTTTTTGGCAGTCTACGCGGCACCCCCTTACACTCACCTACTCCCTGCTGACGAGAGGCAACTATCTCGAAACACGTGTCCAGGGATGGCTAATGCGACACTTACTTTTTTCTAACACTGTGGCACAGGCGTACTCGCCGTCGCCACTACATGGACCATAGTTCCTTGGGGCAACTTGCTGGTAGACGAGCAGAGTGCGGCCAATTGGATTTGTTGTATTTAAGGCTCCCTTGAGCCATAGGGCCGACGGGCCTTGGACCAGCACCTGCGCGCCATGAGTGGTACGTCACCTGTTAATACGTTTTTGGCAGTCTACGCGGCACCCCCTTACACTCACCTACTCCCTGCTGACGAGAGGCAACTACCTCGAAACACGTGTCCAGGGATGGCTAATGCGACACTTACTTTTTTCTAACACTGTGGCACAGGCGTACTCGCCGTCGCCACTACATGGACCATAGTTCCTTGGGGCAACTTGCTGGTAGACGAGCAGAGTGCGGCCAATTGGATTTGTTGTATTTAAGGCTCCCTTGAGCCATTGGGCCGACGGGCCTTAGACCAGCACTTGCACGCCATGAGTGGTACGTCACCTGTTAATACGTTTTTGGCAGTCTACGCGGCACCCCCTTACACTCACCTACTCCCTGCTGACGAGAGGCAACTACCTCGAAACACGTGTCCAGGGATGGCTAATGCGACACTTACTTTTTTCTAACACTGTGGCACAGGCGTACTCGCCGTCGCCACTACATGGACCATAGTTCCTTGGGGCAACTTGCTGGTAGACGAGCAGAGTGCGGCCAATTGGATTTATTGTATTTAAGGCTCCCTTGAGCCATAGGGCCGACGGGCCTTGGACCAGCACCTGCGCGCCATGAGTGGTACGTCAGCTGTTAATACGTTTTTGGCAGTCTACGCGGCACCCCCTTAGACTCACCTACTCCCTGCTGACGAGAGGCAACTACCTCGAAACACGTGTCCAGGGATGGCTAATGCGACACTTACTTTTTTCTAACACTGTGGCACAGGCGTACTCGCCGTCGCCACTACATGGACCATAGTTCCTTGGGGCAACTTGCTGGTAGACAAGCAGAGTGCGGCCAATTGGATTTGTTGTATTTAAGGCTCCCTTGAGCCATTGGGCCGACGGGCCTTGGACCAGCACCTGCGCGCCATGAGTGGTACGTCACCTGTTAATACGTTTTTGGCAGTCTACGCGGCACCCCCTTACACTCACCTACTCCCTGCTGATGAGAGGCAACTACCTCGAAACACGTGTCCAGGGATGGCTAATGCGACTCTTACTTTTTTCTAACACTGTGGCACAGGCGTACTCGCCGTCGCCACTACATGGACCATAGTTCCTTGGGGCAACTTGCTGGTAGACGAGCAGAGTGCGGCCAATTGGATTTGTTGTATTTAAGGCTCCCTTGAGCCATAGGGCCGACGGGCCTTGGACCAGCACCTGCGCGCCATGAGTGGTACGTCACCTGTTAATACGTTTTTGGCAGTCTACGCGGCACCCCCTTAGACTCACCTACTCCCTGCTGACGAGAGGCAACTACCTCGAAACACGTGTCCAGGGATGGCTAATGCGACACTTACTTTTTTCTAACACTGTGGCACAGGCGTACTCGCCGTCGCCACTACATGGACCATAGTTCCTTGGGGCAACTTGCTGGTAGACGAGCAGAGTGCGGCCAATTGGATATGTTGTATTTAAGGCTCCCTTGAGCTATTGGGCCGACGGGCCTTGGACCAGAACCTGCGGGCCATGAGTGGTACGTCACCTGTTAATACGTTTTTGGCAGTCTACGCGGCACCCCCTTACACTCACCTACTCCCTGCTGATGAGAGGCAACTACCTCGAAACACGTGTCCAGGGATGGCTAATGCGACACTTACTTTTTTCTAACACTGTGGCACAGACGTACTTGCCGTCGCCACTACATGGACCATAGTTCCTTGGGGCAACCTGCTGGTAGACGAGCAGAGTGCGGCCAATTGGATTTGTTGTATTTAAGGCTCCCTTGAGCCATTGTGCCGACGGGCCTTGGACCAGCAAATGCGCGCCATGAGTGGTACGTCACCTGTTAATACGTTTTTGGCAGTCTACGCGGCACCCCCTTACACTCACCTACTCCCTGCTGACGAGATGCAACTACCTCGAAACACGTGTCCAGGGATGGCTAATGCGACACTTACTTTTTTCTAACACTGTGGCACAGGCGTACTCGCCGTCGCTACGACATGGACCATAGTTCCTTGGGGCAACTTGCTGGTAGACGAGCAGAGTGCGGCCAATTGGATTTGTTGTATTTAAGGCTCCCTTGAGCCATTGGGCCGACGGGCCTTGGACCAGCACCTGCGCGCTATGAGTGGTACGTCACCTGTTAATACGTTTTTGGCAGTCTACGCGGCACCCCCTTACACTCACCTACTCCCTGCTGACGAGAGGCAACTACCTCGAAACACGTGTCCAGAGATGGCTAATGCGACACTTACTTTTTTCTAACACTGTGGCACAGGCGTACTCGCCGTCGCCACTACATGGACCATAGTTTCTTGGGGCAACTTGCTGGTAGACGAGCAGAGTGCGGCCAATTGGATTTGTTGTATTTAAGGCTCCCTTGAGCCATTGGGCCGGCGGGCCTTGGACCAGCACCTGCGCGCCATGAGTGGTACGTCACCTGTTAATACGTTTTTGGCAGTCTACGCGGCACCCCCTTAGACTCACCTACTCCCTGCTGACGAGAGGCAACTACCTTGAAACACGTGTCCAGGGATGGCTAATGCGACACTTACTTTTTTCTAACACTGTGGCACAGGCGTACTCGCCGTCGCCACTACATGGACCATAGTTCCTTGGGGCAACTTACTGGTAGAGGAGCAGAGTGCGGCCATTTGGATATGTTGTATTTAAGGCTCCCTTGAGCCATTGGGCCGACGGGCCTTGGACCAGAACCTGCGGGCCATGAGTGGTACGTCACCTGTTAATACGTTTTTGGCAGTCTACGCGGCACCCCCTTACACTCACCTACTCCCTGCTGACGAGAGGCAACTACCTCGAAACACGTGTCCAGGGATGGCTAATGCGACACTTACTTTTTTCTAACACTGTGGCACAGACGTACTTGCCGTTGCCACTACATGGACCATAGTTCCTTGGGGCAACCTGCTGGTAGACGAGCAGAGTGCGGCCAATTGGATTTGTTGTATTTAAGGCTCCCTTGAGCCATTGTGCCGACGGGCCTTGGACCAGCAAATGCGCGCCATGAGTGGTACGTCACCTGTTAATACGTTTTTGGCAGTCTACGCGGCACCCCCTTACACTCACCTACTCCCTGCTGACGAGATGCAACTACCTCGAAACACGTGTCCAGGGATGGCTAATGCGACACTTACTTTTTTCTAACACTGTGGCACAGGCGTACTCGCCGTCGCTACGACATGGACCATAGTTCCTTGGGGCAACTTGCTGGTAGACGAGCAGAGTGCGCCCAATTGGATTTGTTGTATTTAAGGCTCCCTTGAGCCATTGGGCCGACGGGCCTTGGACCGGCACCTGCGCGCCATGAGTGGTACGTCACCTGTTAATACGTTTTTGGCAGTCTACGCGGCACCCCGTTACACTCACCTACTCCCTGCTGAAGAGAGGCAACTACCTCGAAACACGTGTCCAGGGATGGCTAATGCGACACTTACTTTTTTCTAACACTGTGGCACAGGTGTACTCGCCGTCGCCACTACATGGACCATAGTTCCTTGGGGCAACTTGCTGGTAGACGAGCAGAGTGCGGCCAATTGGATTTGTTGTATTTAAGGCTCCCTTGAGCCATTGGGCCGACGGGCCTTGGACCAGCACCTGCGCGCTATGAGTGGTACGTCACCTGTTAATACGTTTTTGGCAGTCTACGCGGCACCCCCTTACACTCACCTACTCCCTGCTGACGAGAGGCAACTACCTCGAAACACGTGTCCAGAGATGGCTAATGCGACACTTACTTTTTTCTAACACTGTGGCACAGGCGTACTCGCCGTCGCCACTACATGGACCATAGTTTCTTGGGGCAACTTGCTGGTAGACGAGCAGAGTGCGGCCAATTGGATTTGTTGTATTTAAGGCTCCCTTGAGCCATTGGGCCGACGGGCCTTGGACCAGCACCTGCGCGCCATGAGTGGTACGTCACCTGTTAATACGTTTTTGGCAGTCTACGCGGCACCCCCTTAGACTCACCTACTCCCTGCTGACGAGAGGCAACTACCTTGAAACACGTGTCCAGGGATGGCTAATGCGACACTTACTTTTTTCTAACACTGTGGCACAGGCGTACTCGCCGTCGCCACTACATGGACCATAGTTCCTTGGGGCAACTTGCTGGTAGACGAGCAGAGTGCGGCCAATTGGATTTGTTGTATTTAAGACTCCCTTGAGCCATTGGGCCGACGGGCCTTGGACCAGCACCTGCGCGCCATGAGTGGTACGTCACCTGTTAATACGTTTTTGGCAGTCTACGCGGCACCCCCTTACACTCACCTACTCCCTGCTGACGAGAGGCAACTACCTCGAAACACGTGTCCAGAGATGGCTAATGCGACACTTACTTTTTTCTAACACTGTGGCACAGGCGTACTCGCCGTCGCCACTACATGGACCATAGTTTCTTGGGGCAACTTGCTGGTAGACGAGCAGAGTGCGGCCAATTGGATTTGTTGTATTTAAGGCTCCCTTGAGCCATTGGGCCGGCGGGCCTTGGACCAGCACCTGCGCGCCATGAGTGGTACGTCACCTGTTAATACGTTTTTGGCAGTCTACGCGGCACCCCCTTAGACTCACCTACTCCCTGCTGACGAGAGGCAACTACCTTGAAACACGTGTCCAGGGATGGCTAATGCGACACTTACTTTTTTCTAACACTGTGGCACAGGCGTACTCGCCGTCGCCACTACATGGACCATAGTTCCTTGGGGCAACTTACTGGTAGAGGAGCAGAGTGCGGCCATTTGGATATGTTGTATTTAAGGCTCCCTTGAGCCATTGGGCCGACGGGCCTTGGACCAGAACCTGCGGGCCATGAGTGGTACGTCACCTGTTAATACGTTTTTGGCAGTCTACGCGGCACCCCCTTACACTCACCTACTCCCTGCTGACGAGAGGCAACTACCTCGAAACACGTGTCCAGGGATGGCTAATGCGACACTTACTTTTTTCTAACACCGTGGCACAGACGTACTTGCCGTCGCCACTACATGGACCATAGTTCCTTGGGGCAACCTGCTGGTAGACGAGCAGAGTGCGGCCAATTGGATTTGTTGTATTTAAGGCTCCCTTGAGCCATTGTGCCGACGGGCCTTGGACCAGCAAATGCGCGCCATGAGTGGTACGTCACCTGTTAATACGTTTTTGGCAGTCTACGCGGCACCCCCTTACACTCACCTACTCCCTGCTGACGAGATGCAACTACCTCGAAACACGTGTCCAGGGATGGCTAATGCGACACTTACTTTTTTCTAACACTGTGGCACAGGCGTACTCGCCGTCGCTACGACATGGACCATAGTTCCTTGGGGCAACTTGCTGGTAGACGAGCAGAGTGCGCCCAATTGGATTTGTTGTATTTAAGGCTCCCTTGAGCCATTGGGCCGACGGGCCTTGGACCGGCACCTGCGCGCCATGAGTGGTACGTCACCTGTTAATACGTTTTTGGCAGTCTACGCGGCACCCCGTTACACTCACCTACTCCCTGCTGAAGAGAGGCAACTACCTCGAAACACGTGTCCAGGGATGGCTAATGCGACACTTACTTTTTTCTAACACTGTGGCACAGGTGTACTCGCCGTCGCCACTACATGGACCATAGTTCCTTGGGGCAACTTGCTGGTAGACGAGCAGAGTGCGGCCAATTGGATTTGTTGTATTTAAGGCTCCCTTGAGCCATTGGGCCGACGGGCCTTGGACCAGCACCTGCGCGCTATGAGTGGTACGTCACCTGTTAATACGTTTTTGGCAGTCTACGCGGCACCCCCTTACACTCACCTACTCCCTGCTGACGAGAGGCAACTACCTCGAAACACGTGTCCAGAGATGGCTAATGCGACACTTACTTTTTTCTAACACTGTGGCACAGGCGTACTCGCCGTCGCCACTACATGGACCATAGTTTCTTGGGGCAACTTGCTGGTAGACGAGCAGAGTGCGGCCAATTGGATTTGTTGTATTTAAGGCTCCCTTGAGCCATTGGGCCGACGGGCCTTGGACCAGCACCTGCGCGCCATGAGTGGTACGTCACCTGTTAATACGTTTTTGGCAGTCTACGCGGCACCCCCTTAGACTCACCTACTCCCTGCTGACGAGAGGCAACTACCTTGAAACACGTGTCCAGGGATGGCTAATGCGACACTTACTTTTTTCTAACACTGTGGCACAGGCGTACTCGCCGTCGCCACTACATGGACCATAGTTCCTTGGGGCAACTTGCTGGTAGACGAGCAGAGTGCGGCCAATTGGATTTGTTGTATTTAAGACTCCCTTGAGCCATTGGGCCGACGGGCCTTGGACCAGCACCTGCGCGCCATGAGTGGTACGTCACCTGTTAATACGTTTTTGGCAGTCTATGCGGCACCCCCTTACACTCACCTACTCCCTGCTGACGAGAGGCAACTACCTCGAAACACGTGTCCAGGGATGGCTAATGCGACACTTACTTTTTTCTAACACTGTGGCACAGGCGTACTCGCCGTCGCCACTACATGGACCATAGTTCCTTAGGGCAACTTGCTGGTAGACGAGCAGAGTGCGTCCAATTGGATTTGTTGTATTTAAGGCTCCCTTGAGCCATTGGGCCGACGGGCCTTGGACCAGCACCTGCGCGCCATGAGTGGTACGTCACCTGTTAATACATTTTTGGCAGTCTACGCGGCACCCCCTTACACTCATCTACTCCCTGCTGACGAGAGGCAACTACCTCGAAACACGTGTCCAGGGATGGCTAATGTGACACTTACTTTTTTCTAACACTGTGGCACAGGCGTACTCGCCGTCGCCACTACATGGACCATAGTTCCTTGGGGCAACTTGCTGGTAGACGAGCAGAGTGCGGCCAATTGGATTTGTTGTATTTAAGACTCCCTTGAGCCATTGGGCCGACGGGCCTTGGACCAGCACCTGCGCGCCATGAGTGGTACGTCACCTGTTAATACGTTTTTGGCAGTCTATGCGGCACCCCCTTACACTCACCTACTCCCTGCTGACGAGAGGCAACTACCTCGAAACACGTGTCCATGGATGGCTAATGCGACACTTACTTTTTTCTAACACTGTGGCACAGGCGTACTCGCCGTCGCCACTACATGGACCATAGTTCCTTAGGGCAACTTGCTGGTAGACGAGCAGAGTGCGTCCAATTGGATTTGTTGTATTTAAGGCTCCCTTGAGCCATTGGGCCGACGGGCCTTGGACCAGCACCTGCGCGCCATGAGTGGTACGTCACCTGTTAATACGTTTTTGGCAGTCTACGTGGCACCCCCTTACACTCACCTACTCCCTGCTGACGAGAGGCAACTACCTCGAAACACGTGTCCAGGGATGGCTAATGCGACACTTACTTTTTTCTAACACTGTGGCACAGGCGTACTCGCCGTCGCCACTACATGGACCATAGTTCCTTGGGGCAACTTGCTGGTAGACAAGCAGAGTGCGGCCAATTGGATTTGTTGTATTTAAGGCTCCCTTGAGCCATTGGGCCGATGGGCCTTGGACCAGAACCTGCGCGCCATGATTGGTACGTCACCTGTTAATACGTTTTTGGCAGTCTACGCGGCACCCCCTTACACTCACCTACTCTCTGCTGACGAGAGGCAACTACCTCGAAACATGTGTCCAGGGATGGCTAATGCAACACTTACTTTTTTCTAACACTGTGGCACAGGCGTACTTGCCGTCGCCACTACATGGACCATAGTTCCTTGGGGCAACTTGCTGGTAGACGAGCAGAGTGCGGCCAATTGGATTTGTTGTATTTAAGGCTCCCTTGAGCCATTGGGCCGACGGGCCTTGGACCAGCACCTGCGCGCCATGAGTGGTACGTCACCTGTTAATACGTTTTCGGCAGTCTACGCGGCACCCCCTTACACTCACCTACTCCCTGCTGACGAGAAGCAACTACCTCGAAACACGTGTCCAGGGATGGCTAATGCAACACTTACTTTTTTCTAACACTGTGGCACAGGCGTACTCGCCGTCGCTACGACATGGACCATAGTTCCTTGGGGCAACTTGCTGGTAGACGAGAAGAGTGCGGCCAATTGGATTTGTTGTATTTAAGGCTCCCTTGAGCCATTGGGCCGACGGGCCTTGGACCAGCACCTGCGCGCCATGAGTGGTACGTCACCTGTTAATACGTTTTTGGCAGTCTACGCGGCACCCCCTTACACTCACCTACTCCCTGCTGACGAGAGGCAACTACCTCGAAACATGTGTCCAGGGATGGCTAATGCGACACTTACTTTTTTCTAACACTGTGGCACAGGCGTACTCGCCGTCGCCACTTCATGGACCATAGTTCCTTGGGGCAACTTGCTGGTAGACGAGCAGAGTGCGGCCAATTGGGTTTGGTGTCAGTGCATGTACCATGCCGAGTACTGTCATGTCAGTCTCAACAGCATGTAGTTATTGAATCATGCGTAGACATTGGGTTTAACAGGTCAGTCCTTGACTTAACAGGGTGAAGCGGATGTGTTGCCTCCCATGTTTGTTTTTAACTTGTGATACAGATCTCATGTTGGACGGTTACATAGGGGACAGAAAACTGACATAGATTTTTTTGCTCTCAGACAACATGACACCTGAGGAACAGCACCGATTCCAGGTCGCCAAGGACCGGTACCTCTATGTGCGTAAAGTACATAAGGGATTTAGAATGATGGCAAGGAGGTACCGGGCCGAGAAGAAGGCAGGGACCGGGAAGTCACTGTCGGAATGCGTCATGACTAGCAGCGGCAACAGACCAGCAACCTCAGGTGTCAGTGTGGGCTCCCAACCTGTCAATCCCCCTGCCGCCACACCTGCACCGGTGCCAGGCTACCATGCGCCGCAACCTGCAATGGCACCAGCACCCGCACCTGCCCCCATGGATCCTGGACTGTCCCAACTGATACGGATGGTCCAGGACAACACCAATATCCTCCAGGACATTCGCAGTGAATTTCTCTACCTAAAACGGCAGATACATGAGATCCGGGCCCACTTTGGACTGCCATGAAGACTGCCCCTGTTCTCACCCCCCCACCTCTTATCCCTTCCCACACTGTCCCTCTTTTAGTATTATGTTGTGTAATGTCATAGTTGTGTGTGTTATTTAGCATAGTTTTAGTGTAGGCTTAGTTAGGATTAGCTTTAAACTTTTTACTTATTGAATGTCATATGATTTGCGGATAGGTTTCATTTATCTTTGGGTGGGGGGTTGATGTATTTATTCATTTTCTGTGTTTGTAAATAGTTAGGTAAGATAGCTTTAGTTAGAATAAATAATTGTAGTTAGTTTAGGGCTAGAGTTAGGGACATAGATTAGTGTAGGGTTGTTTAATTTATATAATTGTAGAATAAATCTCGTTAATTATAGATTTGTGCTTGCACTTATATCATGGCTGATGAGGGGGAGTGGGGCTTGCCCCATTGTTTGCAACTCATACCATCACTGGAGTAATCATTGTATGTGTAACTATGGTTCTGACCTGTCACTCTGCAGGATGGATTGAGGCCAGATACCTTAGATGTGAGCACAATGACCTTGCATGTCTGATAGATTAGCAATTATGGTTTACGGCCTACTCTGGTGACAGTTCATTGTGACCTCCAACATCTCACGTGTTCCTGGGCATGGCCAATCTATCTCCATTCCATGCATGCTGTTGGCCATTTGTGGGTCCATTGTTAACGTCACATGGCACAACAATGTTAGTGAGTCACATGAGTTATATAAGACTGAGTCATGAGTTTGGAATAGAGGTCACTCACAGGTGTCTTGGAGTACTAGCACTGTCCGGAATACAGACTTAACTTCGAGTTTCTTGGTTTTGTGAAACAGTTATGCTTTGGGAACTGATGATGTTTGTTTGCAGATACCCAGTTCTGCTGCACACAAGTGGTGACATGCTGCATTGCTCCCTGTACCAACAGTGCCATAGCCACTCATCCCAGCTGTAACTTTCGCATTGTCTCATAGTGATGACACCCTTGTAGTCTTGCCACTGATTCAGACTATATGCGAAGTGCCGTTCAACTGACATCCGTGGGCACATTGGCCAATATGTGTGCACTTCATGGCAGTGCTCAGAAGTTGCTTTGGCATTGTTTGTGCACAGGTAGAAGCTGACTGACGCTATGGACTTTGGCTTCAGTAAGTATTGTGGACTCAACTTCAGTGTGGCTTACTTTGTAGTTCCATGTATGTATGTTAGAACTGTGCCCTTGGGTCTCCTCAGCAATGTGAATCTGTTTTGAACACCTAGAGATGTGACATGCAATGTGCTACATCACAATAATCTTTGACCAACACGTCCTGTGTTTGGCGATATGCCAGGAGATTATGCTTTGCTATCCTTCTTGGTGACACTACATGTGTCCTACAACCGACTTGTACATGTTGTCACACATGCATATTGTGAGAAAGTGGCTAGGTATATACTGTTCCCAAATAGGTACAGTGTGCACAGAGTCCACAGTCACCAGAGTTTTGGCAGAGGTTAAAGTTAGATATAACCTTACTCTATAAAGTTGTAGCTTGGTCAAGCAGTAAGGCAGTATCAGAGGACAGTGTAAAGCATTTGTTGTACACACTCAGTCAGCAAATGGTCTCACACACTCAATAACTGAACTCTAGGCCAATGGTTTTTATATAAAAATATATGTTTGTTTTATTTTAGAAGCAACAATAGGTATCAAAATATACTTCCTCAGATTCCGAGGCTTTAGTTACATACTTTTGCAATATGCAATTGACTTTGGTAGGTAATAGTTACAAGTTGTTGCAATAGGCAACACAACTTCAAACACAATAATACATTGAGCTCAATGTGAGTTTGAAGTTATTTGCAATAGATTACTTCCAGGATTACTTTTCTAAGTCAAGGACTGGATCCTATATTCAGTCCTGAGCAAGGTCTTGGAAACATGTGATTACATTCGTTATAGTTGTTGTTGTGATTTTCAGGCAATATTTTGCTATTTCAAAACCTGACACTTAGAAGAAATTTAACAGAAAAATTGGCAATGATTTCCTATGGAAGAAAATTGTGTTATTGGTAAGTACGGTTGTGAGTGCTTTTCAGGGTCAGTGCTGGGCACCAAGTAATAACAGGTGAGTATTTCTGTTTTTGTTACTTGGTTGATTTTAGGCAAATATTTTAACTTTTAGAATCTCCACACTTAGAAGATATTTCTGATGAAACCAATCAATGGTACCCTATGGAATAAAATTGGGTTATCGGCTTTTGGGTAAGTACTCGACTGGCAGAGTTAAGGTTCTGGCCACAGACTCAGGGGTCCCCCAGGGTCAGGTTTGTACAGTTGTTACACCCTCTGCGGCACTGTCGCGGACGGGGTCAGAGTGAGCTTGGCCCGATGTTATCCTATGGGAGGCAGGGAGGCCTTTGTTGGTGGCTGCTTACTAGCAGGCCACTCGGCTGTGGGAGCTGGGCTCCTGGTCACTTGCTCAGGGCAAATGGGGAAGTAGGTAGGAGTAGAAGTTACACTGCCAGGGCCATTCGGGCGGGTGGGTGCAGGGTGCCTTTGACCCTTCATGCGCTCAATGGATTGCAATGGAAAAGCTTCAGGACGAACAAAGGCTGCAAGCTCGGGGTCGAAGATTCTTCATGTGCCCCCACCACTTTGGGAGGTAAATTGGGTAGTTGGAGGGTGGGTATGTACCCAGGAGTCGGGCACAGGGGGCCGCAGGGCGCTGGGTACCGGGGTGACTTTTGGTCTTTGGAAATCTTACCCTCTGTTGATTGTGGTTGGGGGGGTCCCTGGTTCTGAGGCTGCAGGCGTCATCATGAGCGTCGAGGTGAGACCTTGGGGGCCAGATTCAGGGTCACATTCGCTGGGTGGGGGACGTCATCGGGGTCTTTGTCCACTCCGGCACAGGCCAGGCTTGTCCAGTGCAGACTGTGCAGGGTTTGCGGTTCCGGGATGATGCCAGGGGCTTGAAACTTGCTTTGAGCAGAGCTACTGCTCATGGGACTCCCAGATGATCAGAGTCACAAGGTAGCCAGGTCCTCCGGGGTTTGTGAGGTTGCTGGCCATAAGTGGGTCCGGGCTTTGGCAGGAACAGGTTCAAGGGTCGACAGGCCGGTAGGGCAGGGGCCAAAGCAGTTGGAGTCTTCATCTTCTTAGCAGCTGCACGGCTGTTTCTTTCTTCTTGCTATTCCTTGCTTTTTCGGAATCTGGAGAAGGAAGGTTCAGGGTGCCTCTAAATACTAGGTTTAGTTGCGTTACAGGTAGGTACAGGGCAGGACAGGGACCAATGGGTACACACACTATCCTGCCACTCACCTGTGGGGGTGGGCCAGTAGCCTAGTCCTGATTGTGCTGGGCTTCACATCTTCAAGATGGAGAGCGCCCGGAGATGGGCTTCACCTCGCCTCCCCCACCTGAGGGTTGGGGTGGGCAGGCTGGCACATCCCCTGTCTTTATTTTGTGTTTCCGGCCAGTCTTCCCGTCAGAGTGGGGGTCCGAACCGAGGGGTTGGGAGCAGTTTTCTGGGTACAGCAAGTGGCCTGGAGAAGCTCACAGAGTCAGCATGCCTTTGAAGCTTCCCCCTGGCCTTGTCTGATGTGTGGCAGCCTAGGCTGCCTCCAAACCAGACGTGGATTGTAGGTTGGTTGTCAGGGGGCATCTCTAAGATGCCTTCAGTAGTGCTTTGTACATTGAATCACACACTGGCATAAGTGCGGGTTTTATGTGCTGAGAAGTTTGATACCAAAGTTCTCATTCTTCAGTGTTCCCATTATGGTGCTGTGGAGTTCATGTTCGACGAGCTCTCTGCACTATATACTTTTAAATGGCAGCAATGCATTTACAGTGCCCAGGAATGGACCTGAGTACTGTAGGTGCAGAGGGATAATTCTGCTGTGCCCACACCAGTGGCATAGGGCACCCAGCTATAGGGGTGAATGATGTATGCCAGGGCAGTGTAGGTTGTGTGCATGCAACACAGGGATGTGTGCCATGTCGACTCTCTGTTTTGCCTTGTACCCAGACACTCTGCCTGCAAGGGCAGTGTGTTTGTGTTAGGGGACAGGGCCTCTAAGGCTGTCACAATAAGTGCTGCAGCCCTTAGAGGCCTTCCCTTGTCACAAGGCCCTGGGTACCTAGGGTACCATTTACCAGGAGCCGACATGTGGCCAGGGTTTGCCGATTTTGAATGTTAGTGTTTAGGGAAGGAACATAGACCCTAGGCACCTGATTGGCAGGAGTCCAGGGCACACTCAGTCAAAGTCCATTCAGCAGTTCAGCAAAAAGTGGGGGAATACCATGCAGGAAAGATGGTACATATGTCATACATGTCAGGGGGTCAGTTGGGATATTGCTAGATTGTGCTATCTGATCAATGTTGTCAGTGCAATTTGGCCCGTGTAATCTTGTGGGACCCCCTGTGCCCCTTCTTCACTGTCTGACTCCGGTTGTCTCATCTGTGTCGTCATTGCAAGTGTTATTTAGTTTGGCCCATTGTGCCCCCTTCTGCCGGTTTTATTTGTATTGCTCATTTACATTTCTTACCCTGTATTCGGACACGTGTTTTTCAAACCGCCTCCGCTCTCCCTTTCCACCACAGTATCCCCTGCTGAGCCACACAGCAACACGAACATTCGTACCGCCCACATGCCAGGCTGATCCTCCCACCTTCCCTTCCACTGGCGTACATCCACGCCGGGTCCGCGCAAAATGCAGGAACATCCTGGGTCCGCAAACGCAACTACACACATTGCCACTACGATGCTAGCACACTCAACGCCCTCAACATAGGACGATCACACACCTGCTTCCTGCCTGGAACAGAACGCACACAAGGACACCTCTCCAGCCGGAACTGCATTGTCACCAGCATCCAATCTGCAAATCCACCCACTGTGTTGGAAGCCAACTACCTCAGATGCATTGTCCCCAACACCCGCCACAGACGCCAACACACAAGTGAACTCTGGGACCTACTCAACTCAACCTCCCCAGACATGGTCTCCATGACAGTGACTTAATTATACTCCTCCTCAGAACACTACCTCGCCATAGCCATCCTGTGCAGCTACAAGATCAACCACAGGGACCGCACCAACGGAGTAGGACTAGGAATTGCCATCGTCAACAGGAACACTCTCAGAGTCTCAACCAACAACGACAACATCCTCATCAACGTTGAACACCTGCACTTCCAGATCCACACCAATCCCAACACCACCCTCAGAGTAACCCGCGTCTACATAGCCTCCAGACCCCTAACACAGTTCTGCCACTCCATCACCAACTTTGTCAGTACACACGCCCTCACATCCACAGACTACATCCTTCACGTTGAGCTGAACTTCCACCTCGTGTACATTAACGGCACCGTATCCACCACCCTGATCGACACCCTGGCCAACCTCGGCTTCATACAACTTGTCACAACACCCACCCACCACAACAGCCACACGCTTGACCACATATTCTCCACAAGCTCCCACGTCTACTCTAACCACACAACCAACCTCCACTGGAACAACCATTAATGCATCAACTTCACATTCCATGAAGACACCACATGCCACCACACCCAACAGATTCACTGGCACTGCTGAAGCAAAGTCACAGAAGCACAGATAACCAGCAGCCTTACCTGGAGCACAACCACCAACACTGACTCCACCGCCAAGAACCTCCGACAAGGGATCGGCAACTGCGCCAACACACTCGCACAGATTAAGACACACTCCAACAGACACACCAGCAAGTAAGCCAGCTGGTTCAATGCAGAACACCAGGCTTCAATGCCGACCTGCCATGAGCTAGTGAAGAAATTGCACCGCGAACAGACACTGGACAGCTATGCAACCCACAAAGACGCCACACGCAGACACCATCACCTCATCAGATACGCAATCGGGCCTCCTTCAAAGACTGCATTGCCAACAACGCACACACCAGCTAAGTGCTCTTCAACCTAGTGAAAGAGCTCTCCAACACCAGCTCCAACACCAACACCATCCCACCTTTGCAAGACCTGTGCAACTCCTTTGATACTGTTGTCCATCGCAAGGGTGTAGACATCCATGACAGCTACAATGCCACGACTGCCACGAATAGCACTGAGACCTTCGTCCCCACGGATCCCATATGCACCAACCCCCTGCTCTACTGGATCAACATAAACGACACAAACACAATGCACATCTGGTACAACATCCACTCCGGATCAACGTCAGACACATGCCCACACCACATCTGCTCCAAAGCCAGCTCCACCATTGCACCCCATTTCCAGATGAGCATCAACATCTCCCTCGTAAATTCAACATTCACGTAGATCTGGAAGCACGCCAATATCAACCCCTTACTCCACAAACAAAAGACTGACCCCAAGGACCGCCTGTACTTACGTCCCATCTCCCTGCTACCATTCATGTGAGGTGTCATTGCGAAGACCATCAACAGACAACAGACCCACTAACTCTATGGGAACAGCATCCATGATCCGTCCCATTCACGCTTCAGCGGCAACTCCTGCAGCAAACTGGACACATCTCCGCCACCAATGACATAATGCCACAGATGGACAACAGTGAAACAGCAGCACTCATTGTCCAGGACCTGTGATTTGCCTTCAACAATGTCTTGCACCGCACACTATGCACATGCATACAAGACACCGAGATCCGAGACAAGGCTCGTGACTGGACAAACTCCTTCCTCTACGGAAAAACCCAGTCCACCCACCTCCACCCTTGCTGCTCAGGGTCCACAGTAATCATCAGCGGATTACCCCAGGGCTCATCCCTCACACAACATTGTTCTACATGTACATGTCACCACTCGCGCACGTTACCCGACTGCACAACCTCAACATCATCTCCTACGAGAACGACAGCTAGCTGATCTTTTCCCTCACCAGCCACCCTCACTTGCACAACCAAACACCATGTGGGACTGTAAGACGTTGCTGAGTGGAGGAAGAACTGCCAACAGGAGATAAACATCAGACAGGACAGAAATGCTCATCCTTGAATCCACCCCCTCCGTCTGAGACACCTCCTGGTGTGCGGCCGCCCTTGGAACAGATCCAACACCAACCAACCACGCAGGCAACATGGTGTTCAACATCAACTCTACTCTCTCCATGCCAAAGCAGGTAAACGCCGGCTCGTCCTCCTGCTTCATGACCCTCCAGATGCTTGTCAAGTTCTACAGGTGGCTTCCCACCGAAACATGGAGAACAGTCACACAGGCACTCAGCAGCAGCAAGTTGGAATATGGTAACACCCTCTATGCAGGAGCCTCGACCAAACTCTAAAAACGACTTAAACGCATTAAAAACACCTCTGCACGCCTGGTCCTCAACATCCCTCGCCGACAGCACATCACACCCCACCTGGAAGATCTGCACTGGCTCAACGCCAACCAGTGTATCACCTCCACGTGCCAGAACCACGCAGACAAGCCACTCCACAACACCGGACATACATACCTCAACAGACGACTCAGCTTCTGCAACCCAATCCAGCAGATCCACTACACTGACATTGCAATCGCCACAGTCCCCAGCATCTGGAAAGCTAACTCCTGCGGAAGATCATTATGCCACCTCAACGCAAAGAACTGGAACCCTCTCCCCACCCTCCTGCGGCAGGCACAGCACATGCTAACATTAATGTTACTCCTCAAGAACGGGATTTCCAAGCAGTGGCAGACTTCCACCCCCCCCCCGCTCCTTGAGACACTCACGGGTTAGTGGTGCACTTTAAAGATGTTGTCATAGGAAAATTAGCTACATTGCTTTTGCACATACACGACCATCTCACTGCCTATCCGTGTCAGGTGACACATGTACATTGATGGAATTAGCCTTGCTGGACCTTCATGTGAATTCACAGCCCCTTACTTTTTGCCTTAGTTAAATACTTGATTGTTCATGGAAACACGCAACTGTGTGATTTAAGGGAATTTATTTACAAGACAAGGTTTTGCATGTACCAGAAGTGGCCCATAGGACATGGGATTGGCAGGATGCCCGTTGGAGTGGCAGTCCATTGTGAGTGACAGAGCCAGGGGAAGAGGTGGATTTTGTGGTGCCATTGTCAATGAACAAAAGGAGATTTGCTGTAGGTCAATGTGTGGGTCCAAGATGTCTGTTGGTGGACGTTGGCAGACAGTGGGAGAGGAATGGCAGTGAAATGATGGTATGTACAATCCGACAGGCCTTTGTACATCACTGCTAGCTGGACTTGCGCATTACCATGGTGGCAGTTTCATCCTCAGATTCGTCCGATGATGTGTCATGTGTCTCATATGTGGGTGGTGATATGGTGGGAGCAGCACTGTGAGGCACAGACACATCAGGGTGCGGAGCTGAGGATGTGGATGCGCAAGCAGCAGATGTTGTCACAAGACCGTGGGGAGGTAAAGATGTCATATGGAGGAGCATGGCCTGCCATGTCCGTTCCAGATTATGCTGGTGTTGAGCCGTGGCAGCCATCTGTTGGAGCTCCCTCCGCTCCCTGGCCTCCATTATCCCTGACAGTCGGGATAATGCAGCACAGACACTACTGGAGCTATCCTGTCGGGACAGTGTGTCCGCTCTCCGGATCAGGACCCCAGCAATGTCATCCAGGGTTCGCTGGATGTTATTGAGGGGTGTGTGGATGTCTGACATCCTCTGCATGTTGTTGTCGAGGCGATTCAGACACCCACTGAACTCCTCAAATTTGGCTGCCAGGCTCTCCATGCCCACCTGCACAAAGTCCAGTGTCTCCCGTTGGACCTCAAGCACCATGGTGTGAAAGGCCGCATATGGGTTGGCTGGGTCCTGGGAGGCAGCTGTGGTGGGAGGTGCTTGCTGCTGGGTGGTTTGTGCAGGGGGTGGGCTGGGCACAATGCTGCTGGGTAGCCCTGCTACTGGAGTTGGTGTGTTGAAGGAATCGAGGAGACGCTGAAACTCGTCCACATTGATGGTGGGTGTTTCCGACGAGTCATCATGGCAGAGTGGGTCATCCGTCAGTCCAGGAGGTGTTGTCGCTCCCTCTGAAATGTTCATGGGAGATACAGTTTAACAGTGGAATCCATGTATGGGCATGCATTATTTGAATTAACAATCAGACTGAGGGAGACTGTACATTATAGATATTTTGTACAATACGCATGCTAGTCTCTGGATGGTGATTATTTCAGGGACATCACGGATGTGAGGGTGTACTTGTACGTTGTAATATCACAAGTTGCCTAGGTGAGAAATGTGTCTTGACAGTGTCTACACACAAATGCTACCTGTTGTGTCCTGGTTTGTGTTATGTGACTAATGCAGTCCGCAACACCTATTAGGCAATGTTGATGTACTCAGATTAGTATGTGTGTACACTGCATTGTGTGATGGTGGCACCTGCTGCCTTTGTTTAGCTGCCCCTTGTCCCTTTCATGAAATGGGCCTTTGACTTCTGTGTATGGACAATGCAGGCATGTGGAAATCTGTGTGGATTGTGTGTCCTTGTCAGAGGGGTTGTGTGTACATACGTTTGTGACAGGATGTGACATGCTCCCTTGAGGATGAGGTCCACACTCTGCAACATCAGTGAGGTGTGCTGCACCATGTGAATCTCTTTGTCCTGCAGGCATGCTATCCATCATGCCCTATCACATGCATTATCAGTGTGGCTCAAGGAGTTGCAGCTTTGCAGGGGCTTGTGCATGTGTTTAGTGTGCTACTAGTAATGTGTGATGAGTGCCCACTTTTGGCACATTGGCAATGGGAGCCTACTTGGGGGCATGTTATCATGGATGGCCATGGTGTTATCGGCGCTTTAGCAGCAGGAAACGTCCGCTACAAGCGGCAAAGATGTTCTTGAAAATATGCCGCATAGAATTCCAGGAGAAGCACATGTTCTGGTGTGAACATGGGCTTTGATTGGAATTCTCTGCAGCATGTTATCAGGCACATTATCACCGCTTTGGTGGCAGTTTCATGCCGCTGAAGTGGCGATAATTTTGAGAACGTCCTTGATTATATACACCGTGTTTTTTCTACAAAGCTGCACTGTGTAGGACACATGTGCCTCTAAGTCGCTTTGGCTCCTTGCGATTTGTGTTGTGTGCATTGCGTCGGTCATGTTTAATCTTGCTTCCTGCACTTCTTTTGGATTACCCTTCAGAGTATGGTGCAGCATGTATAGCAATTGTTGTTGCTGTCTGAGCAGACTGTGTCCACACCCATTACCCAGAGATTTGGTCCCACATGTGGAGTGTGTGTGACAGTGGTGGGCCGTTATGTGCATCATACCAGGCGCTGACCTTCTAGACTCTGCATGGGCGCTTTGATTTTAGAAGGGGGGACTACATACTCCATGCAGCGATCACAGCGGATATTCGTGCGCATTGTAAAGGGGACCAAGCAGGACCTGAGCTTTCTTTAGGGTGCCAATACATATTGACATCAGCTGTAAAGTTTAAGGCAGTCACATGCCTGTACATGCGCATGGGTCTCGTGGAGCTGCCCCCGTTGGACTTACTTAATTGAAATCGGAGGTAGAGGTAGGGAGAGAGATACCGGAAAGGGCTTGTGCTGAGATTGTAGAGTAAGCATGGAGGTGCACCAGGCACACCCGCTTCCAAAGGCTTCTTTTTAATGTTTTACATCGCCTTACCTCACACCAGCAAAAAGTCAATGCATGTTTCTACACTGACTCATAGGAATGCACAAGGGTTCAGGGAGAGGGGGAAAACTACCCTCACCTGATTTGGGGGTGACCACTTTGGGCTACTTATTGGACCGTAGTGATGACACTATTGAATGTGTTGATGGACAGGGAGGTGGATCTGTCGTAGGGGCCTTGTATCCTACATTGCTTCCCACACACGGCTCAAAGTGGGCTTGCTGCAAGTTTATGGATAGGGGATTATTAGTGGCCATGAGGGGATATTACAATGCACTGGAAGGCAAGTGGGGCCACAAGTTTAGATCAAGGGGAGCGCGAGTTTACCTAATGGGCAGAGTGTGATGGGATAATTAGGCTACTACTTGTCAAGGGTACGGTGAGCAAGGGATCACTTGAGGCGGCTAGGGCATGGGACCATTTCTTTGGACCATTGGTGGATGAAGACAGCAAGAGCGATGTCAACACTGAGCCAGGTGAGCTGGTACCAGGGTAGGGCCTTTATAGCCCGTAGATGTAACCATTCGACACCATTGTAGACATGCATGATGGGTGAATCTAAAGCGGCAGCCTGTATATTGTGTTGTTAGTGTTTACCTTCTGGATACCACAGATTACGCACTGCTAAGGCTATCAAGGAGTACAGAGCAACATGGGTAGTGACATGCCTTGAGGGAGTGTGAAATAGACTTTCGGATGGATTTGCGATGATGATGTTTGTTTATATGGCCTGTGTTGTAAATTGGTTGTTAATCCCCTTTTTACATGGTTCTTAATATTAAAGGTAGTAGAGGAGACATGTCATAGTAACAAGCCAAGGATCCTATGCTCAGAAAATTGAACATCATAGTGAGGGGAGAGGGACTAGGGGCCATATTATCAAGATCAGCGTTAAAATTATCGCTGCTTTAGAGGCAGGTAGCTGCCACTAAAGCGACGGTAATGGTCTTGATGATATGCCCTTGTGAATTCCCAAAGAAGTCCATGTTCTGGTGTGAATATGGGCTTCTATGGGAATTCACAAGGGCATATAATCAAGCACATTGCCGCCACTTTAGTGGCAGTTTCCTGCCGCTAAAGCAGAGATCATTTTAATGCTGATCTTGATAATATGTTCCTAGGTTGGTGCGATTTTTAGATTTGAAGATCTAGCTTTCGCAGACATGAAGTTTTTTAACTAGCAAGAGAAAATAGTACATGCAATGCGTTGACGTGCGGCGGGGGGGGGGGTTATGGGTATTATGGACAGGGATATGTGTGAATGCAGGTAAGTTGACTTTGGATGACTGAATGGATTTCATGGTGCGCCCAGCATCGCATTCTGCAATGGAGGGCACACGACTGAGGGGCATATTATCAGGGACGGCATTACAAATTATCGGCACTTGAGCGGCAGAAAACTGCCGCTTAAGCAGCGATAATGGGCTTGGTAATATGCCCTGGGGAATTCCAATAGAATGTCATGTTCTGGTGTGAACATGGGCTTCTATTGTAATTCTCCAGGGCATATTATCACGCCCATTATTGTCGCTTTAGTGGCAGTTTTCTGCCGCTCAAGCGGCTATTATTTTAACACCGTCCTTGGTTATATGCCCCATAATCCGTATTTTTGATGTGACATTGCATGTGTTGTCGGTATGCAGAGTCACTCATTACTTTCTCATCTTGCTGTACACAGTGCTGCATAGCATGTACAGGCAAGGGGGCATTTTTGTAGTACAGGCATGAGGTTGTCACAATGTCCCCCTTGCCTCATCACCACACTTATCCAAATCTTCTTCAGAAGGCCGCAACTCCCATGTGCCAAAATGAGTATGCAGTGTGAATGTGACTGGTCACGTGCACGAGTAAGCATGCCAGCGACAGGCTCAGCACACCTGCAACATTGCACATGTGTCAGGCTCGTGTGCAAGGTTGTGTGTGGCCCTCCAAGTCACCCTTGTTGACCACGCACATCCTTGCACACAAGTCAGCCACATGTGCTATTTTGCAGGTGTGCTGGTCTTGCTGTTGGCATGCGGAGATGATTTGGATATGGGTTGTGATGGTGCAAGGGGTGCATTTTGGCAGCATGCTGCGTCTCTATGTGATGTGGCATTTTGGTATGTGATGTGGCACTTATTTTGTGGTCTGATGATGTTCCTGGACTGTGTTTTTCTGATGTTTCAGTGCACATTTCAATGTCAGTGTGTCCGTCAAAGTGTGTCTAGCAATGTTTATGTTGGATCAGTTGATGTGTGTCCATGCCACCATGCACAGGGCTATCTGGGACCTGAACCACAGTAATTGTGGGTATGCAATGCTATTTATTATACATGTGTGCCATTGTGGCCATCCACCTCCGTCCACCCACTCCATAGTTTGTACTCACCCTGTGGTTGTATCTGTTCACCTGCAGCAGTGTCCCAACCCGGCACTCCAACCACCTTGCGCCACCATTTCCTCCTGCTCATCCAGCACCAGCAGGGGCCCAGGGCTACCACCTCCAGTGGCCATGGCTGCCCTCCGGTTGGCGGCCATCTTCTCCTTAGTGTTCTTTTTGCTGTCGTTCCAGCGCTTCTTTACCTCCTCCACGGTCCTCCTCTTCCTCTCTCCCATAGCCTTGACCTTTGCTGTGATCTCCTCCCAGATCTGTTTCTTCCTGGACAATGGCACTGTCCTCCGGATAAAGAGCTCCTGCTGGTGTTCAGCCACCAGGCCATACAGGACCTGATTCTCCTGGTGGCTGAACCTGGGGTTCCTCCTCCTCTTTGCCTTCCCCTGGCTCTCTCCCTGCTCCTCCTGGCTGGCTGTGGGGTTTGCTGTGGTCTCCGTGCTTGGCCCCGCTTCCTCCATGTCTCTGTTCTGTTTTTCTTTTTTTTTTTTTTGGCCTGGTTGGGGGCCTTTTATAGTGCATTTTCCCGCTTGCTGTGTGCAAAATGCAGGCCTGTTGGCAACTGTTGGGCTGATTTTGGAGATAATTAGCTTAGCGTGACTTTTCGCGGCTTAGCGTGCGTTTTTTTATCGCAGGCGCTAAGATTTTATCTCCATCCATTGGCGCCGGAACTGAGTGTTATCGCTGGCTAGCGACGCCTTGTTAATACGTCGCTACTGCGGCGATAAAAAAAAGACTTCGCCGGGGATTACATTTTTAGCGCTGACAACGCGTAGCGATAATTATCGCTATTTGTTGTTGATATCACCCTTGTTAGACGGACCGGGAGGGTCGGCCGAGGACAGGAGGAGAGGTCTCCGGGGAGAGCCGTCTCCAGCGATCGTACAGACGAATAACTTCCCCCCCACAGATGTACACCACACAAGGATAAGGTTTAACGTTCTTTATAAGCGATCTCTTAGGTACGATAGGATGGTACAAGGAGGTCTGGACTCAGGGGTCCCCTCGATTCTAGTCTCTTGGTTGGGAAAGGGGGTAGCGGGACAGTCTGGTTACCAATCTGGTAGATGCGATGATGGATAGCTCACAATCCTCGAGCTCGGTGTGCTAGCTGGACGGGCCGCGGCAGCGCCAGCAGGTCCCGGTGAAGGTGGTCGTTACACGGTCCGCGGCAGCGCCAGCAGGTCCCGACAAAGGTGGTCGTTACACGGTCCGCGGCAGCGCCAGCAGGTCCCGACAAAGGTGGTGGTTCCAACGGTCCGCGGCAGCGCCAGCAGGTCCCGACAAAGGTGGTAGTTGCAACGGTCCGCGGCAGCGCCAGCAGGTCCCGACGAGGATGGAGGATGTAGAAGGCCGCGGTAGCGCCAGCAGGCAGGACGATAGTTCACAAGGCAGGGCTACGGCAGCGCCGGTAGTCCGTCAAGGATGAGTTCTTCTCGGTGTCTCTCGACTCCAGGATACAACTGCCTTCCTGCTCTGGAGCTGTCCTAGTTATAGGTCTGGCGCCCTTTGATGTCCGGACCCTCGCACTGGGAGGTCGGGAGGTCCGGGATGAGGGAGTCCAGACACCCAGCAGGGGGGTGGAGCCAGCGCCCGGGGAGCTGGAGGGCGATCGGCACCTGGCGGGGGAGAGCCATCGACACTTCTTTCTCCCATCGACCTGCCAAGTGGTCCGTTCACCTCCTGGGTGGATGGTGGTGCCGGGATGTCGGGGCCTGGCCAGGCCCAGGGTTAGGGTCGAGCTGAGGCCACGCGGCCTCGTGGTGCAGTGTCCAAGATGGCGGCAGGTCCGGCCGAGTGAGCCGGTAGTGGTTCGGCCCCATGATACAGAGATGTCCGGGGGCAGGAGTTCCGTCTGGAGACGGGGTGCGGGTTGTTTCTGTGGGTAACACCTGGAGGGCCGGGGCTTGGGCCCTGTCATGTGGGGAGGGAGCAAGCCCTTCATGTGGCCTGTCCAACATGCGTCCCCCCCAGCTGAAGGCGGGGAGAGTCACCCATCCTCTTGGGGACTCTCCTCGTCGAAGCGGAAAAAGCGTGACAGGCAATCTGCGTTGGCGTGGTCTTGGCCCGGTCGATGTTCCACAGTGAAGTCCATCCCCTGCAGGGAGATGGACCAGCGCAATAGTTTGGGGTTTTCCCCCCGCATCTGCATTAGCCATTGCAGGGGTCGATGATCTGTTTGCACCCGGAAGTGGGTACCGAAGAGATAGGGCCAGAGCTTTTTGAGGGCCCACACCACTGCGAAGGCTTCCCTCTCGATGGTGCTCCAGCGCCGTTCTCGGGCCAGGAGGCGTCTGCTGATGAAGGCCACCGGTTGGTCAAGTCCCTCGGGGTTCAGCTGGGAGAGGACCGCCCCGATGCCATGGTCGGAGGCATCTGTTTGCACAATGAATTCCCGACTGTAGTCGGGGGCCTGGAGCACCGGGGCAGTGCACATGGCGGCTTTCAGCTTCTCGAAGGCCGCTTGACAGTCTGGGGTCCAGTTGATCTTCTTCGGGTGGTTCTTGGATGTGAGTCCCGTGAGGGGCCCCACAATGCTGCCATAGTCCCTCACGAACCGCCGGTAGTAGCCGGTGAGCCCCAAGAAGGCTCGGACCTCGGTCTGCGTGACTGGGGGCTGCCAGGACTGGATGGCAGCGATTTTGAGTTGCAGAGGGGCCACCAGACCGCTTCCCACCTGGTGTCCGAGGTAGGTCACGGATCCCTGACCAATTTGGCACTTGCCGGCCTTGATTGTGAGGCCGGCCCGCTGGAGGGCCTGCAGGACCTCTCGGAGGTGGTGGAGGTGGTCGGACCAGTGGCGGCTGTACACAGCGATATCGTCCAGGTAGGCGGCGCTGAACTCCTCGAGCCCCGCCAAGACCTGGTTCACTAGTCGCTGAAAAGTAGCTGGGGCATTCTTCATGCCGAAGGGCATGACTTTGAAGTGGTAGTGGCCATCGGGGGTAGAAAAGGCGGACCGTTCTTGGGCCCGGGGTGTGAGACCGATCTGCCAGTAGCCCGCTGTCAGGTCGAAGATGCTGAGGTAGCGGGCAGCCCCCATGCGGTCGATCAATTCATCCGCTCGGGGGATGGGATGAGCGTCGGTTCTGGTGACAGCATTCAAGCCCCGATAGTCGACGCAGAATCGGAGCTCAGGAGTAGTGCCGGGGGTAGCAGCTTTGGGGACCAGCACGACCGGGCTGGCCCAGGGGCTGTCCGAGGGCTCGATGACCCCGAGCGTGAGCATCTTGGATACTTCCTCTTGGATGCAGGCCCGCACCCGATCTGGTACGCGGTATGCCCGGTGTCTGATAGGGGGACTGTCCCCAGTGTCCACGTCGTGCAAGCACCAGGGGGTGACCCCTGGGGTGAGGGAAAACAAGGCAGAAAACTGCAGCAGGAGGTCCCGGCAGCCTTGGCGCTGTTCCGGGGTGAGGGCATCGGAGAGCCGGACCCCGTCCACGGAACCATCTTTCTCCCGAGTCTTCAGGAGATCAGGGAGAGGCTCGGAGTCTTCTTCCGTTCCACTGTCTGTAGCCATCAGGAGGCTGAGCTCCGAGCGCACAAAGTGGGGTTTGAGTCTGTTGGTGTGGAGGACCCGGAGGGGGTTCCGGGGAGATTCCATATCGATGAGATAGGTGACGGGGCTCTTGCGTTCGACCACTTTGAAGGGCCCCGTCCACTTGTCCTGCAAGGCACATGGTTCGGTGGGGGACATCACCCACACTTGTTGGCCAGGTTCGAATTCGATGGAGGAGGCATTTTGATCGTACCATTTTTTCATGTCCTCCTGACTGGCCTCAAGATTCGCTTTTGCCACTTCTCGGAATCGCCTGGTCTGATTGCGTAGGGTCAGGAGGTACTTGAAGACGTCTGGAGGGGTCTTTAGGGGGGCCATCTCCCAACCTTCTTTGACTAGGCTGAGGGGCCCTCGCACAGGGTGCCCGTACAAGAGTTCGAAAGGGCTAAAGCCGAGGGACTTCTGGGGAACTTCTCGATAGGCGAAGAGGAGGCACGGAAGTAGTACATCCCACTGGCAACGGAGGGGCTCTTCCAATCCCCCAATCATTCCCTTGAGCGTGCGGTTGAATTGCTCGACTAGTCCGTTTCCTTGAGGGTGATAGGGGGTCGTGAATCGGTAGGTGACCCCGCACTGTTGCCAGAGGGACTTCATATACTTCGAAATAAAGTTTGTGCCTCTGTCGCTGACGACTTCTCGGGGGAAGCCCACCCGGGAGAAGATCCCCATTAAGGCCCTGCCGACCACCGGGGCTGTTACAGTTCGCAGGGGCACAGCCAGGTCGGGAAGGTCCTGGGGCTGAGCGACCCCTTCGGGGGTTTGCTCTGGGGGGTCAGTATAGTCGGTGTCCTCTACTGGAGCGATCGGGGGAGGAGGTGCAGGCCATTCTGGTTCTTCTGGTCGGGGGATGGCACGGGCGGCCATGGACCGGGTGGTTACGCACGCCCAGTCCGGGAGGCCCAACATCCCCAGGTGTTCTCTTCTTTCTACTGCGGCCCACGGGGAACTCTCAAGATCATTCCCCAGGAGACAGTCCACGGGGGCATCATCCCGGACCGTCACCTTCAACATGCCGGAGACTCCTCCCCATTCGAAGGGGACGCAGGCCAACCGACATAGACTCTCTGAATTGTCGGCTGAGCGGACGGGGCAGAGAATGTTCGGCAGGATCTGCTCTGGTTTTACCAGGTGACAGCGGACAGCCGTCACACTGGCCCCCGTGTCACGTAGTGCTTCGGCCCGGCGCCCATTAATGTTCACCCACTGGCTATATTTTCTGGTGTTGGCGGGTAGGGGAGCCCGCGGGACCATGTCTCTTCCCCCTAGGCACGCTAGAACCATGGCGGCCGGTTCCCACTCTTGTTGTGCCTGTTCGTATTCTTCCTGTTCTTCGGAGATTTGTTCTCCCCCCAGGGCGGCGGCAGCTACCTGGCGGGGTCTCGGAGTTTGGTTCTGTGGACAGTTCGGGTCATTGGCGTAGTGGCCGACTCGCTGGCATCGGTGACACGTGACGTTGGCTCGGAACCCCGGGCGCATCGGGGGGTTGCCCCGGCTGGCCGGGGGCGGGGTGCTGGCAGCGGGAGCGGCCGGGACGGTGTCTCTCCCTCGTCCCTGGCCTCCTCCACCTCCTCGGGGACGGTGCTGACCTTGGTTGTTCCGGTGCTGTTCGTGTGGCCCTCTCCGGCCCATTCGGGTGCTTTCCCACCGGTCAGCTTCGGCGGCGAGTTGCCGTGGGTCAGTCAATTTACTGTCGAGGAGGTGCTGCCTGAGCTCGACGAAGCAGTTGTTAGAGAGGTGCTCCCACACCATGAGATTAAAAAGTTGCTCGTAGGTCGTTACGTGGCTTCCCTTGATCCAACCCTCGTAGGCTCGGCTGAAATAGTTGACATATTCCACCCAAGTTGTACCCGGGATCCGGGTGCAGTCTCGAAACCTCTGGCGGTACATTTCGGGTGTGAGCCCATAACGGGTGAGGAGGGCAGCCTTCATGTGGTCATAGGATGACATCTGATGGTCTGGGAGCTGTAGCAGGGCATCGCGGCCTTCGTTGACGAACCTCCCCCATAGACCGGCTCCCCAGTCACTTCGATCGATCTGGTGGGAGGTCATGGCGATCTCGTAGGCCTTGAACCACTGTTGTATGTCGTCCTCTCGGACATACTCTCGAACGACATCCTTGGGGATGTGGACTTTCTTTTCTGTCGCTCCCGGGGTGCGCGGTCGCTCGGGCACCTCCGGTTCTTTGTTCTGCTTCCGTAGGTCTATTTCTGCCAGTTTGCGCTGGTGTTCGTATGCTAATCTCTTTTCTTCGAGCTCTCTCTGCCTCTGTTTTTCTTCCCGTTCTTCTCGGAGCCGCAGATGTTCTAGGTTCAGTTTTTGCTCGGCTAATTTTAGTTCACCGTCCATTTTGAGCCGTGCCATTTCTAACTCATGTAGTCTGTTTTTTTCTCTCTCTTGGATCTCTTCCTGCGAGAGGCCCGTTCCTCGCTCCTCGGGAGCCGTGGCGTTCCTCTCTGATGCTGCAATGTTTTGGCCCGGGGATCTGGCGGCCCCGGTTTCTGCCCACGACTCAATGGCGTGCTTGAAATCGTCTTTGGTACTCAGGCCGGTGGTAGCAATGCCTAGTTCCATGCAGAATTGTTTTAATTCACGATGGCTGTACTCTTCCAATTTCTCCATCTGGAATTTCTCGGTGGATCCGCTCTCTTTGGTTGACATTGTGGTTTTATCGTGGGGTGAGCTACTCTCTGTACGATTACGCGTTGATTCGGATCGCGCCGCTGGCCACCAATGTTAGACGGACCGGGAGGGTCGGCCGAGGACAGGAGGAGAGGTCTCCGGGGAGAGCCGTCTCCAGCGATCGTACAGACGAATAATTTCCCCCCCACAGATGTACACCACACAAGGATAAGGTTTAACGTTCTTTATAAGCGATCTCTTAGGTACGATAGGATGGTACAAGGAGGTCTGGACTCAGGGGTCCCCTCGATTCTAGTCTCTTGGTTGGGAAAGGGGGTAGCGGGACAGTCTGGTTACCAATCTGGTAGATGCGATGATGGATAGCTCACAATCCTCGAGCTCGGTGTGCTAGCTGGACGGGCCGCGGCAGCGCCAGCAGGTCCCGGTGAAGGTGGTCGTTACACGGTCCGCGGCAGCGCCAGCAGGTCCCGACAAAGGTGGTCGTTACACGGTCCGCGGCAGCGCCAGCAGGTCCCGACAAAGGTGGTGGTTCCAACGGTCCGCGGCAGCGCCAGCAGGTCCCGACAAAGGTGGTAGTTGCAACGGTCCGCGGCAGCGCCAGCAGGTCCCGACGAGGATGGAGGATGTAGAAGGCCGCGGCAGCGCCAGCAGGCAGGACGATAGTTCACAAGGCAGGGCTACGGCAGCGCCGGTAGTCCGTCAAGGATGAGTTCTTCTCGGTGTCTCTCGACTCCAGGATACAACTGCCTTCCTGCTCTGGAGCTGTCCTAGTTATAGGTCTGGCGCCCTTTGATGTCCGGACCCTCGCACTGGGAGGTCGGGAGGTCCGGGATGAGGGAGTCCAGACACCCAGCAGGGGGGTGGAGCCAGCGCCCGGGGAGCTGGAGGGCGATCGGCACCTGGCGGGGGAGAGCCATCGACACTTCTTTCTCCCATCGACCTGCCAAGTGGTCCGTTCACCTCCTGGGTGGATGGTGGTGCCGGGATGTCGGGGCCTGGCCAGGCCCAGGGTTAGGGTCGAGCTGAGGCCACGCGGCCTCGTGGTGCAGTGTTCAAGATGGCGGCAGGTCCGGCCGAGGGAGCCGGTAGTGGTTCGGCCCCATGATACAGAGATGTCCGGGGGCAGGAGTTCCGTCTGGAGACGGGGTGCGGGTTGTTTCTGTGGGTAACACCTGGAGGGCCGGGGCTTGGGCCCTGTCATGCGGGGAGGGAGCAAGCCCTTCATGTGGCCTGTCCAACAACCCTAAAGACCCTTATGGGCTTTAATGAAATATTTGAGTACTTTCATGGTGCACTAGAGAAGCCTGGCCTTTCCTTGGAGTAGATCTTGTTTTTTTCAAATATCTTAAGTCCGATATTAGTTCCACTATACAAAGGTCCTCATTTTTTCATGGGTGAGTTCCTTATGCCAAGGAGTACATTTAATATGACAGTGTCAGAATTTTACCATGGATACTTCAGCCACAGGCATGGATACCTCTAAAAGATCCCTCTAATATACAAGGGTAAGCATTTTGCCATTCACACACCCTATAAAAGGAGTACAGGAAATCTTATAACAAGAGTTACCTAGATATCAGTTCCAACATTTTGCTATAGATCCACCCCATATTCTAGGATTTATGTGCATTATGTCAGGGCCTTCGGCCAGGTGTCGTGGCGCGTGTTCTGTGTATCTGCCCTGGGTACGGCTGGGCTAGTGGCTTTCTCAGTAAGACAGTTCGAGTCCCCTCAGCGAATGATGGTGTCTCAATAGAGGCATGTCAGGCCCTGCAGTTTGCCATAGGTAACACCTCCCATCCATATTCTACTAGTGCCCTTGTCCATAAGGCAGGAATAACCTCCTGTATGCCCGACCAACAGCACACGTGCCCACATAACACACATACACTGAAACACACATTCTCTTTCACACACATTCTCACTAAATCACTTGCACTCTTTCGTACATTTGTACTCTGTCACATTCACACACAGACACCCCACCACTCACACTTCCATTAGTCAATCTGCTTTTATTGTGTTAGAAAAGCTTGCCTGCTGCTTCTGCTATACCTGCCTTGCCTCTTAGTGAAGCTTAATAAAAATATATCCTCTATTAAAAAAATAATATTATGTTGCCTTGTCAATGTTTGTTACAAGTATGATGTGAATTAAAAGTACAATTCCTTAAAATTGCTGTACGGGGCTTATACTTAGTTTCACGTGTGGATCAAGCAGTTACAGTATTGGAAATGAACAAATCCACGTTCTACCATGTAATATCACAGCATCCAACTGATCGCATGAAATGATTGACTTCTTTGGCAACCATATATTTTATCCAGTAACACTTTGCATTTTGGTTTTTGAGACCCAACTTAAAAACTACAAGTCCCGGAATGCAGCATTGTAGTGAATGGAAAGCCAGGAATGGCTGAAGGTCTCACACGATCCTGAATCCATCATCATACCCCAAAGCCTCTGCCCTAGTCTCTCTCCTTGCTCCATCCAATATTCTCTGTCCACTCTGCCCTCTTGCACCAGCCTCGTTGTTGCTGATGGAATTGAGTCGGCATCTAGAACTAGCGAAAGAGCATGTATTCTATGGGTGCCTTTGTAGAAATATGTGCATATTCATCAGAGGTGTGTAATTTTTATGAGTGCAGAGTAAGAGGTGTGCTCATGTAAGTGCTAGGTGATAGTGAATAGTGTGAGTGAGTGCAGCATGAGTGGTGCGAGTGTAGGATGGAAAAAGTGCCAATGTGAGTGTCAGGTGAGCTGAATGAATGTAATGTGAGAGGAGGGCCCATGTGAGTGTCGGGTGAGAGGAGTGCGTACAGAGTGGGAGGAGTGAGTACAGGCTGTTGTGAGCAGTGTAAATGCAGGGTGAGTGGTGTGCCTGTGTGCAGTGCAGGGTGAGCGGCGAGAGTGAAGGGTGATCTGTAAGAATGACTGGTAAGTGCATGGTTAGAGGAGTTAGTGCAGAGTGAGTGGTGTGTCCCTATGAGTTCCGGCAGACTATTGTCCCTGTGTGCAGGCTAGATGAACAGAGTGCCTGTATGAATGCATGCTGAGATGTTTGTCTGTGTGAGTGCAGGGTGAGCGGAGGAAGTTCAGGGTGAGCGGTCTGACTCTAGGCTGAGTGCTGTGCTTGTTTGGGTGGTGTGAGTACTGTGCAAATGTGAGTGAAAGGTGATCCTATGTGAGTGCAAAGTGAGCAATGTGACAGTGTGAGAATAGGGTGAGAGGGAGTGACTGCCGGGTGAGTGATGTGACATATGAGTTTGGGTACGGGTGAGTGTGCAGAGTGGGAGGAATTAATGCATGGTGAGTGATGTGCATGTTTGAGTGAGATTGCAAAGTGAGCAGTGAGAGTGACAGGTGAGTGAAGTATCATATGAGTGCAGGGTGAGTAGTCTGCTCATGTAAGTGCAGGGTAAAAAGTGTGAGTGCATGGTGAGTGGCGTGAGTGCAGTGTGATTACTGTGGGAGCAGGGTGAGAGGTATGCTCATGTGACCACAGGGTAAGTGGAGGAATAACATTGTGAGTTCGTGGCAAGGGGCATAAGTGCAGTGTGGTCACTGTGAGTGCAGGGTGAGTGGTGTGCTTGTGTGAGCGCAGAGTAAGAGAAGGATGAACGGTGTGAGTGCAGGTTAACAGCGTGAGTGCAGTGTGATTGCTGTGAGTGTAGCATGAGCTGTGAAAGAGACAAGTGAGTGGAGTGTCATGTGGTTGCAGAGTGAGTGATGTGCTCCTGTGAGTGCAGGGTAAGAGGAGGGTGAATGGCGTGAGTGCATGGTGAGCAGTGTGAGTGCAGTATGATTGTTTTGAGTGCAGGGTGAACATGAAAGTGAAGGGTGAGCAGTGAGAATGAAGAGGGTGTTATCTGAATGCAGGATGTATTCCCAGACATCTGGGGGCATGTGTACAAGCTCCTAACGCCATATTTACAAGGCACTTCTTGTGGCTTATCGCCGCCTTGCAAATAGTGCCCCAATTTATGCCCCATAATCCTTACTTTTGGTGTGACATTGCATGTGTTGTCGGTATGCAGAGTCACTCATTACTTTCTCATCTTGCTGTACACAGTGCTGCATAGCATGTACAGGCAAGGGGGCATTTTTGTAGTACAGGCATGAGGTTGTCACAATGTCCCCCTTGCCTCATCACCACACTTATCCAAATCTTCTTCAGAAGGCCGCAACTCCCATGTGCCAAAATGAGTATGCAGTGTGAATGTGACTGGTCACGTGCACGAGTAAGCATGCCAGCGACAGGCTCAGCACACCTGCAACATTGCACATGTGTCTGGCTCGTGTGCAAGGTTGTGTGTGGCCCTCCAAGTCACCCTTGTTGACCACGCACATCCTTGCACACATGTCAGCCACATGTGCTATTTTGCAGGTGTGCTGGTCTTGCTGTAAATAGCACTTCTAAATGTGTTTTAGGGCTGCATTAATGATCCATGACTAATAATTACAGAAAACAAAGACAGAAAGATCAGGTTACAAATGAATATATACCATTTTATTTACAGCCATATTTAGGGGCGGATTTACAAGCCCCTTGCGCCTCATTTACGCCGCCGTTGCATCACTTTTGTGACGCAGCGGCGGCACAAATCCTGCGACATGGTGCGGGGTGCTTACAACGTGACGCATCTGGTAGATGCGTCACGTTGTAAAGCCTTGCGCCACATGTAGGCGTTCCTGTGCAGGGGGGGGGGGCGTTCCGGCGCAGGAACGCCTCCTAAAAGTGGCTGAGTGATTACGCTCACTCACTTTTAGGCCCATGCTGCGTCAAAACCCTGCGGGATTGACGCAACATTCACAAGATAGGGCCCCCAGAGCATTGCTGGAGCTGCGTCACGCATCTGTGCCGTTTTTGCCCCATGGTGCGCCGCATTGTAAATGCGGCGCATCCATGGTGGCGGAGCTGTGGCGCACAATAACTGGCGCATCCCTACTGATATGCAGATGCGCCAGTTATTGTAAATATGCCCCTTAGTGTCAAGGGGGGGGGGCCTTTGTAGACTCCTTAAACAAATGACCTGTATTTTTCCCTAAGAAAGGTGGCATCCCTTACTCGAGATGCCTTTCCACGTAATGCATTCTCCCACTGTGGCAGTAAAAATAAAATACAAAGAGGAGACATGATATCACAAGCTGTCTGCATTTCGAAGCCATCCTGAGAGCAGTGTTGACAAGGTAATTCCGGGGGCGGCCCTCTGTCGGTAGTCTGTAGAATTACATTCTTTAGCCTGAAGGAAATCTCGAATGAGGCCATGGAAAATAAGATATGGTAAATAAAACTTACCCATAATGCATTGTATGCAAGACCAACAGCCGCCACAGCCAATGATAGCTGTCTATAAGCATTGAACATACATTTTGTGTTTGTCATTTACCGAATGCGTTAGAATTTCTTTATCGTGCTCGAGATCATTGAATAATGTCATTCTAATTTTCTTAAGTAAAAAAATTAATAGAAGCACAGATTTCAATACAATTATATGACGTTACATATAAATCATTTCGAAATCAGTTGCACTGCGTGTGGCACTGATGCAGGAAGTTTAATGACATTTTTGGTAGATCTCACGCGGTGATATTCGAGAATAACTAACAAATAATATGAATAAAATGCTGATGATGGTGGAAGAAATTCCTGATTAGCAAGTAGTGCTAACTTATATATTTAAACCAGAATGACAATATTTATAGCAGAACTGATTACATTTAAGCTGCACGGCGTTACATACAAATCATTCCTAAGTCAGTTGCACTGCGTGCGGCACTGATGAAGGAAAGTTAATGACATTTTTGGAAGATCTCACGCGGTGAGATCTGAATATAACTGTAACAGAAAGATTATTATAAATAAAATGCTGATGAGGGTGATGTAAGTGAGCGAACGTTGGTGGAAGAAATTCCGAACTAGAAAGTAACATCAGCTCCTACATTCAAACCAGAGTAACAATATTTAGTCACAATATTAACTTTCAGAGCTTACGTTACGGTGAACCTAGCAACAAGATCTACTTCCAGAGCTAGTATCTGTCTTTTAATTAACGCGTTAGCATTTCTTTCTCGTGGTAGAAATCTGTAAATAGAAAATCGGGGATACCAAACTACGGGCCATATTAGCAACAAACTGCAATAAATATCACAGTGCGCACTTAGCGCGAAATATTTTATCATCTCACTAAAGCTGTATTAGCAACAATTAGTGCTATGGCGATAAATATTCCAGCGATAGCAGGAGGGAAGGGCCAACATCACGACAAAACCAGCAATGTTGCATGGGGAAGGGGGGAAAACCTTGCTGGTACGACCCTGTGGCCGTATCAGCATAATCCACCCCCCATGTAAGGTATGGTTAAGTCAGGAAAATAGCAGGTGTTAAAAAACTGGCGATGACCCCCATTAGCGCGACTTTTCACATCGCTGGCCAGGGCCTCCTTGCTAATAGGCGATAGGCCTGTTAGCGGCTGTTTACCAGGTCTGTTGCTCGGGAACGCCTACTTTGCATTTCATTAGCGATAAATATCTCTGACATGCAAAGCGGCACCCAAACTGGTCGCTTTCGTCAGAAAGCTGTCGCTAACTGCTGTTAGCAACAGCTTGCTGATAGGGCGATAGAATTATCGCCGCTTTAGCAGGAAAAGGTCCCGCTAAAGCGGCAATATTGCCCTTGCTAATATGCCCCCTATTTCTGTATTTCCTAATTATATACACCAGTCTTTGCATAAATGCAATTATTGATAAAAGGAACTTTGCTGCAAATTTCATCAAATACGGAGCAAACATATTTAGAACAGCAAAACTAGTTGAACAAGACAACAGATTGCCCACAGCCTTCATACCCTCAAAAATATATAATATAATTGCGGACTTTCTAAAAAAAATGAATCATTTACAGCTTGAAGCAGAGGATTTTTCACACAGAACGGCTTTGAAAGAAGCCATACAAAAGAAAGAAGCTTTGACACCCGCAAACAACCTAAACGAAAAACTTTCAACAAAAGCATGGAAAACAATAAAGAGTAAAGAGATAACCAATAGCCAAAAGGACCTTGCATGGCTGGCTATCCACAAAGCTCTACCTGTGAAAAGCTTTCAGCACAAAAGAGGACTATCAAAGAATCCTACCTGCCCGAGAGACAATTGTTAGGCGGAGGAATCGGTACTACATTTCCTGTGGAATTGCAATTTTGCGCAAAAAATCTAAAAAACCATAGGACCTCTAATAAAGGGGATCACAGGTCACGACAATATAAACTATGAACTAATTCTTTATGGTTTTCCAACAACATGTATCAAAGGGAAACAAGATATACTGTGGAAAATAATATCATGTGTGAGGGGGCGGAGCTTGCCGGCGCTGAAGATGGCCGCTTAAAGCAAGGGCTTCGCACTTGCAACACACGATCCTGCAATAATCCGGCAACTGTATGATGTAAAGTCCCCGCTGAACACAACCCAGCATCGCGGAACGGATCCGCTATCAGCGACGCCCTTCGGCTCCCGTCTGGGTGGTGTAGGTAAGCAGTCAAAATATCGAAAATAAAATTTCGACCTACACTAATATCGAGTTTTAAATATCGAAGGGACAGAATATCGATGTCAATAATATCTATGGACAGAATATCGACCCTAAGGTAAGTATTTTTATATCGATGTTAGTAATATCGAAGTTAGTAATATCGATATCAAATATATCGATGTTACTAATATTGATGTTACTAATATCGATATTTATATTATTGTTATGTATTTTATTATGTATTTAATATGCATGTGTTATATGTTTTTTGTTAAGTGTTTTACTGGTTTTAAAATGTATGTATACAATTTTTATATGTTAATAATGTTTTTTTAAGTCAATTTTGTGTTTTAGTACTGTAGCGGGTTGTGGGTTTATAGGGGAATAGGGTGGGAAGTAATTTAATTATGTGAAAATAATTATACATTTTTAGGAATTATAAATTAATTTTAATTAATTTTTGTGTTTAAGTTCTGTAGCGGGTTGTGGGTTTATAGGGGAATAGGGTGGGAAGTAATTTAATTGTAATTAAGTAATAATTTGTTTTCATTTATTGGTATTGATAATTATATTATTGTTAATTAAGTATTAATTGGTAATTAATTTTTATTAATTGGTAAT
The DNA here is from genome assembly GCF_964204655.1 of Triturus cristatus. Classification (NCBI taxonomy): domain Eukaryota; kingdom Metazoa; phylum Chordata; class Amphibia; order Caudata; family Salamandridae; genus Triturus; species Triturus cristatus. Next base: position 95,076,206 of record NC_140591.1, read on the forward strand.
TAGTTTTTATTAATTGATTAATTGATAATTATGTTAAGTGTATTATTTTATTATTGGAGTGTGTTGTGCGTTTATAGGGGAATAGTCTTGGAAGTAATTGAAATCTTATTAAGTAATTATTAAATTTGTTGTTGGGTGTTGATAATTAATTAATTGGACATTAATTATTAATTGGTCAATATTTTCAATTATAAAATTTTGGTTATGAAAAATTATTTTTTGTTGACCAAATATTAATTGTGAATTAAATATGATTAAATATTATGGTGCCGATTCCGATCCGGTAAAAGAATTTCCCGTACGAATCGTATCTGTATTTTTTTACTTACAAATCGTACAAGTCCCGTACAAACGGGCAAGTACAATTCGTACGTGGAAAATACATACGAATGACATCAGGAAAAGTCTACGACACGTCCCCGGACAGTTTTACGTACGATTCGTAAAACTGAAGTCCGAGCGCACAAGTACGATCCGTACCGTCCGTCCGAATATACAAACGCAGGTAATACGCTCCGTCCGAATATACAACCGCATGATAAACGTCCCGTACGGAGCAAACTGTGTACCACCCCTACCCCGGGCACACCTGGGAGAGGCGTACGAGTCATACGGCCCCCCCAGCCTCCCACCCCTCCCGCGTACATCTGCACCGTACCCCAGCACCCCCCCATGTCCGTGCCATACCTCAGCACCCCCCCATGTCCGCGCCGTACCCCAGCACCCCCCCATGTCCGTGCCGTACCCCAGCACCCCCACCATGTCTGTGACGTAACCACACCCCCCGTATGTACGGTGCGTACCCCCGTATGTACGGTGCGTACCCCCACCCCCCATATGTACGGTGCGTACCCCCCGTATGTACGGTGCGTACTCCCACCCCCGTATGTACGGTGCGTACCCCCCGTATGTACGGTGCGTACCCCCAGCGCTACGCACATACATACGGGGGGTGGGGGTACGCACCGTACATACGGGGGGTAGGGGTATGCACTGTACATATAGGGGTACGCACCATACATACGGGGGTACGCACCGTACATACGGGGGGTGGGGGTACGCACCATACATACGGGGGGTACGCACCGTAGATACGGAGGGGTGGGGGTACGGCACGGACATGGGGGGGTGCTGGGGTACGGCGCGGACATGGGGGGGTGCTGGGGTACGGCGTGGACGTGTAGGGATGGGGTTACGGTGCATACCGGGCCCCCTTTTCGCCGTGCATCGTGGCGTACTTAGCTTTTCCGGCACTTTTTGGGTCCCGTAAAAATATTGCCGTGCGATGTGCTGTGGGTACGAATTGTACTTGCTGGTCTGTAAAACGCTGCCTGACTCCGTGCGAATGTCGCGTACGCGGTGTCCCGGATCGGAATTGTGGGTATATTTTAGCCGGTCGGTGTTTTTTAAGATTTGTACGGAAAGGGTGTTTCTGTACGAATCATACTTGCGGGTGGTTTTCCCGGGTACGAGTCGGACGGAGAAAACGCTCCGTCCGACGGTTCGTACCCGGGTTTTACCGGATCGGAATCGGCCCCTATGTATTGATATTTCTAATTAATATATGAATAATTAATTATTAATTGGTAATTAATGTTTCATTATTATTTTTGTGGTATAATTTTTGTTAATTGTTCAATATTTTTTAATTGGTAATTACTTTTTAATAATTCATATGTTTTTGGTTATGAAAAATATTTTATTGTTTAATATTTATTATTTGGTAATGAATATCTATTAATTATTATTTATTGGTATTTATTATTAATTTATTGTTAATTAATTATTAATTGGTAGTTATGTTTGTAATATTTATTTATTAGTATTTGTAAATAATTTCGAGTTATTTAATAATTAACTCACTAATTATTTTAAATAATTATTTTATTTATAAGTATGTTATTTTTAACTTCTACGCTATCGAACACTTTCCCTACTGTTGCACTCTCTGGAGTTGGAATAGTAATTTTTATCCCTACGCTATCCAGCACTTTCTGTACTGTTACACTCTCTGGAGTGGGAATAGTAATTTTGACCCTTACGCTATCCAACACTTTCCCTACTGTTGCACTCTGTAGAGTTGGAATAGCAATTTTTACCCCTACGCTATCCAACACTTTCTCTACTGTTGCACTCTCTGGAGTGGGAATAGTAATTTTTACCCCTTCGCTATCCAACACTTTCCCTACTGTTGCACTCTCTGGAGTTGGAATAGTAATTTTTACCCCTACGCTATCCAACACTTTCCCTACTGTTGCACTCTCTGCAGTGGGAATAGTAATTTTTACCCCTACGCTATCCAACACTTTCCCTACTGTTGCACTCTCTGGAGTTGGAATAGTAATTTTTCCCCCTACGCTATCCAACATTTTCCTTACTGTTGTGTTTTTTTTGGAGCTGGAGTAGTAGTTTTATTGTCTGTGCTATTTAATATTTTTTGTATTTACGCTTATGTAATATATAATTAATTTTAACAATATTCAAATTAAATGTAATTTTTTAAATGTGTTATATATAATTATTTAATTTTTTATTCATGTTATTGTTTTATGTGTATGATGTATTTGTAATTTATAATAATTGTTAATAATTTATAAGTTATTAAAACAATTATTAAAACTGATTAAGTATGTATATATTATATATTATTTTGAAGAAAGGTTACCCCTGGGGTGGAGGCACACTCAGGATCGCACAGGTCCAGCAAGACACAACCCCTCAAATCTGCTGCCGACGCGTTTCGGGCAACCGCCCTTCTTCTTGGGCAGCCTTCGATTCAAAATTGATGACGTGCAGACAACCAGCGTTTTCCCTCTTTTATTTCTGTGACTCTAAAATAGATAATTTCAAAGCATTATGGGGCTGGAAGTTCTATAGTCAATCAACCCCAAATGGGGTGCAGTCATCAATCACCATGTAGAATTTAAAACAATTTTGCTGGGGAAAAAAGTCATGCAGTAATGCAAATGCAATTCAAGGCATCTCCTGCTCAACGCTGCCGCTTGAATTCCTGGCGGCCGCGGACCCCCAATGTTATTGGAGTGGTGCCATCCGTGACCGGGGCCGGTCACTTGAATTTTGAAGAAAGGTTACCCCTGGGGTGGAGGCACACTCAGGATCGCACAGGTCCAGCAAGACACAACCCCTCAAATCTGCTGCCGACGCGTTTCGGGCAACCGCCCTTCTTCTTGGGCAGCCTTCGATTCAAAATTGATGACGTGCAGACAACCAGCGTTTTCCCTCTTTTATTTCTGTGACTCTAAAATAGATAATTTCAAAGCATTATGGGGCTGGAAGTTCTATAGTCAATCAACCCCAAATGGGGTGCAGTCATCAATCACCATGTAGAATTTAAAACAATTTTGCTGGGGAAAAAAGTCATGCGGTAATGCAAATGCAATTCAAGGCATCTCCTGCTCAACGCTGCCGCTTGAATTCCTGGCGGCCGCGGACCCCCAATGTTATTGGAGTGGTGCCATCCGTGACCGGGGCCGGTCACTTGAATTTTGAAGAAAGGTTACCCCTGGGGTGGAGGCACACTCAGGATCGCACAGGTCCAGCAAGACACAACCCCTCAAATCTGCTGCCGACGCGTTTCGGGCAACCGCCCTTCTTCTTGGGCAGCCTTCGATTCAAAATTGATGACGTGCAGACAACCAGCATTTTCCCTCTTTTATTTCTGTGACTCTAAAATAGATAATTTCAAAGCATTATGGGGCTGGAAGTTCTATAGTCAATCAACCCCAAAGGCAGCAGATTTGAGGGGTTGTGTCTTGCTGGACCTGTGCGATCCTGAGTGTGCCTCCACCCCAGGGGTAACCTTTCTTCAAAATATTATATATTATATGTATATGTTTAATTAATGTTTTATTAAATTATATATATTAATTATTATTTTTAAACATTATAAAATATATTTGATTATGTTTATTTTATTTATAAGTATTATATGGTTTATTTTACATATTTTGTTTAACTAAAAAATACCCTATATTTTTAAAAACGATATTTTTGACATTCTATATTTTATTTCCGTTATTTTTGTACTTACTATGTTGTAGATAGGATGTCGATATTCTTGACATCGATATTTTTGCTCCGATATTTTTGTAGGTCGATTTTTTGACCTTCGATATTTTGTCAGTGATCCGGTGGTGTATGAGCGCGGCAAAGATTGAGTGGAGCCGACTGGGCCGCGCATCCCCGGGCTCGGGTTCACTCACAGTCAGCCGGAAGTGCGGCTGGGCTGGGTTCGCGAGCCCACGCGTGTCGGCTGGGAAGTTGTAATGGCGCGACCACGCTCAAATAAGTGCTGATGGTAGCGGATGAAGATGCACACCTAGTGACCCACTATGCAGGTGTGGAACATCTCGACGGCATAGGAGGCTGTAAGGAAAACGGGTGAGGTGCGATAGTTGCTGCGGTGACCCGCCATAGGCAGCGACTGGGGAGCGGGGAAAGTGAGGAGCGGTCTCTGCAGTCTGACTTGCGCCCCATGCATGGAGAACTCTGCTGAGTGCTCTCTCACTTGTGGAACTGAGACTGGAGCCTGTGGGGGAGAGGGATTGAGTGCTGCGATCCCCTCCCCCCCCATATGCTGAATCCTGGGACAGATTTCCCTTTCTTCCGGTGAAGTGGGGACTGGCTGGCTCCAGCACTACCTTGAAGGCCTGGGAGCGCCGACATCCTTGAGCAGGCCAGCTCGGTGAGGTCGTACTCGGCGATTGTATCAGCTGACTCTAGTGCTCACTCAGCAGCTCGCTAACACCAAGGGGCATATCATCAAGGCGGCGCTATAAAATTATCATCGCTTTTGCATCCGTTTTCGATTGAAAAGCGGCGATAATTTAATCGCTTTATCAGCAAGGTCAGGCTATCGCGTAAATACTTGCCTTAGCGCCCTTTCCCTTAACGCCCAGCTTTGCATCTCTAATGAAATGCATGGTGGGCGTTCCTTCCCAAAAGAACGTGAGAAATGTCGCTGACATTTCTCCTATTATCTAGCCTCACGCTAACCTGCAGAGCGATAAGAAAAGTAGCGCTAACTGCGGTTATCGCTACTTTCCTTACGCCTGCTTTTCATCTGACTTAGCCATGATATCCAATGGAAGGTGGATATCATGGCTGAGTCTGCCCTGCCCTATCAACAAGCTATCGCCAAACTTTGTGCAATTATCACTGGATTTCAAGCGATAATCGCACATTTGGCAGCTTGCGCCTGGAATTTTATCAGTGTTGAGATAAGCATTGTGAAGTGACCTGGTTCCATAGGTTGATGTGACACAGCAGACGTAGCCAGTATATATCTTTAGGTTATTTATTAAGATAAAGTAAAGTCCATAGTATAGCCCCACCAGGAGCAGCCTGCTAGCTGCTCAGCCCATCCTCTCAACTGTCTCTCACCACACCAACATTCCAGTCACGTCATCATTCCACATGGAACACTCACACTGGCTGAGCAGCTAATTACAAGATACAGGAGAACAGTTAACCTTATATGAAGATACTACAATATCTCCCTTCTTTCCAATTGACAATAAAACAAGAAATACTAAAAGTACATAGCAACTAGACACAAAATATAAACAAGAGATAAATAGTCCAAATCCCAAGGGTAAGATAAATAAAATATACCACGAAAGGGAACCAGACTATAAAACGGAAGGAAAAGGATAAGAAAAGGATGAAAAATAAGAATGAACTATCACCATCCTCCTCTTATATTAAGACACAAAAGAGAACATTAAACCCTCACACTATCACCAACCTCCTCCTTCAATGAGACACAAAAAACGATAAACTACCAAACGGAGATTGGAAAAACACCACATGAGATACAGATGAAAGAAAACACAGAGGATCACAATAGAGAACAACAGCAAAAACTCTAAAATTGTAGAAATATACAGGAAGAATGACTCCCAGAACAAATATACAATGGGTGGACCTCACCCATCACTAAAACATAGTTGGGACTAACACCCCCTAAACTCTGAGTATATGGGACGAACACCCAAATGTACAGAAAACAGAAATGGGACTAAGACCCACGGACTTGTGCAGCAAGAATAACAGAAATGCAGCACAGTGAGACATCAAAAGACAGATACCCACACACACAACAGCTAATATTTAAATGAAGGGACTTAAACCCAACACAAACGTGACAAAGGTGGAACTAACACCCCCTTTAAATTTAGTAGAAATGACTACATAGGAGGAACTAACACCCCCTACACACAGAGTAGATGGGACTAACACCCATTACTAATAACGTAGGTGGGACTAACACCCCCTAAACACAAAGTATATGGGACTAAAACTCATAAACACTAACATAGGTGGGACTAACACCCCCTAACGACTGAGTTTATAGAACTAAAAGCCAATATACTTACATAGGTAGGACGAGTACCCCCTATACACTGAGAAAAAATGTAGCTAACATGCAAACTCCAAAGTCAAGTCTAAAATATCAGAATAGTGACTTATAATGTGGAGATGGGGCTAAAACCCATTCCAATTAACAACATGTAGCAAACATAAACTCACATAAATCAGAAACACCAATACAATACATCAAGCCGGACTAAATGAGTCGTCACAAATTGTTGTGCAGGACCAACTTTCGGAAAGACAAATGCATAATATATGAACCAGATGATAAACGTATAGGCCCTAGCCGGTGAGCGACCTCTCACCCGAGTTGCACATACTAAAGATCCTTTAAGTACTCCGTCCAACTTTCAGTTATAATAACAGCCAAACTGCGGAGTAGAGACCAAGGTTCAAAGTAGCATGAGAACTGAAAATGCTAAATCCAGACTTCAAAAACAACGTGGTTTGACGGGACTTCTGGCTTGACGGGAACTGAAAACTCACCAGTTGCACCATTCTACAAGGTCCAGTGTCTTCAGTGTCCACACCACTTATACATTTGAAATCCCCCCCAGACGATACTATCGCTGTACACACTAGAGGAATGATCATGTAAAGCATCGCTGGTGATGACGCTGACATCTTCGCTGAACGATGAACTGTAGAGAATAATATCATCGCGGCATTATTGTCATCAAAAAACTTTATTGAAATCGTTGAATTTGAGAAAAAGAAAAAAACGTGGTTGGCAAATGGCAATGAGCGTGGTATGGCTTGTGAAGCAACACCATGCTGTAAAGAAGGTGCAAACCGCAAGATGGCGGCACGTACAGAAGACGCAATGCCGAGTGGTTCACGGCGCGCTCCTGCATCAAAACGTCCTTAGGCAGCATGGAAAACCGGGACGAATAGAAGACGTCATGGAAGACTCCTGAGCTGCTCCGCGTGACTCCACTAACCCGGTAAGGCGCGAGCAGTATTTTAAATTCATAACATAGCGTAACTGTTGCTTTAGCGGCCATAACGTAGGAAAAACAAACCATCACATAGTTTACCATGAAAGCTAAAAGAGTCTCACCTATTTGGCTCACAAGTGCGATAGGCATATTTTCGAGCAATTTTCTAGACGCAAACAGCAGATGAACGCACGAAAAGTCAGTTTTTCTCTGTAATCGGGCAAAAATGGGGTGAACAAGCACTAGTTGAACTCTTCAAGTTCTGCACTCACACGGAGGCAAATTACTCTTAAAATGTCACAAAAACGAGGCAAGATGCAAAACGGCAACATGACACAGTGCTCTTAAGAGGCATCGCTTTCCCAAATAACAAAGTTCGCTGATGCCAATACCCCAAAACATGACACTGGCTCATGTATTGATCACTCAGATGTAGCGCTAACACAGATGACCGCTAAAAAAACAAATCACACATCCAAACCCAATGCAAGGGAAGACTTGAACTGACCCGCTCGCTTCCTTAAGACTTGGCAGCTTGCATTTCACCGCATCCCTTACGTTGTCACTTGTTACTTTTTGAACAAACTTCTTTGGTTGTGGCACAGTAGACATTATTGTGGTACTGCAGACACTTGTTGTGGAATAATTTCTTCTCCAAGCATAGACAGCTTTGATGAAGAATTACTTTTTGAAGTAAACGTAGAAAAGTTGATTAGCAGTACCACACAGAGATCTGGGGTTAGTAGCACTCCTCACCAGAGACACCTCTTCCGGTGACAACTCCCTCACAGTCCAACACAAAGAGACTGCAGGCACTACTCTTGCACGACTGTCACAGGAGCCAGCAGCCTTCAAAAGACACCAATCTTGGTCGCGAAGACATCCACAAGGAGGCTCTGGGACACAACACCTTGAAGTAGACACAGGATTGAGGCAAACCTCTGTGCTGCACTAGGGAACAACTTGCAGCTCCACTCCTCACTCCCACTGGCACACAGAGGTTTGGGCTACCGGTGTTGTGGTCACTGGTGGGGCTCACGGTGCCAGGTAGTTTCGCCAAATGAGGAGTTTCTTTTCTTTAAGTCAAATTTCTTCAAGTCACATCAGTTTAGTTACACACTAGTCTGTTCAGGTTACACGCACGGTTTCTTTAGTCCAACTCGTCGCCAATTGAAGTGACCTGGTTCCATAGGTTGATGTGACACAGCAGACGTAGCCAGTATATATCTTTAGGTTATTTATTAAGATACAGTAAAGTCCATAGTATAGCCCCACCAGGAGCAGCCTGCTAGCTGCTCAGCCCATCCTCTCAACTGTCTCTCACCACACCAACATTCCAGTCACGTCATCATTCCACATGGAACACTCACACTGGCTGAGCAGCTAATTACAAGATACAGGAGAACAGTTAACCTTATATGAAGATACTACACATTGCTAATAGTACGCTATCTCAGCGATAAAATTCAGCGTTAGCCAGTGATAATTATCCTCGCACTAGGCGCGCTGAGCGATAATTATCGCCAGCCCTTGCTGATATGCCCCTCAGTGCCTTGCTGCCTTGGCAGCCCAGTTTCTGCTATGATCTCTACTGGTAGACTGCTCACCCACCCTTGTGTGTGATATCCGGGCGGAAGCTTAAGCGGCGTGGACAGGGGCGCCCACTGTCACGTCGATATCTCTGCTGGTGGATCTGGATCTCTGAGGGTGGAAGCCCAAGCTAACAGCTACACCTGAGGGAAGTGCGGTGAACTGTGTTGAAAATCCTCCCCTCATAAAGCCCATACCCGCCACGCTCCACATTGCTACCAGTGGGATCTGCGTCGGCCCTCATGGTCCTGGCGAGTGCAATTGCGGCCAGCCCCTATGGGCAGAACAGAAAAAGCACAGCAAAAATTGTCATTCGACCAGCGCAAGCCCAGGGACTGCGTGCTTTCAGCGGACGATAGAGTCTCAGGCAGGGAGAGGGAACTGGGCCAGCAAGATGGCGACATCAAGACCATGCTATCCTCGATGGAGAAGGGGCTTCAAAACTCGCTAACAGTCTTGGGCGCGAAGATCGACTCCCTCTCCTATCGCATGGATAGGACGTCTGAAAGAATAGACAAACATGCGGAACGCGTCAACATGGCTGAACGTCATTTCACAGAGGTGGTGGAGGCGCAGACGGACATGGACACGGGCCGCAAAAGCATGGAAAAGACGCTTCAGTTGCTGCAGGACAAGACTGAAGATTTAGAGGCGAGGTCACGGAGAAGTGACCTACGGATCACGGGCCTGCCGGAGTCAACGCCTTCTGGCAACATGGAGCAGTTTGTAGAGAAATTGCTGATCACGCTGTTGGGCAGCGGCACCTTCTCGTCCATGTTTGTGGTCGAGAGGGCGCATCAATCCTTGGGCCCTAGGCCGGCTCCAGGTGCTCCTCCATGGCCCATAATAGCGAAATTTCTTAACTACTGCGACAGGAACGCGGCATTGAGAATCGCCAGAGAAAAGCAGACTTTGCACTACGAGGGGTCTACGATTGCCTTATTCCCCGATTTCACCATGAAAGTTCAATTTGCCCCTCTAAAGAAACAGTTAAAAGACATGAATATCGACTATGCGATGTCAATCATCAAGGAAGGTCGCTATTTTTCACGGACCCAAAATTTCAGCAAAAAGCTATTAGGGACAGGTCCAGAGAGCAGCGACACAGCCCGGATAAGGGTGATCGATCCGGAGCGGCTGGAGGCTCACTGGATGAGCAGGACTGAACACCAGATCGACTATGATTCAGATAAGATACGTGTGCATGTGGGGGCTGATGATTGAGATATAGACGAAGAACTGCCCCTGATGTTGGTGGACTCTAAGGGACTACGTAGGTTCCCTATCTGCTTTGATGTAACACTGCTTCTCTGTGTACACCTATTTCCTCAGGGAGTTGGATGTGCTAGAGTACGATAGATGGGCGTACACGGCCACCTGATTGATAATATTGCTATGCTGACTGTAGGAGAAGTATTCCTCGCGCTAATGCATATTATTGTTTAGTTGCAGTGCGGAGGGGACTGTTCATTTCTTACGTTTGGATCGATAACACACAGTTGGCAACCTCTGCCTGCGAGTGAATCACACACTGGGGGGATTGTTATTAAGTACACTCTGCTGGGAGGGTTAGCGGGAGGTGGTTTAATTTGGTTTGGTCCAGGCGTATGAAAGTTTGGTTTTGTGGGGCAAGTTGGGTCTTTTTTCGTCAGGTCCTGATTGGGAAAATTCCCCGACACGTCCTCGGGTCGGAAAAAGTGTCCGACACGTCCCCGGACAGTTTTACCTACGAAGAGCAACAGTCATTCGCAGAGGTCAGGGATCATGTGGAGTGTCCTGGGGTGGGAGTCCCAGGTATGTGTAGCCAGGTAGGAGAACTATGTCCTGCAATCAGGAGTCAGGTGGATGTGGAGAATGGTGGCCAGGCCAAGGTTGGATGCATGGAGATGGCACAATGGGGTCTTGGATGACAGTGCCACAAGGTTGTGTTGGGGGCGTTCGCGTGGGCTGCATCCTGAGTGTGGCCGTGGATTGTGAAGGTCATCCTGCAGATGACAGTGATCCATTGCCGCTATCCCTGTTGGACGGTGATGTGGCTGGGTTGCCGGATGTTGAAGCAGAGCTGTGCAGATGCACCCTGGATGTGGACAAGTGTCATGGGAGTTGTAAGGTACTTCTCCCTAGAGTGCAGGGTAGGATTGGACACGGATGTCGAAGTTGACCTGGGGGATGGTCTGTCTTGCCTTGAGGTGGATCGAACTGTGGACCTTGTGCATAATGCAGAGTGTGCTGAGGCCTGAGGTACAGATGCTGGTGATCAGCATAGCACATGTGAGCAAGCATTCCATGATGCACACCAGCCCATGTGCGTGGACACTGTGTGCCTGTGCAGGGCCCTTGCGGGTGGGACACAAGCAGTTGACCCAGCTGTAAGGGGACAATCCGCAGATGAACACCTCAGTCGTGTACAAGTCCAGCATCAGGTGGCCAACGTGCAGCCATCTGCCAATGGATTCCATGCATTATTCAATATGAGAACTGGCAAGGACTGCGTCTTTGGGGAGGGTGAGGAGCACCTGCCTGTCAATGGGACACCAGATGATGATGAGATGCAGTGCGCATGTCATGGTGTAGAGGGGTATCCTGGACACATTGTAGACTGACACGCTGAGACGTGATACCTGTGCCATGTGTCCCACAACGACACCATACTACATGCAGAGGCCTGGAGTACCACTCACATGGCCATGTTGGGGTACAGAGCTGGTGGGGAGTAGGAGGGACATGACCTGGTTGGTGTGACAGGGCCTGGAAGGCGTGCCAGCGCTGAGTAGGCAGTTGGAGTTGCACACTCATTATGCAAAGGTGTTGTGTGGGCGATGAGTGCATGCCTGAGTGCATGCAACAGATGTATTGGATGGACATTGCTTGGTGGGTGGCCTCAACATCATGCTGTAGCGTGATGTGGCACATGCAAGTACATGAGGCATGTGCAATGTGCACGTAGCATGTGCAGACGGTCCAGCCTTTGCCACCGCAACTGTGTCACACACAAGCAGATAACACCAAAATGAATGGGTGGAGGGAGGAAGGGGGGTGCGTCTTAGAGGCGTGTGTGTGAGGGCAAATATAGAAACTCTGTGTGCCCTTGCTGCAGGGCCTGCAGCAGCAGGCGCCATGTCCTTAAAACCATGCCACAAGTTGCACACAAACACAAGCATGTCAGAAAGGACTACTGCAAAAGGTGTATGAGAAGGGAGGAGTGTCTGGTTCAACATGGCACACACACAGACAATGGATGCACATGCAGCAAAGTGGCCGTTGTGGGGACTGAGATGGCAAAATACCTACACAGCCATGTACATCGTGCACAATACATATCATAATCCCTGACAAACAGCTTGCATCTTGCTACTCTACACATAGACTCATATGCACAATCTGTGACAACTATGCCAGACATGCCACATGCACAGTGGCAAGAGACCTGCATTGACAGAGATGAGGCACCTTGGAGGCTGAGGGACACCTTTATTAGTCATGTTTGCTGGAAGGCAAATGCATCTATATTAACAGATGCACAGGTCATGTGAATGAACATGTGGAACCTACACTGGCACCCCCCTTTGCACCACAGATGCAGGAAACCCATAGAACTGGCACACAAGTGTACGGAGCGTATCCCTAGGGCGTACGCCTACGGTGACACAACCATAGTGGTACGGACCCTACACACGCGTGTACGGACCGTATCCCTAGGGCGTACGCCTACGGCGACACAACCATAGTGGTACGGACCCTACACACGCGTGTACGGACCTTATCCCTAGGGCGTACGCCTACGGCTGCACTACCATAGGGATAAGGACCCTACACACGCGTGTACGGACCGTATCCCTATGGCGTACGCCTACGGCGACACAACCATGGTGATACGGACCCTACAGACGCCTGTACGGACCGTATCACTGGAGTAGTGGTGCCATAGGGGCATGGAACGCTCCGTACCTGTGTGTGTATAGTGAAATTACATAGGAGACACATGAGGGACAATTATAAGGGCCTAAATGCATGCTGGTTGTCATGGAGACCCAGTTTCAAGTTCAAATTTTTTCATCAGGTGGCCAGCAGAAGTCAGTTGGAGACAATATACAAAGTTGCAAAGTGGTTGTCGACTTGACATCATGCTAATTTTTTCTAACATGCAAAGGCACACACTGGGGTAGGTTTAAAGGGATTGGAGGAAACGTAGGATGCAAATGAGATTGACCAATCACTCTGTACTCCTGTAAATGAAACTGGCCAGCAAGGCAAATATAAGGCAGCCAGGCCCCATGAGAGAGCACTTGCCTGCACAACCTTTCATTCCACACCACTGCTGCTGCTCGTGATTCCTCTGACACCATGTCCAGGTCTGTGGAGAGGGCCCAGCCATTCACCCAGGAGGAGAACCAGGCCCTGCTGGATGTTATCCTCCCACAGTACCCTTGCCTGTATGGGAGACCAGGGGAGCAGGTGAGTGCTGACTCCATTAGCTTAGACTGTGCCCCTTTTTTGTGACGGTCACTTCTGGCATTGTGTCCAGGTGTGACAGACATGCAATGTTCTTTGGAGTGGGTCCCAGGGGGGGGGGAATGCCTCATGTCTCCCATGCAGAGCATGCTGTAGTGCATGTCTGCACTCCTCACTTGCATAGTGCTTACTGTGACAATCACTGCATGGTGCATGCCAGATTCAGCCTGGCTAATCCTCTTGGGAATGTTGTTTCTACAGTCCTGATGTGATTCTGTGGTCCCCCCAGTGTGACAGGTGACTGTACCCACAGATGTGTGTGAGTTGAGTGTACCTGTGGTAAGAGTGTCCAAATGATGTGTTCGTCCCCTGGACATTGGTGTGTGTGTAAGTCCCCTGTCATGTGGGTGAGTGAATATGTTGAGTGTTGCACCCCAGCTGCATGAGGGATGCATATACCCTACCCATCTGATGTGTGCAGGGAGCAGTGCTGTATGTCTGACGTGCTGAGCCTGCCCCACACCTGTGACACCCCCCAGTCTAGTGGCACATGTGCAGAGTGATGTTTGTACCCGCTGTTGCCAATGGCAGGTGATTGTCCTGTGCCTGTGTGTGTCTGTGTACCCTGCTGAGGTTGCGTCAGTGGCCTGGGGCATGTGACTGCTTTGAGGTGCTGTACATAATCGTGGTGTAGCTTGTGATGCACAGTGTGAGCCGGGATCAGTGATTGTGTTGCACCCCTCATTCCACCTGTGTACTTTCAATGCCACGTAGTGCATTTGGCCGTCCCCAGAGGATGAAGTCCCTATGACAAAGGTGCAATGAGTTTGCTGCATACTATGCCCTGTTTCAACCAGCCAAATTGTTCAAATGTGTGTCTCTGTGACATGGAGCAGGTGTATTGAAGTTGTCTCACTTTGTCATCCTCACAGGTAGGCATCTATGCCAAGGGGGAGATCTGGAAGCAAGCCGTCAGTGCCGTGAGGTCGGTGGAGGGTCGGAGGCGGTGCCTGGCCCAGGTGAGGAAACGCTGGCAGGATATCCGGTGCTGGACCAGGAGGATCGCCCGGGTCCTTCTGGGGGACTTACCAGAGAGCCATAAGAACCGTGGGCGCCGGCGTCTGACCCACCAGATGAAGCGTGTCCTGGCGGTGGTCTTCCCTGACTTGGATAGGTGCTTAGCGGAGAAGCAGCAGCAGGAAGGGGGTAGGTACATGTGTGTTTGTTGTGTGTCACCAGCTTTTGGAAGTGTGCAGTTGCATGGATACACTGCCAGGGTTCATATGTGCAGTACATATCCTGTTCCCCCCAGTTAACCGGAGCTGTTCTTCCTCCCTTCCCCTCCTTGATATGTGTTCCCTGGTCTGTGTGTAGTCACTCTTGCACAAGGTTATCTAGGCTGCCAGTTAATCCAAGGGCCCAATGCTTGCAGCATCATGTGTGGGGGTGGTGTGTAACATGTGCTGGGTCCTTGCCTGTGCCCTGGCCAGTTCAGTCAATGTGGGGTCCATGTTAGTTGGCACTGATGCTGAGTCCCGACATAGGAGTGTGTCTGAAAAGTGTACTGCCTTACAGCATGCATGACCAATGTTGTGCCCTCAGACATGATGTGCATGAGTGGGAGATATGCATAGTGCAGGGACGTTTGCTTCTGTTGCAGTCATATCCATCCAGGACCATGGAGGAGTGTGGCCACTACAGTCACCTGGGGCACCTTTTCCTAGGTATCATGTGTGTCATCCAACAATGTGGACATTCTCTGTGTCTTCAGCATAGGTTGGGCTCTGTAGCATTGTACCCTGGCCTCATTTGTATTTACGTTAAGTGTGCTACATGTGTCCACTGTACAGGGTGACCCAATTTGGCTTGTGCATACTCACAGTGGCCGGTGCCTGTGTGTTTTGGTACAACTATCTGATGATGGTTGTTTGTCAATCATATGTGTGGACAGGCGCACGAGGGTTAGGTCGTGTACATTCAGGATTCATTGAAGGGCATTTTAGTAATCCCTGAATAAGAGGTGTAAGTACTTCCTCTGTGTCACTCACATTGTCTCAGGTGGGGGGGGTTTGTGCTGGCAAGGCCTACATGTCCAAACCGTATGTGTCCTTGCCAGGTCTGGCCTGTGTGTGATGATTGTCTGAACATACACTCAACATGCAGTGACCCAATCATGTTGGGCAGGGTTTAATGTATTTGCTAAGCAGCATGTGTCAAAAGTTAAAAGACATGGTTCCTGCTCATCCCTTTTTTGGCTACGGTGTGTGGTCCAGATGCAGTACTCGACTGTCCCCAGAGGCTAGCTCCTCTGTCTAATTTTATATCAAGTTCTTTGCTGTTGTATCATGATCTCCATTGTTTCTCAGTGGCACGGTGGGTCAACCAACTGTGTGGTGCAGGGCCTACATATGTGCGTAGTGTTGTAGATGTTACTCATGTTGCTTTTCATGCTATGCACTGTGACCTATGTAGTTTTGAATCATGTGTCATATGTATACAGGTGTCTGATTATTTCCTGTCTCTTCTCCTTGCCCACAGCATCGTCGGGGGAAACCGAGGGAGACACTGGCACGGACCTTGAGGAGGGATCCAGCAGCGGTGCCACCAGTGCTGGCGAGTCTGGCTCAGCGAGTGGCACGGAGGCGGAGGGGAGTGCAGCGGAGGACCTGTCCAGTCCCACCACCGACTATGACGCTGACGGGTCCGAGGCTGAGCTCCCTGAGGGGGCGGACGCTGCTCCCAGAGCTGAAAGCAGCACTCCATCTGTTGCCACCCCCTCCATTCCCATCACCCACCTCCCAGTTGCTTTGGTCCCTTCCCTCCGTGCTAGGCGCCAACAGGTCTCCTTCGGGCCAGGCACCGCACCCCCTGCCCCTGTCTCCCCTGCTGCCGTCAATGCCGAGTCTGTGGACATTCTGCTGGTTGGTCAGACATCGATGCTTACTGTCCTCCATGGCCACACCACACTGCTGACACAGATGGTGTCGTACTTGGAGGGCATGTCAGCAGCGATGTCTGATCAACGGAGGTTGCTGAGGTCCATAGACTCATCACTGACTGCATCAGTGGATCTCCAGCAGCGCTCCGTCCCCCCCTACCCCTGCACCATCCACACTTCCCACTCCCATGCCTGTCCCACGCACACCCAGACGTCCAAATGCACGCACCCCACCAGACACAGGCAGCACACCACCAGGGAAGGCCAAGCGCACTCCTCCAGTCATGCACACACAGGGGGAAGTAGGCACACGCACTGGGTCTGGGGGAAAACGGCAGGCACGCAGCCACAGTGGGAGTCCGCAGTCCTCAAGACCCACTTCCTCCAAAACCCCTCCCCTTAGCTCCCCTGCCCAACAGTCGGACAAGGAGTCCTTCATGGCCAGTCTGTCCCTCAGCCCCAGTGTGACACCACCCCGCAAGCGGTCGAGAGAGTCCCCGGGCAGGGGAGTTGAGTCTCCCCCCCTGTCCACACCCTCCCCCAGTAGCGCTGCAACCCATCCCTCCGACCCCCCCCCCTCCTTGGGGCCTGAGGTTGATTCGGGTGCAGGGGAGACGCTGGGAGACCTTGCCACCGTATGCAGCGCCATCCTCACCACCACCTTTGGCGCTGTCCCACCCCCTGTGGTGGAGTCGTCCGTCCCTGCACCCACAACACCTACCCTTGCCCCTCCTGTCCCTGCAGTGCCTGGTCCTTCCCCCCCCATGATGCCCCCCCTTCTGTGGATGAAATGGAACAGTGAACTGTGCAGGCAAGCTAGGGGAGACACGTCCCTAAGTGTCCCCCACCAGGACTTTTCACATGGCCTGGCCTATGGGTCCTCTATATTCTGGACATTCATTTAGCAAATATTTTTTTCTGCTGAATAAAGCATTTTGCTTTTCTTTTGCACACTAATGCTTTCCTGGACTTGCTGTTGGTGGTGCTGCTCCATGATTTGGGGTGGTGATAATGTGTTAGGTGTGTGGGAAATGTTGTAGTGTGCTGCTCATGGGGTGGACCATGGTATCTGTGTGCCATCACAAGGGCTCTGCAAATAATCCTTGGTCATGTGTGCTCTTACTGTATGGTGATTGTTGGACCCGGCCTCGTGGCGTGGTCTTAACCCTCTTGGATTGTGCTCGTCCCCCGCACCGGCCTACACGGGCCGCCCTTTCAGGCCGCCAGGGACCCCTCCTCCCTTCGAGGTCCCCTTTGGATTGTACCCGTTTTCCTACACCTGCCTCAGCGGCCCCCTTTTCCATGCCGCACAGGGACCCCTCATCCCTTCGGGGTTCCCCCCATGCTTGCTCCACGCACCAGCCCACGCATCCCGGCTCCCTCCGGCCTCGGCCCCAGCGAAACACCGACATCGAGGCACCAAGATCTGGCCAGGGGGCACCGCATGGCCACTTCACCACTCCCGGAGGAGGAGAGTTTCGATGGGACCCCCACCGTCCCTCAACACCTAGGTGCGATCATCCTCCGGCCTCCCCGGGCCTGGCGCCTCTCCCGCTGGGCGTCTGGCCTCTCCCAGCCCAGCCTCTCCGCCCCCCCAGGCGCAAGGGTCCGGACATCAAAGGGCTCCAGAACTATATCTGGGGCAACCCCGCAATGGGACGGTAGTTGTATCCCGGAGTCAAGAGCCCTGCTGATGGAATCGCGGCTGACCCTACGGAGAAGAACTCTTGCTTGATACTATACCACGAGCCCTGCTGACTGCGTCGCGGCTCCCCCTTATTGAGACCAGGAACCTCACGGAACATCGGGGCCCTGCTGACGCTGTCGTGGCCCAACCTCGCTGAAACTTCCACCAGAGCCCTGCTGACGTCGTCGCGGCTCGAGCTGAACTGAAACACCTTAAGAGCCCTGCTGACCTAGTCGCGGCTCCAGCTCCACGAACTGATCGCCAGAGCCCTGCTGACGCCGTCGCGGCTCGACCACTCCGAGACCCGGAGTCCCTCCAGCTTGAGGATCAAGAACTGGGCCAAGGTACCCTCGTACCCAGCTGCTACTAAAGACTGTCCCGCTACCCCGTCCCTACCAAAGACTTTGAGACTCTTGCGGATCCCTCGATCCCCCTTGTATATATCGATAACCGTAACTTCCTAAATGCTGATAAAGAATTGCTCGTCTTGATAAACATCCTCGAGTCCTGTGTGGTGGTGTTACTGTGCTAGTACGGTATAGGAGAAGGACCTCTCCTAGGAGGCTTCTCAGCAGCGCTCGGCTACTTCATACAGTGTGGGGGCCCCTCTGGGTGGTCTCTCCGACTCCCCCGAGGTCCGCCTTCCAACAGTGATTTTGTCCCAAGGTGTGTTCCTTCCTCTGTGGACCCTTACATCTTCCCTGCAGGCTGTTTCCCAATTGTTGTGCTGAGCTGTGTCTACATATCCTGGGTGTGTGACGGATCCGTTCAACTTTGGCCATGCATGCTCAGCAATGTCTCCACTTGCATCATTTGTGGCATCCTTGGTGGTCCTGTACTAGTGTATGGAGTATATTGACATGACTTCATGTGGACATGTTCCCTTTTATGCCCTATGCATGTGTGTACTCCCAGCCTCGCACACATGTGTTACGTGTTCTGCAGGGTCTTTGGTCACCTGACTGACAATTGTGGGCATTGTATCTGTGGGTACTCCACCCTTTTCCTTCCATGGGAGGCAACAACTTGTTGGCTGCCCCAGCACCTGTACATTCCTATCAGTCTTGGAATGTACGTGACAGTGTGTGTTCCCCTTGGGTCTCTTAGTTTAGTAGGGTGGCACATGAGTATACAGTCTTGTTGCATGCTCTCATTGTGTGAATTGTGCTGCCAGCACCAGGGGTGGGTATGCATGTGTCATTTGTCATCACACCCACATGTGGTGTGTCATGCAGTGGACATCCACCCTCATGGGAGTGGGACACTGCTGTCAGTGATGTGTTGGCATGCCACTCTCAATATTGTCGCACTTTGTGTATGCCTTCATGCATCCATGGTGTTTTGCTAATTGTAGGATGGTGTACACACCACCATCTCTCTGTCCACTGCTGGGGGGACTCTGCACCCACCACTCCTATGTCTGGGCACTGCTGGGGGGACTCTGCACCCACCCCTCCTATGTCTGGGCACTGCTGGGAGTGATAGGCACCCACACCTCCTATGTCTGGGCACTGCTGGGAGTGATAGGCATCCACCCCTCCTATGTCTGGGCACTGCTGGGGGGACTCTGCACTCACCCCTCCTATCTCTGGGCACTGCTGGGAGGACTCTGCACCCACCCCTCCTATGTCTGGGCACTGCTGGGGGGACTCTGCACCCACCCCTCCTATGTCTGGGCACTGCTGGGGGGACTCTGCACACACCCCTCCTATGTCTGGGCACTGCTGGGAGTGATAGGCACCCACCCCTCCTATGTCTGGGCACTGCTGGGAGTGATAGGCACCCACCCCTCCTATGTCTGGGCACTGCTGGGGGGACTCTGCACACACCCCTCCTATGTCTGGGCACTGCTGGGAGGACTCTGCACCCACCCCTCCTATGTCTGGGCACTGCTGGGGGGACTCTGCACCCACCCCTCCTATGTCTGGGCACTGCTGGGGGCACTCTGCACCCACCCCTCCTATGTCTGGGCACTGCTGGGGGGACTCTGCACCCACCCCTCCTATGTCTGGGCACTGCTGGGAGTGATAGGCACCCGCCACTCCTATGTCTGGGCACTGCTGGGAGGACTCTGCACCCACCCCTCCTATGTCAGGGCACTGCTGGGAGGACTCTGCACCCACCCCTCCTATGTCTGGTCACTGCTGGGGGGGACTCTGCACCCACCCCTCCTATGTCTGGGCACTGCTGGGGGGACTCTGCACCCACCCCTCCTATGTCTGGGCACTGCTGGGGGGGACTCTGCACCCACCCCTCCTATGTCTGGGCACTGCTGGGAGTGATAGGAACCCACCCCTCCTATGTCTGGGCACTGCTGGGGGGACTCTGCACACACCCCTCCTATGTCTGGGCACTGCTGGGAGGACTCTGCACCCACCCCTCCTATGTCTGGGCACTGCTGGGGGGACTCTGCACACACCCCTCCTATGTCTGGGCACTGCTGGGAGGACTCTGCACCCACCCCTCCTATGTCTGGGCACTGCTGGGAGGACTCTGCACCCACCCCTCCTATGTCTGGGCACTGCTGGGGGGACTCTGCACCCACCCCTCCTATGTCTGGGCACTGCTGGGAGTGATAGGCACCCACCCTCCTATGTCTGGGCACTGTTGGGAGTGATAGGCACCCACCCCTCCTATGTCTGGGCACTGCTGGGGGGACTCTGCACCCACCCCTCCTATGTCTGGGCACTGCTGGGAGTGATAGGCACCCACCCCTCCTATGTCTGGGCACTGCTGGGGGGACTCTGCACCCACCCCTCCTATGTCTGGGCACTGCTGGGGGGACTCTGCACACACCCCTCCTATGTCTGGGCACTGCTGGGAGTGATAGGCACCCAACCCTCCTATGTCTGGGCACTGCTGGGACTGATGGCCACACCCGCCTATGTGTCTGTCCACTGGCATGGTACGAGCCGTACCCACATCCTACGGCCTGGGTATGGGCCCTACCCCTACGGCACCCCAACAATGGCGGGATGGCCCGTACCCATGCCTTTTGGACGTGGGTACGGGTCGTACCCCCATTGTTGGGGTGTCGTAGGGGTTCGTACCGTACCCATGCCTTTAGGACGTGGGTACGGCTCGTACCAAGCGTACCCCTACATCACCACTGCAATGGTGGTACGGGCCGTGCCCATGCCTGTGGGACGTGGGTACGGACCGTACCACCATTGTGGCGGTGACGTAGAGGTACGGCTCATACCCAGGCCTTTAGGACATGGGTACGAGTCGTACCGCCATTGTTGGGGTGCCGTAGGGGTACGTACCATACCCATGCCTTTAGGACGTGGGTACGGCCCGTACCACGCGTACCCCTACATCACCAGTGCAATGGCGGTACGGCCCGTACCCATGCCTTTGGGACGTGGGTACAGGCCGTCCCGCCATTGTTGGGGTGCCGTAGGGGTACGACCCGTACCCACGCCTTAGGAGCGTGGGTACGGGTCGTACCACGCCCACCCCTACATCGCCACTGCAATGGTGGTACGGGCCGTACCCATGCCTGTGGGACGTGGGTACGGGCCGTGCCGCCATTGTTGGGCTGACGTAGGGGTGGGCGTGGTACGACCCATACCCACGCTCTTAAGGCGTGGGTACGGTGCGTACCACAATAGTTGTGATGCCGGTTCGCGTCCATGTTGACTTCCATTGTGGCGGACGCAGGCCTTGGTGGAGACGCCCCCACCCCCGAAGTGACCAGGCCCTGGGGGTCAGGTATGTACAGGGCATGTGTGATTTTGGACTTGGGTGGGAGTTGTGTTTCCTGCCCTTGCCCCCCCCCCCCTTTGCCCCTGGGTGTTGTTCTGACCTTCTGCGGCGTCTGCGTCGGTTCCTGTACACCAGGTGGACTGCTAGGAGGGCCGGGATGACACGTAGGTTGGGGTCCATGGCTGTCCGTTGCGTACAGGTGCTCCTTCTGCGCGTCGTCCTGAGTTCCCGACAGTTTTTGACTGCCGTAAAATATTGTCCGTGCGGAGTGATGTCGGCACGAATGGTACTTGCTGGTTCGTGAAACGCTGCCTGACTCCGTCCCGGATCGGAATTGTGGGTATTTTTAGGTCGGTCGGTGGTTTTTACGATTCGTACGCAAATGGTGTTTGCGTACGAATCGTACTAGCATGTTTGTAAGGTATTTTTCCCGGGTACGAGTCGGACGGAGAAAATGCTCCGTCCGACGGTTCGTACCCGGGTTTTAACGGATCGGAATCGGCACCATAGTCGGGGATCTGTTTGATGGCGGGGTTTCCAAAAGATGGGACGAGTTTAGCAATGCTGAATCAGCACCTATCACTTTGACGCAATTCCAATTTTATAGAACACGCACAGCGTTGAGAGACTTGCTTGGGGACGATTACAAGGAACTTCCAGAGCTACTAGCTTTAACACACATTATACGTGCAGCCTCCCCAAAGCGCATAGTATCCAACCTCTACAACATATCTATGTCATATAGAGCAAGCCAGTATACAAAGGCCCGTTTGGCATGGCAGCGCGATCTGGCCATAGAAAAAGATGATGCTATGTGGACCTACTGCTGCACTAACAACAGGCGTGTCTCACTTAATGGCAGACACCGGCTGGTTCACTTTAAATATCTAAATCGGGTATATTACACCCCGGATAGGTTGCATAGATAAGGGTTAAGGGATAACAGAGCTTGCGACCGCTGTCAAGGGTGTTCTGCCGACTTACTTCACCTTTCCTGGACATGTCCTGGCATTGCGGCATACTGGGTGTCTGTATTTAAGGAACTAAGCCACATCACTAAGATAACCCTAGAACCTGACCCTGCCCTGGCATTATTGGGCTATTCTAAGTCAATACCCAAAGGGGTCCAACGTTTGATCGACATGGGAATGTCGATCAAACGTTGGACCCCTTTGGGTCGCAGGGTGGCGATTAATTGGTCTCGAGGTCCACTACCCTCGATCAAGCAGTGGAAAAGGGACATGACATATTGTTGTACGCAGACGGAATTATTCAGCGACCTTCTTCCCCCACGCAATAGACCCAAAAACTTCTGGGAATTCTATAATACTTACCGACATATTGCCTCTGTCAACTGTAATGATACACCAGATTGGCACAATGCAGAACGTGAAATTGTGATGATACCCACAATACTGATACTTAGTATGTGTATGTTTTATTTAGCCTGTGATTATGTCCTAAAGGGCATGGCCGACTGTAGATCCAACAGGTACGATATGTGTCCAGAGTCAGTGTTGGTTTTATAGGTGTTGGTATCCGATAACTGTACTGTTTGAAATTGGAATTACTGGCCACCTGTTAACAGAGTATGCTAAGTGTGTGTAACATTACATAACTGTGTCTCGCAGTTGATTGTTCTCAGAAAACAAATAAAATAAATGAATTAAAAAAAAAAAATATTATGAGGGAAGGAAAGCCTATGGGTCACTAGAAATCTTGGGGGCATATTCTCAAGGACTTATCGCTGAGTTAACGGCACTTTATCGAAGCCAAATTGGCAATAAACATAACATAAACATATCGCACCATTCACAAGCTGGTGCTAACAGTCCATATCACCAGTTTATCTGCGATAGCAGCCGGAAAAAACATTGCCACGGATAACCCCAGCAAATAACACTAATGAGATGCAGAGTAGGCGTTCCCGTGCAAAAAGCAGCGAACACACCACTTCGCAACATTCACAACAACCAGCATGATTGGCAAAAAGATCACAAAACAGGTGATAAGGCATGATAGCACCAGGATGTTTACACCTGCTCTGACCTGGTGTAAAGTCAGACGACAACCTGCAACATAAAAGGGAGCCCAGGCCACAACCACACCTGAAGAACAACAGATGCAATGGAGCTACTCATCATGCAGCTCGGAGCTCCAACAGGGCTACAACACCCACCGCCACCAACCCCGGACACCCGCTCCCCCTGCATGCCTCCACCTCCCCCTCCTGGGCCACCCCAGAGGCAGCGCAGACACAGAAAGCATACCCTCAGGAAATGCACCAGCCTCACAGACCTAACACCAGAGAATGTGATTGCCCACTATAGGCTCAAAAGGGCAACCATCCTCCACATCCTGACCATCATCGCCCACAGACTGATGGTACCAACACAGCGGATAACCAACATCCCTCCGCAGACAAAGCTGCTGGCTGTGCTGCACATGTTGGCCTCTGGGACCTTCCAACCAACAACTGCCAGAGTTGGAGGAGTCTCACAGCCAGCCATTTCAAAATTCCTCACACCTGTCCTGGTTCCATCATCAGCTTGGTACCCCAGTACCTATACTTCTCCCACACTGCGCAGGAACAGCAGCAGACCAAGCAAGGCTTCTACGCCATTGCTGGCTTCCTGCACATGTTGGGAGCAATTGACTGTACACATGTACTCCTCGTGGTCCCTGCCGCCACTGCACATATTTACCGCAACAGGAAGCACACGCATTCCATCAATGTGCAGGCAATAGTGGACTACCGGGGACTCTTCACCAACGTCGTCGTCAACTACCCAGGCAGTGTGCATGATTCCTACATCTTCCGACAGTCCATCATCAAGCAGCGCTTCCAGGATGGCGCCTACCGAAATGCAGTGCTCATCGGTAAGTACCAAATGAACACACCACACACCTCAACTCCACAATCATGCAACTCACAACTCTGGGAATGCACGCGTTACAGATACACATACAACATGCCAAACAACATGCCCCTCCAACATTGACGACAGCACCACGTACTGCGGATACCTGGGCTAGCCATGTACATATGTCATCAACGGCATGGCACCTCAGGCACACATTAGCAGTATGTGGGGAGAGGTTGGTACCAGGCATGTGTGAAGGAGGCAAGTGACCCATGAATGAGAATGGACACATTGCCAACTGTGGCGTAGATGTGCTGGGCAGACTTAAGTATGCATACCACAGACATTTCATTATCGGCAAATACTGCTGTGGTCTGGAGTGTAGTGCACAGTGGACGCCACCATGTTACCTCATCCACTGGGTAAGATTGCAGAAATGTAGCATGTTACGTCCCCCCCGTAAGTGTGTGCATAGTGGATGTGCGTAGTGGACTGTCCCGGCGTACGCAAGGGCAGCATTGGAGTGTTATTCCTCATGTGGCTCAGTGCATGGTTAACTTTAGACCTTGCCAAGGAATTGACTAATGCGCTTGTCTCTGTTCTAGTTGCTGTGCCACCCGTCCCGCAATGGACAATGTTGCTATGTGGCATGCCCCCGAGTGCGGGATCGGCTGAAAGGGTATATGAGGGAGTGCAAGCCTGCTCGAGGTCCAGGATCAGACATGGCAAATGTTGTGTGTTGTGCTATTACTGCATCAGAAGCCATAGGTCTACCCTCAACCGCATGGCGAGTTCAGGCAGCCATGTACGCTATCTCTGTGTCCGCCCTGTCCTACCGTAGGGCTACACACACGTGGCCGACCAGCTTCAGCGTGCAACATCACTGTGTCGTTGTCAGGCTTGTGGACATGCACAGACAGGAAATGTCAATGGTGTGCCGTAGGGGTGCAAGTGATGCAACCACGCTGCGCACAATAGTGTATGGGCTAGGTGGGAGGGAGGAGCAGCAGTGAGGCTAAGTAATACAGTTATGCCGCTTATTTGCAACAAGCAGTACATGTCATACAGAAATCACTAAGTCACACATATCACACACCAATGAACCAGTGAGCCTGCCAAAACATCATGCATTACGGAGTGTTGACTCATGTCTCTCTGCCCTGACCTAAATCTAGGGATACACTTTAGCATAAAGGTGTATTCCCATTCTGAAAAACACATCTAGATGGAAAACTGATAGATTTTTGCCTGCGTGCAGTACCTAGTCAAGTTAAAGAAGTATACCACCCTGAATGGGATTGGTTATTTTGTATCTGTAACAACCACGGGCCTTATTATCAAGGAGGGCGTTAAAATTATCGGTGGTTTAGTGGCAGAAAACTGCTGCTAAAGCGGCGATAATGGGCTTGATAATATGCCCTTGAGAATTCCAATAGAAGCCCATAACATGGACTCCTATTGGAATTCTCAAGGGCATATTATCAAGCTCATTATCGCCGCTTTAGCGGCAGTTTTCTGCCGCTAAACCGGCGATAATTTTTAACGCCGTCCTTGATAATATGCCCCCATATTTTCTACCATAGTCAGTTGCACTGCGTGTGGCACTGACGAAGGAACATTAATAACATTTTTGGAAGATCTCACGTGGTGAGATCTGAATATATCTGTAACAGAAAGATTATTATATATAGGATGCTGCTAAGTTGTTTGTTGGATGATGTAAGTGAGCGAACGTTGGTGGAAGGCATTCCGAACCAGAGAGTAGCATCAGCACCTCTTACAGACCTGAGTAACAAATTTACTTTCAGAACTTGTATTGAACGTAGTTACAAGATCTACCTCTTACAGACCTGAGTCACAAATTTACTTTCAGAGCTTGTAGTGAACGTAGTAACAAGATCTTCTTTCAGACCTTATATCTATCTTTTAACAAATGCTTGGCACTTCTTTCTCACACGCAAGATCACTAAATAATGTCCTTTAATTGTCTGAAGTAAAATATTATATAGCAAGACAGATTGCATTTGTACAATCCTATTCACATGTTAACATGTCTGATTTCCATAGTCACTTGCTCTGCGTGTGGCACTGATGAGGGAAATTAGAGGCATATCAGCAACAACCGGCGATAATTATCGCTCAGCGCTCTTAGCGTGAGGATAATTATCGCCGGGTAACGTGGATTTTTATCGCTGAGATAGCGTGCTATTAGCAACGCTTATCACCTCAGCGATAAAAATCCTCACGCTAACTGCCTAACGTGAGATTATCGCTGGAAACCCAGCGATAATCTCACGTAGTGTGGCGTTAGCATGCTGATAGGGACTCACAAACTTAGCCATGATATCCACCTTCCATAGGATATCATGGCTAAGTCAGTCCTGAAGCAGGCGTAAGGAAAGTAGCGATAACAGGGGTTATCGCTACTTTTCCTGATACTATGCTTCATAGCGTGGGGCTTGATGATAGGAGAAATGTCGCTTAGCGACATTTCTCCTGTCATGTTAG
This sequence comes from Triturus cristatus, assembly GCF_964204655.1. Lineage (NCBI taxonomy): Eukaryota > Metazoa > Chordata > Amphibia > Caudata > Salamandridae > Triturus > Triturus cristatus. The sequence continues at coordinate 95,103,287 of NC_140591.1, forward strand.
GTCAGGAACGCCCATTTTGCATCTCATTAGAGATGCAAAGCTGGGCGTTAGGAATCCTGACGCTAAAGCAAGGTTTCACGCGTTAGTGTGGCCTTGCTAAGTAGGCGATAAAATTATCTCCGGTTTTCGGACGAAAACGCCCGCAAAAGCGGCGATAATGTTTTATCGCCAGCTTGTAAATATGCCCCTTAGTAAAATTTTTGGAATATCTCAATCGTAAAGGAAAGATTACTGTATTTAGTATCAGTTTATTTAGAAAGTTTTGTATACCGAGGACAAGACCTAGATGGGTGTCAGAGCGCTTCACAATTTGGAGGGTCGGAAATAAGAAACGAAAAAAAAAAATTTCGTCATTTAAGAATGCAGGCAGGAACAGTGACAGAGGGGATATCAAAGAACATCACATTTAGATAATACTAAAGCGTTCTGGAAGAAGAACAAACATAACTAACGAGAGTATAACCGAACAACTATGGGCTTCACAAGTGTTAATCTAATATATTAGTTAAACCAAGGACGGTGAGTGAGACACGAGCCATGGTCATTTAACGCAAGAACATGTTCATAAGGATTATTTTTACTTCCTTTTTGAAAGAAACTGTATGATGAGATTGTGCAGGGCCGAGCCTGAGAAAGCTCTTTACCTCATTTTCTTTTTGTGGAAAATCTGTGGTTTCAAGAGGAAAGTGTTTGCACTTTTTTTTGATGGTCTAACCTCTCCTAATACTTCTAGCTTTTGCACCAAGTAATGTATTGAACAAGCATTTACAATGCAATGGTCTCGGCATTGGTAAAGTTAGAGCTATTGGCATTGCTCATGACATTATTTTTGTTTATGTTTTTGTTTTTAAAACATTTAAAGAAACGGCATTGTCATGAGCAATGCCAATAGCTTGGAAATCCATTGCTATCCGCCCCTCTTCTCCCCTGTTCTCCATTGGCTGGCCTCTTGAATGCTGGCCAGCCATTGGAGAAGAGGTGCCGTCACTCCGATCAGACCCCGCCCTGGACGCTGCGTTTCTCCGAGGCATTTCTGCTCTGCCTCGGAGAAAGGCAGTGGTGTGCCTTTTGCTCTGCCTTGTCTTACCCCTCAGCGGTTGTCTCAGCCATTTGTTATACGTGTTCTACACTCATTTAGAAAATGTTCGAAATTAACACCGGAACACGCGCCCCCTCCAGGGAAAAGAGTGAAAGGGCGATGTTTTCCTGTTTGTCTGTTGCTCCACCATGGACTTTGGTTTTCTTGCTATATCAACTCTTCTTTCTATCAGTTGTAATCTTCTACAGTGATTTTTTGCGGACACAAACGGAAATATACAGCCCGACGCCAAAGCACCAAAACTCCCAATTGGTGATGCGCGCCTGATCACAGGTAAATGCGGGAGAGAACGGGGTTGTTGAGCAGGGCCGGGCTGGCTTGCCCGGGCATCGGGCGTTTCCTGAAGCAAAAGTGCTTCACAGTTAACCTCCCCCATGACCCTCCAGCTGGTCCGACATAATTGCCAGGCCTACTTTGGGGTTCCAGTTCGGCCCTGTTGTTGAGTATCCTACCCACGGCTTTAAGTGGGATAAAAAAAAATGGGTGGGGGTGGGGGGCGGTGTTGCGCGGGGTCTATACGACTTGTATTTTGCTGTCTCTTTTGTCATTGCATCCAGGCATAATGATACAGCAAGTAACATGATACCTACAACAAGTAACGACTATTGGCTTTGTCAATCGTTGTTAGTTGCATAAGATAAATTAGCAGTAACTGTGGCTTGTATATAATATTGAAAAAGCATCCACTTGAAGCCCTAGTGACACCACGACAATGTTACTGCTCCTGAGTTTCAAAAAGAGACAACAATATAATCATGCAGTGGCTGAACTCGACAGATTAAGAAATATATCCCAAATTATATATAACAGTTGGTAGACGCATGCCTCTACAGTGTTCTCTTATATTTTGAAACCAGAATTGGTCAAGTTCGTATCCTTTCAAAGTTCCCTTTTCAAACAATCATTATCAACGCCAAGTCTGGCCCTGGCACGGTAGTGCGTTTTTTGTTTAGTATTAATAAAATTTGACACTTCAGAGAGCAGTTTCAGCAAAGAGGACAAAGAAGGAATGGGCATGGAATCCAAATACAGAAACTGAAACTTATCTATCAAGGGGAAACATCACTGCCAAAGTTCAGAGCTTGTGAAAAAGCGACCAGCGAAATCACTTGCTAGTTAATGTTGGGGGGGGGGCTAAGCAAAAATTTCGGGGGGGGGGCTGAATCTTTAAACAGTAGGCAGAGTGGCGCTGATTTCGGGGGTGGGTGGGGCTGAATCTAGGCAGAGTGGAGCTGCGGGGGTTCTTACAAGGGGTGAACCAACAGCGAGGCCTCATTAACATGCAAATGGTCTTTTTAAAGACCTGTGAAGTGCTCAGGCGCGGTTTATTGTGTAGTAGAGTATTGGATAACTCACTGAGCCATACGGCTTGATTTAAGCAGTTTTAAAGCATCCGAGGGGAAGGGGTGCTGGAAACGAGCTTCTTGAGCACAAAGGTCAGTCTGTGCTGCATTTGTTGGTAATTGTGTTCTGTTTCCATTGTTAAGCAGAGGGTTGCACAGGCATTTCCAGTTGTAGGGTGACCCTTACAGACAGCGAGCAGGAGATGTGGGGGAGGGGAATTCCATCAGGTCCGAGACTCTGCACTCCTGTTTCAGCGCCTAGTAGACCCGCTGGCACTGCGTGTGTTTATTTTCAAGCCACTACAAAATAACTGTCCTTGGAGCTAATGTCTGCCTCCTAACAAGAGCATTAGCCTTTCAGTGCACGCGTCCAACCACTGTCCAGACTCCGGCCCATGCTCACCTCACCGACCACCACCCACAGTGACTCATCTCTAAACAGCCTGAGACGTAATCAAACATATATCAGCAGACCTCTTCCTGTCACCCACTAGCCAGGGACAGTAGGGGTCCGGGCGCCTAGATTCCGAAAGCGCCACGGAACTTCCAAGCTGTAGTAAGCGCTATTCACATGCACATAACAAAGGAATGTAGGGAGGGGGGGTGCGGGGCAGACAAGGTAGAGCCAGACGAGAAGTGATAAGTGGAATATGTTGTGAGTTTTAATGCAATGCGTCAATTAACTCCATGTCAGGCTGTATATGGCGACAAAATGCTGCTTAAGTGGCTTCATACTGTATTGCAGGGTGTTGTGTTTGAATCCCAGAAACCTCTGGCGACCAGCGGCAACATCTGATCCTCGACGTTTATTTGTTTAATTCTAAATTTAGCTCCGGGTGACTATAGGGCTGATGCAGCGTTGAGGCCAGCTGTAGAGATGCCTACGCTGCTGACCACTGGGGAGAGAGGGAGGAGGGGCCCTGGGGGAGGGAGGGCTGTCTGAACGAAGCAGCCAGAGTTGGTGAATCACTCCCGCTGCACATTGTAAAGCAGGGGTTAGGGTGTCTGCTTTTCAGGCTGATTCAGAAAAGCAACCCGGAGGAAGTGCGGAAGCGAATCTCTAAACAGCCTGAGACGTAATCAAACATATATCAGCAGACCTCTTCCTGTCACCCACTAGCCAGGGACAGTAGGGGTCCGGGCGCCTAGATTCCGAAAGCGCCACGGAACTTCCAAGCTGTAGTAAGCGCTATTCACATGCACATAACAAAGGAATGTAGAGAGGGGGGGTGCCGGGCAGACAAGGTAGAGCCAGACGAGAAGTGATAAGTGGAATATGTTGTGAGTTTTAATGCAATGCGTCAATTTACTCCATGTCAGGCTGTATATGGCGACAAAATGCTGCTTAAGTGGCTTCATACTGTATTGCAGGGTGTTGTGTTTGAATCCCAGAAACCTCTGGCGACCAGCGGCAACATGTGATCCTCGACGATTATTTGTTTAATTCTAAATTTAGCTCCGGGTGACTATAGGGCTGATGCAGCGTTGAGGCCAGCTGTAGAGATGCCTACGCTGCTGACCACTGGGGAGAGAGGGAGGAGGGGCCCTGGGGGAGGGAGGGCTGTCTGAACGAAGCAGCCAGAGTTGGTGAATCACTCCCGCTGCACATTGTAAAGCAGGGGTTAGGGTGTCTGCTTTTCATGCTGATTCAGAAAAGCAACCCGGAGGAAGTGCGGAAGCGAACGAGGGTTTGGAAGCGGGCGAGGCGAGGGCCAGGAACACCACAGCCTTTCTCCGAGGCAAAACAGAAATGCCTCGGAGAAAGGGAGCGTCCTTTTCGGATTCGGGGGCGTGTTTTGCTGTTGTCTCCTCCCTGAGACTTTTCGCAAAAAACACGCCCCCCGATCCGAAAAGGACGGGGCATGATTGGAGTGACGGGACCTCTTCTCCAATGGCTGGCCAGCATTTACTAGGCCAGCCAATGGAGAACAGGGGAGAAGAGGGGTGGGTTCAAGCCCCTCTTCTCCCAAGTCATTATCTCTCGCGAGCGAGACTGCGCAAGCGCAGCCATCGCTAGCCGAGACCTAAAAAGGATGGGCATAGTTGTAAAGATGGGCATAGTTGGGGAAGTACCACTAGGAGAAATTGAAACTCCAGCAACTCTGTTTCTTTTCATCCCAATTAATATACAACAGACACTTCACTTACCTATGATTATACAAGTACTTCTGGGGCATATCACCAACAACCAGCGATAATTATCGCTAAGTGCACTTAGCGCTAGGATAATTATCACCGGCTATCGTTATATCCACCTTCCTTTGGATATAATGGCTAAGTCAGATTAAAAGCAGGTGTAAGAAAAGTAGCGATAAGTGCGGTTAGCGCTACTTTTCTTTTCGCCATGCCAGTTAGCGGGAGATGTGATAATAGGAGAAATGGCAGTTAGTGACATTTCTCCCGTTATTTGGGGGAGGAACGCCCACTTTGCATCTCATTAGAGACACGCGCTAACGTGTCCATGCTTATAGAGTGTTAAGATTATTGCCGCTTTAGCAGCAAAAGTACCACTAAAGCCCTTGATGATATGCCACCAAATCTTTATATTTAAAATGCATATAGTCATTATACAACCATAAAACTGAAAACATAGCAAGCAGTGAGAGAGGTGATGATTTTGGGGTCCTCTCTAACCTAGGGAGAGAACCAAGCTGATGCCTTGAACACAAAGAGCACATCATGCTGAACGATTCAGTGGTGGTCCCATCCTCCTAGGACCACCCCAAGCACAGTTATGGGCAAAAATACAATCCCAACCAAAGGCCCTGCAAAGCATTATGGGACGAGATTCTAAAGTGCTGTGAATAATATAGTATGCAATATCAAAACATTCCACAAGGGGCAGGCTCTCCCACTCAGCTGAGAGCTAATACTATAATATTCACTGCACTCTAGAATCTCGCCCCATTATGCTTTACTGGCCCTTTGGTTGGCATTGTATTTTTGCCCTTAACTTTGCTTGGGGTGCTCCTAGGAGGATGGGACCACCACTGAATCGTCAAGCTTGATATGCTCTTTGGGGCAGATGTACAAGAAAGTGACGCATCTGTGGAGATGCGTCACTTTCCCAGCGCCAACATGCCAAATCCTTGCATCACCATGGATGCGCCGTATTTACAATACGGTGCACCATGGCGCAAGGAATGATAGATGCGTCAGAAATTCTGACGCATCTGTTGACGGAAAAGTCACGCATTGCTGGAGTCGTGTCACAAGCACGACGCAACTCCAGCAATGCTCAGGGGCGCCCTATGCCTAACATGCTGCGACACTCCTTACGCCTGCTTCAAGCAGGCGCAGGGTTTTGCTGCAGCATTGAAGAACCGGGTTTTTAGAACCCAGCGGCGTCAGGGGCACGCCCAAAGTCTTCGGGTTCACCTGTCTTAGAATACAGACACACAGGATACTTCTTGGTGGCGTCAGAGATCGAATTTATTGGCTGCAGCCAGTAACAGAAGTCCTAGAAGTCATCACAGTATGAGTTCTCAGGAGACTGCTCAAATTTACAAAGCAAGTCATCCCTTTTTATGCCAGAAACATCACATTTCAGACAGACACCCATTATTTTACAAATTGTCCAATCGCATGTAACCACACCAAAAGTATCGCATGACGATAAAACCCACTTTTCAGGTGTCCGGCCCATGATCAATTTATTTATTTATTTATTTATGGGTTTTTATAGCGCTGGAATCGACTCCGACTGGAGTATCTCTGCGCTTTTGGGCCGAATTATCCATCATTCAATACAGAGAAAGAGAGAGAGAGAGCTGAAACTAAATCTCATTTTTAAACAGCAGAGTTTTAAGTTGCTTCCTAAATTTCAGGTTGTTGGAAACAGCCCACTCCCACTCCGCAGGGTGGTGGTGGACTCCCCGAACACACTGTGGTAGCTTGGCTCGAGTGGTCAGGAAACAGGCACCGTGCTAAGCATACAATATACCCATGCGTGCATCCGTTCCAAAAACGACTCTACACCGTAAAAATTATGAAAATATCTTTCTTTATCTTTTTCTCTTAGTTGCTGATTGGGAAAATAAATAAGTCAATCACAATATACAAATTTTAAATAGTGCAGGTCAAATAAATACTGTCTGGAGATTCAATAAATAGGGGGATCATAAATATAAAGGACATAAAGGACATAAATAACAGTGCAGGTAATACAGGCAATTAAATATTCTGAGGCAATAAATACTGTCACCAATAAATATTGTACACCAACAAGTCCTGTGGACCAATAAATATAGTGAAGCAATAAATAGGTTAACCACAATAAATACAGGGCCCCCCAATAAATAATTAAGAGTATACAGCAACACTCATGTAATCAGATCACTTTTCAATTCCTAAGGGCTGATTTGGCCGAGGCACAGCTTGTAGGGGTGTGGAAGGCTTGAGGGGTTCTACTCCCTGGCTGGGACAAGGCTGAGGCCTAAACTGAGGTAGATCAAGGGGGGAATACCAGTGCCCTGGCTTTCTCTCTCCACACAACCTCTCTAGGTTAGTCCCAATTCCCCCCTGGCACAGTCAGGTTGGTTCCAGCACCTCCCTAGCCCCTTAGAGCAGTCTCTCAGGTCTCCACAGGGCCTTAGGCGCCCTCTACTCCACTTACTGCCCTTTTTCTGATGTTCCGACGCCGCTGGAGTCGTGTCGATGCCGTGAGGCGGTTCCGGTTCGGTCTCGGCGGCCTCGGCACAATGTCAGTTCTAGACGACGCCGGTAGGCGGTTCCGGTCCGATGTCGGCGGCCTCGGCTCGATCTCGACCTCCGATTCGACGGCGTCGGGCAGTCTCTACTCGATGTCGACTTCGGGCGGCTCCGGTCCGATGGCGCTCTCAGCTTCGATGACGTCGGCCGGCCTGGCCTCGATGTTGACTTCCGGCGACTCCGGGGTGCGATCCTCACCCCCGACCTCCGGTGCTCCTCCTCTCAGGTTCCGGGCGACTCCGGAGTGCGATCCTCACTCCCGACCTCCGGTACACTTCACCTCGGTCTCCGACGACTCCGGAGGGCGGACTTCACTCCTCCGATGACGCCGCTCACTCGACCTCGGTTAACTTCTTCCTCGACCTTTGGTATTCCTCACGACCTCCGTCGGCGCCCTCTCACGACCTCAGGCGGCTCCGGGTACGACGTCTGCTTCTTCAGTCAGCGCCGCTTCTCCACCTCGGGCTCCAGGTCTTAGGCTACTCGACGCCGGACTCCAGGGAAACCAGTTTCCAGGTCAGGATCTTGCTGCTTTCTGCTTCTAAGGCCTGTTCCTGCTGTCCAGGTCCTTAGGATGAGTTTTTCTGGCTTCTTCCCACACAGGGCTACAGGCTGGGATCCATCAGTAGGGACTAGTATCAAGGGTGGGTTTATGGACCCCACTCCAGGCACAAGTTTCCACCCCTGCTGCTTCACTCCTTCCCCCTTCACTGTTGTGCTGCTCTCTCTTCACCAGTCAGGTGCCAACTGCCAGCTCCAACTGCCAACACTCTGTCTTAACCTCCCAACATTCTAAACCGCCTCCAACTGTCACAGAGTTCTGGAATGTTCTGGAAGGTGCTGGTAGGTTCCAGTGGATGCTGGTGATGTCACAGGTGGCCACCATTTTGCTCCAGGCCCTCAGACAGAAGTTTCAGGGGTAGATAAAATGGCTCCCTGAATCTGCAGCAACACTAAAAAGTCTGGTGGTTCCCAAAAAGGAAAAATTCAAACCGGGTTTGAGGCAAAAGTGGGACAAAATAAATAATGATGAGGAGGGACCACCCAAAGGGCTGACAGGTCTAACACGCGTCCCCCCCAGCTGAAAGTGGGGAGAGCTACCCAACCCCTTGGGAGTTCTCATCACTAAGGCGGAAATACCTTGAGAGACCGTCTGCATTGGCGTGGTCCACTCCAGGCCGATGTTCCACCTGAAATTCCATCCCCTGTAGGGAAATAGACCACCTCAACAACTTGGGATTCTCCCCCTTCATTTGCATCAGCCAACGAAGGGGTCTGTGGTCGGTCTGAACTAGGAAGTGCGAGCCAAACAGGTATGGCCGCAACTTCTTCAGAGCCCATACCACTGCAAAGGCTTCACGCTCTATTGCACTCCACTTCTGTTCCCTGGGAAGTAGTCTCCGGGATAGGAAGACCACGGGTTGATCCAGACCCTCTTCGTTGAGCTGCGATAACACTGCCCCAATGCCATGTTCTGATGCATCTGTCTGGACAATGAACTTCTTGGAAAAGTCTGGGGCCCTTAAGACCGGGGCCTCGCACATGGCTTTCTTCAATCTCACAAAGGCCTGCTGACAGGCCTCCGTCCAGACTACCCGTCGAGGTTGTTTCTTGGACGTGAGCTCCGTGAGGGGGGCTACGATGGTACCGTACCCCTTCACGAAGCGGCGGTAATATCCCGTGAGGCCCAAAAATGCTCGGACCTCAGTCTGTGTCTTGGGGGGTTCCCAGGCCATGATGGCCTCGATCTTCGCCTGGAGGGGTTGCACCGCTCCCCTACCCACCAAGTGTCCAAGGTACACTACCGACCCCTGCCCGATCTGGCACTTGCTGGCCTTGATCGTCAATCCAGCTTGTCTCAGGGCCTGGAGAACAGCTTGCAGGTGACGCAAGTGATCCTCCCAGCTGTTACTGAAGACGGCTATGTCATCCAGATAAGCAGCAGAGAAACTCTCCATTCCGGTGAGGATCTGGTTTACCAGGCGCTGAAACGTGGCAGGTGCGTTCTTGAGCCCAAAGGGCATCACACAGAACTGGTAGTGGCCATTGGGCGTGGAGAAGGCTGACCTTTCCCTTGCTCCATCAGTCAACGAGATCTGCCAGTACCCTGAAGTAAGGTCAAAGGTACTTAGATATTGGGCAGCTCCCAGCCGGTCAATCAATTCATCCGCCCTAGGGATCGGATGAGCATCAGTTTTGGTCACTGAATTCAGTCCCCGATAGTCCACACAGAACCTCAGTTCTGGTTGGGCACCCGGTGGTGCAGCTTTCGGTACTAACACCACCGGACTAGACCAGGGGCTGCTAGAAGGTTCAATCACTCCTAGCTCCAGCATCTTAGTGACTTCACTATGAATGCTGGCCTTCACCTTGTCTGACATCCGGTAGATCTTGGACTTCACAGGTGGGCTGTCTCCTGTGTCCACGTCATGGACGCACAGGTGAGTCCTACCCGGGGCAAGGGAGAACAACGAAGAGTACTGCCCCAGGACCTGGCGACAGTCCTCCTGCTGTTCAGGAGTTAGAGATGGGGAGAGAATCACTCCCTCCACAGACCCATCCTTTTCTTGAGACGCAAACAGATCAGGGAGAGGCTCGCTTTCCACGTCCTCTCCTCCGTCAGTCACCATCATCAAGATGACTTCGGGCCTCTCGTGGTGGGGTTTGAGGCGGTTGGCATGCAGCACCCGCAGGGGCTGACGAGGGGTCTTCAGGTCCACCAAGTAGGTAGCCTTACCCTTCTTCTCCAACACCTCAAAGGGTCCTGACCAGCGATCCTGGAGGGCGCTAAGCTCTCCGGGTTCGATCACCCACACCTTCTGGCCAGGCTCCAACTCCACCGGGTGAGCATTGTGGTCATACCACGCCTTCATTACTGCTTGGCTGGCTTCCAAGTTGTCAGAAGCTTGCTTCCACAACTTAGCCATTTGGCTCCGGAAGGCCAGCATGTAGCTCACCACATCCTGGGGGAGCTTTCTGGGAGTTCTTTCCCATCCGTCTCTCACCAGGTTAAGAGGTCCACGTACAGGGTGCCCATACAGAAGCTCGAAGGGGCTGAAGCCCACTCCCTTCTGTGGCACTTCCCTGTAAGAAAAAAGTAAACAGGGTAGGAGGACGTCCCATTTCCTCCGCAGGCTTTCAGGCAGACTTCTGATCATGCCTTTCAAGGTTTTGTTAAACCTCTCCACCAGACCATTGGTCTGGGGGTGGTAAGGAGTGGTGAACCGGTATGTCACTCCACACTCCTTCCACATTGCCCGCATATACGCTGACATGAAGTTGGTCCCCCTGTCGGACACAACTTCCTTGGGAAAACCCACTCGGGTAAAGATTCCCATCAGGGCCCTAGCCACAACAGGTGCTGTTATGGTCCTCAGAGGTATTGCCTCTGGGTACCGTGTGGCATGATCCACCAGGACCAGGATAAACCTGTGACCAGCTGATGTTGGCGGATCTAACGGACCCACAATGTCGATGCCCACCCTTTCAAAGGGGGTGCTAACGACAGGAAGTGGTTCCAGGGGAGCTTTCAGCTTCACCCCTGTTTTCCCACTGGCTTGGCAAGACACACATGTCCGGCAGTAGGTATCGGACGACACTTTCATCTGAGGCCAATAAAAGTGTGGGACAAGACGGGCGAAGGTCTTGTCTTGCCCCAGGTGTCCTGCCAATGGTATCTCGTGAGCCAACTCCAGAAGGAAGGCTCGATAACGTTGAGGAACTACCAAGGCTCGTGACGATCCATGTAGGGGTGCCTTGGGTTCACTGTAGAGGAGGCCATCCTCCCAGTAAACACTGTAGTTCCCTTCAACGTTCCCTGCTGCCTGGGCTTCGGCCTGTCGCCTCAGCCCCCCAAGGGTAGGGCACTCCCTCTGGCCCTGGCAGAATTCCTCCCTGGACGGGCCTCCCTCCACGTGCCACTCGGCCGGGATGGGTAGGTCCTCCAGGTTGGTAACGTCCCCACCGCAGACTCCTGGTCCACCACCTCCGGTGGCCTATCCGTCCTACGGTGTGGGGACGCCGAGGCAGGCTCCTCCTGTCCTCGGTTCTTCCCTTGACTGGCAGCTGGCTGGGCCTTTGTTCCAGGCTCCAGCCGAAATGAACTCCCTCTTCGGGTAGTCGCGGACCTTGTGCTAACACAGGCCCAGTCAGGTGTACCCAGCATCTCGGTGTGAGTCCGGTATTCCACCTCCTTCCAAGCGTTGTGCTCCATGTCATTCCCCAGCAGACAATCGACTGGCACGGCAGGGCTTACGGCAACTCGAAGTGAACCTGCAACCCCCCCCATTCAAAGGGAACCTCGGCCACTGGATAGTGGCCTGTTCTGCCGTCAGCCATCGCGGCTGGGTGGAGTACATCGGGAATTACCTGCTCTGGAGACACCAGTTGGCTACGCACCATAGTCATACTGGCTCCTGTGTCTCTCAGAGCCTCCCCTCTTTGGCCGTTGATGGTGACCCATTGCCCATACTTTGCGGTATTTGCGGGCACCTGGATCTTAGGAACCATCTCCCGTTCTCCCAGGGACACTAAAGTGACACCCGCCCACTCCCTTCCCTTAGTTAAGGGCATCTCCTCCCCGAGCACTACACTAGCTACTCCGGGGGTCTTTCCTCCAGTGGGAGGGGGTGGTCGTTTCTGGCACTTCGGATCTCCTTTATAGTGTCCAACGCCACCGCACTCGTAGCAATGGACAACCCTTGGCTGCTGACCCTGGCCAGGATTAGGGTTTCTGGGTGGGTTAGCCTTAGAGGTGAATCCTGTTCCCTTCCCTTGGAAGTTATTTTGGGGGCCTTTGGAGAACTCCTTTTTCTTTTCCCCTCCCTCTTTCTTCTGGGGGGCGCCCTGTCCGGCCTTTTGAGTATCCCCTCCAGTCCCCCTTGTGGACACCCGGGTACTAGCCCAAATGTCCGCCTCCTCAGCAAGCTTCCGGGGACTGGTCAGCTTGCTATCCACCAGGTGTTGCCGCAGTTCAGGGAAACATTTCTCGAGCAGGTGTTCCTTCAGTACTAGGTCAAACAACTCCTCGTAGTTCCTCACTTCACTGCCCTGAATCCAACCTTCCAGTGCCTTCTTTGCATAGTCCAGGAAGTCCACCCAATTCTGTGTGCCCAGTTTGTGACTACCCCTGAACTTCTGTCTGTACTTTTCAGGTGTTAGTCCAAACTTTCTGATGAGCGCCAGTTTCATGGTGGGGTAGTGGGTTTGCTCATCCTCCTCGAGGGCCAATAAAGCATCCCTACCCGCTGGAGGCATGTACTTATACAATCCCCCTCCCCAGTACTTCTCTGGAACCCCATGGGCCCTCAACGAGACCTCATAGGCTGCTAGCCACTTGGCGATACCATCGCCCACTCCATAGCTAGCTACTATGTCCTTTGGCAGGTATGGTTTAGATTCCCTGGTGATCTCTTGGGTCTGGCTGCCACCATTAGGAACAGGTTGTGCCCCGATTCTCAAGATCTGAAGATCTATTTCTTTCAGTCGCAATTCATGGGCCATCCTCTGCTCCTCCTTCTCCTTTTCCAGCCTTGCTAAGTCCCATGTGAGCTGTCTTTTCTCCCTCCGGTCCGTTAGCTCCACTTCAGACAAGCCACCGCTAGAGGCACTGCTGCCCTTCCTAGAAATGGTTCTGGGCCCTGCTGACCGGTTCCCCACCTCAGGTTGGTACATCTCAGCCCCCTCGGGGTCAGGCTCTCCATCCCTGTCTTCCTCCTCAGCCTTGCTTTCCCTGCGTGCCTCCCCCCAAGCCCTTAAGCCGGTTTGGAGTGCACCCTTCTTTGCTCCTGGGGGACAGTACACCCCCTCCCGCTGGCAAAACTCCCTGAGTTGGGCCACAGTGTACGTTTCTAGATTTTCTAGTACAAACTCCATCTTGCCCACTCAGGTTAGAGGACAGGTTTTGTGCAGTAACAATGCAGGGGGGTACCTTTAATAATACCTCCTCCCACCACCAGAGTAAATTTGGAAAAAATAAAAACCCACAATTAGGAAGGCCGCTTTGAGAAAACTCCCGGTGTAGGCCTATGGACTAGCCACAGTTATTGTTGAGTATACGTAGGCACAGCTCTATCCCACCACTGAACACCAATTTATGTTGGAAACAGCCCACTCCCACTCCGCAGGGTGGTGGTGGACTCCCCGAACACACTGTGGTAGCTTGGCTCGAGTGGTCAGGAAACAGGCACCGTGCTAAGCATACAATATACCCATACAATAACCATGCGTGCATCCGTTCCAAAAACGACTCTACACCGTAAAAATTATGAAAATATCTTTCTTTATCTTTTTCTCTTAGTTGCTGATTGGGAAAATAAATAAGTCAATCACAATATACAAATTTTAAATAGTGCAGGTCAAATAAATACTGTCTGGAGATTCAATAAATAGGGGGGATCATAAATATAAAGGACATAAATAACAGTGCAGGTAATACAGGCAATTAAATATTCTGAGGCAATAAATACTGTCACCAATAAATATTGTACACCAACAAGTCCTGTGGACCAATAAATATAGTGAAGCAATAAATAGGTTAACCACAATAAATACAGGGCCCCCCAATAAATAATTAAGAGTATACAGCAACACTCATGTAATCAGATCACTTTTCAATTCCTAAGGGCTGATTTGGCCCAGGCACAGCTTGTAGGGGTGTGGAAGGCTTGAGGGGTTCTACTCCCTGGCTGGGACAAGGCTGAGGCCTAAACTGAGGTAGATCAAGGGGGGAATACCAGTGCCCTGGCTTTCTCTCTCCACACAACCTCTCTAGGTTAGTCCCAATTCCCCCCTGGCACAGTCAGGTTGGTTCCAGCACCTCCCTAGCCCCTTAGAGCAGTCTCTCAGGTCTCCACAGGGCCTTAGGCGCCCTCTACTCCACTTACTGCCCTTTTTCTGATGTTCCGACGCCGCTGGAGTCGTGTCGATGCCGTGAGGCGGTTCCGGTTCGGTCTCGGCGGCCTCGGCACAATGTCAGTTCTAGACGACGCCGGTAGGCGGTTCCGGTCCGATGTCGGCGGCCTCGGCTCGATCTCGACCTCCGATTCGACGGCGTCGGGCAGTCTCTACTCGATGTCGACTTCGGGCGGCTCCGGTCCGATGGCGCTCTCGGCTTCGATGACGTCGGCCGGCCTGGCCTCGATGTCGACTTCCGGCGACTCCGGGGTGCGATCCTCACCCCCGACCTCCGGTGCTCCTCCTCTCAGGTTCCGGGCGACTCCGGAGTGCGATCCTCACTCCCGACCTCCGGTACACTTCACCTCGGTCTCCGACGACTCCGGAGGGCGGACTTCACTCCTCCGATGACGCCGCTCACTCGACCTCGGTTAACTTCTTCCTCGACCTTTGGTATTCCTCACGACCTCCGTCGGCGCCCTCTCACGACCTCAGGCGGCTCCGGGTACGACGTCTGCTTCTTCAGTCAGCGCCGCTTCTCCACCTCGGGCTCCAGGTCTTAGGCTACTCGACGCCGGACTCCAGGGAAACCAGTTTCCAGGTCAGGATCTTGCTGCTTTCTGCTTCTAAGGCCTGTTCCTGCTGTCCAGGTCCTTAGGATGAGTTTTTCTGGCTTCTTCCCACACAGGGCTACAGGCTGGGATCCATCAGTAGGGACTAGTATCAAGGGTGGGTTTATGGACCCCACTCCAGGCACAAGTTTCCACCCCTGCTGCTTCACTCCTTCCCCCTTCACTGTTGTGCTGCTCTCTCTTCACCAGTCAGGTGCCAACTGCCAGCTCCAACTGCCAACACTCTGTCTTAACCTCCCAACATTCTAAACCGCCTCCAACTGTCACAGAGTTCTGGAATGTTCTGGAAGGTGCTGGTAGGTTCCAGTGGATGCTGGTGATGTCACAGGTGGCCACCATTTTGCTCCAGGCCCTCAGACAGAAGTTTCAGGGGTAGATAAAATGGCTCCCTGAATCTGCAGCAACACTAAAAAGTCTGGTGGTTCCCAAAAAGGAAAAATTCAAACCGGGTTTGAGGCAAAAGTGGGACAAAATAAATAATGATGAGGAGGGACCACCCAAAGGGCTGACAGGTCTAACACAGGTGTTCAGAACATAGTCGAAGAGTTAGTGGGAGACTATTCCACAATGTGGGTCCCACCACTGATAAAGCTTTGCCTCCGTGTCTAGCCTTCTTGGCGCGTGGCACTGCCAGCAGATGACCATTGCTGGATCTGAGTGTCCTGGGGGGAATGTAAGGGATACATTTATTTTCCAGGTAGGAGGGACCATGTTCGTTTATGCTCTTGTGAATCAAACAGCATATTTTAAATTTTGTCCTTTGACGGATCGAGAGCCAGTGCAATTTGTCTAAAAGTGGTTTTGATGCAGTTCTTGGAGGGGCATTAAGGACCAGGCGAGCCGCCATGTTTTGTATTACCTGTAGTCTGGCCAACACTCCCTCATTGGCAGAAAGAAGCAGGCCATTGCAGTAGTCAATCCGACTCAAAACAAGGGCCTGCACTAAGGTTTTTCTGAAAGAGTCCGGCAGCAAAGGAAAGACCTTGCGTAGCAGGCTAATTGTATGAAAACATACGCCTGCAACATAATAAGTATGCTGTTTTAACGATAGATCCTGATCAAGGCGGATTCCCAGGTTTTTAACGACCTGTTTGGGTTCTGGGACCGTGCAAGATCAGAAGGCCACCAATCAGGTGTCCACAGTATTTTGGCTTCCCCGAACAGCATAATCTCAGTTTTACTGACATTGCACTGTAGGTAGTTAGTGGACATCCATTGTCCCACAGCCTTCATACCTGCAGAAAAGGAGCTCCTTCTTTCCGTAGTGAGGGTTTTGAAAGGAAAGAGGAACTGCGTGTCATCAGTATATGACACGGGGATGAAACCAAATTTGCGCATCACTCTTGCCAGGGGTGCAACATAGATGTTAAAGAGTTTTGGGCTCAAACAAGAACCCTGTGGCACCCCTTTCGTAATTTCTACCTCCATAGAACGGTATGTGCCCATGGTGACAATCTGGGTACGGTCTGAAAGGAAGCTCCTCAGCCAGGCAAGGGCTTTGTTCTTGACTCCTACGTTCGACAACCGGTTAATAAGAATGTTATGTGACACGGTGTCGAACGCTGCTGACAGATCTAATAATACTAAGATCACAGAGTAGCCTTTGTCTTGGAACATATGTAAATCGTCCATTACAGACAGAAGGGTGGACTCAGTGCTGTGTTTCGGCCTAAACCCAGATTGGGAGTAGTCTAGGCCGCCAGCAATTTCAATATAGCCAGATAGGAGTCTATTGACATATTTTTCTGTCAATTTCCCCAGAAAAGATGGGCCTAAGGTTGGCTAGTTCAGTCCATGGAATAGCAGTATTTTTCCTAATGGGCCTTACTAGCGCACGCTTCCATTCTCTGGGGACAGAGCCCGTATTAGGAGACGGATTGACAAGTTTTCCAATCATAGGACATAATAGTTCTAGTAGAATGGGCATCAGCCTGGCTGGGATAGTATCATCTGGGCTACCACTTTTGATCTGGGTGGTTAGTGCTAGTAGGTCCTTAAGAGTGATAGGGGGAAAAGTGTCTAGAGAATGTACGTTGTGATTATGTTCTGTATCGTGGAAGTCGAGAGCTGTGTCAATGGTCATGGCATTATTTGAGTCAATTATTTTCTCGTAAATAGTGTCTATTTTGTTTGAAAAAAATAATGATATTTTATCACAGAGCTGTTGAGACGCCAGCTCTGAACTTTGGCATGCAACAGGTTTGACAAATGACTGTAGCACCTGATAAGGGACCCTCGGGAAGTTTCCTGCAGCCGTGATTTGAGATGCTATATGAGTTTTTCGCGCCCTACGAATGGCTTTGTGTTAAATAGATAGAGAATCCCAATAGTGATTCCTGTCACTCACCCGATGGGAAGTTCTCCATTGTTTCTCTAGCTTCCTAGCAGCTTTTTTTAATGCCCTAAGATCATCAGAAAACCAAATTTCTTGTTTGTTGGCAAGCCGAGGTTTAAATTGTTTTAAAGGGGCTATATTATCTATAGCCAACCTAGTTGCAATTTCAAACTTCCTTAGGGCACATTCGATATTCTCTGATGTGGTAATGGAAGGCTCGATAAAATTGTCTATAAAAGCTTCTTTAGTGACTTTATGCCATTGACGTCGTTTGCTGGGAAGGGAGATCGGTCCCTGGACAATATGTTTGGGCTGAGAAGTATAAAATTCAATGATGAAATGGTCAGTCCAGCTAACTTGGGTGGGGGGTAAACATGTGACTGTGAAAAAATTAGCTAATATCAAATCTAAGGTATGCCCTGCCTGATGTGTTGGCCCTGAATTAAGTTGAGTTAACCCAAGTAAGGATAAATCATTCAATACAGACTGTGCCTCTTTACAATCTTTCTGTTCGGTATGTAAATTGAAATCTCCTACCAAAAGGAAGTCCCTATCGTTACTGATGTATGGGGCAAGGATCTCAAGTAAGATGTTGGAAAAGTTCCTACATGGACCCGGAGGGCGATAAACAAAAGCACCCATCTGTATTTCCTTGGGGGAGGAAAGGGATTTAAAAATCAATAATTCAATATCTGGAGTGCTTAACTCAGCTACAACAGTACAATTGATTTCTTGTTTGTGTATAATAGCAATCCCACCTCCTGTTTTCGTGGGACGATCTAGCCTGATTATTTTATAACCCGTGGGAATTGCAAGCGCAATGGCCGGAGTCGAGTGAGGTTTCAGCCAAGTTTCTGTAAGGAAACATAAATCTGGTTCACTAGAGGAGATTAGGTCCCATACCTCTGAAGTGTGCTTGGGTAGCGACCTTATATTGCAGAGTAAGTTTTTCCTTCCTGTAGGAGTTTTGATTGTACTCTTGCTAGTATTGACAGAGGGTCTATAGATAGTCAAACCTTCATGAATGCAAGCCTCATGACTTTTAATATTGTGAACTGGGCTCGACAATGGTGACAGGAAAATGGTCCTTCTAATCTAAAACTCCCTCCCATTACACATCCTTGCGTTTGTTTCCCACATAGTTGTCGCAATACCTGGGCTGAGTAGGTTCTCCTTGTAATAAGGGTCGTTCGTGGGTTGATTATGGTAGATCCCATTGTCCCTTGCCACGTCTTGGCGCGGACGGGCGCAGACGGGCTGGTCTTAGGCTAGTCTTTGGCGCTGTCGAAGGTGCCAACCTGCGCGCAACCGCTGCGCGCTAGTGCCGACGACTGGCTAAATGGTCCTTCTCCAGAGCTGCTAGAGCGCTAACCGCTCGACTGCCTCGGTGTTGCTGGGCGTGTCTGGCTCTCACCTGCCCCGCCCTCCGCTCAACGGTATTGGATACCGAGTCGGACCCGGGCGGGCAGGCTGGAACACTGAGCACAGACCGTAATTCAGCCCCTAGTGCCCTTGCAGATCAAGGAGATTTGTTCAACAACGAGTGAGTGTATATCACTAAATTACAAATTTAGACACAACGTACAGTTAAAAATATGTTAAAAAACTGTCAGTGACATGTAGTGCAAAGGAATATTTAAACGAATATTGAAGGTCACAATCAATGTTAAAAAGTTCTACAACTCTCTCCACATACTCCGCTGTATACAATGATACCTGGCGCCAAGCGGGATAGGAAGACACTGCCACTGTCCTCCCCTACCGCAAAGAGCCCAGGCCTCCTCCCGCCTAAATAGTCCTTCTCCAGAGCTGATAGAGCGCTAACCGCTCGACTGCCTCGGTGTTGCTGGGCGTGTCTGGCTCTCACCTGCCCCGCCCTCCGCTCAACGGTATTGGATACCGAGTCGGACCCTGGCGGGCAGGCTGGAACACTGCGCACAGACCGTAATTCAGCCCCTAGTGCCCTTGCAGATCAAGGAGATTTGTTCAACAACGAGTGAGTGTATATCACTAAATTACAAATTTAGACACAACGTACAGTTAAAAATATGTTCAAAAAACTGTCAGTGACATGTAGTGAAAAGGAATATTTAAACGAATATTGAAGGTCACAATCAATGTTAAAAAGTTCTATAACTCTCTCCACATACTCCGCTGTAAACAATGATACCTGGCCTTACGCCTGCTTCAAGCAGGCGCAGGGTTTTGCTGCAGCATTGAAGAACCGGGTTTTTAGAACCCAGCGGCGTCAGGGGCACGCCCAAAGTCTTCGGGTTCACCTGTCTTTGAATACAGACACACAGGATACTTCTTGGTGGCGTCAGAGATCGAATTTATTGGCTGCAGCCAGTAACAGAAGTCCTAGAAGTCATCACGTTATGAGTTCTCAGGAGACTGCTCAAATTTACAAAGCAAGTCATCCCTTTTTATGCCAGAAACATCACATTCCAGACAGACACCCATTATTTTACAAATTGTCCAATCGCATGTAACCACACCAAAAGTATCGCATGACGGTAAAACCCACTTTTCAGGTGTCCGGCCCATGATCAATCATCGAACAATCCCAACATTCTTCTTTAGACAAGCCGGACAGACCCATGATAAAGAGACCACAACCCATATCGTAAATGGACCATAAAAGAAGAAACAGAAACAGATAGAAGTAGGATGGGGCATGTTTGTGTGCAATAAAACTTTACGAGATCCCGTGCTCTGACCCTTAATCAAGATCAGCTTGCGGGCAGGAACGGGTTTGGCAGGGTCGGCCTCAGGCAACGAGGTCAGTTCACTCAAGTCATGTAGGAGTCAGCACAAACTCGAGCTAAAGTGCGCCTGACTAAAAGCTTGTTTAACCACAGCCATCGGCCTATGTGAGGGCAACCACAAAATGGCTACCATGCGCAAAATGGAACCCAGGGTTTGGAACGAAAACCCAAAATACGCAGTGAATCCATTGGTGTAATGTGACGAAAACACACGTACTAGCCAAACTCACTAGTTACGGTTCGCTGTTACCAAAATCGTAACGGAACCATGATATTTATAGCGCAGATTCAGATTTCACGGAACCTCAGACCCTCCTTTTGCCCTTACATAGGCAATCTCAGTCTACATCTGAATTGATGTCGATATTCATCAAATCATCAAGGTGCTGTTGAAGCATCATCCTATCTCTCTGTACCTTTCTCAAGACAGGCGGTCTCCTAACACAGGTAGTAGCACAAAGGCCACATATGGCAGGACCACACTGTACACAGAGACAACACAAGAAAAGGATCGCTAAAGCCACACCAATGATCGTCAGAATCCTCCATCCCCAAGCAGGTAACAGTCCCCAAAACCATCCAGTTAACGACCAATCTCCTCCGTCTGTATGTATTGACTCGGAGATCTTATGTAGCCCGGAGATGGCCTCGTATACTGTCGGAGCATTATCTAAAATGGAAACGCAGCAACTCGATTGGATCACTTTACATACTCCACCTCGATCTGCAAGTATGACATCTAAAACCATACGATTCTGCAATGTCATAAGGCGATCCGCTTGAAGCTCAGCTGTCAAATTACTAAGGGCACCGCCAGTTTCGTTTATGGTGGATTCAACCACTCTCGTCAATTGCCGCAAGCTCCTACTGTTAACCATAGGTCCCCAAAACGGTAGGAAACCCTTAAAGATGTCTCCTACTTCTTGTCCAACGGTATCTTCCTGATCGAAGACACCCCTGACAACTCTCGTCTTGTGGTAATCTGCGGCAGCAGTATACGTAGGAGGCAACAAATATCCAACATAACACGTTCCTGAAAAATCAGGGGGCAACCATGTATATGCTCTGTTGTAGCAAACAAAATATGTACCCTTGGCTGCCAAAAACGGCGGGGAAGACTGAGACGTAAAAACATACGTTTGAGTACAAACACTCTTCCCTAACTGAGCTTTCGGATTCCTGCCGATACCTTGCAGACAAAAATGACCTCGGTGGGGTACGATCCAAATCGAAGGTGACCTCTTTCGTCTCTGCTTTTCACTCAGGCTAACACTGTATCCGGTCGCGTTCCAGCAAACATAAGCTAGTAACTCGTCCTTGGGAATAGTCCTATATGTATCGATATCCCTACTCATATTCGCAATTCCCTTCACCAAGGCTTTATTACTCGAGTTACCTCTTATGGAACGCAGGGGATAGACTTCAATGGCATAAATGAACATCGTCTGGAAAGCCCATAAAGACCCATTCTGACTAAACGGCAGAACCAGATAGGGAATACCTCTGTCCATAGTATGTGGCATAAGACCACACACCCAACAATTAGTGATGTTTACTATCAACTGATGTTGGTGCAGAAGCTGTACAAATGAGTTATTTGCAAATTCTGACCTTCTAATCTGCTCGTGTTCGGGTAAGATATGAAAAGAATGCAAAGAAGTAGTAATAGGAAAAGACGTAGGTTGGGAAGTGGGTGCAGAAATCAATTGGGTAGAAAAAACAATCCAACCCACCAAAGCTAGCGTCATGCTAAGAAACATCATAATACATGTAATCAGAAAACATTTGAGATGCATTATCCTGCATAGTTTCGTCTTAAAGTTCGTGTTCTCAACAGCTCTCTTGACCTCAAAAAATTCCATCCTCTCATCGTGCTGTTCGCGGCGGTTGGTTTTCTTCTGCTCGGGAGTGCGTCTGTCAGTCCAGGGAACGCCCTAGGACCAACCAGAACCATCGACCTTGTGTCTACACGGCTGCAATCCCAAGTCTTTACACCGCGACCTTGCAGCTGAACCTGGATGGTGGTTCGAAAAAAAGAAAAAAGATCAAAACAGTTCCTCGGCTGAAAGAGTGCTGTTCTCAAAAATGAAAGGAATTATTTGTTCTTTATTAGTCCATTGTCTCTAGACCGTAGGTTATAACGACTTTTACCAGGCTCTGTCTGACTTTGAAACAACAGTTTAGGTTCAGTGGTGTCCAATCTTAAAGGTGAAGGCACAGCTGCTTGCAAGACATCGTCATCTCCTTTCTCAGACCTTGTCCATACCAATTCAGCGTCGCTAAACGGTGTGAATTTCGGTAATCTCTCAGTTTCCGTGTCTGCGATACCTCCGTGGATCCATTGGTCGTACGGCAGTGGTAAGGGTACCCTCTTACAGTGTACGCCGTGGATCCAATTTCTTTTTCCGCAGACTTTTACAGATGTCCTTGTAGACAACAACACCTGGTGAGGGCCCGTCCAGCGGGGCTGATCGTTATTAGTCCTCTGAAAATTCTTTACCAGGATCCAATCACCAGGATTGATAGTATGACCTGGGTCCACGGATGCTGGTGGCAAGCTATCATGAACCTGTTGATGCAAGACACGCAATTTAGCCGTCAGGTCATACAAATAGTCCACCAATACAGGGTAATCGATGTCACTAAATTTCGTTGGTCTCGGCACTCACCACACATTTGCCGGTCGACCAAAAACAATTTCATACGGACTAAGTCCAATTCGGGAATGCACTGTAGTTCTAGTTGACAAAAGTGCCAATGGCAAGGCATCGGGCCATTGGAGACCAGAACTCGCCTTAATCTTGGCTAACTTCAGCTTCAGAGTGACATTATAGCACACCACTAAACCAGCTGATTGGGGATGATTCGCAGCGTGGAGTTTCTGCTTTATGCCCAAACCCTCACACACTCTCTTCATGATCCTACCCACAAACTCACTTCCGTTATCACTCCACACCATCCATGGCAACCCGAACCTAGGGAAATATTCTTTGAGCAAGACTTTAGCTGTGGACAAGGCAGTATTATCTTTTAGGGGGTATGCCTCTACCCATCTAGAAAAGGCACAAACAACTACGAGGACGTATTTCAAATTGTTGCATCTTTCCATGTGGATAAAATCCAATTGCAAAACCTAGAACGGATACGTCGGAGGCGCAAAGTGACCAGCTGGAGTTGGAGTTCCCTTACCAGGATTATACATCAGACACACCATACAATTCTTGACCACATTCTCCGCACACTTGGGAATTCCTACATTCTCCCACACTGGAGCCAACAGCTTACAAATCCCTTTCGCACTGATGTGAGACATCCCATGTGCCATCGTAACCACCGCAAGCACATACGCATCGGGTAACATCCATCTTTGGTGTTCCGACAACTCAACCTAACAACCAGTCGAATCCAATCTACCCGTAGTTTCTCTCCACACGTTTTTCTCACTCTCTGTAGCTTCGGCCTGATTCGATTTTACACTCTCAATCGTATCCTCACACATTCCAGCCGCACCAGTCCATCTCGCAGGGCCTGCAACATACATTCGACCCATCACATTTTTCGCTGTTTCTTTCGCAACTTCGTCCGCAAATGCGTTACCACGGCCAACATCATCCGTAACCTTTCGGTGAGCGCTACACTTCACAATCGCAACTTGCTTCGGCAGAGTAAGTGACTCAAGAAGCTCATTCTCCAACTGTCCATGTTGGATTTTAGTCCCATGCGACGTAAGGAATCCTCTCTCTCGCCACAAGCATCCAAAACTGTGTGCTACACCAAACGCATACTGACTATCGGTATATACATTCACTCTCTTTCCTTCAGACAAGACACACGCTCTTGTTAATGCGATCAATTCCGCTGCTTGTGCTGAATTATAGCTCACTCGTGCAGTTTCAACAATCGTACACAATGTCGTCACGGCATATGCCGCAGTCGTATCACCATTCGGGAGCTTGTAGCATGACCCATCAACCCATAGCGTACCATCTGGATTTGAAAGAGGAGTATCTTTTAGATCAACTCTACCCTTTGTTTCCTCTTCTGTCCTAAGAAAGCAATCATGCTGTTCTTGACCATTACCATCCACAGAAATCGGCAACAATGTCGCTGGATTTAATACGTTACACCGTTTAATGTGCACGTGACTGGCCAAAAGCGTCAACTCATAACCCGACAACCTTGCACTAGTAAGATGCTGAGTCTTTGTTCTGTTCAATAAAGTATCCACTGCATGTGGAACCATCACTACCAACGTATTATCCATCACCAACCCAGCAGACTGTCGGATGGAAACAGCCGCTGCTGCTGTAGCTCTCAAGCAACTCGACAACACTCTAGCTACCGGATCCAGAGTCGACGAGAAATACGCACATGGACGCTGCTTCTCAGCAAACTGCTGCGTCAAAACTGACAATGCACAACCCTCTCTCTCATGAACATAGAGTGTAAAAGGCTTACTGTAGTCAGGAGTACCCAACACCGGAGCAGAACACAACGCGTCACGCAATTCAGAAAAACTTTTATGACAATCGTCAGACCAGGGAAGAGGACTCGGTGTATCCTGACAAGTCAAAGCCAACAAAGGTTTTGCCAACAAGGAAAAATTCGGAATCCACTGTCTACAGTACGACGTGATACCCAACAAAGCGTGTACCTCTCTCTGCGTACTAGGCGCAGCCATTTGAGCAATCGCTTGGATTCGTTCTGGGGTCAACCTTCTTCCCTCCTTCGACAAGAGATGACCTAAGTAGGTCACCTCTTGGCGACAGTACTGTAACTTTGAAGGTGACACTTTATGATGCAAATCAGACAAATGTTTTAACAACGAAAGAGTAGTTTGTTTACAAGTTTCCTTATCATCAGCAGCCACTAACAGATCGTCAACATACTGAATAAGAGCAGCACCCGCAGGCAACACAAAAGTATCAAGCTGAGTTTTCAAAGCCTGACTATAGATGGATGGACTTTCGCAATAGCCTTGAGGAGCGCGCTTAAACCGGAAGCTTCGTCCTCCCAAAGAGAAGCCAAAAATATCTCTACTTTCTTCGGCGATTGGAATACTAAAGAAAGTGTTCTTCAAGTCTATGACGGAGAACCAGGCAGCTGAAGCTGGAATCAAAGTCAACAAAGCAGTAATGTCCAGGACAATGCGAAACTGGGGCACAACAATCTTATTAACCTCTCGAAGGTCAATCACAAACCGGTACTCAGGTTGCTGAGAAGAACCAGTACGCTTCAAGACAGGCAGAACAGGACTGTTACACACATTACCTCTCGTCTCTTTGATCACACCTTTCTCAATTAAATCATAGATGATCGCTAAAAGCGCTCTTTCACCATCTCTCGAAATCCGATACTGGGGAATACGTGGCAATCTAACATTCGATTTGAGCGTCACAACATATGTTGGAATCCCCAAAAGACCCACATCATTAGGACCAGTAGCCCAAAGAATATCAGGGAAACAACGCAATTCCAGTGGAAGCTGATCTCTAGACAGATAGATCGGAGAGGTCACTCTCTTACCCAATGTAAGGTGTACTCCCGAAGGAGAACAATACAATGTCGCGTGCAGTCTCTTTAACAAATCCAGACCCAACAAATTCTCACCACAACCTGTCGTTAGAATAAGGGGTGCTTCCAATTCACAAGGCCCAATAGAAAGAGACAAGGGACTAGAAACTGGATTACGAACCGGAGCGCCAGAAAATCCCACTGAAATATTCGTTAAGCCAGACAAAGGTGCGCCAGGGAGTTTAGATTGCATGATAGAACTCTTCGCTGCACCAGTATCCAAAAGAAAAGGCTCTACCACACCCGATGTAACCACTGCAACATAAGGTCCATCCTGGTCTACTGGAACTGACACTACTCCCTCTCTTTGTCCTTGGCTGTCCTAGCAATCATTATAGCCAGTACTCTCACTCTCAACATAGCGATCGTCAACGTAATATTGCGGAGATCTGCCAGTCTGTACGTTCTGCTGATCAAAATAATTCATAGACGTCTGTGGGGGAAAAGAACGTTCGTTCTGAGGAAACGCGCCACGTCCTCTACCCCTAGACACCTGCTGGAAACTACCACGACGTCTTGGAGCCAACATACCGCTCGCACGTTGTCGTAAAACAGGGCACTCATTCTTATAATGACGTTCCTCTCTACAATACGCGCACTGATTCAGACCCAAAGGTGGTCTTGGAGGAAAATACTCAGGTTTCTGTGACAGTCTCTGAAACGATGGAGGTTGCTGAAACTGTAAATGTTGCTGTGATTCTTGCTGATTCGAGCGAGGCGGATACGCCTGCTGCAGAAGAACCTTCGTTTTTAAGTCTTTGGTCTTTTTCTCTAATCTATCTTTCTCATCCTTATCCCTATTCTCGTAGTACTGTGCAGTCGCCAATATCTGGGCCGACGAAGAGACAGCCCAAGAACTCTTGGAATCTTTCAACTTATTACACAGTTCGGGAAGTAAATTAAAAACAAACTTATCTACGAACAATCTCTGGCCACCTTCCGTACTCATATCTTGACCGCTATGATCTATAAAAGTCTCTTCAAACCTGGTGTAGAAATCAGACACACTTTCGTCCTTCTTCTGCTTACAGGCTGTCAACTTGTCCCAATTCACTTGTGGTAAATATTTCATTACCGGTACTATTTTTTATGCGGTAAAGTCTAGTAAGAATAACTCAGTAAATATAAGAGGCAGAATCCGTGGTATTAGAGGTTCTAAAAGGCTTTATTCCTCTACAAAGGAATTACAGTTCGAACTGTAGGCATCAAATTCCATCACCACGAAGGTTCAGGAAGGGAAGGCAATACATTATTGACAGGTAATGATATTTATATGGAAAGCATTACATTAAGACAGATGCAAGAGGCGTAACAGCTGATAATGCAGATAATGATACACATACGTAATGAAAAAAGGCGTAAACATAGGCGTAACTAAAAACGTCATTAAACATGATGTCACAAGTGGGTGGATCCATAAGAGAATCCTGCAATGTCAGCAGAAAATACTTGGCAGAGATGCGTGCGCAGCCGCATGACGTGTGATTGACGTGTAACTAGAGGGTGAAGGGGACTTGACATTTAGCTCTACATGTGGAGACAGAAGTCTGGGGGTCATGTCAACCTAATCCCAAATCATATCTAATATCTTATGTTTAAAGAACTGTATTATCCAAAAGGAAAGGTCTCTCGGACAGAATCTATTCTATACTGACTGTTAGTGCGTGTACAAGCGTCTAAGTGTCTACATGGGATGCGAGGGGACAGGAATCTTCCATGGTAACAGGGGCTATGAATTACTTGCATGAGGACAGTGAGGCCTGGCCCTTTGCACGGTAGCTGGAAGAATGTTTACCTAAACTACTAGACAGGAATGTATCGGATGAGGAGCGGAGCAGATAATCTTGAAGGTGAAATACAGTTTTTGGCAGGCAACAGGCTGGATCAGGCACCGTTAGCCGCACAGGGAGTAGGACAAAGTTCATGGATACAGATACGGGCTTGGACTGGAGCTTTCAGAGGCAGAAGACAGGAAAAGGCTTGATGGCAGAATTCAGGGCCTACTCGCCTGAATCTGTAAAATGTGGAAAGTGAACCACATAAAGTCGGTGGCCTTTCATACTTAGGAATGGAATATCTGACCCATTCATGGCGGATCTGAAAGAGGACATGTTGACGGTGGACGCACATGTATTTGCGTCTTCATAACTGGAACTGGAGGGAACATACATGTACTTATAGCATGCACATGGAGCCGTTGGGGTCTACGATAGGGGACATAACTGATCACAAAATTCATATTTCCTCATTCCCTCCTTGTCCCCTACGGACCCTCAGGAGATATCGATCTTCATCAATCCATCGATCTGTTCATATAGCATCATTTGTTCTTCTTTCTTCTTCCGGGATCTTGAACGAAAACTTGGATGCGGGATACACGATGTGGCACACAGACCACAAATCGCTGGCCCACATTGTAGACATAAGCAGCAACTGAATAGTATGAGAAAGCCAATACCTAGGAAGGATAGGATCCTCCATCCCCAGGCTGACAACACGCTCCAGAACCAACCGGACCAAGTCCAGGTGCCTGGACTCTGGTGTATCTGGCTTATAATCTTATGAAGGCGAGTTATGGCTTTATATACTGACGGCGAATTTTCTGGTATGAAAACACAGCAACTTGATCCGATGACCCTACAAGCTCCGCCCCTATCAGCCAGGATGACGTCAAGGACAAGACGATTTTGAAGCACAACAATCCGCATAGCAGACTGCTCTTCTGTTAAATTGCCTAAGGCGGAAGTAGTCTCGTTCACTACTGCTTCAAGGGTTCTAGTTAATCTACGTATCAGCTTACTATTAGTGACTGTACCTATATAGGGAAAGAAACCTTTATTGAAATCTGTGTATTGTTCCCATGCCGTTTCAGTATAATCGACAATCGGGAGATCTCTCTGCTGTCTATTGTGTACTAAATGGGTATTTCTGTGATAGTCAGGAGGGGCTAGGAAGACAAGTGGTAGAAGGAATGCTATGTAACAGGTACCATCCCAATCTAGAGGTAGACGTATATATGCAGTCTGGCCACATATGAAGTAGGAATGACGGGAAGCTCTAAATGTAGACTTGCCTTGATCACTGAATTTTATTACAGTGGTGCATTTACTATGGCCCATGTGTATGGAACCATTCTTGCTTACACATAATTCCCCTTTAACTGGGAATACTGACATAGCGGGCAAGATTGGCGTAGCTTCGGATTCAACATTCAGAATCATGAGGTTAAGTGTAAAATTACCTAATCCATATACTTCATTTTCTAGATCAGTTCCTGTTCTTTTGGGAAGTCCCTCCTTGTTAGGGTAGCAGACTTTAAGCAAAACTAGGTTCAGGTTTCCCCATACCCAGTTGTCTTGATAAACTGCGGAATTTGAATCTAGGGAATTAATTAAACTAAACCATGCTCCACAGGAGCCATTGTGTGTGAACGGATATGGAAAGAGGGGCAAAACTCCCTTATAGTTCTGATAGGGAGGGAGTCGGCCACATATCCAACAATTTGTAGCATTGCTGGTCTGATGGGAATGATGTAACATACTAATAAAAGTGTTGTTGCGCAGCGCAAATCTATAAGACAACTCATGCGGAGGTAATTCGCTAAAAGAATGTTCAGCAGTAACATTGTAAGCACGCTTAGAAATAGGGTAATACATATGTAGCAATATACTAGAAATGATGATCAAAAGACTTAGAAAAAACAAAATTCATAATGTTACTGTGCAGTGACTACGAAGTGATTTACAATACGCATGCTTTTTAAGCTGCATCTGTCGATTTCTTTCTCTATTCCGGTCTAGAGGATACATGTCAGAGACAAATTCAACCGATTCACCTTGGAGAGGACTTAAACAATCAAATTGTCTGACTTGCTAGACCTTAATTTCAGTTTATAAAGTTCAGTTTCCGTTGGTTCAACCAAGGGGAGCTTTGAATCAGTCTGTGAAGGAATACAAGGCTGAGTGTTCACATCGGACGATAGTCCATAAAATTTCTTGATATGACTCGAGTGTAACCACCCTTTACGTCCCTCGATCTTCACGGCTGTCCTTGTTGTTAGCAGAACGAGTTTAGACGATTGCCACCTAGGCTCCAGTTGGGTCTTCCGGTCGAAATTCCGCACCAGAACCAGGTCACCTGGAACCACGTCATGGGGCTTTACCTCTGTGTTATCGGGAAAGGCTGCAGCTACCTGTGAACGACAAGATTGTAGTGCAGACATCAAGGAAGCCAGGTAATCTGTCAGCATATTACAGTCAACATCAGTGATTTTGCGAGGTATAGGCGTCCCCCACATATTTGGTGGTCTACCGAAGATCACCTCGTACGGGGATAGCCCTGTTCGAGAATGTGCTACCATTCTCATGTAAAAGAGTGCAACTGGTAAGGCTACTACCCAATCAACACCTTTTTCTCTACATATTTTGGACAATCTGATTTTCAGAGTTTGATTATGGCGTTCCACGAGACCTGCTGCCTCGGGATGTCGGACACAGTGGAATTTCCATTGGTAACCTAACAAAAGGGAAACGTGTTTCATCAGTTCGGATGAGAACGGCTGGCCGTTATCTGAGTAGACAACACGTGGTAAACCGTACCGTGGGAAAAATTCTCGAACTAACTGTTTGGCAGTAGTCGGGGCAGTGTAATCTGAAACCGGGTAGGCTTCTGTCCAACGGGAAAGAGCACAGACAACTACGAGAACATATTTGAATCCTCGACATCGTTCCATCTGGATATAATCCATCTGGAGGACTTCAAAAGCATGATCGGGAGGTTGAAATCCACCCTGCTCTACGGGGATGCTTTTACCTGGGTTGAACTGACAACATATCATACAGGTACGTACTTTCTGTTTGGCTGCTGCTCGCAAGTGTTTGTTGAACCAAATGTGTTGAATGCTGTCTAGCATAGCTTTTTCTCCTAGGTGCGCTGGACTATGTATTGTGTTAATGATGACTTGAACCATGGAGTCGGGAAGAAACCATATAGATTTTTCCTTCGTCATCCATCCTTGATCCGTTTGGATCCCTCCTAATTCAGTCCATTTCTTTATTTCTTCTGGTGTAGCATGTGTCTGTATGTCAATTACATCAAGGGCGGGATCCTTAACTGTCATGCAATGTGTTGGTGTCGGAACTATTGTCTTTGTCGTGTCAGTTGTATGAGTCTGGTTCTGAGCAGTCTGTTTAGCTGTTCTGTCAGCTAGGTCATTACCCTGAGAAATGATATCGGTAACTTTTGTATGGGCTTTGCATTTCATAATCGATATTGCAGTAGGTAGATGAATCGCGTCTAATAGGGCTTGAATGAGGGGTCCGTGTTGGATGTGGGCACCGTGAGAAGTTAAATAACCTCTCTCTCGCCACAGTACGCCGAAGTCATGAACGACTCCGAATGCATAACGTGAATCTGTGTATATGTTGACTTTTTTATTTTTGGCTTGAATACAGGCTTGTGTCAGAGCGATGAGCTCTGCTGCTTGAGCTGACAAAGTGTTAATACAATTTGTTTCAATGACTTCAGTGTCTGTTGTGACTGCGTAAGCGGCCACTAACTCTCCTGTACTTGTTCTCATACATGAACCATCTACATACAATGTCAGGTCTGGATCTGATAAAGGGATATCTGTCAAGTCTTGTCTGGGTTTCGTCGTGATAGTAATGAATTCAATACAATCATGTGCTAATGGATCTGTTCCGTTTACTGGCAACAGTGTGGCAGGATTTAACGTATTACAACATCTGATTTCTATGTGTGGCTGAAACAATGTCAATTCATAACCGGTGAGTCTCGCTATAGTCAAGTGTTGTGTTTGTGTGCGGTTCAAGAGAACCTCTACTGCATGTGGTACTTGTACTGTCAATTGATGTCCTAACACTATGGCATCGCTTTGTCTGATTGCTAAAGCAGTTGCTGCCACCGATTTCAGGCACGCAGGAAGAGCCTGAGCTACTGGATCTAATGTACTAGAGAAATAAGCACATGGTTTGTGTGATCCTGCTTGTTCCTGAGTGAGTACTGACAAGGCAGTACCTTCGCGTTCTGTAACAAAGAGTGTAAAAGGCTTACTGTAACATGGTGTTGCTAAAACAGGTGCTTGGCATAAAGCTTTCTTTAAGCTTTCAAAGGCATGTGTATGTTCTTGAGTCCAAGGGAGGACAGTCGATGTGGCTGCCTCCTGTGTTGTCAACTGAATGAGTGGTTTTGCTAGAAATGCATATTGAGGGATCCACTGCCTACAGTATGAAGTGAGACCTATAAAAGCCCGCACCTCCTTTTGTGTCTTGGGTGGTGGCATGTTAGCGATTAACTGGATGCGATCAGGTGTAAGCTGTCTTCCCTCCTTGGACAGCGAGTGCCCAAGGTAAACAACTTGCTGGACACAGAATTGCAGCTTAGAAGGGGACACCTTGTGCCCCTTGTCGGCCAGAAATTTTAAAACCGTCAGTGACGCTGTTTCACATTCAGGTTCGCTTCGGGCGGTGATCAGCAGATCATCGACATATTGAAGCAAGGCAGTGTTAACTGGCATGTGGATACTGTCAAGTTCTCGTTTCAGTGCTTGGCTATAGATGCTGGGGCTTTCTGTGAATCCTTGAGGAGCGCGTGTGAATTTAAAACTTCGTCCATTTAAACTGAATCCGAACAAATATTGACTTTCCGGATCTATTGGGACGCTAAAGAAAGCATTCTTGAGATCAATTACAGTAAAGAACGTTGCTTCTGAGTCAATAGCTGTTAGTAATGAAGAGATATCTGGGACCACAGGGTATTGTGGTACAATACATTTATTTAATTCGCGCAGATCAATAACTAATCGATATACTGGTGATGCTTTTGGATCCGTTCTTTTAAGAATCGGAATTATCGGGGAATTACATACATTGGAGTCGGTTTCTACAACCACTCCTTGTGCAATGAGCTCGTCAATGATTTGCAGCAAAGCCACAACAGCATCTGGTGGTAACTTGTATTGTCGCATTCGTGGTAGTACTACTCCTGTTTTTAGTGTGACTCGATATGGTGTAATGTTCATGCAACCAACATCAGTGGGGCCTTGTGCCCATAAATGTGTAGGTAAACTCTGCAGCCGGTGATCCATGTCTCTGGACACGTAGTGACCTTTAAAGTCACGTAGAAATAATCGTACTCCTTCCGGAGAACAACATATTATAGCTCCTAGAGCTTTCAATGTTTTTATACCTAACAAGTTTTCTGGACATGATTTAGTAAGCAATAAATCTGTAGTACGTGTCAATGGACCAACCGTAAGTGGAAGGGGTTGCGTTACTTCATTAATGATAGGCTTTCCTGAGAATCCAAGGGAAATATTCTGTGAGCCTGAGAGGGGTGCCCCTGGAACTTCACTGCGTCGTATAGTTGTTCTGCTTGCCCCTGTATCAAGTAAAAACTTTCTGTCTTCCCCTAATAGTTCACTATGTACATAAGGTCCCTCTTGATCTACAGGAACCTCGATAAGGGGTAAGCCAACTTCCCTCTCTAGGCTATTTCATGTGTATCGCTGATAATCGGTGTTAGATCTGGGGGTCTCTAGTTGGCAGAGGTATTCACCTTAGACCAATTAGGGACCCTTGCTTCTAGTCAGGGTACAGGGACACACACGGTAGATAACCCCTGCTCACCCTCTAGGTAGCTTGGCTCGAGCAGACAGGCTTATCCCCAAGGCAAAGTGTAAGGTATTTGCACGTAGACACCACAATGACCCCTCCTCCGCACACCACAAACTTAGACCACACAGGTGAGTTATATCAAAAAATAATATATCTTTATCTAGTTTCCGCAGTTGAAATCAAGCATCACAGGTTTACACAATAGTCGCTTTCTTAGTTGGTCGGGACCGTCAGACGATAGTCTCTAGTCTCTTGAGTGATTCGATACTCACTGAGAATGAATCAGTTTGTAGGCTCTCGATGTTTTAGGCAGCTACGTTGCTCCTGCGGTGTCACTGCGCTCGTTATACAAGCGCTCCTCGGACTGTTCGGTGCAAGGATTCCACAACTCCCTCGACGAGCCCTCAGTGACGATGTCGACGTCACCGGAGTCAGCCACTCACAGCGCGGCTTCGTAGAGCAGGGAATTACGACTCTCGATCTGCTTCAGGCCTCCGGGTCGCGGCAAGGCACGTGCCGATGAGCACGTCGATCTTCTTGATGCGGCAACCGGTGTCGGGCCCGGCTCGGTGTGGTACTCTCTAGCAAGACAGAGAGCAGCCAGCCCACCTCACAGGCAGATGTTTGAGGAGCTTGGTAGAACAGTCCACGGTCCCTGCGGCACACAGCAGCGCAGGTGGGACACAGCAGAGTCTTGAGTTCTTGGCAACCTTTCTATCCCTGGGTTGCGAAACAGGAGGCCAGCTCTTCTCAGGCCCTTGGAGATTCAGTTGAAGACACAGCACACAGCAAAGTCTTGTTTGGTCAAGTGGATAGGGTCAGCACACAGCAGGACCCCTTCTTCTCCTTAGCTTCAGTTGTACGCCAGAACAGGTCAGCCTTTAGAGCACACAGCACGGCAATCTTCCTTTAGTCCTTCAGCGGTCCGTCTTTCAGCAGAGGTTCCTCTTGATGGTCGAATCTAAAAATCTGTTGTCAGGGGTCTTGTACTTATACCCCTAAAAGTCTTTGAAGTCTTTGTGCAAGTGGGTCCTGAGCCCGGTCTGATCCAGTTCTGGGGGTTGTTGGAGCACTTTGTTTTCCTGGTCTCTACATTCTTTTCAGAGTGAGGGGCAGAGTCGTCAGCCGCCCAGCAGGAGGTGGAGCCAGCGGAGTGGCAGGCAGGCACAGCCCTATTCAATCCCAGGTGCTATCTCCTCCCTCCACTCTCCCTGCGATTGTCGCCATTCAGCAGAGGGCTGACTCGGCCAACCGCCCGGGGGATCCCCAGCCCCTGTCACTCTCAAACCAGACAGTCAATCCACAAGCGCGCCCAGGCACACAGAAGGGTCAGACAAGAGAACAGCTACTCTCTAAAAAGTACTGTTCTCCAACTCAGGATTTAAAAACAATCTCTCCTAAAAGATGTGTTATCAAATGCTGAGCTCAGGGATATCAAACACTCATGTCTTATCTTGTTCGTATGAGAAGATAGGCGGATAGCCATCGGCACCCGCCTCCCTCATGTTAGCCTATGGAACAAGATAGCCTTGCAGTAGTGAACACACAAAATGGCCGGTGTTCACTACCAGAACATGTTACCTGCACTAGTACATGCTCTACCTTCTACATACACTGCACCCTGCCCAGGGGGGTACCTTGGGCCTTCCATAGGGATGACTGACGTGTATGAAAAGGGAAGGGTTAGGCCCGGCCAGTGTGGACACTGGCCAGGGGGACATGGCAGTCCGGGGACTGCAGGCAGGCCTGCGGCGGCAGGCCTGAGACACTGTTTTAGGGCTACACAGGTGGGTGGCGCAATCAGCGCTGCAGACCCCCTAGTAGCATCCGTCATCACCAGCCCTGGCACACACAGTGCACTTTACTAGGGACTTCATGGTGATACAGATGTGCCAATCAGGTATATCCAATCAATGCGATATTTAACACAGGGAGCACTTACACTCTGGCACTGATTAGCAGTGACAGAGTGTCCAAAGCATCTAAACCAGCATATCGAAATCCAGCACAGCATCAAAAATCCAGGTAACAGAGGCAAAAGATAGGGGAAAAACCCACGCCAAGGATGTCAGGTCTAACACGTGTCCCCTCCAGCTGAAAGCGGGGAGAACTACCCACCCTCTTGGGAGTTCTCATCGCTAAGGCGAAAAAACCTGGACAGACCATCAGCATTGGCGTGCTCTGTACCGGGACGGTGTTCCACCGTAAAGTCCATTCCCTGTAGGGAGATGGACCACCTCAACAGTTTTGGATTCTCCCCCCTCATCTGCATTAGCCATCTGAGGGGCCTGTGGTCGGTCTGAACACGGAAGTGAGTCCCACACAGGTAGGGCCTCAGCTTCTTCAGGGCCCAGACCACAGCAAATGCTTCCCTTTCAATAGCGCTCCACCTCTGTTCCCTGGGAAGTAGCCTCCTACTAATGAAAGCTACGGGTTGGTCCCCGCCCTCGTCGTCCATCTGTGAGAGTACTGCTCCCACGCCTTGCTCTGAAGCGTCTGTCTGCACTACGAACTCACTCGAAAAGTCAGGCGCCTTAAGCACCGGTGCTGTGCACATTGCAGTTTTCAGGGCATCAAAAGCAGTTTGACAGGCCTCGGTCCAATTCACTTTCCTGGGCTGATTTCTAGAGGTTAGTTCCGTCAAGGGGGCAACAATGGTGCCGTATCCCTTGATGAACCGTCTGTAATACCCGGTGAGTCCTAGAAAGGCTCTCACCTCTGTCTGCGTCTTGGGGGGTTCCCAAGCCAGAATGGTATCGATCTTCGCCTGTAGGGGCGCCACCTGGCCGCTCCCCACCTGGTGTCCCAAATACACCACTGATCCCTGCCCTATCTGGCACTTACTAGCCTTGATAGTGAGGCCTGCCTTCTGCGGCGCCCTCAACACTTCACAGAGGTGTTGCAAGTGTTCGTCCCAAGTGGAGCTGAACACAGCAATGTCATCCAGGTATGCAGCGCTGAATTGCTCCAGCCCGGTCAGTACCCGGTTGACCAGTCTCTGGAAGGTGGCAGGGGCATTCTTCAATCCAAAGGGCATGACTCGAAACTGGAAGTGCCCCTCTGGTGTTGAAAATGCCGACCTCTCCTTTGCCCCGTCAGTTAAGGCAATCTGCCAGTACCCCGAAGTCAAATCGAAGGTGCTGAGGTACCGGGCAGCTCCTAACCGATCCACGAGCTCATCAGCTCTGGGGATGGGGTGCGCGTCAGTCTTGGTGACCGCATTGAGCCCGCGGTAGTCCACGCAAAACCGAAGTTCTGACGGGCCACCGGGTGTAGCAGATTTCTTGGGAACGAGGACCACTGGGCTAGCCCAGGGACTGCTAGAGGGCTCAATTACCCCTAACGCCAACATCTTGGAAACTTCTTCCTTGATGCTGGCCCTGACCTTGTCAGCTACTCTGTAAAACTTCTGTTTCACAGGCAGGCTATCTCCAGTGTCCACATCATGGACGCACCAATTGGTGACACCTGGTGTCAGGGAGAACAGGGAGGCAAACTGACCCAACACCTGGCGACAGTCGCTCTGCTGCTCCCGGGTCAGTGTGGGCGAGAGGACCACACCATCTACTGACCCGTCTTGCTCCTTCGTTGCTAGGAGGTCAGGGAGTGGATCACTATCCTCTTCCCCACCGTCATCTGTAGCCATGAGCATCGTCACTTCAGACCTCTCGAAGTGGGGTTTGAGGCGGTTCACATGCAAGACTCTAAGGGGCTGCCTAGGAGTCTTCATGTTGATCAGGTAGGTCACCTCACTCTTGCGCTCTACCACCTCATATGGCCCGGTCCATTTGTCGCGGAGCGCACAAGGCTCCACCGGCGCCATCACCCACACTTTCTGCCCGGGATGAAATTCTACCAGAGTGGTATTCTGGTCGTACCATCTTTTCATCTCCTCCTGGCTGGCTTCTAGGTTCTCCTGAGCGAGCTTCCTGAAGCGCTGCGTTTGGTTGCGGATGGCCAGCACATAGCTGAACACATCCTGGGGGGCTTTCCCACGGGATTTCTCCCACCCCTCCTTCACCAGTGTGAGAGGTCCTCTAACAGGGTGGCCATACAGCAGTTCAAAGGGGCTGAACCCTAAGGACTTCTGAGGCACCTCCCTGTAGGCAAACAACAGGCATGGTAACAAGACGTCCCACTTCCGTCTCATGGGTTCCGCTAGGCCCATAATCATACC
The DNA here is from genome assembly GCF_964204655.1 of Triturus cristatus. Taxonomy (NCBI): domain Eukaryota; kingdom Metazoa; phylum Chordata; class Amphibia; order Caudata; family Salamandridae; genus Triturus; species Triturus cristatus. Next base: position 95,140,453 of record NC_140591.1, read on the forward strand.
TTTCAGGGTGCGGTTGAACCTTTCAACCAATCCATTTCCTTGAGGGTGGTAAGGAGTGGTGAACTTATACGTTACTCCACACTCCTCCCACAGAGACTTCATATACCTAGAGATGAAGTTGGTACCCCGGTCGGAGACCACCTCTCGAGGGAACCCTACACGGGAAAAGATCCCCATCAATGCACGGCCCACCACGGGTGCTGTGATTGTCCTGAGAGGGATTGCTTCTGGGTACCGAGTGGCGTGATCTACCAAGACCAGGATAAACCTGTTGCCTAAGGCGGTCTTGGGATCCAGGGGCCCTACGATATCAATGCCCACCCGCTCGAAAGGGGTGCTAACTACAGGAAACGGCTGGAGGGGCGCCACGCACTTCCCTCCGCTCGTGCCACTGGCTTGACAGGTTTGGCATGACTTACAAAAGGTACCGACGTGCTTCTTCATCTGGGGCCAGTAGAAGTGGGTGACAAGCCTGTGATAGGTCTTGTCTTGCCCCAGATGTCCTGCGAGAGGCACGTCGTGAGCCAGACCCAGTAAGAAGTTCCTGAAGCGCTCGGGTACCACCAGCACACGGGCTGCACCGGGCTCAGCGAACTTAGGCTCACTATACAGTAAGTCATCTTCCCAGTAAATCAAATGTTCCTTGGACCCTAGGCCTGCTGCCTGGTCTGCAGCCTGCTGCCGCACACCAATGAGAGAAGGGCACTCCTTCTGAGCCTGGCAGAATTCCTCCCTGGAGGGGCCACCCTCTTGCTGCCAATGGGTCAGCTCAGGCAACTCCCCCAGTTCGGCCACCTGCTCCCCTGTGGGTTCCAGGGCATCCCCCTCAGGTTCCGCTTCCTCCTGGACCGTGGGAACAGTGGGGGCCGGTTTCCCGCGCCCTCTGCCCCTTCCCCTCCTGGCAGGTTCCTGGGCCATCGTTCCAGGCTCCAGTTCTACCAATCCACCCTTACTGGCTGTCATGGCACGTGTGGATACACAGATCCACGCTGGCAGTCCTAACATCTCCAAGTGAGTTCTGTGCTCTACGTCCTTCCATGGAGAACTCTCCAGGTCGTTACCCAACAGACAATCTACCGGCAAGGCATCACTGACACAGACTTCCAAGGTACCAGAGACTCCCCCCCATGTAAAGGGAACACGCGCCATCTTGCAGAGGCGAACTGAAGTGTCAGCTGCCACTACTGGGCGGAGCACATTGGGAATTACTTGCTCTTCAGACACCCACTGACACCTGACGGATGTCACACTAGCCCCGGTGTCTCTCAGAGCCTCTATCTCCCTCCCATTGATGGTCACCTTTTGCCCGTATTTCTTAGTGTTAGCGGGTATCAAGGTATCCTGGACCATCTCTTGGTCTCCTAAAGAGACAAGGGTCATCATAGCTAACCCCGCTTCCCCACTGGAAATCAGATCCCCTCCCAAAGCTACACTAGCTAACCCTGGGACTGGAGCAGCAGCTGGTGCTGGGGGTTTATTGGGACATTTAGGGGCGATGTGCCCCACTTCCCTACAAGCATAGCAAGTAGGCGGTGGTCTGTTGCCCTTAGGGGGCCAAGACCTCTTCGGCTTGGGGGCTTGGGACTCCTTCTCCTGGGAACTGTTTTGGGGCCCTTTAGAGAACTCTTTACTGTTACCCTTGTCCTCCCCCCCTTTCTGCTGGGGACCCTGTCCACCCTTGGCGGGCATACTTACCACCCCTTTGTTGACCCTGGTGCTAGTCCAGCGGTCTGCCTCCTTAGCAAGCTCACTGGGATCAGTTAACTTGCTGTCTAAAAGATGCTGGCGCAGCTCTGGAACACATAGACTACTCAAGTGCTCCCAACTAATCAAGTGACACAACCCCACATAATCAGTAACTTTGCTGCCCTTTATCCAACCTTCCAGTGCACGCGTGTACATACTCACACACTCCACCCACGTACTCGAATCAAGTTTCTTGAAGTTCCTAAACTTCTGTCGGTACTGTTCTGGTGTAAGCCCATACCTGAGGCATAAGGCCTCCTTCATTGTGGGGTAGGTTAAGGTCCCTGCTGCTTCTAAGGGTGCTAAGACATCCCTCCCAGAGGCCTCAAAATGCTTCCACAAACCCGCTCCCCAACTTTTCTCAGGCACTTCATTCATCTTCAAGGCAAGCTCATAGGATCTAAACCACGCATAGATATCCTCACCCCTCTGATAATTCTGCACCAAATCTTTCGGTATGTATACTTTACCCGCCTGTACTGGTTGTGCGCTGCCACCATTCGGACTGGACGCCACCTGTTTGGCTCTAATGTCCAGCTCCCTCATGCTCAACTCATGAGCCAACTGGAGTTTCTTCTCTTCTAACGCAAGAGCATTCCTCCTCTCCTCCGCCTCTTTCTCACTGTCAAGGCGCAGTTTCCTTTCTTCCGCTTGAGCTTTGAGCTTAAAAAGTTCAATCTCATGGGCTCTAACCCTCTGGTTTTCCTCCAGCTCTTCTGGAGAGAGGCTCCTACTGGAATGGGTGCTGCCAGCCCTCGACGCTGGCCTATTCACTGGCAGATCATCGGATCCAAATCCGTTCTCCGGTGTGCCATCCCCTTCCGTAGTTTCCTCGGTTGCGCCATTCTTGGCCTCCCACCAGGCCCTTAGAGCTTTCTGTAGCTCCGTCTTGTTGGCGCTGCCCTTCGCTGGGCATCCAAGCTGCTTGCAGAATTGCTTTAGTTGCTCCTTCTTATACTCGAGCAACTTTTTCACCTCGAATTGCAACTCCGGTTCCTCGCCTACTCCGTTCAGAGACATGATGCTTCGTCGATCCTCCAAGAATAGTCTTCGCCAAAAAACTTCGTGCGATGCAACTGCTTACTAGATTAGTGATGTACGAAGAATCACTGCAGGTCAAGTGCAAATACTGGTTCTAATCGCACCGCTGACCACCAATGTTAGATCTGGGGGTCTCTAGTTGGCAGAGGTATTCACCTTAGACCAAATAGGGACCCTTGCTTCTAGTAAGGGTACAGGGACACACACGGTAGATAACCCCTGCTCACCCTCTAGGTAGCTTGGCTCGAGCAGACAGGCTTATCCCCAAGGCAAAGTGTAAGGTATTTGCACGTAGACACCACAATGACCCCTCCTCCGCACACCACAAACTTAGACCACACAGGTGAGTTATATCAAAAAATAATATATCTTTATCTAGTTTCCGCAGTTGAAATCAAGCATCACAGGTTTACACAATAGTCGCTTTCTTAGTTGGTCGGGACCGTCAGACGATAGTCTCTAGTCTCTTGAGTGATTCGATACTCACTGAGAATGAATCAGTTTGTAGGCTCTCGATGTTTTAGGCAGCTACGTTGCTCCTGCGGTGTCACTGCGCTCGTTATACAAGCGCTCCTCGGACTGTTCGGTGCAAGGATTCCACAACTCCCTCGACGAGCCCTCAGTGACGATGTCGACGTCACCGGAGTCAGCCACTCACAGCGCGGCTTCGTAGAGCAGGGAATTACGACTCTCGATCTGCTTCAGGCCTCCGGGTCGCGGCAAGGCACGTGCCGATGAGCACGTCGATCTTCTTGATGCGGCAACCGGTGTCGGGCCCGGCTCGGTGTGGTACTCTCTAGCAAGACAGAGAGCAGCCAGCCCACCTCACAGGCAGATGTTTGAGGAGCTTGGTAGAACAGTCCACGGTCCCTGCGGCACACAGCAGCGCAGGTGGGACACAGCAGAGTCTTGAGTTCTTGGCAACCTTTCTATCCCTGGGTTGCGAAACAGGAGGCCAGCTCTTCTCAGGCCCTTGGAGATTCAGTTGAAGACACAGCACACAGCAAAGTCTTGTTTGGTCAAGTGGATAGGGTCAGCACACAGCAGGACCCCTTCTTCTCCTTAGCTTCAGTTGTACGCCAGAACAGGTCAGCCTTTAGAGCACACAGCACGGCAATCTTCCTTTAGTCCTTCAGCGGTCCGTCTTTCAGCAGAGGTTCCTCTTGATGGTCGAATCTAAAAATCTGTTGTCAGGGGTCTTGTACTTATACCCCTAAAAGTCTTTGAAGTCTTTGTGCAAGTGGGTCCTGAGCCCGGTCTGATCCAGTTCTGGGGGTTGTTGGAGCACTTTGTTTTCCTGGTCTCTACATTCTTTTCAGAGTGAGGGGCAGAGTCGTCAGCCGCCCAGCAGGAGGTGGAGCCAGCGGAGTGGCAGGCAGGCACAGCCCTATTCAATCCCAGGTGCTATCTCCTCCCTCCACTCTCCCTGCGATTGTCGCCATTCAGCAGAGGGCTGACTCGGCCAACCGCCCGGGGGATCCCCAGCCCCTGTCACTCTCAAACCAGACAGTCAATCCACAAGCGCGCCCAGGCACACAGAAGGGTCAGACAAGAGAACAGCTACTCTCTAAAAAGTACTGTTCTCCAACTCAGGATTTAAAAACAATCTCTCCTAAAAGATGTGTTATCAAATGCTGAGCTCAGGGATATCAAACACTCATGTCTTATCTTGTTCGTATGAGAAGATAGGCGGATAGCCATCGGCACCCGCCTCCCTCATGTTAGCCTATGGAACAAGATAGCCTTGCAGTAGTGAACACACAAAATGGCCGGTGTTCACTACCAGAACATGTTACCTGCACTAGTACATGCTCTACCTTCTACATACACTGCACCCTGCCCAGGGGGGTACCTTGGGCCTTCCATAGGGATGACTGACGTGTATGAAAAGGGAAGGGTTAGGCCCGGCCAGTGTGGACACTGGCCAGGGGGACATGGCAGTCCGGGGACTGCAGGCAGGCCTGCGGCGGCAGGCCTGAGACACTGTTTTAGGGCTACACAGGTGGGTGGCGCAATCAGCGCTGCAGACCCCCTAGTAGCATCCGTCATCACCAGCCCTGGCACACACAGTGCACTTTACTAGGGACTTCATGGTGATACAGATGTGCCAATCAGGTATATCCAATCAATGCGATATTTTACACAGGGAGCACTTACACTCTGGCACTGATTAGCAGTGACAGAGTGTCCAAAGCATCTAAACCAGCATATCGAAATCCAGCACAGCATCAAAAATCCAGGTAACAGAGGCAAAAGATAGGGGAAAAACCCACGCCAAGGATGTCAGGTCTAACAATCGGGATAGTCATTTTGTGCATACTGGTACATCTGTTGTGTCGTTGCTTGTGTTGCAGCAATAGGCTGCGCTTGTGGTGGTGCTACAGTCTGTTGTGGAGCTGCCTGTTGCGGAGCTAGTTGTTGCGGAGCTGACCTAGGTTGTGCATGCTGAGGGATTTGTTGTTGATTCTGATCCTGTCTAGGTGGACGTGGTCTTTCCTGTGTTCTACCCGTGGCGATATTATGTTTCAGAACTGGACAATCGTGTATATAATGACCTTGTTGTTTACAATAGGTGCATGTCCCTTTCGCCGGACCTGTGGAATCACCCTTTTTATGACCATCAGCTGGAACTGACTGGGCAACAAGCATTTTCATTTTCGAATCTTTCATACGTCTTTGTTCATGTTCTTGTTCTTCTCTAATTCTATTGTGGTGATATTGTAACATCTGTAACATCTGTGACGGGGTATTACCTTGCCAGGTACTCTCAAATTTCAATACTCTATTCTTAACTTGCGGCAGGGAATTTTCAACTAATTTTGTCACAAACAGATGTGGATATGACTCGCTACTTGCTTTTATGCCACTATTGATACCAAAACATTTTTCAAATCGGGAATAGAAATCACTAGTGTCTTCATCTAGCTTTTGTTTACAGGCTGAAATTGCACCCCAGTCTTCCTTTTTCGTAGTTAATAAACGTGGCAGTACCTGCACTAATAATCCTGGTAGTGCTGTAGTCTTTTCCCCAAGTCCTGATCCTGCAGCTCGGGCCTTTTCTTCGTTTTCTAATGCTGTCCAATCTATCTTTTGGTCTCCCACCTCCCATTCTTTTTCTTTGAGTTTCTCGTAAACACCGGCAGGCATTAACACTTTCAATATTTTCATAATGTCGGGGTAGGTATACTCTCCCATGAGTAACATGTCTTTTATCTCACGGTGAAAACCTGCTGGATCCTTGTCATGGCTGGGTACTACTTTCTTCATTTCTAATAATTCAATTTTAGTTATAGGCGTGTACACAAACACGCGTGTAAAGTTATTATCTTCACCTCTGATTGGGTGTACTTTGCGTAAGGGATTCTGTCTATCTATGTGATACATTTTCCTTCCCATAGTGGGAATTGGAACGTGTTCTGGGCATACGAAAACTATATACTGGTTTCGAAATTCTAGAATTTCTTTAATTAAATCAGTACCTGACCCTCTCCATTTATTCGTGAGTAGTTCTGTCAATATGTCAGGTAAGGGTCCAGGATCGGAGTGTTGGCTTTTATATAATATAAGGAGGTGTTGAATCATGTATATACTAGCTAAACGCTGTTCGTCTGGGGCAAGGTTCAGAAACGTGTGTGCTAGTGCATCATCACTGTATTTGCTGGGACTGTCAGCCCATTGTACTGCTGACCTAGCTAATTCTTGTTCATCCATGGAATCGAGCATATGGTACCCCCTTCGATCTCGGAGTAATTTATCAGCGGCTTGGAATAGGTGTTCAGGGGACCTTGTATTTAACATAGGGGTTTGAAAATGTCTGTTACATTCTGGACGTATCGGACGTATCGGATCATTAAAGCCTCTAGTATTATTATGGGGTCTTCCTCTACCTACGTAAGCTATCGTTTCTAATTGTTCTGATTCTTGCTCCTCCTCTCCCTCTGATTCAATTCTGTCTGCTTCTCGTCTTTCTTTATGTATTCGTTCTACTTCCTTGCGGATCTTTCGATACATGGCGATTATACACGCCTGTCTATCATGTTTCTCGTCTGATATGTTCTGACCCCATTTGGCAAGTTTTTGCATGGTATCATGATCTGCCTCAGGCCTGTCTTGGTTCCTGATCACGCAGTTTATGAAAAAACGTAGTAGTTGTCTTTGTACATCCACTTTCTGGTATTCCATAGCTTCGTTAATACTTTCTGGGCCTCGCCCTGTTTGGACAAAGTGATATATATTGTCTAGGTGTTCAACCATTCCTGGTATCGTCATTAAATACAATGTAGCTCGTCGTATACATAGTGATGATAGTAGCAATCTGTCCTGTTTACCTGGCACTGGATCGTATCTACAATCCACAAGATGTTCTTTAAACATGTCGGATGTCGCTAGTTGGGGTGTACGTTGGAGTGCTAAATCTCTAAGGGTCTGTTTATTTCGCGGCGGTGTGGCAAACATGTCTGTCGTACCTCCTGTAGCACCATCTGAGGTGCTGGGCAAGAAAGGATTTGTTGGATGTAAAATAGAAATTGTAGATGCGGGAAAAACGGTAGAAACGGACGGACCTGTGGGAATTTGTGTAGGAGTTTGTTGTTGCGGAGATACAGACGGATGATCTTGGCGTTGAACACCATCGTCATGCGGTGTGTGTGGTGTGGCATTAGCATACTCGGGAGCTACGTCATCTAAATAGGAGGAAAGGAAAACATCTTTTGCTGTTTTGGGATGTGCTTTTATCGGGAGCAATGGAGGTGTCAAGTTTTTCGGTATTTCCGGGGTGGCCTGAGGTAACCCTTCGGCCAAAAGAGGATACATACCATTCATAAGAGTGTTTCGTTGTCTGTCTACTTGTTCTGCTTTTACTCGGGTACCTTCCTCAATTAATAAATTTTCTCGGGTTTTATTCGAATTCTCCCTACCTTTCTCTTCCTGTCTGAGCGCTTTTTCTGTACGTCGATATGATTCTTTACGCCATAATTCAATGGCATCTTTCTGTGACTGTCTGGCTTTCTTTTTCCATAATTCTTCTTCTACTCTCATGATGCAATCTGCATCCCAGGTCCCAGCTGCGGGCCATCTCTGACTTTCTGGCAAATCCTTGGTGTAGTCCACCCATAAATCAAGAAATAACACGGCATCTAGGCCATGCTTATGATAAATAAAGTATCCTGGAGTGTCCCTAGGTGGAATGGGAACAGCTTCTTCGAGTACCCCTTTTCTGGTTTTGATCTGTCTTAATTTTGAAAAGAGCGGCATTTTTAGACCTTATTACTTGAACACACTTAATACAATAAACACAATAATGAACAATCATTCACACCACAATATGTAGAACGTATTAAAACATTTAACATTTAACAGTTTAACGAACGATGATAATTAATAGAAAACTAGTTACCGACATAATACTAACACTAGATAATACTTAATTATATGCAAGACATACTAGATATACTGCTAAACAGTACAGATACACTGCTGAAACAGTGCAGACCGGATTTGTGTAACCAAACCCGTCTTGACCGGCACAACCTATGTGCACGTTTAAATGCCTCCCCGGCAATGGTACTCACCGGGTAGCGCGGAACGGAAGGCCTCGGAACTGAACTGAAACTGGACCAGACTGGACTCGACTCGACTGGACTCGGAATTTCGGAACCTGGTGGGCCTCCGTATACCTCGGATCTTGCTCTCTCAGCTAGGCTCTGGTCGGGATACTTCTCACTTCTCACCGCCTCGTCTGGGTGTTGATCGCAGCCTCAGTCACCCCCGCTTGGCAGGAGGGAGATACAGGAAATCCTGCGGGTACGCGTTGTTGTCCGTCCAGCTGTGGCAGGGGACCGGGCCTGCAACGCACCTCCGGCGCGTGAGATGAGAAAGTGTCCCTGTTCGGGCGCCAATTTATGTGGTAAATATTTCATTACCGGTACTATTTTTTATGCGGTAAAGTCTAGTAAGAATAACTCAGTAAATATAAGAGGCAGAATCCGTGGTATTAGAGGTTCTAAAAGGCTTTATTCCTCTACAAAGGAATTACAGTTCGAACTGTAGGCATCAAATTCCATCACCACGAAGGTTCAGGAAGGGAAGGCAATACATTATTGACAGGTAATGATATTTATATGGAAAGCATTACATTAAGACAGATGCAAGAGGCGTAACAGCTGATAATGCAGATAATGATACACATACGTAATGAAAAAAGGCGTAAACATAGGCGTAACTAAAAACGTCATTAAACATGATGTCACAAGTGGGTGGATCCATAAGAGAATCCTGCAATGTCAGCAGAAAATACTTGGCAGAGATGCGCGCGCAGCCGCATGACGTGTGATTGACGTGTAACTAGAGGGTGAAGGGGACTTGACATTTAGCTCTACATGTGGAGACAGAAGTCTGGGGGTCATGTCAACCTAATCCCAAATCATATCTAATATCTTATGTTTAAAGAACTGTATTATCCAAAAGGAAAGGTCTCTCGGACAGAATCTATTCTATACTGACTGTTAGTGCGTGTACAAGCGTCTAAGTGTCTACATGGGATGCGAGGGGGCAGGAATCTTCCATGGTAACAGGGGCTATGAATTACTTGCATGAGGACAGTGAGGCCTGGCCCTTTGCACGGTAGCTGGAAGAATGTTTACCTAAACTACTAGACAGGAATGTATCGGATGAGGAGCGGAGCAGATAATCTTGAAGGTGAAATACAGTTTTTGGCAGGCAACAGGCTGGATCAGGCACCGTTAGCCGCACAGGGAGTAGGACAAAGTTCATGGATACAGATACGGGCTTGGACTGGAGCTTTCAGAGGCAGAAGACAGGAAAAGGCTTGATGGCAGAATTCAGGGCCTACTCGCCTGAATCTGTAAAATGTGGAAAGTGAACCACATAAAGTCGGTGGCCTTTCATACTTAGGAATGGAATATCTGACCCATTCATGGCGGATCTGAAAGAGGACATGTTGACGGTGGACGCACATGTATTTGCGTCTTCATAACTGGAACTGGAGGGAACATACATGTACTTATAGCATGCACATGGAGCCGTTGGGGTCTACGATAGGGGACATAACTGATCACAAAATTCATATTTCCTCACACTCCTAACGCTGGCATCATCGTTTTCATCATATTAATAATTCTACCGGGTAAATCCGCAATTAGAGGCTCAGGTTTAGCTCCTCCTACCTGTCTAGCATCTACAGTCGCAATATTCACCCATGTATCACCTAATTCTACCGCATGATCCTCGTGGCGAATCTTCGCCCACAACGGTTGAGGGACTACATTACCCAATAACATATCCACATCAGCTAGATTCATAATGCATGCGTCGACTGTCTGGGACAACTCCTTAGAATAGCCCGCGGGATTCTTACGGGGGTCGGGTAAGGTTTGCTTAAGAGCCAAACCCTCAGCTCTCTTCCAAGGGACATGTATCCAAACTCTTTGGAAATGAGCCAAAACAGGTGGATTAGCGTTTGCGTCTCCCTCTCTCCAAACTGGAGGAACCTCTCTCATTGGATATTGCAGTACCTTCTTTCTAACTGAGGCATCAGGCTCAAACAATGGCTGGGGAGGAAGTGCAGACCTATATGTAAGAAGTGTCACTACCGCATCCTCGACACCAGCTCACACTATCATACCTTTGGCGAACTCACTCTGAATATCAAGCAGTCCAACAGGGGCCAACTCCAATTCATCATCTTCCCACTGTTCCCGAAGCAAAGTACACATCCTATCAAAAACATACCGCTGCGTCGGCTCTTTCCACTATAGGAACGTATTCAGCACTGCTCCCGGATCATACCTAGAAACATTCGTAACCCACCTACGAGCCAACGAATCCAACACTCCACGCTCCACAGAACCAGGGAGCTGACTACGTCTCTGTCTATCATCAGAAACGGGGGTCGTGACAGGCGACCCAAATAGAGGAGTTAGGAAATTAGTAACAGTGTCAGCTACTCGCCGACGAACAGAAGGGGAAGCAGTCATGAGAACAGGAGAAAAGGTACCTTGCGATGGCAAAGAAAAAGACGCAGAAGTGGAGGAAGTCGAAGGGACAGGAGCAGGAGGCAAAGCAGTCTGAGTCAAGGCAGGCAAAGGTAAAGTAGGCAACCCAGGAAGAGGGGGTGCCGGAGGAACCTGAACCAACTGTGGAACAGGAAAAGGGGGTTGCAGAGGGACTAAAGGCTGACCAGCAACCTGTTGTACAACAAGTGGTAATATCGGTGCGGTAGCACCTTGCACTTAAGGGGGAGGTGACTTCAACAAGTAAGACATTAATGGATCCTTTTCGGCATCCTTAACAGGATTCACAGGAGGGGGTGACAAAACTGGATAACATTTGTCAATAGCCATATGATGTTGCCTATTTGACATCTCAATCGCTTTACCTTCTTCATCTTCTTTAAACTGCCTAGCAGCTTGCATTATCGATACACCCTTCTCTCTCTTATCTCTTTTAGCTTGTTTTATCTCTCGTTGTCTGTCTTCTTTGCGCCAAAGGCGGAAGGAGTCGAACATTGCCAGCCGGGCTTTCTTCCTAAATAATTTCGCTTCCAAATTGTCTAATATCTCTGTTTCAACAAAGCTACCATGCTGGGGCCATCATAAGACACCATCTTTCCTAGTGTAGCGGACCCATACTTCATTGAACGTAATGGGGCCCATGCCGTGTTTAGAGTAGAGCTCATAGGTCAGAGTTCCAACTGGAGGTATCGGACACGAATCCTCCAATCGGAACTTCCTGTTTTAACCACAACAAAACCAAGTACCAAATTTGCTACGATTAGGCATCTTCGCTCACTAATCGAACTTCAAACTTCAAGGGGCTATCTCTACCGATACACTCGTAAATATACGAGACCCTCGGCTTTGGAAATTGCAATTTTCAAATCAAAACTAAGGACCAAACAAACTAAGAACCAAACTAAGACCAAGCAAAACCAAACTAAGGACCAAGTAAAACTAAGAACCAAACAAATTAGTGGGAGCGACCCACTTATACTTAACCAAGTTGTCTGCTACGCCACCCAGAAGATCCGTCGGTCGTCTCGCCTTACGAAGTTTCACAAAGAGGGGGGGTGTCTAAGACAGGGCGACAGACAGGGCAGCGGTCCTTACGTAGCCGTCAGAAGGGGAAAACCTCATGGAAAAGACCTTCGGTCCAGGTTTTCGACATGCAGGGTTCGCTGAAGTGGGGGCCCTCCTCCAGAGTTTCCTCACGAAGTGCCTCTCGATCCTCGGGCTTGGACCGGTACCGCTTGATGTCGCCCCGCGTTGGGCACCAACTGAAGAACCGGGTTTTTCGAACCCAGCGGCGTCAGGGGCACGCCCAAAGTCTTCGGGTTCACCTGTCTTAGAATACAGAGACACAGGATACTTCTTAGTGGCATCAGAGATCGAATTTATTGCCTGCAGCCAGTAACAGAAGTCCTAGAAGTCATCACGGTATGAGTTCTCAGGAGACTGCTCAAATTTACAAAGCAAGTCATCCCTTTTTATGCCAGAAACATCACATTCCAGACAGACACCCATTATTTTACAAATTGTCCAATCGCATGTAACCACACCAAAAGTATCGCATGACGGTAAAACCCACTTTTCAGGTGTCCGGCCCATGATCAATCATCGAACAATCCCAACATTCTTCTTTAGACAAGCCGGACAGACCCATGATAAAGAGACCACAACCCATATCGTAAATGGACCATAAAAGAAGAAACAGAAACAGATAGAAGTAGGATGGGGCATGTTTGTGTGCAATAAAACTTTACGAGATCCCATGCTCTGACCCTTAATCAAGATCGGCTAGCGGGCAGGAACGGGTTTGGCAGGGTCGGCCTCAGGCAACGAGGTCAGTTCACTCAAGTCATGTAGGAGTCAGCACAAACTTGAGCTAAAGTGCGCCTGACTAAAAGCTCGTTTAACCACAGCCATCGGCCTATGTGAGGGCAACCACAAAATGGCTACCATGCGCAAAATGGAACCCAGGGTTTGGAACGAAAACCCAAAATACGCAGTGAATCCATTGGTGTAATGTGACGAAAACACACGTACTAGCCGAACTCACTAGTTACGGTTCGCTGTTACCAAAATCGTAACGGAACCATGATATTTATAGCGCAGATTCAGATTTCACGGAACCTCAGCATGGACGTAAAAGTGACTCAGTGAAATCTTGTAGATTTCACTGAGTCACTTTTACGGGGCTTCCTGCGTCTGAACGCCCACCCTGCATACATTAAACCTGACGCAGGTTTATTGTGGCGCAGGGCTTCACAACGTGACGCATCTCCCTAGATGCATCACGTTGTAAATGGGCCGCAACTTTTACGCTGCCGCTGCGTCACAAAAGTGACGCAACGACGGTGCAAAAGTGACACAAGGGGCTTGTAAATCTGTCCCTTTGTGTTCAAGGCATCTGCTCGGTCCTCTCCCTAGGTTAGGGGTGACCCAAAAAATCATCACCTCTCTCATTGCCTAATATTTTTCAAAGTTCATTTTTATGAATTGGGTATGTGTTTTATTACTATGTAAAGGTTAAATTGTTTTATCATAGGATTGTGGGTGCAGTAGCTAACTCTGCTACGTGGCAGAATCTGAATTTTGCATGAATTCTGATGTTGCTGAGCTCATTGCCTACGGTTAATCTGTATCTGTATTTTTGCTTCAAATGACAGCCAATTTAGGCATTTTAGGGATGGGGAAACTTGGGGGCATATTATCAAGCATAGCGTTAACATTATCGCCGCTTTAGCGGCAGAAAACTGCTGCTAAAGCGGTGATAATGGGCTTGATAATATGCCGCAGAGAATTCCAATAGAAGCCCATGTTGACACCAGAACATGGGCTTCTATGGGAATTCTCAAGGGTATATTATCAAACCCATTATCGCCGCTTTAGCTGCAGTTTTCTGCCGCTAAAGAGGCGATAATTTTAATGCTGTTTCTTGATAATATGCCCCTTGAACATTTCTATTTTTACCTGGGGAGGCCCCAGAGCATAGCAATGCCATAGTCTAGCCGCTTGAACCACCTGCTTGAAGTCATCTTGTGGAAGGAATGGTTTGAGAACCCTAAGTATCCTCATCTGGTGGTTACCACCCTTGCACACCTTACTAATATAATTCTTCATGTTCAGGTGCATGTCCAAGGTGATTCCAAGAGATTTGGCTGAGTCATAATGTGAGGAGGGCAGTTGAAGGCTGTGAGGTGGTTCATCCAGTGGTCTATCTTGGGGGTGTGATTAGGCGGAGATATGAGAAGGAATTCCGTTTTGGAGGTGTTGAGCAGGAGGTGGTTCTCAGTTAGCCAGTTTTGAGTGTTCATCAGGGTAAAAGTGAGTGAAGTGAAGTCTTCAGAAAGGGTGATTTTCAGGTAAAGTTGCATGTTATCCGCATACATGTGAAAAAGAGTGTTTGTGGAATTTAGTGCATTTGCTAATGGTTCCATGAATATGTTAAAGAGTATGGGAAATAAGGCTGACTCTTGTGGGACCCCCATTGAGACTGTAGAGGGCTGGGATAAGGATTGATTCACATTGACTCTTTGGGATCTTTTGTGCAGGAAGGATGAAAACCATTGCAATATCAGACCGGAAAGGCCTATCCTGTGCTCAAGAATGGATAAAATGGAAGAGGTGTGGCCCAGCGGCCAGGGCACCTGAATCAGGAACACGGGGGCTCACGGTTCAAGCCCTGGTGCCGGCGGCAAGTCAGTCCAGCACCATGTGACTCTTGGCAATAGCATTCTTAATCTTCCTGACAGCCCCCAGCGCCTTGACACCCTCTGGTAATTGTTGGCGCCTTACAAATATGGAATTTACATTTACATAAAAGGATGTCGTGATTAAAAGTGTCAAACGCAGAAGAAAGGTCAAGGAGGATTAGGAGGCAAAATTTGTTTTGGTCTAGAATTTTTTAAATGTCATCCATAATATTAGTGAGTGCCGATTTTGTGCGGTGCCCACTCCGAAAACCAGATTGATGTTGATCCAGGGGTTGGAAATTCTTTACGTGAGCGCAGAGTTGTGATGGTTAGATTTGTGTGTTGTGTGGCGGTGGGGAGGGAACGTTAGTGGAAAAGAATCCGGCAAGAGAATGCAACAACAATCTCTACTTTCAGGGCTGACCGTGAACGAAGCCACAATATCTACTTTCTGTACTAACTAATGTGGAAGCAGCAGCTATTCTTTCACATGGAATCTATGATCCTAAGTACATTGGGGCAGATCTATGTTGGAGTTGCGCCACTTTTACGCCGCCGCTGTGTCACAAAAGTAAACCCTGCGCCACGTTGCGCCCTATTTACATCGTGACACATCTATGGATATGCGTCACGGTGTAAAGCCCTGCGACACATGAAACCTGCGTCAGGTTTCATGTGGGCGTTTCCACGCAGGGGGGGTGTTCCATCGCAGGAAGGCCCCTGAAAAGTGACTCACTTTCCCAACGCTGATGCGTCAAAACCCTGTGCCTGCTTGAAGCAGGCGTAAGGCTTGACGCACTATGTTAGGTATGGGGTAGGTTGGAACAGTGCTGAAGTTGCGTCGCGCTTGCGACACAACTTCAGCACTGCGCCAACCTTACACCGGCAGATACGTCACGCATCTGCTTGTCCTTGCGCCACGATGCACCGCATTGTAAATGTGGCGCATCTGCGGTGGCGCAAGGGCAAACTTGCGTGACGCATCTTCCCTGGCGCATCCATGCTGATTTGCAGGGATGCACCAGGGAACATAAATCTGCCCCATGGGGTGTGGGTGGGGGCGTAGGGGTGTGGGAAGAGAAGCCTCTATAAAAAATATTTTTCTCTATTTTGTTGGCCTTTTATCTACAAGTGACTACATCACTGGTTGAAGGGCATTAAAAAACAGTGTGGGAACTGTGATGCTACATGTAATGGGGTGGGGTCAGTGAACATGGGGACGGGGTCAAAGGGGGTGTTAACTGTTAGACCTGGTCCCATTGGCGTGAGTCTCCCTTCCATTTTTTCTGATTGCCTCCTCTGTTTTTGATATGTTTTGCTGGTTTAGATGCTTTGGGCACTGTGCCACTGCTATTCAGTGCCACAGTGCAAGTGCTCCCTATGTCAAATTGACCTATTGATTAGTGACTTCATGATTGGCTTATTTGATTTACTTGTCAGACCCTAGTATAGTGCACCATGTGTGCCCAAGGCCTGTAAATCAAATGCTGCTGGTGGGCCTGCAGCACTGATTGTGCCACCCACAGGAGCAGCTTGTAAAGTGTGTCTCAGGCCTGCCATTGCAGAGCCTGTGTGCAGTCTTTGACTGCCATGTCAACCTGGCAAGTGTACACACTTGCCAGTCCCTAAACCTTCCCTTTTCTACATGTTAGCCGCCCCTAAGGGAGGCCCAAGGGCAGGGTGCATTGTATGTAAAAGGTAGGACATGCCCTGTTGTGTGTAGCATGTCCTGATTTGAATTACAGCCATTTTAGTTTATCACTGTTGCAAGGCTACCTGTCCCCATAGTCCAGAATGGGCAGTTTGATTATAACATCTTATAATCCTAACTGACCCAGGGAACATGGAAGAAATTGGAGTTTAGTATGCCTGAACTCAGAATGATAAAATATATCTTTTAGTGAAGTTGGTTTTGACATTCTGTGTTTGAAAATACCACTTTTAGAAAGTAGGTATTTTCTTGCCTAACCATCCAAGCCTGCATCTGCTAGGTTGTGTATTCCATGTCTGGTTTGTGAGTGACAGGGGCTGGGGGTGGCTCCAGGTGACAGGGTGAGTCAGCACAGGGATGAATAGGAGATCTGCATTTGGAGTATGGGGAGGAGTTGTTCCCTGACCTGAATAGGGCTGTGCCTGCCCAGGTGAATGCTGGCTCCACATCCTGTGGTGTGTCTGATGAACCTGGCCCACACTGACAAAGGAAAGAAGGAGTCCTGTAAACAAAGTGCTGCAGGACTGCACTGAACTGGTTTGGACTAGGTACAGACACTCTCTGCCTTAAGAGACAAATGATTTTGCAGTATAAATATTGGGGCCCAGACCCCAGAACTTTAGATCACTTTTGGAACAGCAAGACAAACCTCTGCCATGGAGAAGAACCAAGGAAGCTGTAGGAGTTGGACTTCCCCCCTGCCAGTGTGCTGTGTTGCTGGGTTGGCCTACAGTGGTGTCTTCAGTGCCAAGGAGAGGAGAAGGAGCTTTCAAAGAACTTTCATCATATTGCAGAATATTACTCCAAGGGCTTGAACTTGTGCTTGCCTCCTGCTGAAGTCTCAGGGATAAAATACTTCACCACCAGCTCCCTTCTGAATTTCCTTGATGAAAATTCTGCCTGCAGAAGCCTGCGTGTCGCTGGGAGCTGGAAGCGCGACTCAACGAGAAGAAGCGTGTCACAGCTGTTGCTGTCGCATCGCTGGAGAACCGTGTCACCGCTGCAGAGGTCGCTGCCGCATCACCAGAGAAGCATGCCTTTGTCAAAGCTGTTACCCGACGCATCACCGGAGAAGCGTGTCGCTGCTGCAGAGGTCGCCGTCGCATCACCGGAGAAGCGTGTCGCAGGGCCTGTCGCGGCTCCAAAGTTACAGAGTTCACCCCCACGGCCGCCGGGTGTGCACGCATCGTCTCCACGTCATAGCATCAAGGGCGCCATCTTCTCGCATCACACCGGAGTGTCGCATCGCATCGAGACGCCATCATGCCGCATCGTAACAGATATGCAGTACGAGAATCAACGCATCACCTCCTCTCTGGTAAGGACCAAGATGCACCCCCCTACTCAGCGCATGCATTGAGGCACGACGCATTGTCTCCCCCGAAGCAAGGAACTGACGCATCTCCATCCCTGCGGACCTTTTGTTTGTTATGCGTTATGCATCAAGGTACTTTTGTGAGAAACGTTTCGCATTTATCATCAACTTGAACTAAGTGACTCCTACCATCTTTAAGTCTATTTTGAGTACAGTATTGTGGATTTTTGTTTTTGTGGTCTTGTGTTAAGTCTATATAAAGAATACTTATTTTTATAAAACCTGTATGGTGTCCATCTGTAGTATTTTGACTGAATTACTGTGTGTGTTCACAAATGCTTAACACAGTGCTCCTGAGATTAGCCTGTCTGTTCGTGCCTACCTACCAAGGGGGTGAGCAGGGGTTATCTAGGAGTGTAATCCTCTTATCCTGACTTAGAAGCAAGGGTCCTTATTTGGTCAAAGGTGCAAGCCATTGCCAACAAGTGACCCCCAGTTCTAACATTGGTGGTCAGCGGTGAGGATTTGGACTTTGCATTTGTTACTCATATACAGTGGTTGGTGTACACTACTAGTGCAGACCAAACGCGACCACATACTTTTTTTTGGTAGAATTTTTTTTCCTTGACTGTTATTTGTCCTGAGAGCTGCTAGTTCTTTCTGCCATGAGCAAACCAGTATCTGTTGCATCTATGCATCTAGATTTTGAGGAAGAGAGGTTGGAAACCTACAATGTGAAACAGCTCAAGCACCTCTGCAGAAAATTTAAATTTGCTACCCAAGTTATTTCCAAAAAGGATGAGTACCGAAAGGGGCTGAAGGCCTGAGTGGAAGCAAGAAATGCCCCATAGATGGTGGTGGAGCCAGCAAGGGATGCGGATGGGCAGCTAGATAGGCCAGTGTTTCCAGCTAGCAATGGGGTACCGTCCCCGTCTAGCAGTAGCGTCTCTTCCAAAGGCCTGTCCCCCGGAGAGCTGGAGGACAGGGAGAGGAATAGGGTGCACAAGCTGGATTTGGCCAAGCTCAAGATGGAGGGTCAGAGGGACCTAGAGAATAGCAGATTGTCCTTGGAGAGAGAGAGAATGAGATTGGAACATGAGAGAATGTTGAGGGAGTTAGCGATCAAGGCAATAGGCTTAGAGATCAATCCCTCTGGTGGCAGCACACCATCTGTGCCTTCAGAAGGCAGGGTATATATCCCCAAGGATGTCATAAAATATTTCCATAAGCATGAAGATATTGGGCAGTTGTTTGCAGCCTATGAGATAGCAATGTTGGCCCACCGGGTCCCTGAGAAGGATTGGGGAGCTGGGTTGAGGGGCCGCTTTGTGAGTGAAGGGAGGGATACCTTGTTAGACCTACCCAGTGAGAATAGGATGTCTTATGCCCACATGAAGGAAGCCCTGATGACAAGGTATGGTTTGAACCCAGAACTCTATAGACAGAGGTTCAGGAATTGTAAGAAGCTGGAGGCAACCACTTGGGTAGAATATGTATCTTTCTTTTGCAGAGCTATGGATGGTTGGGTGAAGGATAGCAAAGTGGATACTTTTGAAGCGCTCTATGATTTGTTTGCATGGGAGCACTTGTCTGCTAACTGTTTTCCAGAGCATCGCCAGCACCTTATTGACAGCAAGTTAACAAACCCTAGGAAGGTTGGTGAGTAGGCGGACCGCTGGGTCAGTACCAGGACCCACAAGGGTCATGTGGGAGACTCATCCAAAGGTAGGCAGGGTCCCCAGCAGAAGAGTGGGGGGGGCAAGGGTAAACAGAGGGAGTTCCAGAAAGGGCCCCAAAGTAATTCTCAAGGGAACCCAGGGAAGGGTTCCCAGCCTCCCCCTGAAAAGAAGCAAGTGGCCCAACAGGTAAACCTGTTCAGAGGGGCCCCTACAAGTGCTTCACGTGTGGTCAAGTGGGCCACCATTGGTATGATGCACAGTGTCCCATGAAGGATTCCAAAGCACCACCACGTGCACCATCCCGTCAGATGGCGAGTGTAGCCCTGGGAGGGGAAGAGATGGGTGACCAAGGTGGGTGTGGTCCGGCAGAAATGTCCCTTGTCTCTTTAGGAGACTCATAGATGGTCCCCAAAACCCAGCTGCCTGATAACACTAAGAAATACAGGCAGTGGGTGACCATCAATGGCCAGAGGGTGGAAGCTCTAAGAGACACCGGGGCTAGTGTGACAGCTGTCAGTTGACGGTTGGTTTCCAAATAGCAGGTTATCCCTCATGCATTCTTTCCTGTAGTTGCCACAGACAACTCAGAGAGCCAGTGTGAGGTGGCTCCGGTTCCCGTTGAGTGGGGGGGGGGTCTCAGGTACTCTCGAAGTAGCTGTGAGGCCAGCCATGCCTGTTGATTGTCTGTTGGGCAATGATTTAGAGAGCTCCCCATGGGCTAAGGGGGAGAAGAAGGCTCATTTAGAGATGTTGGGTCTGCCTGAGTGGGTGTGTGTGACCACTCGGTCTATGGCAGCCAGTAAGGGAGTTTAAGAGATCCTGGAGCCTGAACATATGGCCCAGGTACCTGCCTTAAAGAGAAGAGGTGGGGGGTGCGGGAAACCAGCTCCCATTGTTCCCACGGTCCAGGAGGAGGCAGACCTTGAGGGGGATGCCCTGGAACCTACAGGGAAGCAAGTTGCTGAACTGGGGGACCTGCCTGAGCTGACCCATTGGCAGCAAGAAGGAGGCCCTCCAGGGAGGAATTTTGTGCAGAGCAGAGGAAATGCCCTTCTCTAGAGGGTTTGCTGGCAACAGGCCACAAACCAGGCAGGAGTTGATCAGTCTAGATCACATTGGATCTACTGGGAGAATGACCTCCTGTATAGCGAGCCTAAGGTTGCTGAGCCTGGGTCAGCTCGTGTGCTGGTGGTACCCCAGTGCTTCAGAGCCTTCCTACTGGGTTTGGCTCATGATGTGCCTTTAGCAGGACATCTGGGGCAGGACAAGACCTTTGAAAGGCTTGTCACCCACTTTTATTGGCCCCAGATTAGGAAGAGTTCAGACACTCATTGTAAGACTCGTCAAACTTGCCAGGCAAGTGGGAAAAGTGGAAGAAAGCAAAAGGCTCCTCTCCAATCTTTCCCTGTAGTCAGTACCCCGAATGGCTGGGCATTGACATCGTGGGGCCACTGGACCCCAAGACAGCCATTGGCAAGAGGTTTATCCTGGTCTTGGTGGACCATGCTACCCGGTACCCGGAAGCCATCCCGCTCAGGACAGTGACCGCCCCCGTGGTAGGACGTGCACTGATGGGGATTTTCTCCCGTGTGGGGTTCCCCAGAGAGGTGGTGTCAGACCGTGATACCAACTTCATATCTAATTATATGAAATCCCTGTGGCAGGAGTGTGGTGTTACATACAAGTTCACCACTCCTTACCACCCCCAAGGTAATGAGCTGGTTGAGAGATTCAACCGGACCCTTAAAGGCATGATTATGGGCCTTGAGGAGCCTATGAGGCGTAAATGGGATGTCCTCTTGCCATGCCTTCTGTTTGCTTACCGTGAGGTGCCACAGTAGTCCCTAGGGTTCAGTCCCTCTGAACTGCTGTATGGTCACCCGGCAAGAGGACCTTTGAGTCTGGTCAAGGAAGGCTGGGAGCAATCTCCCAGGAAACCTCCCCAGGATGTATACAGTTACATGCTGGCCTTCAAGAACCAGACTAGGCGATTTCAGACAACTCGCTCAGGCGAATCTGGAAGCCAGTCAGGAGGAAATGAAGCGGTGATACGATCAGAATGCCACTCTGATTGACCTTTGACCTGGTCAGAAAGTTTGGGTCATGGCCCTTGTAGAGCCTTGTGCACTCCAGGACAGGTGGACCGGACCATTTGAGGTGGTGGAGCGCAAGAGTGATGTCACCTACCTGGTGAACTTGCGGTCTCATAGGAACCCTTTGCGGGTCCTGCATGTTAACCGCCTGAAGCCCCACTTAGAAAGGTTCGAAGTGGGCATGCTCCGAGCGACAGATCATGGAATGGAGGAAGAGACTGAGTCTCTTCCTGACCTCCTGTCTGCAACTGAGCAAGATGGGTCAGTGGATGGTGAAAACCTCTCCGTCACACTGACCCCTGAACAGCAGCAAGATTGCCGCCAACTGTTGGGACAATTCTCTGATTTGTTCTCCCTGGTTCCGGGTGTCACTGAGTGGTGCGTCCATGATGTGGACACTGGGGACAGTCCTCCGGTTAAGCACAAGGCTTACAGAGTGACTGACAGGGTCAGAGCTCACATCAAGGAGGAGTTCTCCAAGATGTTTTACTTAGGGGTGATTGACTCCACTAACAGTCCTTGGGCCAGCCCAGTGGTTTTGCTCCCAAAGGCTGTCGCGACTGGTGCCACACCCGAACTCCGGTTCTATGTGGACTACCGAGGACTCGATTTAGTCACCGGGACTGACGCGCACCCCATCCCCAGAGCTGATGAGCTCATTGATCAGTTAGGGGCTGCACGGTACCTCAGCACGTTTGATTTGACGTCTGGGTACTGGCAGATCGCCTTGACTGATGGGGCAAATGAGAGGTCAGCATTCTCTACACCAGATGGGCACTACCAATTCCGGGTTATGGCCTTTGGGATGAAGAATGCCCCTGCCACCTTTCAGAGGTTGCTCAACCAGGTGTTGGCTGGACTGGAAGATTTCAGTGCCGCCTACCTGGATGACATTGCAGTGTTTAGTGCCAGTTGGGAAGAACATCTGTGCCACCTCTGGGAAGTGTTGATGGTGCTGCGTAGAGCAGGCCTCACGATCAAGGCGAGTAAGTGCAGATCGGGCAGGGTTCCGTGGTGTACTTGGGGCACCAGGTAGGGAGCGGCCAGGTGGCGCCCCTACAACCCAAGATTGATACCATCCTGGCATGGGAACCCCCCAAGACTCAGACAAGGGTGAGAGCCTTTTTAGACTCACAGGGTATTACAGGAGGTTTGTCAAGGGGTATGGCAACATTGTTGCACCCTTGACTGAGCTGACTTCCAGAAAGCATCCCAAGAATGTGAACTGGACTGACACCTATCAGAAGGCTTTTGACGCCCCAAAGACTGCCATGTGCACAGCACCCCTGCTTCAGGCGCCCAACTTCTCAAAGGAATTTATTGTCCAAACAGACGCTTCAGAGTATGGTGTGGGGGCTGCTCTATCACAGATTAATGAGGAGGGCCTAGACCAACCTGTAGACTTCATCAGTAGTAGGTTACTTCCACGGGAACAAAGGTGGAGTGCAATAGAGCGTGAGGCATTTGCTGTGGTCTGGGCGCTAAAGAAGTTGAGACCATACCTGTTTTGGACTCACTTCCGGGTTCAGACAGACCACAGGCCCCTCAGATGGTTGATGCAGATGAGGGGTGAGAACCCAAAGTTGTTGAGGTGGTCCATTTCCCTACAAGGGATGGACTTTACGGTGGAACACCGCCCTGGTACAGAACATGCCAATGCTGATGGTCTGTCCAGATTTTTCCGCCTTAGTGAAGAGAACTCCCAAGGGGAGGGGTAGTTCTTCCCACATTTCAGCTGAAGGGGACACGTGTGAGACCTGGTCCCATTGGCGTGAGTCTCCTTTCCATTTTATCTGATTGCCTCCTCTGTTTTAGATATGTTTTGCTGGTTTAGATGCATTGGGCACTGTGCCGCTGCTATTCAGTGCCACAGTGCAAGTGCTCCCTATGTCAAATTGATGTATTTATTAGTGAATCCATGATTGGCTTATTCGATTTACTTGTCAGACCCTAGTATAGTGCAACATGCATGCCCAGGGCCTGTAAATCAAATGCTGCTGGTGGGCTTGCAGCACTGATTGTGCCACCCACAGAAGCAGCCTGTAAAGTGTAACTCAGGCTTGCCATTGCAGAGCCTATGTGCAGCCTGGGGCTGCCATGTCAACCTGGCAAGTCTACACACTTGCCAGTCCCTAAAACTTCCCTTTTCTACATGTTAGCCACCCCTAAGGTAGGCCCAAGGGCTGGGTGCATTGTATGTAAAAGGTAGGACATGCCCTGTTGTGTGTAGCATGTCCTGGTAGTGAATTACAGCCATTTTTGTTTTTCACTGTTGCAAGGCTACCTGTCCCCATAGGCCAGAATGGGCAGTTTGATTATAACATCTTATAATCCTAACTGACCCAGGGAACATGGTAGAAATTTGAGTTTAGTATACCTGATCTCAGAATGATAAAATACATATTTTAGTGAAGTTGGTTTTAACATTCTGGTGCCGATCACGATCCGGTAAAAACCGGGTACGAAACGTCGGACGGAGCATATTCTCCGTCCGACGCGTACCCGGTCGTCAAAATATACAAACATGGAATTACGATTCGCACGGAAACACCATTTCCGTACGAATCAAAGAAAACCCCGACCGACGAAAATAAACATACAAATGTGATCCGGGAAAGCGCCGACGTGACGTCGGGACGCACGCAGCCTGCCATTCACGAACCAGGAATCACGATTCGCACCGACGTCATCCCGCATGGTGAATATTTTCCGGCTGCCAAAAACTGCCGGGAAATCAGGACGACGCGAACAAGGAGTACCTGTACGCGACGGACAGACATGGACCCGAACCTACGTGTCATCCCGGCCCTCATAGCAGTCGACCTCCTCTACAGGTTTGGACGCAGACGCCGCAGAAGGTCAGAACAACAAAGGGAGAGGGGAAAGGGGGGGGGGCAGGACCAGGGGCAGGCCACAAAACCCCCACCAAAGTCACACAGCACACATGCCCTGGACATACCTGACCCCCAGGCCCTGGTCACTACGAGGGGGTGGGGGCGTGTCCAGCAAAGCCAGCATCTGCCACAATGGAAGTGATTGACGACGCGAACCGGCAACACAACAATACAGGTACGTCCTGTACCCACGCCTTAAGAGCGCGGGTACGAGTCGTACCACGCCCACACCTATGTCATCCCAACAATGGCGGGACGGCTGTACCCACGTGGCAAAGGCCTGGGAACGGGCCGCACAAGCATCACATAGCGTGGGGACGGATATGTACGGACCGTACCCCCACCCCCGTATGCATGGAGCGTACCCCCAACCCCAACAGTGTAAGTACGACCCGTACCCTCACACGCGTACGTATGGAGCGTACCCCCACCCCAACAGTGTAAGTACGACCCGTACCCACACCCTCGTACGTATGGAGCGTACCCCCCACCCCAACAGTGTAAGTACGACCCGTACCCTCACCCGCGTACGTATGGAGCGTACCCCCACCCCAACAGTGTAAGTATGACCCGTACCCTCACCCGCGTATGTATGGAGCGTACCCCCACCCCAACAGTGTAAGTACGACCCGTACCCACACCCGCGTACGTATGGAGCGTACCCCCAACCCCAACAGTGTAAGTACGACCCGTACCTGTCACCCGCATACGTATGGAGCGTACCCCCAACCCCCAACTTCAACAGTGTAAGTACGACCCGTACCCTCACCCGAGTATGTATGGAGCGTACCCCCAACCCCAACAGTGTAAGTACGACCCGTACCCACACCCTCGTACGTATGGAGCGTACCCCCAACCCCAACAGTGTAAGTACGACCCGTACCCTCACCCGCGTACGTATGGAGCATGCCCCCAACCCCAACAGTGTAAGTACGACCCGTACACTCACCCGCGTACGAATGGAGCGTACCCCCACCCCAACAGTGTAAGTACGACCCGTACCCTCACCCGCGTACGTATGGAGCGTACCCCCCACCCCAACAGTGTAAGTACGACCCGTACCCTCACCCACGTACGTATGGAGCGTACCCCCACCCCAACAGTGTAAGTACGACCCGTACCCTCACCCGCGTACGTATGGAGCGTACCCCCACCCCAACCGTGTATGTACGGACCCTACCACCACCTCGTATGCATGGAGCGAACCCACACCCGTGTATGTTCTAAGCGTACATATCCTGAAATAGGAGGGGTGTGTGCAGAGTCCTCCCAGCAGTGCCCAGACGCAGGAGGTGCATGTGCAGAGTCCTCCCAGCAGTGCCCAGAGACAGGAGGGGTGGGTGCAGAGTCCTCCCAGCAGTGCCCAGACACAGGAGGTGTGTGTGCAGAGTCCTCCCAGCAGTGCCCAGAGACAGGAGGGGTGGGTGCAGAGTCCTCCCAGCAGTGCCCAGACACAGGAGAGGTGTGTGCAGAGTCCTCCCAGCAGTGCCCAGAGACAGGAGGGGTGGGTGCAGAGTCCTCCCAGCAGTGCCCAGAGACAGGAGGGGTGGGTGCAGAGTCCTCCCAGCAGTGCCCAGAGACAGGAGGGGTGGGTGCAGAGTCCTCCCAGCAGTGCCCAGAGACAGGAGGGGTGGGTGCAGAGTCCTCCCAGCAGTGCCCAGAGACAGGGGGTGTGTGTGCCTATCACTCCCAGCAGTGCCCAGAGACAGGAGGTGTGTGTGCCTATCACTCCCAGCGGTGCCCAGAGACAGGAGGGGTGGGTGCAGAGTCCTCCCAGCAGTGCCCAGAGACAGGAGGGGTGGGTGCAGAGGCCCCCAGCATTGCCCATGGAAAAAAATAAGGGTGGAGTACCCACAGATCAAATTGCCACAATTGTCAGTCAGGTGCACAAAGACCCAGCAGTACATGGACCACATGTGAGCGAGGCTGGGAGTTCACACATGCATACAGCCTAAAAGGGGACATGTCCACATGAAGTCATGTCAACAGACTACATACACAAGTACAGTGATCACCAAGGATGCCACGAATGATGCAGGTGGAGACATCGCTCTCCATGCATGGCCAAAGTTGAAGGGGTCCGTCACACACCCAGCTAATGTACACACAGCTCAGCGCTAAATATTGGGAACACCCTGCAGGGAAGATGTCAGGGTACACAGAGGAAGGAATACACCTTGGGACAATATCACCATGCAGTAACTGCTTACATGAACAGAGAAACCTAGCTAACACCTTGTGCTGGCATACAGATACCAGGGTCCCCCCTATGACCAGCACACTACTACATTTCCCACACACCCAACACATGATCACCACCCAAAATCATGTAGCAGCCCCACCAACAGCAACACCACAAAAGCAGTAGTGTTCTAAGGAAAAAAAAAGGCTTTATTCAGCATTTCCAAATAATGTGTGTGTAGATCAAGTTCAATATTTACAAAGCCCATAGGGCAGTCCATGAGTCACAGCTGGATGGGGGACACAGTGGGACGCGTGTCCCCTAGCTTGCCTGCACAGTCAGACTCCTTCGTCTTCCACAGCGGGGAGGGCATCATGTGGGGGGGAAGGACCAGGCACCGCAGGGACATGAGGGCGAAGGGTAGGCGTTGTGGGTGCAGGGATGGAGGACTCCACCACAGGGGGTGGGACAGGGCCAAAGGCGGAGGCCAGGATGTTGCTGCACACTTTAGCAAGGTCCTCCAGCGTCTCCCCTGCACCCGAAGGAACCACAGGCCCCAAGGAGGAGGGGGGGGGCGGAGGGATGGGTCGCAGCGCCACTGGGGGAGGGTGTTGACAGGGGGGGACTCAACCACCCTGACCGGGGACTCCCTTGACTGCTTGCGGGGTGGTGTCACAGTGGGGCTCAGGGACAGAACGGCCATGAAGGAGTCCTTGCCGGATATGTGGCCAGGAGAACTGAGGGGAGGGGATTTGGAGGGAGTGGATTGGGTGGAATGCGGACTCCCACTCTGGCTGCATGACTTACGTTTGCCCCCCGACCCAGTGGGTGTGCCCACTTCACCCTGTGTGTGCGTGCCAGGAGGTGTGCGTATGACCTTCCCTGCTGGTGTGGTGCCTGTGTCTGTTGTGGTGGATGCATGCTGATGTCTGGGTGTACGTGGGACAGGCATGGGAGTGGGAAGTGTGGATGGGGCAGGGGTAGGGGGTGGGACGTAGCGCTGCAGGAGACCCACTGCTGCAGTCAGTGTCGAGTCTATGGACCTCAGCAACTGGCGTTGGTCAGCCTGCGATGAAACAATGCCCTCCAAGTATGCCTCCATGTTGTGCAGCACTTGGCTGTGGCCATGGAGGACATTAAGGATCGCAGCCTGACCAACCTGCAACTGCCGCTGGATGTCCACAGACTCGGCATTGGCGGCAGCAGTGGAGACAGGGGCAGGGGGTGCGGTGCCTGGCAGGAAGGAGACATGTGGGGACCGGGCATGCTGGGAAGGGACACGAGCAAGTGGGAGGCAGCTGATGGCAATGGAGGGGGCGGGGTGTGATGTTGTGCCGCTGTCAGCTGCTGGTGCAGCCTCCGCCCACTCGGAGAGATCATCCTCGGACCCGTCAGCTTCATATTCTGTCGTGCCAGTGGACAGGTCCTCGGCCTCACTCTCCTCCGCCTCAGTACCACTCAATGTGCCAGCCACGATGTCAACGCTGGCACTGGTCCCTCCGCTCCGTCTGTGCTCATGTCTCCCTCCGTGTCCCCCGACGATGCTGTGGGCAAGGTGAAGAGACAGCAATTAATCACACACCTGTATACATATGTCACATGAGTCCAATCTACATAGGTTACAGTGCATAGCCTGCAAAGAAACATCAGGAACATCTACAAAACAAGGTACAGATGTAGGGCATGCAACACACAGTTGGTTGACCCACCATGCCAATGAAAATCCATGAAGAGCATGACACAATAGCAAATGACATGAAATGGAGTTTGACAGAGGAGCCAGGCCCTGGGGACATTCCAGCACTGCATCTGCACCACACAGCGTTGCCGAAAATAGGGATGAGGAGGGACCATATCCATGAACTTGAGGCACATGCTGCACCATGACTGGCTCACTGCACCTTGAGTGTATGTCCAGACAAACATCACACACTGGCCAGACCTAGCAAGGAGAATTCTGGTTTTGACATGTAGGCTTGGCCCGCACCAACCACCCCCTACATGAGACAATTTGTTGAGACACAGGTGGCACTTACATCTCTTAGTCTGGGTGAAATACACAGGGGCTGCATAAATGCAAGATTGGACGCCAAATACCCAAGGTGCGCCTTTCCAAATAATCATGTACAAAAGGCCATCATCAGATGATTGTAACAAGGCACAGGCACTGGCCACCGTGACTATGAACAAGGAAAATCAGGTCAGGCTGTACAGTGGACACTTGTACTACATTTCATGTCAATATACATGGTGCCAGGGGACAATAGCACAGAGCACAACTTATGCTGTAGACACTGAGAGTGTCCACGTTTTGTGATGACTGACATGACACCTAGGAAAATATGCCCCAGGGGACAGTAGTGGCCACACAACTCCATGGTCCTGAATGGGAATGACTGCAACACACGCCACCATCCCTGCACTATGCGTATCGCACACTCATGCACATCATGTCACAGGTCACAACATAGGACATGCGCGCTGTAAGGCGTGACACTTGAGAGACTAACTCCCATGTCTGGACTCAGCATCAGTGCCAACTGACATGGAACCCACATGTACTGAACTGGACAGGGCACAGGCAAGGTCCCCAAACCTGTTACACACCACCCCCACACATGATGCTACAGGCATAGTTCACGTGGAGAAAGCGCCAGCCCACATTACCTTGTGAAGGAGTGACTACACACAGACCAGGGAACACATTGCAAGGAGGGGAAGGGAGGCAGGAGAGCACAGCTATACTGTGGGTAACTGGATCTGCACAGCACCTTTAAACCCTGGCAGTGTATCCATGCAACTGTGCACTTACAAATGCTGGTGACACACAACAAACACACATGTACCTACCCCCTTCCTGCTGCTGCTTCTCCTGTAAGCGCCTCTCCAAGTCTGGAAATACCACCGCCAGCACACGCTTGTGGATGTGGGTCAGACGGCGGCGTCCCCGGTTCTTATGGGTCTCAGGTGAGTCCCCCAGCAGGACCCGTGCGATCCTCCTCGTCCAGCACCGGATAGCCTGCCAGCGTTTCCTCACCTGGGCCAGGTGCCGCTTGCGGCCATCCGCACTCCTCACGGCACTGACGGCGGTCAGCCATACCTGCTTCTTGGCAGAGGCGTCTACCTGTGAGGATGAACACTACATCAATACACCAGGCACATGTCACAGAGAGACATATTAGAACTAATTTGCTGTTTACAACAAGGCATAGTATGCATCCAACGCATTGCACCTTTGTCATAGGGACATGATCCTCTGGGGAAGGGCAAAAGCAGTACGTGCCATTGAAAGTACACAGGTGGAATGAGGGCAACTACACAATCAATGATCCAGGCTCACACTGTGCATCACAAGCTACACCAGGATAATGTGCAGCACCTCTAAGCAGTCACATGCCACAGGCCACTGACGCTACCGCAGCAGAGTACACAGACACACACAGGCACAGGACATTCACCTGCCATTGCCAAATGCAGCGACAAACCTCACTCTGCACATGTGCCACTAGACGGGGGGGGCTCACAGGTGTGGGGCTGGCTCTGCACGTCAGACACACAGCACTGCTCCCTGCTCACATCAGATGGGCAGGGTATATCCATCCCTCATGCAGCCCGGGTGCTACACTCCACATATGCACCCACCCACACGACAGGGGACTTACACACACACCGATGTCCAGGGTACGAACACATCATGTGGACACTCTCAGCACAGGTACACAGAACTAACACACATCTGTGGGTACAGTCACCTGTCACACTGGGCTGACCACATAATCACATGAGGACTGTAGAGGCTACATTCCCAGGAGGACAAGACAGGCAGAATGTGGCATGCACCATGCAGTGATTGTCACAGTAAACACAATGTTAGTGAGGACGGCAGACATGCACCACAGCATGCTCTGGCTGGGAGATAGCAGGCATTCCCCCCCCCCTGGAACCCCCCCTACAGTACATAGCATGTGTGTCACACCTGGACACAATGCCAGAAGTCACACTCACAAAAAAGGGACACAGTCTGTGCTAGTGGACTATGCACTCACCTGATACCCTGGTCGCCCATACAGCAGGGGGTACTGTGGGAGGATCACATCCAGCAAAGCCAGGTTCTCCTCCAGGGTGAAAGGCTGTGACCTCTCCACAGACCTTGACATGGTTCCAGGGAATCAGTAGCAGCAGCTGGGTCGTCGAATACAAAGATGTGCAGGCAAGTGCTCCCTCATGGGACCTGGCTGCCTTATATCTGCCTTGCTGGCCTGTTTCATGCACAGGAGTACAGAGTGATTGGTCACTCACATTTGCATCCTATGTTTCCTCCAATCCCTTCAAACCTAGCACAGTCAGTGGGTTCTTATTGTGTTTTTTTCTTCAGCATGATGTCAACTCCAGAAGCACATTGCAACAAAGTAGATTCATTCAAACTGACTACTGCTGTGCACCTGCTTAAAAAAATTCAAATTTAAAACTGGGTCTCCATGACAACCAGCATGCATCTAGGCCTTTATACTTGTCCCTCATGTGTCCCCTATGTAATTTGGAGCTTCACACACAGGTACGGTGCGTCCCAGGGCCCTAGGGCACACCAAATGCATATCAACGGCCCGTACAGGCGTGTGTATGGTCCGTCTCACTATGGGTGTGCTCGCGTATGCGTACTCATAGTGATAGTGAGCGTACAGGCGTGTGTACGGTCCGTACCACTATGAGTACGCATACGCGAGAACACCCATAGTGATAGTGAGCGTACAGGCGTGTGTACGGTCCGTCTCACTATGGGTGTTCTGGCGTATGCGTATCCATAGTGATAGTGAGCGTACAGGCGTGTGTACGGTCCGTACCACTATGAGTACGCATACGCGAGAACACCCATAGTGAGACGGACCGTACACACGCCTGTACGCTCACTATCACTTGTCCATGGATGGACATCAAGGCATTGTCTGGGCAGTACTACATGTGTGGGGCACAGGTGTGAAAGGCTGTGATGTGGCACATTACTCCTGAGTGGAGAAGGCACCAGATGTATGATGAGATGTGTACAGATGTTATGTGAGACGGTGCAATGTGTGCCAGGCATGCCCTTAACTCCCTTGACATGCGTGCATGTTGTACTGCACACTTGGTATGAGCGTCACTGGCATGGCACGGTCAACAACACACGCAAGTGTCCCCTGATGCCCGGTACAGGGGTTACCACACCAGACATGTCACTACCCACGGTGCACGATGTGACTATGTCATGTATGTGTGGGGGGTTCCCATTAGGTTGATGTTGGAGCTCCCTCAAAAGCATCAGCTGTTGCAGCAACCAACATGTGTTTGTGTGTAGATGGACATGGCACACTGTTACGCACACCAGGCCACATGTGGTATCGGATGTGAGGTGCGTATGTATGCATGGGACACGGAGTAGCGTAACAAGGACATGTCTGCATCCACTCTATGAATGTGTGGTGAGTCATCACATGTACACCTTCATGGCAAGGTGTGTGGGCTGTCCTAGTGTAATGTCATGTGACCTGTGGCTCTAGTTTTTCGCTACCAGTCTCTGCAATCGACATCCTACTTCTGCTGATGTGTGGATATATGTCACTCCTGTGTTGCGTCTGGCTGTTCACTTACACTGGGACACAGCTAATCCCATGCCATGGCATGTGGAGGTTCACAATCTCCGTGTGTAGCTGGGTCTTGGTAGGAGTGTCACCTGGCAGCCATACGTGTCCAGGGCATGTGGCACATACCTGACTCCGTATGTCGCATATGTGTATTGACAGATTAACATGTGCTCAGCACCAAAAAATTGTTGTTGTAGTGCACTCACTCTTCCTTGTCACTTCCAAATTACTGCAGAGCGCCGCCTCTTCCCCGACCAATTCCGGACTTGGCTGCCATGCGGGAGAATGACTGTATCCGGTGGTACCGCTTCCCCCAACAGTTGATTCTGGAGTTGACGGCGAGGCTGGCACCACACCTGCAACCGCTGCACAGGTATCCTACGGCACTGACACCCAAGCTGAAGGTAATGGCAGCCCTACATTTTCTTGCCACGGGTACCTTTCAAAATACCATAGCTCATGTTGGTGGCATGTCCCAGAGCATGTTCTGCCGTGTGCTGCATGATTTCTTAGAGGCCATGTTGCTTCACCTGGATGAATTCATCCATTTCCCAACCCCTGAAATGTTGACTGGTGTCAAGCGTGGATTCTATGCCCTGGGAGGGATGCCCCATGTCATTGGGTCCATAGTTGGGACACATGTGGCTTTGGTACCACCACAGGCACAGGAGGTAGCGTACAGGAATCGCAAGCACTACCACTCCATCAATGCCCTTGTGGTGTGTCTGTCCAACATGGTGATTTCACATGTCTGTGCTCGTTTTCCAGGATCAGCACACGATGCCTACATCATGAGGCGTAGCAGGGTGCCTGAAATGATGATGCAGCTGCGCAACGAACGAGCATGTGTTGTTGGTGGGTACACTCTGTCTGTCCTGTATTTTGCGTAGACTTCCAGCACAACCGCTTCTCCTGTCCTACTTATGTCCATGTGCTTTCCATGTAGGGGACGCTGGCTATCCCAACATGCCATGGCTGATCACACCTCTCCGCAACCCCATCACGACGGCCCAGCTCCGCTACAACCCCGCCCATGGCCGGACAAGGCGAGTGATAGAGAGGACATTTGGCCTCCTGAAGAGCCGATTCCGATGCCTCCACAAGACCGGCGGCGCCCTCCCATAAGCCCCGGCAAAGGTCTGCAAAATCTTCATGGTCTGCTGCATGCTGCACAACATGGCAGTTGAGAAAGCTGTGCCACTCATCCTGGATCAAGATGATCAGGACCATCCACCCGTGGAGGACGAAGGTCTTGGCAATCGGGCTAGTGATGTGGAGGATGTGGAGCCGCAGGAGTACATCTGGAGTCGGCTCATACGCGACTTCTTTGCTTAGTGGTGAGTACCAGTGTCTGTGTGTGCACGCATTGGTCCCCGTGTGGCATGTGTTGAAGATGTGTGTGTCCATCTGCATGTATGGCACGTGAGTCAGAGGTGTGTGTGGATGTGTCACTGGAGTGATGGTGCCAGTGATGAGTGTATTTCCCCAGTCATAATTGTGACCTGGCATGTTGTCATCCTTACATGTGTCGAGTACATGCACATGCAAGAGACTGTGCTTTTTGTGGCTGACTTCTTGTGTGTCTCTCATCCCCAGGTACTTGCGCATGCCGTCTGCTGGTTGCATTGTTGTGGCACTGCTATTCCTCATGGACACGTCATCGTGTGCTGACTCAGCGTAACACGCACGGACAAGTTTGGAAGTCTCCATAGGGTAAGGGATGCATCAGGGGTGTATTGGGTGTGGCAGTTGTTTACGATGTATGCACACTGCCCCTGTCGATGTTTGGTTCCTCTGCAGACATGTCGCATCACCATGGTACACATGACATGCAGCTGGGTACACCTGAATAGATGGCATCAATGTGTGTTACACTGCCCTCGGACACATACGGTTTGCATTGGCTTGACATGGTGTGGGACTTCCACATCAGCGGATCAATGGTGTATGGCAGGCTCTCCGTGAGCAGCAGGGGGTATTTAGCTGTTAGCCGACACTTGTGTGCCAGTTCCATGGCTATCACGCATTTGTGCTGCAGAAGGGGGGTGCCAGTGTTGGACCCACATGTTACTCCACATGACCCGTTCATGTGTACTCCGAGTTGCCTCTGCAGTCCCGAATACATGACTAATAAAGGTGTCCCTATGCCTCCAAGGTGCCTCTTCTCAGTCAATGCTGGTGTGTTGCCACGGTGCATCCGGCATGTCTGGCATGGTTTTCCGTGATAGTGGCTATGTGTCTATGTGTAGAGTAGCAAGATGCAAGCTGTTTGTGTGGGATTAGACTGTGTATTGTCCATGACTGTGTGGGTATTGTGACATGTGCCATCCCCATGCATCCAACGTTGGCCAGGCCACCATTCTCTGCATCCACCTGACTCAAGCTTGCAGGACATGGTTCTGCCACCTGTCCACACATACCTGGGTGCCCCCCAGGACACTCCACATGATCCCTGATCTCTGCGCATGGCTGTCACTGTACTCAATATGTCTGTCGGCACGGTTGTGCGGCCACCCCCTCAGCTGGTTGGGCCCATCACGGGTGTGTATGGTGCTCCATGTCTGTCTTGCCTAATACAATGTGACCCATGTGTGTCCTGTGCCAGACTCAGGCCCCAGGGTGTGGATGGTTGAAGTCAAATGAGAACTCAGGCATGGTTAGACTTTACAAGACACATGTAAGGTAATAATGCAATCAGTAGGCATCTTCTCTTCATGGTGTGACTTTTTATTTTGGTTGGGGTGGGGGGGGGGGGCGGGTTTGACATGAGGGGCTTTCCGGGTGTGTGGAATCCAAAGTTCACTAGGGGAGTTGGTGTCCTTGCCATTAGAAATCCTCAGAGTCCATGCCACAGTCTTTGTCAACATTGGTCAGACAGTGACCAGCAAGTCCATGTGGGAGAGAATTTCTTTTGCTGCTGTGCTGCTGTTGCTCCAGTGGGCCAGGTGCCAGGCCAGGTGTCCTGGGAGATGGTGCTGTTGCGCCGACCCTCACGGTCTTTTCCGTGGACGACCCACCCTCCTGCGGGGACCCTCAGCAGCAGGCCGTGACGATGTTTGGGATGCTCCATCGGATGTCTCCTCCTCCTCCTCCTGATCCCTCCCTGTGGGTGGTGATGTTCTACGCCTGATGGCACAGGGAGGGTTGCCCATGTTGTCGGCCATCCGACGGAGTGTACTGTGAATTCCCGTGAACACCGTCACGAGCTCAGCCTGTCTGTCCTCCATCCGCCGTTGGTGTTGCAGTAGACAGGCATGTTGCTCCGCATGTTGCTGGGCCTGCTGGGTCTTGATCTCCTCGAGGATGGACACAACCTGGGCCATGCCCGTGGTGTCCTGCCGGTATGTGCCCAGGATGTTTCGGACATGGGAATATACCGGTTCCCCAGCCAACCGGTCAGGCTCGCGCCTCCACCGTCCTCCACTCCCACCACCCCTGCCCACTTGCACCTGGCCTGCCCTTGTGGGCACATCAGGTCTCCGGGACCCCTGAGGGGTGGCATTGGCGTTGTCGCCTGCCTCCTCCTGGGTGCCCGGGACACCGTGTCCCTCATGGCCCGCCTGGCTGCATTGTGGTGGTGGGGCAGGGATCCTGGGTGTCTCCTGAGATGTGGCAGGAGTGGGGGTGGTGGTTGGCCCAGTTGTACCTGACGCAGGTGCTGCAGGTCGTTGGACACCAGAGGGGCCAGGTTGGTCGGGTCGGGTTCGTCCACAGAGTGGTGAGAGTCGTCGCTGCCGGTGGCTCCGTCATCCCGCCGAGCCGGGTCCTGTGAGTCTTCCCCCCTCCAGTGTTGGGGGGTGATCCACGACGTTGTCCTGTGTGTGAGAGAGACAATGTTAATTTTGTTCCATGCAACATCCATGTTTCATTGGTTTCAAAGTTGGCACATTTCCTCTGGGAATTTGGATATGTCTTGCATTCCACTCACAGTGCACTTGTGCATGGGTATCTCCCTTGGGCACAGCTTTGCGACTTTACCTATGTGTGGCACAGTCTTACTTGCTGCGTCAATTGTGACTGCAGTCAGCAGTGGAGTGAGCAGGTGTGGCGAGCCATGCATTGGTGCCTTCCGTGTAGCACTGTACGTGGGCACATGGAGTTGTTCCACACACTTATATGATGCAGGTAGCTGTCGTTGTGCTCGTGCACAGGTTGTGACATGGCCCTTTGTTTTGGCATGGAGAAGAGGGGGGGTTCTGGCACTGGCCACCCTTGTGTACATGCACGCAGTCCACCTGCTGACGAGCAGACATTCCCACACACCACAAGGCTGATTTGCTCTCCCTGTGTGTCCCTTTCTAGCTCCCTCTCTGTCCCCCTCTCCCTCCCTCTGTGTGTCAGCCTCCTCCCTCTGTCTGTCTCCCTGTGTCTCCCTCCCTCTCTGTCCCCCTCTCCCTCCCTCTGTGTGTCAGCCTCCTCCCTCTGTCCATCTCCCTGTGTCTCCCTCCCTCTCTGTCCCCCTCTCCCTCCCTCTGTGTGTCAGCCTCCTCCCTCTGTCCGTCTCCCTGTGTCTCCCTCCCTCTCTGTCCCCCTCTCCCTCCCTCTGTGTGTCAGCCTCCTCCCTCTGTCCGTCTCCCTGTGTCTCCCTCCCTCTCTGTCCCCCTCTCCCTCCCTCTGTGTGTCACCCTCTGTCACCTCAGCCCAGCTTCCTGGGCACACACTGTTAGCAGATCTTTGAATGGCCCTTGGATTGTTGATGTGAGTTTGTTTATGATCTCCAGGCACCCATTGGGTGTAGTGTTCATTAGCTGCTGTCATGTGCAAGAACGTGCCGTCACCCCCATGTGTTGATGCAAGGCGTCCGCCATTTGCTGGCAAGTCATTCCTGTGTTGGGACACACTGTTTGTCTGGCTGTGACCTAGGCCATATGGGCAGGGGGCATTGTTGTCTGCTTCTGATTTGCACTATGTGATTTTTTGGGCCCACCCTCCCGCCATCCGGCTTACCGTGTCATGTGTTGGTGTTTTCTGTGGCTTGTGACTGGACATTGTCCAGCTGGGTGCATGGGGCATGGTGGCGCCAGTGGCATGTGCGTGTTCATGGAGTGTGGTTGAGTTATGCGATAGCTTGGGGTGGTTGCGTGCCTGTTTGTGAGTTTGGTTGTGGATGACGTTCCCCCCATGTGAGGTGAGTTGTTTGTGTACTCACCCGGGTCTCGAAGTCCTTCTAATCCGTCCACTGCCACCACCGGCAGTATGGCCATCACCCTCTCCTCCCAGGGATGGTATTCTACGCGTCTGCGGGGCGGCCCTCCTCCAGTGACGTTGGCCTGGTTGTGTTCGTCGGTCATTTTTGCTCGGACCCTCCTCCGCAGATCGTACCACCTGGCTTGGCATTCATGCCTGGTCCTTCTGGTGGACGCAACAGCATTCACAGCATCGACGATCGTCTGCCACATGGCTGTTTTTTCGGAAATGGTGGTCTGTCTGACCAATGTTCCAAAGAGGTGTGGCTCGACTCTGAGGATTTCATCGACAAGGACCTCCAACTCTCGGCTAGTGAACTTTGGATTCTTGTTAGTGGGCATGGTGAGGGGTGTGGGTGTGGATGGTGGGGGGGATGTGTGTGGATGGATGTGGGTGTGTGGGTGTGGTTGTGCAGGTGTGTGTGTGAATGTGATGAGGGTGTGTTTGTGAAGGTGTGTGTGTGAAGGTGTGCAAGTGGAAGGTGTAGTCAAGGTTCTAGTATGGTGCTGTAGGTTGTCTGTGGGGTCTGGCAGCAGTGAGTCTGTTGCAAAGGCTCATGGTTTGTGTGTGTGGGCCCTTTTTATTGGTCCATTGGTGGATGTGGCTGTGTTTGAACTTTGGGTGGGTGTGTTATAAGGAGTGGTTGTGTTTTGGGCCTCTGTTTTGGTTTTTGGCAGTTGCAGGTCAGTGAATGTGTTGTTTTAGTGGTTGTTGGACATGTTTTGTGGCTTTGTGCCATTCGAATGGTGTATTCTTGTGTTGTTTTGCTTTGTCCTGGTTGTGTACGTGCGTTTTTAGCGTGTGTACGGTGTGTACATGGGCCATTTTGTTGTATAGTGCTGTCCTTGTGTCTGGCTTGGTACGACTCGTACATGCGCGATGTTGTGTCAAGGTGGTGATGTTGGGGCCTGGGGTGCGCTGCTCCGTACTTAGAATGTTGGGGTGGGGTTACGCTCCATGCATACGTGGGTGGGGGTACGCGTCGTACATACAAGGTTGGGGTGGGGGTACGGTCCGTACATACACGGTCGGGGTGGGGGTACGCTCCATACATGTGAGGGTACGGGTCGTACATACACGGTTGGGGTGGAGGTACGCTCCATACATACGCGGGTGAGTGTGCGGCTCGTACATACACTGTTGGGGTGGGGGGTACGCTCCATACGTACGCGGGTGAGGGTACGGGTCGTACTTACACTGTTGGGGTGGGGGGTACGCTCCATACATACGCGGGTGAGGGTACGGGTTGTACATACACGGGTGTACATACACGGGTGGGGGTACGACTCGAACGTACGCGGGTGTACATACACGGGGGGTACGACACGTACACGGGTGTACATACACGGGTGGGGGTACGACTCGAACGTACACGGGTGTACATACATGGGGGTACGACACGTGCACGGGTGTACATACACGGGTGGGGGTACGACTCATACACGGGTGTACATACACGGGGGGTACGACACGTACACAGGTGTACATACACGGGTGGGGGTACGACTCGAACGTACACGGGTGTACATACACGGGGGGTACGACACGTACACTGGTGTACATACACGGGTGGGGGTACGACTCTTACACGGGTGAACATACACGGGGGTACGACACGTCCGCGGGTGTACATACACGGGGGGTACGAGACGTACACGGGTGTACATGCACGGGTGGGGGTACGACTCGAACGTACACGGGTGTACATACACGGGGGGTACGACACGTACACGGGTGTACATACACGGGGGTACGACACGTACACGGGTGTACATACACGGGTGGGGTGTACATACACGGGGGGTTCGACTCGTACGTACACGGGTGTACATACATGGGTGGGGGTGTACATACACGGGGGGTACGACTCGAACGTACAGGGGCTGGGGGGGTCGGCGCGTATGCGGGCACATGTCTCCATGGTTGCTATCGGTGTTCGGTGCGGACGGTGTTTTTTCCATACGGTTGTAACATCGGATGCACGGGATTAATCGTGATTCCGCGGTCGGACTTCACTTTTCACATTTGTACGGTAAATCGTCCGGGGACGTGTCGGACACATTTTCCGACCCGAGGACGTGTGGGGAATGATTCCCAATGCGATTCGTATGGTCTTTTTCCAAAGCGAATCTGAATTGGGAGTAAGTACGGCACTTGTACGATTCGTACGGTAAAAAGACCGGATACGAGTCGTACGGGGAATTTTTTTACCGGATCGTAATCGGCACCTCTGTGTTTGAAAATACCACTCTTAGAAAGTAGGTATTTTCTTGCCTAACCATCCAAGCCTGACTCTGCTAGGTTGTGTATTCCATGTCTGGTTTGTGAGTGACAGGGGCTGGGGGTGGCTCTAGGAGACAGGGTGAGTCAGCCCAGGTCTGAATAGGAGAGCTGCATTTGGAGTATAGGGAGGAGTTGTTCCCTGACCTGAATAGGGCTGTGCCTGCCCAGGTGAATGCTGGCTCCACATCCCGTGGTGTGTCTGATGACCCTGGTCCACACTGACAAAGGAAATAAGGAGGAGTCCTGTAAACAAAGTGCTCCAGGACTGCACAGAACTGGTTTGGATTAGGTACAGACACTCTCTGCCTTCAGAAACAAAGGATTTTGCAGTATAAATATTGGGGCCCAGACCCCAGAACTTTAGATCACTTCTGGAACAACAAGACGAACCTCTGCCAAGGAGAAGAACCAAGGAAGCTGTAGGAGTTGGACTGCCCCCCTGCCAGTGTGCTGTGTTTCTGGGTTGGCCTACAGTGGTGTCTTCAGTGCCAATTAGAGGAGAAGGAACTTTCAAAGAACTTTCATCATCTTGCAGAATATTACTCCAAGGGCTTGAACTTGTGCTTGCCTCCTGCTGAAGTCTCAGGGACAAAAGACTCCACCACAAGCTCCCCTCTGAATTTCCTTGCTGGGGTTTCTGCCTGCAGAAACCTGCGTGTCGCTGGGAGCTGGAAGCACGACTTAACGAGAAAAGGCGTGTCGCAGTCGCAGCTGTTGCCATCGCATCGCCGTAGAAGCATGTCGCCGCCGCAGAGGTCGCTACCGCATCACCAGAGAAGCGTGCCTTTGTCAAAGCTGTTACCCGATGCATCACTGAAGAAGGATGTCGCTGCCGCAGAGGTCGCCGTCGCATTACCGGAGAGGCGTGTCGCAGGGCCTGTCGCGGCTCCAGAGCTACAAAGTTTGCCGCACGGCCGATGGGCGTGCATGCATCGTCTCCACGTCGTCGCATCAAGGGCGCCATCTTCTCGCATCACACCGGAGTGTCGCATTGCGGCGCCATCTTGTTGCATCGTACCAGGAACGCAGTACGAGAATCAACACATCACCTCCTCTCCGGTAAGGACCAAGACACATCCCCTACTCTGCGCAAGCATTAAGGCGCGATGCATCATCGACCCCGAAGCAAAAAACCGACGCATCTCCATTCCTACGGACCTTTTGTTTCTTTTGCATTTTGCATCCAGGTACTTTTGTGAGAAACGTGTCACATTTATCATCAACTTGAACTAAGTGATTCCTACCATCTTTAAGTATATTTTGAGTACAGTATTGTGGATTTTTGTCATTTGTGGTCTTGTGTTAAGTTTATATAAAGAATACTTATTTTTATAAAACCTGTGTGGTGTCCATCTGTAGTTTTTTCACTGTATTACTGTATGTGTTCACAAAAGCTTAACACACTGCCTCTGAGATAAGCCTGTCTGCTCGTGCCAAGCTACCAAGGGGGTAAGCAGGGGTTATCTAGGAGTGTAATCCCTTATCCTGACTTAGAAGCAAGGGTCCATATTTGGTCAAAGGTGCAAGCCATTGCCAACTAGAGACCCCCAGTTCTAACATTAACCAACAAAAATATTCTGTTCGTTTTTTTCGTCTTCCGCCTCCAGGTAGCTACATATAAAATAATGTGCAACTTAAATGAGAAATAAAATGTAAAAAGTTAAGTTCATTAGTGGGAAATGCACTACAGTACTTTATGAAACCTCTATTAGTTATTGCACTGCAGATGTATGTGTGTAACCAGGCAGCCACGGAATTAAATATTGGTTGGTGCAGTGGAGAATGCCCTTACCATGCAATTAAATCTTGGTTGGTGCAGTGGAGAATGCCCTAATTACTTACCAGTAATCCTCTTTAATCCTAGTCCTACTCATTCTCGGCCCAGTCATCACTAATGAGGATTGTCACCAATCAGAAACAGGAAACAAAATAGGAAATGCTTAACTAACCCCACTCACCCTCCAACTAGGACTATAAGAACATAGCCTCACCTGAGCACTTCCTGTATTACCAAGCACCACAAAGGCCTGATACTGGGAAGGTTGGTACCCTGGATCAAGGATGAGTAGTACTAGGAGTAATAAAAATTACCAGTAATGAGATGCAAAGTGGGCGTTCCTCCCCAGGATAATGGGAGAAATGTCGCTAAGCAACATTTCTCCTATTATCAAGCCTCACGCAAAGCAGCATAGCGACAAGAAAATTAGCGATAACCTCTGTTATCGCTACTTTCCTTACGCCTGCTTTGAAACTGACTTAACCATGATATCCTATGTAAGGTGGATATCATGGCTAAGTATTTGAGGCCTTATCAGCAAGCTATCGCCAAACTTTGTGGGATTATCGCTGGGTTTCTAGCGATAATCTCCCGTTTGGCAGTTAGCGCTAGGATTTTTATCGCTTTTGAGATACGAGTGGCACAGAAGGCAAAAAGGGCAGAGACATACAGGAAAAACGAGTGGCACAGAAGGCAATAAGGGCAGAGAAATACAGGAAAAACGAGTGGCACAGTAGGCAAAAAGGGCAGAGAAACACAGGAAAAACGAGTGTCACAGAAGGCAAGAGGGCACAGAAATACAGGAAAAACGAGTGGCACAGTAGGCAAAAAGGGCAGAGAAGTACAGGAAAAACGAGTGTCACAGAAGGCAAGAGGGCACAGAAATACAGGAAAAACGAGTGGCACAGAAGGCAAAAGGGGCAGGGAAATACAGGAAAAACAAGTGGCACAGAAGGCAAAAAGGGCAGAGAATTACAGGAAAAACGAGTGTCACAGAAGGCAAGAGGGCACAGAAATACAGGAAAAACGAGTGGCACAGAAGGCAAAAAGGGCAGGGAAATACAGGAAAAACAAGTGGCACAGAAAACAAGAAGGGCAGAGAAATACAGGAAAAATGAGTGTCACAGAAGGCAAAAAGGGCAGAGAAATACAGGAAAAACGAGTGGCACAGAAGGCAAAAAGGGCAGAGAAATACAGGAAAAACGAGTGTCACAGAAGGCAAAAAGGGCAGAGAAATACAGGAAAAACGAGTGTCACAGAAGGCAAAAAGGGCAGAGAAATACAGGAAAAATGAGTGTCACAGAAGGCAAAAAGGGCAGAGAAATACAGGAAAACGAGTGTCACAGAAGGCAAGAGGGCACAGAAATACAGGAAAAACGAGTGTCACAGAAGGCAAAAAGGGCAGAGAAATACAGGAAAAACAAGTGGCACAGAAGGCAAAAAGGGAAGAGAAACACAGTAAAAACAAGTGGCACAGAAGGAAAAAAGGGCAGAGAAATACAGGAAAAACGAGTGTCACAGAAGGCAAGACGGCACAGAAATACAGGAAAAACGAGTGGCACAGAAGGCAAAAAGGGCAGGGAAATACAGGAAAAACGAGTGGTACAGAAGGCAAGAGGGCACAGAAATACAGGAAAAACGAGTGGCACAGAAGGCAAAAAGGGCAGAGAAATACAGGAAAAACGAGTGGCACAGAAGGCAAAAAGGGCAGAGAAATACAGGAAAAACGAGTGTCACAGAAGTCAAAAAGGGCAGAGAAATACAGGAAAAACGAGTGTCACAGAAGGCAAGAGGGAACAGAAATACAGGAAAAACGAGTGGCACAGAAGGCAAAAAGGGCAGGGAAATACAGGAAAAACGAGTGTCACAGAAGGCAAGAGGGCACAGAAATACAGGGGCAGCTGAGAAAAAGAAGGCAAAAACGGGCGGAGAGGCATGGGGGCAGCGAGGGGTACAGAAGGAAAAACCGGGCAGAGACACGGGGGCAGCGAGGGGTACAGAGGAAAAACCGGGCAGAGACACGGGGACAGCGAGGGGAACAGAGGGAGGAAAACGGGCACGGACCACGAACAGGCAGTGGGGGAAGACAGAACAACAGCAGTCAAAGACACAACAATGAAATACAGGTAATACAATAAAACAATAGAGCGGAAGATGAAAAAACCTACGGCCTACCACTGGCCACCAGGGATGAGGCGCGGGTGGTGGAGGGCCTCGAACTTCCTCAGCAGCAGCGGCAGCTGGGGCAGGGACACACAGGCGGTGCTGTGCGGATGGGGAGCCACCTACCTGGTGAGGTTAAGGGTAATTTAATTATTATTAATTAATTAATACTGTTTATTAATTAATATTTAAGTATTTAATAAGTTATATTGTTAATTAATTTAATATTAATGATTTATTAATTGGCTATCAATAATTATTAGTTAACTGTTAAATGTGTTAATTGTTTCATTTTTTAGCAGTGGGTTGTGGGTTTATAGGGGAGTGGGGTAGGAGTAATTTAATTATAATTAATTAATTAATTAATGTTTTTATTAATTAATATTTATGTTTTAAATGTATTATTAATTATTTATTATTTGTATATTAATAAATATTAATAAATTACAAAATATGTTAATTGTGCCTTTTTTAGAGTGTGTTGTGCATTGATCGGGGAGTAGGGTGGGAAGTAGTTTAATTTTAATAAAAGTATTATTTTTATTTTCTATAATATTTATTTAAAGTTGTTTTATAGTGTTAATTGTGTGAACAAATTTATTAATGATTGTTTTTAATTTGCTTGTTAATTGTTAGTACTAAATTAATTAATTGTCAATTAATTATGTTAATTGTGTAATATTTTACAATATTGGTGGTGTTGTTTATAAGGAAATATGGTGAGAGGTAAATTATTTTTGAATACTTAATTATTTGTTAATTAATGTTAATTATTTTGCTGGAGTGGAAATACTAAATTATTCCTCTCCACTATCTAACATTTTCCCTACTGTTGCATTTGATTTGCTGGAGTGGGAATAGTAGATTATTCCCCTCCGCTATCCAAAACGTTCCCTACTGTTGCACTCACTGCAGTGGGAATAGTAATTTTTACCCACCGGCTAGCCAACACTTTCCGTACTGTTGCACTCCCTGGAGTGGGAATAGCAATATATAATATATACCCTCCCGCTATCCAACACTTTCTCTACTGTAGCACTCACTGAAGTGGGAATAGTAATTTTTA
Organism: Triturus cristatus; assembly: GCF_964204655.1. Classification (NCBI taxonomy): domain Eukaryota; kingdom Metazoa; phylum Chordata; class Amphibia; order Caudata; family Salamandridae; genus Triturus; species Triturus cristatus. The sequence continues at coordinate 95,184,918 of NC_140591.1, forward strand.
CCCCACTTCTATCCAACAGTTTCCCTACTGTTACACTTTTTGGAGTGGGAATATTAATTTTTACCCACCCCCTATCCATCACTTTCCCTACTGTTGCACTCACTGGAGTGGGAATAGTGATTTTTACCCTCCCGCTATCCAACACTTTCCCTGCTGTTGCACTTACTGGAGTGGGAAAAGTAATTTAACCCCTGCGCCATCCAACACTTTCCCTACTGTTACACTCATTGCAGTTGGAATAGTAATTTTTACCTCCCAGCTATCCAACACTTTCCCTACTGTTGCACTCACTGGAGTGGGAATAGTAACTAGTTTTGTACTAAATTATTATTTAAAATGTAATTAATATTTTATATATTAAAATTATATATTTTTTTATTTATAATATTTATGTTACAGGTGTTTTTTTATATATATTTAATTGTATTTGTTGATCTATTGCTAATATGTTATAATTAAATAAAAAATATGAGTTATTAAATATTTTAAAGTAATTATATATATTAAATTGTAAATATGTATGTTTATTTTTTTTAAATAAAATTTTATATTTAGAATGTTTTCCATTTACAAATAAATAAAAAGAATTTCTTTTTAAGTTAATAGTAGTTTTTTCTTTATTTTACAATATTTTTTAATCTTGAAAATAAAACGATATATTTAACTTCGATATTTTAAAAAACAATATTTTTTTCTTGATATTTGTGTACTTACCATGTTGTAGATAGGATGGCGATATTCTGGACATTGATATTCTTGACACGATATTCTGGTAGGTTGATATTGTTGTCGTTGATATTATGTCAGTGATCCATTTTATCGGGTAACCCGCCTGTAGGAAAGTGCACTTTTCAACATGGTCGCCCCCACTCTCTGCCTGGTATTTGATGTGATTTCCAGTGGAAGTGCCCTGGGCTCTTGCTAACCAGGTCCTTGTTGCCAGATCTCTTTCCAAAAAACAGTACAATTGTTTCACAATTAGCAAGCCCTATAGTTCCCCCTGTGAGTCCCTAATAGATGGTGTCCTTGGTACGCAGTGCCTGAGGTACAAAAGAAGGTGCCTGGGGGGGAAGCAATACTAATGGTGCCACCCTCAGAAACCCCTCACCAAGCACATGCACAACTGCCAATGCAGGCTGCGTGTGTTGGTGCAGACAAAAGTGAAAAAAACGACATGTCCCATATCCCAGTGTTTCATGCCCCTTGCCACTGTATATGATATTTGTAAGCCACCACTACAGTAGGCATGAGAGCTCTAAGGCAGGGTGCTCAATATTATATGTAAAGGCATACCTGCATAAGCAGAGATGCCCCTGTGCTGGTCAGTTCAATTACCGCCAGTGCAAGTGAACAAGAAAGCCATTTTAAATCATGTGCTGGGCACTGGTGAAAACGAGTTCGCCAGCTACATGATGGCTCCACAGAAAATAGGGATGCAACAACATTAACTGATTCAATGTTGGATTTATCAATGCATGCACCCAGAAAGCACCTTAGAGGTGCCCCCTGAAACCATCCAATTCTGGTGGGATGACTGGAGTGAAATGTGCGCAGTGTTTTAAATTTCAGGGCGATAACTGCATATGTTCCCGACATTACGGGATGTTGGGGCTAATATTCGGACGTTTCTTGGCGTCGATCAAAATGGTGATATTTGAAAGCGGCGCGGACATTGGTTCCTGAATTGCTTTATTCTCTGTGCATCGTGGATGTCAACGGGACCTTTTAACCAGCGCTAACCATTCTATTTTACTTGGAGCCCGTTTTTACTTGCTGGGACTGCGAGGTCCAGGGTGCGTAGCCACAAAGTTAACACAGCGCACCTGGACACTCTTCCCGGCTCCTCCTACTCCTATTATTTGAACCCAGCTCACAACCGCGCTAGCGGGACGCGTGCGGGGCGAAGCCCGGGCCAAGGGCGGGCCCGTCTGAGCCCGTCCGAGAAAGGCTGAGAACGGAACGGGGCCCTTCTCTAACATCATCATACTAAAGGTATTCGCTGTTGATGAGAGGATAGGCTGCAGTTCGTTTATTACACGTAAGGGGGAATCTTGTTGACTGTGACTGCCAGTACATATTTTTAGATATGGCCAAAAGGGATGGCCCCAATCATCAATCAACAGGGGGAGCATTAATGGGAACCCTAGACAATTTTCTGGTGCGTGTACAGTCAGCACTCGCTAAAGATATCGAATTAACCGAAAAAAGATTATCTCTAGATATCCTATGCGACAAGAGGTCCTCCCTAGGAAATATGGCCAACATAAGATCCCCACCTTGTTGCCAACCCGCTAGAATGGAGTCCTTGAGCCCTACACCCCCTTTGGTAGAGGAGCTAAGTGGTGAAATAATGATTTGCTCCCCTTCTTTGAATGGCACACCAGATGAAGTGGTAGACATTACAAATACCGATAATGTGGGCACCATGATGAAATCTGTATCAAGTATCAAGACCCGTTCAGCTACAAACTCAAAATTGGCTTCTGCTCAGCGACCAGTACCTCCTACTTCGAAAAAAAATTGTAGGACAAATCAGAAGCTAGCCGCTAGCAAGAATGCACGGCCGGGTCTTGCCCCCGTTACTGACGTAAGGAAGGATATAGCCCCCTGCTTAAAAACCTCAGGGACAAGGATTAATCAAACATCATCTGGGGGCCCACCACTTACGGAACTTACGGATGTATCATCATTTTGGAGTAAATTGGAAAGCACTGTTAAAAAACTTTGTGAGCCGATCTATGAAAGACTGGGTGCTATTGAAAGTAGGCTCGTATGCATGGAACTATCACTTGCCTCGGCCCATTCACGTGGAGGAAGACAGGGCCATGGTTTACAAAAAGTGTGTGCAAGTATATCAGGCTCCTGTACTGAGACCAACATCACCACAAGTAAAATAACGCCTAGGGCAGCAGAAAATATCCTTTCTTCGTATCAGGAACCCCAAGTAGCATTAACTGATACAAGCGGGGTAAAAGATAAGTCTCCTCCTACACAAGCTGGCATCATCAGTACAGAGACAAATATGGCCAGCAAACACAAGCAGCTGCCAGCTGCCGAACCTTTAGCGCAGACAGCGTCTGGCCTAATTGACTTACATCTTCCCCCCGCAGCAGCCCCTTACGTGGTGATCCTAACAGGGGTCCCACCGTTGGAAAAAGGAGTAAGGGAGTCTTATTGGGACCTAAAAAACAAATGTACTTTTTGGTTAAATGTTAAGCGACCATTGCCGCCTCACATGTGTGCTGAAATTTTATTTGCCAGAAGAGTTAATTGGGTGGGCAAGAGATTCAAATCAACTAAAGGGGATTGCGTTGTTATTAATTTTAGAGACAGACGCTGTGTGGAATATATTTGCTCTTGGTCACAGAATGATTGTTCATCTTTAATAAGCACAATGCCACTGTCTCACTTTTACGCACCCCTGTCTCTGCCCCCTGGCGGGATTACACTTGGAGGTCATTTATCAAAGGGTAGCACTCTTGAGGATATTAGATCCATCAATAGATTTGAGGTACTATCTGGGTTAGCGGATTGTGACTGACTGTTTGATGGTAGTGGACATTCCAACTGTGAAACGTCACATTCCGACCTATTGGCAGAGGATCAACAAGAAGAGCCTTATGCACTTCTAAAGATTGATGAGGGTCTAAGGAAACAAGAACAGCTCAAACCTGTGGGCAATGGTGTGATCTATGCGCCCTATGCCCAAGCAATTGCTCCCGGGGTGAGGGTACAAGATCAGCAAGCTGTGCATCAAAAAGAAATTCCAAGTAATAGGGGTCTACCATGTCCTTTGCCGGTTATAGCTCTTTCCCCAGTAGCAAACCTTGGGAGCACCGAGGAGGGAACTAATTTAGCAGGGCATGTTATGTTCTTATCTTGGAATGTGGCGGGTGAGGGATCTAAGCTATTGTCTCCTGTCTGGGCGGATTTCATCTCTAAGCATGATATTTGCCTTTTCCAGGAGACATGGTCGTACGAGCCTGTCTACATGCTGGGCTATTTGAATTTTTTTGTCCCAGCGGGGAGAAGGCCAAAGGGCCGATCGGTGGGAGGTTTGGTCATCTGGATTAAACAAAGTTTAGGGTGCAAAATTCAACCTATTTCAACTCGGAACGAAGATATTTTGGGCATTAGGTTAACTTGGCAACCAAACTTTAAGATTGACCTATATAATGTATATGCTAGGGGCTTACCAGATGGGAAAAACTCTGAGGTCGTGTCAGCATTGAGCACTCTCGTGGAATCTAGTTCCAATGACGCTCTCCCACTAATTGCCGGAGATTTTAATACGACCTTCGAGCCATTAGGCCCTCAGGAAATGCTTTTAACAGAGGAAGAGGACCTAAGATGGGGTGTCCCACAGCTTGAAACAAAGACAGCATGCAAATGGACTGAGGCAGCCCTGTATTTGAAAGGGTTCTGCCTGGGCAACCAATTGAGGAACCGTTTCAGACAGGACATGCATCAAGACGTTCGATAATGGTATCAGGGCAAGCAATATAGACTATATCTTGGTCCATCTGAAGATGTGGCATACCCTTGTGGATATGGAAGTTAAAACAAGAATTGAAAGTGATCATAATCCACTAGTTGCCACTTTTAATTTTGGCCCAGGAGATAGGAGGGACCGAGCTACTGAGCTGACATGTCCAGAAGTCATTTTAGCAAATGACGAACGTCATCTTAAATGGAATAATGTGGTAAAGCACCCTGATCTCCTAAATAGCATCGAGTCTTATGTTGAAGAGGCATTGACACTAATAGCGACAGCAGGTTCTAATAGCCAGCCTTTAGCTGAATTTGAGAATATTCACGATTGCCTATTTACTAAACTCAAATCCTGCTTTTGTAGGCCTTCCTTTGGTAAACAAGTTACGAAAAGCAAACAGGAAGACTGGTATAATGCCTCCTGTAAACAAGCCCGCAGAAATTTGGGACTTGCTTTAAAAACAAAAGAATCAAGTAAGATCAAAATAGTTCGTAGTAACTATAGAAAGGCCCAATGGAAGGCAAAAAAGGAATGGGAAGAGTCTGAATGGCAAGAATTAAAAGCTGCATGCACTGATAAAAACCAAAAAAAGTTCTGGAACATTTTCAAATGGAAGAAGGGCGAAGTAATTGACAGCCCTCATAACCATGTTCCTCAGGACTCCTGGGTCAAATACTTTAAGCCACAATACTCTAAAGGTGTTGAGGACGTTAGCATTTGTCCCAAGGTGAGGTTGTTTTACAATGGTCCCGTGTTCAGTACTAAGGAGGTTGACATTGCGCTCGATTTGGTTACACAGGGGCGTGCTCCGGGCATGGACTGTATTCCGGCCGATGTATTCCTGCACAACAGACAAAGATGGTGCTTATATATCACCCACTTAGCTAACGCCATAGCACAGGGAATGGTTATCCCATACTCCTGGAAAGGTGCAGAGATTGTCCCGATATATAAGAAAGGGGACAAATCATTGGCCTGCAATTACAGACCAATTAGTCTGATTGATGCCATGCAAAAAATCTTGGGACGTCTGGTTTTGGGCAGGATCCAGACCTGGATGGAGGCTAGTAATGTTTTAAGCAATTTACAGGCTGGGTTTCGCCCAAAAACCAGTACCATTGATCAGATTTTCAGGTTTATTGTACTCTACTGGAGGACGGTGGTCTTGGAAAGAGGGGTTTTGTATGCTGTGTTTGTAGATCTGCGTGCGGCCTTCGATCTGGTCCCACGCAGCAAGCTATGGAGGGTACTGGAGGGGTTGGGGATGGCACCGGAGTTATTGGCATTGGTCGTTCGCTTGCATGAGGACAATTTTGCCCGGGTCCGATGGGGCAGGCAGGGGGAGGTAACGGAGTGCTTCCCCGTGGAGCGGGGAGTCAGACAGGGCTGTGTTTTGGCACCAACCCTGTTCTCACTCTTCGTGAACGGGGTGGCTGAGTTCCTCGCCCAGGTCCCGTCGGACGCACCGGCTTTGACTGGCATCCGAATTCCAGTCCTCATGTTCGCGGACGACACTTTGCTGATTTCTAAAACCCCTAGAGGCCTGCAGCTTACCCTCCGGCGTTTCGAAGAGTTTTGCTTGTTGCGTGGTCTGGAAATAAATGATTCCAAGACCAAGTTTATGGTTCTCAACGGCCCAAACCCGAGTAGATCCTACAAACCCTTCAATGGCACTATCTGCCTGAATGGCACGCCCTTGGAACAGGTCGACGCGTTCACTTATTTAGGAGTTACGCTGCAGAAGAATATGTATTGGAACAGCCATCTGGATTTATCTATCCTGAAGTTCCAGCAACAGGCAGGCGTTCTTCTAAAGAGATTTAAATCCTCTAAAACACAACCTATAGGACCAATTCTGGAAATATATTTGATGAAGATACGCAGCTCAACTCTCTATGGCTCAGAGCTATGGGGGTACGGTAACAATACAAAACGCTTGAACGCTATGGAGAGTGAGTTCATTCGAAAAGTGGTCGGTGTACCCCAAAGCACTCCTCTGTTACCTCTTTTTTGGGATTTAGGCTTGAAAACTCTAAAAGATACAGCCAACCTGCGACCCTTGTTGTATTGGCGTAGGGTTTGGTCAACAGAGGAGCTCAAACACTATGCCATGGGTCTAAAAGAAATAATGGAGAGAGACACTTCATGTAAAATTGATTGGTTGAGGTCTACTAAATCATTGCTCTATAGATTAGGATTGAGCAATTTATGGCATGATCCCCAAAAAGCGGTCTTTCCCTCAAAAGAAATTCTGAAGAAAATGTATTGGGAAATGATCAGTATGGAATCAGCTTCCAAGAGAAGCACATCGCAATTGACAGCTAGATTCCTAGAATTCAAGGCCTATCCTAGACAGGAACCATTTTGGGTTCTGATAGAAATACCAGTCGATCGCAAACTCTATTTTCAATTCAGGATTGGCACCCTTCCCATCTGTACATTCACTTCTAAATGGACTAAGGGAAATGTGGACAAATGCCCCAATTGTAGCGATCTGACTGAATCTTTGAGTCATTTTCTGTTCTTTTGCCCCCTTTACGTGCTCCCTCGCAAGAAATGGGTATTACCCGTCTGCCGGCTCTTAGGCACCAGAAAACACGAGGTGGCACTAAGAATCCTGTGTACAGACCCAAGCCCGATAATTGCAATTGCAATGGCTAAATTCATGAAGTGGGCATGGATCATACGGTCCAGGCAAATCTTCTTAGAAGCTTCCGATAGATAGATATTTAATTATAGTCATTCTCCTTTATATTCATTTGCTAACCCATTTATTTACCTTCGGGTAAATAGAATTTGCCTGATTAGGTTATCCGGCTGTCTTATGGGGCCTACATCGTTGAGTATTGAAAACTGAAATTTAAATATGAAATGTTCTTAACTGATTGTAGGTATAGGTTTTAGTGTTCTTTAATGTAAATGAATAAGTAGTGTAACTCATGACTTGTTATATGATAAGTATTGGCACAGTTTTCAATGTTGATGTAAATAGGTGATGTTTGCTACTTTTTATGACTTAATTGTCGAAATAAAGTTTTTTGAAATTGAAATTGACTGACTGGTTTTAGCCAGCCTGATACCCAAGACAAATTCCAGATATCCAAGAGTGGGGGCCTTCGCTCTCGGGAGGCCAGAAACCAGGACGCTCTGGAAGGGGGTGGTTAGCACCCCCTCCCATGAGATGACCTGCAGATTAGCCTGCCCAGGAAAGGGAGCTTCAAAGCAGCCCTTCCACATTAATTATGCAACTCTGGTTTCCCTCATAGGGGAGGATGCCAACCTCCCCTGTACTGCTCGAATTTTAGCCGGAGGACAGGAGGGAAGATTATTTACATTAGGAGGGGTGCCCACATTTGACCAGCACCACCCCCAGAGTGGGACAGGTTATGCGGCCCCTCTCGTCAAATACCTCCATCTTGTCTTGAATAGAAGTAACAAACCAGGGTCAGGGTTATACCCACTTCCCGACAGAAATGGTCATAGGAGAGTGCAGTCACCCTAAAGGTAAGTACCCTATAGGCTACTACCTGGCACTCCCTCTAATGCCCCTAAATTCAGTATTTAGGTGGCACCCCTGGTCCCAAAACCTTCGATTCTGATGACCTAAGAAGAGAGAGGACACTGAAGAGCAGCAAAAGCAGAGAAGACTGAAGAGAGCCCGCGACTTGGCCCCCAACCGCACGTCTCCCCCCCCAACCCCACCCCGGCCTGTCTTCGGACCTCTTCGAAAACTGCACCAAAGTCGACTCACCCTGCAGCTGTTGTCTCCAGAAATTGGGAAGACTGCCTGTCTTTGAGAAAGACTCAAGCCCTCCTGGGACAACTGTATAAAGGCTGAGAATGTCAGTCAATCTGTCTGTTTTGTAAAAAACAGAGGCAATAACTGTAGAGGACCACTGCAGCAGGGGTCTTAACCTCGAGGGGTATATTAAAAAGAAGCATATTTGAGACCAGTTAAGTTAACCAAACCAGATGTATTATCTTATCTGTCCCTATTCCGAAATACTGAGGGACACAGATAAAAAATAAAAATAATGTGAATGATGCATATCACTCTTGGCTTCTCATGATTCTGCCTCCTATGGCTCCTGCAACCTTTATTCTGCCTTCCTTTTATCTATAATTTATGGGATACTGGATTCAGGTGTAACTACTCATTTGCAAATGGTTCCTGGAATTCACAGCATGATTCTCTTTGAGACTGTGTTTAATCCCTTTTATCTGCTCTCAGTGTGTCTGGGGCACTCTCTGTCGAGGCTGCTGAACTTCCATAAGTCCAATTGAAATAGCAATGGGGTAACCCAGTATCCCTCAGAACCTGGGCAATTGTATACAAAGATAACAGTTGGTTCTGTCGGGTATGAATTATTTCTTTAAACTATTGAACCAATCCTTGAATTATTCACAAGAAAAAGCAATTAAATCACAAATAATACTCACTGAGTACCACATGTCACCCTGTCACAAAAAATCTTTTATTTACTTTCGTGTCTTGACAACCATGCAATTTAATTTGGGTATTTATAAATGACGTAATTTATAAAAATCTTGAATACCCTTTATGGTCTTATTGTGTGTATTATTTGTGATTTAATTGCTTTTTCTTGTGAATAATTCAAGAATTGGTTCAATAGTTTAAAGAAATAACTCATACCCGACAGAACCAACTATGAACTCCCATAAGTAGCCGTGCCATTTCTTCCAGACAAATAGTCCCACGTATGCACCGCCTCAGTTGCGAATCCTGCCTCAATTCAAACAATTTTGTTTTTAATTTTTAGCACAATTCCTTTTGTTGCTTTCCCATTTGCCTACTTTCATCTCATTGTCAACACAATTTTCAAAATGCCCCTGAATGTATACGTTGTTTTATGCCCCTAATGCATTTCAGAAAGTTGAACTTCATTAGGGGGTGGTTAGACCTCCAATTAAATTCCATGCACAACGCAAATTGTCATACCTGACTATAAAACAAGGCTGCTCTCCATAGCACGTAACTCTGTGGTATAAACTCGCTGAAATAAATCTTATATATTCGTGAAAAAGCCAGGAGCACACATACTTTAGTGTTCACTTAAGTACACTGTAGTGTAAAAATGGCACCAGATATATCATAAAACCACATAAGACCGTATATGGTGAATGGTTGATCTTAAAGGTGCATTCACCCGAAGAGTATCAGCCTAGTCAAAGCATGATACAAAGCTGATGAAGTGTCAGTGGCATTTAAAATCCAGTGGTGTGGAGGTAAACCACTCACGTAAAAGGTGATTCAAGTATAAAAAACATAATTTATCTGAACGCATCAGCATCCGAAATCTTAAAGTAAAACACTGCTTATGTGATGTCAAAGGTCTCAGGTAGAAATATATAGGTTTGTTACAAACATCGAATTGTAATATTAAACTGTAAGGGGCTCAGTTGTTGTGACACATCAATCCAGTTCAATATAGTTGCTACTTCTATAGATTTGGTGAATGTCTAGAAAAGCAAGTCACCCCTTATGATTAGCATCAACTATGGAACAGGTGGAGGAGTGTTGATTGGGAGCCCCTATATATGTATGACTTTTTTGTTTGATATTTTTGGGAAAACATTGTAGCATCTTCCCAGCCTTGGAGTATGCAAATAGATTACGCCACACACGAGAGCTGTGTTTAAGTATATATTTATTCTCCAACATTCTTTCATACACTGCACTTACGTCATACTTCCAGAACCACACCATAACACCTCCCCCGCATATCACGTAGTTCCTGTTTAGAGTCCGCCCAGAACAACAAGGGTCCTAGTGCATATAGCATCAGTATGCTACATCTCTACCAAAATGGGAAAGCATCATTTGAAATCACAACTCCTCAATCAGTTTATGAGGAGCTTGCACTCGTCTGCCGGCTTGGGTGATCGGAGGTGATCGAGGTTCATCCCTATCAGGTAACTGATGCACAGGCTCAGACTCGAGAGCCAGATCTGCAGACATGGTCGCCTCTAATGTAGTTTTAGGAGCTGGCGAGTGTCAGGTTATGGGTTTCCCAGGACGATGTGCTGACTCTTTGAGTCATGTGTACGTCACCACCTCTAAAGGATCAATGGCGAAAGGTATGTCTGTCTTTCATTTCTATCTCCGCTTTCCCAGTACCATTCTCCTTTGTCAAAGACTGTTTCCTGGGCATGGCGGCACTAATCAGCATATGCTTTCATTTTACTCTTATGAGTAACGTTAGTGGTACAAAGTTTGTCAGCATTCACTGATCAATCTGTTGTCCATTGAGGTAGTTTTGTTCTGATGGCTCTCCCAAACAACAAAATAGCTGGGCTCTCAATCGCTGTGGAGTGAGGACTTGTTCGATAGGCCCAGAGGTCATAGCACATAGCTTGGTTCAAGTCGATTCTTTCCATGGACGCTCACTGAATTAACTTCTTGAGGGTGCCCATAAATCTTTCGACTACACCATTGGCTTAGGGCCAGAGGGGTGTACACCTTTGATGTTTGATGTTGAGCCGTACAAGAAACTCTTTGAACTTTTTGCTGTTGAACGGCGGGTCACTATTGGATTTGAGGATCTGGGGGATGCCCCAAGTTGCAAAGATGTCATCAAGCCTTTCTATGATTTTATCCTGAGTTGTCGAGTGTCACACCACTCACCTGGAGTACTTGCCCATGGAGACTATGCTGTACCTCTACTCACTCCAGGGGGAGCACCTGATCAAGGAATGGTACCTAAAATCAAGCGATGCCCCAGAAGGGAAGGGAGTTAGGATAAAATAAGAAAGAAAAAAAGAGACTTGTGTCTTCAGGATCTGTTCCGAATCCTCTAGAGTGCCTGTTTAACCAGCTCTTTAAGCCTCTGGACAATGTATTCTAATCAGTGTTAACTCCTTCGGTGCTCATGACGGAATGGTTCTGTCATGAGCACCAGTGCTCCTGTGCTCATAACGGAACCATTCTGTCATGAGGACAGGGGCACAAAATCCCTCTGCTGCAAACAGGAGAGGAATTTCCATTTTTTTGAGGGGGCCTCGGGAGGTGGGGAAGAGCTTCACCAACTTCGCGAGGCCCTTCCCTTGTTTTCAATCTAACGACGATCGCGCGCATGGCATGCTGTCGTCATTAGATTGAAAATAAACGAAATCTTAGTTTCAGTTTTAGTGTTTCAGTGTTCATGGGGCTATCTCAGCCCCCGAGCATTGAAACACTAGGCAGAGGTATCGTAGGAAAGGGGAGCATCTCCCCTTTCCAATGGTACCCTTCCCTAGTGGATCCCTGCTTGGGGATCACCCCAGGAGGGCGATCCCCAAGCAGGGATCACCCCACTAGAACCAGAGGGGGGGGGGAGCGGCCCCTTGGGCAAGGTCCTTTTCTTCTCCCATATTCTTTTGGGCACAACAGTCTTTCTGCCCCCCTGGGGGGCAGATGGGGGCAGTGGCAGCCTCTAATCTGCCCCTTGGAGGGTCAGAAATCCCACTAGAAACCAGGATTCTTTTTTATTGATGTTGGGATCGAGGCTACCCAAAAAGGGCCTGGCAATGCCCCCACCTGTCGCAGCTCGTGTACCACGACGGGGTACTGATGAAGAGAGTGGGCCCCTTTTCCTGAGCTGTCGCCAGGTAGAGGTGTGGCTACTTATCCTAAAGTTAAGGATAGCTTCAGTAATACCCATCAGCAACTTATAGGATTACTGGTTCTGTATAGTTTTCTTTTCCTTTTTACGTTTCTTTGCACTAGCAGCAGCAACTTTTTTGATCTTGGTCCTGAAGAAAGCCCAGACACAATGATTGATCACTTAAGGCTGAAACATGTCGACCTTCTTATAGTATAGTTTTAAATCAATACTACTCTTTGCACTGCCTTTTAATCCTACCAGTGCGAGCAAGCAAACAAAGGTTCTTTTGTCTCCATTAGGTAGTTTTAACCTCACCACTGCTATTTCACTCAATCACGCCCCTTTGTGCTGCACTCTCACCACACCTACCATTCACATATGGGATTTTAGTATCATAATATAGGTCTTTACCATCTTGAAAACATCCCAGAGCTCCTACCTCACAGTGGGGGAGTTGTAGCCCTCAGTGGGACTAGGTTCCCACTGGGAGGAGAAACCCATATGATGAAGCATGCCACCCATGGTGGGTGAGGGTTTTCGTCCTGAAAGGGATTGTCCCCCTGTCTAGATGGGACATGTTGTGAGACACCAATCCTTCAAATCTTTTGATGCACAATGGTTTTGATGCAGTTTTGTGTGTAAGTGTAGACCCGAGGATTTCTTGTGTTACAAATGCCCCCAGAGAAATGTCAGTCTTTCTGTAGATATTGGGGCGGGGACTGCCCGAAATGGGCATGACAATTTTCTGTTCCCCCAGTGGCAGATGGGGGAAATAGCTCCTGATCTGCCCCCGGAGACGGTGGCTGAAAGCCCACAAAGGCACCATGGATTTTTCTTTTTATAATGTAGAGGTGGGGGCAGCCCAGAATGGGCATGATAATGCCCCTACCCCAAAAACAACTACCACAGTCTTTTTGCCTCTCCCTGGTGGCATATATGGGGACAATAGCCCCTTATCTGCCCCTGCAGGGGGGCGAAAGCCCACTAGGCACCAGCGATTACTCTGGCTTTTTTTTATGTAGGGGTGGGGCCTGCCCAGACTGGACATACCAATGCCCCCCTCCCGCCAAAAAAATTGCCACAGTCTTTCTGCCCCCCTTGGGGGCATATTGGGGCACACTCTTCCCCCCGATTCACCCCTAGGGAGGCAGAAAGCCCACTAGGCACAGATTTGTTTTTAGCAATGTGCCTACCTGTGGATTTTGGGCCCTAGCGCAGCCGGCACATAGAGAAACCTAGCAAACCTGTACATTTTTTAAAAACTAGACAGCAAGGGGAATCCAGGATGGGGTGTCCTGTGTGCCTCTCATCAGGTTCAGTTACCCAGAATCCATTGCAAATCTCAAACTTAGTTTTTAAAAAAACACATTTTTCCCACATTTCTGTCTTGGAAAGTTCTGGAATCTGCGTGGATCCACAAAATTCCACCCACCCTGCATTCCCCAAAGTCTTCCGATAAAAATGGTACCTCACTTGTGTGGGTGGGCCTAGTGCCCGCAACAGGAAACAGCCCAAAACGCAACGTGGACACACCACATTTTCATAGTGAAAACAGACTTTTTTTTTTGTTGGAAGTGGAGGTCCTTATCCCTCACCGCCGCCACCAAATGCTGGTGGCGGGAGTCCCTATCCCGCACCACTGTTGCCAGGTGTGAGATCCGAACCCCTCATTTCAACATTAGGCTAAGTAAGGACACTGTCTGAGATAGCCCTGCTCACCCCCTTAGTAGCTTGGCACGAGCAGCCAGGCTTATCTCCAAGGCACGAGTGTACAGTATCTGCAACCAGACTTACAGCAACCCAATGATGTCCCACAAATAGACTCCACACAAGTTTTTATAAAACGAGTATAATCTTTATATAAGAAGATATACGATATTCCTTCCGGTGGATTGTTAGGTTCTAATCCCAACTACCACTTCTAGCCAACAGTTAAGCTTACTTCTAACCATTTCCAAAAGGTTAGGCAGGCCGTATTGCTAGAATCACACATGTTGCAAAAGAAACGAAATACTGCAATGCGTGACGATATACTCCTGTACTGGGAAATAGAGAAACAATGCCATACGTAGCGCCACAGTCTTATACTTTGCAATAGAAGGAATAATGCAATGAGTATCAATACCAGCATGCCCTTTGCAAGGAAGAAACAAAGCAATTCGTCACGCTACAATCATGTACTGTGCAAGGAAGAAGTAATGAAATGCGCCATGTTATAATCATGCACTGTGCAATGAAGAAATAATGCAATGCGCCACGTTACAATCATGTACTCTGCAAGGGAAAAATAATGCAGTGCATAGTTCGTCAGGCACAAATAAGGTCAGGCGTCATACGACAGTTCGATAGTTCGTTAGCAGCAATAATGCAAAGTGTAATACGACAGTCTAGGTGCTCAGTTAACAGTTGCCCCCAACATGGATCAATGATGACACAAAAGTACTGCTTCTCACTCCGGCCCCAATACTGCCCCTCCTTGGGCCAGTAGAGGCCTCGTTCCGAGCCGAAGCAAGAGGCTTGCGCAGCTGACAGTAGCGAGAGGCCGAGAGAGTGTCCCTCCGAGCCCGCATCCCACCCCAGGTGGTGATCCACATTACCTGGGGGGCGCGACCCCACTCTCCTCTCCTCCTTCAGCGACTTGGGCCTTGATCCAGAACTCCATCAATGGGCACGGCAAGCTCGGGCCGGCGGCTCTGCATCTCCGGGGCTGCCGGTCCAGGCCGCTACTGTTTCACTCCGTGGGCCCAATGACTTGGCCCTCCTTCCGGCGGTCTCAGGGGACACAGAGACCCGCACTCAGCACTTTGGAGACTTACTTCGATTTCGGTGCACACACTACCCAGGCACTCCTCACTAGCGCCTCTGGCTTTCCCGTGACACGCACTCTGCGCGTCCGAGACTTGCCTCTTCTCTGGTGCACACGATGACCAGGCGCTCTTCACCAACGCCTCGGCTTGCACCACAACATGCACCCTGCGCATCCGAGTCTCACCTCTTCTCCCGGTGCACACCATGACCAGGCACTCTTCACCAACGCCTCGGCTTGCACCATGATACGCACCCTGCGCGTCTGAGACTCACTTCTCTCGGTGCACATAATGACCAGGCCTCTTCATCAACGCCTCGGCTTGCACCACAACACGCACCCTGCGGGTCCGAGTCTCAGCTTTCTCCTGTGTGACCACAATCACAAGGGACAAATTCTAAGGGTCTCAAGCTGCAAAAGCACGCGCACACCGCGTTGCTTGGGACTTCTCCAGAAACTTATATGTTCCTGTGTTTCCAAACAAGGAGCCCGCTCACCTCGGGCCCTTGGGGTCAGGACACAGCACAAAGCACAGTTCTGTTCAAGAAAGGGGGACACCACCCACTGCAATGTCTCTTCAGTCTCCTCCTTAGTAAAAGCTGCAAACTGCAGGCCAGCCCCAGATCACGAAGCAAGGGTCAGTCCTATCCAGCAGTCTCTTCAGCAACTTCTTCCTTGGGCTCGACCTGTCCATTTCGCCATTCAAAACTACACCAAATTCTAGGGGTTTCACATCTCTTAGTTATACCCCTTCATGTCTTTGAAGTTCGTTGTGCTCAGGGGTCCCTGACCCCTGCCTAAGTCAGTTCTGGGTGACTCCCTCCCAATGTCACCGTTTTCCGTTTGATACTGGGGTCTGGACCCTTAATCACTCAGCAGGAGATGGGTCAATTGGTTTATAGCACCAGCCCAGGCCTTTTCACCTCCCGGGAATCTCATCCCCCTACTCTCCAGGTGCCGGGCAGCCTGGTGCTATCTCAACCCTTCCCTGGGCCAACACCTCTCCCAGCTCCTCTCACCTCTCAGATCCAGACAGTCAATCCACATTCAGCAGAGACACACAGAAATGGGTAAAGCACAAAACTCAGCCACTTTCTAAAAGAGTGGTTTCTGAACACACAGTGACAAAACCACTTTCATAGAAAGATGTGTTATGACACTGTGAGTTCATACATACTAAACTTCACCTCTCCATTTTAAACTTATAGGAAACTAGGCTAACAACCACAATACCCAGCCTCCCCCATTCTGTCCTATGGGCAGAATGGCCTTTAATCATTGAAAAACAAAACGGCCTCTTACCTACACTGCGCCCTGCCCAAGGGTTACCCAGGCCCTACCACAGGGGTGCCAACTGTGTACGCAAAAGGGAAAGTGAGGCCTGACAAGTGGTAACCCTTGTCAAGACAACATGCTAACTTAGCACTCTGCGTGTAGGCCCTACACTGAAGGCCTGAGGTCCCTTCTCTGCGCGCCTTTGCATTACCAGCCCTTGCACACACAGTGCACATCACTAGGGACTTTTACTAGTAAGGCAAACATACCAATCATGGCCAACCAATTGCCATTGTACTTTACATAAGGAACCCTTGTACTTTGACACTGATCAGCAGTGGCAAAGTACCCAAAGCATCTAAAAACAAAGGAGATGGAGGCAAAAGGTCTGGGGTAATCATGCCCAGATATGCCAGGTCTAACAGGAAACCTAGCAAACCTATACATTTTCTAAAACTAGACACCCAGGGGAATCCAGGATGGGGTCACTTGTTTCGCTCTTACCAGGTTGTGTTACCCAGAATCCCTTGCAAACCTCAAAATTTGTAAAAAACAAAAACTAATTTTCCTCACATTTCTGTGGGGGTAAGTTCTGGAATCTGTGTGGAACAACAAAATTCCACCATCCCCGCATTCCCTAAAGTCTTCTGAGATAAATGATATCTCACTTGTGTGGGTAGGTCAAGTACCCATGACAGGCAAGGGCCCATAACCTATTGAGGCGACATCAACATTACCTATCACAAACAACCTGGTTTTTCAAGGGGGGTCCCATGAGTTTTTGGCCCCAGACTCGGCAGCCTTCTAGAGAAACCCACACATTTCTGAAAACTAGACACCCGGGGGAGATCAGCAGGTATGGCTTGCGTGGGTCCCCCAACATTTAACTACCCAGAATCCCCTGCAAATCTCAAATTTAGCTGAAAAAATAACTTTTTCCTCAGATTTCTGTGTGGGAAAGTTCTGGAATCTGCGTGAATCCACAAATTTCCTACCACACAGCGTTTCCCCAGTTATCCCGATAAAAATGGTACCTCACTCGCGTGGTTGGGGACAGGACCCGTGACAGGCAAGGGCCCAAAACCTATTGAAGCAACATCAAAATTATCTATCACAAAACAACCTGGTATTGCAAGGGGGGTCCTATGAGTTTTTGGCCCCAGGCTCAGCGGCCATCTAGGGAAACCTACCAAACTCACACATTTCTGAAAACTAGAAATCCGGGGGAGTCCAGCAAGGTATGACTTGCGTCGGTCCCCCAACATTTCTCTACCCAGAATCCCCTGCAAACCTCAAATTTTGTTGAAAAAAATCAATTTTTTCTTGCTTTTCTGTGTGGGAAAGTTGTAGGATCACCGGCCTGACACAAATTTCATACCACCCAACATTCCCCTAGGTCTCTGTATAAAAGTGGTACCTCACTTGTGTGGGTAGGCATAGTGGCTGCAACAAGAAATGGCCTAAATCGTACTATGGTGACTTCAACATTACCTATAACAAAACTACCTGGTTTGGGGGGGCACCTGATTTTTTGGCCCCAGGCTCGCCGCCATCTAGGGAAACCTACCAAACCCACACATTTCTGAAAACTAGAATCCCTGGGTAGTCCAATAAAGTATAGCTTGCGTGGATCTCCCAACTTTTCTCTACCCAGAATCACCTGGAAACCTCAAATTTAGCTGAAAAAACCACATTTTCCAAATATTTTTGTGTGGAATCACCGTGCCCACACAAATGTCCTACCCCACAGCATTTTCCTTAGTTTACCAAGTAAAATGATACCTCACTTGTGTGGGTGTCCAATGCAGAATTGGCTAAAAACGTATTTTAAAAAATTTGTAGGGCTTAGAATTCTTGGTGCTATATCCTTAATCCCTATGTTTTGGGCTCTTCCCAGTCACAGGCCCTTGCCCCACCCACACAAGTTATGTTATGTTATGTTAAAAAGATTTCTAAAGCGCTCTGTTACCTGGAGGTGTCCTGGCGCTATGCAACTACCCTCCTGAGATCAGCCAGCCATTATGCTAAAAAAGAAGATTATATAAAAAGCCAGGTTTTTAGTTGTTTCCTAAAAGGAAGGAGCTCGGTGATATTTCTAAACTGGAGAGGCAAACCATTCCATGCCCTAGCAGCACAATAGCAAAAGCTCCTACCTCCCCAATTAGCTTTGTTAAAGCGGGAATGAGTAACTAGTTTAGCCTGAGCTGAACGAAGATCTCTTCCAGGCACATACCACTGAAAGGCAGGTTTCAGAAAATCAGGACCAGCTTGACTGAGTGCCTTAAAAACAATACACAGTGCCTTAAACTGAATTCATTGTTTAACGGGCAGCCAGTGAAGTGTCCTGAGACCCGTCCTTACAGAGACAAATCTAGGTGTCCCTGTAATCAACCTGGCTGCAGCATTCTGCATGATCTGGAGTCTAACCAAATGTCTCTCCTGGATGTTGATAAAGAGACTATTACAGTAGTCCAGTCGCGACAGAATGAGCGCTGTGACTACTGTCTTCAGGCTGTCTTCGGGGAGAAGAAGTTTAATTTTCCTGAGGGTTCGAAGGATGAAAAAGTAAGAAGAAACAACCCTACTAATATGGTCACTGAAAGAAAGTTCTTAGTCAATAATTACTCCCAAATTCTTAGCCCGCACCACCGGTGCAGGGAGTGAGCCCATTACTGGCCACCAATTTGGGGTCCAGAGGTTATCAGTATTCCCAAAGATAATTACCTCTGTTTTGTCTGCATTAAGCTTCAAACAGTTTGAAGCAATCCGGGCTGAGATCTCCTGCATACAGTTGTTACATCTGGACCCAATCTCAGCCCCAGATCCTTTTTTGATGGACAACACAATTTGTGTGTCGTCTGCATATGTCGCCAGCTGGAATTCAAATGATCTAATCAGGACGGCCAGCGGTGCCACATACACATTAAACAATGTGGGGCTAAGCGAAGAGCCCTGCGGAACCCCACTCCAGGGGAGTCCAGGAAGGTATGGATTGCATGGGTACCCCAATATTTTACTACCCAAAATCCCCTGCAAACCTCAAATTTAGCTAAAAAAATTGCTTTTTTCTCAAATTTCTGTGTGGGAAAGTTTTGGAATCTACGTAGATCCACAAATGACCTACCACCCAGCGTTAGCCCAGGTCTCTTGATAAAAATGGTACCTCACTTGCATGGGTGGGTCAAATACCCGCGACAGGCAAGGGCCCAACACGTATTGAGGAGACCTCAAAATGACCTATCACCAAACAACCTGGTTTGCAAGGGGAGTCACCTGGGTTTTTGGCCCGGGGCTCAGTGGCCTTCTTGGGAAACCTTCCAAACCCATACATTTCTGAAAACTAGAGACCCGGGGGAGTCCAACGAGGTATGGCTTGCATGAGTCCCCCAATGTTTTCCTACCCAGAATCCACTGCATACCTCAAATTTAGCTGAAAAATCACTTTTTTCTCAAATGTCTGTGTGGGAAGGTTCTGGAATCTAAGTGGATCCACAAATTTCCTACCACCCAGCGCTCCCAGGTCTCCCAATAAAATTGATACCTCACTCACGTGGGTGGATCAAGTACCCGAAACAGGCAAGTGCCCAAAACATATTAAGGAGACATTAAAATTACCTATCAAAAAACAACATGGTTTTGCAAGGGGGTCACCTGGGTTTTTGGCCCTGGGCTTGGCGGCTATCTTGGCAAGCTACCAAACCCACACATTTCTGAAAACTATATACCTGGGGCAATCCAGAGAGGTATGGCTTGCCTGGATCCCCCAACGTTGTCTTACCCAGAATGCCCTGCAAACCTTAAATATAGCTGAAAAAAACACATTTTCCACATATTTTTTATGAAATCACCATATCGGCACAAATGTCCTACCCCACAGTGCTCCCCTCAGTCTCCTGAGTAAAACGATACCTCATTTTGTGTGGGTGGGGCAAGGGCCTGTGACTGGGAGGAGCCAAAAACATAGGGATTAAGAGTCTAGCTTGCACGTTTTTGGGCAATTCTACATTGGACACCCACACAAGTGAGGCATCATTTTACTCGGGAGACTGAGGGGAATGCTGTGGGGTAGGGCATTTCTGCCGGCACGGTGATTTCACATGAAAATATGTGGAAAATGTGTTTTTTCTGCAAAATTTGAGGTTTGCAAGGGGTTCTGGGTAGGAAAACGTTGGGAGGCCCATGCAAGTCATACCTCGCTGGACTCCCCCGTGTGTCTAGTTTTCAGAAATGTGTGAGTTTGGTAGGTTTCTCAAGATGGCCACCAAGCTCGAGGCCAAAAACTCAGGTGACCGCCCTTGCAAAACCGGGTTGTTTTGTGATAGGTAATCGCCTTAATACGTTTTGGGCCCTTGACTGTCGAGGGTACTTGACCCACCCACGTGAGTGAGGTACCATTTTTATCGGGAGACCTGGGGGAACGCTGGGCAGTAGGAAATTTGTGTATCCAAGTAGATTCCAGAACTTTACATCACAGAAACGTGAAGAAAATATCTGTTTGTTTGTTTTACAAAGTTTGAGGTTTGCAAAGTATTCTGGGTAACAGAAACTGGTGAGACCCAGACAAGTCACCCCAACCTGGATTCCACATTGGGGTCCAGCTTTCAAAAATGTATAGGTTTCCTAGGTTTGGTTAGGTGCTGGCAGAGCTAGGGTTCAAAATCTACAGCTAGGCACTTTTGCAAAAAAAGGGTCAGTTTGCACTGTAAAAATGTAGTGTATCCACGTTGCATTTTGGGCCGTTTCATGTCGTGTGCACTAGGCCTATCCACACAAGTGAGGTACAATTTTTCTCTGAAGATTTTGGGAATTGCGGGGTGGGCAAAAGTTTGTGAATCCACGCAGATTCCAGAACTTTTCACCACAGAAATGTGAGGAAAATGTGTTTTTTGTGTGCAAAGTTTGAGGTTTGCATGGGATTCTGGGTAACAGAATCAGGTGAGAGCCAGACAAGTCACCCCATCCTGGATTCCGCTGGGTGTCTAGTTTTCAAAAATGTATAGGTTTGCTAGGTTTCCCTAGGTGCCAACAGAGCTATGGTTCAAAATCTACAGCTAGGCACTTTGCAAAAAAAGGGTCAGTTTTCACTGTAAAAATGTGGTGTGTCCACATTATGTTTTGGGGCCGTTTCCTGTCGCAGGCACTAGGCCTACCCACACAAATAAGGTACCATTTCTATCGAAAGACTTTGGGGAATGCGCGGTGGTTGGAATTTTGTGGATCCACGCAGATCCCAGAACTTTCCATCATAGAAATGTGAGGAAAATGGTTTTTTTTTAAACTAAGTTTGAGGTTTGCAAGGGATTCTGGGTAACAGAACCAGGTGAGAGGTACACAAGTCATCCCATCCTGGATTCCCCTTGGTGTCTAGTTTTCAAAAATGTACAAGTTTGCTAGGTTTCCCTATGTGTCGGCTGCGCTAGGGCCCAAACTCCACAGGTAGGCACATTGCTAAATACAAGTCCGTGCCTAGTTGGCTTTCTGCCGCCCTGAAGGGGTAATCTGGGGGGGAGGGTTGCCCCGATATGCCCCCAAGGGGGGCAGGAAGACTGTGGCTATTTGTTTGGGGGGTGGGGGCATTGGTATGCCCATTCTGTGCAGCTCCCATGCATTAAAAAAGCCAGCGTCATCGCTGGCGCCTAGTGGACTCTCTGACGCCCCCTGGGGGGCAGCTCAGGGGCTACTGCCCCATCCGTCTCCTGAGGGGGCAGAAAGACTGCGGCACTTTATTTTGGGGTGGGGGCATTGGTATGCCCATTCTGGACAGCCTCCACCCCACCGTATATAATAAAAGAATCCCTAGTGCCTTGTGGGCTTTCTGCCACTCCCGGGGGGGGGGGGGGCAGATCTGTGGCTAATTCCCCCCTATGCTTCCTGGGGGGGCAGAAAGACATTGGAATTTTTTTGGGGGCAGGGGCATTGGCATGCCCATTCTGGGCAGCCCCCATCCCGAGCTCTGGAAAAAGAAAAATCCCTGGTGCCAAGTTGGCTTTCTGCCCCCTCGGGAGGCAGATAAGGGGCTATTGCCCCATCTGTCTTCCAGGGGGGCAGAAAGACTGTACCATTTTTGGGGGGATGGGGACATTGGCATGCCTTTTTTGGGCAGCCCACACCCCTGAGTTAAAAAAATTAATATTCCCTCATGCCCATTGGGCTTTCTGCCCCCCCCCCTCCCCCGGGAGACAGATAAGGGGCTTTGGCCCCTAACTGGCTCCCGAGGGAGGCAGAAAGACTGTGGCAATTTATTTTGGGGTGGGGGCATTGGAATGCCCATTCTGGACAGCCTCCAACCCTAGGTATATAAAAAAAAGAATCCCTAGAGCCTTGTGGGCTCTCTGCCCCTCCCAGGAGGGCAGATCAGTGGCTACTTCTCCCATCTGCTTCCTGGGGGGGCAAGAAGACAGTGGCATTTTTGGGGGGGGCAGGGGCATTGGCATGCCCATTCTGGGCAGCCCCCATCCCGAACTTTGGAAAAATAAATCCCTGGTGCCAAGTGGGCTTTCTGCCCCCTCGGGGGGGAAGTTAAGGGGCTATTGCCCCATCTGGCTTCCGGGGGTAGAAAGACTGTACCATTTTTTGGGGATGGGGACATAGGCATGCCTATTCTGGGCAGCCCCGACCCCTACATATAGAAAAAAACAAAAAATCCCCGGTGCCTAGTGGGCTTTCTGCCCCCCCCAGGGGCAGATCAGGGGCTATTGCCCTCCTAGGGTGATCTCCAAGCAGGGATACACTAGGGAAGGGTACCATTGGAAAGGGGAGATTCTCCCTTTTCCAACAATACATCTCCCATGTATTTTGGTGCTCGGGGGACTGAGATAGCCCCACAAGCACCAAAACTGTGAAACTGAAACTAAGTTTCAATTTCGTTTTCATTGTAATGACAACAGCGCCATGCGCGCAATCATCATTGCAATGAAAACCGCTTACAGGCCTCGGGAAGTTGGGGAAGCTCTTCCCCACCTTCGAAGGCAAAAAAAAAAAGGGAAATCCCTCTGCTGTCTGCAGCAGAGGGATTTTCTTTGCCTTTACTCCTGACGGAATGGTTCCGTCATGAGCATACTTGAATTTGTGCTCATGACAGAACCATTCTGTCATGAGCATGGAAGGAGTTAAAAAAGATGAACAATTAACTACAAACAAACAACTAGGCCCCAAGTGAAAATATAGGCCACCGACCACAATACATTTCTAAAAAATGATGAAAAGTACAAAAACATGTAGGTGCAATGCCCCAATCAAACTGACAACACCAATTTTCAAACTTACTTGTGAAATCTCTAATTCAAAAGTTCTCAAATCCAATGATAAATGATGCAGCAGACACAAAGAGGGATCCTTCTAGCTCCAAATTAAAATGAAAAGTGAACAGGAGATGGACAAAGCACTGGGAGGAGCCTGCTGGACAGGAACATGAAGTTGGAGACTCTGGGGTAATTCCTTCCACTAAACAAAAAGTAAAATAAGAAAAAGGAATCTTTGCACAAAAAAGTACAGCCAAATGTCAATCTGAGGAGTTATTTTAATACAAATCATTATTCCGAGAAGGTTTTGTGCTGCTCGAGAGAGAGTCTTCTCCAGATTGCAAATTCTGCATGTTCGGGATCGCGATCTTCACAATACTTCCACCTGAAGTCGATGGCGCGCCCGAATGACGTGTTCGCGATCGCACACTCTCGGGGGACCGTGCGGCCGGCTACCAAATCTGGTGGCGCTCGCGAACGGATGGGGAATCTCGTCGGTGATCGCAGGCACCTGGTAAGTCGCTCTCGCATGTGCAAAAATGCATTTTGGGGCGTGAACACAAAAAATCTTTGCTCTAGTGCGGAATGTGGAGTTTTTGGCAACTCCGCGTTCCACGCGTAACACGGAGTTGCCGAAAATCCACAAACTCTGAGAGCGGAGTTTGATGCCCAGGGTTAGTCTTAATTTGAAGCAACCAAATTCAGTTTCATTCAGTATCAAGTTTTTTAGGGCACTCAGTCTTATTTGGTGAGGAAGTGCAAAAGTAAGAAAAAGGCACATATCATGTTCAAGAAACCCCACCAGAACCTCCACTATCAGTCCAAGGATATTTCCGTTCCCCCTCGATGTCATTAGTAGCAGAGTATATCCACTTAGATGACGAGTACCTCGGACAAGGCGCAGTTGTTCTTCTTGACCTTCACAGATTAGACCCTTCACCTTTGTTTTTACTATGCGCAGACTCAGGTGTTTCAGCTATGGGTTCCAGTGCCTTTTCTGGTGGAAACTTCAGACTTTTTCTTGAATTACTCTTTAGCCAGCTTTCCTTCACTTCTACCCGCTGTCCCACGGCACTAGTTCTTTCATCGGGATATGAATCTGGCACATTCACCACTTCTACATCAGCTTCTTTCAAGCCTTTTTCAACTTCTTCTTCTCCAAGATCCCCCTGCTGCTTCAGACTCTGTGTGTTTCTGCACAGCTTGACTGCCCCTCTCCCGTAGCCTTTTGACCACTGCTGGTGCTTCTTCTGGAAGAGGAGCTGTTTCTTCATGAGGACACGGATCTTGACGGGTGGGGGACGTGTAAACCTAGTTAGGAACCCCACCGCACTTCACATCTGTTGTTGTCAATTATATCACCTGGAACGGACTACACCAACAGGGCCCAAGACAGTTCTTTGTCACATGTTTCTTAATGTGCACCCAGTCACCGGGGCTCAAGTTGTGACAGAGATCTTGATGTGGCGGTGCTATTGCCGCTTCAACCCGGTGAGACAAAGAACAAACCACGTTAGCTGATGCTTTACAGTAGTTGAACACCAAATTATCCAACATGTTCTCAAGCATGTTGGCATTCAGAGCAGGCAACCGCATCTCTCGTCCCATCAGAATCTCGTGGGGCGACACGCCAGTTCTTCTGTCAGGAACACTGCATAGACTCATCACCACAAGAGGCAAAGCATCAGGCCATTTCAGAAATGTTGAAGCACACACTTTAGCAAACTTAGATTCCAAAGTGGTATTTATCTATTCCATGATTCCTGAAGCCTCTGGCCAAAACCTACAATGCAGTCTCTGCTTCACTTGCAAAGCTGCGCATAACACTTTTAGTACCTTATTGTTAAAAAGTGTTCCCTGGTCTGACTCGGGATAAGCTGCCTCAGCAACAGCTTATCTAATGTGAGACTATCACATCTCCTAGTCGGATAGGCTTCCACCCACAAGCAGCCCTCCTGACTTTCACCTGCAGCCCCCAGGTGAATGACTCCACTAGACTGCTGTTTACTTCAGAAAGCACTAACATTAAAAAGTAAGGTAAATAAATGGGAAAGCGTTTATTTACAGTCTAACTGAAGTAAATAATAAAAAGAAGCAAATAAGCTCCCCTGCAAAATTTAACTTTAGGAACGCATTAATATTTGAATACATCTAGCAACTAACGTGTAAAAATATGGCACAGTCTCTTCAAAATACAAAAAATGTATTTTATTGACGTGGAGAAGCGTTACACATTAGTACATCAGAATAAGTAAGTACATTTAGAAGTATTTTATTTAAAACAGATCGTTTTAAAAAATGAGTGCAGAAATATTCATGTCTCACCACACCCTGATAACAATGCCAATAGTGAACTAAGTGGCATGTCAGTTGCCATGTGGAACCCTCTGTGTGGTCAGGGTTGCAAGTATACATGGACAACATTATAGTTCATTAAATACAACACAAGAGGCCTGTACAGCATATATCCTGAACTCATGTATTTCGAGGTGCTCTTATTTGCCACAATAAAGAAAAAGGAGGTAAAGTGAAATTAGGCGTTTACCGAGGATCAAACAGTTAGTTCAAGTGGGGAAGCCGGTATAGATCCAGATTTTCATGTTACTTCCTTTTAACACTTCCATCTCCGAAGGTGGCATTAGCAAGCAGAAAGGCCCACAGTGGGGTAGAGGCGTAGCAGTTCAGATGCAGCATAACACCGTATTGTCAAATGTATGACTCTATCGAGACTAGGGACTTAATTTAGAGGGCAGTAAGTAAGGAAACCCTTAAAATAATTCAATCACTCACTGACCACACAATGTATGTGATTCAATTCCCCTACACCCACCTTAACTCCCTTCAAACCCCACTCCCAACATGCTACCATTAATGCAGCCCTCAGGCATGCCACAGACCATGGTTTTTGGCTCCTGTGGAAATGTTTGTGAGTACCCATGTGTTAAAAGGTCCTCCTGATCTCCCTATATGACTCAACGTAACAACAGTTCTCTTTTCCACAATCATTTGCCGGCATGTTACGTACCTATGACACAATGCCTCAGCAATTACTCAAAATTTTGGGTTAAACCAAGTTTGCCTAAACAGTCTTACCATTGCATAGAGAGATGATAAAGCATCGTGATGGGTCATCCTTTAATTGTTTACCTGCCTCATTCTGTAACGATGCTGTTGACAAGAAATCGTACACAACATTTGAGAAACAGCAAACTTACAAAACATGAGCAAGTAATCTTGGCAGCTGACAACATGTCTCTGAAACGTTGTTCCGTACTCAAACCTGCTAGCCTTTTATCATTGTCTGATTGTGAGAGGAATGACAATGAAGAAAATGAAGAACATGACTGTCTCAATATCACTGTCCTAAGCAGCAAACCCCATCCTGACATTGTCGATGAGCCATTACCTCAATCTGACCAAATCCTGTTTGTGCATGGCTCATGCTTAAGAGACAATAAAGGAAATTTAAGATCAACCTTTGCTGTTTGTACAGTTTCAGGTTTGGTGGAAGCTGCTTGTCTCCAAGGAGTATTCTCTGAATAAGTGACTGAGTTGTTTGCCCTAACACGTGCATGCTGTGTTTCAGACCAGCTGAGAGTGACAATAATTACTGATAGCCGGTATGGTTTTGGTGTTGTTCACAATTTCGGGCAGTTATGGTCTAAGAGAGTTTTCATGACTCATCGGCGTCTCCCATTAACCTCTTCTGTGCCCATGATGAGATGGTCTCGTCATGGAGCACAGTCGCGCTGTGCCCATGGCGAGACTATCTCGTCATGAAACCCACCCGCGTGGGAAACGCCAGGCACAGGAGGGGGAAAAGGCGTGGCACCGATGGGGTTAAGAATGGGGAGGTTGTGAGAAAACTGGTGGAAGTATTGCAGTTGCCGCGAGAAGTTGCAGTTGTCAAATGTTCCGCTCATTGGAAAGGGGAATGATTTTGTCACCTTACGGAATAGGTATTTAGACGAAGTTGAACGTTACTGTGCACTAACCACTTGTACTTTCAATGGAAATATCTTGAATGAAACCCAGATGAAACCAATTTCAACCTGTTTATGGTAGTTGCTGACACATGGGAGGAGGTCAAACAATTGCAAGAAGTGGTCTCTGAGGAGGAACAAATTGGTTGGATTAGAGCAGGATGTGTGAAAAGGGATTATGACATTTGGGTTTCGAGTGATGGAATACCAGTATTGCCCAATACTTTGTTACACCTGATGGCATGACAGATCCATGGATCTACACATGTAGGAAGGGAATGCACTAAGCACTTCTCATAGTGAGTAGGCTTCCATTCCCATGCCCTTTTCTCCCGAAGGAGGTGGCTCTCTTGATGTCTTTTTATAGACCTTCTTTTTTGACCATTTGTCTTCCCATTTATCTAGCATGCTCCAGACTCAAACGCCTGTGATTAATTCTCAAATGTGTGCTTTTAATCCAGGTATTCTCTTCTATATCGCAATCACTATATGCAAGTCTGTGGCTCTTTTGCAAAGCCTTTCTTTGGTCTAAGTCAATGTCATACCTTTGGGCCAATTCAGATAACTTCTCATGAGCCTGCCTTGCCTTTCTAGTATCGTCTTTAGCTATGAACATCAATTCAATGGGCTGGTAAGTCTCGATTTGATAAAATCTCAACTACCACTTATGATTTCATCCAATTCAGCTTTTAATTTAACCACATCGATTAAATCTATTCTCACAGTTGACTTTCTGGTTCCCTGACTTGGTTCGGTACTCTGACTCTCCTCTGTATTATTGTGTTCTTTCAACCACGTCTCTCAATCTAGGACATCAAATATGTGATGACTCTCAGGGGTCTTCTGTGTACTAGTGGTTTCTCAAGGTATAGTGTTACGTACTCTAAGAGTGTTTCCCATACAGGCGAATCTAGACCTGCCAATCCAAGAAAAGACCTTATGGTTCCAAAGGGATCTGCATTAGCTGCACCAGGGGTACTCGACAGTTACTGGAGTCAATCGAACAAATCTTATATTAGAACTCTCTGTTCTTGCTTGTGGTGTCCCCCCCCCTATGTAACTACAGGTATTCTCTGAAATTCATTTCCAACCGAATTTGGATCATAAACGGGGACAACGAACGGGACCAATAGTAATGTAAGAGCATCCAGACTGTTTGATACAGGATTGGGATTGTAATGTCCTGAAGCTTCTGGTGCACATGTCCTCCCTTTCTACCTTGCCACAGTCTGCATCATCTCTGTTGATATAGTACCCACAACACCAGGGTCAGGAGCCACAGGTGCTGAAGCAGTTACAGAATTATTGGCAACATCCTTACTTTACCCACTTCCAATGGGTGACTTGCTATTCAGAGGCGGACGTTCTGCTAACAATCCGTCCAACAGGCCATCACTGGCATTGCTATCACTGTGCTCATGCCTTTACCAATTTACGCCTTTTTCTCCCTTTTCTTTCAGAATCACTTCATTCACTCATCAATGCAGGGTATAATTTGGCTCCCTCAATCATGTCTATTCTCCATCTATTTTGCTTTTCATCCCATTGTGCAACTTGGTAAGCATGCATTGCTTTCTTCATTTTCCCCTGATATTGATCTCTCTGTTTCGCATGTGTTGCACCCATCCATGCATCAAGTGCTTCAAATTGGGTAGGTCTAGGTAATGGCTTCAGCCCAAACAAGATTCTCTTCAAATTAATAATTATTCTCAAATTGAATGTACCATAGCGTAGAAATGCTAATGCACCCTCTTTCTCTCAGATCTTGTGCGAATTTTTAAGCCAAATCATAGTGTGAAGCCCTACATTCATCACCATATAATGAGCTGGCGTATCCTCTGGTAGGATGACCCTCTACTCATATCCATGATTACTTTAAAGCAGCTCATTTCCCTCTTTGTTTAGAAAAATCTACAGTACAATTTCAAAATCAAGAAATTTCACGTTTTGCAGCGATTTAACCTCCAAAAACAATACAATACCAAATGATGAATACAACCAATCCCAGAGCGGCGTTACACCAACCGACCTATCGCAGCGCGGCACACATTGATGTCACTCTTGGTCTCCTCTGCCGTGATCCCTGCTCCTCACAGCAGTTCACCCCCCTTCAAAGTCTCTCCATGCACAATCACTCACTCACACATTCAGTTCAATTATAAACAAGAGTTGTCTTTTTTCCTGAAAGAATCAATAGAATATTCTCACCCAAAGAACACACACACACACATTCGTAATGAAACCTCGACCGGAGGGGATTCACCTGCATCAGTATAGTTTACTTCCTGCGCATAAAGGTTTACTATACTATTCACCATTGTCCCAATCACACAAAGTTCTCTGTCTCAATTGGGCCGTCAACAACGTCTCACAACAAACTCCACAAAACTCAGCAGACAAATACAACATGGTGTCTTCTGCTTTTTATAATATACCCCAGGATCTTAGGCCTCGTTGGACCCGATGATAACTTCATCAACTTATCTCCACGTTCACACAACTCTCACATCATCTCTGCCGGACATCACACAACAAATTTTTCCACCACAATCTAATCATGATCCTCACACATACAACCATATTAATACTCACTACTCCTTTGTCGCCGTTTCATCGAATGCCACCGGAACTCTGTCTGTTCTATAAATTCTCGATCTTGGGCTCTAAACTAGGGATTCTGGGGTCAAGATTTAGGCTGTTCTCGGTTAAGTTCCATGGGGCAGATTTACAAGAAAGCGACTCAGTGTGGAATGCAAGCCATTTGGCTGCGCCACACTGAGTCACTTTCAAAGCACAAGGATGCAACATATTTACAATATGTTGCATCTCTGTGCTTCCCCATGTGCTGGTGCACAAACTGCTGCCATGCGCCGGCGCAGGCACCCTTGCACCATGGAAGTTGAAAAACGTCATTGTTTCAATGATTGTTTATGTGCAGGAAGGGAACCCTTCCTGAATATAAACAATAATTAGAGGTGATTTCCTCTTTCTATGTGTGCTGCAGAATGCAGCACGCATAGAAAGAGGAAAAGAAAACGAGGAGAAATGAATACATATCTCTTTGTTGCGCCTCCCTACACCTCCCCTGGGTAGGCGTAGCATTCACACGTATTTCCAGATTTACGATTCCTCGTGATTCTGGAAATGTGTCTGGTTCCATGGGTGTTGAGTGGGAACACCCACAGCAACACCCATGAAACACCCCTGTCACGCAAAGTGCTGCGTGCAAAGGGGCCATATTTAGAAGGACAGGAAAAGTCACGCAGGGTGGCTTTTCTTGTCCTTGTAAATATAGAGCAGTTAAATGCGCCACTGGTACGACACAAAAAGTGACTCACCGGTGGCGCAAAGGGCTTGTAAATCTGCCTCTATGTCTTTTTCTACTTCAAGTGCATAACCATCCTACTCTGTTACCAACTGAAGACGCCTGGGCCCATTCTGTCTCTAATGTTTAACTGATGGGCTTTTTGTGCAACATTGAGAGGTAGAAGGAGAAAACATTTCAAATTACATTTTTAAATACAATGTAACCAATGTAGTTAAACAATAGCTCAGTTTGTGAACTATGTCTCAGTTTAGAAAAATAGGTTCTTCTTCAAAACCTATTGTTTTCTTTTCCTATTCCTGTGCATGGCATTGAGTCATCCTTACATCTGGATCCCTTTATTAGGTCTGTTCACTCTGTTGTTGATCTAATTAGTCTGGGGATAAGGATGTACCCCTTTTTCCTCACTCTCTCTTTGCTGTTCTTTGACTAGACAGTGCACAGCTGTGGGAGCTTTTATTCCAATAGAAGGTCCTTCTATTAACATATCCAAAAAAATGGCAAAAAAACCTAGACTTACCTTCATGGAGGAAGATGTGAACCTAATTCTCTCCGTCCCTCCTCTGATGGCTGATATGAATGTAGCAGAAACAATAGCTCAAAGCACCAATTGGGAGAATCTCAACAAACAAAAAAAAACAGAATTAGAACCAGATTATAAGGAGTAATACTTACTGGGTACCTGAGGAATAATACCGCCCGAAGGGGCTTATAGTTACCAACGCTCCCCTCATCTTTTTGGAAGATGCGGCTTTCAGAAAAGACTGGGCACAAATAGCCTGGCACTGGACTATATCATACTAATTATCCAGACTGCGAAACAGTTGTCAGATGCAATACTAAAACGGAGTGGGTCGCACACTGCTCGTCATACTAGCAAATAGCCCCATAGAACTCTGGATAATGTAGTGGCAGCGGTGAGTACGCCTATGCCACGAGTATAAAAAATAATGCCATCCCTGGACACGTGTTTCGAGGTAATTGCCTCTCGTCAGCAGGGAGCAGGTAAGTATGAGGGGTGCCAAGTAGACTGCCAAAAATATTAAAGGTATAGTACCTCTCGCGGCGCGCAGGTGCGGAACCCAGGCTCGTCAGCCCAAAGTCGCTCGAAAGAGCTTTAAGTACAAAAACGGAGTGGGTCGCACACTGCTCGTCATACTAGCAAATAGCCCCATAGAACTCTGGATAATGTAGTGGCAGCGGTGAGTACGCCTATGCCACGAGTATAAAAAATAATGCCATCCCTGGACACGTGTTTCGAGGTAATTGCCTCTCGTCAGCAGGGAGCCGGTAAGTATGAGGGGTGCCAAGTAGACTGCCAAAAATATTAAAGGTATGGTACCTCTCGCGGCGCGCAGGTGCGGAACCCAGGCTCGTCAGCCCAAAGTCGCTCGAAAGAGCTTTGAGTACAAAAATGGAGTGGGTCGCACACTGCTCGTCATACTAGCAAATAGCCCCATAGAACTCTGGATAATGTAGTGGCAGCGGTGAGTACGCCTATGCCATGAGTATAAAAAATAATGCCATCCCTGGACACGTGTTTCGAGGTAAATGCCTCTCGTCAGCAGGGAGCAGGTAAGTATGAGGGGTGCCAAGTAGACTGCCAAAAATATTAAAGGTATAGTACCTCTCGCGGCGCGCAGGTGCGGAACCCAGGCTCGTCAGCCCAAAGTCGCTCGAAAGAGCTTTAAGTACAAAAACGGAGTGGGTCGCACACTGCTCGTCATACTAGCAAATAGCCCCATAGAACTCTGGATAATGTAGTGGCAGCGGTGAGTACGCCTATGCCACGAGTATAAAAAATAATGCCATCCCTGGACACGTGTTTCGAGGTAATTGCCTCTCGTCAGCAGGGAGCAGGTAAGTATGAGGGGTGCCAAGTAGACTGCCAAAAATATTAAAGGTATAGTACCTCTCGCGGCGCGCAGGTGCGGAACCCAGGCTCGTCAGCCCAAAGTCGCTCGAAAGAGCTTTAAGTACAAAAACGGAGTGGGTCGCACACTGCTCGTCATACTAGCAAATAGCCCCATAGAACTCTGGATAATGTAGTGGCAGCGGTGAGTACGCCTATGCCACGAGTATAAAAAATAATGCCATCCCTGGACACGTGTTTCGAGGTAATTGCCTCTCGTCAGCAGGGAGCAGGTAAGTATGAGGGGTGCCAAGTAGACTGCCAAAAATATTAAAGGTATAGTACCTCTCGAGGCGCGCAGGTGCGGAACCCAGGCTCGTCAGCCCAAA
This sequence comes from Triturus cristatus, assembly GCF_964204655.1. Lineage (NCBI taxonomy): Eukaryota > Metazoa > Chordata > Amphibia > Caudata > Salamandridae > Triturus > Triturus cristatus. The sequence continues at coordinate 95,217,885 of NC_140591.1, forward strand.
GTCGCTCGAAAGAGCTTTAAGTACAAAACCGGAGTGGGTCGCACACTGCTCGTCATACTAGCAAATAGCCCCATAGAACTCTGGATAATGTAGTGGCAGCGGTGAGTACGCCTATGCCACGAGTATAAAAAATAATGCCATCCCTGGACACGTGTTTCGAGGTAATTGCCTCTCGTCAGCAGGGAGCCGGTAAGTATGAGGGGTGCCAAGTAGACTGCCAAAAATATTAAAGGTATAGTACCTCTCGCGGCACGCAGCTGCGGAACCCAGGCTCGTCAGCCCAAAGTCGCTCGAAAGAGCTTTAAGTACAAAAATGGAGCTGGCCGCACACTGCTCGTCATACTAGCAAATAGCCCCATAGAACTCTGGATAATGTAGTGGCAGCGGTGAGTACGCCTATGCCACGAGTATAAAAAATAATGCCATCCCTGGACACGTGTTTCGAGGTAAATGCCTCTCGTCAGCAGGGAGCAGGTAAGCATGAGGGGTGCCAAGTAGACTGCCAAAAATATTAAAGGTATAGTACCTCTCGCGGCGCGCAGGTGCGGAACCCAGGCTCGTCAGCCCAAAGTCGCTCGAAAGAGCTTTAAGTACAAAAACGGAGTGGGTCGCAGACTGCTCGTCATACTAGCAAATAGCCCCATAGAACTCTGGATAATGTAGTGGCAGCGGTGAGTACGCCTATGCCACGAGTATAAAAAATAATGCCATCCCTGGACACGTGTTTCGAGGTAATTGCCTCTCGTCAGCAGGGAGCAGGTAAGTATGAGGGGTGCCAAGTAGACTGCCAAAAATATTAAAGGTATAGTACCTCTCGCGGCGCGCAGGTGCGAAACCCAGGCTCGTCAGCCCAAAGTCGCTCGAAAGAGCTTTAAGTACAAAAACGGAGTGGGTCGCACACTGCTCGTCATACTAGCAAATAGCCCCATAGAACTCAGGATAATGTAGTGGCAGCGGTGAGTACGCCTATGCCACGAGTATAAAAAATAATGCCATCCCTGGACACGTGTTTCGAGGTAATTGCCTCTCGTCAGCAGGGAGCAGGTAAGTATGAGGGGTGCCAAGTAGACTGCCAAAAATATTAAAGGTATAGTACCTCTCGCGGCGCGCTGGTGCGGAACCCAGGCTCGTCAGCCCAAAGACGATCGAAAGAGCTTTAAGTACAAAACCGGAGTGGGTCGCACACTGCTCGTCATACTAGCAAATAGCCCCATAGAACTCTGGATAATGTAGTGGCAGCGGTGAGTACGCCTATGCCACGAGTATAAAAAATAATGCCATCCCTGGACACGTGTTTCGAGGTAATTGCCTCTCGTCAGCAGGGAGCAGGTGAATATGAGGGGTGCCAAGTAGACTGCCAAAAATATTAAAGGTATAGTACCTCTCGCGGCGCGCAGGTGCGGAACCCAGGCTCGTCAGCCCAAAGTCGCTCGAAAGAGCTTTAAGTACAAAAACGGAGTGGGTCGCACACTGCTCGTCATACTAGCAAATAGCCCCATAGAACTCTGGATAATGTAGTGGCAGCGGTGAGTACGCCTATGCCACGAGTATAAAAAATAATGCCATCCCTGGACACGTGTTTCGAGGTAATTGCCTCTCGTCAGCAGGGAGCAGGTAAGTATGAGGGGTGCCAAGTAGACTGCCAAAAATATTAAAGGTATAGTACCTCTAGCGGCGCGCAGGTGCGGAACCCAGGCTCGTCAGCCCAAAGTCGCTCGAAAGAGCTTTAAGTACAAAAACGGAGTGGGTCGCACACTGCTCGTCATACTAGCAAATAGCCCCATAGAACTCTGGATAATGTAGTGGCAGCGGTGAGTACGCCTATGCCACGAGTATAAAAAATAATGCCATCCCTGGACACGTGTTTCGAGGTAATTGCCTCTCGTCAGCAGGGAGCAGGTAAGTATGAGGGGTGCCAAGTAGACTGCCAAAAATATTAAAGGTATAGTACCTCTCGCGGCGCGCAGGTGCGGAACCCAGGCTCGTCAGCCCAAAGTCGCTCGAAAGAGCTTTAAGTACAAAAACGGAGTGGGTCGCACACTGCTCGTCATACTAGCAAATAGCCCCATAGAACTCTGGATAATGTAGTGGCAGCGGTGAGTACGCCTATACCACGAGTATAAAAAATAATGCCATCCTTGGACACGTGTTTCGAGGTAATTGCCTCTCGTCAGCAGGGAGCAGGTAAGTATGAGGGGTGCCAAGTAGACTGCCAAAAATATTAATGGTATAGTACCTCTCGCGGCGCGCAGGTGCGGAACCCAGGCTCGTCAGCCCAAAGTCGCTCGAAAGAGCTTTAAGTACAAAACCGGAGTGGGTCGCACACTGCTCGTCATACTAGCAAATTGCCCCATAGAACTCTGGATAATGTAGTGGCAGCGGTGAGTACGCCTATGCCACGAGTATAAAAAATAATGCCATCCCTGGACACGTGTTTCGAGGTAATTGCCTCTCGTCAGCAGGGAGCAGGTAAGTATGAGGGGTGCCAAGTAGACTGCCAAAAATATTAAAGGTATAGTACCTCTCGCGGCGCGCAGGTGCGGAACCCAGGCTCGTCAGCCCAAAGTCGCTCGAAAGAGCTTTAAGTACAAAAACGGAGTGGGTCGCACACTGCTCGTCATACTAGCAAATAGCCCCATAGAACTCTGGATAATGTAGTGGCAGCGGTGAGTACGCCTATACCACGAGTATAAAAAATAATGCCATCCCTGGACACGTGTTTCGAGGTAATTGCCTCTCGTCAGCAGGGAGCAGGTAAGTATGAGGGGTGCCAAGTAGACTGCCAAAAATATTAAAGGTATAGTACCTCTCGAGGCACGCAGGTGCGGAACCCAGGCTCGTCAGCCCAAAGTCGCTCGAAAGAGCTTTAAGTACAAAAACGGAGTGGGTCGCACACTGCTCATCATACTAGCAAATAGCCCCATAGAACTCTGGATAATGTAGTGGCAGCGGTGAGTACGCCTATGCCACGAGTATAAAAAATAATGCCACCCCTGGACATGTGTTTCGAGGTAATTGCCTCTTGTCATCAGGGAGCAGGTAAGTATGAGGGGTGCCAAGTAGACTGCCAAAAATATTAAAGGTATAGTACCTCTCGCGGCGCGCAGGTGCGGAACCTAGGCTCGTCAGCCCAAAGTCGCTCGAAAAAGCTTTAAGTACAAAAACGGAGTGGGTCGCACACTGCTCGTCATACTAGCAAATAGCCCCATAGAACTCTGGATAATGTAGTGGCAGCGGTGAGTACGCCTATGCCACGAGTATAAAAAATAATGCCATCCCTGGACACGTGTTTCGAGGTAATTGCCTCTCGTCAGCAGGGAGCAGGTAAGTATGAGGGGTGCCAAGTAGACTGCCAAAAATATTAAAGGTAAAGTACCTCTCGCGGCGCGCAGGTGCGGAACCCAGGATCGTCAGCCCAAAGTCGCTCGAAAGAGCTTTAAGTACAAAAACGGAGTGGGTCGCACACTGCTCGGAAACACGTGTCCAGGGATGGCTAACGCAACACATACTGTTCTTTATACATCGTGGCATCGCCGTACTCGCCGTCGCCACTACATCTACCACAGTCCCTTGGGGCAACTTGCTGGTGTGACGAGCAGTGTGCGACCAACCTTTGCATAATTTATGACGGCTCCCTTGAGCCAACGGGCTGAGGAGCCTTGGATCTGCACCTGCGCGCCATGAGAGGTACTTGACCTCTTTTAATTACATTTTGGCAGTCCACGCGGCACCACTTTACACTGACCTGCTCCCTGCTGACGAGAGGCAACTACCTCGAAACACGTGTCCAGGGATGGCTAACGCAACACATACTGTTCTTTATACATCGTGGCATAGGCGTACTCGCCGTCGCCACTACATCTACCACAGTCCCTTGGGGCAACTTGCTGGTGTGACGAGCAGTGTGCGACCAACCTTTGCATAATTTATTACGGCTCCCTTGAGCCAACGGGCTGACGAGCCTTGGATCTGCACCTGCGCGCCATGAGAGGTACTTGACCTGTTTTAATTACATTTTGGCAGTCCACGCGGCACCCCTTTACACTGACCTGCTCCCTGCTGACGAGAGGCAACTACCTCGAAACACGTGTCCAGGGATGGCTAACGCAACACATACTGTTCTTTATACATCGTGGCATAGGCGTACTCGCCGTCGCCACTACATCTACCACAGTCCCTTGGGGCAACTTGCTGGTGTGACGAGCAGTGTGCGACCAACCTTTGCATAATTTATTACGGCTCCCTTGAGCCAACGGGCTGACGAGCCTTGGATCTGCACCTGCGCGCCATGAGAGGTACTTGACCTGTTTTAATTACATTTTGGCAGTCCACGCGGCACCCCTTTACACTGACCTGCTCCCTGCTGACGAGAGGCAACTACCTCGAAACACGTGTCCAGGGATGGCTAACGCAACACATACTGTTCTTTATACATCGTGGCATAGGCGTACTCGCCGTCGCCACTACATCTACCACAGTCCCTTGGGGCAACTTGCTGGTGTGACGAGCAGTGTGCGACCAACCTTTGCATAATTTATTACGGCTCCCTTGAGCCAACGGGCTGACGAGCCTTGGATCTGCACCTGCGCGCCATGAGAGGTACTTGACCTGTTTTAATTACATTTTGGCAGTCCACGCGGCACCCCTTTACACTGACCTGATCCCTGCTGACGAGAGGCAACTACCTCGAAACACGTGTCCAGGGATGGCTAACGCAACACATACTGTTCTTTATACATCGTGGCATAGGCGTACTCGCCGTCGCCACTACATCTACCACAGTCCCTTGGGGCAACTTGCTGGTGTGACGAGCAGTGTGCGACCAACCTTTGCATAATTTATTACGGCTCCCTTGAGCCAACGGGCTGACGAGCCTTGGATCTGCACCTGCGCGCCATGAGAGGTACTTGACCGGTTTTAATTACATTTTGGCAGTCCACGCGGCACCCCTTTACACTGACCTGCTCCCTGCTGACGAGAGGCAACTACCTCGAAACACGTGTCCAGGGATGGCTAACGCAACACATACTGTTCTTTATACATCGTGGCATAGGCGTACTCGCCATCGCCACTACATCTACCACAGTCCCTTGGGGCAACTTGCTGGTGTGACGAGCAGTGTGCGACCAACCTTTGCATAATTTATTACGGCTCCCTTGAGCCAACGGGCTGACGAGCCTTGGATCTGCACCTGCGCGCCATGAGAGGTACTTGACCTGTTTTAATTACATTTTGGCAGTCCACGCGGCACCCCTTTACACTGACCTGCTCCCTGCTGACGAGAGGCAACTACCTCGAAACACGTGTCCAGGGATGGCTAACGCAACACATACTGTTCTTTATACATCGTGGCATAGGCGTACTCGCCGTCGCCACGACATCTACCACAGTCCCTTGGGGCAACTTGCTGGTGTGACGAGCAGTGTGCGACCAACCTTTGCATAATTTATTACGGCTCCCTTGAGCCAACGGGCTGACAAGCCTTGGATCTGCACCTGCGCGCCATGAGAGGTACTTGACCTGTTTTAATTACATTTTGGCAGTCCACGCGGCACCCCTTTACACTGACCTGCTCCCTGCTGACGAGAGGCAACTACCTCGAAACACGTGTCCAGGGATGGCTAACGCAACACATACTGTTCTTTATACATCGTGGCATAGGCATACTCGCCGTCGCCACTACATCTACCACAGTCCCTTGGGGCAACTTGCTGGTGTGACGAGCAGTGTGCGACCAACCTTTGCATAATTTATTACGGCTCCCTTGAGCCAACGGGCTGACGAGCCTTGGATCTGCACCTGCGCGCCATGAGAGGTACTTGACCTGTTTTAATTACATTTTGGCAGTCCACGCGGCACCCCTTTACACTGACCTGCTCCCTGCTGACGAGAGGCAACTACCTCGAAACACGTGTCCAGGGATGGCTAACGCAACACATACTGTTCTTTATACATCGTGGCATAGGCGTACTCGCCGTCGCCACTACATCTACCACAGTCCCTTGGGGCAACTTGCTGGTGTGACGAGCAGTGTGCGACCAACCTTTGCATAATTTATTACGGCTCCCTTGAGCCAACGGGCTGACGAGCCTTGGATCTGCACCTGCGCGCCATGAGAGGTACTTGACCGGTTTTAATTACATTTTGGCAGTCCACGCGGCACCCCTTTACACTGACCTGCTCCCTGCTGACGAGAGGCAACTACCTCGAAACACGTGTCCAGGGATGGCTAACGCAACACATACTGTTCATTATACATCGTGGCATAGGCGTACTCGCCGTCGCCACTACATCTACCACAGTCCCTTGGGGCAACTTGCTGGTGTGACGAGCAGTGTGCGACCAACCTTTGCATAATTTATTACGGCTCCCTTGAGCCAACGGGCTGACGAGCCTTGGATCTGCACCTGCGCGCCATGAGAGGTACTTGACCTGTTTTAATTACATTTTGGCAGTCCATGCGGCACCCCTTTACACTGACCTGCTCCCTGCTGACGAGAGGCAACTACCTCGAAACACGTGTCCAGGGATGGCTAACGCAACACATACTGTTCTTTATACATCGTGGCATAGGCGTACTCGCCGTCGCCACTACATCTACCACAGTCCCTTGGGGCAACTTGCTGGTGTGACGAGCAGTGTGCGACCAACCTTTGCATAATTTATTACGGCTCCCTTGAGCCAACGGGCTGACGAGCCTTGGATCTGCACCTGCGCGCCATGAGAGGTACTTGACCTGTTTTAATTACATTTTGGCAGTCCACGCGGCACCCCTTTACACTGACCTGCTCCCTGCTGACAAGAGGCAACTACCTCGAAACACGTGTCCAGGGATGGCTAACGCAACACATACTGTTCTTCATACATCGTGGCATAGGCTTACTCGCCGTCGCCACTACATCTACCAGAGTCCCTTGGGGCAACTTGCTGGTGTGACGAGCAGTGTGCGACCAACCTTTGCATAATTTATTACGGCTCCCTTGAGCCAACGGGCTGACGAGCCTTGGATCTGCACCTGCGCGCCATGAGAGGTACTTGACCTGTTTTAATTACATTTTGGCAGTCCACGCGGCACCCCTTTACACTGACCTGCTCCCTGCTGACGAGAGGCAACTACCTCGAAACACGTGTCCAGGGATGGCTAACGCAACACATACTGTTCTTTTAACATCGTGGCATAGGTGTACTCGCCGTCGCCACTACATCTACCACAGTCCCTTGGGGCAACTTGCTGGTGTGACGAGCAGTGTGCGACCAACCTTTGCATAATTTACTACGGCTCCCTTGAGCCAACGGGCTGACGAGCCTTGGATCTGCACCTGCGCGCCATGAGAGGTACTTGACCTGTTTTAATTACATTTTGGCAGTCCACGCGGCACCCCTTTACACTGACCTGCTCCCTGCTGACGAGAGGCAACTACCTCGAAACACGTGTCCAGGGATGGCTAACGCAACACATACTGTTCTTTATACATCGTGGCATAGGCGTACTCGCCGTCGCCACTACATCTACCACAGTCCCTTGGGGCAACTTGCTGGTGTGACGAGCAGTGTGCGACCAACCTTTGCATAATTTATTACGGCTCCCTTGAGCCAACGGGCTGACGAGCCTTGGATCTGCACCTGCGCGCCATGAGAGGTACTTGACCTGTTTTAATTACATTTTGGCAGTCCACGCGGCACCCCTTTACACTGACCTGCTCCCTGCTGACGAGAGGCAACTACCTCGAAACACGTGTCCATGGATGGCTAACGCAACACATACTGTTCTTTATACATCGTGGCATAGGCGTACTCGCCGTCGCCACTACATCTACCACAGTCCCTTGGGGCAACTTGCTGGTGTGACGAGCAGTGTGCGACCAACCTTTGCATAATTTATTACGGCTCCCTTGAGCCAACGGGCTGACGAGCCTTGGATCTGCACCTGCGCGCCATGAGAGGTACTTGACCTGTTTTAATTATATTTTGGCAGTCCACGCGGCACCCCTTTACACTGACCTGCTCCCTGCTGACGAGAGGCAACTACCTCGAAACACGTGTCCAGGGATGGCTAACGCAACACATACTGTTCTTTATACATCGTGGCATAGGCGTACTCACCGTCGCTACTACATCTACCACAGTCCCTTGGGGCAACTTGCTGGTGTGACGAGCAGTGTGTGACCAACCTTTGCATAATTTATTACGGCTCCCTTGAGCCAACGGGCTGACGAGCCTTGGATCTGCACCTGCGCGCCATGAGAGGTACTTGACCTGTTTTAATTACATTTTGGCAGTCCACGCGGCACCCCTTTACACTGACCTGCTCCCTGCTGACGAGAGGCAACTACCTCGAAACACGTGTCCAGGGATGGCTAACGCAACACATACTGTTCTTTATACATCGTGGCATAGGCGTACTCGCCGTCGCCACTACATCTACCACAGTCCCTTGGGGCAACTTGCTGGTGTGACGAGCAGTGTGCGACCAACCTTTGCATAATTTATTACGGCTCCCTTGAGCCAACGGGCTGACGAGCCTTGGATCTGCACCTGCGCGCCATGAGAGGTACTTGACCTGTTTTAATTACATTTTGGCAGTCCACGCGGCACCCCTTTACACTGACCTGCTCCCTGCTGACGAGAGGCAACTACCTCGAAACACGTGTCCAGGGATGGCTAACGCAACACATACTGTTCTTTATACATCGTGGCATAGGCGTACTCGCCGTCGCCACTACATCTACCACAGTCCCTTGGGGCAACTTGCTGGTGTGACGAGCAGTGTGCGACCAACCTTTGCATAATTTATTACGGCTCCCTTGAGCCAACGGGCTGACGAGCCTTGGATCTGCACCTGCGCGCCATGAGAGGTACTTGACCTGTTTTAATTACATTTTGGCAGTCCACGCGGCACCCCTTTACACTGACCTGCTCCCTGCTGACGAGAGGCAACTACCTCGAAACACGTGTCCAGGGATGGCTAACGCAACACATACTGTTCTTTATACATCGTGGCATAGGCGTACTCGCCGTCGCCACTACATCTACCACAGTCCCTTGGGGCAACTTGCTGGTGTGACGAGCAGTGTGCGACCAACCTTTGCATAATTTATTACGGCTCCCTTGAGCCAACGGGCTGACGAGCCTTGGATCTGCACCTGCGCGCCATGAGAGGTACTTGACCTGTTTTAATTACATTTTGGCAGTCCACGCGGCACCCCTTTACACTGACCTGCTCCCTGCTGACGAGAGGCAACTACCTCGAAACACGTGTCCAGGGATGGCTAACGCAACACATACTGTTCTTTATACATCGTGGCATAGGCGTACTCGCCGTCGCCACTACATCTACCACAGTCCCTTGGGGCAACTTGCTGGTGTGACGAGCAGTGTGCGACCAACCTTTGCATCATTTATTACGGCTCCCTTGAGCCAATGGGCTGACGAGCCTTGGATCTGCACCTGCGCGCCATGAGAGGTACTTGACCTGTTTTAATTACATTTTGGCAGTCCACGCGGCACCCCTTTACACTGACCTGCTCCCTGCTGACGAGAGGCAACTACCTCGAAACACGTGTCCAGGGATGGCTAACGCAACACATACTGTTCTTTATACATCGTGGCATAGGCGTACTCGCCGTCGCCACTACATCTACCACAGTCCCTTGGGGCAACTTGCTGGTGTGACGAGCAGTGTGCGACCAACCTTTGCATAATTTATTACGGCTCCCTTGAGCCAACGGGCTGACGAGCCTTGGATCTGCACCTGCGCGCCATGAGAGGTACTTGACCTGTTTTAATTACATTTTGGCAGTCCACGGCGCACCCCTTTACACTGACCTGCTCCCTGCTGACGAGAGGCAACTACCTCGAAACACGTGTCCAGGGATGGCTAACGCAACACATACTGTTCTTTATACATCGTGGCATAGGCATACTCGCCGTCGCCACTACATCTACCACAGTCCCTTGGGGCAACTTGCTGGTGTGACGAGCAGTGTGGGACCAACCTTTGCATAATTTATTACGGCTCCCTTGAGCCAACGGGCTGACGAGCCTTGGATCTGCACCTGCGCGCCATGAGAGGTACTTGACCTGTTTTAATTACATTTTGGCAGTCCACGCGGCACCCCTTTACACTGACCTGCTCCCTGCTGACGAGAGGCAACTACCTCGAAACACGTGTCCAGGGATGGCTAACGCAACACATACTGTTCTTTATACATCGTGGCATACGCGTACTCGCCGTCGCCACTACATCTACCACAGTCCCTTGGGGCAACTTGCTGGTGTGACGAGCAGTGTGCGACCAACCTTTGCATAAGTCAGATGCAATACTGACAGATATTAAAGCCACTGAAAATCATTTCAAAACAACACTAACTTATTTTTTAAAAAAGTTGGATGAAGTAAACAAAGAAATGATACAAGGAAAACCTCATACAATCCAAAATACAAAATTTCCAAAAGGACTTAAAAAAGTTCTCTTACACCAAAACCTATCTCTATGAGGACCCTAACTTCAAGCCACTAAGATGACCGGACATGACTGGAGGCTGTTCTGATGGTGACTCATCAACTAACAGCAGTGGAGGCAGTTACCAGAGTAAACAACTGGGTAGAGGAAGAACTGAGAGTTGGCCACAACCTTGGCACCAATTTCCATTTGGCACCCATTTCCATCAGAAGGCCAGATGAACTTCCCGGGCCCGTTTTCCCAACCAAATCCGCACCTGAAGTGGAATCCACCTTTCGCATAGACACAACACCCTTTCCTAAACAGCAATCCGAGGTTCCCTTTTTTAGGGAGAGGCAGAAGAGGACGCGGCAGGAGAAGAAGACAAAACCAAGTCCACTGGGAAGAGGACCAGAACATGGTGGGCAACACACGGAGCAAAACCAATGACCAGAAAGCGGGATCCAGCTCCCACAGATTCTAGTGACTAATCTACTCTCCCACACTCTTAGCCAAACAGAAGAGAATCTTCTAAACAAGGGTTTAGGTTTTTTGCCTACTGCATTGCTGGACAAATTTAGGCTACATTGTGAACTCATAAAATTATTTCGCAAACTCAAATTGAAAGCATTCTTCCAGTACCACCCACTGGGAGAAGAACCAGAAGAGAAAGGAGACACCAGCTTGAAATTGAAATCTACATTCAATCCCCCTCCCAGCATGATACCAGTCGAATTAATCAAATTTGAAGAGGCGGTCTGTTATGCCCTGCATAGTATTTTCATATCTTGCAGTTTACCAGTTCACCTGCTGATCAGCCACAGTGCGTGTTTGGAGTAGAATGTTGAGGATGCTGTGATGCATAGAACGTTGGGAGTCTGACTGGGAGAGATATGACAGTTACAGATGGGCTGAGCAGCAGGCAGGCTGCTCCTGGTGGGGTTAGATACTACCAAGGGGGTTTGATATTTCAAAGGTGTTTGCTGTGACTTAGTACCAAGGTCTGACCACTGGGCTACCCTACTTACCTTATCCAGTTACTTGTTCTACCTGTTTGATGTACCTGTGAACCTACATGCTGTACAACTGGAATAAAGGTACCTAAAGATCTTACATGGCTGACAGCGTCTACTTCATGTGAGAGTACAACATATTTTTGGCGACGAGCGAGAGTTGGAAACGTACTCACTGCCCTGGAAGATGGTACAGTAACAAGAAGAAGAAAGAAGAAGAAATTTCATACAACGCAACTAAAGAAGTAACTCAAGATGTCACTAGCAACAGAAGAAAGTGGCACAGCACTCTTCGCAACCCCACCAGTGTCCTGTATATCGGACAGCCCAAGCAACAGAGTGCTGTACTGTGTGGTTGTGCGTACACCCACAAGTTCTGCGCCTAAAAGGAAAGTTATAGTCTTGGGAAAATTTATCTACAAGTACTTAGGCGCAGCAAAGATCAAGACAAACAAGGACTGCTGTTTAGCGCCCTATTTTGATGATGCCTGGTGTTGGCGCTACTTTGGAGGTGCTTAAAGACTGACTTTAAATTTACTGTTCACTTTGGAAGCAGCGCAAGTCAAGTCTTATATGTGGAGGTGCTTTAGAGGTGTCTGAAAAAACGATTTATACATGCCTCATGGAGCTACAAGGTGTGTATACATGTGGGTCAATTGTGTCCTCACAACGATTTGGTTTTAAAAAGTCCATTTTTGGGTCTTTATCAGCGTAAAAAGAAGGAGAAAGGAAAAAGAAACATATCTGAAATAGAACAAAGGAGAACGGATGTGGGACACAGTAGGCATAACAAGCAGGAACGGATACAACTTGATTCATCTGATTCAGAGGAAGATGATGATTACATAACACAACAACATCTAAAACAGAAAGGTGGTAACAGACAGAGATGTGAGGATATCGAAACAATAGGAGTAAACAGAGAACTGAGTACTAGCGCATCTGAGGCATCCATAGGTAATGGAAGTGACACAAGCATTGAGGAGTTACAGGAGACTGTTGAACCCAGCGGAGAAAAGAGTTATCCTGTTACCAGTACCACTAGAGGTTCCTTGGAGGCTAGTGACTGTCTGGATTCAAACCAAGAACTGGGGCAAGAGAAAAACAATTTGGAAGAAGAGGCCACCACAAGTAGATGTGGGCGCAGCGTGGTTAAACCCAGCAAATACAAGGATTTTATTTGTGAATAGTTAAACATGAATTTCACCTGTTTTTTATGTTTCCTTCCAACTGTTTGTTTATCACAAGAGAAGGAGATGTGTTAGGTTGTTTACTTAGGGCAAATGCACCATGCTTGCCTGCTCCCACCGCGTGCCCCTCCCTCCTGCGCGCGGAACCCACCAGCTGGAATGTTGACAGCTGGACGTTCCAGAGTGACAGTTGGAACAGTTGGTAGGATGTCATTTGGTTGGTTATGCACTTGGCCTCCGGTTGAGTGTGTCTGTAGGAACCTGGGGTCACCAGGCCCTATAGGCGGTAGCGTGGCGCGAGCCGGTCGGGCAACCAGAGGGCGATGTGTTAAGCAACCATACACCACACGCTTCTCATGGACTAGGGACACACACAATAAGGGACGCCACACCGTTCAAATTATGCAAATACTTCAAGTTTATCCAAGTTTAGCTGGTCAGATGCAGTTCAGGCAATAACAAGGCCATACATGACTTATAATACCTTCATAACCTTACATTCGACACTCTGGGTGATATTCATGCAGTGCCTAACCTTGTTCTAGCGCTGTGCGCGCTTACGTGAAGTCTTTCCCTGAACGAGCCGTCTAACTAAGCATGATACTTGAACGGGGACACATTGGGCTCACTAACATGGCGCCTGTGGAACTGAGCGCTCCTCGTAATCGATGGCCCCTGATCCTATGAAGTAAAGCATATAAAACAAAGCGCTACGCGCAACCATTTGCAGGTAATTACAGTCGAGCAGAGCATGTAATACAATACGTTACTCGTGATCCTGGTATGGCATTACCTTCGTGCAGAACATATAATACAATGCGCTACGCGCATCCCTTGGCATGTAATTACTGTCGAGTAGAGCATATAACACAAGGCGCTACTCGCATCTCCTGGCAAACAATTACTTTCGAGTAGAGCATATAACACAAGGCGCTACTCGCATTTCCTGGCAAACAATTACTTTCGAGTAGAGCATGTAACACAAGGCGCTACTCGCATTTCCTGGCAAACAATTACTTTCGAGTAGAGCATATAACACAAGGCGCTACTCGCATTTCCTGGCAAACAATTACTCTCGAGTAGAGCATGTAACACAAGGCGCTACTCGCATTTCCTTGTGAGGTAATTACTGTCGAGTAGAGCATATAACACAAGGCGCTACTCGCATTCCTTGTCGCTCCGGCTGGGGAAGCAGGGTCGGTGGCGGGAAGCGCCACACGAGGGTAAAGTTAGTCAGTTCTTTAGGCGGCTTCCAGCGGGGAGACTGACCGGACTGGCGGAGCGGGTCCCTATGCTCCGGTGCAGTTCACTTAGCACCGCTTTCAGTCTTACAGAAGGGGGGACACGGGCAGGATCCCTCGGCGGGGTCTCTCCGTCGCGCAGGCAGGGGAGGGGATTCCCACGGAGGGGACGACCCGGGCCAAGTGCGGTGCGGTTTCCGGACCAGCAGGGGGCGCACCAGGGGGGATCTCGGCCTCCGGGCTTACCTCCGTCTCGGCGTCAGCAGGCGTCCGTCCTCACGACGTTGGGGGAACTCGGCCCCGACCTTGCGCACCTCCTCACTCGGCTGCGACGGCAGCGACGGGGCCCCGGGCTTCTCCTGGGCCTCGCGACACAGCAGGGCACTCCTCCAGGCCTCCAGGCCGCAGCGGTGAGCGCGCTGGCTTCGTCGTCGCAGGGGGGGGGCTCAAATTAAGGATGGGGTAAAGTGCTCAGCGGAGCACGCTGCCGGGGGTCCCAGACCAGGGTAGGAAGCGCGGGGGTCACAGCGCTGGTACCTGGTCGATCCCCGGTGTCTTGGCAATCGGCTTAGTATTTTGTTCACTAGGGTAGCTTGGACACGCAGTCTCAGCTCTGGCATTCAAGGCTTACAGCTCGCTCTTGTCATGCAGTCTCAGTTCTTAAAGTTAGATTTCAGTTCTCAGTTGACAGATGAAGTCTTTTGGCGCAGATGTATCTGGCGCCCTTAAGGGGTTCTGTTACAGGGGTAGGGATGGAGAGGGCGACTAGATCCTTCCTAGTCAGGTTGGCAGAGAGTCTCTGGGTCCTCCTACTACTGGGCAAGATCAGTGGGATTCACAGGGCACCTCACTCACTTAAGAGGCAGTACCTAAATCCTGTCACTCTCAGAGGCATAAGTCCCTGGCTAGGCCCTACCGCCTACACTCCTGGTGGATTCTTCCAGCTCTGCTTCACCCCAATGGCCAACTCACCACACAAGTTTCCCTCCCACTCTTAAAGTAGCCCTAGGTCAGGTGACCTCTAACCAAGGCGGCAAAAGTAAAACCCCACCTCCCTTCTAGAAGGTTCCAGCTTCTTCCAGGAGCTTCCCCACTCTAACTATGGGACAAAAAGGCGGGCTGGTATCGCAACATTGTTGTGGGTCTCAGCCAGCTCCTGGCAGCTAGGGTGCTACTATGAAAAACGACCACCCTGCAGTAGCAGGGGTCTGTGGCAGCCATCTTGGGAGAAGTAAGCACCTGCACCTTAACACTGCAAAAACGAAAAAAATGAGGGAAAAAGGGCCAAGTCCAACATAACCCCCTTCCAGCCGAAAGCCAGGGTAGACCGATCAATGCCTTGATGGTCTTCCCTGCTTGGGGCGAGAAAAGGTGGACGCAGGCCCGCAACGGCAGGAGCACCCGCAGGTTCTCTTCCGCTCTGGAACCCAATGGTTCCCTAACAAACCTCCCTGGACCAACGAAACCACCCCACTGGGGCTCCCTAGCTAGTTGTGGCCAGGACCGGCTCCTGGGCCGTCCAGATGTCTCTGGCCCGGGTGATCTCGCGGAGTGGGGGGCAGTAGCCCCAGGCCTGTAGTGCCTGTTGACCACTCCGGTCCTCCTCCTTGCAGTCCTAAACTGCCTCTGGTCCTTCCTCCTGGGGTTCACACCCTTAGGCTGACCAGCCTTCAGGGGCGAGGCTCTCCTCCCCCTAACTCTCCTTCTGGGGTTCCTCACCCTACCCTGCGGGGCACCCTCAGACCACCACTTCCTCCTCAGTCTAGGGCCTTGACCCTTCAACTGATTCCTCAACCTAGGGTCTAAACCCTTAGGCTGAGTCGGTGCCCGAGGCGAGACCTTCCTCCCTCTGCACCCCCTCCCAGAGTTCCGCACCCTCCCACCTGGAAAGGTACCCCTGGAAGTCAATTTTGGGGGGACCCTGTTAGCAGAGACCCCACCCGCCAGGTCAGGCAACCCCTGAGCCTGGCACCCCAGCCCAGGACCTAAACCCTGAAACTGGGCCAACCCCAGAACCTCAGGCGCGCTGGTTACAGTCGCCCTGGGTCCTCCTGACACTAGGGGCTCCCCTGCACTGGATGGCACATCGGGACAGCCTAGGCTCCCAACCTGGGGCTCCCTTGCGGAACTCTCCAGGCCCTGAGACTTCGGTTGGGGCACCTCGGGACACCTCCCCGTCTCACGCCTTCCTACAGATAGGTCGTGAGGCCCTACAACCCTCTCTCCCTGGGACCTAGCTGGGCTATCTGCCACTCCTCCCACCTCGCTGGGTTGGGAGATCCCTGCACCACCCCCTTCAGGTTCACACCCCAATGCCTCCTCAGACACCCTGGTGATGTCATCCTGGGGTAAATAAACTTCTAGCTCCTGTGGAGCTTCCGGTATGCTGCCACCAGTGTCCTCACTGGACACACTCATCTGGAGGGCACGCAGCTCCAACTCCTTCATCCGAAGCTTGTGCGCCATCCTCCTCTCCTCCATTGCCCATTCCAATTTTGCTAATTCCTTTTCCTGTTCCAATCTGGCCATTTCTCTTTCTTTCTCCTGCTCTAATTTGGCCAGCTCCCATTTTAGTCGCCTCTCTTCCCTCCTGTCCTCGTACTCTTCTGGAGACGCGCTCCTCCTGGACCCTGTCCTACTACTGGCCCCAGAACGTCTTCCTGGGGGCACATTCTCAGACATGTCTACGTTCAAGATGTCCAGGACTTCCTGGGCGCTCTCCTCCTGAGGTGCCTCTGGCGCTTCCTGTCCCTCATCCCCTCTCCCTTCTGGGTGGGCTTCTACCCATGCCCTAATGGCGGTACAGAGTTCCGGCGCTTTGGCCCTCCGCATCCCAGGCACCCCCAACTCCTGCGCGAACTCCCTCAGTTGCCTCACGGTGTACCCCTCGAGGTCCGCTAGCCGGGATTCCATTCTGACAGGTGGGGACCTAGACTCTAAGGAGAAAATTCCTAGGGTGTAGGCAACAGTCAATAGCTAACCAGGCTTCTCGCACTCTCTACCTGGACAGTGGAACTAATGATCCAGCAACAATGGTTTCTGAGCTGTGGAACAAAAAAAAAAATGTAGGATAGGCATTTAATTGTGGCGCCCTTCGCCTCACGGAAGGGTGCTGTATGGTCACAAGTCCCAAGGATCCCACCGCTGGCCAACAATGTAGGAACCTGGGGTCACCAGGCCCTATAGGCGGTAGCGTGGCGCGAGCCGGTCGGGCAACCAGAGGGCGATGTGTTAAGCAACCATACACCACACGCTTCTCATGGACTAGGGACACACACAATAAGGGACGCCACACCGTTCAAATTATGCAAATACTTCAAGTTTATCCAAGTTTAGCTGGTCAGATGCAGTTCAGGAAATAACAAGGCCATACATGACTTATAATACCTTCATAACCTTACATTCGACACTCTGGGTGATATTCATGCAGTGCCTAACCTTGTTCTAGCGCTGTGCGCGCTTACGTGAAGTCTTTCCCTGAACGAGCCGTCTAACTAAGCATGATACTTGAACGGGGACACATTGGGCTCACTAACATGGCGCCTGTGGAACTGAGCGCTCCTCGTAATCGATGGCCCCTGATCCTATGAAGTAAAGCATATAAAACAAAGCACTACGCGCAACCATTTGCAGGTAATTACAGTCGAGCAGAGCATATAATACAATGCGTTACTCGTGATCCTGGTATGGCATTACCTTCGTGCAGAACATATAATACAATGCGCTACGCGCATCCCTTGGCATGTAATTACTGTCGAGTAGAGCATATAACACAAGGCGCTACTCGCATCTTCTGGCAAACAATTACTTTCGAGTAGAGCATATAACACAAGGCGCTACTCGCATTTCCTGGCAAACAATTACTTTCGAGTAGAGCATGTAACACAAGGCGCTACTCGCATTTCCTGGCAAACAATTACTTTCGAGTAGAGCATATAACACAAGGCGCTACTCGCATTTCCTGGCAAACAATTACTCTCGAGTAGAGCATGTAACACAAGGCGCTACTCGCATTTCCTTGTGAGGTAATTACTGTCGAGTAGAGCATATAACACAAGGCGCTACTCGCATTCCTTGTCGCTCCGGCTGGGGAAGCAGGGTCGGTGGCGGGAAGCGCCACACGAGGGTAAAGTTAGTCAGTTCTTTAGGCGGCTTCCAGCGGGGAGACTGACCGGACTTGCGGAGCGGGTCCCTATGCTCCGGTGCAGTTCACTTAGCACCGCTTTCAGTCTTACAGAAGGGGGGACACGGGCAGGATCCCTCGGCGGGGTCTCTCCGTCGCGCAGGCAGGGGAGGGGATTCCCACGGAGGGGACGACCCGGGCCAAGTGCGGTGCGGTTTCCGGACCAGCAGGGGGCGCACCAGGGGGGATCTCGGCCACCGGGCTTACCTCCGTCTCGGCGTCAGCAGGCGTCCGTCCTCATGACGTTGGGGGAACTCGGCCCCGACCTTGCGCACCTCCTCACTCGGCTGCGACGGCAGCGACGGGGCCCCAGGCTTCTCCTGGGCCTCGCGACACAGCAGGGCACTCCTCCAGGCCTCCAGGCCGCAGCGGTGAGCGCGCTGGCTTCGTCGTCGCAGGGGGGGGGGCTCAAATTAAGGATGGGGTAAAGTGCTCAGCGGAGCACGCTGCCGGGGGTCCCAGACCAGGGTAGGAAGCGCGGGGGTCACAGCGCTGGTACCTGGTCGATCCCCGGTGTCTTGGCAATCGGCTTAGTATTTTGTTCACTAGGATAGCTTGGACACGCAGTCTCAGCTCTGGCATTCAAGGCTTACAGCTCGCTCTTGTCATGCAGTCTCAGTTCTTAAAGTTAGATTTCAGTTCTCAGTTGACAGATGAAGTCTTTTGGCGCAGATGTATCTGGCGCCCTTAAGGGGTTCTGTTACAGGGGTAGGGATGGAGAGGGCGACTAGATCCTTCCTAGTAAGGTTGACAGAGAGTCTCTGGGTCCTCCTACTACTGGGCAAGATCAGTGGGATTCACAGGGCACCTCACTCACTTAAGAGGCAGTACCTAAATCCTGTCACTCTCAGAGGCATAAGTCCCTGGCTAGGCCCTACCGCCTACACTCCTGGTGGATTCTTCCAGCTCTGCTTCACCCCAATGGCCAACTCACCACACAAGTTTCCCTCCCACTCTTAAGTAGCCCTAGGTCAGGTGACCTCTAGCCAAGGCGGCAAAAGTAAAACCCCACCTCCCTTCTAGAAGGTTCCAGCTTCTTCCAGGAGCTTCCCCACTCCAACTATGGGACAAAAAGGCGGGCTGGTATCGCAACATTGTTGTGGGTCCCAGCCAGCTCCTGGCAGCTAGGGTGCTACTATGAAAAACGACCACCCTGCAGTAGCAGGGGTCTGTGGCAGCCATCTTGGGAGAAGTAAGCACCTGCACCTTAACACTGCAAAAACGAAAAAAATGAGGGAAAAAGGGCCAAGTCCAACAGTGTTGTCCTGTAAAGGAATAAATTACTTACAAGTACCTCTGTGACGCCTCATCTTTACAGAGACCACCCGTATCTTTGGGCTAGGTCGCCAACTGATAGACACCATTCTGGCAATTTGTAATCTATTTGTTAACCGACAATTACGGCGCATGACCGTTCAGTGAACCTCCTAACCTCGTGGCTCGTAAAAGGTCTAGTTGTTCTAGTGAAGCAGTCACGCTCCAGACGCGACCTCGCAACCTGATGCTGCACGTCGCGTGCGGACGCCCCCAGCTTCTTCCGGGTCGCTCGAGTTACAAATACGGAGACACTGCCCTGCCTCATTATCGTGGGGATCCCGAGCAGGACCGGAATAGGTATTGATGGCGAACTGACTGCCTTGATGAAGTAAGCTTTGGGGGCAGGTCGGGAGTAACATCCTGTGTTCTTTAACTCTTTAACTACTCACAGGATTGACTTTGACTTTCTCCTATGTCTATTCTGTTCTCGTAGTGTGTGACTACAGGTGTCTGCCCCCTCTGGGATCATAAATAGCTGCCTAAACTACGTAGCCTTCGTAAGACTTTCTTCTTTTTCACATATGCTATTTTTTTCTGCCTACAATGGTCTAATCCCGGTCCAATCTATGAGGTTTTGGTGCACCGAGACCCCAATAGCCTCGACCGCAAAACTGAGGTTTAGAAGGCTATGTTTATATTGACTAGACCAATTACACCCACATGCCACTATTAAATGGTAGCAGATATATATGTGTAAGAACATAGGGTTCACCCACAGACACGGGTAAGAGGCCGCCACATGTGTTTCACTTCACTATGAGGCATGACTGTGTGCACTACCCACTATGTGAGACCTCAGCATCCACATAGTGTATTTTGCATGCCCATGTGTGAAATGACTTACCTGAGAATCCAGGTGTCGATTCGACCGACTCCATTACTGCACTTGTATATAGTTGATAGCACTCTCTCATGAATTAGACGAGGTGGCTATGTTATGTTTCATATCGGTAATCTAACAGAGGTCCAGGGAACATCGTACCCTTTCCCTACATCATCTACCCTACTTTTCACATGAACGAGCCTTATAAGGACATAACTCCTAATAAGGACAGAACGCCTTATAGGGACAGAACACCTTATAAGGATTGACGCCTTTTATGGACTAAACTTCTCACCTAGTTCCATGCAGAAAGAGGGTTTTTTCCAATCAATAATGCTAAAACGTCATCCTTAGCACATTTGAATACTTTATGAAGACACTACCCAGGGGGTATACTTCACCTTTCCTATCTACGCACAAGGTTTAATCCCATACGTCATGTTGTTCCTGAGACTTCAGTAGGAGGCAAGCTCTATTCCAAGCCCTTGGAGATCTTTTAAAAGCACAAGTTGAAATAAAGTCTTTGTAGTCTTTCTCCTCTCCTTCAGCAGCAAGGCAACCACTGCAGGCCAATCCCCCTGGTCAGGGACAGTACTCCTCCTTACAGCTTTCCCAGTTCCTTCTCCTCAGGCAGAGGTTCTTCTTGTCAAGCAGGATCTAATTACTTGGGAGCAGGGTCCCAATACTTATACCCCTAATTCCTTTGTTCCTCTGGGGTAGAGGGGCCTTTGCCCAGTCCAAACCAGTTCTTCAGCACTTTGTTGACATGGCTCTGACTTTCTATTCAGGGTGCAGGGCAGAGACATCAGCCGCTCTGCAGGAGGTGGAGCCAGTATTGTGGTGGCAGAGCACAGCCCTATTCAGAGTCCAGGTGCACTCCTCCCACCCACCTGGATGTCAATCTCGCTCTATTCACCACCAGGCTACCTAGCCCTGCCCCTCTGGGTTTCCCCAGCCCTGTCACTCTCACAAACCAGACAGGCAGATACACATCATAGCAGAGGCAGGCTGAAATGGTTAGGCAAGCAAATATCAACTTTCTAAAAGTGGTATCTGCAAACACAGAATATTAAAATAAACTTTACTAAAATATGTATTTTATTATTCTGAGTTCAGGCATACTAAACTTGAATTTCTACCATGTTCCCTGGGTCTGTTAGGATTATAGGATGTAACAATTCTGACCGGGCCCGCAACTGCAGGGGCAGACTCCAGTTCTATGCCAATCTGAACGTATTGGAACCCCTCTGTCCATACTGTCAGGGCCCACCAAGCCAATCCATGGGGAATCCTTCTCCTCACCTGTGGACACCACCTGTACAGCACCTAACCGTAACTGGCTCACAGGTGTGTCCCAACAGACAGACAGCAAAATGCTACAGTGGCCACTGACAGTAGTCAGGGATGAGACCCAGGCCGTATGCCTCTCAGGGCTCTCAAACTTCTGTGGCGCCAGGGGGTGGGGGGCAGTAGCCCCAGGTGCTTGGCACCCTTTGTCCATTCTCCCTCCTGTCAGGTCAGGTATGACATCCTGCCACTGACCCACCAGCCCCAGGGCCGTACCCGGCGGCTTGACAAAAGACTGGGGTGGCCTCTCGCACACCCGGTCCTCCTCCTTGGGGCTCTCTACCCTCCCACTTGGAGTGGTACCCCCTTCCAGAATTGCCATGGCACCTGTGGCAGGTGTCCTGCGCAAATCGCCCACTAGTTCAGGGGTTCTATCCTGCAACTGGGCGTCCAGGTCAGGGGGGACACCCTGAACCCTGCCCTCCAACCTAGGGTCTAAACCCTTCAGTTGAGCCGGGGTCAGAGGCGAGGACTCCCTCCCTCTGCACCCCCAGATGGATGTACCCTCCCACCTGGAATGGTACACCAAGAAGCAACATGGGTCAGGACATTGATTACAGATGTCCTTCCCTCCAGGTCAGACAACACCTGAACCTGGCTCTCCAACCTAGGGTCTAAACCCTCAGGCTGCACCGGGGTCAAAGGCGAGGACTCACTCCCTCTGCACCCCCTTCCAGAGTACTGCACACTCCCAACTGGCGTGGTACCCCTAGAAGCAACATGGGTCAGGACACTGATTACAGTTGTCCCACCCTCCAGGTCAGACAACACCTGAACCTGGCTTCCCAACCCTGGGACCAACCCATGCGGTTGAACGCTCACCTGGCGCACCAGGACTTCCCGGGGAGCACGCATGAACCCCCTGAGGGTGACACATAACTCCTGTGTCGTGTGACAGTCTGCCTGGCGCAGATCTCCCAACCCCTGTCCATCTGACAGTGCACGAAGATCCCCCAGGACAGAAGTGGTGTCACCATGGTCATTCACTGGGGACGCAGCCCTTCTGGCTGGCCCCTGACCCACGGGTTCTTCCACTGGGGACTCCTTCCCCCTCTCACCCCTCACTCTGGACTTCTGCACCCTCCCAACTGGAGCGGTACTGCTAGACACCAGAACTGATGGAGGCCTGCTTACAGACACTCCCCGTACACCAGACACTAGGGGGTCCCGCACAACGGGCAGCCCCTCAGGACAGAATAGGCTCCCCACCTGGTGTTCCCTTAAAGAACCATCCAGGCTCTGAGACTGAGGTTGGGCACTACCGCGACATAACCCATTCTCACTCCTTCCCCTTAAAGACAGGACACCCCTCTCACTACTACAGGACCTAGCTGGGCTACTCTGAGCCACTTCCACCACACTGGGTTTGAAGATACCTGAACCACTCATCTTGGGATCACTCCCCAATGCCTCTTCAGACCCTCTGGAATCCACCAAAAGGACTGCCTCCAATGTGAGCTCCCTGGGGTCAGAGAACTCACTCTCCAACAGGTGTTGGCATAGCTCTGGACAACAGGTGTTGGCATAGCTCTGGAAAACAGGGACTTACAATATGCTCTCCCACAATTGGATCTCACAGCCCCCTAGCACGGTTAACCAACCTATCCTTCACCTCACCATCCAGTGCCTCGCACACGTACTCCACACCACTCTCCTGAGACTGGCAAGACAGTATCTGACTGTCTCTGTCACACAACCCATACTCTTCTGGGCGGTCTTCACACTCACATACCAGGACTTCAATTTTGGGGGAACCCCTCTCCCTGCACCTCTCATCTAAAGTCAGTAGAGTGTCCCTCCTACCACTAGGACAATGAACCCCTGCGCCAGTTACCCTATTCCCCTCAGGGACACTGCGCACTACTGGAGCTACCTCATGTCCTTGAACCTCCTGGTGTATGTTAACCCCCTCCTTCAAGTCAGGCGCCACATCTCTGGGTGTGTGTACTACTCTCTCAGCACTAGAAAATTCAATATTGCTGCCACCATCTGAGCTGGATTGCTCCTCCCACTCAGCAAAACTCAATCTCTGAGCTACACACATTTCTTGTTGCTGGGCTGAGACACTCATGGTCTCAAGCCTCTCGAACTCTAAGTCAAGTTTCCTCATAATCAAGTCATGCTCCATTTGCATTTTCTTTTCTTCCAGAGCCAGCTTTTTGCTTTCCAGCTCCAGTTGCCCATTTAATTTGAGCTTTGCCATCTCCATTTCGTGCATCCTACCCTCTCTTCTATCTGCCAATTCCACTGGAGATAGACTTTTAACAGAAACACTGCTACCGGCAGGGGAAGGTGTTCTCCTTCCTCTTCGACCCACTTGCCCTTCCAGCTGTTCCTCTACATTATCATCATCAGTGGCATTCCTTGCTTCTACCCAGGCCCTCAGCGCCTTGTAGAACTCTGCCTTATTTTTGCATCCAGTAGTAGAAACCTTGAATTTCTTGCAGAAGAACTTTAGCTGTTTAACTGGGTAGCTGTCCAGTTTCTCTTCTTCCCATTCAAATTCAGTATTAACAGAGACTATGGATGCTGCTTTCTCCACCATGGTTAAGCTTGGCAGTACTCATAAATAGACAGACCCAAAAAGAAATCTACCAACAAGTATTGGTTGCGTTAAGGTCTGCAGTCACTAAGTAGTGCTCACCAATCACTGTACATGAGTCACAAATGGAATTATTCAGAAGAACACTGAGGATGTTCTGCTGGCTGGGAGTGTTATAGTTCCTACTAACGCTACTGGTAATTTAAGTGTTGTATTTTCCGTTTATAGAGTGGAAGCTGATTCTCAATCCCTTCCACTTAATCTGGAGAACACCTTAATACAAGAGTTAGGGCGTGTGGGGGGTATCCCAGTAATGGATAAAATTACGACACTATCATGGAACATAGCTGGTTTGCGTTCTAAAAGAGGCAATAAAAATTGGAGGGACTTCCTTACTACCTACCATATAATTGCCCTTCAAGAAACATGGGAGGCGAACGACCCCTATTATTTGGATGGGTATCAGTCTTTTATTAAATATGCTGTGCCTTCCGCTATGGGAAGAGCTCAAGGGGGCCTTTTGTTATTATTTAGCTTAAAGTTATTATATAGTGCAGAACTGCTAGTGACTAATTCCCCACACATTTTGGCAGTTAAACTTGAAGGTCCTAATCTGCCCTCATTTTAAGTGGTAAATTTTTATAATTCATTTACCAGGTTTGATGAATTAGAACACCTAAAAGCATTGTTCACATTCCTGGACGAGTATGATGCAAAGAATGTCACACCTTATTTCCTTTTACTTTTTGGCGATTTTAACATTCATGTATGTCATCTTAATTGTTAAGGTTTTAATAATCATGATCTTTGCCGGCAAGAGGCTATCCATTTTGAACACTCCAAGGGTGGGATATATCTGGAGAGTATTGTTTCTGCCCTTCATTTATATTCCCCTGCTCAAGATTCTTTGTTTTGTGTTCCTACGTTCACTGGTCAAGGCCATTATAGTACGATTGATTATATCTTCGTATCTCGCCTTCTGAGGGACTTAATAGGTTCCTTCTGTGTTATTCAAAATGCCTTAAGCGATCATAACCCTCTTACGATGGAAATCAAAGTGAAGGCCTTATCGAAGGATATCTCACTGCCTTTGATTTCTAATACAAACTTAGTTTCTACTAGTCAGGGTAGACGCCTGAGATGGGATGTCATCACCCCGGCTGACTTCCTTGAGAATCTATATAATGATAATAACGAGGATCTTAGCCTATGTTTGTCATCTGTGGCGCTACCAATGGAAATTCTCAGTGCCTTCGATAGGATAACTAAACAAGTAGTGGGCAATCTCACCATTCATGGGAAACCAAGGCCCAAGAAATTCAAAAATTGGTTTGACCATGCTTGTTCTAGTGCTCACTCTGCACTTATGTTGGCACTGAAAGAAAGAGACAAAGATTCAAAGAAGATTGCAGAGGCAAAAAGGTCCTACAAAAAAGCAATTAAGGATAGGAAAAGTCAGTTAAGAAATAAGGCATGGGACGAATTGTCAGACGCTAGTGTTTTGACAAATAGTACCCAATTCTGGAAGGTGATTAATAGCCCACTTTTCAATGAGCTGGAGAACACTAATAAGGATTGTCTCATCCCACCAGATAGTTGGGTGGCCCATTTTAGTGGTCTTTGTTCGGAGATTCAAGATCCTAACCCAGTGAACTATGCGGACAGTAATTTAGCCTCAAAAATCTTTTTTAAGGAAGAAGAAGTCCTGGAGGCCATTAAGACAATGGCAAAAGGTAAAGCCCCAGGTCCGGATGGTGTTCCTGCGGACCTGTTGGACTTTGGCCCTTCTGGCAGGTTCACCCCTGAACTTTTTTTGCTTTTTATTGGTGACTTGGTGTGGTGATTTTTGGTTTCTGCGCACTTTCCCTGTGTCCCAGGGTAAAGTGCGTGCGCGCTCTGAGTGCATGTGGTGAGATAGGCCTGCCCTCCCATAGGAATTCATGGGGAATGTATGTGTCCCTAGTAGTTCCTGATGCGTGGGGTGTGCAGGCCCGAGTTTGGTATGTGCGGACTCGTGGGATTGAATGCTGCGCGATGATGTGTGCGGCGTGCATGTACCTAGTGTGGAAGTGCCACTTCTAGAAGTGGGCACTTCGGTGTGCAGTGTAAAATGTGTGCCTTGTCGCATGAGTGGCTGGTTGAGGTCATGTGACGGGCTAGGGATTCCCCAGAGTCAGGATGAGTCACCCAGTGGTGAATGGGGAGATCAGCAGCTAGATGGGTGGGAGGAGTACACCTGGGTCCTGAATAGGGCAGGGTTTTCCCCACACAATGCTGGCTCCGCCCCCTGTGGTGCGACTGATGACCCTGGCCTGCTCTCTGAATAGGGAGAGGGGCTGAGCAAAACAAAGTGCTCAGGAACCAGTTGTATCTGGTTCGCCCCTTCCCTGCACCCTTGAGACAAAGGGGTTTGGTGTATAAAAGAGGGGCTGTGACCCCATGAAAATGTTCTTGTTCTGGACCTGAATCTACCAGGGGCGTGCTGCTGCTGGGGCTCAGGGGAAGGCTTGCCTCCCTGGGCCCTGCCCTGCCCCTGTTTGGCTGGAGGACCTTTCTTTGCTGGGAGCTTTTCTGCTCCATTTCTTTATGCCCAGGACTTCTTGGGACCCTTCTGCCTTTGCTGGGGGCTGTTCTGTCCCCCTGATACCTCCAGGACTTTTAGGACCTTTTGCTTTTCTTGAGATCACTTCTGACAAGGAAACCTGTACCAAGGACAAGAAGCCTGCTGATCTAAGGACTTGCCTCCCCTTTCTGCCAGAGTGCTGTTTTGCTGTGGAGGAACCTGAAAGCTGCTTCTTTATTTTTGCCAAGGAACAAGGAGAGAGGAACTTGGTGTGTACTCTCTACAACTTGCTAAGAAAATCTCCAAGGGCTGGAAGAGTGCCAGTCTCCTGTTGAAGTCACAGGGCCAAAGGACTTCACCATCTGTTGAATTGCTGGAAAGTGTTGTTTCCAGTACACAAGGGAGAATCTGCAGTCTCGACGCCGCCGACGCCGCCGAATCCAGCTCGACATCGTGAGTAACGGCTCCAGTGTCCCGAGCCTTCGACGCCGGCCGCCGGGCCCGATCGACGCCAGCAGCAACGCCAAGTGAGCAGTGGGTATCGGCCCCAGTTCCAAGTGACCCCGTCTTGACGCCGGTATCAACGCCAGTGAGCAGTGGGTATCGGCCCCGGCTCCAAGTGACCCCGTCTCGACGCCGCTGCTGATCGCATCGACTCGACGCCCTTCTCGACGCCGTGAGCGCTGCTCCGGCCCGACATCTCTCGACGCCGCTGCAGATCGACCCGACTCCGAGGCACGATCGACGCCGACCTCGACGCCGACCTCTCGACGCCGTGGATCATCGTTTCTTCATTTCCAAAGGTACTGTGTTTATGGGGTCTGTTGTAACTCCAGGCTCGACGTAGCGCTCCTCGCGGTCGACGCCGAACCTTGGGAATATCGTAGACTCGACGTCGTGTGACTCCCGCGGGGGTCACATTGTTGCCAACGAACTGTGTTCAGAAGAATATTTAATTTGGTTGCTAAGGAACTATCTCCTAAAGAAGGAACTTTTCCTGATCATTGTTACTTATGCGCTTTTGCGCCTGTGCATTGCTGTGATGCTTGATGCCTTCCTAGTGCGATTTATACCATGCTTTGTGTACCCCTCTAGATGTATTTTTATCCCTAGGAGGTTGTGTTACCTAGCATAGTGGTACTGGTTCCCTGCGTGAGATTCTCCTAAAGTGGTTAGGGTTGCGTAGGTGGCAATTACCTGTTACCAGTGGCCACTGGTTGTGCTCTACGTCTTCTAATTGGTGCTACAGTGATTATATGTGCTATGTTCTCAAAGTATTATTTCTACCAAGTGCTAATTCCTACAAAGTACTAGTTCTACAAAACGGGCTATGTCCAAAAAGTGCTTATTCCTGACAGTGGTCCAGGTGGCCCTGTCTTGTACATATCCCTTGTAAATTCTACCCGTACCAGTGGCACTTTGTAAAGTGTATATTTATTATCTAATATGTTTTGCTATAATACAAAGGCTATTTTTATATAATACCTTGTGTGGAGTTTCTTTTGTGGTGGGCCTTGGGTGTTGTTGCTGGGTGCGCGCACAAACGCTTTACACATTGCCTCAGAGATAAGCCTGGCTGCTCGTGCCAAGCTACCAAGGGGGTGAGCAGGGGTTATCTTTGGCGTGTAACTCCCTAGCCCTGACTAGAGTGGTGGTTTCTGCCTGGCTTTGGCGCAAGCCTCAGCCAACCAGAAATCCCATTTCTAACATTGGTGATCAGCGGTGGGATTTGGACTTGCGTTTGCGCTGTACCGCAGCAGCAACTGGCCGCACTACAAAACTTTGTATTTAGATAATCACATGGTATAGAGATTATTGTTTTAAGTTTGTTTTTAAATGTCATTTCTTTGGAAATGTGTTTCTTGTGCACTGTGAGTTAGGTGTCCCTAGCTCGGGAGGGTAGATCATCCCCCTTAGTGCATTGTGTTTTCTGGATTCACCAGAGGGTGGGATCCAGTGGTGGCAGCAGATGTGTGTCCAGTGCATGTATTCCCATTTCCAGTTCCCGGGGTAATGGTACCTGTGTCACGTGGTGGTCAGGTTGAGAAATCAGGGGCGGTAGAAACTGTCTTACCAGTCTTGGGAGGGGTTTGGGGATGAATGTGTAATGCGCTGGATGAATGTGAATGTCCCATTCCCAGAGTAATAGTACCTGTGTCACGTGGTGGTCAGGTTGAGAAATCAGGGGCGGTAGAAACTGTCTTTCTAGTCTGGGGGGTGTGTGTATGTGGATGAATGGTGTGAGTTCTCTGAAATAAGGAGCTTGCTAGTTGCTTGGGTGTGAGTTCTCTGGGATAGGGAACTTGCATTGGGGAGTGATTCCAATAGGAGTGGCTGAGGTGTCTTCCAGCCCAGTGTGGTGGAAGAGGTTCAGAGTAGCCCAGCTAGGTCTCGGTGTAGGGGCTCACGTCCTGTCTCTGCGGAGAAGGAGTGGGTGGGACTGCGTGTCTCCAGGTGCCCGAAACCCAGTGTCAGGGCCTGGATGGTTTCTTTAGGGAACATCAGGTCGGGGGCCTAGGCTGTACCAATAGGTCATTTGAGGAGGATCTCCCAGTGTCTAGAGGACGTGGAGCGTCTGTGATCAGAGCTCCAGTAGTCCTGGTGTCTGGCGGTACCGCTTCAGTTGGGAGGGTGCGGAAGTCCAGAGTGAGGGGTGAGAGGGGGAGGGATTCCCCAGTGGGAACCAGTAGGTCAGGGACCAGCCAGGAGGGCTGAGTTGCCACTGAGTGACCGTGGTGTCGCCACTTCTGTCCTGGGGCATCTTCACGCACTGTCAGAGGGACAGGAGGTCGTGAGCTCTGCGCCAGGCAGACTTTCACACGACACGCTAGGTATGTGTCACCCTCGGGAGGGTATATGTACTCCCAGGAAGTCCTGGTTCTCCGGGCAATTGTGAGGTGATACCCCCCTGAAAGCAGGTGGGGTACAGTTGTGAGGGGTAAGAGGGGGAGAGGTCCCCAGTGGGAACCAGTGGGTCAGGGGGCCGGCCAGATGGGCTGAGCCACCGATGAGTGACCATGGTGACGCCACTTCTGTCCTGGGGCATCTTCACGCACTGTCAGAGGGACAGGAGGTCGTGAGCTCTGCGCCAGGCAGACTGTCACACGACACGCTAGGTATGTGTCACCCTTAGGAAGTCCTGGTCCGCCAGGCATCTGACCAAAGGGTACGTCCCTCGGTTGGGGAGCCAGTAGCCGGTGTTTCCGGATCTGGACGTAAGGACGACTGTAGTCCGTGTCCTGGCCGGTTTGCCTTCTAGGGGTACCACTCCAGTTGGGAGGGTGCGGAACTCTGGAAGGGGGTGCAGAGGGAGGGCGGGCTCGTCTCTGACCCCGGTGCAGCCGGCGAACTTTGATCCCAGGTGGTAGACTAGTTGGTGGAGAGAGGTCCTGAACTGGTGGGAGAGTTGTGTTCTGGTGGGTGCTTCCCTGGGAGGGTGCAGAACCCCAGAAGTAGAGGTAGGGTGGGGCATTCTTGCCCATGACCTCTGGTCAGCCTGAGGGTGCGGACCCTAGGTTGAAGGATCAGTGGTAGTTGGGAACTACACTGAGAGGGAGAGTGGAGAATGGTTTATATGCCAGGGGTTACTACCCCCACTCTGGGTTTGGCAAGGACCAGTGGTATCTCGGTGGCCTAGGGCCTGGTCCTGGCCGTGGACAACTAGGTAGTACCAGTAGGGTAGCCTAGTTGGGCCTGAGTTCTTTTCGGTTGTTTTTTTTTCAGATGGAACCATGTTGAGTGAGAATGGCATAGAACCGGAGAGTGTCCCTGCAGTGCGGGCCTGCGTCCGTGTTCTATCGCCCCAAGCAGGGAAGACCATCACGGTGGTGATTGGTCTGCCCTGCGTTTTGGCTGGAAGGGGGTTGTGTTGGACTTTGGCCCTTCTGGCAGGTTCACCCCTGAACTTTTTTTGCTTTTTATTGGTGACTTGGTGTGGTGATTTTTGGTTTCTGCGCACTTTCCCTGTGTCCCAGGGTAAAGTGCGTGCGCGCTCTGAGTGCATGTGGTGAGATAGGCCTGCCCTCCCATAGGAATTCATGGGGAATGTATGTGTCCCTAGTAGTTCCTGATGCGTGGGGTGTGCAGGCCCGAGTTTGGTATGTGCGAACTCGTGGGATTGAATGCTGCGCGATGATGTGTGCGGCGTGCATGTACCTAGTGTGGAAGTGCCACTTCTAGAAGTGGGCACTTCGGTGTGCAGTGTAAAATGTGTGCCTTGTCGCATGATTGGCTGGTTGAGGTCATGTGACGGGCTAGGGATTCCCCAGAGTCAGGATGAGTCACCCAGTGGTGAATGGGGAGATCAGCAGCTAGATGGGTGGGAGGAGTACACCTGGGTCCTGAATAGGGCAGGGTTTTCCCCACACAATGCTGGCTCCGCCCCCTGTGGTGCGACTGATGACCCTGGCCTGCTCTCTGAATAGGGAGAGGGGCTGAGCAAAACAAAGTGCTCAGGAACCAGTTGTATCTGGTTCGCCCCTTCCCTGCACCCTTGAGACAAAGGGGTTTGGTGTATAAAAGAGGGGCTGTGACCCCATGAAAATGTTCTTGTTCTGGACCTGAATCTACCAGGGGCGTGCTGCTGCTGGGGCTCAGGGGAAGGCTTGCCTCCCTGGGCCCTGCCCTGCCCCTGTTTGGCTGGAGGACCTTTCTTTGCTGGGAGCTTTTCTGCTCCATTTCTTTATGCCCAGGACTTCTTGGGACCCTTCTGCCTTTGCTGGGGGCTGTTCTGTCCCCCTGATACCTCCAGGACTTTTAGGACCTTTTGCTTTTCTTGAGATCACTTCTGACAAGGAAACCTGTACCAAGGACAAGAAGCCTGCTGATCTAAGGACTTGCCTCCCCTTTCTGCCAGAGTGCTGTTTTGCTGTGGAGGAACCTGAAAGCTGCTTCTTTATTTTTGCCAAGGAACAAGGAGAGAGGAACTTGGTGTGTACTCTCTACAACTTGCTAAGAAAATCTCCAAGGGCTGGAAGAGTGCCAGTCTCCTGTTGAAGTCACAGGGCCAAAGGACTTCACCATCTGTTGAATTGCTGGAAAGTGTTGTTTCCAGTACACAAGGGAGAATCTGCAGTCTCGACGCCGCCGAATCCAGCTCGACATCGTGAGTAACGGCTCCAGTGTCCCGAGCCTTCGACGCCGGCCGCCGGGCCCAATCGACGCCAGCAGCAACGCCAAGTGAGCAGTGGGTATCGGCCCCAGTTCCAAGTGACCCCGTCTTGACGCCGGTATCAACGCCAGTGAGCAGTGGGTATCGGCCCCGGCTCCAAGTGACCCCGTCTCGACGCCGCTGCTGATCGCATCGACTCGACGCCCTTCTCGACGCCGTGAGCGCTGCTCCGGCCCGACATCTCTCGACGCCGCTGCAGATCGACCCGACTCCGAGGCACGATCGACGCCGACCTCGACGCCGACCTCTCGACGCCGTGGATCATCGTTTCTTCATTTCCAAAGGTACTGTGTTTATGGGGTCTGTTGTAACTCCAGGCTCGACGTAGCGCTCCTCGCGGTCGACGCCGAACCTTGGGAATATCGTAGACTCGACGTCGTGTGACTCCCGCGGGGGTCACATTGTTGCCAACGAACTGTGTTCAGAAGAATATTTAATTTGGTTGCTAAGGAACTATCTCCTAAAGAAGGAACTTTTCCTGATCATTGTTACTTATGCGCTTTTGCGCCTGTGCATTGCTGTGATGCTTGATGCCTTCCTAATGCGATTTATACCATGCTTTGTGTACCCCTCTAGATGTATTTTTATCCCTAGGAGGTTGTGTTACCTAGCATAGTGGTACTGGTTCCCTGCGTGAGATTCTCCTAAAGTGGTTAGGGTTGCGTAGGTGGCAATTACCTGTTACCAGTGGCCACTGGTTGTGCTCTACGTCTTCTAATTGGTGCTACAGTGATTATATGTGCTATGTTCTCAAAGTATTATTTCTACCAAGTGCTAATTCCTACAAAGTACTAGTTCTACAAAACGGGCTATGTCTAAAAAGTGCTTATTCCTGACAGTGGTCCAGGTGGCCCTGTCTTGTACATATCCCTTGTAAATTCTACCCGTACCAGTGGCACTTTGTAAAGTGTATATTTATTATCTAATATGTTTTGCTATAATAAAAAGGCTATTTTTATATAATACCTTGTGTGGAGTTTCTTTTGTGGTGGGCCTTGGGTGTTGTTGCTGGGTGCGCGCACAAACGCTTTACACATTGCCTCAGAGATAAGCCTGGCTGCTCGTGCCAAGCTACCAAGGGGGTGAGCAGGGGTTATCTTTGGCGTGTAACTCCCTAGCCCTGACTAGAGTGGTGGTTTCTGCCTGGCTTTGGCGCAAGCCTCAGCCAACCAGAAATCCCATTTCTAACAGGACCTTTATAGGGCAGATCCAGGGTTCTGGGCAAAACTTTTAACTGCCGTTTTTAACGCGGCTTCTAAGGCCGGTGCTCCTAAGTCATGGGGCAAAGCTGTTATTGTCCCATTATTTAAAAAAGGGCTAAGAGAAGATCCGGCATGTTATCGGCCCATTTCTCTCTTGGATTCCGCCATGAAAATAATGGGTAAAGTTGTCCTAGCTCGACTAACAAATTGGTTGGAAGATAAATCTATAATTTCTGACCTACAATACGGGTTTAGACAGGGAAAGGGTACAGTGGGTCAATGCCTTAATCTGCATCTTATTATCGGGAAATACACGGTCGCTAAGCAGGGGGACCTTCATTTAGCATTTATGGATTTGTTCACTGCTTTCGACCTTGTCAACCGTCAAAAATTATGGGCTTTATAAGTTGTTTTGGGGCTTGATC
Source organism: Triturus cristatus (assembly GCF_964204655.1). NCBI lineage: Eukaryota > Metazoa > Chordata > Amphibia > Caudata > Salamandridae > Triturus > Triturus cristatus. The sequence continues at coordinate 95,251,342 of NC_140591.1, forward strand.
CAGTATTGATATCCTTTCTGGCTGTTATTCACGAGGACACTACCGCTGTCGTCCGCTATAGTGAAGACGGGAGTCTGTCAGATGCTTGGCAGGTAAAGCGTGGGGTTAGACAGGGGTGTATTCTCGCCCCCTGCTTTTCTCGCTTTACATTAATAATTTGGGTGAGGTTTTAAGTTCGACCAGCAAAGATATTCATAAAGCCGGCTCAAAATTGATTCCCGCGTTATTATATGCCGACAACACTGTTTTATTGGCGAGAACCGCGAGAGGTTTACAAGCTCTTTTAAATGGATTTAACGATTTTATGGTTTCTTTAGATTTATTAATAAATTTGAAAAAATCACATTCCATGTCAATAGGTGCTGGGAGGGCGAAAAGGGTTAAATTCTACTGTAACGGGCAGGAGCTCACAAAAGTGCAGTCCTTCCCATATTTGGGGATCTTATTTGATGATAGAAGATCTTGGGTCATGCAACGCGGCCAGAAAAAGAACATTCTTGCTAGAGCTACAGGAGCGCTGTTGGGCTTTGCAAAACGTTTGGGGTGTAAACCCCTACCCGCTCTTATGAAAATTTATAGAGCTAAGTGTGTACCCATGGCCCTATATGGTAGCGAGGTATGGGGTTACAAGGCCTCGCCCGAAATCCAAACAGTGGAAAATACCTTTTTTCGCAAATTGTTGTCACTTCCCCTTTCTGCACCAATTTTTAATATACACGAAGATCTGGGGGTGGGTTATCTTACTGATCAAATTGCTGTGGCGCCGCTATTAGGTTGGCTTAGAGTGTGGGCACAGCAACCTCCAAATTTAAGCCAACTTATTATTCAAGATTGTTTGTCCCTTGATGAAGCTATGTCTATCCCATGGTTTCGATACATTAAAAGTAACCTGGAGTCACTCGGCTGTTCTGAATTGTTTGATAGTCCATGTGCATTGAGTAAAATGAAAATAAAGGCCTTTAAGAGCCAATTCTTGAGTAAAGCGATGCTACTGAGGGAAGAAGAAGAATTGGGAAAGCCGGCAGTTAGGAGGTTTGTCATGCTAAGTACAGGTAGGGAGATTCATTCATACCTGACTTATATAAACAAACCATTCCATCTGTTTTTGTTAATAAGGTTTAAGCATGGCATGCTTCCCTGGCTATTGGCTTACCCTAAGTGTTTTTTCAAAGAGGGAACCCTGGGGCCTTGCCCTTGTGATAACACTTCTGAACAAAATATGTTGCACATGGTTTTCTTTTGTAAATTTTACTCTTTCCAGCGTAAAAAATATATTTTGCCTATTCTCAAGAACCTTAACTTTGAGCAAGTGAGGCCTGCACTGGTCTATCTGCAAATGCTTGAGACTCCGTTGGTATGTTTTGGGGTAGCCAGCTTCATTACAGGGGCTATTAGGTGTAGAAATAGGGCACAATTTCAATTTCATTAGTAATTCTCCCCATGTCTCAGGACTATTGTTTTTTAACTGTTGAAGATGGAATGCTGAAGTAGAAATGGTTTTATGGATTTGTAATAATATAGAATTATTTTAAATGACATACTTTTATTGTGTTTAGTGCCAATGTTTTGTATTTAATTTTTCTGTGAATTTTTTTTTGTATTTACCCGTACCATGAATTATTGTTATGTGCTTTGATGGTTTTAAAATTTTAACCGAATAATGCAATTTTTGACTTGACTTGACTTGAGTGACAAATGCAAGTCCAGAATCCCACCGCTGCAATCAATGTTAGAATCCGGATTCTCTGGTTGGCACAGGTAGGTACTTGTGTCAAGCAGGGAACCTTTCCTCTAGTCAGGGTAAGGGGGTACAGTCCTAAAATAACCCCTGCCCACCCCCTTGGTAGCTTGGCACGAGCAGACAGGCTTATCTCAGAGGCAGTGTGTAAAGCATTTGTGAACACATACAGTAACCAAGTGACAACACTACAAATGGACACCACACAGGTTTATATTAAAAATAAGGATTCTTTATATAGAGTTACCAGAAGACCATTAAACGACAAAAATACACAATACTGTTACTTTAGATGGTAGAATTTTGCTTATTTCTCTTAAGTTCTTAAATGCGACACTTTAAGTCAATGTACCTTTTAGATGCGACACGCAGGGCAACGAAAGTGTTGCAACGATGTTGATGCGATTAAGTTTTTGGTGCAAAGAAATAAAGATGTGAAGATCTTCCAGATGCGTTACGCTTCTCCGATGTTGCAAGAAGACTCGACTCGATGCATCAGCTGCAGCCGCGTCACCCTTTATGCGATGCGACGACAGCGGCCTTGGCAGCGGCACTCTTCTCTGACGTTTGCGAGACGCTTCCGCTCGATGCGATGTTGCAGCGGCGACACCCCTTTATGCGATGCGACGACAGCAGCTCCGATGGCGGCACGATTCTCCGTGGATAGGAGGCGCTTTTCTTGTTGCGGTGCAATGCGACAGCTACGATGGCTGCGATGGCGACACGCTTCTTCCTCGATGCGAGACTCTTCTCTTGATGCGGTGCAATGCGTCAGCTACGATGGCTGCGATGGCGACACGCTTCTTCGGTGTTGCGAGACACTTCTTGGATGATGCGAGACGCTTCCGCTCGATGCGATGCTGCAGCGGCGACACACTTTACGAGATGCGACGACAACAGCTCCGACAGCGGCACGCTTCTCCTCCTTGAGTCGCGCTTCCAGCTCCTTGCGACACGCAGTCCCTCAGAAGGCCCAACAACAGCAGCAGGCACTTCCAAAGAACTCTGGGGAACTGGGGGGTGAAGTCTGTTGTTCCTGAGACTTCAGCAGGAGGCAAGCTCTATTCCAAGCCCTTGGAGATCTTTTAAAAGCACAAGTTGAAATAAAGTCTTTTCCAGTCTTTCTCCTCTCCTTCAGCAGCAAGGCAACCACTGCAGGCCAATCCCCCTGGTCAGGGACAGTACTCCTCCTTACAGCTTTCCCAGTTCCTTCTCCTCAGGCAGAGGTTATTCTTGTCAAGCAGGATCTAATTTCTTGGAAGCAGGGTCCCAATACTTATACCCCTAATTCCTTTGTTCCTCTGGGTTAGAGGGGCCTTTGCCCAGTCCAAACCAGTTCTTGAGCACTTTGTTGACATGACTCTGACTTTCTATTCAGGGTTCAGGGCAGAGACATCAGCCGCTCTGCAGGAGGTGGAGCCAACATTGTGGTGGCAGAGCACAGCCCTATTCAGAGTCCAGGTGCACTCCTCCCACCCACCTGGATGTCAATCTCTCTCTATTCACCACCAGGCTACCTAGCCCTGCCCCTCAGAGTTTCCCCAGCCCTGTCACTCACACAAACCAGACAGGCAGATACACATCATAGCAGAGGCGGGCTGAAATAGTTAGGCAAGCAAATATCAACTTTCTAAAAGTGGTATCTGCAAACACAGAATATGAAAATAAACTTTACTAAAAGATGTATTTTATTATTCTGAGTTCGGGCATACTAAACTTGAATTTCTACCATGTTCCCTGGGTCTGTTAGGATGATAGGATGTAACAATTCTGACAGCCCATTCTGGCCTATGGGAACAGGTAGCCCTACAATAGTGAAAAACGAAAATGGCTGTAATTCACTATTAGGACATGCCACACACATCAGGGCTTGTCCTACCTTATGCTTACAATGCACCCTGCCCTTGGGCCTACCATAGGGGTGACTAATATGAAGTTAAGGGAAGGTTTAGGGACTGGCAAGTGGGTGCACTTGCCCAGTCAGCATGACAGTACTAGACTGCACGCAGGCTCTGCAATGGCAGACCTTAGACACATTTTACCAGGCCGCTTCTGTGGGTGGCACAACCAGTGCTGTAATCCCACCAGCAGCATTTGTATTTACAAGCCCTGGGCACTCCTGGTGCACTTTACTGGGGTCTGACAGTAAACCAAATAAGCCAATCATGGAATCCAACCAACATAGCAATTTACAATGGGGAGAGCATATGCACTTTAGCACTGAAGAGCAGTGGTAAAGTGCCCAGAGTCATAGAACAGCCAACAACAGGTCAGAAAAAATACAGGAGGAAGATAAAAATTTCAGGGATGACCCTGCAAAAAGGGCCAAGTCCAACAGGGGAAAATCTTTAAAACCTCAACTACTGGGCTGTCCCGAAAAGGACAATTTTAAGCAGACACCTACTTCTTCTAAAAAGAAGTGGGATAATAAAAAACAAAATTCTAAAGACAAGAGATCTCAGTCCCAAGGTAGGTCTCCTCAACAGGAGCCCTATGAAAAGTTGTACAGCCTTAGGAATAGGGAAAATATTAGGAAACCTGACAGGTATTAGGATACTGATACACGTTCCTCTCGATCCTTTCAGGGCTCAAAGAAAAGCTCTGAAAGAGAAGGACGGTCAGAAAATAGAGAGGAGAGCACACAGTCCAGAGACAAGCAGCGCGCTCAAGACTTTACTTCTAAAAAAGAAGATAAGCCAAAATCAAAACCTCAATTTAAGAAAAAGAAAGTTGCTGGTCTGAAACTCAGACATGCCCAGAATTCTGAGGACACTACTTCTGAACGGGGAATGGGCTCTGACGATGCTTGACAGTGTGGCAGAAGTGACAAAAGCTCACCAGAACCTTAAGGAACTTCTGGTGATGGTGGACTTGAATGATTCCATCAACTTATCATCTGGTTATGACATCCTGTTAGCAGAACAAGATTGGCCGCCAGCATTCGTAATAGAGTGCCCCAGGGGAGAAAGCATAATTTTTCCTGCATTTTCCGACCACGTTCCCATTCACCTTAAACATACATATGCACAAGAGTGGGCAGTAGCCCATGCTCCAGCATTGTACAAAAATCATGTTGGGTGGGATGCGGTCTCATCCTACCATGTGATCCCATTAAAAGTTTCACCTACTGCTCAGAGGCAATACCCAAGAAAGCAAGAAGCTAAAAAACAGGTCAGGGAGATCTTAGATCAACTTGAATACCAGGGGGTCATTGAAAAATGTACCTCTCCAATGAACAATCCTTTGTTTCCCGTCTCTAAACCCGACAAAACATATCGTCTAGTTTTAGATTACAGACATTTAAACTCATGCACAAAGACATTTGCTGTCCAAAATACACATAGTGCTGCATTAATGAATAACATTGTGCGCAAAAAATACAAAACAACACTTGATACCTCAAATGGATTTTTCTGCCAAACTATAGTGCCGGAAAGCAGGTATCTGACTGCATTCAGTGCGTTAGGGTCCCAGCGACAATTTTGTCCACTAGCCCAAGGGTATAAGAATAGCCCCGGGGTATTTTCAGCAAGAGTAACAGAGTTACTTAAAAAATTTGATGAAGAAGCGTTGTCCTATGTGGATGATATTTATCTGACGGATGACGACTTAAAGAGGCACTTGACCAGGGTAAGCACCATTATTATGGGATTTGCCACTGAAGGCTACAAATTTAACGGAACAGGTAGCAGAGTTGAAAACCGAGTTACCAAGGACTCACATGATCCATACACTGAGTCATCAACGTGATGCGGTTCACGTTGCTGGGAATTCATTGACTGATGAAGCCGCAAAGAGGGCTTTTCGCACGGCTTCCGTAGCAGCACTCACTCGTTCAAAAATGAGAATAGATGGCGATATTATGGTAGCTGTCATCGCATCACGCAAAGGCAGCTCAGCAGTACCTAAAACATTTCCACTCAAATACTCCTACATGTTAGATGTACAAAACATTTCATATGCTCAGATTCCTGGAGTGGGGATAGAGTAATACCAAATATGGATTGTAGGCAAGGTTTCATACTAGCTGCACACGAGGGTTTGGGCTCTGCGCACACAGGCGTTACAGCGACTATTTCTTTACTGAAACAGCGCAATTGGTGGCCAGGGTTAACTACGCAAACTAAATAATATGTCTTGAATTGCGACATCTGTCAGCAGATGAAAGGCTCCACGATAGCAAAACCCTCGCAGGCGCCATTATTAAAATCAGACAAACCTCTTGCATGTGTGTACTTGGACCACTGTGGCCCCTTACAAACGGACGGAGCGTACAAATATATCATGGTTGCAGTGGATTCATGCTCGAGATTCCTATGGGTATGGCCTCAGCGCTCGGCTGACGCTCGCACTGTTATCAACGATTTGCGAGTCTTTATCGGCACATACGCAGTAAGCACGTTACATTCTGATCGCGACCCTGCGTTTAACTCTCTGGCTTACAAAGAGGTCTTGGAATGAATGGGCGTAGCATTGCGGTACTCCTTTCCGTAACATCCTGAGGGAAATTCGGTTGTGGAGAGGAAAAACCAGGACTTAAAGCAATCTTTAACAGCTAGGGTATTAGGCAAGGACTGTATTTGGGTCACACACCTTTATGGGGTACAGCGGGCATTAAACAACCAGCCAAGAAACTCTCTAGGGGGTGTCACTCCATATGAAGTCCTATTTGGGACACAAATGTGGGTACTTGATCTTGATTGTGAAGGCACAGTGGAGGATGAAAAACCATTTGATATCCATGAACTTTTTTTTTTTTTTTAAGAGTTTTATTGAAAGTAACACAAAGCTACATACTGTAGCCAACAAAACAAGCCAGCAATATTATATCTTCGTTACATTTGTGGTACATGCCAATGCAGTCACACATATACATCCATATCTGTGGGTTTTCCTGTCATCATGATAGACACTCACTTAATAGACCCCTCAGTGTAGGGCCAGACCGGATCGGCCAATGTGTCCACCTAGTAACATGTTTAAGCATGCCTGGGTCCCTCAAGTTCCACTGGGGTGACGACCAATCAAAGTAACCGCCCAGACTCTCTCTCTGCAGTTCCTAGGCGAGCCCACCCACCCCCTCTCCTCCCACGCCTACGGAGCACACGCCCGACTTCCCATCCTCACTCATCCAATGCAGCCCTCTCATCCTCCACCTCTCGTCTCTCCTGAGCCCACCGCACAAAGGATTCCCAGATGTCTCGTGGGCGGGAGGCCGACGGTAGCAAGTCCCAAAATGCGCTCAACTGCCCATGGCCATAAGTCACGTCTGCCAACCATCCCTTCACCGAGGGCACCCGGCTTCTACCCCAGTGTATTGCCACCTGCCGTTTAGCAAATAGGAGGAGCAAAGCATGTAGTTTACGTGTTTTAGGTGGCGTGTTCTTTACATAGCCCAATACCCCCAGCTCAGGGGATGGGGCATCAGTTCGACCTAATATCTGATTGACCAGAGCGAACACCTGGGACCAAAATTCCGCAAGATTGGGGCAGGACCACGCCATGTGCAAGAAAGAGGCAGGTTCGCCCCCGCATCTCCAACATCCGACATCCTCCCTTATGCCCATTCTATGTAAAGCGATCGGTGTTCTATAAATTCTATGCAAATACTTTAAATGTATACGCCTCAGTTTATAATTCAAGGAGAGCTCAGCTAGCTGCCCACAGCAGAAGGTCCACTGTTCTTCCGATAGGGGAGAGCCGAGCTCCTCATTCCAGTGCTGAAGGGACTGAGGTCGAACCGCCGGCGCCGCACTCTGCATTGACTTATAAAGTCTAGTGACCAATCTCCGGGGAGACAGGGACCCTACCATGCCCTCCAGCGCCTGAACACTGGGGGGGCCGCCGGGAAGCCCTCACTCAACGCCCGGCAGGCCTCCCGCAGCTTGTGGTATAAAAACAATTCAGAAAAATGCACCGCTTGCCCCTCCGTTGCCACCGGCGGCTGCATGAAGTGATTATCCGGAAATAAATTTGCGAACGTATGTAGGTGCATCCTCCGCAGCAGGGGCGGGCTAATTCCGTCTCCGATACAAGGCAACAGCGGGTTACTCGCCAGGGACAGAGACGGCCATACAGAAGCGGCACTCCCGCCCTGCGCCTAAGTTCCACCCAGACCCAGCGCAGCATCTCCGCAGTGTCCACATCTCCTCGGGGGCGGCGTACCTTTGCACAGATGGCCACTCTCAGCGGGACTGGCGCCACAGTGTCCCGCTCAACAGCCACATGCGGCTGGAAAGGCGTCGGATGCACCCAAAAGTGCAAAAATTGGGCTTGTGACCACAGGGCATATAAGCGCATATCTGGCGCTCCCAGCCCACCCTGTGATAACGGCAAAGTCAGCACATCCCAGGATGCTCGTGCCTGGCCACCAGCCCACACCAGCGCGAGTAGATGCGATCGCAGCATTGCAAAAAAATGTGACGTCAAAGGAACCGGTATATTCGCAAATAAATATAAAAATTTAGGTAGAACAACCATTTTAACCAAGGCTATCCTGCCCGTTAGGGATAGAGGTAGCCTCACCCATATCTTTACCCTCTCCTCCAGCCACATGACAGCCCTCCCAAAGTTCAGAGTCCAAATCTCCTGAGGCACGCGACTCACCCAGATGCCCAGATACTTAATAGCGTCTGTTTCCCACCATAAGGGTTATTCCGATGTCATCCTCGGGGTGTTCTCCGTCAATGGAAAGACCACCGATTTGGACCAGTTTACCGATATACCAGCCAGCCCCTCAAAGCGGATGAATTCTCGTAATACTATGTCCAGGTTCTCTTCTGGCTTTGTGAGATAAAGTGTTACGTCATCTGCATATAGCGATATCAGCAGACTTCGTGAGCTGAGTCCTATTCCTCGCGCCGTGTGATGCTGTCTAATGCGAGCCGCTAGCGGCTCCATCGCAATCGCGAAGAGGAGCGGGGACAACGGGCATCCCTGACGCGTACCCCGCAAGATAGGGAATGGGTCCGAGATCATACCGTTCACCCTAACCCTGGCACGAGGCATTGTATATAACAATTGGATCTTTTTAATTAAGAGCTGGCTAAAGCCGATACGATTCAGTATTGCAAATAAATATGGCCATTCCAGAGTATCAAATGCTTTGGTGGCATCTAAGAAGACCACCGCAGCGTGTACGTCCGGATGCAAGTAATGCAGGATAGAGAAGATCGTACGTAGATTATGAGAAGTAGACCGCCCTGGGATAAACCCAGACTGGTCCGGTAGGGCTATCAGGGGTAGCATTGGTTGTATTCTATTGGCAAGCAGTTTGGCCAGTATTTTCACATCTACATTTATTAAAGAGAGAGGTCTGTATGAGTCCATCTCTTCCTTTGGTTTATCCGGTTTGAGCAGGGTAATAATCGACGCTTCGCGCATCGTTGCGGGAAGTATCCCCACCTTCAAAGCCTCCTCATACACCGCCAGCAGACGGGGAGCCAATTCCTCAACGCATGCCTTATAGAAGGCCGTAGTCAGGCCGTCTGGGCCAGGGGCCTTATCGAGGGGCAGACTTTTGATTACCTGGGCCACATCTTCGGCCGTTATCGGGAGATCCATGTATTCTCTATGCTTGTTATTGAACCAGACCAGCGCTATGGATTCCAGAAAGGAGTCCAACCCTTCCGGGCATTCACCCTGGGTGGCAGTGTACAGATCGGAGTAAAAGCCTGAGAAGGCATTTAGGATGTCCTCTCGCCCCCTGATTGTGGCCCCAGTTTTCAAGCGCAGTTCATGGACATATGTCGTGGATCTGGACGGTCTTATCATATTCGCCAGTGTGCGACCCGGCCTATCCCCCTCCCCGTACCTCCTGGCCTCTGCGTATTTACCCAGGAACTTAACTTCCCGCTGTGCCTCCGCATCATACTCTACAAGCTTATTCTTCAGTAGACCCATGATGTCAGGAGTGCTTGTGTCATAAAAGCGTTTTTCCAGATCTTTTATGTCCGCTTCCAGGGAGGCAAGTGTACCTCGTATAGCTTTCAGCACCCCGGCCTGTCGAGCAATGCATTGGCCTCGGATAACCACTTTAAATGCTTCCCACAGGGATGACTCAGTGTCCACCGAGCCTGTATTCAGCGCAAAGTAGTCAGTAATGTCACCCCTTATCTCCTCCTTAAAGGCCTCATCCAGCAGAGCATGCCTCGGTAGGCGCCAGGAGAAACCGCGCGGAGGCAGATCAGGCAACGACACTCGCAACAGGCATGGTGCATGGTCAGAGAGCGAGCGCGGCATGTGCTCAACTTCCGCCGTCCACAGAGCAGCATCACGAGAGAGTAGCCAGTAATCCAGACGAGACCAGGCGCAGCGGTGATCAGTGATACAGGTACCCTCCCTCAGCCCACCATGCCTAACCCTCCACACATCGACCAGGCCCTCCTCCTCAACAATCGCCCCCAGAGCAGCGCCCGCCGATGGGTGCAGGCAACGGGCGGCACCCTGTCTATCCAGGGTATCATCTAACACTGCATTAAAATCCCCTCCCCAGAGAATGGTATTGCACCCAGCCGCCCGCACCCTCGCCCAGACGTCCTGAAAGAACTCAGGGGAGTCTATATTCGGGCCGTAAACAGCCACAATTGTCACCAATATACCACATAAAAGTCCCCGGACTAAGACATATCGTCCCTCGGGATCACATTGCGTCAGCTCTTCCCTCCAATCCAACCCTCGCTTAACCAATACGGCCACCCCCCGGGCGTAAGTTGAGTACGTGGCGGAGTATACATGTCCCCAGCGGGCATGGCGTAGGCGGGGAGACGAGGAGGCACCCAGATGCGTCTCCTGAAGGAGGCATATGTCTATATTGTGTCGGACTAAGTAAGCGTGCACTAATCTAGCCTTTCTGCAGTCATTCAGACCCCGCACATTCCATGTTACACAGTTTAAGGCATTAGTTAACTTGTGGGTCATGTCTACGGCAAAACGATATACCCATTAGCCTCCACATTTCCTATGTACGATAGCGACAACATAGCAGATTACATGCAAGCTGGCAACAATTACCAAACCAAAACACCCCACCACCCACCCACTCCAACCCCCCAAACAGGTTGTGAATTGCCCAGCCTAGAAACAATAACATCCAACAAGGTTGGGAACCTTCCCATGGGGTCGTGCCTATGCCAGCTTCTACCCCGGTTAGAACAGGGTGGCCAGAAGATCTGCAGACAGCCTGGCCCGCCCGAGACCACATTTACAAAATGGGATACATGGCAACGTGGCAAGACATTATAGGAAAGGAAGCAAATGTTCGCAAATGTTCGGCACAAGTTTAGCAAGCGGCAAGGGCAGCCAAGGCACTGTACATTAATACGATAACCATATTAGTCATTGTCACTCAGGTTTCCGGCCGCCACCTCCGCACCCTCAGTCGGTCGTTTGGGCTTCCTGCCACCAACGTGTTTGGCAAATTTCATCGCCGACTTGGCATCTGCGAAAAAGTGTGTGGTGCCTTCGAATGCCAGCTTGAGTTTCGCCGGGTACAGCAATGAATACGGGATCGGCGCCTGAAGGAGAAGTCTCTTGGCTGGTATGAACTCCCTCCGCGCCGCCTGCACAGCTGGAGTGAAGTCTGGATAGAAAGAAACTGTGTTTCCCTGGTGCGTTATCCTGCCCCTCTCTCTTGCAAGCCTGAGGATCACGTCTCTGTCTTGGTAGTTAAGAAGCTTAGCAATAATGGGCCTCGGAGGCGCCCCAACCGGCGGTTTCTGGCTCAGCGACCTATGTGCCCTTTCCACCACAAAGACCGCGGAAAGGTGCGGGTCGAACAGCTCATGGAACAGCTCCGTAATGTATTTCTCCATTTTAGATATAGCGGTCGTCTCTGGGATCCCCGTGATTCGGAGGTTGCTTCACCTCGATCTGGCTTCTAAATCGTCATTCTTCGCTCTGATGATTCCCAGCAGTTTGTCCATATGTAGGAGCTGCTCCTTAGTCTCGACCTGAAACTCATGGAAGTCCGCAGCACGCCCATCCAGCGAGTCCAGAAGTGCCTCATGCGTGGTGACCGGCGATTTGACCGACTCAAGCTGCGATGTGAGGGTGTCCAGCTTAGCGTCAATGTTGCGGAGGCTAGATCTCATCTCTAGCATAAGGGTCCTTAAAACCTCTCCTTGATCCTCCACCACCTGTTCATGCCTGCTCTCCGCCTGCACCTCGGCTCCGGCGTCCACCTGCCGTGTCGCATGCTTACTGTCGAATGTAATCTTCGACTGCTTGGCGTCATGCTTCCCCATCTCAGCTGCTGTGGAAGCCTCCCCCGAGCCACAAGGTAAAGGGCAGCCCTCCCATCCAAACAGCAAAGGCTCCTGCGCTTCGCAAAATAGCCTCAATGGCGTGCTGGCAAATCCAGTGCTCAGAGAGTGTGAGATGGTCGCCCAGCTGCGCCCCGGGGTCAGGTCAGCCGCTCCCCTGCATACGCAGGCACCCCTCGTGGACTATACCGCGTCGGCCCCGCTCTCCCGGCAACCCGGCGAAGGCCCCCAATCAGAACAGCCCGTCGCGGCCCAGGGCGTATCTCCAGCCAACAACCACCCCTGGCATGCGTCTGGCGCTGGCAAACTCCTTCTCGATATCTGTGGCCATACAGCACCTCCCGAGCCAATGGGTCACTCCTTACCCCCTCACAGTGCCACGGGCTCGCACCTGCGGACCCGCGACTCAGCTACATGGTCCCACGCCGCCACAGCACACCACCGGTCTGCGCATCTCCTCTGTCAGCGTGCTCTCCCCTCAGGCACAGCCTCGCACCCCCGCCATCGGCCGCCGATCTCGCCACCCAGTCTCATTCACACGTGGACTTCCCTGCTGTGCACAGTCAGTCGATAGTGCCTCCTCGAGCTTCACAGTGCCGCCAGGGCAGCAGCACACATGGTCGAATCCCCTTCAGGGTCGCTCCTCAGCCTGTGATCCCCCGCACCGCCGATAATCGTAGCTCTCACCTCGCGGCCTCACCGGGCCCCGATCAGCTTCCCCAGCCCTTCCAGCGATCGCCACATCAGTCCAGTGGGGCATCAGCAGTCTCGGCAGCCCCGCGTCTCACGCTCCAGCGTGCTCAGCAACCAGGCCCCCAGCCCGAGAGGCCTCCTCTAGCAGCCGGGCCCACAGCCGCGTGGGCGCCCCGGCCTCGATTTACACAGCGTCGCTCGCGGGTCGCGACGGCGTCTGCTCCTCACACCGCCACAGGCTCCATCGGGCCGTACGTCTGCCTCCAAATGCTCCAGGGCTTTAAAATTTCACCCTTGTGTTCCGCGCCACATGCGGTATCGCCCCGGCAGGTCCGGGCGGGCTCCGCTTGTCCAAAAGTGCAGGATTATTGGAAGGATTGGATTCCGGCCGGCGGAGCTCGCTTAGATGGCGGCCATTGCGCGGCTCGGCAAGCCACGCCCCCCGATATCCATGAACGTTTGGCTGTGTTAAAGGATCTAAATTAATCCAGGACAAAACAAAGCAATGTCCATCTAAAGCAGACCACCACTGGGGAAGTCAAGGTAGTCACGGCAGGACCTGTCTGGATCCCAAAAGTCAGGGATCTGGTCAGAGAGAAAATTGCGGAAACAGAGGAATTTGGACCTTCATACAGAAAACCTGTACCAGTCCTTAAAGAACACGGAACAAGAACGGTGCTGCTCCCGCCTCTTGCCAGAAAAAATGAGAAAAGATTTGTCTCAATAGACTTAATCAAACCACACTATGTGGCCGATACTAAACAGTAGGCATTGTGGACTCCGCTGTAGCAGACGCCCTCCACTAACTACAACCCAAGAAGTTCAAACAGAAAGACTCATTAAGTTTGAAGAGCCACCTGTAAGGAATGAAGGACTAAGCAACAATGCTATGGAACTTGTTCCACTTGAACCAGACATTCAAATTCAAAATGAACATCAGAATAATTCACAAGTTGCAATTAGACCTAATACAGACGTCTACATCAACATGTCTCATCGAGAGGAAAATAACATTTCAACTAATCCTGATGCAATTCCTACAATTGATCGAACTGCTTTTGGCTATTTCATTAACTTTGATACGTTTTCTATGGATCCAAGCGAGCCGGAAACAACGCCATCCAAAACACCATTCAAGCAACAATTAAATAACTTTCTTCCCTTTCTTCAAAAGACATACCTGGTATCACCTTGGATTGAACACTGGGTAATTTCTGGGGTACTGTTTTTTCTTTTCTGGCTAGGCTTATTACTAACTTTTAGTATGCTTAATAAGGGACACATTTCTTCAACAAAGTTCCACAGCCCAAAAGTCAACATCCTACTGAAGCCACATCCATCATCACATTGTGAACAAAGAGACTTTTCATTATTGAACATTACATCAGTTCCTATACCGGATGGTATAGTATGGCACAAGGTCAATTTTAACATATTCGGCCCGACCAAACTTAAAAAAATTAATCATGTATTTAAAATTTCATTAAGTGATATAATTACCTCAAGTACATTTTCTGATGATTGGGACACTGAAACAATCAATAACATGTTGTCTTATTTAGAGAAAACTGCTGCATTTTCTAATAATTAAATGTTAGAGGGTTCTTCGTATTATGACACATTGTACTGTAACCAAAATTATGGTCATCATTTCCTGCACAAATCCATTTCAGCTAGGAATGTTTTTGAGTACCATCAGTGGGAACATTGCCCAACACCACCAAAAAGTAGTTCACAAGCGTTTACACAAACATTTTCATACTTTTCAGGGTTTAACACAACAGATCCAGCCTCATATTACTGTAAGGTTGCACCAACATCAGCACTGAAAATTATGTTGACAAACACTAAACAGATTTACTCTGCTTCCTTTTTTGGCCCAGTTGTCTGAACAGGGTTTCGACCTATGGAAAGACGAAATTGACTCGAAATTGATTTGGGGTTCGAGGGACTGGCAAGTCCAGGGTACAGAGGCACTATTTAGAGCAGAGGTCATCAAACTTTTGTCGGTCGAGTCCCCCCATCTAAACCTTTTTACACGTCGAGCCCCCCCACCGCCACCACCACCTGACAAAAAAGTTTTGGAAGCTGGTATTCTGCATCATTGATGGCCATTCTCTCCTGCAGAGCCCAGGTGGTATAGGGCAAATAATACTAAATAAAGTAAGTGTTTAGTAAACTGAAGTTTTTGTAGTGCATGTGCTTATTCTAAAGTTCAAATGGAAAGTCTCCAAGAAAAGAATTAGCACAAAAAATTACATTGCTGCTTAATTTTCCCATGAAACACAAAATTTAGGATAGATTAGCAAAAACACTCCCAAAACACAGGTGTGGGAGTGCATGTTTTTCTCCACAGAGACAATGTGTGGATTCTTGCTTCTGCCATCCTTAGGTTGTGTTCCACTTTCAGTCTTGAGCAGTGCCTGGAAACGGGAGTGCTCATAGAAGTTTGTAATATATTTTTTGCAGTTTTATATAGCGCGAACATGACCCAAAGGTATTGGAGCGCTTTACAGGACCATCTTTTACATTACACAAGCACACATTCATTTTTTGTAAGCACAGGGAGATTAAGTGATTTGCCCAGAATCACAGGATGTTGAGCAGAGATCAAGAATTGAACCTGGTTTCCCAGCTCTAATGTCATCAGATCAGGCTGTTGTGCCACATCTTTGCCCGTAAACAAGATATCAGAAAAAGAAGTATCTTTGATTCTGGAATGAAATCTGTTGGCATCTCATTCTGGGCAGTGTGCAACACCCGCTTTAACGTGGTGCCAGTGTGGGTTCGACTGCGGTTTGCTACAGTGATGCTGCGACAGCTGCCAGGTGCCACCGCCTCAGCACGTTGCAGCAGAAGGCCACGCTTCCGGTTTTAGACGTCACATGGATCGAGGAGAGCTCAAGTGGGCAGTCTCCTCTGTGAGCTGTCCCATTTCAATCTCTGCCCTCCCTGCAAGTTTCAACAGCAGCTAGGGCCGTGGGGTCTGATTGCATTGCTGAACACTGATAATCCGTAGTCCCCCTTTGTCACTCACCTCCACGCAGACATGACTGAAGAGCATGGGTACGCGAGGCAGGACACAACAGTGAGTTATGGACGCGGATTTTATAATCATGTTAGAATTGACAGTATCTGAATCGGTGGCGGCAGCCATGACAAAGGCCTTAAAAAACATACAGGACCTCCTGTCTGACCAGTTTCGACTTGTAAAGGGTCGCAGTTCGGACACACCCTGTGGGTGCAGGAGGGTCCCCAAAGTGTGGATCAGAGATAAGAGAAATCTGGAACAAAGGTATACTCTTTTGACAAGTTGCAGTTGCGAAGACCAGAGGGATGAGGCAGCTGCTGGGCCCAGTGGTGTATTTTGACCAGATAAGGGTGCCGCCCAAAAAAGGGGCTTCTGACTAAGACCTGAGAGATACAAATGCCTTCACATCAGGTGCGCAAAGCCCATATGGCTCAAAGGGCTTCAGCGCCCTCACCCCCCGTCATGTGTGTTAGCCCGGGGTAAGTCAGCTTCCTGGGCACACACACAGCCAGTTTTGGAGCTGCCAGCCGCACCCGAGTACTTCACAGGTCTTTAAAAGACCATTTACACGTTAACAAGGCTTTGTTGATTTTTCACCCCTTCTTAGAACCCCTGCATCTCCACTCATCCTATTGCTGGAAGAATTAGTACCCCCTCCCCCAAAATTGTTGAACCTCTGGCCTTTAAAGACCTGTGACTCCAGACACTCTCAGCTGAGCCCCCAGCAGCTGGAGCTGCAGCAGTCCGGGCTGAGATACACGACTCGCGCCTGGGAGCAACAATAGAAGGTTAAGTGGTGGGATGAAGTGGGCTCCCCCTCTGAAGGAGTGCTGCGCCCCCCAGGGGGGCGCGCCCCACAGTTTGAAGACCTATGATTTAGAGCATGCCTCATTCCACAGCAGATTATCTTGTTAAGACATCCTGTCTTGGACTAGCCAAGAACAAGGACCTGAGCACTCCTAGGTTTCCAGCTCCTACACAGGGGTGGCAGAATTCAACTTCAAAAGAAGGGGCCACAGTAGATGACATGCTAAAGTACAATAGAACAGACCCAAATTGGAAGGAGTGGGTGGTTTGGCCATTAGACACGAACATATGTCATAAAAGATTCCTGAACATCACCGAGGGACTCAGAATCCATAGGCCAACCCACGTTATGTACAGAGAGAACATCCAGGGGTAGTGACATCCTATATTGTTGGGAAGTTGTGCCTCGATTGGCTAGAAACCTCAACACTTGCAGAAGTGAAACAACACTTATCTTTACTCTCACACGACATTGATCTTAGGGACTTTTTACAAGGACTCAAGAAACAACCTCTGACACGTTTCATATATGCAGGCATTTATGCTGCCTGTAATGAAAACTGGAAGATTTCCCAATAAGAAGCCGCAGAGAGAATTCGGGAAATAGACCGTATAAACTTAGAAAAAGCTTTATCTGTGGTAGATAATGGGTTAACAACTCTGACCTCCAGGATATATTCATTGGGCAACAAAGTATCTTCTGCTATTGACATACTGGAAAAGGATTTAGCCATATTACAACACGGCCAATCTCAGTTACGTTCTATTATGTTATTGAGCTGAACGCTGCAATCTTTGCGTTCAGTATTTGTGCCTTAGCGTTTTATAAATAGTACGTCTCTGTTTTCAGAATACAATCTAACAGATACACAGAGAGAAATGGCACAAAGAGGAGCTAAATATACAATGCTTCAAATTGAAAACTGGATAGGCTACCATTCACAGTGGCAGAATTACCATCAACAGAATGGCTACTTCATGGCCAAAACACTCTCCCGGTCACGACCTTTCAGTTTCACTTTTGCCTTGAGCAAAGGCAGACATGCAGATATGAAAAATTGGGTAAAGAGTACATTATGAAATCCTGGGATTTACCATATAGATTTCGATGCCGGAGTGGGGATCGAGAAGTGTTTCTTAATGGTACAAACTGCAAGAACACTTTAAGCGGTTCTCTCATGTGCCAAGATATAGTTTTGCACGGAGCATGTAATGGTTCAATAGCGAATCTGTTATGCTATATGAAAGGAACTCCAGCTGCCGTGATCACACCAGTGTTAGAGTTACTTTCGAATGGGAGTTACTTGATGCTGAATGATCAAGGTTGCTGTGGCATGCTTCCGGGCATCGCCTATCTGGCTACCGTGAACACCAGGGTTACTTGCTGTATGCAAATATTGTTTCCACCGACAAATACAGTCTGGTAGTGTCCTTCACTGAATGTTTCTTTTATACAGTTTGATGCTTTGAGCAGAATTTTAAGCCATGCTTTTACAGCAGACCGTACCCTTAACCTCCGCTCGATAAACCTTTGAACTTCAAATCGCAAGGACCTCGGCAGAGATACAGGCACTTATACGTACCAACTGCCCCCTACATTTTGTATAAATGGTAAGTCGTATCTTTAATATGTCAGATACGAGTGGTATTGTACACCTATTTAAGACCATAGGGTCAGGATTCCTTAACACCTTTCAGACAATCCTCGGAGTTATTCTTAACTTTATACACTCCGTACTTGGAAGCATTTTCAGGGGTCTACCTCTGATCCTGCTCTCAAAAGCTGGAATCCTGATTGTTGTTTCCTGCTACGCAATGGACGGAACAACCACCAGCGAGATTGCAAAAGCTCCTCTGGAGAGATATTGACGTGAGCACATGGTACAACATCTGGGTGCACCTCGCCTTCGAGAACTAAGTGCTTCTTGGTTCCTATCGTTCAGACCTGTCTTTGAAGACTGCATCATACCTGTTTTCTGATGCCTGTTTTGCGGAGTAGAATGCGAGTTGGACATCTGTCTGACACCTCTAATGGAGATGCCAGTGGACTTAGACTCCAGGCTGGAACCACTGCGGTCCCATGCTCGACTATGTCCTCAGCGTATTCCCATCTTAACAAATGCATTCCTTGAGGATCCGCAGGTGCCTTTTACAACTGAGTTAAACTTCAGCTCCACCATTGACACCTAGGTATCGACTACAGCACAGGCTGCCTCTCCACCAGCTATTGGCAGCACTGAATTTCATCTATGCTCCCTTGACGTGCTATGCTAGGTATTACAGTGTTTGTCCCCTGCGGCTGCAGGCAGCGATAATGTTGCGTCACCCAGCCAGGATATTTAATCTAAATCTGGCTCATCGTGTGCTGGGAACGAATTAGGATTTTATTTTCTCCTTTCATTTCAACAAAATTCCTCAAATTGACACTTTCAATAACAAAGCATGGTCTTCTAAGTACGCTTGCAGTAGTTCAACGTGTATGATCAAACTCATTTATTACTGTGATTTGCGGAACTTTAAAACAAGAATCATATTTCAAGGGAACATTTTTCTCTCCTCGTTTTTTAAACTGTTTTTGAATGATTTATTTACTTTTTTAGAAACCTTTTAAATGGCTCATTCATAATTTTATGCACTAACAACTGGTAAAATGTGTATCTCAATTGTGTATTATTATTGTTGAGTATTAGGAGAATTGGGTGTTATGTTTCATATCGGTCCTCTAATAAAGGTCCAGAGAAATTCGTACGCTTTCCCTACTTCATCTCCCCTAACTACATTTCACATGAACAAGCCTTATAAGGACCTAACTCCTAATAAGGACAGAACGCCTTATAGGGACAGAACGCCTTATAAGGATTGACACCTTTTATGGACTAAACCTTTCACCTAGTTCCATGCAGAGGGAGGGTTTTTCCCAATCAATAATGCTAAGACATCATCCTTAGCACATATGAATAATTTATGAGGACACAACCCAGGGGATAAGTCCAAACCCTTTGCCCTCCCTTGCGGGGTACCACAGGGCTCTTCCTTGAGCCCCACGCTTTTCAACATTTATGTCAGCCCGCTGGCAGCCTTGATAAGATCTTTTGGCCTTCCACTCACCTCCTATGCAGATGACACACAAATCGTGTTATCCATACAACGAGGGTCGCAAGTGGATATGGCCGCGAGGTGCATTATTGCCTGAAAGACATTGCAGGCTGGATGGCCTCGAACTGCCTCAAATTAAATGCAGGGAAGACCGAGGTCATGATATTCGGGAACAATCCTAACATCTGGACTCCGGATATGTGGCCTGATGCACTGGGGAAGCCACCAGTCCCACGTGCAAGGCAAAGAATTTGGGCATGATCATCGACCAGAAACTGGATTTCGGGGAGCAGGTTAGTGGAGTGGTTTCAACATGCTTCCATATCCTCAGGATATTGAGAAAAATAAAAAAAATTCTTCCAGCCGATGGTTTCAGGTTAGCAGTCTCAGCCCTTATTCTGTCACGTTTGGACTACTGTAATAGTCTGTACTTGAATCTGAAAAAAACCCATCTGTACAGACTACAGATGGTACAAAACGCGGCAGCGACACTGCTAACAGGCACTCCAAGGTTTGCCTCTGAACGAGAGGAACTACGGCAACTGCACTGACTGCCGGTATCCAGACGAGCTCAATTTAAGGCGCTGTGCACGGTATTCAAAGCATTGAAGGGCAGTGGCCCAGAGTTTTTGAATAGGTGCTTCAATTGGTATGTGCCCGGGAGAGCACTGCGCTCCTCTGAAAGAAAAATGCCAGTTGGGAAGAAAATACCTTTACCTATGGTGCAGCGAAAGCTTGGAACAGTCTGCCCGCGCATATCATGAAGGCTGAGGAGCTCCTCTCTTTTAGAAAGGGGCTGAAGACTTGGTTATTTAGGGATTAAGCCCCTCATACTCCAGGGAGTTCAGTGTGCAGCACCAGGACACCTGTGGATATAAGTGCGCTTTATAAGCTCCTAATAATAATAATATACTTCACCTCTCCTATCTACACACAAGGTTTAATCCCATACGTCATCCTCATACTAAACAATGACTAACACACGCACAAGAACTGTATAAATAAAGCACCTCTTGCTATCAGTAGTTGGAGGGAACCGAGACTTCAAGGCCGACACACTGACCAGAGACACTGAGGCTCCTGCATGCAGTCGCTCCAGCTGACAGTGGTCTAAACATCCCTTGCGGGGTGTCCAACTCGAGGCCAGGACAAGGTCCCACACACTCATTATTCAGGTAATGGGGTTCGACTAAATCCTAGCGGGATTCTTAGCTCCTTGACTTATTAGCTCTTTTGCACCTACTCACATGCTAGGTACACTTAGGTACATCTAAACAGGCATCGCAGGAGTATGTGCTTTATTTTATAAATGCATTTTATATTCATGTATGTGTTCATGACCATTGCAAAATGGTAGAACTTTACTATTCCTTTTTATTCACTTCACTGCTGATCCTATATCTCTGCTGCTGTGTAACAGTTGTAGCAGCACATATATTTTACAATAGAAGAACAACGGTGCAATAAATTCTTATTGTAAACACACTAGACTGTTTCTTCTGTATATCTCTCTGAGACAAAATGAGCAAGAACTAGTGACTGGGTGAAAAGTAGTATATTGTTTCCACGAGTCTGAGGAATCAGGGTTTGTTGTGTTCTGGGGTTGCCAAAAACGAATCTCTCTGATAAAAGGAGATTCTAGTGGCACTGTGAGCAAACAAGTCCAACATACGCGGTGGGGGAGCACAGAATCAGAGTATCACCAGACCCACAGTGTATGTTATCCAAAAGCGCAGGTCCTGCAGGGGTACTATAGGAGTTACACTACAGCTGCACATTAGCCATCATTTCCAATTTGAATGTATTTGTGTTGGATGTCTTTTACGTTGTGCTTTATTTTTCCAGCTTATATACCTGACGGTGGGAACCGTAGATACGGCTACACCTCCACACTCACAGCACACCTTAGCGTGTGTGCTGATAATTTCACGTGGTCACAAAAAAGTTTGACGCACTTCACTTTTCTTGGTCCTGAAGAAAGCCTTAGTACCTTAGTTGAGGCTGAAATAATGTCGACCATTCTATGGGGATAAGGAAGACTAACCAAATCTTCATAATATACCCTCTTCATTTTTAACCGTGCCCTAGGACCTCAATAATAAAACTGTGATAGAGAAACCCTAGAGGTACTTTTAAACTGCACTAAATCCACCCGTTCACACACAAAAAAAGCAACCCCACTCCGCTGTAGCTCAGGCATCGCAGCACAGGCGGGTTGCATTCGGCAGCCCAGCTTGGAACCCTTTGATGAAGCATGCCACCAACTAGGTTGGTGGATGAGGGTTCATCTTCAAAACCTATTGGTTTTTTTCCCTATTCCTGTGCATGGCATTGAGTCATCCTTATATCTGGATTTCTATATCGGGTCCGTCTACTATGTTGTTGATAGAAAAATATATTACAAATTCAAAAAGAGATTGATAAAGAGCAACCTCAACATAATCGTGTTAACAATGCAAATAGGATGAAGCCAAATTTTCTGACGTGGTTGACCCTGTATAACAAAAGGAAAACATCTAACTCTAAATGAGAGCCACTTAAGTAATTAAAAACATAAAATTGTGCTTCAGATTGCATTAATTTGTCATTAAAGATCAGCATGATCCCGTTATCTAGCATAAGTGACAACCTAAACTAAACGCATAGAGTCAGGAAAATTTAGAAAGCTGTAAGCAGACAGAGTCTTCCTAAAAGGAAACTCTAACAATGGGTCAAGTAGCATAAAGCCACAATAACCAAAAGAAAATGGTCTGTACCTCAGGGAGTCTAGGAAAGGAGTACTCCAACTGTCCCTCATTACGTGATACTTTAAACTCATGTTACTTTCAAGGTACATCCC
Organism: Triturus cristatus; assembly: GCF_964204655.1. NCBI lineage: Eukaryota > Metazoa > Chordata > Amphibia > Caudata > Salamandridae > Triturus > Triturus cristatus. Next base: position 95,273,808 of record NC_140591.1, read on the forward strand.
ACAATTCTCTTTGACAGATTTCAGAATACTGGTTCACATTGGCTGCTTTCACCACCTCTCCAATCCCATCGAACAATATTTCACATGTCCTTGGTCTCATTGTCTTCTCCCATGAGAACTTGCCTCCCAGTTCACTATCACGATTCTTCTTGCCAACTGTGGGGTATATTCACAAGAACGTGTGTTAAAAATCGCAATATTTACTTAACGCAACTCTGCATATCGCAGTCCATCGCCGGAAAAGAACACAGTGTTAACGTGGTATTCCCAACATGGCGGTCCCATGCGATAGTCTCACAATAACGAGTCAAATGTCCGTGATAAAATCAACGCGACACCTAAAAAACGCAAAACATGAACGCAAAAATAGTTGCGATGTGGCCAAGAGCGATAAAAAAGTAAGCGATAACCAGTGACAGGCCTGCAATTCCCATGCGTCATGCGGGACAAATCTATATAACAGCACAGAAATACACCAAAAAATAAATTGAAACCGCATTGCACCATGGAGGAAGACGTAGGTGACATCCTGGTGGCGGCGGTTGATGATGGACTGTCGGAAGATGTGGCAATCATGCACAAAGACTGTGAAGGTGCAACGACATTGGTGCAGAGTCCCCGGTGGTCCACTATTGCCTGCACTTTGATGGAATGTGTGTGCGTTCTGTTGCAGTAATTGTGTGCAGTGTCGTCAGGGGGCACGAGGAGTACATGTGTGCAGTCGATTGCCCCCAACACGTGCGGGAAGCCAGCTATGGCGTAGTTGCCTTGCTTGGTCCCCAACTGTTCCTGCGCAGTGTGGGAGTAGCGAAGGTGCTGGGGTACCAAGCTGATGATGGCAACTAGGCCAGTTGTGATGAACATTGATGGCCTGGCTATGGACACCTCCGACTCAGGCAGTTGTTGTTTGGAAGGTACCAGAGGCCAACAGATGCAGCACAGCCAGCAGCTTTGTCTGAGGTGTGATGTTGGTTGTCCGCTGTGTTGGTGCCCTCATGTTCAGGATGCGGAGGATGGCTGTCCTTTTGGACCTGTGGTGGGCAATGACATTCGCTGGTTTTAGGTCTGTGAGGCTGGTGCGTTTTAGAAAGATCCGCTGTCTTCATCTGCGCAGCCTCTGTAGTAGTTCGGCGGGGGGCTGGAGGGATCCGGGGGGGTCCTGAGTGTGTTGGCGGTGGGTGTTGTGGCCCTGTTGGGGCTCCGAGCTGCATGATCAGTGGGTCCATGGCATCTGTTGTTCTTCAGGTGTGGCTGTGGGCTGGGCTCCCTTGCATGTTGCAGGTTGTCGTCCGACTTTACACCAGGTCAGAGCAGGTGTTATCTTCTTGGTGCTAACGCGCCTTATCGCCTGTTTTGTGATTTTATCGCCAATCTTGCTGGTCGTTGTGAATGTTGCGAAGTGGTGTGTTCGCTGCTTTTTGCACAGGAACGCCTACTCTGCATCTCATTAGCGTTAGTTGCCGGGGTCATCTGTGGCAATGTTTTTGCGGCTGCTATCGCAGGTAAACTGGTGATATGGGCTGTTAGCACCAGCTTCTGAATGGTGCAATATATTTATTGCCACTTTGGCTGCGATAAAATGCCGTTAACTCGGCGATAAGTCCTTGAGAATATACCCCTTTGTTGTTTAGTTCCTACCAATCTGTAGGACCTGCGCATTGTTTGGACAACATAAACTAAGGGCTTGGTGCCAAGACTGATTCCAGACACCCCTGCAGGATATGTTGGCCTATAGACCAGTTAACTCACAGTGCCACTATCAGCCCCCCTATCCTAACAGGGAGCAAATGGTTTCTGCCAACCACTAAACATGACAGCCCTGTCCCCTCAGGGATCGTGGAAACGGTACGGAATCTCTTGCTGAATCACTCATGCTTTTAACTTCTCAGAGAAATATACAGAGAATAGACAGTTGGATGTTTTCAATAAAATGTATTGAACCGACATTATTCTTGCATAAAATACATGTGCTGCAATGATCAGGAGACAGAAGCAGATAAACGTGATTACAAGCACCAAAAGTGTAAATAATAGGTAGAGTTCTATCATGGTGCTAAACTGTTTTATATATGCAGGAATATAAACAAGGCCGTAATCTAGCATACTCCTACTATGCAAACCCTACTCTAAGTGTACCTAGAGTGTGTGTAAGTGTAAAGCCAAGAATCCCCCAAGGAACGATCCAACCCCATTACCTGATGGGAGAGAATGAAGGACCCTGTTTTGGTCCCGAGTTAGACACCCCTTATAGAACGCCAGACCGCTGCGTGATGGTTTCTCAGCATTCGAGGTCCTTCGTGTCAGCAGAAGTGTCTTCTCTACTAATCTATCGGGATGCTCATCTTTTATAATAGAAAGCAGCCTCCCAATGTGCTCATAGATTAATGATGTTATGGATATTTGGATAGCCCTGTCGCTCCGTGGATGAAGATAGTGATGACATTTGTACGTGGTACGAAACGAGACCTTGTACATGATGTGCAGGGCGTTGTGATAATGTTGCCTGAAGCTAGATGTAAAACAATTTTAGTTTCAGAGAAAGTAATACAACATTGTTGTGCATGAAAATGTGTGCTTGGGGGGCGTGGCTTGCCGCGAGGCAAGATGGCCACTTCTTAGAAACTCTTCCCCCTAATCCCCGTGAATCCGTCAATCATCCAAAGCCAAAACCGTGCTGTGTCGCGGATCAAGTTGAAATAAGGGCATAGTTGGCACGGGTATGTCAGGCATGATGATCTGCGGCCAAATAGCGAGCAACTCCAGTGCAAGGCCTGGTGGAGGCGACGCAGCACCGGCCACTAGTGATGGCGGAGAAGGCGCGCCCCTGGTGTGCATCGGCGCTAAGGGGCGGAAGCAGCAACCAAGAAGGAAGGAAAGCAGTTCCTCGGCGGGCCGGAAGACAGCCGGGTCCGCCTTCCAAAGTCTCCGCTCACATTGGGAGCCTGTTTCGGGTGTGGCTGAGACTGGGACCGTCTGCGGTAAGGGCTCGGCTGGAGCTTGGAGTTGCCCATCCGCGTTGCTTGCTGCCTGGGGTCGGTAACGATCGGAAGGACATGTGAGAGGCACGTCCATAAGGTACCCACGACTTAACAGAAAAGGCCCTTGGGGACGCAGAGGGCATGGGAGAGGCAAGGGCGGCCCAACATCGTATCCAGCTACAAAGGGGAAGAAATACAAGAGAGGGCGGTCAAGAATAGGGGGTGAAGACAAGAGGGCAAAAACTAGTCGAGGAGTTCAGCTGCTCTAAAGGTGTGTGAGGAAGTGCGGTCGGCGGCAGAAGGCAGGGGCTGGAGTGACAGGCGGCAAGGACCTGGAGGGGCACAAGGTCAAGAGCAGAAGATAAGCAGGGCCACACGAAAGCAGCCATAAGGTGCCCGAGGCAGTGGATGAGGAAACCACACAAGAAACATACCAACAGTGTGATCTTGGCGGGTAGCTAGCCGGCAGCCCCTCCCCGGGCAGTCGGCACAAACTGAATGCTAAGGGCGGTGCAGTCCCCACGTGGCCTGGCGGAACCCTTCCAAGATAGCGTGGCGCAGGAATAAAAGAAAACCCAAAACGGATGAGCCCGTGAAGCTGTATCACAGTAAGAATTTGCGAATAAGACCAGGGCGTATAAAGCTCGCCAGCCGGTGAGCGGAGGAATACAGCGTGGAGGGGAAACAGGGTGAAAACCTGACAGGCCACAGGGGGCGCTTCGGTAACCCCAGGCAGAAGGCAGCGGCTCACCCAGCGACCCCCAACAGAGGATCCACAGGGGCGGGGTAACCTAGGTGGGAAAATGTCAGTGGGGGAAAAACGCCAAGAACTCCCATCAAATGAAACTAGACAAATTCACCCTCCCAAAAGGTACAGAAGCCCAGGATCCCCCTCACGAATGCCTGACCCCGGGGGCACAGGTGGCGATGAATGAAGACACTCGATCCCTGCTTGACATTATGGCAGCCATACGTGGGGTACAAACCACGCTGGAGTCCATCACAACAGAGATTTCCTTGACCCGTGCGGACTTAAGAAATATGGGGGCTAGAGTACAAACAGTAGAAGACTCCGCAAAAAATCTGCTCCAAGACACTTTAATGCTCAAAGCACAAATGAAGGAATTGCAAACTTGCAATGTCCAGTTGGAGGCCAGGATTCAAGAACAAGAAGGGTGATTGAGACGCAATAACGTCCAAATCTTGGGGGTCCCTGAAAGGGCAGAGGGGTCAACAGCTGACCTATTTGTGGAGGAGTTGATTCAGGAGCGGCTCCGATCAACAGGTGTCTCTGAGTTTTTCTCGGTGGAAAGGGCTCACCTTGTCCCGGGGGGCCGCCTAAAACCCGACACCGATAATAGCCCATCTCTTCAACTATAGAGACCGAGATGCCATACTACAAACAGCCCAAGCGGCTCCCCAGTCCTATTTAAGAACTTGCAGATCACCTTCTTCCCAGATTTCACCCTAAAAACCCAAAGACTAAGGCGCAGCTTCATCGAGCTAAAAAGGGCCCTCCGAGATAAGGGGGTGAAATACTCTATGCGGTTTTAGGCACACCTCAGAGTGGAGTCCGAGGGGAGGGCTGATTTTTCCTTCCTCCCGAGGAAGGATGGGACTGGTTGGAAGGCTGGAGGATAGTTGGAGGCGTCAGCAGCAATGCCCGCTGTGGTAGAACTCGGAAAACAACGTTGGGCCCAAACGAGCAGCTAACAGGAGAGACGGACACAGGGGAGGTGCCATGAACTCTGAGATGGAGACACAAACTAGCTGGGACCAAAGGTAAATGAGTTGGGGCTGCGAGTCGTTGTGGTACGATTGGACATCTACTTATCAAAGGAATCCGGGCTCAAAGGCAACTTCCTCCCAGCTGGCTATATAGGGGGAGGGAGGGGGGGGGGAGGTGCAGCGTAATATCTAACCAATAGCTGGGGCTGGAAACGACCGAGACACTGAACTATCACAGCACTGAGGGAAACAAAAGTTCAATATCAATGGTAGACAAAGTATTTGTAAGACCAAAGAAGGGGAGGGAGGGGAGGAGTTGAAGGGCAGGTATACGTTCTCTAAATTCATTATGTTGGGTAGGGTCGACAGACTCTTTGCTGAGTTGGGGGGACAGGCAGTTGGGGCACCGTCTAGCAGGGCTGCAGGGTGGGGGGTGGTTGGGGAAGTGGTAGGGGGGGGTTGTTAGCTGTTGTTTTGCTGCTATGTTTTGTAGATTCATGGGATACACGTTGCGAGCAGACAGTACTCTTCAAAATGACCAAGACATTGGGTCTTACACAGGAGCCCTGGAATCGCGCTGGGAGAGTGTTCACCCGTGGGTCCCCAACATACCCCTAACTGGGAGGAAAGTTCAGTGATTACATGACAGAACAAGTGCAGCCTGAACTGAAATTGATGTCCTGGAACGTAAATGGGCTGGGAAGCAAAGTCAAACGAGGCATAGTGCTTCCCCGGATGTGGTTCTCCATCTTTTAGGAAATAGCTGTAGGGCCTTGAACCAATGGGGTTACAACATGAAGATCCATGCTGGTTATAGTATGGTTCAATAGGTACGGGAATTCACCTCAAGAAAAACCTGTCCCTCACCGTAGAAAAAACATGGGCAAATAGACTGGGTAGATACACTGCAATTTCGGGGATTGGGCAGGTAAAGTAATAAATATTCTGTCTGTATACGTCCCGCCCCTGTTAAGAGTTTCCAATAGGTCATCTGTATATGGGAGGAGATTTCAATATGGCAGGCTGCGATTTGTTAGACCGTGCGCCACCGAGGGCCCTCAGCCCTACACAAACTCGGTTGACAGAATTTCTCTCTGCGCTAGGCCTGATAGACGTTTGACGATCTTTAAACCACACCACACCAGAATACACCTTTCACTCTGGGGCGCACGGTAGCCAATCATGAATTGACTTCTTGGGCTCTTCCCCGGCACTCCTCCCTCACTTTTCAGATGTCAGACACTTAGCAAGAGGTATCTCGGACCACTCTCCTATATCGGCAAAATATAGGGTGGGCGGAATGCGGCACTCGGTCCGGTGGCAATAAGTCCCTGGTACATCAAGTTGCCCAAAATAAGGAAGGGTCTGGAGGAAGCCACTAACTTTTACTTTCAAGAGAATAGTAACACAAATACATTGTCACAGAAATTATGGGAAGCCTATAAGACGGTGGTGATGGGTCAGGCCCTCTTGCTGATAGCCGGACACAAAAAAGAGAAAAGGGCGTCAGTAGTAGCCATGGGCAGTGAACTCCGCTCTGCTCGTGGAGTTTTCGGCGTTTTTTGCACTTAGCGCTACGCAGAGCTCGCGGAGTTCCGAAAAACTCCGCGTAGTGGAGTTTTTTTCCTTGCTCGTGTTCGTCAACGTCAAGTTGGCAACAGCTAGTGAGGAAAATCAACCTCCCGGCAAGATTTTTCATCGATCGCAATCGTTAACATCAAGTTGGCGAGCGCTAGAGTGGAAAATCAACATCTCTCAACGCGGGGGTCAGATTTCTCATTGCGAGTGGTCGCGTAGGCTCGCGACCGCTTGCGTTGAGAAACTGCCCGTTCACGTTGATAAAGCTGCCGCTCGAGCAAAAATCTACTCAAGCGGCAGAAAAGGAAAGAAGGGACCGCTTGCATTGTGCAAGGTGCCGTTTGCAATGATTGCTCTGTGCAAACAAGCATCCGGCACTGTGTAATCACCGCACACAGCATTTTTCTATCGAACTCTGCCGTTTGCGGAGCTCCTCGTAGTGCGGCAGAGTTTTTTCCCATTTCCCGGAGATCCATGTAGTGCAACTCTGCAAACTCCGCCCAGGGTTAGGCAGTAGTGAAGCTAGAACAGGAAATCCTTGATTTAGAACTTCAAATTGCAGGGAATTACAATGATGAATTACAACACACATTGAAACTCAAGCAACACGCTTATAGAGATGGCGTTACAGAGGAGGCCAGGAATAAAATCAGAGATACACAACACCGGATATATGAGTCGGGGGACAAGGTGGGCAAACTATTGGTCTGGTTGGATCAGCACCAGAGAGCGACAGATGGATCCCAATGGTTACTACTAGCTCCGGGATGGAGATCAAGAATCCACTGGAGGCCTTCGCAGACTACTATGTGGAGGTATATGCTGCAAGCACGGTTCACTCAGAACAAGAATCCCTAGAGTTCCTAGCTGATATCGCACTTCCAGTGATGACGGAGGGAGAGCGGCAGCCACTTGAGAAGCACCTAACAGTAGCCGAAATAACCCAAGCAATAGTAGCCCTGAAGTCGCGTAAGGCACTGGGGTCAAACGGTATCCCAATAGAACTGTACAAGCTCACAGCGCAAGTAACTACACCTCATTCACTGAGAATGTTTGAGGAAAGCAACCCCATTGGTAAACTACCACCATATCAAAGACTAAGAACAATAGTCATAATACACAAAGAGGGAAGGCCAAGGGACCAATGTACGTCATACTACCCAATTACGCTGCTGAATGCTGAGGCCAACATTTTTGCAAAATTACTGGCGCAGCAGCTTCTCCCACTGCTTCCAGCTTTGGTCCACCCCGATCAATCAGTATTTATGCCAGGGCTTAACACCGCCCTGAACCTTAGGCACCTTCATGGGGTAATGGGTCAAGCCCATAGAATGAAGGAGAACGTTGCTGTCCTATCATTGGACCCACGGATGGCCTTTGACACTGCTGAGTGGCCGTACATGATGGTGGTGCTCAAACGAATGAGCTTTGGACCAAGATTCTTATCATGGCTCAGCCTCTTATACACAGCATCTCAGGCGCAGGTGATGGTCATCGGTGAAAAATCTCGGGTGTTCCCATTACAGCATGGCACTAGACAGGGATGTCCCCAGTCCCCCCTAGTCCTCGCGTTGATACTTGAACCAGTGGCGGCATGGATCTGGAAAGATCCAATAATACGCGGCTTAGGCTGGTCAGAGGGCTGGGAGGACAGGATTTCGCTGTATGCGGATGACTCCTGCTATATGTTGCGTCCCCCCGGGCCTCTATAGCTAGAATACTAAACATTTTTGCGATGTTCGGCAGATACTCAGGATATATTATCAACTGGGCCAAGACCAGACTGTGGGAAATCCCTCAAAGACAACACCAAAGTGGAGCAAAATTAGGATTTGTTTCACTTCGCTGTATTGCCAATGGTGTATGTCATATACAAAAAACACTGAGGGTTCCCCCTCATTTATGTGGTTTGTTAGGTGAGATTGGTTGGTATGAGGGTAATTTTTCTCTTTGGGGGGTATGGATGTGCGTTACTAGAGTACATGTATATGTCTTTCCATGTCTTTATCTGTGAATAATATATTTTGTTAATAGCAAAATGAAATGTTGCATCATAAGTCTGTATATATTTTTATAAACTGAGATCATTATAAAAAGAAATGTTAATATTTTCATAACTTGAGATCTTACAAAAAGAATATAAAAAAGAAATTGATGAAATAAAAAATATTTTTTTAAAAAATGTATACTTTTGTATATCCATGTATGAAAAGACTCATTATTGTGGAATAGCCCTACTGTTGAGCCCTCTGTAGGCCACCAGAAAAATTACATAGGTCTGACAGGAGTATTCATTTCTGTGATGTTTGCTTTTTTTTCTCTCCCCCTGACTCCTGGACCACAAAGTATCCATAGGTGGTACCTTTCTTAAGGAATCAGGGTACTCCTCCAGTACAAAACTTATGCTAGATTAACGGAGACACCCTTGCACCCTGGCGCAAAGGTGTCTCCATGGCACATGGCAGCTGTTTCAGCGCTTGCACTAGAGAGAGGGGAGGAGCCTTATTTTAGTAAATTTGGCACTCTCCTCCCCTCTCCTTTTAACACAGCGCAGCATTTACAGCTGCTGCACTGCGCTGTATGAAAAAGTGGTAAATCTCCCCGAAAATCCTTGTCAAGATTTGCAAAACCACGCAAAGGCTGATTTGTGTCGCCTTGTGTTTCTTTGTAAAAACATTTAACGTAACGCAGCCAAGGCTGCTTCATGTAGGCGTCACATGGATGAAGCATGGGCATTCCCATGCATCAACCCCTGTATTTTGACGCAGAAATGGTTCACCTACCCAGGAGAGATGTAATGTGGAGAAATGTCTTCATTCCTTCTAGTTGCTTCCTCTCTCCGTGTGTCCTGCATTCTGCAGCACACATGAAAAGAGGAATTGTTTTTATTCAGCAAGGTAGACCTTACAGCAAAAAAAACATCCTGCCCATGACTCGGGCACCCTTGCACCATGGTGCAAATGTGTGTGTGTTGGCGCTAGGCTGCCTGAAGTGCCCAAGTGCTATGAGAGAGCAGAAGTGTGCCTTATCTTAGTAGCTTGAGTTGTCTTGCTGTCTTTCAGTGCTGAAAGGTTTGTAAATATGCCAAAGTCTCTGACATGGAAGTGTAAATCCTTAGGCAGCAGGCTATATTTCAAGGAGTCTTCACAAAGTCGGATTGCTATTGTACAAGGTCTCGCTGAAGCTGTTGGTTTTGGTGGGAAAGCACTCAGTGGCAGGCTGTATCCGACAATGGGTTCTACAAGGCAGGGTACTTTCTTATCAAAAGTCCACTGAATCAGATTTGCTGCTGCGGAGAAACTCCAGATGGGAAAAGCCTATTTCTTCAGACCACCAATGTTACACCTTAGCTGTATAGGCTGGGGTGTTTTTTCCTGGTCCTTCTGTGGTAGGAGAAGTCCAGTTAAACACAGCCAAGGGTCCTAGAACCTTAGAAACAGGACTTGAGAGTCAAGACTTAGGCCGCAGAGGCTACCAGCATGGCCTAGGTCAGACAGAGTTGTACTGGGCAGCAGGGCACATCAGAGGAAAGGCCTCTTGCAGCTGGTTGTGGTTGTGTAGCTACAGAGGAGTTCAGCCAACGGACCTTTGGAATCTCTTGCTTTGTCCTATCAGCAGGTCCAGTCCTTCAGGTCTCCTCTCAGTTCACAGACAGCAGGCCCAGGCCTCTTTTGTTCTTCAAGTCCTGAAAGTGTTCTAAAGTGGGTGACTAGAGATGCCATGTTTATGCTTTGTACTAGCTAGTGGGTGGGAGTGACTTCTGGGCCCTCCTTAACCAATGGAATAAAAGTTCCTGGGGCAAACCCTACCCACGATTTCAGTAGTTTCCATGTCTATTACTGCAAACATGCCCAAAATGCAATGTGTCAGGGTATTTTAAGATGGCGTCAATCTTCAGCCACACTAAACTTTGGCTCTGAAGGCTGGGGGGAGGTGTGTGGAGAGTGTACTATGGTAATCCCAGTACCCTCAAACATCTACCACTAAAATCCAGTTTAGAGCAGCTACTTTACCCACAACAAATCCAGAGACAAAGGTTTGGGAGGACAAAAGCGGGGTCCTCAAACAGCAAGACTCTGGATACACAAATAACTGCCTTGACAACCTATTCTCTCCCTTTGAAGTGTGTCCCAAGTATTATATGTAAACCCAGAGACAGAAGTCAGGTAGGACAAAAGGAGTGTACCTGAGCAAGCAGGCAGATGATACCCAAGAATTGTCTGCGCATCCAGGGGGATATGTACAAGGAAGTGGCGGAGAGAGGCGTTAGACTTCCTGGCTTAACGCCTCTCTCCGCCACTTCTGAAACACAAGGCTGCACCATATTGACAAAGATATGGTGCAGCCTTGCGTCTCCCCCTGCGATGGCGATACACTTAGCAGTGCAGCGCCAATGCAGGCACCCTTGCACCATAGTGCAAGGGTGTCTGCGTGCAGGGGAGGTTTGTTTGTGTAGGAATGTGTACTTCATGCACATCAACAATTCTGAAATGCCATTTTGTAACTTTCATGTATGCTTCTTAATGCAGCACAGATGAAAGTTACAAAATGGCGTTTTTTTAAAAGATATAATGGCGACCTTCCTGTACATAAACAATCCATGGCATTTTGCTATTTCCATGTGTGCTGCACAAGGCAGCACACATAGAAAAAGCAAAAACGAGGAGAAATTTTGGCACTGCCTCCTATGACACCACACAGGTACACAGGGGGCAGCGTCAAAAACAGTGGGTGTTGCGGTGGAACGCTCACCGCAACACCCACTGCCCACCCCTTTCACGCTAAGCATAGTGTGAAAGGGAGCCTTATTTACAAGGCAGCATTAAGCCATGTTAAGTGGCTTAACGCTGCCTTCTAAATAAGGCTAAGCCCCTATCGCCACCACAACATCGGTAAAAGTGACATTGTGGTGGCGATAGAGGCTTGTACATATGCCCCGCAGTTTGAACTTCAAAATGGTTTATTTTGACTGGCTGAATCGGAATTTGCCAAGCAGTGTGACGGTAAGTTCCAATTCTATTAAGGACACGGAGGCGAGGATTATGCTTATTCCTCTCTTCGCTTTATTACAATGCGAAATCCAACCAGCCAGAAAGATAACCAACAGAGCATCACAACAGTAAAAAACTACAACTCCCTGCAACCAGGGTGGAAGAAACAGTCCTTAGTCCTTCCATTATTTCCACAATTCGAGGTACATAGTCCCATGACAGTCTCACTTCCTCCTCTTTCTTTGCGCGAGTCACGCCAAATCATCACTGGTCCTGTTTTGACCTATCGTTTCCTGGAAGAACAAGGAAGACGTCAGGAGGACGTAAATAATTCAAGAAACAGAGCATTAACAACATGACCCATAGTCCCAGAAACAGAGCATTAACAACATGATCAACACTGTAAACTCGAGACCGAACAGTGTACATTATCTCATCTCTCCCGAAACACAAGAAGTGATTACTTACTAACATACGGGTGGGTTCGCACTGCCGTGTACCGGTGGGATAATCCTCGCCTCCGTGTCCTTAATAGAATTGGAACTTACCGTCACACTGCTTGGCAAATTCTGATTCTATGGCAGGACCGGAGGCTTCAGATTATGCTAGTTCAAAGCTTACTTACCACCAAATGAGCCACATCCAGGACCGGTTTGAAATAAAACATTTTGAACGTAGAGTCCGAAGACCAATTCGCTGCTCGCATCAAGTCCTCTAGTCGCGCTCTTAGCGCAAACACTTTCGAGGCCATAGCGCCTCTAGAGGAATGAGCACCAAATTGCTTTGTGTCAATACCCGCTTCCTGCATGACCCAACACACCCATCTAGCTTTTGTAGGAGAGGACACCGCCTTGTGCGGTTTCTTGAGAGCAATCAAAAGTTGACGTTTGCCCGGAGGGTAGAATTCCTGGGTCATGTCCTCATAGGCCTTGAGGCAATCTACCACACAAAATTTTGGTGTATCTTGAAAAGCTGGGTATGAAACCGTACGAGAATGACACTTAGTGTGACGTTCTAGCGTAAAAACTACTCCATCGGGAGAAAAAGTTCTTGCCGAAATGTCCAAAGTCCGTCGTCCGAAACTCTCCTGCATAAGATTAAGCACAAGAGCATAGCCATTTTATATGACAGCTCTTTCCGTGAGAGATATTAATTGGGCTGCCAAGATAAAAACAAGTTCAAAACTAAATTGATGTCCCAAAGGACCGAATAACGAGGTTCAGGGGGCAAAGATAACCGTATACCTCGCAACAACCTGCAGACTAACGGGTGTTCTCCAACTGGGTTGCCGTCTAACGGAACATGACCCGTCGAAATCTCTGATCTGATTGCATTTATAGAGCGATAGGCCAGCCCATCAGACACCAGATCTGCCAGAAAATTCAAGACGTGCACGACACCTGCGACCACGGGATCCAAATCCCGTTGAAGACACCAACGAACCCATCTCTCCCAAGGGGACCGATAACGCTTTGTGGGACTGTCCGCCCAAGCCTTTGACAGGAGGCTTTGAGCCGGCCTCGAAAGGCCCGGCAACGACCAACGTTGCCTGAAAGTCACCACACTATGAGGCAAAGTCGTCCCTGCATGATCAGGTGATGCGACATCCCGTCCGGATTCTGAAGCAGGTGAGGATATTGGGGGAGTAGGATTGGAAAATCCCAAGAAAGTTCCAGAAGAACTGGAAACCAGACTTGAGAACTCCAACAAGGTGTCACCAAGACCACCTCCGCTGCCTGCCGATGGATCTGGGCCGCCATTCTTGTTATCATGGAGAAGGGGGGAAACGCATAACCTCTCTCCGTTGTCCAGTCCTGCAGAAAAGCATCCATGGCAACTGCCATCGGGTCCGGTCTCCAGCTGAAGAACTGAGGGACCTGATGGTCCAGACGGGAGGCAAAGAGGTCTGCCGAAAACAGCCCCCAAAGAGAGTTGATCTCGTGGAAAATCCGAGGATCCAGATTCCAGAGACTGGAATCGTAAAGGTTCCTCGAGTGCCAGTCCGCAATCTGATTGCTCCGGCCCGGCAGGTATTCCGCTGTGACCGAGATATAGTGGTCCAGACAGAAGCCCCAAAAATCCTTTGCCAAGTTTGCCAAAGCATGGGAGCGAGAACCTCCTAATGGGTTCACGTAACGGACCACCAAGACGTTGTCCATCTTTAGTAGAACACAAGATTACACTCTGTCCTTGGCCCAACATCGGACCGCAAAGGAGCCCGCTAGAAGCTCCAGACAATTGATATGAAGATTCTTCTCATCTACGGACTACACTCCTCCGGTGGAAAAATCCCCGCACCGAGCACCCCAGCCTGACCTGCTGCCATCGGACTCTATGATGAGGTCTGGAACCGAACCAAAAATCGCCCGTCTGTTCCAAGCTTCCATGTGGGACAACCACCACATGATCTTTTCCCTGGCCTCCGCCGAGAGGGGAATTAAATGATCGTACGACTTCCCTCTCCTCCGATGATATGCCTTGAGGCGCTGGAGGGCCCGATAATGTAGAGGCCCCGGGAAGATTGCCTGAATTGACGATGAGAGAAGACCCGCCACTCGGGCCAGATGACATAAAGAGGTGTAGGATCTGGAGAGTGTCTGGCACAATTCGTGCTGAATTTTTGCCATCTTTCGAGACAGAAGACTCAAAGTCGCTTGAACAGAGTCCACCACAAACCCGAGAAAGGTTAGCTGTTGAGAAGGTTGGAGGACCGACTTGGTCTTGTTGATAATGAAACCTAGGCCCTGCAGCAGAGACACCGTCTGTTACAGTTGGACGGCCAGAGTCAGGGGACATTGAGCCATCAGGAGTAGATCGTCCAAATACACAATCATACAAATACCCTGAGCGCAGAGGAACTCCACTGCTGGATGCTGCACCTTGGTGAAACACCACGGGGCTGATGAAAGACCGAATGGAAGGGCGGTGAATTTGTACACCACATCCCTCCAACAAAACTGCAGGAACCTGCAATGAGGTGGATGGATGGGAACTACCAGATAGGCGTCTTTCAAGTCCAGACGCGTCATCCAGTCAGACGGCAAGAGGACGTTGCGAAGCAGATGGATTCCCTCCATCTTTAAGTGGCAGTGCACCAACCACCCGTTGAAATCCTTGAGGTTGATAACCGGGCACTGGCCTCCGTCGGCCTTGTCCACCAGAAAGATATTGTTGAGGAACCCGTGCGGGTGCAGAGTTGATCGACAGATGGCTCCTTTGCAGAGCAGCTCGGAGACCTCCTTTTTGATCAACTGTGTCTCGAGAACGCTGTATGCGATAGGCCGACGGGGTTGCTCCTGTCGGGGGCTGTCGAAAAACTCTATATGAAGCCCCTGAATGGTCTGAAGGACCCATGCGTCTGAAGTAATGTCTGCCCACGCATCTCGAAAGGCCGCCAGTCGACCCTCAATGTGAACGTTCGAAGCAGGGAGCACACTTACAGTTGGAATGTCCACCTCCAGTGATGGCCTTGAAGTTTCCGCGTCTTCTGAAATGCTGGCTTCTAGTCGGGTAGAAGTTTGTGTAGTTCACGGTAGTGTTGTACTGCCCATGTCCAGAGCCTTGTCCCCGAGTTATGCTGCGATCCGCGGCCAGGCGAGCGCCCCCTTCCTCGCAGAAAACCCGCTGATTAAACACTCTTTTGATACTGGCCTGGGCCTTGTCCAGGGAAGTGAATGTTGCCACAAACCTTCCTAATTCTTTAACAAAGGGTTCGCCGAAAAGGCCCACTTGGGCCACGGCACCCGCCTCCGAAGAAGCCAAATCGCCAAGTTTGGGGTCTAACTTATTCAAAAGCGAGCGACGACGCTCGGTGGACAGGGCACAATTTGCGTTGCCCAGAAAGATAATAGCCCTCTGTGCCCAATTTGAAAGGACCTCGGGGGAAATAGAAGAGCCTGAGACCATGACCTCCTCTGCCATGTCAAGAATTTTCGTCATCGATCCAATGGCGTCGAGGAGTTTATCCTGACAGGACCGCCAGGACCTGTCAATGCCTTTTCTGGGATCCTTCACATATTTGGTCAAAAATGTGGCCATCTTAGGATCCAGCTCCGGGGTACAAGCTATTTTATCTTCCAACGAGGGTCTGGGGCACTCCGCTTGCAGACAACCTCGAGCCTCCTTCTCAAGGGGATTACGGAGCCGTCCCGCGACAAACCTAGCCACCTTGTCGCCAGGAACCCAGGCCGCCGAACGCAGGTGCATGATGTCATCGGGATTAAGTATATCAGCGTCCTCAGCAGCCGTAGAGGTGAAAGGGGTCGCAGTCGGGCGCCAAGGCCGTGAAGACCCCACGTCGTCATCAGAATCCACTTGCACAGCATCGTCATCGGTCGCGGGAGAAGGGGGGTCTAGGCGGACCTGAGGGGCGACTACCGGGAGTGGCGCTGGGGAAAGTGGTGGCGCTGCAGCCAAAAACACAAATTTAAGGTGCGCAAAAGTGTCGACGTCCACCGCTTCAGGCCGCTGTTTCTTGGCCGGTGGAGGTTGAACACCAGACGGCGGAATAGAATCCGCCGGAGGTTCCGCTCGCGCTGCCGCCAATTTAGCGCACTCCTGAACGATCTTCTCAGAGAGGCGTTGCTCCATAGAGCCAACCACCTCATTAACCACTCGGTAGATTGAGGTGTCGACCGCCTTATAAAAATCTTCATCCCAGGGTAGGAACCCCTGGACCTCCTCCTCATAATACTCGGACTGATCTTCCATAGCCGAGGTAAAACAATACTGCCCAAAACCACAGAGCAAGTCGGGAGTCAAGAAAAGAGGAGAGTCTTAATTAGTGGGAAGCTGGGCACCACAGAATCAATATGGGGAGCAAAACCCCACCAATGAGGGCAGACAAAAGACTGCAGGGATATGGGTAACCCAAAGGGTTACAATAGGGCTGCACTCACCCCAGATGCGCTAGCCCTCAATACTGACCGGGATGTCTGCCTCACAGCGCGTCTAACGGGTAATGCGTATAAAATGACTGGGCGCGCATGTGCTAACCATTAATCTCTCGCTGAAGCTGTGCACAACGCGCTCAAGCGCGATATCATCGGGTAAATAATAATACCCAAGTACGGACCCCCGCTGGGGCGTATCACAAGGAAATACTGCGGGAAATACAACCCGTAAACACAGGCGTCTAGGTTAGGCAGACGGAGGACAAGGCTCTCGACTCCTCGCTGTCACAGCGCGACTTCTCTCAGAGGAGTGGCGCCGCAAGAGCAACGAGTCGAGTGAGTCCCTCTAGCGGGCTTCAGAAGCACCGCACCAGCAGGCATCCTGACCGCGTAAGGAGTGGAAAAGCGCTCCCGCGGCTGAAGCAGGAATCTGTGAAAGCAAATAACGCGCAGCAGACCACAAAAGGCACAATAAACCTCCTACAAAGCGGCAATCAGTAATATTAGGAGAAAGGAAAAAACAACTTAACTGGCTGCGAAGCAGCAAAGAAAGAGGCGGAAGTGAGGCTGACATGGGAATATGTACCTCGAATGGTGGAAATAATGGAGGGACTAAGGACTGTTTCTTCCTCCCTGGTTTGAAGAACCAGGGCCTTATGGGCCTGGCGTCGCAGGGCACGCCTTAATCTCCGAGTTCACCTGCTGTGTCGAACAGAGACACGGGACACTCTGTTAGGCGTAGAAGATCAGGTTTATTAGCTGCAGCTAAGCACAGTTATCCCAGAAGTACACTCAGTATGTTCTTAGAAGTCTGCCACTTTACTCCGTGGCGCACAATCTTTTATAGCACACAGATTCACAAAGAACACTCCCAATGTATACATGGTTAACCAATGAGAAAAGTTTGAAAACAAGATATTAAGTAACCCAAATAAGCCTCTCTTCCAACTCTGTTTGTCACCCTTCCCCATAAGTTAATCAGTGGTAGTGTCTACAATTCGACTTGCAGGTGGCAGGACACATTTGTATGCCTCGAAGGACAACTGTGAAATGAGAGAATACAAGTAGAGAATAGCGAAGGCCAGAAGATAAGATAAAGTCAGGAAAGAATGGTGCGATCCAACAGATAGTCGAGACAGGGATCAGGCAAACCAGACAAGGATTAGTGGACTCGGCCAGACCCTGAGACCAGTTTCATAAACAGAGGCAGGAGGTTATTCGATACGTCGCAGTGGGAAAGGCAAAAACACTCCGTTCGTCATGCTGCCTGAGTGAGGGCAACACAAAATGGCGACGGGACACAAATGGCGGCTGAATATGAACAAAATCGGAAACTGAATTACATCAGACCCTCTTTTTGCCATTACTCAGGCAAGACGCACAGACTCATTTTAATCTGAGTCGACGTCAATGGCCATGAGGTCATCAAGCTGTTGCTGCAACATCATTTTAATGTTCTCCATTTTCTGTGACACAGGCCTTGGTACACACTTGGTGGCACAAAGTCCGCAATTGGCCGGGCCACACTGCATACAGAGACAACAGGAAGAAATGATAGCCAGAACCACTCCAAGGAATGTTAATACCTTCCATCCCCATTTGGACAGTAATCCCCAAAACCATCCCAATAAAGACCAATCTCCTTCGTCCTGATGAATCGACTCGGAGATCACATGTAATTTGGCGATGGCTTGGTATACTGTAGGGGCATCGTCAGGTATATAAATGCACCAGCTAGATCCGATCAATTTACAAATTCCACCACGATCCGCAAGAATAACATCTAGAGCAATCCGGTTCTGCAATGTCATGAGACGATCCGCCTGAAGTTCAGCTGTGAGATTACTCAAGGCTCCCACAGTGACATCTATGGGAGTCTCAACAACACGAACCAACAGGGAGAAATCCTTTGAGGAAATCACCTCCCTCTTGTCCTGCCGTGTCTTTAGAATCAATAAACCCTCTACCATATCTGTTTCTGTGATAACCTGAAGGAGCAGTGTATGTAGGAGGTAGAAGGAAAGCTATATAGCACGTTCCTGAAAAATCAGCCGGTAGCCACATGTAGGCTCTATCGTGGCAGACAAAATACGTGCCCTGAGATGGCACTAACGGTGGCGAATTCTGAAATGTGTAAATGTATGTATGGGAACTATAGCTCTTTCCTTGTCTAGTGTCAGTAGTCTGGCCATTCATTTGTAAACAAAAATTACCTTGATGAGGTACAGTCCAAATTGGTGGAGATTTTCCCTGTTTAACTTTATCTGTAAGGCTAGTGACGTAACGAGTCACATTCCAACCATCATATGTCTGTTTCTCATCAACAGGAACCTTACTATTCTCCACAATTCTAGCCATAGCCACTATTCCCTTTATCAGAGAACTATGACTAAAATCTGGTCCACTACCATATGAACCAACAGGATGGCTAAGTTGGTTCTGATATGCATTTGAAAACATCGTCAAATAGGCCCAAGCGGAACCTTCATAAGAAAACGGAAGGACTAAATATGGCATCCCTTTATCTGCGGTATGCGGCATAAGTCCACACACCCAACAATCAGTTGTATTGACTGCCAAGTGATGCTGGTGCAACAACTGGACAAATGAATTATTAAAATATTCTGTTCTCCTGATTAGTTCATGTTGGGGAAGTGTGCGTAATTGGTGTGGGGAGATGGTAGAACGAAGAGGCAAGGAAATAGAAGTAGGGACAGATTTTTGCTGCATAGCATGAACAACCCAACCTACACAAGCCAATAAGATACACAAAAACGTAAAAACACACAATGTTATGCCACATCGATTGCACAATAATTTACAATTTTTTTTTTCTCATCTCTTCCTTTTTATCCTTCTTTCCCAATTGGACATCCATCCTCTAAAATTGTTGCTCACGGCAATCTTCCTTACTCACTTGGCTGTGATTATTAGCCATCCTATGACACTGCAAGTCCTGGGGGCCTAGCCACTATACAGGTCACGAACCAAGACTCCTACCGAGACCCTGCAACCTGGACAGATTGTACATGTCACAAAAAGAGATGAAAATCTCAGGTGTCTTTGACCAGTCTAGGTCTTAAATTAGATCGAGTTCTGTTTAGTACAGTTTGGTCCTGAAATAGTGTCTGTGGATCTGTAGTGTTCAATCGGAGATGTGGCGGTACGGCTTCTTGTAAAACGTCGTCATCTTCTTTCTCTGACCGAGTTCCATCCAGGCGTGCACTACTGAAGGGTACAAACCTGGGGACCCTTCCGCCTTCAAAATCACCTATACCCTTACGGACCCACTGGTCAAAAGGCAAGGGCACCTTCTTGCAGTGCACGCCGTGGATCCAGTTCTTTTTCCCTTCGACTTTCACTACTGTACGTGTCACCAGAAGAACTTTTCGAGGCGCCTTCCAACGAGGTTCCAAATTCCTCGTCCTCTGAACATTTTTTACACAGACCCTGTCTCTAGGTTGGATAGAATGACCTGGGTCTGTGGAGGCCTCTGGTAAAGCGTTTTGAACCTGTTGGTGAAGAACACGCAATTTAGTGGTGAGGTCATGTAAGTAGTCAATCAGCATTGGATACTGTATGTCAGAATACTTTTTAGGGCGAGGGACTCCCCAAACATTAGCTGGGCACCCAAAAACAACCTCGTATGGGCTGAGTCCCAAACGAGAATGTACGGTTGTTCTAGTGGATAGGAGAGCCAAAGGTAAAGCATCGGGCCAGGCAAGACCCATGCTGGCCTGTACCTTTGCAAGCTTAAGTTTGAGAGTGCCGTTATAGCACTCTACCAAACCCGCTGACTGAGGATGGTTTGCCGCATGGAATTTCTGCCTAATACCAAGACCTGTACACACCTTTTACATGATTTGACCCACAAATCCACTTCCATTGTCACTCCAGACAATGCGCGGCAAACCAAACCTAGGGAAGAACACTTTCAAAAGAACTTTGGCAGTGGACAAAGCAGTGTTATCTTTCAGGGTGTAGGCCTCTATCCATCTGGTAAAGGCACACACCACCACCAGAACATATTTGAGATTGTTGCATCGCTCCATGTGAATATAGTCAATTTGCAACACCTCAAAAGGATATGTTGGGGGAGCAAAATGACCTGCTGGAGTTGAGGTTCCCTTTCCTGGATTATGCGTCAAGCAAACGATACAATGCTTCACCAAATTATCTGCACATTTTGGAATCCCTTCGTTCAGCCACACTGGAGCCAGAAGCTTACATATTCCTTTCGCACTGATGTGGGCTGGACCATGCGCCATAGCAACTACAGGCAGTACATAGGCGTCTGGTAACTGCCAACGCTGATGTTCTGACAATTCTATCCAACATCCCATCGCGTCTAACATTCCGGTACTCTCTTTCCACTTACTCAACTCTTTCTCTGTAGCCTCTCCTTGAATCGATCTCACACTTTCTATGGTGTCCTCACACATTCCTCTTTCCCTGACCCAATTTGCAGGGCCCGCAACATACATGCGACTTGTAGCATCTCTGGCTGTTGTTTTTGCTACCTCATCCGCAAAAGCATTCCCGCGACCAACATCATCAGTAATCCTCTTATACGCATTACACTTCACAATTGCTATCTGGGTAGGCAAAACAAGTGACTCAAGAAAGTCAGTTACCAACTGACCATGCTGTATTTTAGTACCGTGGGAGGTAAAGAATCCTCTTTCCTTCCACAAACGACCAAAACTATGTGCCACACCGAACGCATACTGGCTGTCGGTATACACATTCACTCTCTTTCCCTTAGATAACACACATGCTCTGGTCAAAGCTATCAATTCAGCTGCCTGAGCTGAATTATGTCGGATGCGTGCTGTCTCCACAATTGTATGTAAGGTGGTAACAGCATAAGCTGAGGTTGTCTCACCATTAGGGAGTTTAAAACAAGAAACATCCACCCATAGGATCCCATCCGGGTCAACTAGTGGTGTATCTTTCAAATCAGTCCTACCTTTTGTCTCCTCCTCAGTACGGAGAAAGCAATCATGTTGTTCCTGAATACGTTTCTCTTCTGGGAGAGGTAACAATGTAGCTGGATTTAAAGTGTTACATCGTTTGATGTGAACATGACTAGCTAAGAGCGTCAGCTCATATCCAGACAAGCGAGCACTTGTAAGGTGCTGAGTCTTTGTCCTATTTAACAGGGTATCCACTGCATGTGGTACCATTACAATGAGAGTGTTATCCAGTACCACTCCAGCAGACTGACGAATAGAAATTGCTGCTGCTGCTGTAGCTTTAAGACAACTAGGCAATGGCTTGGCTACTGGGTCTAACGTAGCCGAAAAATAGGCACATGGCCGCTGTTTGTCTCCAAATCGTTGTGTTAAGACTGACAACGCACAACCCTCTCTTTCATGGACCTAGAGCGTGAAGGGCTTACCGTAATCCGGAGTACCCAACACAGGAGCAGAGCACAGAGCAGCACGTAAATCAGTAAAACTCTTCTGACATTCGTCAGTCCAAGGAAGGGGTTGGGGTGTGTCTTTCAAAGTGAGTGCCAACAAAGGTTTGGCCAACAAAGAAAAATTTGGAATCCACTGTCTACAATAAGAGGTAATGCCCAGAAAGGCACGCACCTCTCTTTATGTGGATGGCACAGACATTTGTGCAATTGCTCGGATACGTTATGGTGTCAATCGCCTTCCCTCCTTCGACAAGAGATTACCTAAATAGGTAACCTCTTGGCGGGCATATTGTAGTTTAGAAGGTGAAACCTTATGAAGAAGATCAGACAAGTGACGCAACAGTGCAACAGTCACATTCTTGCAAATGTCCTCTGAATCAGCAGCACTCAATAAATCATCCACATACTGAATAAGGGTAGCAGCTGACGGCAAAGGAAAAGCATCAAGCTGACATTTCAGAGCTTGACTATAAATGGAGGGACTTTCACAATAGCCTTGAGGTGCACGTTGGAACCGGAAACTTCGGCCTCCTAGGGAGAAGCCAAAAATATCCCTACTCTCCTCAGCAATGGGGATGCTGAAGAAAGCATTTTTCAGATCAATAACAGAAAACCAAGCCGCTGAGGCAGGTATCATTGTTAACAGGGCAGTGATATCTGGAACAACAGGAAACTGCGGTACAACAATTTTATTAACCTCCCGAAGATCAATCACAAAGCGATAAACAGGAGGCTGAGAAGGATCAGTGCGTTTAAAAACCGGGAGAACAGGACTATTGCATACATTTCCTCTCGTCTCCTCAATCACACCCTTCTGAACCAAATCATAAATAATAGCCAAAAGCGCTCTTTCACCATCACTGGAAATTTTGTATTGAGGAATGCGTGGAAATTTAGCATTGGGCTTGAGGGTAACAACATAGGGTGGGATCTCAAGACAACCAACATCGTTTGGACCCGTAGCCCAAAGTGTTGCAGGGAGAGAGAGCAATTCAGGTGGAAATTGATCTTTAGAAAAATACATTGAAGAAGTCAGTTTCTGCCCCAAAGCAAGATGTACACCAGAAGGAGAACAATATATTGTTGCATGCAATCTTTTCAATAAATCCAAACCCAACAGATTCTCGCCGCAACCAGTCGTTAAAAGAAGCAGAGCCTCCAAATCATAAGGACCAATTGAAATAGGCAGAGGGCAAGAGACCGGGTTACGAACTGGGGCGCCAGAAAATCCTACGGATACATTCGTTGAGCCAGACAAAGGTGCCCCGGGGAGTTTGGAGTGAATGATAGAACTTCTCATTGCACCAGTATCCAAAAGAAATGGCTCTGAAACACCCATTGTAGTGACATTAACATAAGGCCCATTCTGATCTACTGGAATCGATACAACTCCCTCACTTTGTCTATGGCTGTCCTAGTTATTGTGAAAACCTTCGTTCTCACCTTCAACATTGTAGTCATCATTGTAATACTGTGTAGACTGAGTATTTTGCTGATCAAAGTAGTTCATAGAATTTGGAGGTGGAAGAGAACGCTGTTCTTGAGGCAACACACCTCGACCTCTACCCCTGGGCACTAACTGGAAACCTCCACGGCCTCATGGAGCAGATAGTCCTCCATTACGCTGTAATAAAACCGGACAACTATTCTTAAAATGACCTTCCTCCCTACAATAGGCACATTGGTTAGGACCTAACAAAGGTCACGGAAAAAAGGGCTCAGGCTTTTGAAACACTCTCTGAAACTGGGGAGGCTGTTGAAACTGGCGCTGAGCAGAGCGGGGAGGATAAGCCTGTTGCAGAAGAACATTTGTTTTCAATTCTTTAGTCTTTTTCTCTTGCTTATCTTTTTCCTCTTTGTCCCTGTTCTCGTAATATTGAGCAGTAGCTAATATCTGAGCAGAAGAAGAAAAAGCCCATGAACTTTCGGAGTCTTTCAATTTATGTGACAACTCGGGAAGCAAATTAAATACAAATTTATCTACAAATAATCGCTGTCCACCCTCCGTAGTCATATCCTGACCACTGTGATCAATAAACGTCTCCTCAAAACGAGTGAAGAAATCGGAGACACTCTCATCTTTCTTCTGTTTACACGCAGCTAGTTTGTCCCAATTAATTCGTAAGGCGGGCATCATCGTTTTCATTAAAGTAATAATCCTACCAGGGAGTTCTGAAATCAAAGCATCAGGCTTAGCACCACCCACTTGGGCTCTATCCGCGGCAGTTATAGCAGCCCAATAACCACCCAACTCTTGGGCGTGGTCCTCTCTTCGAATCCGAGCCCATAACGCTTGTGGGACTACATTTCCCATCAACATGTCAATATCGGCTAAATTCATAATACAGGCATCAACAGTCTGGGACAACTCTTTATAGTAACCAGCAGGGTTTTTACTGGGATCTGGTAGAGACTATTTAAGAGCCAAAACATCAGATCTCTTCCAGGGGAAATGTACCCATATACGCTGGAAGTGAGCGGGAATAGCTGGATTATTACCTGCTTGTGCAACCTCTTCCCTCCATATCGGCGGAACCTCTCTCATTGGGTAATGTTTCAATTTCTACCTAACAGCAGGATCAGGTTCAAGAAGAGTTTGAGAAGAAAAGAGAGATCTAAAAGTAACAAGTGTCCTTACGGCGTCCTCAACCTTAGAACCCACAATGAGTCCCTTATCGAAATTAGCCTGATCATACAACAGACCCTGAGGAGCTAAACCCAAATCCATATCCTCCCATCCTTTAACAAGAGTGTCACACATAACATTAAAAACATATCTCTGCGTTGGCGCATCCCACTGGTGAAAGGTGTTCATGATATCTTACACACTATACTGGGGACCCTTCTCCATCCATTTATGAGCGAGAGAGTCCAACACTACCCATTCTTCGGAAACTGGAAGTTGACTATGAGACTGTCTTCGAGAAAAAGCCGGAGACCTGTTCAGAGTCCCAAAGAAAGGGGACAAAAGGCCAGAGACAGTATCTGTGAATCGTTTACGTACAGTAGGGGAATTGGACATAAGGACAGGGGACAAGGTATTAGGCGATGCAAGAGAAGAACTAACAATTATAAGGGGAGCCGAAGACAAAGGAGATTGAGGTTCAGGAGATGGAGGCAAAGGAGTCGGTGGCAAAGGAGGTGGGAGTGGCAATACCGGAAGGGGCAGGTGTGGAAGAACCGGAACAGGTGGGGGCACAACAGGCAAATGAACAGGTTGTAACAACGGGGGTGCATTAGCACCTTGTACATAGGGAGGAGGCAAACTCAATAGGTGAGACATCAAAGGGTCTTCCTCCAGATCCTTACTTTTATCAGGAGTGGAAGTAGGCAACACCGTATAGCATCTATCTATCGCCATACGATGCTGTCTCCCTGAGATTTCCATTGCATGATCAATCTCATTATCTTTAAACTGCTGGGCAGACTGTATAATCATCATACCTTGTGCTTTCTTATCTCGTTTTGCCTGCTTAATTTCTTTCTGTTTGGCTTCCTTACGCCAGAGGC
Source organism: Triturus cristatus (assembly GCF_964204655.1). Classification (NCBI taxonomy): domain Eukaryota; kingdom Metazoa; phylum Chordata; class Amphibia; order Caudata; family Salamandridae; genus Triturus; species Triturus cristatus. The sequence continues at coordinate 95,298,910 of NC_140591.1, forward strand.
GGAAAGAGTCAAACATTGCCGGCCGGGCTTTTCTTTTAAATAATATCGCTTCCAAATTGTCTAATATATCAGGCTCAAAACTACCATTCTGTGGCCACTGCAGAACACCATTGTTCTTCGTGTATCGGATCCCCTTGCCTCGTTAAAGGCAATGGGGCCAACACCATGTTTTGAATAAAGCTCATAGGTGGGAGTTCCAACTGGAGGAATCGGGCAAGAGTCCTCCAGCCGGGAATCCCTATCGCAACCAAAGCAACAGAACTTCCTAAACTTACTCAGACCAGGCATCGTTATTTCACTGAACTGTTCACAAACATCAAGGGGTTAAATCAAATAACGTAGCACAAACGTACTCACCCCTAGGCTTTGGCTTTTGCAATAGCCGAATCAAAGACCAAAAACAAAACAAAATATTGGGAGCTACCCACCAATACTTTACTAAGTGTCTTCTTACGCCAACAGAGGTCCGTCTAACGTCTCGCGATACCAAACATCACCGAAGGGACCAAAGCAGGGCGGCAGTCAGGGCAGCAGTCGTCAGCAGCTGTCAGAAAGGAGAAACCGTGCTGCAAAAGACCTTCGGACCACTTCAACATACAGGGGTCGCTTGACGTGGTTCGCGATTCCTCCGGAATTTTCTTGCGGGGCTCCTCACTACCCTCGGGCAGAACTGCTACCTCTGAAGCCGCCCAACGTTGGGCGCCAGTTGAAGAACCAGGGCCTTATGGGCCTGGCGGCGCAGGGCACGCCTTAATCTCCGAGTTCTCCTGCTTTGTCAAACAGAGACACGGGACACTCCGTTAGGCGTAGAAGATCAGGTTTATTAGCTGCAGCTAAGCACAGTTATCCCAGAAGTACACTCGGTATGTTCTTAGGAGACTGCCACTTTACTCCGTGGCACACAATCTTTTATAGCACACAGATTCACAAAGAACACTCCCAATGTATACATGGTTAACCAATGAGAAAAGTTTGAAAACAAGATATTAAGTAACCCAAATAAGCCTCTCTTCCAACTCTGTTTGTCACCCTTCCCCACAAGTTAATCAGTGGTAGTGTCTACAATTCGACTTGCAGGTGGCAGGACACATTTGTATGCCTCAAAGGACAACTGTGAAATGAGAGAATACAAGTAGAGAATAGTGAAGGCCAGAAGATAAGATAAAGTCAGGAAAGAATGGTGCGAACCAACAGATAGTCGAGACAGGGATCTGTCAAACCAGACGAGGATTAGTGGACTCGGCCAGACCCTGAGACCAGTTTCATAAACAGAGGCAGGAGGTTATTGGACACGTCGCAGTGGGAAAGGCAAAAGCACTCCGTTCGTCGTGCTGCCTGAGTGAGGGCAACACAAAATGGCGACGGGACACAAAATGGCGGCTGAACACAAACGATATTGGAAACTGAATTGCCTCAGGTTGTAGGGAGTTGTAGTTTTTTACTGTTGTGATGCTCTGTTGGTTATCTTTCTGGCTGCTTGGATTTCGTATTGTAATAAAGTGAAGAGAGAAATAAGCATAATCTGAAGCCTCCGGTCCTGCCATAGAATTGCAGTTTTTACTCTGCTACAGACAGGCAACAATGTTAGGCCTGTAGCCATGCTCTAATTGACATTGTAACGGGTGGGACAAAAGGTTCTGCACACCACTCGAGCCATTTAACTTCCAGGCCCGGGTATACTCTGTACCATGTACTAGGGACTTAGATGTAAGTTAATTATGTCAATTAGGAAAATGCCTGTTAAACCATGTTTAAGAGGGAGCATAGGGACTTTACTATTGGTTAGCAAAGGCACAGAGTTCCAAAGCCAGCAAAGAAAACTAGAGTCCAGCAAAAAGTGAAAAATCCAGGGTGCCACAGTGAAAAGGACGATTTCCTACGACACTGAAACAATAATGTGTTTAATTAATATTTTTCAAAATATCATAAAGTTAATAGTTTATAATAGTTTTAAATAAATACATAATTCATCTCTATTCTGAACAAATTTATATATTTATAATTATGTACATTCATAGTAATTTCAGGGTTAGTGAACATACAGTTGCTGACAATATGGATTCCAAAAGTGAGTCCTAGGGGGGCAAAATGATGGATAATTAAAGTGTCATTGTTCTGTGATTTTATACTATAAACTCTAGTTTCCACTTGGAGTTTGGGTTAGTCCAGTTATTTTCTTACATCAAGGAAACAAAGACATTCATCATGTCAATGTATTTGTACATACGAGATACATTATGATTTGAGGGTAGGTTTCTGCCTTTTCTAAGCCCTTAATGTAAGAGAAATGTGTGCACAGTAAGAATGCCAGATGCATCTGTCTAGGTGAGTAATTCATATATAACACTAACACAAGGCTCACACAACAGAAGCAGTAAACTGCTAAGCTGTCTACATAAAATACTAGTCTGCAATAGAAAAATACAATCCTCACTGTCAAACACAATACCCCTCTATGTTTATTTATAGTGAGCAAAATGCCTAAGAAGACTGTACACACATCTCTCCAGTAATTGCATTAATTGCTCGAGTAACTGCCTTGCCGCACTCTGCATCAAAGGGGTGTTCCATGAGAAAAAGTTGTATTCCTCCTAATTTCTCCGGAGGCACGCTTGCACCATGGTGCAAGGGTGTCTACGTTGGTGCCAGGCAGCAAATTATGCACCAACGCAAGGGGAAAGGACAGGAATGCACCGTAATTCATAAATATGGGTGCATTCCTGCACTTTCACATTGGTGAAGGCAGGGCAGCTAGAAGACTTGTGGCCCTGCCCCCTGTTAAGTCCTCATAAATGAAATCCTTCTCCTCGTTACGCCATACCTGGGGAGGCGTAAGGTTTTGGTGCTGCCCCAGGTTGTATATTTGGAGCTGCGTCAAAATCCATGGGTGTTTGTATGGGAAAACCCACCACAACGCCCATGGAACGCCTTCTTGACGCAGAGTAAGACAAGCCAGCGACCTCCGCTGCTTTGTCTCGCTCCATATCTATGAGACCATGCAAAGCCCCGCAGCGTGAGGGACCTTAGGTGAGAGCACAGCGGTCTAACAGGGAGCAGTTCCCCCCTAGTCCGAGGGCAGCGTTGACAAGGTAAAGCCGAGGGCGGCCCTCTGTCGGTGGTCATTAGAATTGCAGTCTATGGTTTGAAGGAAATCTCTAATGAGGCTATTGTAAAGAAGATATAGTTAATAAACTTTACCCATAATGTCTTGCAGGCATGATCCTTACACCGCAGCCACAGCGAATGATAAATACCTATAAGCTGAGGAAATATGAATTTTGTGATCAGTTATGTCCCCTATCGTAGACCCCAACGGCTCCATGTGCATGCTATAAGTACATGTATGTTCCCTCCAGTTCCAGTTTTGAAGACGCAAATACATGTGCGTCCACCGTCAACATGTCCTCTTTCAGATCCGCCCTGAATGGGTCAGATATTCCATTCCTAAGTATGAAAGGCCACCGACTTTATGTGGTTCACTTTCCACATTTTACAGATTCAGGCGAGTAGGCCCTGAATTCTGTCATCAAGCCTTTTCCTGCCTTCTGCTTCTGAAAGCTCCAGTCTGAGCCTGCATCTGTATCCATGAACTTTGTCCTACTCCCTGCGCGGCTAACGGTGCCTGATCCAGCCTGTTGCCTGCCAAAAACTGTATTTCACCTTCAAGATTATCTGCTCTGCTCCTCATCCGATGCATTCCTGTCTAGTAGTTTAGGTAAACACTCCTCCAGCTACCGTGCAAAGGGCCAGGCCTCGCTGTCCTCATGCAAGTAATTCATAGCCCCTGTTACCATGGAATATTCCTGCCCCCTCGCATCTCATGTAGACACTTAGACGCTTGTACACGCACTAACAGTCAGTATAGAATAGATTCTATCCTAGAGACCTTTCCTTTTGGATAATACAGTTCTTTAAACATAAGATATTAGATATGATTTGGGATTAGGTTGACATGACCCCCCCAGACTTCTGTCTCCACATGTAGAGCTAAATGTCAAGTCCCCTTCACCCTCTAGTTGCACGTCGATCACACGTCATGCGGCTGCGCACGCATCTCTGCCAAATATTTCTGCTGACATTGCAGGATTCTCTTATGGATCCACCCACTTGTGACATCATGTATAAATGACGTTATCTAAGTTACGCCTATATGTCCGCCTTTTTAGTTACGTATGCATATTTTATCTGTATTATCAGCTGTTACGCCTCCTGCATCTGTTTCACTGTAATGCATTTCCTATAAAACTGATTATCTGTCAATAATGTATGCCCTTCCTTCCTGAACTTTCGTGGTGATGGAATTTGAAGCCTGCAATTCGAATTGTATTTCCTTTGTAAAGGAATAAAGCCTCTTAGAACCTCTAATACCACGGATTCTGCCTCTTATATTTACTGAGTTATTCTTACTAGACTTTACCGCATAAAAAATAGTACCGGTAATGAAATATTTACCACAGAAATTGGCGCCCGAACAGGGACACTTTCTCATCTCACGCGCCGGAGGTGCGTTGCAGGTCCGGTCTCCTGCCACAGCTGAACGGACAAAAACGCGTACCTGCAGGATTTCCTGTATCTCCCTCCGGCCAAGCGGGGGCGACTGAGGCTGCGATCAACACCCAGACGAGGCGGTGAGAAGTGCGAAGTATCCCGACCAGAGCCTAGCTGAGAGAGCAAGATCCGAGGTATACAGAGGCCCACCAGGTTCCGAAGTTCCGAGTCCAGTCGAGTCGAGTCCAGTCCGGTTTCAGTTCCGTTCCGAGGCCTTCCGTTCCGAGCTACCCGGTGAGTACCATTGCTGGGGAGGCATTTAACGTGCACATAGTCTGTGCCGGTCAAGACGGGTTTGGGTACACAAATCCGGTCTGCACTGTTTCAGCAGTGTATCTGTACTGTTTAGCAGTATATCTAGTATATCTTGCATATAAATAAGTATTATCTAGTGTCAGTAATATGTCAGTAACCAGTTTTCTATTAGTTGTTATCGTTCGTTAAACACTGTTAAATGTTAAATGTTTTAAATACGTCCTATATATTGTGGTGTGAATGATTGTTTTCTCATTGTGTTTTACTGTATTAAGTGTGTTTAAGATTAAGTAACCAGATCTAATAATGCCGCTCTTTTCGAAATTAAGACAGATCAAAACTAGAAAAGGTGTACTCGAAGAAGCTGTTCCCATTCCACCTAGGGACACTCCAGGGTACTTTATGTATCATAAGCATGGCCTAGATGCCGTATTATTTCTTGATTTATGGGTGGACTACACCAAGGATTTGCCAGAAAATCAGAGATGGCCCGCAGCGGGGACCTGGGATGCAGATAGCATCATGAGAGTAGAAGAAGAATTATGGAAAAAGAAAGCCAGACAGTCACAGAAAGATGCCATTGAATTATGGCGTAAAGAATCATATAGACGTACAGAAAAAGCGCTCAGACAGGAAGAGAAAGGTAGAGAGAATTCAAATAAAACCCGAGAAAATCTATTAATTGAGGAAGGTACCCGAGTAAAATCAGAACAAGTAGATAGACAAAGAAACACTCTTATGAATGGTATGTATCCTCTTCTGGCCGAAGGGTTACCTAAGGCTACCCCGGAAATACCAAAAGACTTGACTCCTCCATTACTCCCGATAAAAGCACATCCCAAAACACATCCCAAAACAGCAAAGGACGTTTTCCTTTCCTCCTATTTAGATGACGTAGCTCCCGAGTATGCTAATGCCATACCACACACACCGCTTGCCGATGGTGTTCAACATCAAGAGCATCCGTCTGTATCCCCGCAACAACAGACTCCTACGCCCATTCCAACAGGTCCGTCCGTTTCTACTGTTTTTCCCGCATCTACAACTTCTATCTTACGTCCAACGAATCCTTTCTTGCCCAGCACCTCAGATGGTGCTACAGGAGGTACGACAGACATGTTTGCCACACCGCCGCGAAATAAACAGACCCTTAGAGATTTAGCACTCCAACGTACACCCCAACTAGCGACATCCGACATGTTTAAAGAACAGCTTGTGGATTGTAGATACGATCCAGTGCCAGGTAAACAGGACAAATTGCTCATATCATCACTACGTATACGATGAGCTACATTGTATTTAATGACGATACCAGGAATGGTTGAACACCTAGACAATATATATCGCTTTGTCCAAACAGGGCGAGGTCCAGAAAGTATTAACGAAGCTATGGAATACCAGAAAGTGGATGTACAAAGACAACAACTACGCTTTTTCATAAATTGCGTGATTAGGAACCAAGACAGGCCTGGGGCAGATCATGATACCATGCAAAAACTTGTCAAATGGGGTCAGAACATATCAGAAGAGAAACATGATAAACAGGCATGTATAATCGCCATGTATCGAAAGATCCGCAAGGAAGTAGAACGAATACATAAGGAAAGACGAGAAGCAGACAGAATTGAATCAGAGGAAGAGGAGGAGCAAGAATCAGAACAATTAGAAACGATAGCTTATGTAGGTAGAGGAAGACCCCATAATAATACTAGAGGCTTTAATGACCCGATACGTCCGATACGTCCAGAATATAATAGACATTTTCAAACCCCTATGTTAAATACAAGATCCCCTGAACACCTATTCCAAGCCGCTGATAAATTACTCCGAGATCGAAGGGGGTACCACATGCTCGATTCCATGGACGAACAAGAATTAGCCAGGTCAGCAGTACAATGGGCTGATAGTCCCAGCGAATACAATGATGATGCACTAGCACACACGTTTCTGAATCTTGCCCCATACGAACAGCGTCTAGCTAGTATATACATGATTCAACACCTCCTTATATTATATAAAAGCCAACACTCCGATCCAGGACCCTTACCTGACATATTGACAGAACTACTCACGAATAAATGGAGAGGGTCAGGTACTGATTTAATTAATGAAATTCTAGAATTTCGAAACCAGTATATAACTTTCGTATGCCCAGAACACGTTCCAGTTCCCATTATGGGAAGAAAAATGTATCACATAGATAGACAGAATCCGTTACGCGAAGTACACCCAATCAGAGGTGAAGGTAATAACTTTACACGCGTGTTTGTGTACACGCCTATAACTAAAATCGAATTATTAGAAATGAAGAAAGTAGTACCCAGCCATGACAAGGATCCAGCAGGTTTCCACCGTGAGATAAAAGACATGTTACTCATGGGAGAGTATACCTACCCCGACATTATGAAAATATTAAAAGTCCTATTACCCGCCGGTGTTTACGAGAAACTCAAAGAAAAGGAATGGGAGGTGGGAGACCAAAAGATAGATTGGACAGCATTAGAAAACGAAGAAAGGGCCCGAGCTGCAGGAGCAGGGCTTGGGGAAAAGACTACAGCACTACCAGGATTACTAGTGCAGGTACTGCCACGTTTATTAACTACGAAAAAGGAAGACTGGGGTGCAATCTCAGCCTGTAAACAAAAGCAAGATGAAGACACTAGTGATTTCTATTCCCGATTTGAAAAATGTTTTGGTATAAATAGTGGCATAAAAGCAAGTAGCGAGTCATATCCACATCTGTTTGTGACAAAATTAGTTGAAAATTCACTACCACAAGTCAAGAATAGAGTATTGAAATTCGAAAGTACCTGGCAAGGTAATACCCCGTCACAGATGTTACAGATGTTACAATATCACCACAATAGAATTAGAGAAGAACAAGAACACGAACAAAGACGTATGAAAGATACAAAAATGAAAATGCTTGTTGCTCAGTCAGTTCCAGCTGATGGTCATCAAAAGGGTGATTCCGCAGGTCCAACGAAAGGGACATGCAACTATTGTAAACAACAAGGTCATTATATACACGATTGTCCAGTCCTGAAACATAATATTGCCACAGGTAGAACCCAGGAGAGACCACGTCCACCTAGACAGGATCAGAATCAACAACAAATCCCTCAGCATGCACAACCTAGGTCAGCTCCGCAACAACTAGCTCCGCAACAGGCAGCTCCACAACAGACCGTGGCACCACCACAAGCGCAGCCTATTGCTGCCACACAAGCAACAACACAACAGATGTATCAGTATGCACAAGCAGATTATCCCGATTATCAGCGATACACATGAAATAGCCTAGAGAGGGAAGTTGGCTTACCCCTTATTGAGGTTCCTGTAGACCAAGAGGGACCTTATGTACATAGTGAACTATTAGGGGAAGACAGAAAGTTTTTACTTGATACAGGGGCAAGCAGAACAACTATAAGACGCAGTGAAGTTCCAGGGGCACCCCTCTCAGGCTCACAGAATATTTCCCTTGGATTCTCAGGAAAACCTATAATTAATGACGTAACACAACCTCTTCCACTCACGGTTGGTCCATTGACACGTACTACAGATTTATTGCTTACTAAATCATCTCCAGAAAACTTGTTAGGTATAAAAACATTGAAAGCTCTAGGAGCTATAATATGTTGTTCTCCGGAAGGAGTACGACTATTTTTACGTGACTTTAAAGGTCACTACGTGTCCAGAGACATGGATCACCGGCTGCAGAATTTACCTACACATTTATGGGCACAAGGCCCCACTGATGTTGGTTGCATGAACATTACACCATACCGAGTCACACTAAAAACAGGAGTAGTACTACCACGAATGCGACAATACAAGTTACCACCAGATGCTGTTGTGGCTTTGCTGCAAATCATTGACGAGCTCATTGCACAAGGAGTGGTTGTAGAAACCGACTCCAATGTATGCAATTCCCCAATAATTCCGATTCTTAAAAGAACGGATTCAAAAGCACCACCAGTATATCGATTGGTTATTGACCTGCGCGAACTAAATAAATGTATTGTACCACAATACCCTGTGGTCCCAGATATCTCTTCATTACTAACAGCTATTGACTCAGAAGCAACGTTCTTCACTGTAATTGATCTCAAGAATGCTTTCTTTAGCGTCCCAATAGATCCGGAAAGTCAATATTTGTTCGGATTCAGTTTAAATGGACGAAGTTTTAAATTCACACGCGCACCTCAAGGATTTACAGAAAGCCCCAGCATCTATAGCCAAGGACTGAAACGAGAACTTGACAGTATCCACATGCCAGTTAACACTGCCTTGCTTCAATATGTCGATGATCTGCTGATCACCGCCCGAAGCGAACCTGAATGTGAAACAGCGTCACTGACGGTTTTAAAATTTCTGGCCGACAAGGGGCACAAGGTGTCCCCTTCTAAGCTGCAATTCTGTGTCCAGCGAGTTGTGTACCTTGGGCACTCGCTGTCCAAGGAGGGAAGACAGCTTACACCCGACTGCATCCAGTTAATCGCTAACATGTCACCACCCAAGACACAAAAGGAGGTACGGGCTTTTATAGGTCTCACTTCATACTGTAGGCAGTGGATCCCTCAATATGCATTTCTAGCTAAACCACTCATCCAGTTGACAACACAGGAGGCAGCGACATCGACTGTCCTCCCTTGGACTCCAGAACATACACATGCCTTTGAAAGCTTAAAGAAAGCCTTATGCCAAGCACCTGTTTTAGCAACACCATGTTACAGTAAGCCTTTTACATTATTTGTTACAGAACGCGAAGGTACTGCCTTGTCAGTACTCACTCAGGAACAAGCAGGATCACACAAACCATGTGCTTATTTCTCTAGTACATTAGATCCAGTAGCTCAGGCTCTTCCTGCGTGCCTGAAATCGGTGGCAGCAACAGCTTTAGCAATCAGACAAAGCGATACCATAGTGTTAGGACACCAATTGACAGTACAAGTACCACACGCAGTAGAGGTTCTTTTGAACCGCACACAAACACCAACACATTGCATGACAGTTAAGGATCCCGCCCTTGATGTAATTGACATACAGACACATGCTACACCAGAAGAAATAAAGAAATGGACTGAATTAGGAGGGATCCAAACGGATCAAGGATGGATGACGAAGGAAAAATCTATATGGTTTCTTCCCGACTCCATGGTTCAAGTCATCATTAACACAATACATAGTCCAGCGCACCTAGGAGAAAAAGCTATGCTAGACAGCATTCAACACATCTGGTTCAACAAACATTTACGAGCCGCAGCTAAACAAAAAGTTCGTACCTGTATGATATGTTGTCAGTTTAATCCAGGTAAAAGCATCCCCGTAGAGCAGGGTGGATTTCAATCTCCCGATCATGCTTTTGAAGTCCTCCAGATGGATTATATCCAGATGGAACGATGTCGAGGATTCAAATATGTTCTCGTAGTTGTCTGTGCTCTTTCCCGTTGGACAAAAGCCTACCCGGTTTCAGATTACACTGCCCCGACTACTGCCAAACAGTTAGTTCGAGAATTCTTCCCACGGTACGGTTTACCACGTGTCGTCTACTCAGATAACGGCCAGCCATTCTCATCCGAACTAATGAAACACGTTTCCCTTTTGTTAGGCTACCAATGGAAATTCCACTGTGTCCGACATCCCGAGGCAGCAGGTCTCGTGGAACGCCATAATCAAACTCTGAAAATCAGATTGTCCAAAATATGTAGAGAAAAAGGTGTCGATTGGATAGTAGCCTTACCAGTTGCGCTCTTTTACATGAGAATGGTAGCACATTCTCGAACAGGGCTATCCCCGTACGAGGTGATCTTCGGTAGACCACCAAATATGTGGGGGACGCCTATACCTCGCAAGATCACTGATGTTGACTGTAATATGCTGACAGATTACCTGGCTTCCTTGATGTCTGCACTACAATCTTGTCGTTCACAGGTAGCTGCAGCTTTTCCCGATAATACTGAGGTGAAGCCCCATGACGTGGTTCCAGGCGACCTGGTTCTGGTCCGGAATTTCGACCGGAAGACCCAACTGGAGCCTAGGTGGAAATCGCCAAAGCTTGTTCTACTAACCACAAGGACAGCCGTGAAGATCGAGGGACGTAAAGGGTGGTTGCACTCGAGTCATATCAAGAAATTTTATGGACTACCATCCAGTGTGAATACTCAACCCTGCATTCCCTCACAGACAGACTCTAAGCTCCCCTTGGTTGAGCAGTCAAAAACGGAACTTTATAAACTAAAATTAAGGTCTAGCAAGTCAGACAATTTGATTGTTTAAGTCCTCTCCAAGGTGAATCGGTTGAATTTGTCTCTGACATGTATCCTCTAGACCGGAATAGAGAAAGAAATCAACAGATGCAGCTTAAAAAGCATGCGTATTGTAAATCACTTCGTAGTCACTGCACAGTAACCTTACTAATTTTGTTTTTCCTAAGTCTTCTGATCATCATTTCCAGTATACTATTGCACATGTATTACCCTATTTTTAAGCGTGCTTACAATGTAACTGCAGAACACTCTTTTAGCGAATTACCTCCGCATGAGTTGTCCTATAGATTTGCGCTGCGCAACAACACATTCATTAGTATGTTACATCATTCCCACCAGACCAGCAATGCCACAAATTGTTGGATATGTGGCCGACTCCCTCCCTATCAGAACTATAAGGGAGTTTTGCCCCTCTTTCCATATCCGTTCACACACAATGGCTCCTGTGGAGCATGGTTTAGTTTGATTAATTCCCTAGATTCAAATTCCGCAGTTTATCAAGACAACTGGGTATGGGGAAATCTGAACCTAGTTTTGCTTAAAGTCTGCTACCCTAACAAGGAGGGACTTCCCAAAAGAACAGGAACTGATCTAGAAAATGAAGTATATGGATTGGGTAATTTTACACTTAACCTCATGATCCTGAACGTTGAATCTGAAGCTACACCAATCTTGCCCGCCATGTCAGTATTCCAAGTAAAAGGGGAATTATGTGTAAGAAAGAATGGTTTCATACACATGGGCCATAGTAAATGTACCAATGTAATAAAATTCAGTGATCAAGGCAAGTCTATATTTAGAGCTTCCCGTCATTCCTACTTCATATGTGGCCAGACCGCATATATACGTCTACCTCTAGATTGGGATGGTACCTGTTACATAGCATTCCTTCTACCACCTGTTTTCCTAGCCCCTCCTGATTATCACAGAAATACCCATTTAGTACACAATAGACAGCAGAGAGATCTCCCAATTGTCGATTACACTGAAACAGCATGGGAGCAATACACAGATTTCAATAAAGGTTTCTTTCCCTATATAGGTACAGTCACTAATAGTAAGCTGATACGTAGATTAACTAGAACCCTTGAAGCAGTAGTGAACGAGACTACTTCCGCCTTAGGCAATTTAACAGAAGAGCAGTCTGCTATGCGGATTGTTGTGCTTCAAAATCGTCTTGTCCTTGACGTCATCCTGGCCGATAGGGGCGGAGCTTGTAGGGTCATCGGATCAAGTTGCTGTGTTTTCATACCAGAAAATTCGCCGTCAGTATATAAAGCCATAACTCGCCTTCATAAGATTGTGAGCCAGATACACCAGAGTCCAGGCACCTGGACTTGGTCCGGTTGGTTTTGGAGCGTGTTGTCAGCCTGGGGATGGAGAATCCTATCCTTCCTAGGTACTGGCTTCCTCATACTATTCAGTTGCTGCTTATGTCTACAATGTGGGCCAGCGATTTGTGGTCTGTGTGCCACATCGTGTATCCCACATCCAAGTTTTCGTTCAAGATCCCGGAAGAAGAAAGAAGAACAAATGATGCTATATGAACAGATCGATGGATTGATGAAGATCGATATCTCCTGAGGGTCCGTAGGGGACAAGGAGGGAATGAGGAAATATGAATTTTGTGATCAGTTATGTCCCCTATCGTAGACCCCAACGGCTCCATGTGCATGCTATAAGTACATGTATGTTCCCTCCAGTTCCAGTTTTGAAGACGCAAATACATGTGCGTCCACCGTCAACATGTCCTCTTTCAGATCCGCCCTGAATGGGTCAGATATTCCATTCCTAAGTATGAAAGGCCACCGACTTTATGTGGTTCACTTTCCACATTTTACAGATTCAGGCGAGTAGGCCCTGAATTCTGTCATCAAGCCTTTTCCTGCTTTCTGCTTCTGAAAGCTCCAGTCTGAGCCTGCATCTGTATCAATGAACTTTGTCCTACTCCCTGCGCGGCTAACGGTGCCTGATCCAGCCTGTTGCCTGCCAAAAACTGTATTTCACCTTCAAGATTATCTGCTCTGCTCCTCATCCGATGCATTCCTGTCTAGTAGTTTAGGTAAACACTCCTCCAGCTACCGTGCAAAGGGCCAGGCCTCGCTGTCCTCATGCAAGTAATTCATAGCCCCTGTTACCATGGAATATTCCTGCCCCCTCGCATCTCATGTAGACACTTAGACGCTTGTACACGCACTAACAGTCAGTATAGAATAGATTCTATCCTAGAGACCTTTCCTTTTGGATAATACAGTTCTTTAAACATAAGATATTAGATATGATTTGGGATTAGGTTGACATGACCCCCCCAGACTTCTGTCTCCACATGTAGAGCTAAATGTCAAGTCCCCTTCACCCTCTAGTTGCACGTTGATCACACGTCATGCGGCTGCGCGCGCATCTCTGCCAAATATTTCTGCTGACATTGCAGGATTCTCTTATGGATCCCACTTGTGACATCATGTATAAATGACGTTATCTAAGTTACGCCTATATGTCCGCCTTTTTAGTTACGTATGCATATTTTATCTGTATTATCAGCTGTTACGCCTCCTGCATCTGTTTCACTGTAATGCATTTCCTATAAAACTGATTATCTGTCAATAATGTATGCCCTTCCTTCCTGAACTTTCGTGGTGATGGAATTTGAAGCCTGCAATTCGAATTGTATTTCCTTTGTAAAGGAATAAAGCCTCTTAGAACCTCTAATACCACGGATTCTGCCTCTTATATTTACTGAGTTATTCTTACTAGACTTTACCGCATAAAAAATAGTACCGGTAATGAAATATTTACCACAAAGCATTAAACATGTATTTGTCCTTGAAAATATGAGTTAGCATTTCTTTATCATGGTCTAGACCATTATTCTCGCTATACTTTAAAGTGCTTTGTGGAGTTGATCTTTATTGAATAACTATTATAAACACTGTGGAGTTCAGTCTATTAGAATTAAGCCTGTATCGAAGGCGTAAAACCTATTCTCAAATTTGCTTGTCTCTCCTCTATAGTAGTAAAACTGGATCTGCATGCAGCAGAGGCGGGGTGAAAGATGTGGCTAAGTAATAGAATATTGTGTAAATTGTTTATGTCTTTCACTTTCAGGTATCTACATTTAGACTAATGTTAATCTGGAGGAATATAGTACATTATGAACTCTCAATAAATTAATGCAGATGTCAATGTGTAATCAGAGAGTCACAGAATTAAATCTTGGTTGGTGTAGTGGAGAATGCCTTGATTACTCACTGGTAATCCTCAATTCTCCTGGTCCTACTCGCCCTCGACCCACCACCAATAATAAGGATTGGCCCCAATCAGAAACAGGAAACAAAACAGGCAACGCTTAACTAACCTCACCCGACCTCCGGTTAGGGCTCACCTGAGCACTTCCTGTCATACAAAGCACCAAAAAGGCCTGACATCGGGAGTATGACTGGATTGAGGACGAGTAGGACTAGAAGTAATGAGGATTTCGGGTAACTAATCATGGGATTACCTTCACGTCCCTCATCCTCTACCCAGTCATCACTAATGAGATATACCAAAGCAAACATATATCCAGATGAAGGCCTTTGTCACAACCCACATCTGAACCGAGAAAAGCTGACACAGCAAGGAAATACACACCCAAGGCATTTAATGCAATACCAGAAATACAAAAAGAAATAGAGTTTACACAGTGTTATCTGGAACCAAAGTCTGTAACACACCAGCACCAAAGTTCTTACATGCTGCTTGAACTCAATTCAACCAATAATGTCTGATGAACGTGTGCTCAGAAGTCGAGGTGGCAGCCCGGCAGATCTCCTCCAAAGGACACCCTTGAGCCCTGACCATGAAGCAAAAACCCCCCTAGTGGAGCGAGTTTGCACAGAGGCAGGAACAGGAAGAGCAGCACCCTGATAAGCTAATTTAATATGTATCTTTGATCCACCAACTAATGGTAACTATAGATGCCTTCTTGCCACAGCCAGATAAACCAAAAACCACAAATAAGGAACCTGAAGTCCAGCAGGCAGCAGATCTGTCGATATCAACAAATAAGGCACGCTTAACATCAAGAGAGTGCGACAAACAATCAGGCGAAGGACAGAAAGTAGGAAGAATCAATTCAAGAGATGATTGTAATTTTTATTGAACCATAAGAAGAAAAACAAGATCGAATTGTAAAACAACAGCATCCTCTAGAAAGCGAAGAAAAGGAGGGGAAAAGCGTAAGGCAGAGAGTTCACCCAAGCGCTAGTCGAAGTAATAGCCACCAAAAAGTCAACTTTAAAATATAAAAATGTAAGGTCCACAGTTTCCAAAGGTTTAAAAGGTGGAGATTGAAGAGTCTTGAGACCAAAGGAAGATCCCATGTTGGAATAGGAGGACAGGCAGAGAAGAAATAGAAAGACTCCGAAACAACTGGGACAGAAAAGGATTTGCATCAGCAGAGAGACTGAAAAATTCACTGAAAGCTCAAATTGCCATACATTGACCTTTCAAAGTGGCAAGGGAGTAGCCCTTCTCACAGCCATCCAAAAAAAACTGTAGAAAAACATAAGGGCAAAAGACAGAAAACAGATTGTGAGAAGTACACCACTTTTCAAAATTAGCCCAGTGCTTATATGACGAGAGTGTAGAACACCTCCTAGATACCCGTATCGCTAAAGCCACATGAGATGAAAGACCATGCTTCTCTAAAGCTCTCCGTTCAGCCTCCAAACAGCGAGGGTTAGAGGAACTGGAAAAAGAAAGTCCAGAGACTCCAGTGGCGAAGGAATCTGGCAGAATCCATGTAGACAAAAAAGCAAGACTCTTCAACAGAGGAAACCAAGGGGCATATTAACAAGCCAGGCGAAAAAATTATCGCCGCTTTAGCGACAAAAAACTGCCGCTAAAATGGCGATAATGGGCTTGATTATATGCTCTATGAAATTGCAATTGAAGCCCATGTTAAATGTGAAGGACGTCTAATATGGCTTTCAATTGGAATTCCATAGAGCATATTATCAAGCCCATTATCGCCGTTTTAGCGGCAGTTTTCTGCCGCTAAAGCGGCGATAATTTTATCGCCTGGCTTGTTAATATGCCCCTAAGACCTTCGGGCCAGAAGGGAAGAACTTCCACCACCTGCATCCTCTCCTGCTGGACCTTCCCCAGAAACCTCTGGATACGTGGAAAAGGAGGAAAAGCATACAGGAGAAGAGGAGACAATGACAGAGTCAAGGCATCCACGCCTCAAGCCCCCATTTCACTCACTCTCAAACAGAACAATGGGAGCAGTGCATCCTCCTTGGATGCGGAGAGATCCGCAGCTGGATGACAAACTCCTGCAGATCATCTGAAAGATCCTCTTGGCCAGCTGCAGAGTGAGAGGAGATGGAATCTTGCGACTGAGCACATCAGCAGTCGCATTGGCCATGCCTCTGATATGGGTCGCTGATAGAGAGGAGATCGATCTCCGCCCATTAAGCCAATGAACATGCCACCAGATTTAGAGCCTGACTGTGTGTACTGTCCTGAAGACTGATGTAAGCAACAGTCATAGTATTGTCCGAGCGGACCATGACATTGAACCCCTCTACATGGGGCTGGAAGCAGCGCAGCGCTCTCTTCACTGCAGATAGCTCCGTCTAATTGGTTTGCCTGCTTGCTTCCAATGCAGTCCGACGGCCCTGTACAGAAAAGTAATGTCAACCCAGAGAACTTGCATCTGTCATCAGGATCTTGGGAGGAGAAGGGTGCATAACTATCCTCTTCTAGAGGTTGGTTGTATGGGACCACCACTGCAGCTCCTGGATGACTGTCTGAGAGACTGGTACACATATGTCCAAGTTGTGAATAGGAAAGGTGACCAACTTGTGCAGATCCCAGAGTAATGGACGCAAATGCAACCTTGCCCTGGGAACTGTAAACACAGTGCCTGCCACATTACCCTGAACTTCTCTCCGTTCTCACAGACTGACTTATGACTGAGCTAGGAAATTCTGCAATAGGAGCTGGGGCTAGAGTATTCTGTTCAATGGGAGAAAGACCTTGCCTTGTATTGAATTGAAGCGGGCTCCTACAAATTCGATCTGAGTGGAAGGCGGCAACCAACACTTCGGCAAGCTGAGAAGAAAACTGTGGTCTTCGGGCATGGACATGATCCGAAAAAAATACTGCTCCACAATCTGGATCAACCAATCGTCCAGGTAGGGAAGGAGGGGTATTCTCTGAAGATGGGGGTGAGCTACCAGTGATGCAACCACTTGGAGAAAACTAGTTGTGAGGAGCGACGGCCAGATGGGAGAATGCAATACTGACAATGCTGACCCTGTACACAAAACCTGAGATACTGCTTAGATTGGTGCGCCATTGATATGTGCAGATCAGCGTCCATGAGATCCAGTGTCATCATCACACACTGAGACTGAGTCAATGAAATGATCTGGTGTAACGTCTCCATCTTGAAGGAAATTTCTGGGCACAAGCTTGGTCAGAAATTTCAAACTGATCACGATACGAATTCCTCCATTTACCATAGATGCCAAGAAAAGGATCGAATATACTCCCTTCCCCCACTGGTGAGAACAATTGCCTTTTTCAACAGGAGAGACTGAATACCCTCCACGAATGCTTTCTGTTTGGCTATGTCCCTCGGAAGAGGTATGGAGGTGGTCCCCGAAAACATTATAAGGGTTGAGAACTCCATCTGATACCCCATCCAGATGATCTCTATGGCCAATGTGTCCATTGTCGTCTGCTGCCAAGCTGTCCGAAAGTTCTGAAGCCTGCCACCAACCTCTGGCAGTAATCTCCCCCGGGACTCGACATAATCAGGTGCGCTGATTCGAGGTGTTAGACTCCAGTCCCTGCTTCTTCTGGTGACTGGGACCGAAAGGCTTGCCTTGGAACGTCCGACCCTCATCAGAATCCTGCTGTCTTCGGGATGCTTGACGAAAGGATTTAGAAGAAAAGAAGGAACTTTTATTCTGCTGCTGGTGTTGGTTTTGGAATAATAAGGAATGTTTCCTTCCTGTATGAATTCTATGAAGTTCATCCTTTAGTTCTTTATCAAAAAGACATTGGCCCATAAATGGTATTTTGACGGCTGCAGTATGCTGTGCAGATTCCATAGTCCATCAATTTAAATACAGATTTCAGCAAGCCACAATGGATGCCTCACATGACAAGGCAGAAGCTCGAACAGTCAGAAGAAATTCAGACAAAACCTCTGCCTACTCTATTGTTCCAGCAGTACAGGGCATTGACCGTCCTTCTGAATGGTCTTGAATAGTTCCTTGAAATCCGTGAGGAGTGACTGAGCCACATAGGTGCCATAAATACCGGACCTTAAAGCCAGATGTGATTCAGAATATACCTTCTTAAGAGAGGTATCAACCTTCGTGTCCGCAGCATCTTTTAGCACATTTTCCTCAGACATGGAAGAGCGTCCAACCAAACTCACCACCACCGAATCCACATGCACCACATCAGGCATCATGTCCTCCATATTCTCCAATGGATACAGCTTTGGCATAAAGCGTGGAACAGAAATGTTCTCAGTGTCTTTCCATCCATTCAGGTTTACATCTGATGCTCACAGATGGATGGGCAATGAGATGCTAGAAGTTTTCTGGAATTGAGGCAACAGCATCCTTGGATGAAGAAGGTGAAGCCTCTTATGCGGAAACCACACATTATCTCTGACATGAGATAACATTTCAGGAAGCATGTCTCGTTGAACATATTTGCCTTTATGCTCCAAAGCCACCTGTGATGGGTTATCTGAATCCTCAGAGACATCAGAATAAATACTCTCATGGCCGGCAGTAGAGTGGGAGAAGACCTTCTTCTTCAGCTATGTAGGAGTCTCCAAAATCAGTTGTTTTAATCTGGTTTCATCAACCCCAGAACAAGACTTTGTGAAACAGGGAGAAGGTGAAAAGGACCGACATGAAGATAAGGAAGGAGAACAATGGCTGTTCTTCGATGAATGCTTTCCCATAATGAAAGTTGCAACCTGCAAGTAGTCAAACAAACATAAGAATGCCTTATTTCCTGCTAAGATACACTGAAATACTCAGGATGATGGCGCCGGTAAAATCCACTTGAAACCGCTTTCATGATGACAGCACAGTCGGTACTACTCTGGCTGAAATACTGTTGCGGCTAGTCGGGAATGGGGGTGGCGGGTGGAAAGGGGGATGGGGTTTTGAAAATATAAAAATAAAACGCACTTACCTTTTCCGCCGGCCGCATCTCTCCTCCGCTTCTCTGCTCTTCCTGACTCCAGTTCGGAAGAAGCTGCAGGAAGCACCCAGGCACACAGGCTCCCCATAGCAAGTCACAACGCTGCAATAAAGCGTAGTGATTGGTCTGAACACCGTGAATCGGCACTCAGATCGGGTCAGGGATGCTGTGCATATTCCCTACCAGGCTGTCCATTACAGCTTGGTTGGGAATATGTAAAGTGTGCATGACTGCTTGGCCGGACAAAACAGCTAGTCCACTCCGCCTCCCTGAGCCACCAGCCCCGTCCCGCCTTAACCCAGCCCCGCAGCAACCAAAAATAAAATGATAAAAACTTTCAGTGATGACCATTTTATTTTTCCCTCTTTCACTGCTCTAAGAGTAGTGGGGCGACACTCCTCTGCCTTAGCGGAGGAGCCGCCGCTGCATGAATTGTGAAGCAGAAATAACCCAACGCGCATGAGCTCAAGGGTATGACACGATACAGAGAAAGCGCACCATATGGCTTGTTGGCTGATTCTTAAACAAACAAATGATCTGGGTGATTGAAAGGATCAACAACCCAATCTCTTACTGTATGGTTAGACTTTTAGGAAGCCAGCACTGCGCCCCGATTCCAGAGACTCTTACGTTGAGGATTGAATCTACCCAAGCCCAGCAGGGGAAGAGACTCCACCCGATGTCAATGGAGGCAAAAGCCCAGCGGATGCCCCCGTTCTCGAAGCCCGTCAAAACAGGAAACAAAACAGGAAGTGCTAAGGTGAGGCTATGTTCTTATACCCTAGCTTGAGGGTTGATGACGTTAATGAAGAGTTTCCTGTTTCTGATTGGAGACAATCCTCATTAGTGATGACTGGGTCGAGGACAAGGGACATAGTGGTAATAGAGACTTGTGTTTTTTTAGTGCTGTGAGTTCCAAGCTTGTGATAGAAAGCACTGTAATATGCAAGTTAAATATTTTAAACATGCATTGCATACAGTATAAGGGTGACTGCTATATAAATGCACAAAACATTTTAGCATAAAATGGTTATTCCAAAATAGAGATTTTAGTAATACCCAGACTGTACGTAATGTAATTGTTTTCTTATAACTGTCCCCTAAAAGCAGGCATTTCACAGCTCAGCTGGAAACTCTCTTGCAATACCATTGAAAAAGAATAAGGGCCTCATTTATGTGGTTTTGCCGTATGGCAGCGCCGCAGGCCTTCCTGCTTCTCTGTTCTACAGCAAAGGAAAAGGGCAGGAATGCGCTGTTTCTATGAGATACGGTGCATTCCTGTAATTTTACCCCGCATCAGCGCACAATAGGCTGATGTGCGCCAACGCATGCACCTATTCACCATGGTGCAAAGGTGCCTGCGTTGAGGGGATGATTGTTTTTTTCAGGAAGGAAAGCCTTCCTGCACAAAAACTATCACAAGAGGCTTTTTCTTTTTTCTATGTCTGCTGCAGACTGCAGCACACATAGAAACAGGAAAAACGAGGAGAAATAAAGATATTTCGCCTCGTTGTGCCTCCCTTACGCCTTTACTGGGGAGGCGTATGTTTTTGGCGCTGCCTCAGATTTAAGATTTTTTGTACATCTGGGGCAGTGTCAAAATGCCATGGATGTTGCTGGGAACGCCCCCAGCAACACCCATTGCACCCCCTTTAATGCAGAAAACTGTGTTAAAAGGAAAAATATTTATGAGGCAGCATTAAGCCCAAAAGTGGCTTAGTGCTGCCTTGTAAATATGGAGCAGGCTACTGCGCGACGGAACATCACGACGACGCAAGGAGCCTCATAAAGAGCCCCTAAATCTTTGTCATCACAAAGCTTCAAGTGATTCCATCAATTAAAGAAAGTACCGGGCTCCTAAGCACCTTTTAGATTTGTAGGTTGACCAGTTGCAGACATTTGTATTTCTTTTAGGCAAGCAGGCAGCCTGGCAACAAGGCTTGTTTCACTCCAGCTGAAGCAATTAAACTTTTGAAATTGTTGTCTTTCACAAAAACTAGGGGAACGTCTTTCATAAAGTAAAAAAGCAAGGGCACGTTGTACCGCTCCCATACCGCCCACTTCGACCTCTGAACAACATGTAAAAAATAACGCACAAAGCTTAAATGAAAAATAAATGCAACTTAATGTATTTTTCTGGAAGGAAAGTGTAGTCAGATAAGTTAATCACTAAGGGGCATATTTACAAGTTCCTATCGCCACTACAACGTCACTTTTAGTGACATTGTGGTGGCGTTAGGAGCTTCGCCTTATTTACAAGGCAGCGCTAAGCCACTTAACATGGTTTAACGCTGCCATCTAAATAAGGCACCCTGTCATGCTACACTTAGCGTGACTGGGGTGGGCAATGGGTGTTGTGGTGGGCGTTCCACCGCAACACCCATTGATTTTGACGCTACCCCCTATTTACAAGAGCAGCGTAAATAGGAGGCAGCGCCAAATTTAAGACCAGGGAAAACCTGGTCCTAAACAGGTGGAACGAGGAGAAATGCTTTCTCTCTTCTCGTTTTTGCTGTTTCCATGTGTGCTGCAGTGTGGATAACTTCCTGCACAAAAACAATCATTTAAAAAAAATGTCGTTTTCAGTTCCTGAAGGCTGGAGCTTCTTGGAGCCCAAAGATCTCTGGAGTGCAGAGCCAACAAGCCTTGGCACCGTCGACACAGTGCTCAAGGGTTCGGTCCCAGCAGTTCAGACGAGGGATACTGGCCTCAAAATTGCTGAAAGGACAGGTCAGGCCTTGAGGGAGTTGTAGAACCCCCACTTGTGTTGCTGAGTTTTTTTAAGTGCGTGGGATGTTAGAAGCAGCAGACTTTTCAGCTTTGTTGTGGTGCCTGCAGATTCAGAGGATTGACTCCTTCACTCTAAGGGAGGTTACTTCGGGTGTCCTTGATAACCACAGATCTAGTGAAGATCCTGGAAGAAGCACAGTCACAGATGATGACGAAGACTTGTAGAACAGCCAGTCCAGGATCAGCAGGAGTCTTTCTTGATGCAGTCTTGGTTCTAGGCGAAGTCCAGCGAAGTCCAAGTGTCCAGACAGTTGAAGAGTGACGTGGTTTCAGGCTTGAGTCTTGTCCCACGATGAAGTAAAGGAACCACCCACTGGTAAACCCTTAAGTACCCTAGGGAAAGGGATGGAATGACTCATGGGTCCCTCCTCAGAGGAGAAGCTGGACAGAGGGGAGGATACTCCCATGTTCGTTGTACAGTTTCACGCCAGAGCGGGAGCCAAGGGCTCCTTGAACTGACTCAACCTGGAGTATGCAAGGATGGCACCAAATGTGCCTTTCAAAGCAATCTGGTGGTGCTAGCAAATGCCTCGGCCGGTAAACAATCTTTACAACGCAACTTTTACTACGCACTACCATTACAACGAAACTTTTACAACGAACGCGATGTAACCACGCAATGCCATTACAACGCAAGTCTTTACATCGACTTGCGCTAGATGGCGTGCTAACATTACAGATAGTGTAGTTTACTATCCCAACACCTTCCCTACTGTTAAGTGGACTGGAGTTGGAATAGTAAATTACGCTTTTCTAATGTTAGCACGCCATCTAGCGCAAGTCGATGTAAAGACTTGCGTTGTAATGGCATAGCGTAGTAACATCGCAGTCGTTGTAACGACCGCGATGTAACTGCACGCGTTGTAATGACTCGTGTTGTTACGTCATACATCCGCCTCGCCCCAGCCCAATACACTAAGTCCTGTCTGGGAGGTGGTCACACCTCCCTGTGACAGGCCACCTATTGTTCTGCCTTCCCAAGCCAGGCTCATTGGCAGGAGGGCAGAATCATGTCAGTGGTCGGCAGCAGTACTAGCTTGCTGGCAGACCCTGATAGGCTGTAACCAGGAGTACAGGGGGAACTCTAAGGGACTCCAACAGTACATGGTATCATACTTCCAATACTGCAATCGGTGTTGGGTTTGGTTCCAAAATGTATGACACCAAACATGACTGGGTTCGGTACATATAGTTAGACATCTCGTAATGACTGATGTCCACTATATGTATTAAAATGGCTGACCGCACGTACAAAGCCTGGAGAATTGACTCCAGAGTTTGTAGGGGTGTCCTGCTCATGCATGGGCACCCTCACACTTATAACCAAGCAGCATGCCCTCAGGACTGAAAAGCCTGCCATAGGGGTGATTTTTAGGTTTTAAAGTATAGTGACTCCAGATATGTGGAAACTTATATCTGTTGTGAGAGGTGCAAGCACCAACTCACACAGGCTGCAATGGCCGGCCTGTAGTCACAGTTTAAGTGGACTCCCATGGGTGGCACAATACATGCTGCAGCTCATGGGAGACCCCTGGTGTACCTATGCCGTGGGTACCTTAGTACCATATACTAGGGACAGCAAGGGTAAACCAGTAGCAAATTGTGGATGTACAGAAGTACCTACCATGGTCAATTTAGGGAGAAGGCACAGTGACTGGAGTCCCAGTCAGACTAGGTCAAAAACACACTGACACCAGGCAAAAAGTGGGGGTAACCATGCTAGAAGGATCCTACCTTCCTCCAGGCACACTTAATAAAACTTCTCAGGAGATCCATTAAATAAGTACCCAAACCAAAACGTTGGTGGCACCAAGTCATACGTCCCCTACTTTCTCAGTAAGATTGTGTGTTTGGGCACCATGAGCGTCAAAACTATGCGGGACTGAGTCTGCGCATACCAACAGAATATGTTGACCTAAATCCTGGCTAGCTCACAGTGCGCCAGCTGGACCTCTAAACCTTACAAGGTACTGGATAGTGTCTGCAACCTCAGAATATAACAACCCTAATTCCCCCAAAGAAATCGTGGAAACAGATCTTACCCTTTCTTTAGTAACTCGAGTATGCCCAAAGGGAGATACAAGAAGTACACAGATTGGCATTTCCAAATATTTGTTGAAGCAATTGCACTCTTCTATAAAATGCATGCGCTGCAATGATTAGTAGAAGGAAACGAAACAAAGTAAGCAGCTTTACTAGAATGGTGTATCCCCCTCTTCGCCTGCATTGTTTTACCATTGAGAAAATAGCCTAAACATCCCAGAACTGGCAGTTAAAAGCTAATAATGGCTGGAGGTAGAGGTGGGCAAGTCAAGCAAAGCTTGACCCTGGCGTGGCAGAATGTTTGGCCCAACCTTTGTCTTTTGAGAAATGTTGAGACAAAATACAGCAGAGCCCGGCGTCAGTCATTGATCTTTTCCATCAGGTATTCAGTATTTTAAAAGACAAAAACTAATGGACAGCTGGGAGGACATCTAAAAAACGTTTTTGTGCTGTGTGCCTACATTAGGCCTGGGTGAAATTATAATTATACTGGCAAAATCTGCCTAGTTTCCAAATTTTATGTTACAGAAATGTTACAAAACAATTTATTAGACTTCTGAAAATTTCACATTATGCAATTGTGTATATTGTTCTGCCTGCTGGAGGCTTGCTAGTGCATAGAGAGACAATTTCCACTCAAAGCAGTTTATATATCACCAGACTTTCATACTGGGAGTATGCACTCATAAGAAAAAAGTCACACAAATTATCCATAACTCACAGTTCACTCTAAAAGCGTAATAGTGCTTCATTTGATGGAATTTTGATTAAAATAATATACTATTTCACAAACAATCCTGGTCTGCATCTAGCCTGTACTGCAATTCAGACATGTCTCTCACTGTAGACGTGCAGCAGGCTAGAAATCTCAACAAGATGTCAGTTTTTATATTATTTTGCTAATTAATATAATTCCTATCATTGAGGTGCTAACTGCTCCATCTTTGATGTTTTTTAGACAGGGATGGCAGTAATATCAATATAAAAATTGTCTCCTCCTATCCCCCCACCTGATGCTTTATTTATTTCAAAAAAGATAGTTGACATTTTATCTATGTTTGTCATGCAAGACTGAATTAACATATGATACTTATATGTATTGAAAAGAATGTACTAATTTGGGTGAAGAAATAATTCAGGGACAGAGCATGTAGCGACTGAATTACACGTGTTACAAAATGCCAACTTCCACACTTAACCAAATGATGTGATCCCACTCACATTACTTGACTTCACTGGGCCTCATTTTGAGTGAGTGGCAAATCTGAAACCTATTTATTATGCTTTGGAGGAATTTCTAATGCCTCCCCTGGACTGCTGTAACTACTGTTAGGGGCAATATCTGGAGCATTTTGTCCACTTCTGAAGACCAGAAAATAGACATCATGTGCACGTCTGGTGCCTACATTTTTAGCAAGACATACTAAGCTCAGTTTGCAAACTAGTTGCTATTTATGCATAGTGGTGTGTGACCTGGGCTTCATTCTCCAATGCAACTGCTTTACCAACCAGTCACTTTACAAAATGTACATTCACAGGTCATAAAATCCCCTGCCTCTGTTATATCTATGAAGCTGGAGTCATTTTGCAACCTACTGTTAATGCCCGAGAATGTGCGGATGGAGGTCAGTGAGGGTCAGCAGACCTTCATCTTCATTAGGTTGAACATTTGAGACCTCTTGTATATACCTTAGTACAGTGGTTCCCAAACTTTTGACTCCTGAGGACCCCCATTGAGTCATCACTGGAAGCCGGGGACCCCCAAGCAATTTGTAGGATTGACATTTCAAACAGTAACTCAAAAAAAATAAACACGTGTGCACACAAAAAAAACCCTCAAATTGCTAAGGATTTTAGGGGCATATTTACAAGTCCCTATCGCCATGGGAACGTCATTTTTTGCGATGTTCCTGTGGCAATAGGGGCTTCGCCTTATTTACAAGGCAGCGTTAAGCCACTTATTGTGGCTTAACGCTGCCTTGTAAATAAGGCCCCCTTTCACGCAATGCTTAGCGTGAAAAAGGTGGGCAGTGGGAGTTGCAGTGGTTGTTTCACTCTAACACCCATTGATTTTGACGCTGCCCTCTATTTACAAGGTCAGCTTAAATAGGAGACAGCACCAAAATTAAGACCATGAAAATGCTGGTCTTAACTTGGCGAAATGAGGAGAAATGCCTTATTTCGCCTCCTTTTTGCTTTTTTCCCAATGGAAAAAACAAAACACCTTTGATAGTTTATGGTCAGGAAGGTAGCCCTTCCTGCACATAAACAATCTTTAATAAAAATGAGATTTTGTAACTTTCATGTGTGCTGCATTAGGCAGCACACATAGAAGTGACAAAACGGCATTACAAAATTGTTCATGTGCAGGAAGTGGGAACATAGCAGCATCAGGATAATGATAGAATGGGAATAAACATATGTTGCTAACTTTTACCATGCAGTTTGAAAGCAGCTCTTTGATGACAGCTTATAGGGCACTGCTAGATTACGATTGTCCCTTATGAATTGCACAGTGACAAAAGAATCTCTGTGACCAAAATCAGTAACCCACTGACCTATGCACATAAAATACTGTTTTTTAAAATGCATTGTACACGTTCTTTGCAGTAGGCATATTAACCCTCTGTGTCACATTAGATAAGTCAAAGCTGCCACTGGACAAAACTCTCATCTCTCTCCAGCAGGTACATTAATCACTGGCATTTGCTTGACACTTTTATAGTTGCTCGAAAACTGCTAATTTTACAAGGAACTTTGCAGTGCTTTTAAAACTGCTGCCTGCGGACCCCCTGGGAATGTGCCACGGACCCCTGGGGGTCCTCGGACCCCAGTTTGGGAAACACTGCCTTAGTATATACTTATATATGTTTGTACTTTGTGGTGTTATATTCCATATAGGTGCAGGTAAACACTGCGACCGTTCACCTATATCCTTCCATACATTACATACACAACGGTTCATAGGGACTGACCTTTTACCTAGATACGACATTGCATTCAGAATGCGGGTTTTTCCTTAGTTCGAAACTCATACACTATGTATGAGGCTTCTTGGAAGCACAGCAGGATGAACATCTCCTGTATAATATCTCTATATAAAGTTCAGGCCCGACGTCATCCTTTAGGCCGACACAGTAACACAGCAAGGTAGGAACCCTGGGGAGACCTGTGGCTATATATACATCACATCTTGCTTTAGAAAGACAGAGGTTCCTGCATGCAGACACTCCAGCTCGCAGTGATCTAACATCCCTCGCGGGGTGTCCAACTCGAGACCAGGACGGGGTCCCATATTCTCTCATTCTAAGGTAAAGGGGTTGAATAAATCATAGAGGGATTCTTGGCATAACACCTACACAGATGCTAGGTACATCTAGTTAAGGAGGCATCGTAGGAGTACGCACTAATCATGTATTTTATTTTCCTGTATGTATTCATGATTATTGCAAGATGGTAGAACTGTACCATCCCTTTACTTTCGTAGTACTGTTAATCGTATATCTCTACTACTGTCTAATGGTTGTTGCAGCTCATCTATTCTACACTAGAATAACAACTGTTCAATAAATTCTTATTGAAACGCCCAGACTGTTTATTCTGTGTATCTCTGAGACAAACTAAGTGAGCACGAGTGTCTGAGCGAAAGGTAGTATATTGTTTCCACGATTTTGATGGATCAGGGTTGTCATGTTCTGAGGTTGCCAGAAACTATCCCCTCTCTGAGGGGGAAGATGCAGATGCAATACAGATTGTACCAAATTTTAGGAATACAGTCACCTTGAGACTGCTAGAGCATGGCTTATCATCTAGGGGTGGCATAGTAGTTTTTGTGATTGAGGCATACAAATCAAACAAAACAGAGGTATTTTATTCTTGGGTTACATTCCCAGCAGCAAATTCAAGAAAAAAAACATTTCACTCATACACAGAAGGAGATGCACCAATGGAATACTGTCCGTTTGAGGACATTGAGGTTCCGCTCACGTACCAGGAACACTTATACTGGTTTAAAGGGGCCCTACCCCATATAAGGAGGAGAAGGGGCAACATGGCCGGTATTAGTGGCCTACACACCACATTCCAACATTGAAACAATACCAACCATTCACTGTACAAAATGTACATTCACAGGTCATAAAATCCCCTGCCTCTGTTATATTTATGAAGCCGAAGTCATTTTACAACCTTCTGTGAATGCCTGAGAATGTGGGGATGGAGGTCAGTGAGGGACAGCAGACCTTCATCTTCATTTTTCAAAGCAGGCCCTGTCCCACTAGGCGACGGGATCTACTTTACAAAAAAGTGTTCACAGAAAAAGAATGATTTTTGTTGGAGCATGTATTGCAACCCCTCCGTCTCTTGTTGGAGCATGCATTGTACCCTGAAACTCCTCCTCCTCAACAAATTCTTTAACTCTTAAGCATACTGAACTTTGTTAATTATCTCCCTTTACAGGACTAGACCCTCTGTTAAAGTCGGTTGTTTGTTTGTTTTATGCTGTCTATTACCTCTTTCTCTCCCTTAACACATACTGTTCTTTTGTCCTCATACGGTTATCCACACTGATTGCCTAACGATTCTCTTTGTTTATTTTTATGTGTGTACTAGAATCTAATGAGTCTCACATCATATGGTAAGCGACCTGATATACTGTGTTCTTCACGATCATGTAAAGCGCTCTGATACCTTCGTGTCTAGCTAGCGCTATATATATATAAATAAATAAATAAATAGATCCCTATACCACTGTTTGCCCCATTTGTGTGTTGACAACCTTTCAATGGTTTGTGACCACAATTGCCCTAGCAAAACATTCATTGATATACAGCATTGCAACCCACAAATAATAAAAAGCTCCCTTACCACACCCCTTGCTATTTGCATGTCGGAGTGGGTTGAAAAAACATTTTGCAAGTTGTAAAGACTTTTCCAACTGACAAAATGTCTTTTATACATTAGGAATTGTGCGTTTGTGGTTGCAAAGCCTGCGAGTAGGTATTTTTCTCATATTTTAATCATTTTTTCTTTCATTCGTACAGGGAAAATACACACAAATGCTTTTTTTATGCCCAAATCAATAATTTTTGATGGACTATCGATGACGAGTATATTGGCGTCCTAAATTCTTTACTTCAGGAAAATATTTCACATGTTTTTTCTTAGGTGGAATCCCAAGGTCCTTAATCTTCTTAAAAAGGGAACCTTGGGCCTGATTTAGGTGGAGGGACGAGGACGGAGTGGGCTTTTTGGCAGTCTTCCCGCCTGCCTACCTGGTGGTCCGCCCACTCTATTATGATCCTGGATTTCAATGCCAGGACTTTGCTTCCCGCCCCAATGGCGGTATGTGCTGCACGCCGCAGAGGCGGTATACCAGCCAGGATTCCCGCCGTCTGTATTTGGATGTGGGCTATTTCTAAGGAAATTCCAACAGAAGTCCTCTTCTCCTTCGTCCAGGTCCTCCCCGTCCTGCTGCACCTGACCATGATGGACTGGCACCCCATTTTAACGGAATCGAAGGTAGGTGTCCGTAGTTTATGCAGGTATACATTGCATGGTGTGTGTATGTTGTTGGGGTGCAAGGAAATATGTACACATAATTCACACTACACATATCCTACAAACACATACGTGCATAGACACAACAAATATATGCTTTACATTAAAAATAAAATGTTACTTCCCTGTCTCCCCACTGCCACGGTTGCCCGCCATCAGTTCTCTGCCGCCAGGACATCGCCAACCCATTGGGAACATCCAAGGGCCATATTAGCAAGAAACTGTGATAAACATCGCAGAGCGCGCTTAGCGCGAAAATAATTATCGCCTGCTATCGCTGGAATATATCGCCACGCTAACGCTGTATTAGCAACAATTAGCGCCACGGCGATAAATAATCCAGCGATAGCACGAGAAATGGGCCAACATCGCTACAAAACCAGCGATGTTGCATGGGGGAGGGGAAAACCTTGCTGATACGACGCTGTGGCCGTATCAGCATAATCCACCCCCCCATGTTAAGTATGCACTAGTCAGATTTTGGGCAGGTGTTAAAATTCCAGCAATGACCCCGGTTAGTGCAACTTTTAACATCGCTAACCGGGGCCAGGGCCTCATTGCTAATAGGAGATAGGCCTGTTAGCGGCTGTTTTCCTTGTCTTGTGGTCGGGAACGCCTACTTTGCATGTCATTAGCGATTAATATCGCTGACATGCAAAGCGGCACCCAACACGGTCGCTTTCACGAGAAAGTTGTAGCTAACAGCTGTTAGCGACAGCTTGCTGATAGGGCGATAATAATATCGCCGCTTTAGCGGCAAAAAGTGCGCTAAAGCGGCGATATTGCCCTTGCTAATATGCCACCAAATCGGTTCTGCCATACTCCGCCGTCAAGACAGTGGGACCTTCGCCACTATAGAAGTCTTGCCTGTATCACGTACACATCTAAATACGGTGGGTGGAAGAAGACCATCGGCTCGGTGGAGTACTCAGTCCCACTATCTATCTATCTAACTAACTATCTATCCCTCTGCTGCAGCAGGCCATTGGTCGGACCACCAAGATCTAAATCAGGCCCCGCCTAGTCACAAATAAAAAAAAATTCACATGTAGTCACAGTCTCTTTCTTATCTTTACTCAACTCAAAGGTTTGAGGAAACCTCCTCTTGAAGTCTGACTTAGAAATCAAGAATGTTCTTCAGTTAACTGCACTAAACGAGTTCTTGTCACAATCTACGGCCCGGACTTTTCTAGAAGTCTGCTTGCTTTAACAATACACTCCCTTTCTCTCTACACAAAGATCACATGTACAACTCCAGTCCTACTTTTAAAATAAATAATACACTCTTCCGGGATTTCACGCTTACCTTGGTTGCAAGGCGAAAGGTTTCCTATTGATGGGAACCTTAGATCCAGGAAGCTATCGCTTCACTTCTCCCGCAATAACTAGCAACGCAACATGGATGGGGCTTCCATTTATAGATGAGGCTCCCCCCAAGATCCAAATTGGCTGCCACATCTCAAAAGACTTACTTACACAGTGTTTAGAAGGGGAGCATGTTTGGGCATGGTTTAGTGCCACCACAGTGCCCTCCTTGATGTTTTACGGCTGCCTGAGGGCCTGAGGCAAGGAACCCTCCCAATAAACAGTATCTTCTGATGGGGAGGTAGTGATTGGGTGAGGGCTGCAAGTCCCTGCGTAGGTGGAAAGGCTTCAACATGGGCAAGTTCCTGACATTATATCCATCCTAAAATGCTGCTGGTGGGTACTGAGGCCTACCTGGTGTATTGGGGCTGAAACGTGCTCCTGTCCTGACTGATACACATGGAGGTGAACCTGGTATCCTGATTTTTTGTTGTCTTGGCTAAGACAGCAATGGCACTTGTAAGCTGAGACCTTGGCTTGACCAAAATAAAGCCAAGATCCAGAATCTGCTATGACCTGAAGAGGTACACAAACATTGCCCTCCTAACACATCGCCCTTTTTACTGGACATCAGACTCCAGTTTTGTCAAGGGTTGTTGCAGGGCCGGCTCTAGGGCGGTGTGACTGGTGCGACTGCACCGGGCGCTGACTTTAGGAGGGGGCGTTGTGTTTGCAAGTTTATAATAGTTTTAAAAGCACCTTCTGCCAGCGTTCGACCTCCAGCAGCTTTCAGCCGTCAATAAAAATGTCAAGATAACTCTGTGATTAATTTTCTTCCTACAGGAAGATCCGAGGTTTGTCTAGTGGAAGCTTTGAGTCATGGTAGGGTAGCGCAGATGGTTAATGTGCCTACTGCAAATAACTTGTAAAAGCAGATCACAAAGTGCATATAATTTAGATAGATCAGTGGCTCATTGCTTTTGTCTGAGAGATCCTTTTATTACTTGCAGTTAATAAGTTAACATCCAAGCATAGAACAGTGAGCTATTAACTGTCATCAAAGAGCTGCACGCAACCTGCAAGGTGTAGATAGAGAGCGTTATGTTCCCCCGTCTTTCATTAGGTCTCGGCTAGCGAAGGCTGCGCTTGCGCAGTCTCGCTCGCGAGATTTAATGACTTGGAGAAGAGGGGCTTGAACCCGCCCCTCTTCTCTCCTCTTCTCCATTGGCTGGCCTCTTAAATGCTGGCCAGCCATTGGAGAAGAGGTTTGTCTCGCAAAACAAGCCCCGTCCTTTTCGGATTCGGGGGCGTGTTTTTTCGATACTTTTCTCTGGGCGTGTTTTTCTCTCCTCCAGCCAATGGCAAGAAAAAGAAAAACACGCCCCCGAATCCGAAAACGCCGCTGCCTTTCTCCGAGGCATTTCTGCTTTGCCTCGGAGAAAGGCGGTGGTTAAACTGAGTCAGTTTTCCCAAATTAAATAACAGGATCACTTGCGTCTAGCTTCCCTGCGCAGTCCTCAGCTGAGATTTAAACAAGTTGGACACCAGTGCACCCTTACTGACGGCTATTGTCCCTTACGGTAATTAAGCGAACCGCACCGCCAGCGCTGGGACACCCAAATGCTCCAAGCCAATCAGTTCAGAGGAAACGTACTCTATTATCACTGCGAACATTGTAGTGAAAGGAGATTGCTTGCAAGAATGCGGGTGACAGTATTGGCTGTTCGAACTTCTGTTAGTTGATTACTGGCTATAGGGCCCCAGAAAGTACACAGCGGTCAACGATTGGCTAGCACAGCTGCCATCTGTTATTTATTGGCTATGGGGCCATGAAGACGGCATCGTCCCTCGCATTGGCTAGTGGACCGTCCGTCAGTTTTCCATTGGCTGTGGGACTCCGGAGAGAACTGCTGTACGTCCCGCCATTCGTCAGTGGGCGGGCTTCATCGACGCGAGGGCTGAGATCCTGGCCTTTTACTGAGTGACTGACAGGTGTGGGGCTGTCTCTGCACGTCAGACACACAGCACTGCTCCCTGCTCACATCACATGGCCAGGGTATATCCATCCCTCATGCAGCTGGGGTGCTACACTCCACATATGCACCCACCCACATGACAGGGGACTTACACACACACCGATGTCCAGGGTACGAACACATCATGTGGACACTCTCAGCACAGGTACACAGAACTAACACACATCTGTGGGTACAGTCACCTGTCACACTGGGCTGACCACAGAATCACATGAGGACTGTAGAGGCTACATTCCCAGGAGGACAAGACAGGCAGAATGTGGCATGCACCATGCAGTGATTGTCACAGTAAACACCATGCTAGTGAGGACGGCAGACATGCACCACAGCATGCTCTGGCTGTGAGACATCAGGCATTCCCCCCCTGGGACCCCCCCTACAGTACATAGCATGTGTGTCACACCTGGACACAATGGCAGAAGTCACAGTCACAAAAAAGGGACACAGCCTGTGCTAGTGGACTCTGCACTCACCTGATAACCTGGTCGCCCATACAGCAGGGAGTACTGTGGGAGGATCACATCCAGCAAAGCCAGGTTCTCCTCCAGGGTGAATGGCTGTGACCTCTACACAGCCCTTGACATGGTTCCAGGGAATCAGTAGCAGCAGCTGGGTCGTGGAATACAAAGATGTGCAGGCAAGTGCTCCCTCATGGGACCTGGCTGCCTTAGATCTGCCTTGCTGGCCTGTTTCATGCACAGGAGTACAGAGTGATTGGTCACTCACATTTGCATCCTATGTTTCCTCCAATCCCTTCAAACCTAGCAGTCAGTGGGTTCTTAATGTGTTTTTTTCTTGAGCATGATGTCAACTCCACAAACACATTGCAACAAAGTAGATTCATTCCAACTGACTTCTGCTGTGCACCTTCCGGAAAAAATTCAAACTTTAAACTTGGTCTCCATGACAACCAGCATGCATGTAGGCCTTTATACTTGTCCCTCATGTGTCCCCTATGTAATTTGGAGCTTCACACACAGGTACGGTGCGTTCCGGGGCCCTATGGCACCCCAATGCATAGCAACGGCCCATACAGGCGTGTGTACGGTCCGTACCACTATGGGTGTTCTCGCGTATGCGTACTCATGGTGGTACGGACCGTACACACGCCTGTACGCTCACCATCACTATGAGTACACATACGCGAGAACACCCATAGTGAGACGGGCTGTACACGCGTGCGTACGCTCACTATCACTATGGGTGTTCTCGCGTATGCGTACTCATAGTGATAGTGAGCGTACAGGCGTGTGTACGGTCTGTACCACCATGAGTACGCATACGCGAGAACACCCATAGTGAGACGGGCCGTACACGCGTGCGTACGCTCACTATCACTATGAGTACGCATACGCGAGAACACCCATAGTGATAGTGAGCGTACGCACGCGTGTACGGCCCGTCTCACTATGGGTGTTCTCGCGTATGCGTACTCATGGTGGTACGGACCGTACCCACGCCTGTACGCTCACTATCACTATGAGTACGCATACGCGAGAACACCCATAGTGGTACGGATCGTACACACGCCTGTACGCTCACTATCACTATGGGTACACATACGGCAGCACTCCCATAGTGATACGGGAACGTACACAGGCCCTCTTAGCGAAAGTACGGTGCCTTTCACACATCACAGTGGTGACAGCCAGCACACAGGAAGGAATAGGGCTGACATACTTGTCCATGGATGGACATCAAGGCATTGTCTGGCCAGTACTACATGTGTGGGGCACAGGTGTGAAAGGCTGTGATGTGGCACATTACTCCTGAGTCGAGAAAGCACCAGATGTATGATGAGATGTGTACACATGTAATGTGTGACGGTGCTATGTGTGCCAGGCATGCCCTTGACTCCTTTGACATGTGTGCATGTCGTACTGCACACTTGGGATGAGCGTCACTGGCATGGCACGGTCAACAACACACGCAAGTGTCCCCTGAGGCCCGCTACAGGGGTTACCACACCAGACATGTCACTACCCACGGTGCACGATGTGACTATGTCATGTATGTGTGGGGGGTTCACATTAGGTTGATGTTGGAGCTCCCTCAAAAGCATCAGCTGTTGCAGCAACCAACATGTGTCTGTGTGTCGATGGACATGGCACACTGTTCCGCACACCAGGCCACATGTGGTATCGGATGTGAGGTCCGTATGTATGCATGGGACACGGAGTAGCGGAACAAGGACATGTCTGAATCCACTCTATGAATGTGTGGTGAGTCATGACATGTACACCTTCATGGCAAGGTGTGTGGGCTGTCCTAGTGTACTGTCATGTGACCTGTGGCTCTAGTGTTCCGCTACCAGTCTCTGCAATCGACATCTTACTTCTGCTGATGTGTGGATGCATGTCACTCCTGTGTTGCGTCTGGCTGTTCACTTACACTGGGACACAGCTAATCCCATGCCATGGCATGTGGAGGTTCACAATCTCCGTGTGTAGCTGGGTCTTGGTAGGAGTGTCACCTGCCAGCCATACGTGTCCAGGGCATGTGGCACATACCTGACTCCGTATGTCGCATATGTGTATTGACAGATGAACATGTGCTCAGTACATATAAATTGTTGTTGTAGTGCACTCACTCTTCCTTGTCACTTCCAAATTACTGCAGGGCGCCGCCTCTTCCCCGACCAATTCCGGACTTGGCTGACATGCGGGAGAATGACTGTATCCGGTGCTACCGCTTCCCCCAACCGTTGATTCTGGAGTTGACGGCGAGACTGGCACCACACCTGCAACCGCTGCACAGGTATCCTACGACACTGACACCCAAGCTGAAGGTAATGGCAGCCCTACATTTTCTTGCCACGGGTACCTTTCAAAATACCATAGCTCATGTTGGTGGCATGTCCCAGAGCATGTTCTGCCGTGTGCTGCATGATTACTTAGAGGCCATGTTGCTTCACCTGGATGAGTTCATCCATTTCCCAACCCCTGAAATGTTGACTGGGGTCAAGCGTGGATTCTATGCCCTGGGAGGGATGCCCCATGTCATTGGGTCCATAGATGGGACACATGTGGCTTTGGTACCACCACAGGCACAGGAGGTAGCGTACAGGAATCAAAAACACTACCACTCCATCAATGCCCTTGTGGTGTGTCTGTCCAACATGGTGATTTCACATGTCTGTGCTCGTTTTCCAGGATCAGCACACGATGCCTACATCATGAGGCGTAGCAGGGTGCCTGAAATGATGACGCAGCTGCGCAACAAACGAGCATGTGTTGTTGGTGGGTACACTCTGTCTGTCCTGTATATTGCGTAGACTTCCAGCACGACCGCTTCTCCTGTCCTACTTATGTCCATGTGGTTTCCATGTAGGGGACGCTGGCTATCCCAACATGCCATGGCTGATCACACCTCTCCGCAACCCCATCACACCAGCCCAGCTCCGCTACAACACCGCCCATGGCCGGACAAGGCGAGTGATCGAGGGGACATTTGGCCTCCTGAAGAGCCGATTCCGGTGCCAGAAAGCTGTGCCACTCATCCTGGATCAAGATGATCAGGACCATCCACCCGTGGAGGACCAAGGTCTTGGCAATGGGGCTAGTGATGTGGAGGATGTGGTTCCGCAAGAGGACATCCGGACTCGGCTCATACGCGACTTCTTTGCTTAGTGGTGAGTACCAGTGTCTGTGTGTGCACGCATTGGTCCCCGTGTGGCATGTGTTGCGATGTGTGTGTCCATCTGCATGTATGCCACATGATTCAGAGGTGTGTGTGGATGTGTCACTGGAGTGATGGTGCCAGTGATGAGTGTATTTCCCCAGTCATAATTGTGACATGGCATGTTGTCATCCTTACATGTGTCGAGTACATGCACATGCAAGTGGCTGTGCTTTTTGTGGCTGACTTCTTGTGTGTCTCTCATCCCCAGGTACTTGCGCATGCCGTCTGCTGGTTGCATTGTTGTGGCACTGCTATTCCTCATGGACACGTCATCGTGTGCTTACTCAGCGTTACACGCACGGACAAGTTTGGAAGTCTCCTTAGGGTAAGGGATGCATCAGGGGTGTATTGGGTGTGGCTGTTGTTTCTGATGTGTGCACACTGCCCCTGTCGATGTGTGGTTCCTCTGCAGACATGTCGCATCACCATGGTACACATTACATGCAGCTGGGTACACCTGAATAGATGGTGGGCCTTGTTGACAGTCATCAGTGATGGGATTGTGGAATGTGATGATGGCATCAATGTGTGTTACACTGCCCTCGGACACATACGGTTTGCATTGGCTTGACATGGTGTGGGACTTCCACATCAGCGGATCAATGGTGTATGGCAGTCTCTCCGTGAGCAGCAGGGGGTGTTTAGCTGTTAGCCGACACTTGTGTGCCAGTTCCATGGCTATCACGCATTTGTGCTGCAGAAGGGGGGTGCCAGTGTTGGACCCACATGTTACTCCACATGACCCGTTCATGTGTACTCCGAGTTGCCTCTGCAATCCAGAATACATGACTAATAAAGGTGTCCCTATGCCTCCAAGGTGCCTCTTCTCAGTCAATGCTGGTGTGTTGCCACGGGGCATCCGGCATGTCTGGCATGGTTTTCCGTGATAGTGGCTATGTGTCTATGTGTAGAGTAGCAAGATGCAAGCTGTTTGTGTGGGATTAGACTGTGTATTGTGCATGATGTCCATGACTGTGTGGGTATTGTGACATGTGCCATCCCCATGCATCCAACGTTGGCCAGGCCACCATTCTCTGCATCCACCTGACTCAAGCTTGCAGGACATGGTTCTGCCACCTGTCCACACATACCTGGGTGACCCCAGGACACTCCTCATGATCCCTGACCTCTGCGCATGGCTGTCGCTGTACTCAATATGTCTGTCGGCACGGTTGTGCGGCCACCCCCTCAGCTGGTTGGGCCCATCACGGGTGTGTATGTTGCTCCATGTCTGTCTTGCCTAATACAATGTGACCCATGTGTGTCCTGTGCCAGACTCAGGCCCCAGGGTGTGGATGGTTGAAGTCAAACGGGAACTCAGGCATGGTTAGACTTTACAAGACACATGTAAGGTAATAATGCAATAAGTAGGCATCTTCTCTTCATGGTGTGACTTTTTATTTTGGTTGGGGTGGGGGGGGGCTTGACATGAGGGGCTTTCCGTGTGTGTGGAATCCAAAGTTCAATAGGGGAGTTGGTGTCCTTGCCATTGTAAATCCTCAGAGTCCATGCCACAGTCTTTGTCAACATTGGTCAGACAGTGACCAGCAAGTCCATGTGGCAGAGAATGTCTTTTGCTGCTGTGCTGCTGTTGCTCCAGTGGGCCAGGTGCCAGGCCAGGTGTCCTGGGAGATGGTGCTGTTGTGCCGACCCTCACGGTCTTTTCCGTGGACGACCCGCCCTCCTGCGGGGAACATCAGAAGCAGGCCGTGACGATGTTTGGGATGCTCCGTCGGATGTCTCCTCCTCCTCCTCCTGATCCCTCCCTGTGGGTGGTGATGTTCTACACCTGCTGGCACAGGGAGGGTTGCCCATGTTGTCGGCCATCCGACGGAGTGTACTGTGAATTCCCATGAACACCGTCACGAGCTCAGCCTGTCTGTCCTCCATCCGTTGGTGGCGCAGTAGACAGGCATGTTGCTCCGCATGTTGCTGGGCCTGCTGGGTCTTGATCTCATCGAGGGTCCCCTTCATCTCATTGAGGGTGGACACAACCTGGGCCATGCCCGTGGTGTCCTGCCGGTATGTGTCCAGGATGTTATGGACATGGGAATATACCGGTTACCCAGCCAACAGGTCAGGCTCGCGCCTCCGCCGTCCTCCACTCCCACCACCCCTGCCCACTTGCACCTGGCCTGCCCTTGTGGGCACATCGGGTCTCCGGGACCCCTGAGGGGTGGCATTGGTGTTGTCGCCTGCCTCCTCCTGGGTGCCCGGGACACCGTGTCCCTCCTGGCCAGCCTGGCTGCATTGTGGTGTTGGGGCAGGGATCCTGGGTGTCTCCTGGGATGTGGCAGGAGTGGGGGTGGTGGTTGGCCCAGTTGTACCTGACGCTGGTGCTGCAGGTTGTTGGACACCAGAGGGGCCAGGTTGGTCGGGGTCGGGTTCGTCCACAGAGTGGTGAGAGTCGTCGCTGCCGGTGGCTCCGTCATCCCACCGAGCCGGGTCCTGTGAGTCTTCCCCCCCCAGTGTTGAGGGGGTGATCCACGACGGTGACCTGTGTGTGAGAGAGACAATGTTAATTTTGTTCCATGCAACATCCATGTTTCATTGGTTTCTAAGTTGGCACATTTCCTCTGGGAATTTGGATATGTCTTGCATTCCACTCACAGTGCACTTGTACATGGGTAGGTCCCTTGGCCACAGCTTTTGCGACTTTACCTATGTGTGGCACAGTCTTACTTGCTGCGTCAATTGTGACTGCAGTCAGCAGTGGAGTGGGCAGGTGTGGTGAGCCATGCATTGGCGCCTTTCGTGTTGCACTGTACGTGGGCACATGGAGTGGTTCCACACACTTAGATAATGCAGGTAGCTGTCGTTGTGCTCGTGCACAGGTTGTGACATGGCCCTGTGTTTTGCCATGGAGAAGAGGGGGGGTTCTGGCTCTGGCCACCCTTGTCTACATGCACGCAGTCCAGCTGCTGATGAGCAGACATTCCCACACCCCACAAGGCTGATTTGCTCTCCCTGTGTGTCCCTTTCTCGCTCCCTCTCTGTCCCCCTCTCCCTCCCTCTGTGTGTCGGCCTCCTCCCTCAGTCCATCTCCCTGTGTCTCCCTCCCTCTCTGTCCCCCTCTCCCTCCCTCTGTGTGTCAGCCTCCTCCCTCTGTCCATCTCCCTGTGTCTCCCTCCCTCTCTGTCCCCCTCTCCCTCCCTCCGTGTGTCAGCCTCCTCCCTCTGTCCGTCTCCCTCTGTCTCCCTTTCTCCCTCCCTCTGTCAACCTCCTCCCTCTGTCCGTCTCCCTCTGTCTCCCTTTCTCCCTCCCTCTGTCTGCCTCCTCCCTCTGTCCGTCTCCCTCTGTCAAACTCCTCCCTCTGTCCGTCTCCCTCTGTCACCCTCCTCCCTCCCTCTGTCTGTCTCCCTGTGTCCACCTCTGTCTCCCTCCCTCTCTGTCCCCCTCTCCCTCCCTCTGTGTGTCACCCTCTGTCACCTCAGCCCAGCTTCCTGGGCACACACTGTTAGCAGATCTTTGAATGGCCCTTGGATTGTTGATGTGAGTTTGTTTCTGATTTTCAGGCACCCATTGGGTGTAGTGTGTGTGTCTGCACTGCTGCTGTGGTGGTGTGTGCTGCCACTCTTTCACAGTGTTGGCTGTTCATTAGCTGCTGTCATGTGCAAGAACGTGCCGTCACCCCCATGTGTTGATGCAAGGCGTCCGCCATTTGCTGGCGAGTCTTTCCTGTGTGGGGACACACTGTTTGTCTGGCTGTGACCTAGGCCATATGGCCAGAGGGCATTGTTGTCTGCTTCTGATTTGCACTATGGGATTTTTTGGGCCCACACTCCCGCCATCTGGCTTACCGTGTCATGTGTTGGTGTTTTC
Organism: Triturus cristatus; assembly: GCF_964204655.1. Lineage (NCBI taxonomy): Eukaryota > Metazoa > Chordata > Amphibia > Caudata > Salamandridae > Triturus > Triturus cristatus. The sequence goes on from NC_140591.1 coordinate 95,339,441, forward strand.
TGTGGCCTGTGACTTGACATTGTCCAGCTGGGTGCATGGGGCATGGTGGCGCCAGTGGCATGTGCGTGTTCATGGAGTGTGGTTGAGTCATGCGATAGCTTGGGGTGGTTGCGTGCCTGTTTGTGAGTTTGGTTGTGGATGACGTTCCCCCCATGTGAGGTGAGTTGTTTGTGTACTCAACCGGGTCTCGGAGTCCTTCTAATCCGTCCACTGCCACCACCGGCAGTATGGCCATCACCCTCTCCTCCCAGGGATGGTATTCTACGCGTCTGCAGGGCGGCCCTCCTCCAGTGACGTTGGCCTGGTTGTGTTCGTCCGTCATTTTGGCTCGGACCCTCCTCCGCAGATCGTACCACCTGGCTTGGCATTCATGCCTGGTCCTTCTGGTGTCCGCAACAGCATTCACAGCATCGACGATGGTCTGCCACATGGATGTTTTTTCTGAAATGTTGGTCTGTCTGACCAATGTTCCAAAGAGGTGTGGCTCAACTCTGAGGATTTCATCGACAAGGACCTCCAACTCTCGGCTAGTGAACTTTGGATTCTTGTTAGTGGGCATGGTGAGGGGTGTGGGTGTGGATGGTGGGGCGGGTGGTGTGGATGGTTGTGGGTGTGTGGGTGTGGTTGTTTGGGTGTGTGTGTGAATGTGATGTGGGGGTGTTTGTGAAGGTGTGTGTGTGAAGGTGTGCAAGTGTAAGGTGTGGTAAAGCTTCTAGTATGGTGCTGTAGGTTGTCTGTGGGGTCTGGCAGCAGTGAGTCTGTTGCAAAGGCTCATGGTTTGTGTGTGTGGTCCCTTTTTATTGGTCCATTGGTGGGTGTGGCTGTGTTTGAACTTTGGGTGGGTGTGTTATAAGGAGTGGTTGTGTTTTGGGCCTCTGTTTTGGATTTTGGCAGTTGCAGGTCAGTGATTGTGTTGTTTTTGAGCTTGTTGGACATGTTTAGTGGCTTTGTGCCATTCGAATGGTGTATTCTTGTGTTGTTTTGCTTTGTCCTGGTTGTGTACGTGCGTTTTTAACGTGTGTACGGTGTGTACTTCGGGCATTTTGTTGTACAGTGCTGTCCTTGTGTCTGGCTTGGTACGACTCGTACATGCGCGATGTTGTGTGAAGGTGCTGGTGTTGGGGCCTGGGGTACGCTCCATACGTCCGCGGGTGAGGGTACGGTTCATACATACACGGGGGGTATGACACGTACACGGGTGGGGGTACGACTCGAACGTACACGGGTGTACATACACGGGTGGGGGTACGAGTCGAACGTACACGGGTGTACATACACGGGGGGTGCGACACGTACACGGGTGTACATACACGGGTGGGGGTACGACACGTACATGGGTGGGGGTACGACTTGAATGTACACGGGTGTACATACACGGGGGTACGACTCGAACATACACGGGTGTACATACATGGGGGGGTGCGACACGTAAACGGGTGTACATACACGGGTGGGGGTACGACACGTACACGGGTGTACATACATGTGTGGGGGTACAACTCGAACGTACACGGGTGTACATACACGGGGGGTGCGACACGTACATGGGTGTACATACACGGGTGGGGGTACGACACGTACACGGGTGTACATACACGGGGGTACGACTCAAACGTACACGGGTGTACATACACAGGGGTACGACACGTACACGGGTGTACATACACGGGTGGGGGTACGACACGTTTATGGGTGTACATACACGGGTGGGGGTACGACACGTACACGGGTGGGGGTACGACTCGAACGTACACGGGTGTACATACACGGGGGTACGACTCGAACATACACGGGTGTACATACACGGGGGTGCGACACGTACACGGATGTACATACACGGGTGGGGGTATGACACGTACACGGGTGTACATACACGGGTGGGGGTACGACACATACACGGGTGGGGGTACGACTCGAACATACACGGGTATACATACACGGGGGTACGACTCGAACGTACACGGGTGTACATACACGCGGGGGTGCGACACGTACACGGGTGTACATACATGGGTGGGGGTATGACACATACACGGGTGTACATACACGGGTGGGGGTACGACACGTACACGGGTGTACATTCACGGGTGGGGGTACGACTCGAACGTACACGGGTGTACATACACGGGGGGTACGACACGTACACGGGTGTACATACACGGGGGGTGCGACACGTACACAGGTGTACATACACGGGTGGGGGTACGACTCGAACGTACACGGGTGTACATACACGGGGGGTACGACTCGAACGTACACGGGTGTACATACACGGGTGGGGGTACGACTCGAACGTACGGGGGCTGGGGGGGTGTTCGGCACGTATGCGGGCACATGTCGCCATGGTTGCTATGGGAGTTCGGTGCGGACGGTGTTTTTTCCATACGGTTGTAACATCGGACGCACGGGATGGATCGTGATTCCGCGGTCGGACTTCACTTTTCACATTTGTACGGTAAATCGTCCGGGGACGTGTCGGACACGTTTTTCGACCCGAGGACGTGTGGGGAATTATTCCCAATGCGATTCGTATGGTCTTTTTCCTATGCGAATCGTAATTGGCAGTTTGTACGGCACTTGTACGATTCGTACGGTAAAAAGACCCATTTTTTTACCGGATGGTGATCGGCACCTTAGTGTTTCTTTTGCTTAAGTTGACCATTCAAGTTGACTAGTCAAAATGGCTGCATAAGACGATGAAAATTACTATTCTGACAACGTAAGGTTCTGGATGATGTGCGCCTGCGCAAATGCTCAGCAACGGTGGCCTCTTCCTGACCTTAACCAGACTAGGTTATCCTGGGATGCATGCCAGCTTTCTAAAACAATGGAATTTCTTTGAGAACCGGAATCAGCGAGTAATACATTAACTTTTAACATGGGAACTTTTCTTGTCGTCCCGAACTGACCAATCAGAGACATTCAAAAACAATATTCGATATTTTTGGAATGTAATTTTACTATAAATTATGGTAGAATAGTGAGGTGAGGAGAGTCGTTTCCTATTTCCTGACGTTATGCTGACGGAGAGGACGATGACACTGCAGGACAGCTGTTTCCCTGAATCTTTGACAGACTGAACTGATGCCCAAACTTTGACTTAGAAGACGACAATTAGCAAGAATAGGTAAATATGATGGTTAGCAGTTTGAATAATCTAACGATTTAATTTGCATTTTTTAGATAAAAACTGAATTAATTAATCACAAATGAGTCGAGTTGTTTATTCATTGGGAATGTATTGATTAAGAGGTCTGGTGAATTAGAAATTCAACTAACCAGCAAATAACTGATCCATTGGCCATTAGCGAGGGAAATACCATAGTGAGAATTTAGGGCCTAATGAGAATGGAAAATTAAGTAGGATTGTTGCTCATTAGGGAGAAAAGATATTTCTTTCATGACAGCGCTTGGAACCGATCACCTCCCGAGAAATATAGACTGATGGTGAGTGAATGTTGGTGTTATGGGCCCCACCAGTGAATGTATTGATTGGGTATGTTTGTGAAATCATTTGGTCTGTGACGGAGGGAGGGATTTAGTATTCTGCGCTGCAGCAGCTGCACTGTGTGTTACGTTGCCTCACAGCTGTTCCTCCCTACCACCGTGCCTTATTTTACTTCTGTGCGCTGCGCGGTTGCATCACTTGCACTCCTATGGAAAACCATTGTCATGCCTGTCAGCACATGTCCACAAGCCTGACAACGATACTGTGATGTAGGCCGTTGAGGGTGGGCGGCCACGTGAGTGCAAGCCTATGGTAAGGACAGGGCGGACACAGGTTTACAGTTCATGGCCGGCTGTACTCGTGCTGCAATTGAGGCCAAATTGAAATAACAATGGGGTAACCCAGTATCCCTCAGAACCTGGGCAGTTGTATATAAAGATAACAGTTGGTTCTGTCGGGTATGAATAATTTCTTTAAACTATTGGAGCACTCCTTAAGTTATTTGCAAGAAAAAGGCAATTAAATCACGCAAAATACACACAATGAGACCATAAAGGGTATTCAAGATTTTATAAATTACGTCATTTATAAATACCCAAATTGAATTGCATGGCTGTCAAACAGGAAAACAAGTAAAGAATTTCGTGACAAGGTGACATGTGGTGCTCAGTGATGTAGTGATAGTGCAGCATATATACAAAGCGATTGTGATGGTTTCAAGAATAAGAATAGGCCAGAAGAACAAATAATCAAATAGATCTGCAGGTTGAGTTAATGAATCTTTATGCAGAGTCTTTTTACTGGTCCGGGGGTATATGTCGACGTTTCAACCCTGGAAGCGCACTACTGTCTAGTCAATGCGGGTCTTCATCAGGACATAGCAAGGAGGTGACAGCCTGTAGAACATTAAAATGTATGGTCAAGTGTGTGTAGGAAACAGCGGGAAAAGTGAGATTAATCCGGCATGTAGGGGTGGAGAACTCACCTATGGCGGCCCAATATGGCTTAAGGGACGTGTTCTAAACTTTTCGTGTGGGCAATTGTTCATTCAGGAGCATGATCTCCTGTATCGTATTAATTCTGTGAAAAGGGGAGGGAAATTAATCACGCTATGCCCTTTGATTACAAGGATTCCTAAGGTGGAGCCTAACTTTAAGCTAATAAGGACTCACCCAATGATGGACTATGGTCGTATTTAAGTCTTCAAAGTATTTCCGGAGTGTTAAGGAGAGGCGCAGGCGTTCGTCCTGTCTCCTCTGGGAGTGTAAAATTCACTGAAAAATAGAGCAAGGGGGTGTGTTAGTCTCCTCCACCCCGATCGTATGTCCGTGAACCAAAAGGACACCCTCACTACAGATTCGGCTCACCTTAGTTGATTCCCAAGTTGCAAGTTATTCTGCGCGGAGCTCAGGCATACGTCCTGTCTCCTGTGACCGTGTCTGGGAGTGAGCCGAACGCGGCTCGGTAATATAATAGTCACAGCGCGTGTATGTAGCGCATTTCTCTCGAAGGAGCGTCAGGGCCACGTTGCTAGGTTACGAATGTGGCGTGCTACGTCATTACGTCAAAGGTTAGTGTGGTAGCTAGGCAACTTAATGAGCTGTCGAGAGGAGCCATGCGTGTTGACTTGGTCGGGTAGAAGTGACGTCAGGTACGGAAGGGGCTCAACGTTAGGAAGCTCATTGTGCATTGCTAATGCCCTCGTCTTAATACGAGCGACAGTGACTTGTTCCATGGCGTGTCAAAGGCATAGTCGATGTCATACTAGTGGGGTTGGAAATTACATTGCAGCTAAGATAACGGAGAAACAGTTAGTATCTCGCCAGTGGGGGTGTGTGCCACTAACACCTTCCAGGTTAAAATAGAGTACATAGTCACATATAAAATACTTCATGCGTCAAGTATTTGTACATTTCTTTGAGATTATAATGCAAGAATGCATGTATATAAAAAACAATCACAATAAATTGCAGAAGTATATTAAAAGACCAAAATCGTCATATTAGTACATTTGAAGAACCTCAGGATTCTTGTGCAAGCTATTTACAGTGTGGTATATTCAGAGTACATTATAATCAAGCAAGGGGACATGGTCAGTGTAGGCTGAGCAGCTACAGTTGTCCCATTTGTTTCGCCGTCTCCTCCATCTCGTTCAGCCCGGTCTGTACCGAGTCAAGCGAATGAATCCATCTGCATTCTTTGTAATTTAGGGCCACAGAAATCGCTCCTCCCCTTGCATTGGGACTGATCTTCTCTAGAATCCACCATTTTATGCTGTCAGGGGAATGGTTGTGTGTGAGAAAGTGGTCAACCATGGGTGCACCCTGTATTCTGCATCTAATCCTGCTCATGTGTTGTAGGATTCTAGCTTTGGCTTTCTGGATCGTTTGACCAACATATATCAGACCACAGGGACAGAGAATGGCATTATATCACATGGGAGCTATTGCAGTTGGTAAAATGGGGTAGCTTGTATGTCCTGTTGTTATATGTGAATGTCGTCCCTTCCTGGCATTGGTCACATGCTTTGCACTTCCCACATTTGTGGTGTCCGCACAATGGTGGAAGACCAAGGTAGTTTCTGAGGTCCAATTGTTTAGGAGGTTCCAGGAATGCCCTGACCAAGGTGTCTTTGATATTTTTGCCTCTCCTAAAGGCAAAGATAGGGTCTTGCTCGATCTTGAGTTCGCTCGCCACAAGGTTCCAATATTTCTTTACGATCTTCTTAATGTCGTTACTCTTGGTGTTAAATGTGGTGACGCAGACCATATTATCAGACTTGTTATCCTTCACTTTGACCTCCAAAAGTTGATCACGCGGACAGTACCATGCACGTTTTTTGGCTCGTTTCAGTAGTCCAGTCGGATAACCCCTTTCCTTCAAACGACTTGTGAGAGTCTCAGATTCCTTGAAGAAGTCTATTCTTCTGGTACAGTTTCTTCTCAATCTAAGGTATTGTCCGAAAGGTAAGTTGTCCCTCAAGTTGCGTGGATGATGTGAGTCATACATCAGTAGTGTATTCCTTTCCATTGGTTTGACAATTGGGAATTGAGGCCAGGCATTTGGCTCATGTTGCGGTAATACAGATACACACAATACTTGGCATGTATGGGCCAAGATCCCGAGAAGTCTTGCGCTCCTTCATTGCCCCGTAAGTGCGAGCCCGCCCTACGGTTGCATGATACATTGCAACATTGACAATTGTGGGCTGGCTCGCGCCCCCACTGCAACAAAAACACACACATTACATTTTCCTTGTTACGGCCAGAACAGAACCACGCCCAGTTAATCTGGCAAAATCTGCAAACCGCTACGCTGGACTGGCGTACACCGGCCCAGCCCACTCCACTTGCGCATACAGGGGCTGACGACGAAGCTACATGTCCAAGGTCTTACCCACTGCCTGAGGTGACATGGTTGCGTCCGCTGTACACAGCACAGTGTAATGTAGTAAGGCCCGGGCCCATCATGCATATATAATGACCACAGGGACGCACTTAGCTGTATGGTGGAACTGGCTACGGGCACGTGCGCCCGGCCCCTTTTTATTACCAGGGTAACATGTCCAGTGACGCCTGTGCTGGATGGGTGTGGGGTTGAGTGTAAGCCAGCCCTCAGGGAATGGTTGGTGCTGGCAACAACTAGAACAGTGAGCATTGGCTCACACACACAGATTCAGTCAGAAAGGGTCCATGACTTGCAGTGCATTGAGGTAGAGGCACCAGAACTGGACTCACACCGAAAAGCTTACATCATGAATGGTTCATGACTTGAGCTGCACTGAGTTAGTAGCACCTGAAGCGCTCGACTGTTGCGCGGCCTGCGATGATGCGTCGTCTGGGCGGGCCGCCCTTGAAGCAATGTCTGTCGCCTACTGCACTCCGCCATCAATGAAGCAAGACTCATTATGACTTGTGGGACCTGCTGACCGCAGTGTTGGCCGGAGGCAGCGGTCAGCAAGGGCCCATGGCCACGTGGCATCGTCTTATGGTGCACAGGATCAGGGGCACCTGGTGTCCTTGCAGGTCGTCAGCTTGTGTAGAACAGGATCAGGGGCACCTGCTGTCCTTGCAAGTCATCGGCCTGTATTTTTGGCTACTGAATTCTGCCTCAAAATTGCCACATGGCGTCGGCTTATGGTGCACAGGGTCAGGGGCACCTGGTGTCCTTGCAGGTCGTTGGCTTGTGAAGCACAGGGTCAAGGGCACCTGCTGTTCTTGCAGGTTGTTGGCCTGTATTTTTGGCTACTGAATTCTGCCTCAGAATTTCCACATGGCGTCGGCTTGTGTAGCACAGGGTCAGTGGCACCTGGAGCGCTCAGGCGTTGTCCGTGTGGGCGGCACTGGGTGCAATGTCTATTGCCTCACACACTCTGCCATAAATGAATCAAGACTGAGATTGACTTGGGGGACCTGCTGACCTTAGTGTAGGTTGGAGACAGTTGTCAGCAAGGGCCCACGGCCACGTGGCGTCCACTTGTGTTGCACAGGGTCAGTGGCACCTGGAGCGCTCAGCAGGTGCATAGCCAACGATGATGCGTCGTCCGGGCGGGCCTCACTGGGGGCAATGTCTGTTGACTAGTGGTTTCCTCCATTAACAGCAATGTGGCCCGATTTGAATTGTGGGACCTGCTGACCGCAGTGTAGGACAAATGCAGTATCCGGCTCCCACATATATCCGTGTTCCTGTGCCACTGGCTGCACTGGGGGCCTGTGTCGTGGAGTCTAGAGGTCAGGGCGGCGGACTCGTGGCAGAGTGAGGTGCGCCGCCCTGGCAGACGCGTTGCCCTTTCCGGGAGGGAACTACGCCCAGAGCCCTGGCCTTTATATCCACACTCCTACGCTGGACTTGCGTACGCCAGCCCAGCCCACTCCGCTTGTGCTTATAGGGTGGGACATCACAGCTTCATGACCGAGGTCTTTCCCACTGCCTGAGGTGACATGGTTGCGTCCACTGTCTACAACACCACATATGCCAGCAGTATATGTCCACATGGCCATGTCTGGGCTCTACGTTCTGTGGTCTGTCCAGCAGATCACCGCCACACTTCCCATTGTGGGCATTCTTCTTCATTGGTGAGTTTGCCTCCTTCACACTTACTTGGGGGCATATCATCAACGAGGCGATAAAAAATTATCGCCGCTTTTGCATCCGTTTTTGGACGAAAAGCGGCGATAATTTTATCACCTAATCAGCAAGGTCACCCTATCGCGTGGAACCTTGTATTAGCGCATGTTTTCTGAACTGCCAGATGAAAAGTGGGTATTCCTGCCCTGACATAACTGGAGAAATGTCGCTAAGCGACATTTCTCCAATTATCAATGGGCACGCTAACCTGCAGAGCGACAAGCAAAGTAGCGATAACCTCTGTTATCGCTACTTTCCTTACTCCTGCTTCAAGACTGACTTAGCCATGATATCCTATGTAAGGTGGATATCATGGCTAAGTATGCCAAGCAGTATCATCAAGCTATCGCCAAACTTTGTGAGATTATCGCTGTATTTCCAGCGATAATCACACATTTGGCAGTTAGCGCTTTTTTTAAAATCTTTATTCCGATTTTTTTCCATCAATTATCACCCCGCCCTCCCCGCCCCCCCGCCCTCCGGAGTCAGACAGATATACAAATATGGGGCATATCAACAACAACCGGCGATAATTATCGCTCAGCGCTCTTAGCGTGAGGATAATTATCGCCGGCTAGCGTGAATTTTTATCGCTGAGATAGCGTGCTATTAGCAACGCTTATCTCAATAGCGATAAAAATCCTCACGCTAACAGGCTAACGTGAGATTATCGCTGGAAACCCAGCGATAATCACACGTTACCTTGTTGATAGGGACAGGCAAACTTAGCCATGATATCCTCCTTCCATAGGATATCATGGCTAAGTCTGAAAATTAGCAGACGTAAAAAAGCAGCGTTAACCGCGGTTAGCGCTGCTTTTTTTGTCTCTAACAGGGTTAGCGACATTCTTGATAATAGGAGAAATGTCGCTTAGCGACATTTCTCCTATTATTTTACTCTGGAACGCCCCCTTTGCATCTCATTAGAGATGCAAGGGGAAGCGTAGAGTAAAAGGGTGCTAACATGCCAATTTGCGTGTTAGCACCCTGTTGTTGATAGGGTGCTAGTTTTATCTCTGCTTTTTTGGCTTTTAAAGCCAAGAAAGCAGAGATAAAGCCCTTGTTGATATGCCCCCAAATTCCTTAAACTCCTTAGAAGGTGAACACCCCAAATATCGATTCCAAATTATCGACTGGCCAGAATACCGAAGTTAAAATATAGAGTGGACAGAATATCGAAATATCAATATATAGATAGGTCAGAATATCGAAATTGGGGTACAAAATATCGATTTCCATAATATAGAATTTTAAAATATAGAATTCCATAATATCGAATTAAAAAATATAGATATCTATAATAACGATTTTTTTTTAGTGTTATGTATGGTAGTATATGTGTTAAAATTATGTATTATTTTTGTAATGTATGTTTAATTTAATTAAACTAATGAATGTTATGTAATTTAATTTTTGCCTAATTTAATTCCGTAGCGGGTTGTAGGTTTATAGGGGAATAGGGTGGGAAGTAATTTAATTATGGTTAATTAAATATTAATTATATTAATATGTTTTAATATGTTTTCATAATTAATTGATTGATAATTAATTATTAATTGGTAATTAATTGTTTAATTATGGTTAATTAAATATTAATTATATTAATATGTTTTAATATGTTTTCATAATTAATTGATTGATAATTAATTATTAATTGGTAATTAATTGTTATGAATTGGTAATTAATTTATATTAATTGATTAATTGTTAATTATGTTAATTGTATTTTTTATTATTAGGAGCGGGTTGTGGGTTTGTAGGGGAATTGGGTTGGAAGTAATTTAATTGTAATAAAGTAAATAATTATTTTTTTATTTATGTGTATTGATAATTAATTGATAATTAATTATTAATTGGTAATTACTTTGTATTAATGTGTAAATAATTTGTATGAATTGCTAAATAATTTTTATTAATTGCAAAATTATTTTTATTAATTGATTAATTGATAATAATGTTAATTGTATTTTTTATTATTGGGAGTGGGTTGTGGGTTTATAGGGGAATTGGGTGGGAAGTAAATTAATTGTAATAAAGTAAATAATAATAATTTTTTTTATGTGTATTGATAATTGATAATTAATTATTAATTGGTAATTAATTTGTATTAATTGGTAATTCATTTTTATTAATAGCTAATTAATTTTTTTCAATGGTAATTGTTATTAATTGGTAATTATTTTGAATTAACTTTTTATTGGTATTGATAATTAATGTAATCTTATTTTAAAAATAAATAATTACTTTCCCAACTTTTGCACTCTCAGGAGTGGGAATAGTATTTTTTACCCTCCCGCTATCCAACTCTTTCCCTACTGTTGCACTCACTGGAGTGGGAATAGTAATTTTTACCCTCCTGCTATCCAACGCTTTCCCTACTGTTACACTCTTTGGAGTGGGAATAATAATTTTTACCCCTACACTATCCAGCGTTTTCCCTACTGTTGCATTCACTGGAATTGGAATAGTAATTTGTACCCCTACGCTTTCCGCCTACTGTTGCACTCACTGGAGTGGGAATAGTAATTTTTCCCTTCTTGCTATCCAACGCTTTCCCTACTGTTGCACTCTCTGGAGTGGGAATAGTAAATTTTATCCTCCCGCTATCCAACGCTTTCCCTACTGTTGCACTCTTTGGAGTGGGAATAGTAATTTTTACCCCTACGCTATCCAACGCTTTCCCTACTGTTGCACTCTTTGGAGTGGGAATAGTAATTTTTACCCCTACGCTATCCAACGTTTTCCCTACTGTTGCACTCACTGGAGTGGGAATAGTCATTTTTACCCCTACGCTATCCAACGCTTTCCCTACTGTTGCACTCACTGGAGTGGGAATAGTAATTTTTACCCCTACGCTATCCAACGTTTTCCCTACTGTTGCACTCACTGGAGTGGGAATAGTAATTTTTACTCCTACGCTATCCAACGCTTTCCCTACTGTTGCAGTCTCTGGAGTGGAAATAGTAATTTTTACCTTCCCGCTATCCAACGCTTTCCCTACTGTTGCACTTTTTGGAGTGTGAATAGTAATTTTTACCCCTACACTAACCAACGTTTTCCCTACTGTTGCACTCACTGGAATGGAAATAGTAATTTTTACACTCTCACTATCCAACAAAATCTCTAATTTTTTACATTACTTTTATTATGTTTACATTTTAAGCTTTTTTATATTATATTTTGTATGTTTTATTTAAATGTTTTTAATATTTAATTACTTTTATATTATTTTTAATACATTTAAAGAAATCGATATTTTAGCTAACTATATTTTAACATTCTATATTTTGGAATCGATATTTTAGTACTTACCTGTTTGTAGATAGGGAGTCGATATTCTGTCCTTCTATATTTTGGCGTCGATATTTCGTGTAGTCGATATTTTGTGTCTCGATATTAAGTCACTAAACCTCCTTAGAATAAACAAAGTAATCGGCAAAAGCATTCTTGTTCATCATACATTTGGCTAATTTTAGAGAAAAAACAGATTTTTTTTATTTTATTCCTTTAGCGATTAGCTTTGAGCTAGGCTCCATTGTAGAAGAGGAGTCCAAATCCTCAAGCCCCTTTTGCGCCGTAGCTTGCCCTTCCGCTTATAGATGGCAACCTCCAAATTAGACATAGCTAATAGCCTGGCTAACCACGGTTGGAAAAATGGTGCTATAGGATCTAGCCATGCAGAGGCTATACACAATCTTAAGACCGCCATTGCGATAAAGATAAACTCGTTGCCAAAACCAAGTCTATCAGGGTCGTCGACCCCTAATAGAATTATTCCGCTAGTTAACGTTATCTCCCTATGCAATACAGTAGTCAAGAATTTCTCTATGTATTGTTTTAACATTGTTAATCCAGTGCAAGTAGCAAAAATATGAATAGAGTCAGCATTAAACATCATACATCTGGGACAGCAGGTTCCCTTGCCACTCCCCCATTTAGCTATTTTATCTGGGGTGTAGTATAAAAAGAAGCAGGTTTTGTAGAACTGTGCCTGAAGTTTGGTAGAGATGAGTATAGTTTGAGAAAGAAGATAGGCATAATTAAATCCGTCAGCAGATATCTCTAGCTTACCCTGCCACTTCTGTGAAATTTTCTCCAAATCATCTGAAAACATAGTGATAAGAGAGGAGTAGACTTCTCCTATAGTGTGATTCCTGGTATGTATGACTGTTTCCACTATGGATATTTTTTCACCCAATAGCCTCCCCTCTAGTTTACGTGTAAGAAAATCCCTGATTTGTAGAAATCTATAAAAATCCGGCCAATCCAAATGATACTCATTCTTCAGAGCTTCAAAAGATTTGATCCCAGATGGGCAGAAAAGGCATCCTAACTGTACTATTCCTGCCTTATTCCATCTGTTTATGCAATTGTCTCTAAAAATAGCGCCCGGAAGAGTTGGATTATCCATTAGGGGGGTATAATGAGACACTTGCCCTAAACCTAACATTTTCGTCACCGCCTTCCAAACCATAAACCCACTGTAAAGGGTTTTAAATGTTACCTTTTATGATAACTATCATGTAGGTGTCTCCATAGATACCCTCTGCTTTTGCTTCCAAGAATTAATTGGAAAATACACGGTGTATTATCCTCACACGTTGCTTCAACCCCCATATTTTGTAATATCTCACTGCTATAGAGTAGTTCCGATGCCCAATAATAAGCTTTTAGATTAGGGAGAGCTAGGCCTCCTCTATGCTTGGGAAGAGTGAGAAAGCTGTAAGCACGCCGAGGTTGGCAATATGCCCAGATAAAGCTACAGAACATACGTTCTATAGACTTAAACCAATGACTGTTGAATTCAAGACAGATTGCTCTAAACAAGAACAATATTTTCGGGAAATACGCCATCTTCACTGCATTCCCTCTTCCAATTATAGACAGATCAAGATTGTCTAATCGGCGTAGATCTTTTTGCATTGAGCCCATAATCGGTTTTAGGTTGATGTCAACCATATCATCAAGATTAGAGCAGATGGCGATTCCCAGGTATGTAGCTTTTTCCACCACCCGAGGATCATCCATCCTGCTTTTTTTATTTAAAACAATCTGTGTCTTCCCACGGTTGAGCGCATAACCGGAAACTAAACCGAATTTACTAGCTTTGCTCTGAATAACAGGCATTGCTGTAATAGGGTCAGCAGTGACAATGGCTATATCATCGGCATATGCCAATGTTTTAGTTGGATATACTTGTAATACAATAGGTAATATTTCCCTATTCCTTTCCAGTCTACGGAAAAAGGGATCTATGTGGATTGCAAAAAGCAATGTTGAACATGGATAGCCCTGGCGTGTTCCTCGGGAGATTGTTAATTCTTTGGTTAAGGTTCTATTCACCAATACCACGGCTCTGAGATTAATATATAGTTTTTGTACTGCCTGTATGAAGCCTTCCTTGATCCCAACATTAGACATAGATCTCCACAGAAATTGCCAGGAGACCCTATCGAACGCCTTCTCGGCATCGAGGAGGATCAGTGCCATAGGGTCTCCCGCAACCTCCGTACCGTCAAATAGGGTAATCACTCTCTGAATGTGATTAATGGTTGACCGCCCTGAAATAAAACCATGTTGGCACTTAGCAACCACTTTGTGAATAATGGGGCCTACCCTATTAGCTAGAATTTTTTAATATATTTTTGAGTCTGCATTGATGAGGGTAATAGGGCGGTATGAGCCTAGCTGTTCTGGAGGTTTATTGTTTTTAGGGAAAATAACCAAGAGTTTGGAGGTTGGCCGCCTTTAAAAATATGTATGATTATTTCTAATAGAAGATTTTTAATTTGCTCTAGAAACGTTACGTAATATTCGGAAGGGATACCATCCAATCCGGTAGCTTTCCCCTTCGGGAGATTTTTAGTGGTGACTAAGATTTCATCTAGATTTAGGTGCCGATCACGATCCGGTAAAAAATGTCCCCGTGCGACTCGTATCGGGTCTTTTTACCGTACGAATCGTACAAGTGCCGTACGAACTGGCAATCATGATTCGCATGGTAAAAAGTCCATACGAACCGCACTGGGAATCATTCCCCACACGTCCTCGGGTCGGAAAATGTGTCCGACACGTCCTCGGACGATTTACCTTACAAACGTGAAAAGCCAAGTCCGACCGAGGAATCACGATCCATCCCGTGCGTCCGAGCGTACAACCGTATGGAAAAACACCGTCCGCACCGAACTCCTATAGCAACCATGGAGACATGTGCCCGCATACGCGCCAAACACTCCCCCAGCCCCCATACGTCCGACACGTACCCCCTGTGTATGTATACCCCCACCCGATTAGGTACACCCCAGTACGTTCAAGTCGTACCCCCACCCAAGGACGTGCCGTACCACCGTCTATGTACACCCCAGTACGTTCGAGCTCCACCCCCACCCCAGTACGTGTCATACCCCCCGTGTACCTACACCCCAGTACGTTCCAGTCGTACCCCCACCCCAGTACGTGTCAAACCACCGTCCATGTACACCCCAGTACGTTCCAGTCGTACCCCCACCCCAGTACGTGTCGTACCACCGTGAACCTACACCCCAGTACGTTCCAGTCGTACCCCCACCCCAGTACGTGTCGTACCACTGTGAACCTAAACCCCAGTACGTTCGAGCCCCACCCCCACCCCAGTACGTGTCATACCCCCCGTGTACCTACACCCCAGTACGTTCGAGCCCCACCCCCACCCAGTACGTGTCATACCCCCCGTGTACCTACACCCCAGTACGTTCCAGTCGTACCCCCACCCCAGTACGTGTCAAACCACCGTCCATGTACACCCCAGTACGTTCCAGTCGTACCCCCACCCCAGTACGTGTCGTACCACCGTGAACCTACACCCCAGTACGTTCCAGTCGTACCCCCACCCCAGTACGTGTCGTACCACCGTGAACCTACACCCCAGTACGTTCGAGCCCCACCCCCACCCCAGTACGTGTCATACCCCCGTGTACCTACACCCCAGTACGTTCGAGCCCCACCCCCACCCCAGTACGTGTCATACCCCCCGTGTACCTACACCCCAGTACGTTCCAGTCGTACCCCCACCCCAGTACGTGTCAAACCACCGTCCATGTACACCCCAGTACATTCCAGTCGTACCCCCACCCCAGTACGTGTCGTACCACCGTGAACCTACACCCCAGTACGTTCCAGTCGTACCCCCACCCCAGTACGTGTCGTACCACCGTGAACCTACACCCCAGTACGTTCGAGCCCCACCCCCACCCCAGTACGTGTCATACCCCCCCGTGTACCTACACCCCAGTACGTTCGAGCCCCACCCCCACCCCAGTACGTGTCATACCCCCCGTGTACCTACACCCCAGTACGTTCCAGTCGTACCCCCCCCAGTACGTGTCGTACCACCGTGAACCTACACCCCAGTACGTTCCAGTCGTACCCCCACCCCAGTACGTGTCGTACCACCGGGAACCTACACCCCAGTACGTTCCAGTCGTACCCCCACCCCAGTACGTGTCGTACCACTGTGAACCTACACCCCAGTACGTTCGAGCCCCACCCCCACCCCAGTACGTGTCGTACCACCGTGAACCTACACCCCAGTACGTTCGAGCCCCACCCCCACCCCAGTACGTGTCATACCCCCCGTGTACCTACACCCCAGTACGTTCGAGCCCCACCCCCACCCCAGTACGTGTCATACCCCCCGTGTACCTACACCCCAGTACGTTCCAGTCGTACCCCCACCCCAGTACGTGTCGTACCACCGTGAACCTACACCCCAGTACGTTCCAGTCGTACCCCCACCCCAGTACGTGTCGTACCACCGTGAACCTACACCCCAGTACGTTCCAGTCGTACCCCCACCCCAGTACGTGTCATACCCCCCGTGTACCTACACCCCAGTACGTTCGAGCCCCACCCCCACTCCAGTACGTGTCATACTCCCCGTGTACCTACACCCCAGTACGTTCCAGTCGTACCCCCACCCCAGTACGTGTCGTACCACCGTGAACCTACACCCCAGTACGTTCCAGTCGTACCCCCACCCCAGTACGTGTCGTACCACCGTGAACCTACACCCCAGTACGTTCCAGTCGTACCCCCACCCCAGTACGTGTCATACTCCCCCGTGTACCTACACCCCAGTACGTTCGAGCCCCACCCCCACCCCAGTACGTGTCATACCCCCCGTGTACCTACACCCCAGTACGTTCCAGTCCTACCCCCACCCCTGTACGTGTCGTACCACCGTGTACCCAGTACGTTCGAGTCCTACCCCCACCCCTGTACGTATCGAACCACCGTGTATGTACAACCCAGTACGTTCGAGTCCTACCCCCAACACAACCTCCTAACTACGGAGCGCACCCCAGGCCCCAACATCACAACCGCATGTACGAGTCGTACCAAGCCACACACAAGGACAGCACCGTACAACCAAATGGCCCATGTACACACCGTACACACGCTCAAAACGCACGGACACAACCAGGACAAAACAAAACAACACAACAATACACCATTCGAATGGCACAAAGCCACTAAACATGGCCAAAAAACACCAAAACAACACCTTCACTGACCTGCAACTGCCAAAAACAAACAGAGGCCCAATACACCACCACTCCTTATAACCAACTCACCCACAATTCAAACACAGCCACACCCACCAATGGACCAATAAAAAGGGCCCACACACACAAACCATGAGCCTTTGCAACAGACCCACTGCTGCCAGACCCCACAGACAACCCACAGCACCAGACCTCAACCTTTACTACACCTTACACTTGCACACCTTCACACAACCACCTTCACAAACACACCCTCATCACATTCACACACACAAGCACCTGCACAACCACACCCACACACCCACAACCATCCACACACCACCCCCACCATCCACACCCCCCCCCCACCATCCACACCCCTCATCATGCCCACTACCAAGAATCCAAAGTTCAGTAACCGAGAGTTGGAGGTTCTTGTTGATCAAATCCTCAGAGTCGAGCCACAGATCTTTGGAACATTGGTCAGAAACACCAGCCAGGCAGCAAAAACAGCCATGTGGCAGACCATCGTCGATGCTGTGAATGCTGTTACGGACACCAGACGGACCAGGCAGGAATGCCAGAACAGGTGGTACGATCTGCGGAGGAGGGTCCGAGCCAAGAGGCAGGATGAACACGACCAGGCCAACGCCACCGGAGGAGGGCCCTCCCGCAGACCCGTACACTACCATCCCTGGGAGGAGAGGGTGATGGCCATACTGCCGGTGGAGGCAGTCGAAGGATTAGAAGGACTCCGAGACCCGGGTGAGTACACAAACAACGCACCTCACATGGGGGGAACGGCATCCACAACCAACATCACTAACAGGCACGCAACCACCACAAGCCATCGCATGACTCAACCACACTCCATGAGCACGCACATGCCACTGCTGCCACCATGCCCCATGCACCCAGCTGGACAATGTCAAGTCACAGGCCACAGAAGACAACAACACATGACACGGTAACCCGGATGGCGGGAGGCTGGGCCCAAAAAAGCACATAGTGCAACTCAGAAGCAGACAACAATTCACTCTACCCATATGGCCTAGGTCACAGCCAGACAAACACTGTGTCCCAACACAGGAATGACTTGGCAGCAAATGGCGGACGCCTTGCATCAACACATGGGGGTGAAGGCACTGTTTTGCACATGACAGCAGCTAATGAACAGCCAACATTGTGAAAGAGTGGCAGCACACACCACCACAGCAGCAGCGCACAGACACACATCACACCCAATGGGTGCCTGGAGATCAGAAACAAACTCACATCAACAAGCCAAGGGCCACTCAAAGATCTGCTAACAGTGTGTGCCCAGGAAGCTGGGCCGAGGTGACAGAGGGTGACACACGGAGGGAGGGAGAGGGGGACAGAGAGGGAGGGAGAGGGGGACAGAGAGGGAGGGAGAGGGGGACAGAGGGAGGGAGAGGGGGACAGAGAGGGAGGGCGACGGACAGAGGGAGGAGGCTGACACACGGAGGGAGGGAGAGGGGGACACAGAGGGAGGGAGAAGGCGACAGAGAGGGAGGGAGAGGGGGACAGAGATGGAGGGAGACGGACAGAGGGAGGAGGCTGACACACGGAGGGAGGGAGAGGGGGACAAAGAGGGAGCAAGACACAGGGAGAGCTAATCAGCCGTGTTGCGTGTGTGAATGTCTGCTCATCAGCAGGTAGACTGCGTGCATGTAGACAAGGGTGGCCAGTGCCAGAACCCCCCCTCTTCACCATGGCAAAACACAGGGCCATGTCACAACCTGTACACGGGAACAAGGACAGCTACCTGGATCATATAAGTGTGTGGATCCCCTCCATGTGCGCATGTACAGTGCTACACGGAAGGCGCCAATGCATGGCTCGCCACACCTGCCCACTCCACTGCTGACTGCAGTCACACTTGACGCAGCAAGTAAGACTGTGCCACACATAGTTAAAGGGGCCAAAGTGGTGCCCAAGGGACACACCCATGCACAAGTGCACTGTGAGTGGAATGCAAGACAGATCCTAATTCCAAGAGGAAATGTGCCAACTTTGAAACGGATGAAACATGGATGTTGCATGGACCAAAATTAACATTGTCTCTCTCACACACAGGTCAACGTCGTGGTGCACCCCCCAACACTGGGGGGGAACACTCACAGGACCCGGATCTGCAGGAGCCCGATCCCACCGGCAGCGACCACTCTCACCACTCTGCGGACGACCCCGACCGACCTGGCCCCTCTGGTGTCCAACCACCTGCAGCACCTGCGTCAGGTACAACTGTGCCAACCACCACCCCCACTCCTGCCACATCCCAGGAGACACCCAGGATCCCTGCCCCAACACCACAATGCAGCCAGGCTCGCCAGGAGGGACACGGTGTCCCGGGCACCCAGGAGGAGGCAGCCGACAACGCCAATGCCACCCCTCAGGGGTCCCGGAGACCCCATGTGCCCACAAGTGCAGGCCAGGCGCAAGTGGGCAGCGGTGGTGGGAGTGGAGGACGGCGGAGGCGCGAGCCTGACCAGTTGGCTGGGGATCCGGTATTTTCACATGTCCGTAACATCCTGGACTCATACCGGCAGGACACCACGGGCATGGCCCAGGTTGTGTCCGTCCTCGAGGGGATCAAGGCCCAGCAGGCCCAGCAACATGCGGAGCTAATTGCCTGTCTACTGGTACACCAACGGAGGATGGAGGACAGACAGGCTGAGCAAGTGACGGCATTCCAGGGGATTCACGCTACACTCCGTCGGATGGCCGACACCATGGCCGACCCTCCCTGTGCCAGAAGGCGGAGAACATCACCACCCACAGGGAGGGATCAGGAGGAGGAGGAGGAAACATCCGACGGAGCATCCCAGACGTCGTCACGGCCTGCTGGTGAGGTTCCCCGCAGGAGGCCGGGTCGTCCACGGAAAGGACCGTGAGGGTGGCTGCCACATCACCATCTCCCAGGACACCTGGCCTGGCACCTGGCCCACTGGAGCAACAGCATCACAGCATCAAGAGACATTCTCTGCCACATGGCCCTGCTGGTCACTGGCTGACCAATGTTGACAAAGACTGTGGCATGGACTCTGAGGATTTCCAATGGCAAGGACACCAACTCCCCTACTGAACTTTGGATTCCCTAATCCCGGAAAGCCCCTCACTTTGTCCCCCCCCCCCCAATAATAAATCACACTATGAAGAGTAGATGCCTGCTGGTAGCATTATTACCTAACATGTGTCTTGTAAAGTCTAAACATGCCTGAGTCATCTTTTCTCTTCAACCATCCACACCCTGGGGCCTGAGTCTGGCACAGGACACATGGGTCACAGTTTATTAGGCAAGACAGACATGGTGCACCATACACACCCGTGATGGGCACAACCAGCTGAGGGGGTGGCCGAACAACCGTGCTGACACACACATTGAGTACACCAACAGTCATGCGCAGAGGTCAGGGATCCAGTCCAGTGTCCTGGTTGGCACCCAGGTATGTGTAGACAGGTGGCAGAACCATGTCCTGCAAGCTTGAGTCCGGTGGATGCAGAGAATGGGGGCCTGGCCAACGTTGGATGCATGGGGATGGCACATGTCACAATACCCACGCAGTCATGGACATCATGCCCAATACACAGTCTCAGCCCACACACACAGCTTGCATATTGCCACTCGACACATTGACACATAGCCACAATCAGGGAATACCATGCCAGACATGCAGGATGCACCGTGCCAACACACCAGCATTGACTGAGAAGAGGCACCTTGGAGGCATAGGGACACCTTTATTAGTCATGTATTCGGGTTTGCAGAGGCAACTCGAAGTACACATGAACACAGCATGTGGAGTGACATGTGGGTCCAACACTGGCACCCCCCTTCTGCAGCACTAATGCGTGATAGCCATGGTACTGGCACACAAACGTCGGCTAACAGCTAAATACCCACAGCTGCACACGGAGAGCCTGCCATACACCATAGATCCGCTGATGTGGAAGTCCCACACCATGTCAAGCCAATGCTAACCGTATGTGTCCGAGGGCAGTGTCACACACATTGATGCCATCATCACAATCCACTATCCCATCACTGATGACTGTCAACCAGGCAGCCCATCTAGTCAGGTGTACACAGCTGCATGTCGTGTCCCATGGGGATGCAACATGGCTGCAGAGGAACCAAACCCCGACAGGGGCAGTGTGCACACATCGTGAACAACTGCCACACCCAATACACCCCAGATGCATCCCTTACCCCATGGAGACTTCCAAACGTGTCCGTGCCTGTAACGCTGACTCAGCCCACGATGTCATGTCCATGAGGAATAGCAGTGCCACAACAATGCAACCAGCAAACGGCATGCGCAGGTACCTGGGGAAGAGAGACACACAAGAAGTCAGCCACAAAAAGCACAGCCACTTGCATGTGCTTTTACTCGACACATGTATGGATGACAACATGCTAGGTCACAATTATGACTGGGGAAATACTACCATCACTGCCACCATCACTCCAGTGACACACCCACACACACCTCTGACCCACGTGCCATACATGCAGGTGGAGACACACATCACAACGCATGCCACACGGGGACCAATGCGTGCACACTCAGACACTGGTACTCACCACTAAGCAAAGAAGTCGCGTATGAGCCGAGTCCGGATGTCCTCTTGCGGCTCCACATCCTCCACATCACTAGCCCCATTGCCAAGCCCTTCGTCCTCCACGGGTGGATGGTCCTCGTCATGTTGATTCAGGATGAGTGGCACAGCTCTTTCAACTGCCATGTTGTGCAGCATGCAGCAGACCATGAAGATCTTGCAGACCTTCGCCGGGGCATAAGGGAGTGCACCGCCGGTCTTGTGGAGGCACCGGAATCGGCTCTTCAGCATGCCAAACGTCCTCTCTATCACTCGCCTTGTCCGGCCATGGGCGGTGTTATAGCAGAGCTGGGCCGGCGTGATGGGGTTGCGGAGAGGTGTCAGCAGCCAAGGCATGTTGGGATAGCCAGCGTCCCCTACATGGGAAGCACATGGACATCGTTAGAACTGGTGAAGCGGTCGTGCTGGTCGGCTATACAGAATACAGGACAGACAGACTGTACCCACCAACAACACATGCCCGTTCGTTGCGCAGCTGCATCATCATATCAGGCATCCCGCTACGCCTCATGATGTAGGCATCGTGTGCTGATCCTGGGAAACGAGCACAGACATGTGAAATCACCATATTGGACAGACACACCACAAGGGCATTGATGGAGTGGTAGTGCTTCCGATTGCGGTAAGCCACCTCCCGTGCGTGTGGTGGTACTAAAGCTACATGTGTCCCATCTATGGACCCAATGACATGGGGCATCCCTCCCAGGGCATAGAATCCACGCTTGACCTCCGTCATCTGTTCAGGGGTTGGGAACTTGATGAAGTCATCCAGGTGAATCAACATGGCCTCCAAGAAATCATGCAGCACTCCGCTGAACATGCTCTGGGACATGCCACCAACATGAGCTATGGTATTTTGAAAGGTACCCGTGGCTAGAAAATGTAGGGCAGCCATTACCTTCAGCTGGGGTGTCAGTGCCGTAGGATACCTGTGCTGCGGTTGCAGGTGTGGTGCTAGTCTCGCCGTCAGCTCCAGGATCAACGGTTGGGTGAAGCGGTAGAGCCGGATGCTGTCATTCTCCTGCATGGCAGCCAAGTCTGGAATTCTTCGGGCAAGAGGCGGCGCTCTGCAGTAATTTGGAAGTGACAAGGAAGAGTGAGTGCACTACGACAACAACTCCTGTCTACTGAGCACATGTAAATCTGGCAATACACACATGCTACATAGGGAGTGAGGTATGTGCTACATGCCCAGGACACGTATGGATGCAAGGTGACACTCCTTCCAAGACCCAGCTACACACGGAGATAGAGAACCTCCCCATGCCACGCCATGGGAATAGCTGTGTCCCAGTGCAAGTGAACAGCCCGACGGAAGACAGGAGTGACATACACCCACACATCAGCAGAAGTGGGATGCCGATTGCAGAGACTGGTTGCGGAACACCGGAGCCACAGGTCACATGACATTACACTAGGCCTGCCCACACACCTTGCCATGAAGGTGCACATGTCATGACTCACCACACATTCCTTGTGAGGATGCTGACATGGCCTTGTCACGCTACTCCGTGTCCCATGCATACATGTGCACCTCACATCCGATAACACATGTGGCATGGTGTGCGGGACAGTGTGCAATGACAATCTACACACAGACACATGTTGGTTGCTGCAACGGCTGCAGCTTTTGAGGGTGCTACAACATCAACCTGATGGAAATCCCGGACACATAAATGACATTGTCACATTGTGAACTGTGGGTAGTGACAAGTCATGTGTCATGACCCCTGTACCGGGCATCATGGGACACTTCCGTGTGTTGGTGTCCGTGCCATGCCAGTGACGCTCACCCCAAGTGCGCAGTCCGACATGCACACATGTCAAAGGAGTCAAGGGCATGCCTGGCACACATTGCACCGTCACACAGTACACCTATACACATCTCATCATACATCTGGTGCCTTCTCCACTCAGGAGGCATGTTCCACATCACAGCCTGTCACACCTGTGCCCCACACATGTAGTAATGCACAGACGATGCCTTGATGTCCATTCCTGGACAAGTATGTCCATCCATGGACAAGTATGTCCATCCATGGACAAGTATGTCCATCCATGGACAAGTATGTCGGCCCATCCCTACCTGTGTGTCGCCTATCACCACTGTGATGTGTAAAAACCGCCGTACTGCTGCTAAGAGGGCCTGTGTATGTTCCCAAATCACTGTGGGAGTGCTGCCGTATGTGTACCCATCGTGATGGCGAGCGTACAGGCATTTGTACGGTCCGTACCACTACGAGTACGCATACGCGTGCAGACCCATAGTGATAGTGAGCGTAGATGCGTGTGTACGGTCCGTACCACTACGGGTACGCATACGCGTGCAGACCCATAGTGATAGTGAGCGTAGATGCGTGTGTACGGTCCGTACCACTACGGGTACGCATACGCGTGCAGACCCATAGTGATAGTGAGCGTAGATGCGTGTGTACGGTCCGTACCACTACGGGTACGCATACGCGTGCAGACCCATAGTGATAGTGAGCGTAGATGCGTGTGTACGGTCCGTACCACTACGGGTACGCATACGCGTGCAGACCCATAGTGATAGGGCCGTACACACGCATCTACGCTCACTATCACTATGGGTCTGCACGCGTATGCGTACCCGTAGTGGTACGGACCGTACACACGCATCTACGCTCACTATCACTATGGGTCTGCACGCGTATGCGTACTCGTAGTGGTACGGACCGTACACACGCATCTACGCTCACTATCACTATGGGTCTGCACGCGTATGCGTACTCATAGTGATAGTGAGCGTACATGCGAGTGTACGGCCCGTACCACTACTTGTACGCATACGCGTGCAGACCCATAGTGATAGTGAACGTAGGCATGCATGTACGGGCCGTTGCCATGCATTTGGGGTGCCCTAGGGCCCCGAAACGCACCGTACCTGTGTGTGATGCTCCAAATTACATAGGGGACAAGTATTAAGGCCTACATGCATGCTGGTTGTCATGGAGACCAAGTTCAAATTTCGAAATTGTTCTGGAAGGTGCACAGCAGAAGTCAGTTGGAATTATTCTACTTTGTTGCAATGTGTTTGTGGGGCTGACATCATGCAGGAGAATGAAACCGATAGAGAACCCACAGACTGCTATGTTTGAAGGGATTGGTGGAAACATAGGATGCAAATGTGAGTGACCAATCACTCTGTACTCCTGTGCATGAGACTGGGCAGAAGGGCACATATAAGGCAGCCAGGTCCCATGAGGGAGTACTTGCCTGCACATCTTTGCATTCGTCGACCCAGCTGCTGCTACTGATTCCCTGGAACCATGTCAAGGGCTGTGGAGAGGACACAGCCATTCACCCTGGAGGAGAACATGGCTCTGCTGGATGTGATCCTCCCACAGTACTCCATGCTGTATGGGCGACCAGGGTATCAGGTGAGTGCATAGGCCACTGCCACAGACTGTCCCTATGTTGTGACTGTGACTTCTGCCATTGTGTCCAGGTGTAACACACATGCCATGTACTGTCGGGGGGGTCCCAGGGGGGGGGGGTGCCTGATGTCTCCCAGCAGTGCCCTGAGACAGGAGGGGTGGGGGCCTATCACTCACAGCAGTGCCCTGAGACAGGAGGGGTGGGTGTGGAGTCCTCCCAGCAGTGCCCTGAGCCAGGAGGGGTGTGTGCAGAGTCCTCCCAGCAGTGCCCTGAGACAGGAGGGGTGGGGGCCTATCACTCACAGCACTGCCCTGAGACAGGAGGGGTGGGGGCCTATCACTCCCAGCAGTGCCCTGAGACAGGAGGGGTGGGGGCCTATCACTCACAGCAGTGCCCTGAGACAGGAGGGGTGGGGGCCTATCACTCACAGCAGTGCCCTGAGACAGGAGGGGTGGGGGCCTATCACTCACAGCAGTGCCCTGAGACAGGAGGGGTGGGGGCCTATCACTAACAGCAGTGCCCTGAGACAGGAGGGGTGGGGGCCTATCACTCACAGCAGTGCCCTGAGACAGGAGGGGTGGGTGTGATGCACAGTGTGAGCCTTGATCATTGATTGTGACATTGCCATCATTCCACCTGTGTCCCCACTGTGGCACGTACTGCTTTTTCCCTCACCAGGGGATGATGTCCCTATGACAAAGGTGCAATGCGTTGGCTGCATGACATGCCTTGTTGTAACCAGCTAATTTGTACCCATATGTCTCTCTGTGACATGTGGCTGGTGTATTGATGTGGTGTCACTTGTTCCTCCTCACAGGTAGGCGCCACTGCCAAGGAGCAGATCTGGCTGACCGCCGTCAGTGCCGTGAGGGGTGTGGATGGTCGGAGGCGGAGCCTGCCCCAGGTGAGGAAACGCTGGCAGGATATCCGGTGCTGGACGCGGAGGATTGCACGGCTCCTGCTGGGGGACTCACCTGAGAGCCACAAGAACCGCGGCCGCCGCCGTCTGAGCCACCTCCACAGGAGTGTGCTGCCGGTGGTCTTTCCAGACCTGGAGAGGCGCTTACAGGCGATGCAGCAGCCGGAAGGGGGTAGGTACATGTGTGTTTGTTGTGTGTCACCGGCATTTGTAAGGGCACAGTAGCATGAATTCACTGGCAGGGTTTAAAGGTGCTGTGAAGATCCTGTTTGCCCCAGTATAGCGCTGCGCCCCTGCCACCCTTCCCCTCCTTGCAATGTGTTCCCTGGTCTGTGTGTAGTCACTCCTTCACAAGGTAATGTAGGCTGGCGCTTTGTCCACGAGAACAATGACTGTAGCATCATGTGTGGGGGTGGTGTGTAACAGGTTGTGGGACCTTGCCTGTGCACTGTCAAGTTCACTGCATGTGGGTTCCATGTCAGTTGGCACTGATGCTGACTCCAGACATGGGAGTTGGTCTCTCATGTGTCATGCCTTACAGCGCGCATGTCCTATGTAGTGGCCTGTGACATGATGTGCATGAGTGTGCGATACACATAGTGCAGGGATGGTGACGTGTGTTGCAGTCATTACCATTCAGTAGCATGTAGTTGCGTGCCCACTACTGTCCCCTGGGGCACCTTTTCCTCAGTGGTGTATGTGTCATCATAAACGTGGACAATCTCAGTGTCTACAGCGTAGGTTGTGCTCTGTGCCATTGTCCCCTGTCACCATGTATATAGACGTGCTATTTTGTACAGGTGTCCACTGTGCAGCCTGACCTGATTGTCCTTCTTCATACTCACAGTTGCCAGTGCCTGTGTGTCTTGTTATACTCATCTGAGGATGGGCACTGGTACCTCATTATTTGTACAGGCGCACCTTGGCTGTTTGGCGTCCAATCTTGCTTTTTGCCTGCCCCTGTGTGTATCACCCAGACTATGAGATGTTGGTGCCACCTGTGTCTCAACAATTTGCCTCGTGTAGGGTCTTGTTGGGGCGGGCAATGCCTATGTGTCAAATCCTGATTTCTACTTGCTGGGTCTGGGCAGTGTGTGATGTTTCTGGACACACACGCAATGTGCAGTGACCGAGTCATGTTGGGCATGTTTTCAGCATTACCTATGCAGCATGTGTCTCAAGTTCATGGATATGGTCCCTGGTCATCGGTATTTTCGCCAACGCTGTGTGGTGCAGATGCAGTGCTGGATTGTCCCCAGGGCCTGGGTGCTATGTCAGACTCCGTTTCCTGTGTTTAGCTATTGTCTCATGCTCTCCATGGTATTTCAGTGGCATGGTGGCTCAACCAACTGTGTGTTTCATGCCCTACATCGGTACCTTGTTTAGTAGATGTTAGGGATCTTCCTTTTCAGGCTATGCAGTGTTACCTATGTCGATTGGACTCATGTGACTGATGTGTACAGCTGTCTGATTAATTTCTGTCTCTCCACCCTGCCCACAGCATCGTCGGGGGACACAGAGGGAGACATGGACACAGGCAAGGCGGAGGGACCGAGCACCAGTGCCAGCCGTGACATCGGGGCTGGCACATCGAGTGGGACAGAGGTGGAGGATAGTGCGGCCGAGGACCTGTCGACTGGCACGTCAGAATACGAAGCTGACAGGTCCGAGGAGGATGTCTCCGAGTGGGCGGTGGCTGCACCAGCAGCTGACAGCGGAACAACACCTCGCACCGCCCCCTCAGTTCCCACCAGCCGCCTCCCACTTGCTCGTGTCCCTTCCCAGCGTGCCCGGTCACAGCATGTCTCCTTCCTGCCAGGCACCGCACCCCCTGCCCCTGTCTCCACTGCTGCCGCCAATGCAGAGTCTGTGGACATCCAGCGGCAACTGCAGGTTGGTCAGGCTGCGATCCTTAATGTCCTCCATGCCCACGGCAAAACCCTCACCAACATCGAGGCTTTCTTGGAGGGCATTCATTCATCGCAGGCTGACCAACGCAACTTGCTGAGGTCCATAGACTCCACACTGACTGCAGCAGTGGGTCTCCTGCAGCGCGACCTCCCCCCACCTACCCCTGCCCCATCCACACTTCCCACTCCCATGCCTGTCCCACGTACACCCAGACGTCGGCATGCACCCACATCAACGGACACGGGCACCACACCAGCAGGGAAGGTCCACCGCACTCCTCCTGACACGCACACACAGGGTGAGGTAGGCACACCCACTGGGTCGGGGGGCAAACGTGTGACACGCAGCCATAGTGGGAGTCCGCATTCCACCCAGTCCACTCCCTCCAAATCCCCTCCCCTCAGCTCTCCTGGCCACATCTCCCCCAAGGACTCCTTCATGGCCGCTCTGTCCCTGAGCCCCACAGTTACACCACCACGCAAGCGGTCAAGGAGGTCCCCGGTCAGGGTGGTTGAGTCTCCCCCCCTGTCTCCACCCTCCCCCGGTGGCGCTGCGACCCATCCCTCTGACCCCCCCCCCCCTCCTTGGGGCCTGAGGTCCCTTCGGGTGCAGGGGACTCCCTGGAGGACCTTGCAAAGGTGTGTAGTGCCATCCTGGCCTCCGCCTTTGGCACTGACCCACCCCCTGTGGTGGAGTCCTCCATCCCTGCACCCACAACGCCGCCCCTTTGCCCTGATGTCCCTGCGGTGCCTGTTGCTTCCCCCCCCCCCTGATGCCCTCACCAGTGTGGAAGACGATGCCATTTGACTGTGCAGGCAAGGTAGGGGACACGCATCCCACTGTGTCCCCCATCCAGCTGAGAATCATTGACTGCCCTATGGGCTTTGTGAATATTGAACTGCCTGCGATCCACAGACATTGTGCTCATGCTGAATAAAGCTTAATTTTGTTTTCATTCTCACACTACTGCTATGCTGGTATTGGTGTTGGTGGGGCTGCTACATGGTTTTGGGTGGTGTGTAAGGGTTTGGGTGTGTGGGATATGTAGTAGTGTACTGCTCATTGGTGGAACCCTGGGATCTGTGTGCCATCACAAGGTGTTGGCTAACTTTCTTTGTTCATGTAAGCAGTTACTGCATGGTGCACTTGTCCCAGGGTGTATTCCTTCCTCTGTGTACCCAGCTTTCTTCCCTGCAGGGTGTTCCCAATGTTTAGCGCAGAGCTGTGTCTACATGAGCTGTGTGTGTGACGGAGCCCTTCTACTTTGGCCATGCATGCAGGGCCATGTCTCCACCTGCAACAATCGTGGCATCCTTGGTGATCACTGTACTTGTGTGTGGAGTCTGTTGACATGAGTTCATGGGGACATGTTCCCTTTTAGCCAGTATGCATGTGGATAATTCTGGCCTCACACACATGTGTTACACCCCTCCTGTCTCAGGGCACTGCTGGGAGTGATAGGCACCCACCCCTCCTGTCTCAGGGCACTGCTGGGAGTGATAGGCACCCACCCCTCCTGTCTCAGGGCACTGCTGGGAGGACTCTGCACACACCCCTCCTGTCTCAGGGCACTGCTGGGATGACTCCACACCCACCCCTCCTGTCTCAGGGCACTGCTGGGAGGACTCCACACCCACCCCTCCTGTCTCAGGGCACTGCTGTTAGTGATAGGCACCCACCCCTCCTGTCTCAGGGCACTGCTGTTAGTGATAGGCACCCACCCCTCCTGTCTCAGGGCACTGCTGGGAGTGATAGGCACACACCCCTCCTGTCTCAGGGCACTGCTGGGAGGACTCCACACCCACCCCTCCTGTCTCAGGGCACTGCTGGGAGTACTCCACACCCACCCCTCCTGTCTCAGGGCACTGCTGTTAGTGATAGGCACCCACCCCTCCTGTCTCAGGGCACTGCTGGGAGGACTCTGCACCCACCCCTCCTGTGTCTGGGCACTGCTGGGAGTGATAGGCATCCACCCCTCATGTGTCTGGGCACTGCTGGGAGTGATAGGCACCCACCCCTCCTATGTCTGGGCACTGCTGGGAGGACTCTGCACCCACCCCTCCTGTGTCTGGGCACTGCTGGGAGTGATAGGCACCCACCCCTCCTGTCTCAGGGCACTGCTGTTAGTGATAGGCACCCACCCCTCCTGTCTCAGGGCACTGCTGGGAGTGATAGGCACACACCCCTCCTGTCTCAGGGCACTGCTGGGAGGACTCCACACCCACCCCTCCTGTCTCAGGGCACTGCTGGGAGTACTCCACACCCACCCCTCCTGTCTCAGGGCACTGCTGTTAGTGATAGGCACCCACCCCTCCTGTCTCAGGGCACTGCTGGGAGGACTCTGCACACACCCCTCCTGTCTCAGGGCACTGCTGGGAGGACTCCACACCCACCCCTCCTGTCTCAGGGCACTGCTGGGAGGACTCCACACCCACCCCTCCTGTCTCAGGGCACTGCTGGGAGTGATAGGCACCCACCCCTCCTGTCTCAGGGCACTGCTGGGAGGACTCTGCACACACCCCTCCTGTCTCAGGGCACTGCTGGGAGGACTCCACACCCACCCCTCCTGTCTCAGGGCACTGCTGGGAGGACTCCACACCCACCCCTCCTGTCTCAGGGCACTGCTGTTAGTGATAGGCACCCACCCCTCCTGTCTCAGGGCACTGCTGTTAGTGATAGGCACCCACCCCTCCTGTCTCAGGGCACTGCTGGGAGTGATAGGCACCCACCCCTCCTGTCTCAGGGCACTGCTGGGAGTGATAGGCACCCACCCCTCCTGTCTCAGGGCACTGCTGGGAGGACTCTGCACACACCCCTCCTGTCTCAGGGCACTGCTGGGAGGACTCCACACCCACCCCTCTTGTCTCAGGGCACTGCTGGGAGGACTCCACACCCACCCCTCCTGTCTCAGGGCACTGCTGGGAGGACTCCACACCCACCCCTCCTGTCTCAGGGCACTGCTGTTAGTGATAGGCACCCACCCCTCCTGTCTCAGGGCACTGCTGTTAGTGATAGGCACCCACCCCTCCTGTCTCAGGGCACTGCTGGGAGTGATAGGCACACACCCCTCCTGTCTCAGGGCACTGCTGGGAGGACTCCACACCCACCCCTCCTGTCTCAGGGCACTGCTGGGAGGACTCCACACCCACCCCTCCTGTCTCAGGGCACTGCTGTTAGTGATAGGCACCCACCCCTCCTGTCTCAGGGCACTGCTGGGAGGACTCTGCACACACCCCTCCTGTCTAAGGGCACTGCTGGGAGGACTCCACACCCACCCCTCCTGTCTCAGGGCACTGCTGGGAGGACTCCACACCCACCCCTCCTGTCTCAGGGCACTGCTGGGAGTGATAGGCACCCACCCCTCCTGTCTCAGGGCACTGCTGGGAGGACTCTGCACACACCCCTCCTGTCTCAGGGCACTGCTGGGAGGACTCCACACCCACCCCTCCTGTCTCAGGGCACTGCTGGGAGGACTCCACACCCACCCCTCCTGTCTCAGGGCACTGCTGGGAGTGATAGGCACCCACCCCTCCTGTCTCAGGGCACTGCTGTTAGTGATAGGCACCCACCCCTCCTGTCTCAGGGCACTGCTGGGAGGACTCTGCACACACCCCTCCTGGCTCAGGGCACTGCTGGGAGGACTCCACACCCACCCCTCCTGTCTCAGGGCACTGCTGGGTGGACTCTGCACACACACCTCCGATTTCAGGATATGTACGCTTGGAACATACACGGTGGGGGTACGCTCAATGCATTCGAGGTGAGGGTACGAGTCTACTTACACTGGTGTGGTGGGGGTACGCTCCATGCATACGCGGGTGAGGGTACGGGTCGTACTTACACTGTTGGGGTGTGGGGTACGCTCCTTGCATACGCGGGTGAGGGTACGGGTCGTACTTACACTGTTGGGCTGGGGGGTACGCTCCTTGCATACGCGGGTGGGGGTACGGGTCGTACTTACACTGTTGGGGTGGGGGTGCGGTCCGTGAGTCCGCGGGTGGGGGTAGGAGTCGTACTTACACTGGTGGGGGTGGGGGTACAGTCCGTACATCCGCGGGTGAGGGTTCGAGTCGTACTTACACTGTTGGCATGGAGGGTACGCTCCATGCATACGCGGGTGAGGGTTCGAGTCGTAGTTACACTGTTGACATGGGGGGTACGCTCCATGCATACGCGGGTGGGGGTACGGGTCGTACTTACACTGTTGGGCTGGGGGGTACGCTCCATGCATACGCAGGTGGGGGTACGGGTCGTACTTACACTGTTGGGCTGGGGGGTACGCTCCATGCATACGCGGGTGGGGGTACGGGTCGTACTTACACTGTTGGGCTGGGGGGTACGCTCCTTGCATACGCGGGTAAGGGTACGGGTCGTACTTACACTGTTGGGCTGGGGGGTACGCTCCATGCATACGCGGGTGGGGGTACGGGTCGTACTTACACTGTTGGGGTGTGGGGTACGCTCCTTGCATACGCGGGTGAGGGTACGGGTCGTACTTACACTGTTGGGCTGGGGGGTACGCTCCTTGCATACGCGGGTGGGGGTACCGGTCGTACTTACACTGTTGGGGTGGGGGTACGGTCCGTGAGTCCGCGGGTGGGGGTAGGAGTCGTACTTACACTGGTGGGGGTGGGGGTACGGTCCGTACGTCCGCGGGTGAGGGTTCGAGTCGTACTTACACTGTTGGCATGGAGGGTACGCTCCATGCATACGCGGGTGAGGGTTCGAGTCGTACTCACACTGTTGGCATGGGGGGTACGCTCCATGCATACGCGGGTGGGGGTACGGGTTGTACTTACACTGTTGGGCTGGGGGGTACGCTCCATGCATACGCGGGTGGGGGTACGGGTCGTACTTACACTGTTGGGGTGGGGGGTACGCTCCTTGCATACGCGGGTGAGGGTACGGGTCGTACTTACACTGTTGGGGTGGGGGGTACGCTCCATGCATACGCGGGTGAGGGTACGGGTCGTACTTTCACTGTTGGGGTGGGGGGTGCGCTCCTTGCATACGGGGTGGGGGTAGGGTCCGTACATATCCGTCCCCACGCTATGTGATGCTTGTGCGGCCCGTACCCAGGCCTTTGCCACGTGGGTGCGATCCGTCCCGCCATTGTTGGGGTGACGTGTGTGGGCGTGGTCGGACTCGTACCCACGCTCTTCAGGCGTGGGTACGGGACGTACCTGTCTGGTTGTGTTGCCGGTTCGCGTGGTGACGGACTTCCGTTGTGGCGGTCGCTGGCTTATCAGGACACGCCCCCACCCCCTCGTGGTGGCCAGGGCATGGGAGTCAGGTATGTCCAGGCCATGTGTGGTGTGTGACTTATGTGGTTGTTTTGTGGCCTGCCCTGGTCCTGCCACCCCCACCCCACCCCACTTTCCCCCCTCCCTTAGTTATTCTGACCTTCTGCGGCGTCTGCGTCGTAACCTGTAGAGGAGGTGGACTGCTATGAGGGCAGGGATGACTCGTAGGTTCGGGTCCATGTCTGTCCGTCGCGTACTGGTACTCCTTGATCGCGTCGTCCTGTCGCGTACGGGTCCTCCTTGATCGCGTCGTCCTGTCGCGTACGGGTCCTCCTTGGTCGCGTGGTCCTGTGTGTCCGTCGCGTACTGGTCCTCCTTGTTCGCGTCGTCGTCTGTCCGTCGCGTACTGGTGGTCCTTGTTCGCGTCGTCCTGATTTCCCGGCAGTTTTTGGCTGCCGCAAAATATTCACCGTGCGGGGTGACGTCGGTGCGAATCGTGATTCCTGGGTCGTGAATGGCTGGCTGCGAGCGTCCCGACGTCAGGTCGGCGCTTTTCCGGATCGCATTGGTAGGTTTTTTTTGGTCGGTCGGGCTTTTTTACGATTCGTACGGTACTGGTGTACCCGTGCGAATCGTAATTCCTTGTTTGTAAAAATTGATGACCGGGTACGCGTCGGACGGAGATTATGCTCCGTCCGACGGTTCGTACCCGGTTTTTGCCGGATCGTGATCGGCACCCTAGGTGTTTCCTCCAACATACTCTGATCTTCCTCAGCGAACTTATCATAAATGCTGCAGTCTAGATATCTATCAACCTCGGATGAACCCCCCCTACCTTCTTCAGTGTACAGATCTCGGTAGAATCACCAAAAAGCTTCTCTAATAAATTCTGAATCGGATAGATAGCCCTCAACGGATCATATATTTCGCGTATCAGATTGGATGTAGTTTGTTGTCACATTCGTACGGCTAGCTGATGACCCACTTGTTCGTTAACTTCATACACCATTTCTTTTCGCACAATTGCTTTCCTGACAGCTTTATCAGTAAAGATATTGGTGATTGCCGCTTTAGCGATTGCAACCTGACTTTGGATTTTAGTAATTTTTCCTGCCACTTTAATCCCGTTTGTTGCTCTTATCAGCTCTTCTTTGGCCAACCTAAGGTTTTCCTGTAAACCCTGCATACTTTCCCTCTCTAATTTATTAGCCCTCAACGAATACTGCAGTGTCTCTCCCCGAATCCCTGCCTTCAAAGTGTCCCAAACTATTTCAATTGAGGCACTGCCAATATTATCAGCTAGGAAGTTGGGGATCCATCCTCTGATATGGGAACAATAGTTAACATCTAGCAGCAGGGATCATTCAAAAGTCCAGGGAGTTGGTTCTGTGTTTACAGGTACCATTTCGAGGGTGCAAACTAGAGGGTTGTGGTCTGATAATATTCGGGGTAGCTTCTCTATTTGACAGTTAGTTTTGAGTGAGTTTGACGTTAATACATAATCAATTCTAACATGAGAAGAGTGTGGGTTAGAAAAAAAAGTATACCCTGGGTCGCTAGGATTGGATCTTCGCCAGCCATCCACTAATCCATGTACATAACACATATTCTTCAAAGACTTAAATACTTTAGGTTTGTGGCCTTTATAAAGCCAGTCATTTTTCAAGGACCAATCCGATGGGAGATTAATATTAAAGTCCCCACAGACTATTACGGGTAGAGGCCAATGTGCAAGCTCATTAGAGATTTCGTCAAATACAACAGGGTCATCACTATTACTCCCATATAGGGCACACAGTGTTAGCTTCTGTCCTTTTCCATATTGCCATTCCGTAATAGCCCATCGGCCAAATTTATCCAGTTTGGAGTGATTAAAAACATACCCACTGCCCTTGGCTAAGATTGCAACCCCCCGAACCCGTGCCCCCTGTGATGTTGCACACACCAACCTAAACCCTAGTGTATTTAAAATATGGCTCTGAGATCCCTCTATGTGGTTTCTTGGAGGCACACAATATTCGCCCCCCAGGCTCGTAATCCCAATGCAACTGTTTGTCTTTTTTTAATGTTGTTTAATCCACAGATGTTTAGGGATAATACTTTTAACACCCCCATAGTTTTAGGATAAGTGGACTATATATTGCACCTAGTTTGCCAAAAGCCCGCTTATTGTTTTGCCTTTACCTTTTAGTGTTGCCTAATGTACTTTCTCTCAATAGTTTTAACAACCTGTCTGACCCAGACACTCCCCGCCACCCTCCCCTGCTAACCTCCCCCACCTTCCACCATTCATGGAAGTTACCTGGCCGCCACGGGGCCAGGAGTTTGACGTCCGTCATCCGATCCCCCGTGAACCCGCTGAGCACTCCCCCCCCCCAGTGATAGAATACATTAGAAGAGCTATGGTGAGTATAAGACTAAATATATACATAAGTATGAATACCCCTCCCGGCAGTACTAATCAAGATACCAACATCTATGCTTCCCTTAGCAGAACTAACACCGTAACAATTAAGTTCATTGTTTGTGCCCTGCAATATCCTCTATATAGCTTTTAGCCTGTATCTCTGAAATGAAGCTTCTAGTAGTCCCTTGATGGACAATTTTGAGCCAGGCCGGGTTCTGCAAGTATACCGTTGCCCCAGCTTCTGAAAAGGGTCAATTAGCTGTCGAAGTCTCCACCTGCGCTCCACCGTGGCGTGCGCAAAGTCGGGGCGGGTGAAAAAAGTTATTCCTTCAAATGAGCGTTTGTTTGTGGGTCTGGCCAGATCATAGAGAGCTTGTCGAAGCATAAAGTTGCCAAAGAATAGCAGTATGGCCCTTGGATATTGTTGTGTTGCAGGGGCGCGCTTGCTAGGGAATAAAGGAAACCTATGAGCTCTCTGGACTTCTTTGTCCCAATCCCAATCTTGTAATTCTGGAAATGCCCCTTTAAGGAATGTTATCATAAATTTCCTTGAATCATCCTTTTCGATACCTTCTGGAATCCCCAGAAAGCGAAGATTATTGCGCCTCTGCCGGTTTTCCCGCTCCTCGGCCTTCCACATCAAGTCTTTGACAATTCCCTCATGTTCTTCATTCTGTATATTTAACATTGTTCAGTTCTTATTTCAACTGAAGCCATGCGGTCAACAATTTCGACACATGTCTTCCCTACTTTCCGGACAGCTCCCTGTAATTTTTTTGCAGCCAGACGAGATCTGCGACTGTCAACTTTAGCTTCTGCTTGGAAGCTCTTGATGGATTGCAGGATATCAGTTAGTGCTAGCTCTTTATTCTGTTCGCAATGCTCAACCGCTTTAATGTTCTCCGTAATCATTTGGTTGCCAGAGGTTGAAACAGGTTTGGAAAATATAGTAAGAGGGGTATCTTCATAGTCCCAGTTCAAATCTGTTTCATCTTCTTTATCAGTGGATTCACAGTTTTTTTTAGGTTGGACTCGATTGTTTTTCCCCTTTTGCATTTTTTTGAGAGATGTTTATGCTTTAGAGAGTCGGTAATTGAGCTGCTGTACCCCTTAGCTCCCTCCTCCCCGATTGATACCGAAATGCTTATATCAGATAATTCAGATTCCTTAGTGAGGGAGAAGAATTTATCCTGGTTGTCCGGCGTTTTCAGGATGTATTCTTGTTGGTCGTAGCTACGTGTTTCCATCCTTCCGAGTGAGTCGGACCAATGCATGAGTGTCCCCACTTTTGCCTGCCCCAGCATACTGCACAGCTGCAGTGCAGTGTTGTGCTAGTCAATCGACTCTAGATCAAGCAGCATGCCGCGCAGCAGCAGGCTTCTAAATAACCGAAAGGCACTGAGGCCGAAACACCTCTGGACAGAAGACCAAGACAGGATTCAATTTTCAAAGGAGGAAGATGGCGACCGACTGACAGCACCACTGTGATGCTCCGCTGAGCGTTCCCCTGCAAACTAATTTACTCATGGTTCGAGAAACGAAGAGTATGGATTAAATGTACGAGATAGAGCTCACACCCGATGGAAAAAGATTGTTAGGAATGGTCCTGAAAAAAACCTCTAGACATCCGTTTGTCAGTCTTACCGGCGTTGCGAGATTAGAGCTTCAGCATCTCCTCCGCCGTGAGGACGCTCGTACTGCTCTGGCATCCCGGATTCGCGCTGGCCAGCGTGTGCCCCGCTCAGCTCCAACAGCCTTTCCGAACAAACGGAGCCACAGAGACGTTCTCGGAAGCGGCTACACGCTCTGTCAACACACTAGAAGCCGACGGATTCTTACCCCTGATAACTGCAACAGAGATCCTGGGCGGATCGGCATTATTGTAGTACAGCTTTTCCTCAACGCTTGCGATATAGAAGCGAGCATGAGAGGGAAGGGGGCGTGTGGAGGCAAAGCGAAGAACTCTACTTCACAGGTGAGCACTGTGTCAGCCGCAACCCGGCAGAAAAAAGCGGATACCCTGGAGGTAAAACTAAAGGTGGGGGAGAGAAAGGGGAAAAAGGGGAGAGGATGGATGGTTCTGTAAGGAAAACTAATGAAAGTGAACTCATTAAAACAGTGACCATCAAAAGGATCCCCTCATGTTTGATTAAAGATGATGGAAATTTGCAACCCTTAATTACTACAAGTTTCGGTATTGCAACAAGGGCAGAGAATCTTACTGCAAAATGCCCGGGAGGGAATGAGGCAGTGCAGTGGCTGAGCGAAAATGGACAAAGAGAAAATCAACAGTCTGCTTCATCAGAAGCATTAAATGAACCACAATCTTTACATTGCGTAGCACCCACCGCAGTAACAGCTCCATCAATACAGATAGAAGAGAGCTTGACGCAACACAATGGTTCTCCCCACCGTAATAGCAGCAAGGCAAACTGCAGCATAAACCCCCTAGTAGAACTCTTGAATACATCTATCTCGGGGCAAGCCAGTAGCTACGACCAACAAGAATACATCTTGAAAACGCCGGACAACCAGGAGCGCTTGGAATTTTATCGCTTTTGAGATAAGCGTTGCTAATAGCACCCTATCTCAGCGATAAAATTCTACGTTACCGG
Organism: Triturus cristatus; assembly: GCF_964204655.1. Classification (NCBI taxonomy): domain Eukaryota; kingdom Metazoa; phylum Chordata; class Amphibia; order Caudata; family Salamandridae; genus Triturus; species Triturus cristatus. The sequence continues at coordinate 95,377,673 of NC_140591.1, forward strand.
GCGATAATTATCGTAGCGCTAAGTGCGCTTAGCGATAATTATCGCCGGTCCTTGATGATATGCCCCCAAGCTCCCACCTCTCCCCACATTCTGCTCTTGTGTGGCTGAGGGGCCATGCCGTTTTCGGAAGGTCTGCAGTCTTGTTCTGCGCTGCCTCAGTGGTAGTCCGGGGGGGTGGTGCCTGGGGGGGGGATCCTGGGGGGTGTGGCGGTGGGTGTTGCGGGCTTCAAGGGTCTCTGAGCTGCATGATCAGAAGCTCCATGTCATTTGTTGGTCTTCAGAAGTGGCTCTGGGCTGGGCTCCCTTTCATGCTGCAGGTAGTTGTAGGAGAGTAGGGTCTGCAATCCTATGATCACCCAGATTTTTTGCTTTTGCTTCATTGGTTTACGACTTTCTCCGGCTGTGGGCCTGCCAATCAGACCCACAGCCTAGCTGTTCTCTCTCGAAATTAACGCACATGTACGTTAGGTGCATCCACTAATTGGAACTGGGCCACCTTGTCAGTCCCTGTCTCAGCATACCACAGGTATCCAGGGCATCGGTGTACCCAGGGCCTACCAGGGGCTGAAGCATGTATTATGCCACCCCTGGAATGGCCGCCCAAATCTGACACAACTGGCTGCACGACAGCTGGGGCCACGTGGTGTAATCACCCGTTGCTGTAGGTGTAGTATTCCTACACCTAAACCCTAAAATGGACACATGGATTCCTATCAGTCACTCCTATAGCAGGCCTTATCGATCCTGAAGGCAGAGTGCAGGGAATCATGTGGGACGGTGCTCTGGCGCGAGCTGAGCCCGTCGACGGCTTGCGGAACCAAGTCCTAATAGCCGTTCCATGGTGACGCGGGCCAACTACTTTTAATGCATTATAATCCTTGCGGTTATTTGCTAACTTTGGCATCGCATCACCTATACATGTCGAGTAAGGTGTCATACGAATGGGAATACGAACCCCTCGCCAGTCCTGGTGACGGGGTTAGCATTCCCCCCTTTTAGAGGGACACGACATGGAAGTAACCTTGAACCCCGGTTAAAGTTGACTCAAGCCTCAGCATCACAAAATGGATGCTGCCACCAGACACAAGTCTGACCTCCTGCTGCTGGGGGACCTTCCAGCAAGGGGAGCTTGGACAAAGGGTTTCCTGTCGAGGGCGGTGTTAGCACCGTCCCAGACAGGGTTTGTGTATCCCAGGTAGGCAGGGCTGAAAGGAAGGTGATTGCAAGTGGCACCCCGGTGCTCACTGTGCATAGCCCGGCTCAAACCAGTTTCGGGGGCACACCAGCCCCTGAGCTGGCGCGAAGCCGGACAAAGGTTAGGGGTGTAACCACCCCCCTCCTGGCTCCACCCATAGGTAGAACCTAGTCACGGGCCAGCCCCTTTTCTTAGAATAAAGGTAGGAGCGAGTCCCCTTCCCAAATTGGATAATCAGATAATCGGATAACTCCGAATCACGAACTACTTTCCACGAAAGGAACTCTTGACTATTTCTGAAGACTCTCCCTTGTGGCTAAGGAGTAGCCACCCTGCACCAGCAGGCACCATCTAAGCGCTTGCGGTTTGCTGTAAGTCTCTCCTACGGATCAAGACTGCCCAGCTCGACGAGACCCGAGTTCCCTGCCATCTCTGACCTTTTACCTCCCTCATCAGCTCAGCTGAGAGTCGTAGGTGTGACGAGACCTGCGGGACCGGCTATCTTCAGAACCTGCACGACGCTTATCTAGCACGCCCACCGAGGGACCCTCGAGTGAGTGCACCTAGGGTTTGAGAAGCCCTAACCCTGAGCAGCTCCAGCATCGAAGTCTGCCTCCCCAGCATCCCCGAGATCTGCGTGGGGGCCCTTCCGCTCCTTGTTGCTCACCGCGTTGTCCGACCACTTGCCGACCGGCTTGTGGCCCTCTTCACGACGCACCACGATTGTTTCATCACTAGTCTGGTTGCTCCAGACTGGCTCTTGCTCCCCTTCAAACAGAGGAGTACCACGGACCCTCCTGGTCCACTCCCGACGCCATCTTGACTCCCCCGCTTGGGTGGCCACTGCCAAGATCCGCTGCCCCTTCCTGGGCCCAGCATCATCGACAGCAGACACCTTCGTGGGACAGCTCGCCCTCCATCCTGGTCGCCGCCGCGCCTCCTGGTCCGAGGAACAGCCGAGTCCGACGTCACCCACTCACCTGGTCGAGGTGACTTCAGCCGGTACCCTCCTGGTACCCACACGATCGCTGGCTAGCGGTTGAGAACTGAGTCCCCTCTGCTTTCAGGTTTTCCTTCACCACCGATCCAGGCTTGGATCGCTCTGAACATCGTCACTGGTCGCCTGCCAGCAACTTCTTCTTTCAGGCTCCTGAGACTACACGAGGACTCCCGACATCTTGACGAACTTCACGCAGCCGCAGCCTCCGGGCTAGGTAACTCGAGCATCTCGGTGCTCCATCGCAGGTTCGCTCTACAAGTGTCCAGTTCCTTTTTCGTTTAGTCCCACTGATCGGATCCCTCCGGAATCAGTATCTCCAGACTCTAACCATTCGCATTTCACTGTTAGTGTAGATGGTTTCTCGTGCCCCTCGGGCATTTGTGTAAATTGTGCAACTGAAGTATTTTCCTAAGAGTTTTGTAGTGTGCTTAGCTCCCTGACTCATAAAGAGCCAGGGTAGTCTTGTTATAAATAAATATCCTTTTATTTTCATAACAACTTGTGTGGTGTCCTTTCACTTGGTGTTCAAGGGGTATATGTGATGGTAAACAGCTGGCTTAACACGCCCTCTAGAGTTTAGCCTAAAGACTGCTCGTATCCACGCTACTAGGATAGCTGGTCTAAAAGGTTGACTTACAACCAATCATCAATAAGGGTCGTTTGGAATGATACACAGTGATCACTAGAATAGTGAGCACTACATATCAGGCCAACTTCTCACAGTAGTCATCCTGCTTAACACCAGCAAAAGGCAGGTGTTATGGCAGGTGCTTCTAACGCCTTATCGCCTGTTTTTGGTTTGCATCGCCGATCTGGCTGGTCGTTGAGAATCTCGCGGAGTGGTGTTTTCGTGTGTTTTTGCACGGGAACTCCTACTCTGCATATCATTAGCATTAGTTGTCGCACTCATCCGTGGCGATGTGTTTTGCGGTAGTTATCGCAGGAAAATTGGCGATGTCGGCAGTTTGCACCAGCTTGTGAATGGGGTGGAAAATCTATTGCAGCTTTTGCGGCGCTTAAGTGCCGAATAACTCCTTGTGAATATGCCCCTAAATATGGTCATTAGAGATCATCTACAGGACAAACATAAAATGAATGCCTAATGGCGGTTCGTGTTTGCAATGCATTACGCGTAAACTGGATTTACCATTGCTTGTTTTCAAAGTCCCTGCTCGAGATCAAAGGAGATTTAGGGGCATATCAGCAACAACCGGTGATAATTATCGCTAGAATAATTATCGCCAGCTAGCGTGGATTTTTATCGCTGAGATAGCGTGCTATTAGCAACGCTTATCTCAAAAGCGATAAAAACCCTCACGCTAACTGCCTAACGTCAGAATATTGCTGGAAACCCAGCGATGATCTCACGCAATGTGGCGTTAGCTTGATGATAGGTACTCACAAATGTAGCCATGATATCCACCTTCCATAGGATATCATGGCTAAGTCAGTCCTGAAGCAGGCGTAAGGAAAGTAGCGATAACAGGGGTTATCGCTACTTTTCTTGCCGCTATGCTTCATAGCGTGGGGCTTGATGATAGGAGAAATGTCAGTTTAGCGACATTTCTCCTATCATGTCAGGTCAGGAATGCCCACTTTGCATCTCATTAGAGATGCAAAGCTGGGCGTAAAGGAATTCCTACGCTAACGCAAGTTTTCACGGGTTAGCGTGAGCTTGCTAATTAGGCGATAAAATTGGAGATAATTCTATCGCCTCGCCTTGCTGATATGCCCCTAAAACTGCAATGTCACTGACAGCCAAGGGACGGCCCTCAGAGGGGCATCAGGGGAAATGTAAGCAACTTTAGTGGCACTAGGGGAAAGAAGAGATCGGGATCACGGGAAATGTAAGCACATTTTATTTACCGATGAACACAGAACTATTATTTGGGATCACATTTCGTGTATGACACATCTTATAAAGTTCACACAAAACTTTAAACTTTGTCGGATCTTGTATTATCAGATTTTATCTTTACTTCTACTTCGCAGTATAAGACGTTTGTTTAACTTGTTTATCAGATCTCAAGTACGAAACTTGTCGAATCAGATTTAAACCTTAAATATTTAGTTAAACTTATGTAAGTAGCAGATCTCTAGTGCTTAGAGATCTTTCAAAAATTGAGAAGTATTCCCATCATCAGTACCACACGAAGTGCAACTGAATCCGGATTACGATTGTTCTGATTTTGATGCTGAATTTTTTTTCACTCGAGTACTATATTATTTGTTTACATAACGAAGTTAGGGCGGGATCACTCAATGTCCTTCAGTATAACCTAAAGAACCAATTCCTGTGTTACGTAACAGTTTTACAATGACCGTCTAAAATATTTATCGATAATGGTGTTTTGCTGCGGCGAAAGTTCTATGCTTACACAAATGCATTATGGGTATGGCAGATTTGCCATCTCTCCTATAGCGTGGCATCATTGGAGATTTCCTTCAGACTAAAGACTGCAATTCTACTCACTGCCGACAGAGGGCCACACTCGGGTTAACATTGTCAACCCTCTCCCAGGCTAACTTCGAACTTTGCCTTATTAGACAGCTGTGACGTCTCCTCTGGAGCCCCGCCCACTCTAGGGGAGGCCGAACCTCCAGCCCAGCGAGCCAGCTCCTAAGTGCCCCCTCCCCGATCCATGCACCGTGTGCCAGGCAAGGGGGATATAATTAATGACTGAAATGGGCGTTGCCCTCCCACCTTTTTGTGAGTAAAAAGAGGAGGATGAAAAATAACACTGGGCAGATGAAAATAAAATTTACCTTTGAAAAATGTTTGATTCTTTTGTTTTTATGAGGGACGGGAGGGGTTAGGGGCTGAATGAATGTCCCGTGAGGACGGACAAGCGCATCCTCGCCCTGCAAGCATGAGCTTTACATGTGACAACACTAGTGGTTGGAGTGACGATTGTTCATTTCGAAATGCATAATTCTTTTTGGGCTTTAATTTCAATGGCCCAGGGCGTGTCTGGAGCAGTGCTAGTAAAGACAAGCATTTGCAATGCAATAGGTCTTGCATTAGGGAAAGTTTGACCTATTGGCGTTGCAAATAATAATGCAACGCCAATAGCTCAAACTTTCAGTAATGCTAGACCTAATGCTAGGGTTGGATTAGGATTAGAAATCGGCCTGGGCACGCTAAAAAAAAAGTGGCCCTCATTTGCATATTGCCTTTCCGCAAAACACTGCTTCAGCGAAGTTTTATAAACACCTGGGGGGAGATTTATGTTGCCTGCGCATCTCTGCAAATCAGCAGGGATGCGCCAGGAAAGATGCGGCACGCAAGTTTACCCTTGCGCCACCCATGATGCGCCGCATTTACAATGCGGCGCATCATGGCGCAGGAATAAACAGATGCGTGTCGAATCTGCGGCGTAAAGTTGGCGCAGTGCTGGAGTAGTGTTGCGTGCGACACGCAACTCCAGCACTCCTCCAACTTGCCCTATCTGTAACGTGGTGCGTCAAGCCTTATGCCTGCTTCAAGCAGGCACAGGGTTTTGACGCATCAGCGTTGGAAAAGTGACTCAGTGAAATCTTATAGATTTCACTGAGTCACTTTTCAGGGGCGTTCCTGCGACGGAACGCACCCCCTGCGTAGAAATGCTCACATGAAACCTGACGCAGGTTTCATGTGGCGCAGAGCTTTACACCGTGACGCATCTCCATAGATGCGTCACGATGTAAATAGGGCGCAACATGGCGCAGGGTTTACGCCGCCGCTGCATCACAAAAGTGACGCAACGGCGGCATAAAAGGGGCGCAAGTCCCACATAAATCTGCCCCCTCAAAACTAGTGCGGGCACTTCTGCTCAGGCTCCCTGCCCCGCTCAGTATGCACCAGTGTTTTAAATGGAAAAAAATAAGTGCAGGTTCTCACCAAATTAAGGTATGGACTGGGGTGTGGGGTTTGGGGTCGGGGATACAGAGGTGTGGTTGCAGGGGGGGGTGCTATGGGACCCCGCATGGGGCACGCATTTCATTTAACTTCGATTTAATTGGTGTGCAGATGTGTATAATGATACTAAATCATTTCCGGTATATCTTGAGTATCCCTTTCCCCTTATACGTACAAAAGGTACATTTGATATTAAAGAGGTCTTCTCATGGTGCAACACCTAAATCACATATGACTTGCACAATATATTTTCCTTAATATTTTTGGGAAACATTTAACTATGGTTAACCCTCTTGTCTCATTGCCACCTAGCAGACATCATCCAGCCCCCCCAAATGGCATAGCTTTGCCTCAAAGCTCCTTACTTGCTCTAAAGTGTGATTGTCTCTTTCTGGAGGTGGGCAAGTTGCTGAAAGCTTGAGCCAGGATGTCTGGCTCTGGCTCAGAACCCGGTTCTCTTGCACCTGCAAGCTCAAAATGATCTGAACTTTAATGTTGCATCTGCCTGCCAACCAAACTCTAATCTCATATGTGAACAAAAAATACAAAATAGTGAACTTTATTGTAATACAGGAGAGAAAAAAGGATATAGCCTCCTAGAGGCTGAATTGCACAAAGTGAAAGCAGAAATTCTGGGAACAATCTCGGCTTCCCCACTGACCAAACTGTGTGATCCCAGACGAATATATTATCTCACCAAGCCTTCATTTCTTTGTTCGCACATATGATAGATAGTATATTCAAATGCACAAGTTCCAGGAGTGTGCTGTACAATCAAATCTTGTGTTAGATTTAATACCCTATAATGTTGCTTCATTCATGTAAATAAAATAGGCCATACATAATGTAGACTTCAAAATCACCTTGCTTCATAGTTCACTATTGGCAGTGTCGTAACCATGGGAGCAAAAACTCCTCTCAATGCTGTGATTTAAGCTTATGCACCAAGCTGAAATGCTTCCATGGGGTAAACAAAAACACACTTTTATTTCAGTGGGAATGTTTAAGGCTCCACTTATGCACAGGCTTTTAAGCCCAAGCCAGACTTCGTGGTTCGGCTGTGACTGAGCTCTCCTGATTAATTTGTTGGTTCGCCCACCTCCTCCCTTCCCAGAGCCCCTGCATATTACCCAAGAGAAAACGGCTTCTAAAAAACAAAATACAATCATGATGAAACTGCAGAGAAAGCAGATCTGCACTGGAGAGAAAGTGGCCTAGCACTTTCAACATGCAGACCATTTCACGTGTGCTTTATGGGCATTGTGGTAATTCAAGGCTTGCAGCTATATATCTGGTGCTGGACCCTGTAGACAACATGCACTCATGCAAGACACACCCACAGTGACATAGAAGCACTGGTGTACGTAGACAGGACATTCAGTACGTGTTTTAGAAAATGCTCGCGTTTGCTGACATCCACATTATTAACATTGACTCTACTTCTGTGTCACTATCTCCACCTTTGTCCTCAGTCTGGCTCCAAACAAGTGCTGCCCTACTCTGCTATGCCAGCAGGAAGCCTTCTAGATTTGACGCCGAGCCGCGGCTGTTAGAAAGCCCTGCTCGCACACCTACTGTACTATTAAGCCTGAGTAGACCCTGTGTCAATGAAGGCAGTGTGACTCCAGCCCCTCCCAAACTCCCTGCCAGCGCTGAATAAAAGCATACGGGCCGCTGCTCAATTAGCACCTTGAAAAGGTAAATTAGCACTCGATTATCAGATTGCTTCAACAAAACGGGCCGACTCGCCAGCTCTGTCGCGTTTCTTTTTGACAGTGCCAGATTGCAGAGCTTGACTTGCTGCCCCATGAGTACTGGTACTCTCTTTGGACAAGGAAAAGTTCCAGTACTCAAATGCAGAAAATGTAGAAGTGCCGGTACTAAGTACCGGTGAGTACCGGCCCATTTAAACCACTGGTATGCACACAATAATTGGCTGGATCAGCGAGTGAAAGGGAGTGACACCTCTGTCCGTTGATAAAAGGGAGATAATGAATGTCCATCTGCTTCCAGAAAGGCCACTCAGGCACCCACTGAGCCGCTGGCGACATCTGAACACACCAGACACAGCAGCAATCGGGCCCTATGTTATAACCTGTTTCCTGTTTCCCTCTCCCTCTTTTTCCCCCCCTTCTTTCCTCTACCAGTGGGTTTGTCCGCATTTGGAATGTTGAAGGGCAAGCTCTGTTTAGAACGTTGCTGTGAGGCGAGCGAAGGCTGAAGGGTTCACTACGATTAAACTTGCTCTCCTCACCTGCTTGTTTGGAGAGTCTTTATTACAACAGATTATTTGGCGACGATCGTACTCACCGTGCTGGGGACAGTTTGGACCCTTCCCCCAGTCCAGTTCTGCCATCCGCCGTTCTGCCTCCCGGTCGCTGAATTCTGTCTTCATCAAGCCTCCTGGGTTCACTGTCCATGAATTCCACCCCATCGTCTAGCCAGCGTGTAGCGTTCTCCTGCTGCTTCGGAGATCTGATTCAAGAACACTGGTCCAGTGAGGGTGCTGTTTAAGCTGCCTGTTCCGACATCGGTTTCAAGGGCCTTGAGGTGCTGGTGTCCGAGGTCTCCAGCTACGTGGTACTGGGTCGTTTACTCCGCTGGAGCGGCCCTACGCTTGAGGTACCGGGGTGTACGAGGTGTGCTTTTGTCAGCGCTGAGGCGGTCGTGGTGTGCTTGTCAGCGAGGGAGTTTCCTGTTCCAAGGGGACCAAATACCGAGGTTTTGCCTGCTGGGAGTTTGTCCGCTAGTCCTCTAGTGACTTTTCATAAGGAGGACGCTCCTTAAGGAGACACTGCTTTGGGTCCTGATAGTCCTGCCTGCTGGTAACGTTTCCTCACGGAGGAGGCTCCTTCATGAGACACTGCTCCCCATTTCTTCACCGCATCGGCTCCACCTGCTGGCCATAAACGTTTTTACTCACAACAAGAACAAGACAGAGTTTGCTTCGTTTTAATCATTGACAAGCTCAACTTTTTAAACCCTGGTTTTTACCTTGATGTATTCTTGCCTTATATCGCCTCTGTGTGAGGGGGAGAGGAGGGGTCATTCATAATTTGCCATTAGGATCCTCTTTTTGTGGCGGTATAACTGGGTAACCTCCTACCCCTTTTCATTCTTTATTTTGGGGCTGTTAATTCTTTCCTTTATCCCTTTTCCTGTCTTTCCATTTCCTTTTCTCTCCTGGAATACTTTTCTTTTCTTTCTCATTTCCCCTTAGCTCCTTAAAATGTCTGCATTCGCAATGTCGCAACCTCCTCCATTCCTGGATGAGAGGGGTGATCCAGCAGTTCCATGGAAAAAATGGGTAAACTTATTTGAATCATACCTTATTGCTATTGGGGGTGACAGATTTTCTGCGGTGCGTAAACAACATGTCTTACTGCATAATCTGGGCAAACAAGGTAGAGACATTTTTGATGACTTACCTGATGATATTGTTGACAATGTAAATGTGGAAGCAGGGGGTGAGGGAGATGTACAACGTGATGTGTATCAATTAACGTTAATGAAATTGGAGGCACAATTTGGTGACAAAATTAATATTGTCTTAGAACGTCACAAATTTTTTTTGCGCATTCAAGGGAAAAGTGAGAAAGTGATAAATTACATAGCTGCTTTGAGAGGGTTAGCCTCTACTTGTGAATTTGGTACGTTAACCGAGTCCCTAATCAGGGATCAGTTAGTAAGATGTACTAGCAACAAGAAAATTCAAGAAAGACTTCTAGCAGAAGCCCCAGATTTGAAACGTGCGATTGATATCGCTAAAAGCATTGAACATACAGCGTACTGCATGAATGAAATGAAGGATGCTGTTGAGGTAAAACAATGTGCAGAGGGCAGTGTCCACAAAATAGTTAACAAAGACATCAAGCATAAACTCCCAGCTGCTGGTCCAGAAGTACACGCTGCAGCGAGTAACAAACCCAAATGTTACAGGTGTGGGAATCCCAACCATATGGCCAACAGCATGAATTGTCCTGCAAGGGGTGTCGTATGTAGCAAGTGCAAGAAGAGGGGTCATTTCTCCAAAGTGTGTCACAATGCTAAAACTAATGTCACCCATATGATAGAGAGTGATTTAGAGCCACAACCCATTAGTGAAGACATTGTTTTTCAAGTAGCCAACTTTTCAGAAGGTAATAGCACTGTATACCCGAAATGTGAAATTTTGTTGGACAGTATTAAGTACGAAGTTTACGCTGATTCATGTTCCCCATACACTCTTGTAAATGAGGCTACCTTTCAAGCTAATTCAGGCACGCGGGCATATAAACTCCTGCCGCCTGACATCAAACCAGGGGGGTACAACCAAGATCCTATACCACTGGTGGGGATGCTACTTATGAACATAGACTTCAAAGATAGGTCCACTGTGGGGAAAGTCTACATCACGAAGAATGGGTCAAACCTACTTGGATGGAAACACCAAAAGGATTTGGGGATCAAGTTAGACCCTAACGCACCTGAACCAGTGTACTTGATCGACAGATCCAACGTGGGGAGAGAAATATGCAACAAATTCCCTGAGGTGTTTACGGATGAAGTCGGACTCCTAAAGGGTTTCCTTCACAAGATCAAACTTAAGACTAATGCTAAACCCATAGTTCATAAACCAAGATCCATTCCACTTTTGACAAGAGAGCCACTAAAGAAGGAATTGGACAGATTGGAGAAGTGCAAGATCATAGAGAGATTTGAGAGTTCGGAATGGTTGGCGCCCATTGTAGTAGCAGCTAAAGGAGGGAACAAAGGAATTCGTCTATGTGTGGACCTCAGGGATTTAAACTCTAATATTTGGGTGGAGAGACACCCCCTCCCCAACATAAATGAAATGCTATCTGCAATCCATGAGGCAAAAGTTTTTTCGGTGTTGGACCTATCTTCAGCATACCACCAGGTTGCTCTCCATCCGGAGTCGAAACCTCTCACCTCGTTCATAACCCCACATGGGGCGTATCAATTCTCCAGGCTACCTTTCGGATTGGCATCGGCGGCTGCAGTATTCCAACGCATCATGCAACATATTCTGCAGGGATTGGAAAAAGTTCTTTGCTTCCAAGATGATATCTTGATCCACGGTTCATCCGCTGAAGAGCATAATAAAAATTTAGAAGCAGTGTTGACCCGACTCAGTAAGGCTGGTTTTACCACTCAAAGGGACAAATGCAAAATAGGAGTGGATTCGGTGGTCTATCTGGGTCACAACATATCAAGTGAAGGAATCAAACCCAAATCCAGTTTGGTAGATGCCGTCAAGCAAGCCCCAGAGCCCACCAACAAAGAGGAGCTCAAATCATTCCTGGGTCTAGCAGAGTATATGGCTAAGTTCGTCAAAAACTTCGCAGACCATGTGCAGCCCCTCAGAGAGTTGCTTAAGAAATGTTCCAAGTTCGAGTGGAATCAAGAGCATCAGTCAGCTTTCACACTCATCAAGAAGGCAATCGCGGATGCCCCTATTTTGGGTGCTTTTGACCCCAATGCCAAGACCACGCTTACCACGGACGCTAGCACGAAGGGGCTAGGAGCTGCACTAACCCAGAAAAAAAATGGACAAGAGTCCGTGGTAGCGTTCGCGTCCAGAACTTTGAGAGACGCCGAATTGAACTACTCCACAGTGGAAAAAGAGGCTTTGGCTTGTTACTGGGCCATAAACCACTTTAAGTATTTCTTGTGGGGTATCCCATTTGTGTTGAGAACGGATCACAAACCTTTACTACCGTTATTCTCCACTAAACGACTGGAAGGTACTACTCCGAGAATAGCGAAGTGGGTGCTGAGTCTTCAAGGGTTCAACTATTCCATGGTATACGTCCCAGGAAGTGATAATAGGATAGCGGACTGTCTTTCAAGGCTACCTGTGAACGGGGGTGATCCGATGCAAAATCCACCGGAAGAGACGGTCTTATGGGTGGAGATTCCTGCCATCAATCGTAAGGAGTGGGAGGAATCCTTAAGGGAGGACAACGTTCTTACCACATTGAAGAACATGATTCGCACAGGATGGCCGGATAACAAGTCTGAGGTGCCGGAACCTATCCACCAATTCTGGCCTGTACGTGATGAACTATCCATCGTAAGTGAGCATATCTGCAGAGGAAGTAAAATCATTCCCCCTAAGGACATGTACGAAAGAATAGTTCAGATTGCACATGAGGGTCACCCAGGGAGGAGCATGACCAAAAGTAAAATCAGACAGCACTACTGGTTCCCGGGTATGGATTCCAGAGTGGAGGAGCAAGTTAAGAACTGCACGGCGTGTGGTTCCAGCGACAAAACCAAAGTGATTCGCAAGGCCCCGCTTATTCCAGTTGAAGTCCCTACTATACCATGGGCTAAATTGGGGTTGGATATAATCGGTCCCCTCAATCTACTGAACCAATCTCAGAGGTTCATGTTCGTTCTGATTGACTACCACTCTCATTGGATTGAAACAAGACTGGTTCCCTCCATCACAACGGGGGTACTGTTAAGTTTCCTGAGAGATACCTTCGCCAAGGAGGGCATACCAGAGGTCATAATACCGGACAACGGGGTTCAATTCATTTCTGAAGAAATGAAGCAGTTTTTGACCACACTGTCTATCACTCACATCAAGTCACCACTCTACTGTCCCAAGGCCAACGGGCTAGTGGAAAGAGCAAACAGGATGATAAAGGACACCATTCAGCTTGCATTAAGCTCTCAGGTACCAGTGGAGGAAGCCATTAGGAAGATGCTGTGGTCATACCATACATCTCCCAATGCAGTCTCGGGAGTGTCACCGTTTGTATCACTCAAAGGCAGGAACCCTGGTTCTAAACTTATGCCTAACTGGCTTAATGGAGGAACCCCTGTATGGGTGGACAGGAACTATGTGGCTGAGAAGACTAGGAAACATCAACAAGAGTACAAACTCAGGTATGACAGTCATTGGGGAGCGTCTACAAAAAAGTGGAGAGAAGGCCAATGGGTGGTGGTTAAGAGGCCCTCTCTATCTAAATCCAAGATCTCTTCATTTTCGAAACCTCTGAGGATAACAAAGGTCTACAGCAATGCTGTAGTGCTAGAAGATGGGGGCACGTGGAGCATGGATAACATAGCGGGGTGCCCAAGCACGGTCGGTACCAAACCTACATGCGAGAGTGACCAGAGCCCGGCTAGGCTGTGTAGTGAGGAACCCAAAATTACCAGAACACGTAGACCCCCAAGTTGGCAATCAGACTACAAAATGGGACCTTAACCCATCCAAGGGCTTGTGGCCTCTCATTCCTCGCGGGTGGGGGCCCATTGTGGGAATTGCTACAGTATTGTTTGTATGCTTTTGCCAATCGTGTCTACCTTCTCGTTCTGGGGGTTTTTTCTCTCTAATGTACGTGAGGGTCAGTATTTTTCCTTTTCTACTGCATATTATGTGGGTGCGAAATGTTTACAGTATAACTTAGCTGGTCATTGCTTTCTCCCGCAGGGAGATGTGTTATAACCTGTTTCCTGTTTCCCTCTCCCTCTTTTTCCCCCCCTTCTTTCCTCTACCAGTGGGTTTGTTCGCATTTGGAATGTTGAAGGGCAAGCTCTGTTTAGAACGTTGCTGTGAGGCGAGCGAAGGCTGAAGGGTTCACTACGATTAAACTTGCTCTCCTCACCTGCTTGTTTGGAGAGTCTTTATTACAACACCCTAGGCTGCCAAAAAAGCAGCCCACAGCTGGAGCATTTATACGACCCCTCGGTCATTGCCTGAGTGCCCACCTTACCAATCCAACCCTGCCTAATGCATTGCAAATGCTTGTTCTTACTTTCTTTTACAGGCACACAATGATTATCTGTCAAAGCAACAATGTTATCCAGGTATCATTCATAAAAAATAGTACACCATTCCAAATGGTTTGGTCAACAACGATTAAAGGGACAACAATGATTATGAATGTGTGCAGTGTGAAAAAGAAAACACACAGTACTGGTGAACAAAATAACAGTCTGAATATGTGATCATCATTAAACAGTGACAAACTATATGCTGAGTAGTACCTTCGGGATCCCATGACATAGAAAAGGACCTAAATGTTTCCCCTGCAGATAACAACATGAATGGATGCTGCATTTGTGCATAGAGCTTATGAGTCAAGAGCTGGCCTTGGTGGTTAGGCGATAAAGTTATCACCGCTTTACGCCCGAAAACAGACGCTAAAGCGGCGATAAGTTTATCGCCTGGCCTTGATAATATGCCCCAAAATCTATCTATTACTTGCTGTGTCAGCAATAGTCGCATGAGTCACAAAAGGGTGCCACAGCCAGGCCAGCACACGCTCCTCCATCTCATGAACTGATTAATGTTTAAGTTTCAATTCAGAGACCCATCTTTGTCTAAATATATTGGTCACTGTGAGAAAGTGGGTTTCTGTTGCAGTCAACCCCTCCCTTTTTCTTTTTTTGTTGCCAGGCTACTGATGCTCTTTGACTTGGTGTGCCCTGGGCTCCTGCCAATCAGGTGCCCAGGGCCTGTGTTCCTTCCCTAAAACCTGCCTAACAGCCTAAACCCAATTGGCATCTCTGGCCACATGTCAGCCCCTGGCAAATGGTACCCTAGGTACCCAGGGCCCTGTGACCAGAGAAGACCCCTAAGGGCTGCAGCACTTATTGTGCCACCCTTAAAGAGGCCCTGTGCCCTGACACACACACACACACTGCCCTTGCAGACTGAGTGTCTTGGTGCAGAACAAAACAGAGAGTCAACATGGCACACAACCCTTTGTGCCATGCCCACAAACACACTGCCCTGGCTTACCTCAGTCACCCCTCTAGCGGGGTGCACTATGCCAGTGGTGCGGGTATAGGTGCATGAGCCCTGTACCCCTACAGTACCCAGGTCCATTCCTGGGCACTGTAAGTGCAGTGCTGCCATTAAACAGTATATGGTGCTGGGAGGTCGTTATCACGAACTTCACAGCACCATGATGGCTACACTGAAGACTGAGAAGTTTGATATATAACTTCTCAGCACATTAAACTCACACTGATGCCAGTGTGGGATTTAATGTAAAATGCACGACAGAGGGCATCTTAGAGATGCCCCCGGAAACTAACCAACAACCAGCGTCCTGCCTGACAGGCTGCCTAGTCTGCTACCCAGCAGACATGTTGCTGGACCCCTGGGTAGAGAGCCATCCACTCTTGTGGGTCTACAACAATGCACATCCTGGGCGAGGTTCTAGGTCACTTCCCCCAGGATGGGCAGGGGAAGCTTCAAAGGCATGCCGCCTTTGTAAGCTTCCTCAGGCCACTTGCTGTACTCAGCAACTGGCCCCCACCGGTTCTGACCCCCACTCTGGCAGGAAGACTGGCGGGAAAACCCAAGGGAGGAAAGGGGGTGTGCCAGCCTCTGCCAACCCCACCCCTCAGGAGGGGGAGGCGAGGTGAAGCACGACCCCAGGCTCTCGCCATCTTGAAGATAGGGAGCCCTACCCATTCAGGGCTAGAGTTCTGCCCCCCTCCCACAGGAGAGTGGCAGGCTAGGGGTGTACCCACCCCAGGGAAGGGACCCATTGGTCCCTGACCTCTACCTAACTGTAACGCCCCTAAATCAAGTATTTAGGGGCACCCTTAATCTTCCTTCCTCAGATCCCGAATCCGAAAAAAGCAAGAAGAACAAGAAGAAAGAAGACCTGCCGTGCAGCTGCTAACAAGAGGAAGACACCAACTGACTTGGCCCCAGCCCTACAGGCCTGTCGACCCTCAAACCTGCTAAAACCCTGCATCTCCAGTGGTCAGCAACCTCAAAAACCCGGGAGGACCACACTGCCTTGTGACTCTAAAAAGACTGGGACTCCCACGACCAGTGGTTCTGCTCAAAGCAAATAACAAGCCCCTGGTGCCAACCAGGAACCGCGACTCCTGCACACTCTGCACCCGCCAAGCCTGGCCTGTGCCGGAGTGGACAAAGAACCCGAGGACGTCCCCTGGGCGACTGTGACCAAGAATTCAGCACCCAAGGACCCACCTCAACGCTCCTGACGACGCCTGCAGCCTCAGAACCAGGGACCCCTCCAACCGCGACCAGCTGAGGGTAAGATTTCCCAACGCGAAAAGACACCCTGCGCCTGGCGCCCTGCGGCCCCCTGTGTCCAGCTCCTGTGTGCCTACCTAACCTACAGCTTCCCAACTTACCTCTCGAAGTGATGGGCGCACCTGAAGAATCTTCGTCCCCGAGCTTGCAGCCTTTGTTCGTCTTAGAGCTTCTCTGTTGAAATCCATTGAGCACCTGACGGCTCAAAAGCACCCTGCACCCAGCCGCCCAAGTGCCCCTGGGAGTGAAACCTCTGTCCTATTTTTCTTCCTCACTTGCCCTGAGCAAGTGACCAGGAGCCCAGCTCCCACAGCCACGTGGCCTGCCTGCTAGCAGCCATCAACCAAAGGACCCTGCCCGCCATAGGCTAACATTGGGCCTAACTCTCTCTGCACCAGACTGCTCCTGTGCCGCTGAGGGTGTAACAACTATACCTACCTGACCCTGGGAGACCCCTGAGTCTATGCCCAGAACCCTAACTCTGCCAGTCGAGTACTTACCCAAAAGCCGATAACTCACTTTTCCTCCATAGGGTAACATTGACTGGTTTCACTTGGAAATTCTTCTAAGTGTCGAGTTTTGAAACTTTAAAATATTCACTAAAAATCAACCGACCAACGAAAATGAAATTACTCACCTGTTATCAGGAGAGATCCCAGTGCTGGATCTTGGTGCCCAATGCAAAAAGAACTATTGATGGACAGAATGCAGAACAATGTCATACATTCACCCCAGTACAGCGATCTGGGCCTAAATCCATTGTTTTTTTGCTCACCATGCCATTCCAGTTTGGACCCAGCCATATGCAAATCAGTCTTGACCCTGTGCCTAATGGGTACAGTCCAGCCCGAACTGCCAGGCCAGGTCCTCCCTGGACTGGAAACAAGCATCCTAGGACCTGTTTCGGGGTTTCGCCCCTTTTCAGCCATGATAGCTTGATTCTAGTGGCATGGAGAGCACAGAACTCACGTCTGAGCATACCCATCCCACCCGGGGTGACAAAGGCAAAAAGAACTATTGATGGACAGAATGCAGAACAACGTCATACATTCACCCCGGCACAGCAATCTGGGCCTAAATCCATCGCTTTTTTGCTCATCATGCCATTCCAGTCTTGACCCTGTAGTCCAGCCCGAACTGCCAGGCCAGGTTCTCCCTGGACTGAAAACAAACATTCTAGGACCAGTTTCGGGGTTTCACCCCTCTTCAGCCATGATAGCTTGATTCCAGTGGCATGGAGAGCATGGGACTCATGTCCTAGCATACCCGTTCCACTCGGGGTGACATATGCAGAAAGAACTATTGATGGACAGAATGCAGAACAATGTCATACATTAATCCCAGTACAGCAATTTGGGCATAAATCCATCATTTTTTTGCTCACCATGCCATTCCAGTTTGAACCCAGCCATATGCAAATCAGTCTTGACCCTGTGCCCAATGGGAACAGTCCTGCCCAAACTGCCAGGCCAGGAACCCCCTGGACTGGAAACAAGCATCCTAGAACCAGTTTCAGGGTTTCACCCCTTTACAGCCATGATAGCTTGATTCCAGTGGCATGGAGAGCACGGGACTGACGTCTGAGCATACCCGTCTCACTCGGGGTGACAAATGCAAAAAGAACTATTGATGGACAGAATGCAGAACAATGTCATACATTCACCCCAGTACAGCGATCAGGGCCTAAATCCATCGTTTTTTTGCTCACCATGCCATTCCAGTTTGGACCCAGCCATATGGCAGTTCAGGCTGGACTGTTCCCATGAGGCACAGCGTCAGACTGATTTGCATATGGCCATGTCTGAACTAGGGTGGTGGAGTGAGCTAAAGAATGATGATGGATTAAACCCATATCAGTTGACTGGGGGTGAGTGTTTGATTTGCTCAAGCGCTCCATCCATCATCCCCTTTGGTATCGCTTTGTTCGCCCTAAGTTGGCAGGGTATGCCCAGACGTGCGTCCCTTGCTCACTTTGCCACTGGATTCAAGATAGCCTGGTTGATGAGGGTTACAAATCCGAAACCGGTCCCAGGATGCTTGTTTCTGGTCCAGGGAAGACATGGCTTGGCAGTTCGGGCTAGACTGTTCCCATGAGGCACAGGGCCAGACTGATTTGCATATGGCCACATCTGAACTGGGGTGGTGGAGTGAGCTAAAGAATGATGATGGATTAAATCCAGATGAGTTGATTGGGGGTGAGTGTTTGATTTGCTGAAGCGCTCCGTCCATCATCTCCTTTGGGATTTTGGTGCCCAGCACTGACTCTGAAAAGTAATTACAACCGTACTTACCAATAACTTGATTTTCCTCCATAGGATAACATTGTCTGGTTTTTGCCAGAAATTCTTCTAAGTGTTGATTTTTGAAACATACAAATATTCTTTAAAATTTCGCCTGTGTGACAAAAACGATTTCTTTCAACTGTTTACAGGATATGCACCAGTGCTGGATCTTGGAGTAAGAAAAAGTAACGAGAACCCTACTTACCTGCTAAGTGAATTTTTCTCTTTTAGGATAACATTGGTGATTATATGTGAAAAAGTTTCTAAGTGTCAACTTTTGAAATGCAATAATATTGCTTAAAAATCATACCTTTAACCAAAACACATTTACTCACCTGTTTCCAGGAAATGTCCCAGAACTGAATCTAGGATCCAGTCCTGTGGTTCGAAAAGTAATCCAAAAAGTAAATTATTGTATTTACTAAGAAATTCCCATTGAGCTCAATGTTATAATAGTGTTTGAATTGTGTTGCCTATTGCAACAACTGTAACTACTGTATTCAAAAGTCTATTGCCTATTGAAAGTATTTAACTAAAGCATCTCATTCTGAGAAAGTATATTTTGATACCTACTTGTGGTTCTAAAATAAAACAACTATATATTTTTATATACAAACCTTTGGCCTAGAGTTTAGTTCTTGAGTGTATGAGACAATTTGCTGACTGTGTACAACAAATGCTTTACACTGTCCTCTGATACTGCCTTACTGCTCAACCAAGCTACCACTTTAGAGAGTATGGTTACATCTAACTTTAGCCTCTGCCAAACCTCTGGGGACTATGGACTCTGTGCACACTGTACCTATTTGGGGACAGTATATACAGAGCTGCTTTCTTACAGTCACCGTGCAAAAAATGCCTGGCAGTGAGAGAGGATGTTTTTGTCCTGTCTATCCTGCTTTGAATTATTCAGAGACTGGATCTTACTACCACTCTCCTCACATAGCCCTTGCCAAGTGTGTTTTCTGACCGTGATACATTTCCTCAGCTAAAGGCAGCAGCCAGAGACCCTGAAACAAACTAATAAGAATCAGAGGTAAAAATATTGTGGCAGATTTACAAGAAAGTGACTCAGTGCAGAATGCAAGCCATTTGGATGCGCCACACTGAGTCACTTCCAAAGCACACGGATGAGACATATTGCCGTTTTTCAACTTCTATGTGTGCTGCATTATTTCACATAGAAGTTGAAAAACGACATTGTTTCAATGATTTTTTATGTACAGGAAGGAAACCCTTCCTGAACAAAAACAATCGTAACCCTGGGCGTAGTTTGCGAAGTAGTGCTACGCATAGCTGCGTGAAGTGCACTTCGCACTACGCGAGCTACGCGTAGCTGCGCAAACTGCGTAATGCACTGTGCAAGATGCTGTTCGCACTGATTGCACAGTGCCGGATGCTTGTCCGCACTGTGAAATCAGTGCAAACTGCATCTTGCACAGTGCAAGCGGTTGTTTTCTGCCGCTCGAGTAGATTTCTACTCGAGCGGCAGCTTTCTCAACGCGGACTGGTAGTTTCTCATCACTAGCAGTCGCGAGCATACACGACCACTCGCAATGAGAAACCTGACCTCCCCGCGTTGAGAAGCTCGCTGGGAGGTTTATTTTCCACGCTCGCGATCGGCAACTTGATGCTGCTGATCGCGTACGAGGAAAAAGTCTCGCCGGGATGTCATTTTGCTTGCTCGCGGTCGTCAACTTGACCGCTGCACTACGCTACGCTACGCGTGTTTGCACTGTGCTAAGTGCAATTCGCGTAGTGCGAAGTAGCGCAAACTTCGCAAACCACGCGAGCGTAGCGTAGTGCTTTGCCCAGGCTTACATTAGAGGTGAGTTCCTCTTTCTATGTGTGCTGCAGAATGCAATATGCATAAAAACAGTAAAAGAAACAAGGAGAAATTAATACATTTCTCATCGTTGCCAGGGGCGGCTGGTGACATTTGAAAGTGGTGCGTTCTCCCCCCGAGAAAATTTGGAAAAAAGAGAGGAAAAATGGTGCATTTTCAAGCAAATTTGAGAAAGCAGGAAGGTTAATAAAGCAATTGTGAAAGTGCAGTCATTACATTAATAAAGAGATGTCATATAACATAGGTACTAGCTGCTTATTCAGTATAACCACAGAGCTTCATAACAGACTTCGAGATACAATGCGTTTCTGAGTACCTCACTCACAGATGTTTTTTATTTAACAAACAACTAAACTGATCGCAAAATAGCATCATTCAACATATTGTTTACTTTTTGTAAATGAAATCAGCACGTCTCTCTTAACCCTTTCTGTGCCCATGACGAGCTGGACTCGTCATGGAGCACAGTCGCGCTGTGCCCATGACGAGTCCAGCTCGTCATGGCACCCACCCTCGGGGGAAGCACTGGCGCTCCCCCCGTGAGTGGTCGATCTTTTTTTTTTCGCTGAGAAGGCAGGGGAAGACCTTCCCCTGCCTTCCCCCGCCCCCACCCCGCGTCATCAATGACGTCAGCGCGCGAGCCGCGCTGACGTCATTGGAGGTTTCCCCTTTGTTCTCGGAGGCGCAAGAAGCCATTTGCTTCCTGCGCGTCGGAGAGTAAAGGTGAGTTTTGGGGCTGGGGAGGGGGGATTTTTGCATCGGTGGGGTTGGTTAGGGTGGGGGCACTGTGGAAGGCCAAAGGCATGCCACGAGGCTCGGCTTCGTTCGTGTGTGTCATAGTTGCTTCCCTGGGGAATGGATTCAAAAATGAAAAACTCTCGTGTTTCTAGTTGCTTCCCTGCCGCTCTGCCGAGAAATGCCCTTCATTTGAAATTTTCTAATCCAAAGTGCAGCAGGATGGAGAGAAATAAAATGTATTATATACCTAAATAAATAAAGCAAGACAGAGGGGTTGCAAAGTGGCCAGATTGGTTTTACATCCAAATACACCAGCATCACTTTACAGAGTTTGCCAGTGAAGTGCTACTTTCGTTTTCTCGTCTTTCTTTGAACAGCATTGTTGTCTCCAGGTTAGGAGAGTGTACCATTCCTGGAGGTACTGCAATACCTGGTTGATGGGTGAATTGGAAAACACAATGTTCACCATGGCTCTGTGTTTATGGATGTGGTCTTTTTATACCATACTGCTTATGTTTTGTAAGGATGTAAGCAATGGACAGTGAAAATAGTTAGTGAGAGATCATTTAGGTAACCATGTTGTTTTTGCTTACATTTCACATGCTTTGCATTCCCTATGAGTGGTTGCTTTTTTTTTTTTCTTAGGCAGCGTATTACTCGTATTACTCTTATCAAGTGCATAATTTGAATTGAGCCACATCCAAGTGTTTATAGCGGGCACAATTAGGTTATAGCTGAAGGCAGTGCGAGTTTCTCTCAGTGGGCAAGTATGGCGTTCAGTGGGGATGTGGCACTATGGCCAGAGCTGTCGAATTTGGAACTGGGGAACCGGGTTCAGCATTCATGACCAGTCCACCACACCACTGTACTGAGGGAGCACATTCCCATGCTAGACCGTAGAAGGCCCCACTAGACCTTAGAAGGCTTGATGTCTTAGCACAAGCAGGTGTACTGTAGTGGTGTCAATTGTGGGTTAACCTTGAAGGCCTGTCCACCACAATCCATAATGAAGTTCATCTCCAGTGTTGCGGGCAGGCCTACGAAGCAGCACACCCTAGAGCAACAGTGATCCAGTCGCTGTGACTGTCACTGAGGTCACATGAACCTTGAGCAGGTTAGGGCGATGCGAACGGTGTGACCTCACTGGGTACCTATTTCGGGTGGGTGCGTAGTGTTTGCAAGTATATTATGGTTTGAAAAAAACTTGCTGCCTCTTTCCTGGCCTCCAACAATTTTCAGAAACAATTAAAAGGTCATGATAACTTTGGTGATTAATGTTCTTCCTAGAGAGAGAAGGAGTTTTGTGTTGTGGAAGGGTTGACTCCTGGAAAGGTAGCACAGAGGGTTAATGTGCCTGCTGCAAAGAACATGTACCATGCAGATCACAAAGTGCACTGCTTTAATGGGGGGACCATGATGAATGGTCATTTCATGTCAGCTGTAGATGATAGATCCCTGAACAGTGTCATGTATGTGCATGTTTGCATTGTGCTGAGGGGATTACCAGGTAATTATTCACGCAGCTCTCTGATGGATGTCATATGAGGTAAAATACTGCAATAAATGGCAGACACTCTGAAAACAAGAGCAAATGTTATGTTACATGAGGCAATGGTGGTAATTGTGCATGTATCAAAAGCAAACAAAATACAAGAGGTAGCAAACAATACGTTACAAGAGGAAAAGTGACATGTGTGCAAGTTACAAAAGAGTACAAAGTACAAGTAGAGGTATAAAAGTGCAATAAATGGCAGACACTCAAAACACAGGAACACACTGGGAAGGCACTTCTACGGGCATGGAGAACAGAATTTCCTATAATGTAAAGACTTCCTTCAGACAATAGAGAGGGTGTGAATTAAGTTTGGAAGTGTCTTTGCAGGAGGAGAACTTTGAGGTCAGTTTTGAAGCACTGGGAAGAGGGAGGGGGTGGTCCGGAGCTGAGGCTGAGTTCCAGATTCTCGCCGCGTTGCTTGTAAAGGATTGGGCCATCGATCTTTCCTTCTTGAAAGTGGGAGGTTCAAGTAATACATTTTGCGCAGTACGTGATGGTCTAGAGCATTATATGCATATGTGACAATAACGTTTTTTTTTCCTTTTTATTCTAGTCTAAAGCTTTTGATTCCTGTTCCGGTTTCAACAGTGGTTGTTCTGCAGTTTTGTGTAGTTGCATTGTTTTGATAAGAATTTTTGTTGTTGTTGTATTTACTCCAAATGAGTAATATTGTAATGTCTGAATGAATTTTTTTGTAAGTGATGTCATAATGTTGGCATATTTAGTTAGTGGTTTGAGCATGAAATTCTTTGCGATGTGTTTTGCATAGTCTTATGTGTAATTGCTTTTCTCTTTCTTTTTTAGTGGGATATTGTTGATCCATACTGTGTCTGTACAGAGTAGGTGGTGGTGAGTAGTTTAGCTGCCTCTGGCAAGTGAGTGGTATTGTTTTGGAGTATATATGAGTTTTTGATAAAGGTGCTTTTTGTTTATTACTTATTTTACAAAGTGTTTGTTGTTGTTGACTTGTTTGACAAGTTACCTTTATTAGTAAGCAATATGGCTAGCCGTAGAATGACTGCTCAACAGGTGGTTGGTATGCTTCTTGAATCTTCCTCTGAGCATGATTATGAGACTGACAGTGCGTCTGAGGGAGAGGAGGGAGGGGAAGATTCTGGCAGTGAGTTTTCTCTCAACATGGAATCATCGGATGATGAAGGTACTCTCAGTGCAGATGAAGGTACTCTTAGTGTGGATGAAGCAACTCTCAGTGCAGATGAAGTGCCTGTCTTAGAGGAGGAAACTGCTGTGCCGATGGTGCAAGAGGCATCTGGATTGCAGTCTGAGGCTGCTAGGCTTCCTACTGGAAGTGCTGGACTTTGGGTTGATCGAAACATGGTGCAGCCGGTGTTGCCGCCTTTAGCGGTGATGCAGGGTGTACAGTGGATTGTGAACACTTTTTGCCTATACAGTTTTTTCAGTTGTTTATGGATGATGTATTTTTGGGTGAGATTGTTGAGCAGACGAATTTGTATGCTGAACAGTTTTTGAGGGACAACAGCGACAAACTTAGGCCCCAGTCTAGAGCTACCCGGTGGACTCCCACATATCTGGAAGAGATTAAGAAGTTTTTGGGTCCCCGCTCCTGTTGCACTTCGACATTGTCCCGAGGGGGGAGGGGAGGGTGGTCCCGATCAACCCCTGGTACCTGCGTGACCCCACAATTCACGCAGATTTGGTTAAATCTCTTGAGCGATATTTTGAAGACAATGTGGGGTCTGTGTCGTCTGCTGTTTCTTTGTGGGAGGCGTTCAAGACGGTACTCCGGGGGGAGGCCCTATCCCTCATCTCCCATTCCCGGAGGCGCGAGCGGGAGGAGGTGACCCGTATCGAATCTGAGATAACTGAGTTGGAGGGTGATCTGGAGTGTGGGGTCGCGGACGACAAATTGCATGCTCTCAGACTTAAACAGGCGGACTACAGGGCCCTAGTCATGGAGGCGGCCAGGGGCCTGAGTGGAGAGCAACAGGGGCGGCTGCATGATGTGGGTGATAAGGCTGGTAAACTGATTGCGTGGCTTGATAAAAAGGAGAGAGCGAGTCGCGTGGTCCCGTTGATTGAGAGACTGGATGGTGTGTGTGTCACTGAGCCGGAGGAAATTGTTGATTGTTTCGCTGAGTATTTCCGTGGGGTGTATTCCCCGGTATCTTCCCGCTCGGAAGAGGATTCCCATGACCTGCTTAAAGACATTGCGCTGCCTTCCCTCTCGGAGGAGGATAAACTGTTGTTGGATGCGGCTCCGACATCTGATGAGATAGCCCTCGCCATACGTTCGGTCGCCTCTGGCAAGGCCATGGGTCCTAATGGCCTGCCCATCGAATTGTACAAATTACGACCGGATACGCTGGCTCCGCATCTCCGTGATATGTTCCTCGCGGCCCTGTTGGCGGGTTCCCTCCCGCTGGACCAGCGTCTTGCCACTATTGTGGTTATTCACGAGGAGGGGAGGCCGCGGGATCGGGTCACGTCTTACAGGCCTATCTCGTTGTTGAATGCGAAGCCAAAAATTCTCGCCAAGGTGCTGGCTAATCGGCTGGTTGGCGTGGTGTGCGAACTGATCCATCAAGACCAGTCCGGCTTTATCCCTCATCGCAACACCGCGCTCAACCTGCGGCGTCTGCATGGGGTGCTCGCGAGGGTTCCATTCATACGAGAGCCAGCCATTTTGGCGTCCTTGGACGCCACTATGGCGTTCGACACGCTTGAGTGGCCTTATATTTGGGCGACGCTGGCTAAGTTTGGGTTTGGCCCGGGATTCATTGGCTGGGTGAAATTGTTGTACTCCGGACCGCTGGCGCAGGTGGCTGTGAATGGTAGAGTATCGGCTCCCTTTGAACTGGGCTGGGGCACGCGGCAGGGCTGCCCGCTGTCGCCGCTCCTCTTTGCGCTTGCCTTGGAGCCCCTGGCGGAGTGGCTGCGGTGGCGCCCTTCGATTCGTGGTCTCCGATGGACCCCCGAGTATGAGGATCGCGTCTCCCTTTACGCGGACGATATTCTTTTGTACCTTGCTTCCCCGCGTAAATCATTGATCGTGTTGGTGGATGTGTTGCGTTCATTTGGTTACAACTCCGGCTTAGTCATCAACTGGGCTAAATCCTGTGTGTATGTCCTCTCGGGGGAGGCTCCTATCCTTCCGCGGGGTTGCCCTATCCAGGTTGCTCCACAGGGATTTAAATACCTGGGTATCTTTATCACCCTTGACGCTGCGGCCCG
Organism: Triturus cristatus; assembly: GCF_964204655.1. Lineage (NCBI taxonomy): Eukaryota > Metazoa > Chordata > Amphibia > Caudata > Salamandridae > Triturus > Triturus cristatus. Next base: position 95,403,439 of record NC_140591.1, read on the forward strand.
ATATAAACAGAACTTACTCCCCCCCCTCCAGCGCCTGAAGGAGGATGTGGCGCATTGGAGGCGCTTGCCGCTCTCGCCGCTTGGCCGTGCGGCACTGTTTAAGATGATGTCGTTGCCACGTTTCTTATACGCTCTACAAAACACGATGGACGTCGTCCCGGCATGCTACTTTCGGGAGGTGGAGGGTCTGCAGCGCCACCTGTTTTGGGATGGGAGGCCGCGTATCGCCCTCGCGAAGCTAACGCTCCCGTGGTATGACGGGGGGGTCGCCCTCCCAGACATCAAACGGTATTACTGGGCCTCCCAGCTGGCTGCGATAAACCATGGCATTTACGGGCCCGCCCTTAACCCGGCTTTTGAAATGGATAAATTGTTGCTGCCGGGTGGCGACTATAATTGTGCCCTCTACTCTAGATCGCTCGACGCACACCTGACGGGTCCCACGCGGGTCGCGGTACGGGTGTGGCACGCGGCAAACTTGGCGAAGGGGTGGAAGGATCGGTTGACCCGGGCGACGCCACTGTATGCATCGGAGCGCTTGGGCTGCTTGTGGACCTCAAAAGGCTTTGAGAAGTGGGACACAATAGGCATCAGTAGGGTGGGCGATCTCTGGACGAGGGGGGGATTCAAAACGTTCGATGTGCTACAGGCGGAATTCCAGTTGCAGGACAGGGAGTACTTCCGGTATGTACAGGTTCGTCACGCGCTGTGTTCTGTGTTCCCGGATGTGGCGTCCATCCCGGAGTGCTCCCCTCTGGAAGATAGGGTGCTAGATGGGCATGTACCGGACGGAACTATCTCATTGATTTATAAAAAGCTCATCAACGATCGCTCGGGACTGCTGACTGGCCTTCGCGAGGCATGGGTTGCCGATGGATTGGAGCTGGATGACGAGGACTGGGTGTCTGCGGTGGCCTCCCCGAAAGAGGTGGCCATACCGGCCCGCCTTCGTTTAGTCCAGCTCAAGATACTCCACAGGGTCTACGTTACGAGGCCGGGTCTGATGCGTATGGGATATGCCGTGGATTGGTTGTGTAAGCGTGGGTGTGGTTCGCTAGGGACCTTCTTCCATATTTTGTGGGAATGCCCGGAGGTGGTGTGATTCTGGCGTGGTGTACATGCGGTGCTGCAAGCGGTCACGCATGTGACGCTGTTTCCCGAGGCTAGGAGATGTTTGTTGAATGTGTGGGAGCCAACTGATTACACGGTGCCACAGACGTGGTGGGTGACTCTGGGATATATGGTGGCCAAGCGTGACATAGCCCAATTGTGGGGCTCCCAGAGGTCACCAACGGTCTCGGAGTGGAAGGACAACATGGATTGGTGTATGTTTCGGGAGAAGGTAGTGTATGTAGCGAGAGGTAAGCCTGGGAAATGGGTGAATGTGTGGGGCCCCTGGAACTCCTATCGTGGCGGGATTTGTGCCCGCCGCTGACGCCTGATTTGGCAGTGGCCCAGTCTCCCTAGCGTGCCTGTTCCCTTGGTTCTGGGTATCGTTTTCACTTTGTTTCTGTCCTGGCCCGTCCCCCCCCCTATTCCTGTGGATCGGTAGGGTCCTCCCCGGGGGAGCTCATAATGCTGCTTTGACTTTTGCTTCCTTGTGGATTTGTTTATAGTTTCTTATAAAAAATGGAACCGCCAGTTGGGGGCTCCGGACGGTGTGGCCGCCAACGCTTCCTTCGATTTCTGGGACCTTTATCACTTGTCGCTTGTGTTTAATAATTGTGTCTATGCTCCCACTGTTTGCTAGCGGCCGGCCGGAAGGTTGTAGGCCCATCCTTGTATATCTTTTGCATTCTGTAATAAAGGTTTAAAAAAAAAAAAAGAAGTTTTTGGGTTTGACTTTATTGATGGGTGTGGTAAGGAAGCCAACCTTGGCTTCATATTGGTCTACTAGCCCCTTGTTGGCAACTGCCATATTTCCTGCAGTTATGACTCGTAATCGGTATTTACTTTTGCTACGTATGCTGCATTTTGTTGATAATTCTATGGCGTTGCCACGAGATCAGCAAAAACCAAAGGAAATGATGGACGGAGTGTTGAACAATCCAAGCACTCACCCCCAGTCAACTGATCTGGGTTTAATCCATCACCGTTCTTTAGCCCACTCTGCCACCCCAGTTCAGTCATGGCCATATGCAAATCAGTCTGACCCTGTGCCTCATGGGAACAGTCCAGCCCGAACTGCCAAGCCATGTCTTCCCTGGACCAGAAACAAGCTTCCTAGGACCGGTTTCTGGCATTTCAGCCGTCTTCAGCCAGGCTTGCTTGAATCCAGTGGCAAAGTGAGCAAGGGACTCACGTCTGAGCATACCCTGCCAACTTATGGCGAACACAGCAAAAACCAAAGGAAATGATGGACGGAGTGTTGAACAATCCAAGCACTCACCCCCAGTCAACTGATCTGGGTTTAATCCATCACCGTTCTTTAGCCCACTCTGCCACCCCAGTTCAGTCATGGCCATATGCAAATCAGTCTGACCCTGTGCCTCATGGGAACAGTCCAGCCCGAACTGCCAAGCCATGTCTTCCCTGGACCAGAAACAAGCTTCCTAGGACCGTGTTAGACCTGGCACCTTGGCGTGAGTTTCCCTTCCACTTTTTGGTGGTGTGCCTCGATTGTTTTGCTGGTGTTGTCCGCTCAGGGCACTGCGCCACGGCTAATCCGTGCCGCAGTGCAAGTGCTCCCTAGGTAAAGTGTACCTGTAATTGGTGTCCATGATTGGTTTATTGGATTCACTGTCAGTCCCCAGTAAAGTGCACCAGGGGTGCCAGGGCTTGTGAATGCCAATGCTGCTGGTGGGCTTGCAGCGCTGGTTGCGCCACCCACGGAAGCGGCCTTGTAAAGTGTGTCTAGGGTCTGCCACCGCAGACCCTGTGCGCGGTCCGGGACCGTCGCGCTGACTGCGCAAGTGCCCCCACTTGCCAGTCCCTAAACCTTCCCTTACCTACATATTAGCCACCCCTCTGGTAGGCCCAAGGGCAGGGTGCATTGTAGGCATAAGGTAAGACATGCCCTGGTGTGTGTGGCATGTCTTAGTAGTGAATTACAGCCCTTGTCGTTTTTCACTATTGAAGGCTACCTGCTCTCCATAGGCCAGAATGGGCTGCTGGGATCACGCCAACGCTGTGACCCCAGTGGACTCAGAGAGCATGGTAGAGTGTCAAGTTTAGTATGCCTGAACTCAGGATGATAAAATACTTCTTGTAGTCAAGTTTATTTTAATATCCTGGGTTTGTAAATACTACTTTTAGAAAGTTAGTATTTACTGACCTGACCATCTCAGTCCGCCTCTGCTGTGTGTGTGTGTTCTGCCCAGCAACAGTAAGGAGCTGGGTGGGGGGATCCCCAGAGACAGGTTGGCTGCCAGGTGGTGGGTAGAGAGATTACACCTGGATGGGTGGGAGGAGTACACCTTGACTCTTGAATAGACCTGTGCTCTGCCACCACAAAGCCGGCGCCACCCCCTGTGGGGCGGCTGATGCCTCTGCCCTGCTGCTGAAAGGAAAGAGCAGAGTCACCATAACCAAGTGCTCCAGAACTGGACTGAGCCAGGCCCAGGCCCCCTGGCGCTAAAGAACAAAAGAACCATGGTATAAAAGTAGGAGCCTGGCTCCTAAGAAATCAGAATCCTGTTTTACCACAAAGAACCTCTGCCCGACTAGAAGGAGAAGAAGACGCTGGAGGAGCTGGCCTGCTGCTTGCCTTGCTGAGAAAGGAGAGGAAGAGACTTACTGAAAAGACTTTGCTACTTTGTGCTTGAACATTCTCCAAGGGCTTGATCTGAGCTTGCCCCCTGAACTGAACCCCGGGAACAGTGGGTTCTCTGTGCTTCTTGCTCGTCCTCCCATTCGAGCCGTGTGTGCATCCCGCTGGAAAAGAGACTGCGCCCCTCATCGCCCCTCCTAGGGCCGTGACACTCAGAAGCTCGCCTGCCTCCAACCCGTGAGAGCCCCGCTCCGTCCCGAGCCGCTCTCTGTCCCCGGGCCAGGCCGCCTGCATCCCTGTCACCGCCTGCTACTGGAGTGCGCTGAACGCGCTATCACCCCTCCTGCCGGAAGCCGTCCGACGACTGTGATCTACGCCGGGTCATCCAGCTGCACTGACTGTGCCCTGTGACCCCGCTTCGCTATCCCCGGACATCTCAGGCCGCGCCGCCCCCGCTGTGGAGACCCTCCTGCACCGCCGTGCTAAAGGGTCGCTGGCCGCGCCTGCCTACGTGCCCACACCTGCTGATTGAGGACCCAAGAACACTTCCCAAGCTGAGAGTCGCACCGACCTGTGCCGACTCTCCTAATCACGAAAGAAGTCCAGTATCGGGCTCGGGGCCCGCAACGCCTTATTTCCCCGTTCGCAGGAACCGATCTCTGTGAGTACTGGAACTACGAGTAAAGAGACTACGAAGTATCCATTTGAAACTACGAACCAAGAACATTTGCCTGCTGTATAACCTGGTGGCCTAGCGACAACGTTATTGGTCTTGTGATAAGTCTGCTGAGATATATATACCTTATTTTTACATAAAGAATCGTATTTTTATATATATCCAAGTCTGGTGTCCGTTTCTGGGGGGATTGATGTATTTACTGTGTGTACGATTGTAAGTGCTTAACCAACAACGCCTGAGGAATCGCCTTGGCTGCTCACGCCACGCACCTAGAGGGTGAGCAAGGGTCATTCGCGAGGGGTTATCCTGCGCCCTGACGTGGAGGAGAGGGTTCCTGCTTGACACAAGGGCAACCTTGCGCCAACCAGAGATCCCCGACTCTAACATTGTTGGCAGCGGTTGGGATTTCGGATTTGCACTTGTAATTTGCATACAGTGAATTATTAATCACCAGATAGTGAGAGCAGACCAAATAACGCAGCCACAGGTTTTTAATTTTTGAACTTTGTTGAGACATCTGCCATTACTGCAACCATGCCTGGCTCACACTCCGCTGGGAGAGCACTCTCTGTGATTTCTGGAATCGATGAGGTGGATTGGGAGAGACTGGAAGGCTACACGATGGAGCAATTGAAAGGCTACAGTGTACAATTCAGAGTCCCCCATGCTGGATGCAAGAGGAAGCCCCAGTACACCAAGGCGTTGAGAGCCTGGAAGGAGTCACGAGACCTACGGAATGCGGGGGACATCGTTCCACCCGACAACCTTGAGGAGCCCAGCAGAGTCCGGTCGCCAGAGGAGCTGGCAGACCGGGCAGCAGACAGGGCGCATGCAATGGAGATGGCAAAGTTGGCAGGACAGATGGAAATGGAAAAGCAGAAGTTGGCCCTGGAGGCACAACAACGCCAAATGGATCATGATATCAGATTGAAGGAGTTGGAGCTAAAGGCGAAAAGTTTGGACACCGCTCCTTCTGGTGGCAGCACTCCACCAGCGCAGGTAGAGTCCAAGGTGTACATCCCCAAAGATGTAGTAAAGGAGTATTTCAGAAAGGATGACATAGGGCAGTGGTTTAGGGCCTACGAGGTGGCCATGTCCTCACACCGGGTCCCTGAGAAAGACTGGGGAGCGGGGTTGTGGGGAAGGTTCCTTGCTGAAGGGCGTGACACACTGTTAGATTTACCCTTAGATCTCCAAACCTCATACCCCCATATGAAGGAAGCTTTAATGACCAGGTATGGGTTAACTCCGGAGCTATATAGACAGCGGTTCAGGGAGACGAAGAAGATCCCTGAGAGTACGTATGTGGAGTATGTGACCTTTTTCTGCAGAGCGCTGGATGGTTGGGTGAAGGGTAGCAAAGTGAATGATTATCAAGGGCTGCTTGATTTAATTGCATGGGAGCACTTGTCCAGTCAATGTTTTCCTGAGCTACGCCAGCACCTGATTGATAGTAAGCTGTCCAACCCGAGGAAGCTTGCTGAGGAGGCGGACCGCTGGCTCAGCACCAGGGTCCACAAGGGTCAAGTGGGAGACTCCGCCAAAGGTGGGCAGGGTCCCCAGCAGAAGAGTGGGGGGGACAAGGGTAAACAGAAGGGGTTCCAAAAAGGCCCCCAAAGTAATTCCCAAGGGAACCAGCAGAAGGTTTCTCAGCCTCCCCCACCCCCACAGCAGAACGGGGCCCCGACAGGTAGACCTGTTCCAAAGGGGCCCTTCAATTGTTATAAGTGTGGTGATCCGGGTCACATTGCCTCTGATCCTAAGTGTCGCCTGTTTGGTAAGACCGCACCCACTGGTGCTCCACCCCGGCAAGTAGCTAGTGTTAACTTTGGGGAGGAAGTAGCAGTCCAGGAGGGTGGGGGTCCCGGGCAGATGACCCTAGTCTCGCTAGGAGACAGTGAGATGGTCCCTGTAACCTACCTGCCCTCTAACACTAAGAAATATGGGCAGGTGGTGACCATCAATGGAAAGAAGGTTGAGGCTCTTAGAGATACGGGAGCCAGCGTGACCTCGGTGAGGCAACACCTGGTGTCTCAAGAGCAAATTGTACCCAATGCCTACTGTAGGGTTGTCAATGCTGACAACGTAGAGAGTCGTTGTCCAATGGCTCAAGTTCCCTTTGAGTGGGGGGAGGTCTCTGGTACTCTACAAGTCGCTGTGAGAACTGACATGCCTGTAGACTGTCTGCTAGGGAACGACCTGGAGAGTTCCCCTTGGGAAAAGGTGGAGAAGACCACGCATCTGAGGATGGTGGGTCTACCCGACTGGGCGTGCGTGACCACCCGGTCCATGGCAGCCAGTAGGGGTGTTGAGAGGGTCCTGGAGCCTGAGGGAGAGGTCCAGGAACCGGCCTTAGGGAGAAGGCGCAGGAGGCGCGGGAAACCGGCCCCCAAAGTTCCCACGGCCCAGGAGGAAGTAGACCCTGAGGGGGATGCTCTGGAGCCTACCGGGGAACAGATTGCCGAGCTGGGAGACCTGCCTGAGCTGACCCATTGGCAGCAAGAAGGAGGTCCCTCCAGGGAGGAATTCTGCAGGGAGCAGAAAGAATGCCCTTCTCTCGTGGGTATGCGGCAACAGGCTGCAGACCAGGCCAATGGTGTTCAGGCCAAAACACACTACGTGTACTGGGAGAGTGACCTCCTGTATTCCGAGCCTAAGGCTGCTGAACCTGGGTCAGCCCGTGTGCTGGTGGTACCCCAGAAGTTCAGAACCTTCCTACTGGGGCTGGCTCACGATGTGCCGTTAGCAGGACATTTGGGGATGGACAAGACCTATGACAGGCTTGTCACCCACTTTTACTGGCCCCAAATGCATAAGAATTCAGATTCCTACTGCAGAACCTGTCAGACTTGCCAGGCAAGTGGTAAGAGCGGAGGGAAGCATAAGGCTCCTCTGCAACCTTTCCCTGTGGTCGGTACGCCATTCCAACGAGTGGGTATTGATATTGTGGGGCCTCTGGATCCCAAGACAGCCCTGGGCAACAGGTTCATCCTGGTCTTGGTGGACCATGCCACCCGGTACCCTGAAGCCATCCCTCTGAGGACAGTGACGGCCCCCGTGGTGGGACGGGCACTGATGGGAATTTTCTCCCGAGTGGGATTCCCTCTAGAGGTGGTGAGCGACAGGGGGACCAATTTCATATCCACATATATGAAATCCCTGTGGAAGGAGTGTGGGGTAACTTACAAGTTCACCACTCCTTACCACCCCCAAGGAAATGGGTTGGTTGAGAGATTCAACTGAACCCTCAAAGGCATGATCATGGGCCTGGACGGTCCAATGAGGCGTAAGTGGGACGTCCTCTTGCCATGCCTGCTCTTCGCTTACCGAGAGGTGCCACAGAAGTCTCTAGGATTCAGCCCCTTTGAGCTTCTGTATGGTCACCCGGTAAGAGGACCTCTGAGTTTGGTAAAGGAAGGCTGGGAGCAATCTCCCAGGAAACCTCCCCAGAATGTATATAGTTACATGCTGGCCTTCCGAAACCAGACTCGGCGTTTCAGGCAACTTGCTGAGGCAAATCTGGAAGCCAGCCAGGAGGAGATGAAGCGGTGGTACGACCGGAATGCCACTCTGGTAGAGCTTCAACCTGGACAAAAGGTGTGGGTCTTGGCCCCAGTGGAGCCTTGTGCACTTCAGGATAAGTGGACAGGTCCATTTGAGGTTGTGGAGCGCAAAAGTCCTATCACCTACTTGGTGGACATGCAGACTCCCAGGAACCCTTTGAGGGTCCTACATGTTAACCGCCTTAAGCCCCACTTAGAGAGGACCGAAGTGGGCATGCTGCTGGCCACTGATGATGGAATGGAAGAGGAGACCGAGCCTCTTCCTGACCTCTTAGTGGCCTCTGAGAAAGATGGGTCAGTGGATGGAGTTAACCTCTCACCCACCCTGACGCCCGAACAACAGGAAGATTGCCGCCACTTGCTGGGACAGTTTTCCGACCGATTCTCCCTGGTTCCTGGTGTCACAGATTGGTGCGTCCATGATGTGGACACAGGAGACAGCTTACCTGTGAAGCACAAGGCTTACAGGGTAACTGACAGGGTCAGAGCTTGCATTAAGGAGGAGGTCTCCAAAATGCTTGCGCTAGGGGTGGTTGAGTCCTCCAGCAGTCCTTGGTCCAGCCCCGTGGTCTTGGTCCCCAAAGCTGCTGCGCCGGGAGCCACACCTGAACTCCGGTTCTGTGTGGACTACAGAGGACTCAATTCAGTCACGAAGACTGGCGCGCACCCCATCCCCAGAGCTGATGAGCTCATTGATCGGCTGGGGGCTGCCCGGTTCCTCAGCACGTTTGATTTAACGTCTGGGTACTGGCAGATCGCCTTGACCGATGGGGCCAAAGAGAGGTCAGCATTCTCTACACCAGATGGGCACTTCCAGTTCCGGGTCATGCCATTTGGAATGAAGAATGCCCCTGCCACCTTTCAGAGGTTGGTCAACCAGGTACTGGTTGGGCTGGATGCGTTCAGTGCCGCCTACCTGGATGACATCGCAGTGTTCAGTGCCACCTGGCCCGAACACCTGCGCCACCTCTGGGAAGTGTTGATGGCTCTGCGCCGAGCAGGCCTCACGATCAAGGCAAGCAAGTGCCAGATCGGGCAGGGTTCCGTGGTGTACTTGGGACACCAAGTGGGGAGTGGCAAGGTGGCACCCTTGCAACCCAAAATCGAGACCATCCTGGCTTGGGAACCCCCCAAGACGCAGACCGCAGTGAGGGCCTTCCTGGGGCTCACTGGGTACTACAGGAGGTTTGTCAAGGGCTATGGAACGATCGTTGCCCCCTTGACAGAGCTGACTTCTAAGAAGCAGCCCAGGAACGTGATTTGGACTGACACCTGTCAGAAAGCTTTCGACACCCTGAAGACTGCCATGTGCACGGCGCCCGTGCTCCTGGCCCCTGACTTCTCCAAGGAATTCCTAGTACAGACAGACGCTTCAGAGCATGGTGTAGGGGCTGTTCTCTCACAGATGACTGAGGAGGGCTGGGACCAACCCGTAGCCTTCATCAGTAGGAGGTTACTTCCACGGGAAAGTAGGTGGAGTGCAATTGAGCGAGAAGCATTTGCTGTGGTCTGGGCGCTGAAGAAGCTAAGACCCTACTTGTTTGGGTCTCACTTCCGGGTTCAGACGGACCACAGGCCCCTCAGATGGTTGATGCAGATGAGGGGTGAGAACCCGAAGCTGTTGAGGTGGTCCATCTCCCTACAGGGTATGGACTTTACGGTGGAACACCGTCCTGGTACAGATCACGCCAACGCTGACGGTCTGTCCAGGTATTTCCGCCTTAGTGACGAGGAACCCCCTGGGCAAGGGTAGTTCTCCCCACATTTCAGCTGGAGGGGACACGTGTTAGACCTGGCACCTTGGCGTGAGTTTCCCTTCCACTTTTTGGTGGTGTGCCTCGATTGTTTTGCTGGTGTTGTCCGCTCAGGGCACTGCGCCACGGCTAATCCGTGCCGCAGTGCAAGTGCTCCCTAGGTAAAGTGTACCTGTAATTGGTGTCCATGATTGGTTTATTGGATTCACTGTCAGTCCCCAGTAAAGTGCACCAGGGGTGCCAGGGCTTGTGAATGCCAATGCTGCTGGTGGGCTTGCAGCGCTGGTTGCGCCACCCACGGAAGCGGCCTTGTAAAGTGTGTCTAGGGTCTGCCACCGCAGACCCTGTGCGCGGTCCGGGACCGTCGCGCTGACTGCGCAAGTGCCCCCACTTGCCAGTCCCTAAACCTTCCCTTACCTACATATTAGCCACCCCTCTGGTAGGCCCAAGGGCAGGGTGCATTGTAGGCATAAGGTAAGACATGCCCTGGTGTGTGTGGCATGTCTTAGTAGTGAATTACAGCCCTTGTCGTTTTTCACTATTGAAGGCTACCTGCTCTCCATAGGCCAGAATGGGCTGCTGGGATCACACCAACGCTGTGACCCCAGTGGACTCAGAGAGCATGGTAGAGTGTCAAGTTTAGTATGCCTGAACTCAGGATGATAAAATACTTCTTGTAGTCAAGTTTATTTTAATATCCTGGGTTTGTAAATACTACTTTTAGAAAGTTAGTATTTACTGACCTGACCATCTCAGTCCGCCTCTGCTGTGTGTGTGTGTTCTGCCCAGCAACAGTAAGGAGCTGGGTGGGGGGATCCCCAGAGACAGGTTGGCTGCCAGGTGGTGGGTAGAGAGATTACACCTGGATGGGTGGGAGGAGTACACCTTGACTCTTGAATAGACCTGTGCTCTGCCACCACAAAGCCGGCGCCACCCCCTGTGGGGCGGCTGATGCCTCTGCCCTGCTGCTGAAAGGAAAGAGCAGAGTCACCATAACCAAGTGCTCCAGAACTGGACTGAGCCAGGCCCAGGCCCCCTGGCGCTAAAGAACAAAAGAACCATGGTATAAAAGTAGGAGCCTGGCTCCTAAGAAATCAGAATCCTGTTTTACCACAAAGAACCTCTGCCCGACTAGAAGGAGAAGAAGACGCTGGAGGAGCTGGCCTGCTGCTTGCCTTGCTGAGAAAGGAGAGGAAGAGACTTACTGAAAAGACTTTGCTACTTTGTGCTTGAACATTCTCCAAGGGCTTGATCTGAGCTTGCCCCCTGAACTGAACCCCAGGAACAGTGGGTTCTCTGTGCTTCTTGCTCGTCCTCCCATTCGAGCCGTGTGTGCATCCCGCTGGAAAAGAGACTGCGCCCCTCATCGCCCCTCCTAGGGCCGTGACACTCAGAAGCTCGCCTGCCTCCAACCCGTGAGAGCCCCGCTCCGTCCCGAGCCGCTCTCTGTCCCCGGGCCAGGCCGCCTGCATCCCTGTCACCGCCTGCTACTGGAGTGCGCTGAACGCGCTATCACCCCTCCTGCCGGAAGCCGTCCGACGACTGTGATCTACGCCGGGTCATCCAGCTGCACTGACTGTGCCCTGTGACCCCGCTTCGCTATCCCCGGACATCTCAGGCCGCGCCGCCCCCGCTGTGGAGACCCTCCTGCACCGCCGTGCTAAAGGGTCGCTGGCCGCGCCTGCCTACGTGCCCACACCTGCTGATTGAGGACCCAAGAACACTTCCCAAGCTGAGAGTCGCACCGACCTGTGCCGACTCTCCTAATCACGAAAGAAGTCCAGTATCGGGCTCGGGGCCCGCAACGCCTTATTTCCCCGTTCGCAGGAACCGATCTCTGTGAGTACTGGAACTACGAGTAAAGAGACTACGAAGTATCCATTTGAAACTACGAACCAAGAACATTTGCCTGCTGTATAACCTGGTGGCCTAGCGACAACGTTATTGGTCTTGTGATAAGTCTGCTGAGATATATATACCTTATTTTTACATAAAGAATCGTATTTTTATATATATCCAAGTCTGGTGTCCGTTTCTGGGGGGATTGATGTATTTACTGTGTGTACGATTGTAAGTGCTTAACCAACAACGCCTGAGGAATCGCCTTGGCTGCTCACGCCACGCACCTAGAGGGTGAGCAAGGGTCATTCGCGAGGGGTTATCCTGCGCCCTGACGTGGAGGAGAGGGTTCCTGCTTGACACAAGGGCAACCTTGCGCCAACCAGAGATCCCCGACTCTAACAGACCGGTTTCTGGCATTTCAGCCGTCTTCAGCCAGGCTTGCTTGAATCCAGTGGCAAAGTGAGCAAGGGACTCACGTCTGAGCATACCCTGCCAACTTATGGCGAACACAGCAAAAACCAAAGGAAATGATGGACGGAGTGTTGAACAATCCAAGCACTCACCCCCAGTCGACTGATCTGGGTTTAATCCATCACCGTTCTTTAGCCCACTCTGCCACCCCAGTTCAGTCATGGCCATATGCAAATCAGTCTGACCCTGTGCCTCATGGGAACAGTCCAGCCCGAACTGCCAAGCCATGTCTTCCCTGGACCAGAAACAAGCTTCCTAGGACCGGTTTCTGGCATTTCAGCCGTCTTCAGCCAGGCTTGCTTGAATCCAGTGGCAAAGTGAGCAAGGGACTCACGTCTGAGCATACCCTGCCAACTTATGGCGAACACAGCAAAAACCAAAGGAAATGATGGACGGAGTGTTGAACAATCCAAGCACTCACCCCCAGTCAACTGATCTGGGTTTAATCCATCACCGTTCTTTAGCCCACTCTGCCACCCCAGTTCAGTCATGGCCATATGCAAATCAGTCTGACCCTGTGCCTCATGGGAACAGTCCAGCCCGAACTGCCAAGCCATGTCTTCCCTGGACCAGAAACAAGCTTCCTAGGACCGGTTTCTGGCATTTCAGCCGTCTTCAGCCAGGCTTGCTTGAATCCAGTGGCAAAGTGTGCAAGGGACTCACCATAAGTTGGCAGGGTATGCTCAGACGTGAGTCCCTTGCTCACTTTGCCACTGGATTCAAGCAAGCCTGGCTGAAGAGGGCTGAAATGCCAGAAACCGGTCCTAGGAAGCTTGTTTCCGGTCCAGGGAAGACATGGCTTGGCAGTTCGGGCTGGACTGTTCCCATGAGGCACAGGGTCAGACTGATTTGCATATGGCCATGTCTGAACTGGGGTGGCAGAGTGGGCTAAAGAACGGTGATGGATTAAACCCAGATCAGTTGACTGGGGGTGAGTGCTTGCAATGTTCAACACTCCGTCCATCATTTCCTTTGGTTTTTGCGTTGCCACGAGATCACCCTGATTGTGACCGTCTTTTTAAGATTCGGCCCGTTCTTGATCACTTTGTAGATCGATTTTCTGAGATTTATACTCCAGGGAAAGAAATATCTATTGATGAGTCTTTGGTCTTGTTCAAGGGCCGTTTGGTTTTTAGGCAGTACATCCCTAGCAAGAGGGCACGCTATGGAATTAAGCTGTATATGTTGTCTGAGAGTAGGACAGGATATGCTATTAATTTTCGTGTGTACACTGGTAGAGATTCTACTATTGACCCCCCAGGATGTCCGTCCATTTTTGGAGTTTCAGAGAAAACTGTGTGGGATCTTGCTAGAAGACTGTTTAACAGAGGCCACCATTTGTACCTTGATAACTTCTATACTGCAGTGCAATTATTTAAGGAATTGTATAAAGTGGACACTTTTGCATGTGGCACAATCCGCTCTAACCGTAAAGGTTATCTGAAAGAGCTTGTTTGCAAAAAACTTCAGAGGGGGCAGTGCAGTTCCTTGCGTAGTGATGAACTACTAGCTGTAAAATTTGTGGACAGGAGGGATGTGTACATGCTGACTACCATCCATGATGAGAGTACTTCACCTGTGGCTGTTTGGGGTCAGGTTGCTGAAGTGCGCAAACCTGTGTGCATTCTAGACTACAATAAGCACATGGGTGGTGTTGACAGAGTAGATCAGAGGTTGGAACCTTACTCTGCTATTCGGAAGGCTTATGTTTGGTATAAGAAGTTGGCCATCCATTTCTTCGAATTAGCAATTTTCAATGCTTTTATTGTGTTCAAGGAGTGTTCTCCTGCATCAAAGTTGACATTTCTTCAGTTTCGGCACTCTGTGATAGCTAGCCTTGTTGTTGTGGAACAGGCAAGTGTTCCTAGATTTGGAGTGGTGGAGGATGTGGTTCGATTGAAAGATCGCCACTTTCCTGATTTCATCCCTCCCACACCGGCAAAAGATTTTCCCACTAGGAGATGCAGAGTCTGTTGGCGAAGAGGTACGCGGAAGGAGATTAGTATGTACTGCCCCGACTGTCCTTCTAAACATGGGCTGTGTGTCCCTGCTTGTTTTAGAGCGTACCACACGCAAAAGAATTTTTGGGAGCATTCATGAGTGGTAAAGTGAACTGCCTGGTCTGTATTCTTTGAAAAATTTGATTTTGTTTCAAGGTTGGCGTTAGTGCAATGTGTTTAGTTTCTGATTTTGTGTTTGTAGATTTCTATCTATTTGCGATTTGTTTGTGTTTTTATTTTTGTCTAAAAAAAATCCTAAATGTGTTGGCGGTGTGTGTGGACTGGCACTTGGTTGGCGGTGTGCGTGGAATGGTGCTTGGCTGGCGGTGTGCGTGGACTGGCTCTCGGCTGGCTGTGTGTGAGTAGTGACTTGCTGCTGGTCACTACACACACTGCTAGCTGAGTGCCACTCCACGCAATCCATCAGCTTGTGTAGTTGCTGTGTCAGGAATGTGGGCATATGAAAGTGATGGGCCCTTGAATGGCGCTGGGTGCTGGTGTGAGTTTTGTTATGTGATGGGCCCACGGCTGGCGGTGTGAATGGTTTTGTATGTCTCACACGTATGAAAGGTGTATGAATGGCCTGTAAAGAGGTTGGTGCCTTGTCGTGGCTTTACAGCTCACAAGCTGTGAGTCAATGGTTCAGTTTCTCTCCCTTTCAATCATTAACAGTGCATTTCATTTTTGTGAAATCACTTGCTAATACAATTGTATATACTGAACCATCACTCACCCTCGTGCCAAATCCAACCAGTATGTGTGTGTGCTTGAGGATTAGATGGCTGTGCAGTAATATTTGCCGTTCTAAAGCAGGGTGTACCTTGTCCCTTTTGTGAATATTGTAATGTGTTGTTTTTGTGCCTGGTGGTGCGAATGGTCTTGTGTGTATCACGTATGAAAGGTGTGTGAATGGCCTGTAAAGCGGTTGGTGCCTTGCCGTGGCTTTACAGCTCACGAGCTGCGAGTCATTGGTTCAGTTTTTTCTCCATTTAATTACTGACAGTGCATTTCATTTTTGTGAAATCTCTTGTTAATAAAATTTAATATACTGAACCATCACTCGCCCTCGTGCCAAATCCAACCAGTATGTGTGTGCGTTTGAGGAATAGATGGCTGTGCAGGAATCTTTGTCTTTTTAGTTTCTCTTCCAAGGTGTATGTTCCATGTAAGAATTACCCACCAACTGTAGATATTGTCGTAAACCCACGGGAGTTCATGGTGATGTCTCTCTTGTGAATTCCAAAAAGTTATTTTATCCACAATGTCCTGCAAACCTCAAAATGTATGTCACATTTGCCTTGCAATATTGTGCCGAAATTCTAACGCTGTAGAAACAAACAATGTCAAAATGATCTAGTTTTGCAAGGGGGTCCACTGTCTTTTTGGCCCATGCTGGGCGGCCATCTAGGGAAACCTACCAAACCCATACATTTCTGGAAACTAGACACCCGGGGGCTTCCAGGGAGGTATGGCTCGCGTGGATCCCCCAACGTTTCCTTACCCAGAATCCCCTGCAAACCTCAATTTTAGCTGAAAAAAATCACTTTTTTCACACATTTTTGTGTGGGAAAGTTGTGGCATCACCGGGCTCACTCAAAATTCCCACCTCCCAGCGTTCCCCTGGGTCTCCCGGTAAAAATGGTGTCTCACTTTTGTGGGAGGCCCAAGTACCCGCGACAGGCAAGGGCCCAAAATGTAGTGTGGTGACATCAAAATTGCCTATCTCTAAACCACCTGGTTTGCAAGGGGGGTCACCTGGGTTTTTGGCCCGGTGCTCGGCGGCCATCTAGGGAAACCTACCAAACCCATACATTTCTGAAAACTAGACACCTGGGGACTTCCAGGGAGGTATGGCTTACGTGGATCCCCCAACGTTTCCTTACCCAGAATCCCCTGCAAACCTCAATTTTAGCTGAAAAAATCCCTTTTTTCACACATTTTTGTGTGGGAAAGTTGTGGCATCACCGGGCTCACTCAAACTTCCCACCTCCCAGCGTTCCCCTGGGTCTCCCGGTAAAAATGGAGCCTCACTTTTGTGGGAGGCCCAAGTACCCGCGACAGGCAAGGGCCCAAAACGTAGTGTGGTGACATCAAAATTGCCTATCTCAAAACCACCTGGTTTTGTAAGGGGTCACCTGGGTTTTTGGCCCGGTGCTCGGCGGCCATCTAGGGAAACCTACCAAACCCATACATTTCTGAAAACTAGACACTCGGTGGCTTCCAGGGAGGTATGGTTTGCGTTGATCCCCCAAAGTTTCCTTACCCAGAATCCCCTGCAAACCTCAATGTTAGCTGAAAAAATCAATTTTTTCACACATTTGTATGTGGGAAAGTTGTGGCATCAAAGGGCTCACTCAAATTTCCCACCTACCTGCGTTCCCCTGTGTCTCCCGGTAAAAATGGTGCCTCACTTGTGTGGGAGGCCCAAGTACCCGCGACAGGCAAGGGCCCAAAACGTAGTGTGGTGAGATCAAGATTGCCTATCTCAAAACCACATGGTTTTGCAAGGGGGGTCACCTGGGTTTATGGCCCGGTGCTCTGCAGCCATCTAGGGAAACCTACCAAACCCATACATTTCTGAAAACTAGACACCTGGGGGCTTCCAGGGAGGTATGGCTTGCGTGGATCCCCCAACGTTTCCTTACCCAGAATCCCCTGCAAACCTCAATGTTAGCTGAAAAAATCCCTTTTTTCACACATTTTTATGTGGGAAAGTTGTGGCATCACCGGGCTCACTGAAATTTCCCAACTCCCAGCGTTCCCCTGGGTCTCCCGGTAAAAATGGTGCCTCACTTGTGAGGGAGTCCCAAGTACCCGCGACAGGCAAGGGCCCAAAACGTAGTGTGGTGACATCAAAATTGCCTATCTCAAAACCACCTGGTTTTGCAAGGGGGGTCACCTGGGTTTTTGGCCCGGTGCTCGGCGGCCATCTAGGGAAACCTACCAAACCCATACATTTCTGAAAACTAGACACCCGGGGGCTTCCAGGGAGGTATGGCTTGCGTGGATCCCCCAACGTTTCCTTACCCAGAATCCCCTGCAAACCTCAATGTTAGCTGAAAAAATCCCTTTTTTCACACATTTTTATGTGGGAAAGTTGTGGCATCACCGGGCTCACTGAAATTTCCCAACTCCCAGCGTTCCCCTGGGTCTCCCGGTAAAAATGGTGCCTCACTTGTGAGGGAGTCCCAAGTACCCGCGACAGGCAAGGGCCCAAAACGTAGTGTGGTGACATCAAAATTGCCTATCTCAAAACCACCTGGTTTTGCAAGGGGGGTCACCTGGGTTTTTGGCCCGGTGCTCGGCGGCCATCTAGGGAAACCTACCAAACCCATACATTTCTGAAAACTAGACACCCGGGGGCTTCCAGGGAGGTATGGCTTGCGTGGATCCCACAACGTTTCCTTACCCAGAATCCCCTACAAACCTCAATGTTAGCTGAAAAAATCACTTTTTTCACACATTTTTATGTGGGAAAGTTCTGGCATCACCGGGCTCACTCAAATTTCCCACCTCCCCGCGTTCCCCTGTGTATCCCGGTAAAAATGGTGCCTCACTTGTGTGGGAGGCCCAAGTACCCGCGAACGGCAAGGGCCCAAAACGTAGTGTGGTGACATCAAAATTGCCTATCTCAAAACCACCTGGTTTTGCAATGGGGGTCGCCTGGGTTTTTGGCCCGGTGCTTGGCGGCCATCTAGGGAAACCTACCAAACCCATACATTTCTGAAAACAAGACACCTGGGGGCTTCCAGGGAGGTATGGCTTGCGTGGATCCCCCAACGTTTCCTTACCCAGAATCCCCTGCAAACCTCAATTTTAGCTGAACAAATCACTTTTTTCACACATTTTTGTGTGGGAAAGTTGTGGCATCACCGGGCTCACTCAAATTTCCCACCTCCCAGCGTTCCCCTGGGTCTCCCGGTAAAAATGGTGCCTCACTTGTGTGGGAGGCCCAAGTATCCGTGACAGGCAAGGGCCCAAAACGTAGTGTGGTGACATCAAAATTGCCTATCTCAAAACCACCTGGTTTTGCACGTGGGTCACCTGGGTTTTGGGCCCGGTGCTCGTCGGCCATCTAGGGAAACCTACCAAACCCATACATTTCTGAAAATTAGACACCCGGGGGCTTCCAGGGAGGTATGGCTTGCATGGATCCCCCAACGTTTCCTTACCCAGAATCCCCTGCAAACCTCAATTTTAGCTGAACAAATCACTTTTTTCACATATTTTTGTGTGGGAAAGTTGTGGCATCACCGGGCTCACTCAAATTTATCATCTCTCAGCGTTCCCCTGGGTCTCCCGGTAAAAATGGGTTCTCACTTGTGTTGGAGGCCCAAGTACCCGCGACAGGCAAGGGCCCAAAACGTAGTGAGGTGACATCAAAATTGCCTATCTCAAAACCACCTGGTTTTGCAAGGGGGGTCACCTGGGTTTTTGGCCCGGTGCTCGGCGGCCATCTAGGGAAACCTACCAAACCCATACATTTCTGAAAACTAGACACCCGGGGGCTTACAGGAAGGTATGGCTTGCATGGATCCCCCAACGTTTCCTTACCCAGAATCCCCTGCAAACCTCAATTTTAGCTGAAAAAATCACTTTTTTCACACATTTTTGTGTGGGAAAGTTGTGGCATCACCGGGCTCACTCAAATTTCCCACCTCCCAGCATTCCCCTGGGTCTCCCGGTAAAAATGGTGTCTCACTTGTGTGGGAGGCCCAAGTACCCGCGACAGGCAAGGGCCCAAAACGTAGTGTGGTGACATCAAAATTGCCTATCTCAAAACCACCTGGTTTTGCAAGGGGGGTCACCTGGGTTTTTGGCCCGGTGCTCGGCGGCCATCTAGGGAAACCTACCAAACCCATACATTTCTGAAAACTAGACACCCGGGGGCGTGCAGGGAGGTATGGCTTGCGTGGATCCCCCAACGTTTCCTTACCCAGAATCCCCTGCAAACCTCAATTTTAGCTGAAAAAATAACTTTTTTCACACATTTTTGTGTGGGAAAGTTGTGGCATCACCGGGCTCACTCAAATTAATCACCTCCCAGCATTCCCCTGGCTCTCCCGGTAAAAATGGGGCCTCACTTGTGTTGGAGGCCCAAGTACCCGCGACAGGCAAGGGCCCAAAACGTAGTGGGGTGACATCAAAATTGCCTATCTCAAAACCAACTGGTTTTGCAAGGGGGGTCACCTGGATTTTTGGCCCGGTGCTCGGCAGCCATCTGGGGAAACCTACCAAACCCATACATTTCTGAAAACTAGACACCTGGTGGCTTGGAGGGAGGTATGGCTTGCGTGGATCCCCAACGTTTCCTTACCCAGAATCCCCTGCAAACCTCAATTTTAGCTGAAAAAATCACTTTTTTCACACATTTTTGTGTGGGAAAGTTGTGGCATCACCGGGCTCACTCAAATTTCCCACCTCCCAGCATTCCCCTGGGTCTCCCGGTAAAAATGGTGCCTCACTTGTGTTGGAGGCCCAAGTACCCGCGACAGGCAAGGGCCCAAAACTTAGTGAGGTGACATCAAAATTGCCTATCTCAAAACCAACTGGTTTTGCAAGGGGGGTCACCTGGGTTTTTGGCCCGGTGCTCGGCAGCCATCTGGGGAAACCTACCAAACCCATACATTTCTGAAAACTAGACACATGGGGGCTTCCAGGGAGGTATGGCTTGCGTGGATCCCCCAAAGTTTCCTTACCCAGAATCCCCTGCAAACCTCAATTTTAGCTCAAAAAATCACTTTTTTCACACTTTTTTGTGTGGGAAAGTTGTGGCATCACCGGGCTCACTCAAATTTCCCACCTCCCAGCGTTCCCCTAGGTCTCCCGGTAAAAATGGTACCTCACTTGTGTGGGAGGCCCAAGTACCCGCGACAGGCAAGGGCCAAAAACGTAGTGTGGTGACATCAAAATTGCCTATCTCAAAACCACCTGGTTTTGCAAGGGGGGTCACCTGGGTTTTTGGCCCGGTGCTCGGCGGCCATCTAGGGAAACCTACCAAACCCATACATTTCTGAAAACTAGACACCCGGGGGCGTGCAGGGAGGTATGGCTTGCATGGATCCCCCAACGTTTCCTTACCCAGAATCCCCTGCAAACCTCAATTTTAGCTGAAAAAATAACTTTTTTCACACATTTTTGTGTGGGAAAGTTGTGGCATCACCGGGCTCACTCAAATTAATCACCTCCCAGCGTTCCCCTGGGTCTCCCGGTAAAAATGGGGCCTCACTTGTGTTGGAGGCCCAAGTACCCGCGACAGGCAAGGGCCCAAAACGTAGTGAGGTGACATCAAAATTGCCTATCTCAAAACCAACTGGTTTTGCAAGGGGGGTCACCTGGGTTTTTGGCCCGGTGCTCGGCAGCCATCTGGGGAAACCTACCAAACCCATACATTTCTGAAAACTAGACACCTGGTGGCTTGCAGGGAGGTATGGCTTGCGTGGATCCCCAACGTTTCCTTACCCAGAATCCACTTCAAACCTCAATTTTAGCTGAAAAAATCACTTTTTTCACACATTTTTGTGTGGGAAAGTTGTGGCATCACCGGGCTCACTCAAATTTCCCACCTCCCAGCGTTCCCCTGGATCTCCCGGTAAAAATGGTGCCTCAATTGTGTGGGAGGCCCAAGTACCCGCGACAGGCAAGGGCCAAAAACGTAGTGTGGTGACATCAAAATTGCCTATCTCAAAACCACCTGGTTTTGCAAGGGGGGTCACCTGGGTTTTTGGCCCGGTGCTCAGCGGCCATCTAGGGAAACCTACCAAACCCATACATTTCTGAAAACTAGACACCCGGGGGCTTACAGGGAGGTATGGCTTGCGTGGATCCCCCAACGTTTCCTTACCCAGAATCCCCTGCAAACCTCAATTTTAGCTGAAAAAATCACTTTTTTCACACATTTTTGTGTGGGAAAGTTGTGGCATCACCGGGCTCACTCAAATTTCCCACCTCCCAGCATTCCCCTGGGTCTCCCGGTAAAAATGGTGCCTCACTTGTGTTGGAGGCCCAAGTACCCGCGACAGGCAAGGGCCCAAAACTTAGTGAGGTGACATCAAAATTGCCTATCTCAAAACCAACTGGTTTTGCAAGGGGGGTCACCTGGGTTTTTGGCCCGGTGCTCGGCAGCCATCTGGGGAAACCTACCAAACCCATACATTTCTGAAAACTAGACACCTGAGGGCTTGCAGGGAGGTATGGCTTGCATGGATCCCCAACGTTTCCTTACCCAGAATCCACTTCAAACCTCAATTTTAGCTGAAAAAATCACTTTTTTCACACATTTGTGTGTGGGAAAGTTGTGGCATCACCGGGCTCACTCAAATTTCCCACCTCCCAGCATTCCCCTGGGTCTCCCGGTAAAAATGGTGCCTCACTTGTGTGGGAGGCCCAAGTACCCGCGACAGTCAAGGGCCCAAAACTTAGTGTGGTGACATCAAAATTGCCTATCTCAAAACCACCTGGTTTTGCACGGGGGGTCACCTGGGTTTTCAGCCCGGTACTAGGCGGCCATCAAGGGAAACCTACCAAACCCATACATTTCTGAAAACTAGACACATGGGGGCTTCCAGGGAGGTATGGCTTGCGTGGATCCCCCAAAGTTTCCTTACCCAGAATCCCCTGCAAACCTCAATTTTAGCTCAAAAAATCACTTTTTTCACACTTTTTTGTGTGGGAAAGTTGTGGCATCACCGGGCTCACTCAAATTTCCCACCTCCCAGCGTTCCCCTGGGTCTCCCGGTAAAAATGGTACCTCACTTGTGTGGGAGGCCCAAGTACCCGCGACAGGCAAGGGCCAAAAACGTAGTGTGGTGACATCAAAATTGCCTATCTCAAAACCACCTGGTTTTGCAAGGGGGGTCACCTGGGTTTTTGGCCCGGTGCTCGGCGGCCATCTAGGGAAAAATACCAAACCCATACATTTCTGAAAACTAGACACCCGGGGGCGTGCAGGGAGGTATGGCTTGCGTGGATCCCCCAACGTTTCCTTACCCAGAATCCCCTGCAAACCTCAATTTTAGCTGAAAAAATAACTTTTTTCACACATTTTTGTGTGGGAAAGTTGTGGCATCACCGGGCTCACTCAAATTAATCACCTCCCAGCGTTCCCCTGGGTCTCCCGGTAAAAATGGGGCCTCACTTGTGTTGGAGGCCCAAGTACCCGCGACAGGCAAGGGCCAAAAACGTAGTGAGGTGACATCAAAATTGCCTATCTCAAAACCAACTGGTTTTGCAAGGGGGGTCACCTGGGTTTTTGGCCCGGTGCTCGGCAGCCATCTGGGGAAACCTACCAAACCCATGCATTTCTGAAAACTAGACACCTGGTGGCTTGCAGGGAGGTATGGCTTGCGTGGATCCCCAACGTTTCCTTACCCAGAATCCACTTCAAACCTCAATTTTAGCTGAAAAAAATCACTTTTTTCACACATTTTTGTGTGGGAAAGTTGTGGCATCACCGGGCTCACTCAAATTTCCCACCTCCCAGCGTTCCCCTGGGTCTCCCGGTAAAAATGGTGCCTCACTTGTGTGGGAGGCCCAAGTATCCGCGACAGGCAAGGGCCCAAAACGTAGTGTGGTGACATCAAAATTGCCTATCTCAAAACCACCTGGTTTTGCACGTGGGTCACCTGGGTTTTTGGCCCGGTGCTCGTCGGCCATCTAGGGAAACCTACCAAACACATACATTTCTGAAAACTAGACACCCGGGGGCTTCCAGGGAGGTATGGCTTGCGTGGATCCCCCAACGTTTCCTTACCCAGAATCCCCTGCAAACCTCAATTTTAGCTCAAAAAATCACTTTTTTCACATATTTTTGTGTGGGAAAGTTGTGGCATCACCGGGCTCACTCAAATTTCCCACCTCCCAGCATTCCCCTGGGTCTCCCGGTAAAAATGGTGCCTCAATTGTGTGGGAGGCCCAAGTACCCGCGACAGGCAAGGGCCAAAAACGTAGTGTGGCGACATCAAAATTGCCTATCTCAAAACCACCTGGTTTTGCAAGGGGGGTCACCTGGGTTTTTGGCCCGGTGCTCAGCGGCCATCTAGGGAAACCTACCAAACCCATACATTTCTGAAAACTAGACACCCGGGGGCTTACAGGGAGGTATGGCTTGCGTGGATCCCCCAACGTTTCCTTACCCAGAATCCCCTGCAAACCTCAATTTTAGCTGAAAAAATCACTTTTTTCACACATTTTTGTGTGGGAAAGTTGTGGCATCACCGGGCTCACTCAAATTTCCCACCTCCCAGCATTCCCCTGGGTCTCCCGGTAAAAATGGTGCCTCACTTGTGTTGGAGGCCCAAGTACCCGCGACAGGCAAGGGCCCAAAACTTAGTGAGGTGACATCAAAATTGCCTATCTCAAAACCAACTGGTTTTGCAAGGGGGGTCACCTGGGTTTTTGGCCCGGTGCTCGGCAGCCATCTGGGGAAACCTACCAAACCCATACATTTCTGAAAACTAGACACCTGAGGGCTTGCAGGGAGGTATGGCTTGCATGGATCCCCAACGTTTCCTTACCCAGAATCCACTTCAAACCTCAATTTCAGCTGAAAAAATCACTTTTTTCACACATTTGTGTGTGGGAAAGTTGTGGCATCACCGGGCTCACTCAAATTTCCCACCTCCCAGCATTCCCCTGGGTCTCCCGGTAAAAATGGTGCCTCACTTGTGTGGGAGGCCCAAGTACCCGCGACAGTCAAGGGCCCAAAACTTAGTGTGGTGACATCAAAATTGCCTATCTCAAAACCACCTGGTTTTGCACGGGGGGTCACCTGGGTTTTCAGCCCGGTACTAGGCGGCCATCTAGGGAAACCTACCAAACCCATACATTTCTGAAAACTAGACACATGGGGGCTTCCAGGGAGGTATGGCTTGCGTGGATCCCCCAACGTTTCCTTACCCAGAATCCCCTGCAAACCTCAATTTTAGCTGAAAAAATAACTTTTTTCACACATTTTTGTGTGGGAAAGTTGTGGCATCACCGGGCTCACTCAAATTAATCACCTCCCAGCGTTCCCCTGGGTCTCCCGGTAAAAATGGGGCCTCACTTGTGTTGGAGGCCCAAGTACCCGCGACAGGCAAGGGCCAAAAACGTAGTGAGGTGACATCAAAATTGCCTATCTCAAAACCAACTGGTTTTGCAAGGGGGGTCACCTGGGTTTTTGGCCCGGTGCTCGGCAGCCATCTGGGGAAACCTACCAAACCCATGCATTTCTGAAAACTAGACACCTGGTGGCTTGCAGGGAGGTATGGCTTGCGTGGATCCCCAACGTTTCCTTACCCAGAATCCACTTCAAACCTCAATTTTAGCTGAAAAAAATCACTTTTTTCACACATTTTTGTGTGGGAAAGTTGTGGCATCACCGGGCTCACTCAAATTTCCCACCTCCCAGCGTTCCCCTGGGTCTCCCGGTAAAAATGGTGCCTCACTTGTGTGGGAGGCCCAAGTATCCGCGACAGGCAAGGGCCCAAAACGTAGTGTGGTGACATCAAAATTGCCTATCTCAAAACCACCTGGTTTTGCACGTGGGTCACCTGGGTTTTTGGCCCGGTGCTCATCGGCCATCTAGGGAAACCTACCAAACACATACATTTCTGAAAACTAGACACCCGGGGGCTTCCAGGGAGGTATGGCTTGCGTGGATCCCCCAACGTTTCCTTACCCAGAATCCCCTGCAAACCTCAATTTTAGCTCAAAAAATCACTTTTTTCACATATTTTTGTGTGGGAAAGTTGTGGCATCACCGGGCTCACTCAAATTTCCCACCTCCCAGCATTCCCCTGGGTCTCCCGGTAAAAATGGTGCCTCACTTGTGTGGGAGGCCCAAGTACCCGCGACAGGCAAGGGCCAAAAACGTAGTGTGGTGACATCAAAATTGCCTATCTCAAAACCAACTGGTTTTGCAAGGGGGGTCACCTGGGTTTTTGGCCCGGTGCTCGGCAGCCATCTGGGGAAACCTACCAAACCCATACATTTCTGAAAACTAGACACCCGGGGGTTTGCAGGGAGGTATGGTTTGCGTGGATCCCCCAACGTTTCTTACCCAGAATCCCCAGCAAACCTCAATTTTAGCTGAAAAAATCACTTTTTTCACACATTTTTGTGTGGGAAAGTTGTGGCATCACCGGGCTCACTCAAATTTCCCACCTCCCAGCGTTTCCCTGGGTCTCCCGGTAAAAATGGTGCCTCACTTGTGTGGGAGGCCCAAGTACCCGCGACAGGCAAGGGCCCAAAACGTAGTGTGGTGACATCAAAATTGCCTATCTCAAAACCACCTGGTTTTGCATGGGGGGTCACCTGGGTTTTTGGCCCGGTGCTCGGCGGCCATCTAGGTATACCTACCAAACCCATACATTTCTGAAAACTAGACACCTGGGGGCTTCCAGGGAGGTATGGCTTGCGTGGATGCCCCAAAGTTTCCTTGCCCAGAATCCCCTGCAAACCTCAATGTTAGCTGAAAAAATCACTTTTTTCACACATTTTTCTGTGGGAAAGTTGTGGCATCACGGGGCTCACTCAAATTTCCCACCTCCCAGCGTTCCCCTGTGTCTCCCGGTAAAAATGGTGCCTCACTTGTGTGGGAGGCCCAAGTACCCACGACCGGCAAGGGCCCAAAACGTAGTGTGGTGACATCAAAATTGCCTATCTCAAAACCACCTGGTTTTGCAATGGGGGTCGCCTGGGTTTTTGGCCCGGTGCTTGGCGGCCATCTAGGGAAACCTACCAAACCCATACATTTCTGAAAACTAGACACCTGGGGGCTTCCAGGGAGGTATGGCTTGCGTGGATCCCCCAACGTTTCCTTACCCAGAATCCCCTGCAAACCTCAATTTTAGCTGAACAAATCACTTTTTTCACACATTTTTGTGTGGGAAAGTTGTGGCATCACCGGGCTCACTCAAATTTCCCACCTCGCAGCCTTCCCCTGGGTCTCCCGGTAAAAATGGTGCCTCACTTGTGTGGGAGGCCCAAGTATCCGCGACAGGCAAGGGCCCAAAACGTAGTGTGGTGACATCAAAATTGCCTATCTCAAAACCACCTGGTTTTGCACGTGGGTCACCTGGGTTTTTGGCCCGGTGCTCGTCGGCCATCTAGCAAAACCTACCAAACCCATACATTTCTGAAAACTAGACACCCGGGGGCTTCCAGGGAGGTATGGCTTGCGTGGATCCCCCAACGTTTCCTTACCCAGAATCCCCTGCAAACCTCAATTTTAGCTCAAAAAATCACTTTTTTCACATATTTTTGTGTGGGAAAGTTGTGGCATCACCGGGCTCACTCAAATTTCCCACCTCCCAGCATTCCCCTGGGTCTCCCGGTAAAAATGGTGCCTCACTTGTGTGGGAGGCCCAAGTACCCACGACAGGCAAGGGCCCAAAACTTAGTGTGGTGACATCAAAATTGCCTATCTCAAAACCACCTGGTTTTGCACGGGGGGTCACCTGGGTTTTCAGCCCGGTACTAGGCGGCCATCTAGGGAAACCTACCAAACCCATACATTTCTGAAAACTAGACACATGGGGGCTTCCAGGGAGGTATGGCTTGCGTGGATCCCCCAAAGTTTCCTTACACAGAATCCCCTGCAAACCTCAATTTTAGCTGAAAAAATGACTTTTTTCTCACATTTTTGTGTGGGAAAGTTGTGGCATCATCGGGCTCACTCAAATTTCCCACCTCCCAGCGTTCCCCTGGGTCTCCCGGTAAAAATGGTGCCTCACTTATGTAGGAGGCCCAAGTACCCGCGACAGGCAAGGGCCCAAAACGTAGTGTGGTGACATCAAAATTGCCTATCTCAAAACCACCTGGTTTTGCAAGGGGGTCACCTGGGTTTTTGGCCCGGTGCTCGTCGGCCATCTAGGGAAACCTACCAAACCCATACATTTCTGAAAACTAGACACCCGGGGGCTTCCAGGGAGGTATGGCTTGCGTGGATCCCCCAACGTTTCCTTACCCAGAATCCCCTGCAAACCTCAATTTTAGCTCAAAAAATCACTTTTTTCACACTTTTTTGTGTGGGAAAGTTGTGGTATCACCGGGCTCACTCAAATTTCCCACCTCCCAGCGTTCCCCTGGGTCTCCCGGTAAAAATGGTGCCTCACTTGTGTGGGAGGCCTGTTAGACCTGACACCTTGGCGTGAGTTTCCCTTCCACTTTTTGCTGATGTGCCTCATTGTGTTTTGTTGGTGTTAGCTGCTCAGGGCACTGTGCCACTGCTAATCAGTGCCACAGTGCAAGTGCTCCCTTTGTAAAGTGTATACATTGATTGGTGTCCATGATTGGCTTATTTGGTTTACTGTCAGCCCCTAGTAGAGTGCACCAGGAGTGCCAGGGCTTGTAAATACAAATGCCGCTAGTGGGCTTGCAGCACTGGTTGTGCCACCCACAGAAGCGGCCTAGTAAAATGTGTCTAGGATCTGCCACTGCAGAACCTGCGCGCAGTCTGGTACTGTCGCGCTGACTGCGCAAGTGCACCCACTTGCCAGTCCCTAAACCTTCCCTTAACTACATATTAGTCACCCCTCTGGTAGGCCCAAGGGCAGGGTGCATTGTAGGCATAAGGTAGGACAGGCCCTGATGTGTGTGGCATGTCTTAATAGTGAATTACAGCCATTTTCACTATTGAAGGCTACCTGCTCTCCATAGGCCAGAATGGGCTACTGGAATTACTACACCCCGTAATCCCAGTGGACTCATAGAGCATGGTAGGAAGTTATGTTTAGTATGCCTGAACTCAGAATAATAAAATACTTCTTTTAGTAAAGTTTATTTTAATATCCTGCGTTTGTAAATACTACTTTTAGAAAGTTAGTATTTACTGACCTGGCCATTTCAGTCCGCCTCTGCTGTGTGTGTGTGTTCTGCCTAGCAACAGTAAGGAGCAGGGTTGGGGAATCCCCAGAGACAGGCTGGCTGCCAGGTGGTGGGTAGAGAGATTACACCAGGATGGGTGGGAGGAGTCCACCCTTGACTCTGAATAGACCTGTGCTCTGACAGCACAAAGCCGGCTCTGCCCCCTGTGGAGCGGCTGATGTCTCTGCCCTGCTGCTGAAAGGAAAAGAGCAGAGTCACCACAACAAAGTGCTCAAAAACTGGACTGAGCCAGGCCCAGGCCCCCTGGCGCTAAAGAACGAAAGAATCGCACTATAAAAGTAGGAGCCTGGCTCCTAAGAAATCAGATCCTGTTTACGCAACGACGAACCTCTGCCTGAAGGAGAAGGACCTGGAGAAGCTGAAGGAGGAATACTGTCTCTCTGCCTGAAGAGACTGGCCTGCAGTGGGTGCCTGTCTGCTGGAAGGAGTGGAAAAGACTGAAGGAAAAGACTTTGAATCAACTTGTGCTGAACAATCTCCAAGGGCTTGCTTGTGAACTTGCCCCCTGATCTGCGCCCCAGGAACAGTGGGCGCAACCTACCCCCAGAAGAGGAGAAGTAGCTGGATGCAATTCCGTGACGCTGATCCCCAGAGAACCTGTGTGCCTCTCCCCCTTTCTCCACACCGCGACATCTGCCACCTGGGACTACCACGAGCACCGCAAGGACCGGCCTCCCTGGTCCAAGCACCGCAAGCACCAGCCCCTCCGAGCCATAGCTCGCAACGCGGAGAAAGGCACCTGAAGGCCTGCGCACCGAGCCCTGGCGACCCTGTGCCGTCAAGATCACCGCGAGGCCCTGTGCACACTTGTGATCCCCTGAAAAGCTGATCGCGCTGCAACAGCGCTGTGGATTGCCCTGGAGCTGCTTCCCCCTCCTCTGCCCTTGGTCGTGTGGCTGGGACCTTCTTCGGGTGCCCCACGAAGCACCGCCTCCCTCTGACTGCGAGGGACGACACAGCGACGTGAGACACCGCGCCGTGGAAACCCGAGGCCGCCGCCGTGACCAACCCCATGAAAAGAAGGTATTTGTGACCATCGCGCGAAAAGTACGGCCGTAACTGCCTACGTACGGTCCGTACTTCCATCTGAACTCATTGCGCTTTGAAAACGCACTGCCTTGCCTGGTAGTTCGAGTCGTACTGTTGCTTTGAAAACGTACTGCCTTGCCTGGTAGTTCGAGTCGTACTGTTGCTTTGAAAACTACTGCCTTGCCTGGTAGTTCGAGTCGTACTGTTCGTACTTCCATCTGAATTCATTGCGCTTGGAAAACGTACTGCCTTGCCCCGTAGTTCGAGCCGTACTGTGGGTACGTCCATCTGAAATAATTGTGCGTAAATACGGCCCGTACTTGCCTTTGTACGGACCGTACTGACCCCTGAAGTATCCTGTTTTGAACCTTAGCAACCTTGGTTCGACTCGTACCAGCCTTGGTCTGAACCGTACTGGCCTCGGGAGCAGCATAGTTCGAACCGTACCTGCTTTGAGCCGAACTACATTGAAAAGCATTACCGGTGCTCACTCGAGAAGAGTGAGACTCGGCAAGCGTACTCGTGCTCACGCGAGAGGCGTGAGAAACGGCAAGGCCCTTTAAAAACCTTGCCCAAAGCCTAACAACGGTACTACGAAGTGCGCAGAACCGCTAAGAAGCTTATTTTAATCAGAACTTTGCCATTATTAAGACCTGTGGACTACCTTTGAGCATTTAAAGAGTAACTGGATTATTTCCCCAAGAGAACTGTATTTATGCAACCTGCCTGAAAGAAAACCTTTTATATAAAGAAATATATTTTACTATAAATACAGCCTTGTGTCTTTGTGTGGTGGGGAGGTGATTATTGTGTGGGACAACTTGAACGCTTAACCTTATGCCCTCTGGAAATTTAGCCTGACTGCTCGCGCCACGTTACCTAGAGGGTGAACAGGGGTTATTTTTAAAGAGGTGATCCTTTGCCCTGACTTAGAGGAAAGGGTCCCTGCTTGTCGCAAGTGCATACCTGCGCCAACCAGAGACCCCGGATTCTAACATTGGTGGCAGCGGTGCGGATTTACGGATTTGCGTTCTTGGTGTCTGCGCAGTGATTACTAGCCATTGCACAGGGGGCAGTCCAGTAGCTTGAGCCACAGAACTTTTTAATTTTAATTTCACTTGCTAAGAAGATCCCTTGTGTTTGAAACCATGCCGGGTTCAAACAGCATTGAGAAATCGCTCTCTGAAACCTCTGAAAGGCCAGAATTGGAATGGGATGAGTCCCAACTGGGAAAATACACAAGAGATCAACTCCAACATTTCTGCAAGAAATTCAAAGTTCCACGCAAAGGATGCACAAACAAGGTGCACTTCCAGACGGCACTGAGAGCTTGGGTGGAATCAAGGAAGGGAGCTGGGAATGTTGTACCTGAAGTTGACCTAGTGGAGCCAGCAGAGAGCATCCACAGTGCTGGCAGAGGTCTGTCACCAGAGGAGTTGGCAGACAGACAGGCCGCAAGAGATCATGAGGTTACTTTGGCCAAGTTGAAATTGGATGGCCAAATGGAGCTAGAGAGCAAGAAGTTGGCTCTTGAAGAAAGAAAGCTACAGATGGAACACGACGCCAGAATGAGGGAACTGGCGATAAAAGAGAAGAGTTTGGAAAACACTACCTCTGGTGGCAGCGCAACGCCGGTGCAGGTAGAGTCAAGGGTGTACATCCCAAAAGATGTAGTTAAAGAGTTCTACAGGAATGATGACATAGGGCAATGGTTCCGGGCCTATGAGGTAGCCATGTCCTCCCACCGGGTCCCTGAGAAAGACTGGGGAGCAGGGTTGTGGGGGCGGTTCCTCAGTGAGAGGCGGGACACACTTTTAGATTTGCCCTTAGACATGCAGAATTCTTACCCCCACATGAAAGAAGCTTTAATGACCAGATATGGGCTAACTCCTGAAATGTATAGACAGAGGTTCAGGGGGTGTACCAAGATTGCGGGGGGTACGTATGTGGAGTATGTGACCTTTTTCTGCAGAGCACTGGATGGCTGGGTGAAGGGTAGTAAAGTAGATGATTACCAAGGTCTCTTGGATTTAATTGCATGGGAGCACTTGTCCAGTAATTGTTTTCCTGAGCTACGCCAACACCTGATAGATAGCAGGCTGACTAACCCTAGGAAGCTTGCAGAGGAGGCCGACCGCTGGCTCAGCACCAGGGTCCACAAGGGTCCCGTGGGAGACTCCGCCAAGGGTGGGCAGGGTCCCCAGCAGAAGAATGGGGGGGACAAGGGAAAACAGAAAGGGTTCCAAAAAGGCCCCTGTTAGAAATGAGGGGGCTCTGGTTGACGCAGGTGTGAACCCACAACAAGCAGGGACCCTTTACTTCTTGTCAGGGCGAAGGATGACTCCCCAGAATAACCCCTGCTCACCCTCTAGGTGCGTGGCGCGAGCAGTCTAGACTAAGTCTCAGGCATACACGGTTAAGCAAGTGCAATAATACATACAGTAAACCCCTTGCATGCACCACAAACGGACACCAATCAGGAAGTATATAAAAATAGGATTTTATGTAGTTTCAGCAGATTCAAATACAAGGCCCAGTAACGTTGAACTGATGGGGCCACAATTCTCGGAAATACGGTCAAGTTCTCTTGGTTTTACGGAAAGTTCTTTAGGCGGGCACAAGGTAACTGTAGGCCTCAGCGCACTTCGTGCTGAGGCAGCGCCCAGGGAGCACACAGCAGATGACAGGGAAATAAGAACGTTGCGGACCCTGGATCCGATGCGAGCTCGCGGTCGAGTTCGTAAGTACAGTACCTTGTTTCTTGACGCAAAGGCGGGTGCGGGATTTCAGCGGCTCTTCGACGGAAGAGCGAGGCGGCGTCCGGGGCTCCCACACTTCACGAGGGTGTCTGATCTTCAGGCTCACGACAAGAGCGGGGTGTTGTAGGTGGCGTGTGAACAAAGCGGGGCAGCCGGGCACGCAGATACGTCCGGGCCGTCCGAGGCTTGGAGATGCTCACAAACGCCGATTCCGGCGGGAGGGTGAAGGTGCACAGCGAGCCTCCAACGAGCGAGGTGACGGGGCAGCCCAGCACAGCGTAGGGGGAGCGGCTCCGATCGAGCGAGGCTCTTCCCAAAGCGGGGGCGGCTAAGCAGTCCTGGTCACGGCTCAGGGAGGGACTGGGCACGAGGGTCACAGCTCCGGCGAGGGAAAGGACACCACAGTCCAGCAGCAGGCGAGTGAAGATCAGGTAGAGCCCAATGGTCCTGGGGCTCAGTTCAGGGGGCAAGCTCAGTTCCAAGCCCTTGGAGATCGTTTTGGAAAAGCACAAGTCTTGAAAGTAAAAGTAAAGTAAAAGTCTTCAGCAACAGTTTCTCTTCTCTCCTTTGGTAGCAAGGTCACCACTGCAGGCCAATCCCCCAGGATAGGGACAGTCTTCCTCCTACAGCTTTCCCGGTGCCTCCTCCTCAGGCAGAGATTCTTCTTGGTCAAAAGCGGATCTAGTTTCTTAGGAGCAGGGCTCCTCCATTTATACCACAAATCTTTTGTTCTCCCAGGCCAGGGGGGCCCTTGCCTAGTTCAGTCCGGTTTCTGAGCACTTTGTTTACGTGATGCAGGCTTCTCCTTTCAGAGTGCAGGGCAGAGTCATCAGACGCTCCACAGGGGGCGGAGCCGGCATTGAGGTAGCAGAGCACTGTCCTATTCAGAGCCTAGGAGCACTCCTCCCACCCATCTACCTGTCGATCGTCCTATTCATTACCAGGCTACCTAGCCCTGCCCATCTGGGTTCCCCCAGCCCTGTCACTCATACCAGCCAGACATCAGATACACATCACGCAGAGGCGGCTGAAAGGTTTAGGCAAGCAAAGGCCAACTTTCTAAAAGCGGCATTTGCAAACCCGGAATATTAAAATAAACCTTGCGAAAAGATGTACCTTATTATTCCGAGTTCAGGCATACTAAACTCGATCTTCTACCATGTTCCCTGGGTCGGTTAGGATCATAGGGTGTAATAATCCAGGCCGCCCATACTGGCCTATGGGAACAGGGTAGCCTTGCAGTAGTGAACAGCATTGGCGGTAATTCACTACTAGGACATGCCACGCATCCAGGCTTGTCCTACCTTAGGCGTACAATGCACCCTGCCCGTGGGCCTACCAGAGGGGTGACTAACATGCAGCTAAGGGAAGGTTTCAGGGACCGGCAAGTGTGGGCACTTGCCGGTCAGCATGTCAGTACCAGACTGCACGCAGGTTCTGCGATGGCAGACCTCAGACGTATTTTACCGGCCGCTTCTGTGGGTGGCACAACCAGTGCTGCAAGCCCACCAGCGGTGTTCGCATTTACATGCCCTGGCGCCCCCGGCGCACTTTACTGGGGTCTGACAGTAAATCAAACAATCCAATCATGGGATCCAACCAACATATACAATTTACATAGGGAGCACTCGCACCGTGACACTGGTTGGCAGTGGCACAGCGGGCTGAGCGGCCAACACCATAAAAACACATGAGGCACAGCGACAAAAAGAGGAAGGGAGACTCACGCCAAGGTGCCAGGTCTAACACGTGTCCCCTCCAGCTGAAAAGTGGGGAGAACTACCCTACCCCAGGGAGTTCCTCATCACTAAGGCGGAAAAATCTGGACAGACCGTCGGCATTGGCGTGATCTGTACCAGGGCGATGTTCCACCGTGAAATCCATACCCTGTAGGGAAATGGACCACCTCAACAGCTTTGGATTCTCACCCCTCATATGCATCAACCATCTGAGGGGCCTCTGGTCCGTCTGAACCCGGAAGTGAGACCCAAACAAGTAGGGTCTTAGCTTCTTCAGCGCCCAGACCACAGCAAATGCCTCACGCTCAATAGCACTCCACCTTTGTTCCCGTGGAAGTAACCTCCTGCTAAGAAAGGCTACGGGTTGATCTAGGCCCTCCTCATTAATCTGTGAAAGAACAGCCCCCACACCATGCTCTGAAGCGTCTGTCTGAACGATAAACTCTTTGGAGAAGTTGGGAGCCAAGAGTACGGGCGCCGTGCACATAGCAGTTTTCAAGGCCTCAAAAGCTTTCTGACAGGTGTCAGTCCAGATCACTTTCCTGGGCTGCTTCTTCGAAGTCAGCGCTGTCAAGGGGGCAACCATGTTGCCATACCCCTTGACAAACCTCCTGTAGTACCCGGTGAGACCTAGGAAGGCTCTCACCTCCGTCTGGGTTTTGGGCGCCTCCCAATTCAGGATGGTTTCTATCTTGGGCTGAAGGGGTGCCACCTGGCCACTCCCAACTTGGTGTCCCAAGTACACCACGGAACCCTGCCCGATCTGGCACTTACTCGCCTTGATCGTGAGGCCTGCCTTGCGCAGCGCCATCAACACTTCCCAGAGGTGACGCAAGTGTTCCTCCCAAGTGGAGCTGAACACTGCGATGTCATCCAGGTAGGCTGCACTGAACGAATCCAGCCCAGCCAACACCTGGTTGACCAATCTCTGGAAGGTGGCAGGGGCATTCTTCATCCCAAATGGCATAACCCGGAACTGGTAGTGCCCATCTGGGGTGGAAAATGCTGACCTCTCTTTGGCCCCCTCGGTCAAGGCGATCTGCCAATACCCAGACGTTAAATCAAACGTGCTGAGGTAGTTGGCAGCCCCTAGCCGATCGATGAGCTCATCAGCTCTGGGGATGGGGTGTGCGTCGGTCCTAGTGACCGAATTGAGTCCTCTGTATTCCACACAGAACCGGAGTTCGGGTGTGGCTCCCGACGCTGCAGCCTTTGGGACCAAGACCACGGGGCTGGCCCAAGGACTGCTAGAAGACTCAATTACCCCGAGTGCAAACATCTTGGAGACCTCCTCCTTGATGCATGTCCTCACCCTGTCAGTCACCCTGTAGGCCTTGTGCCGCACAGGTGGACTATCCCCAGTGTCCACATCATGGACGCACCAATCAGTGACACCAGGGACCAGGGAAAACAGGTCAGAAAACTGTCCCAGCAACTGGCGACAATCATTCTGTTGCTCAGGGGTCAGGGTGGAAGAGAGGATGACACCATCCACTGACCCATCTTGCTCCTTGGCTGACAGGAGGTCAGGAAGAGGTTCTGTCTCCTCTTCCATTCCAGCATCTGTTGCCAAGAGCATGCCCACTTGGGACCTCTCCAAGTGGGGCTTGAGGCGGTTGACATGTAGGACCCTTAAGGGGTTCCTAGGAGACTTCAGGTCCACCACGTAGGTAACAGGACTCTTGCGCTCCACCACCTCAAAGGGACCGGTCCACTTATCCTGGAGCGCACACGGCTCCACGGGGGCCAAGACCCATACTTTCTGTCCAGGCTGAAGCTCTACCAGAGTGGCATTCTGGCCGTACCACCGCTTCATCTCCTCCTGGCTGGCTTCCAGATTTGCCTCAGCAAGTTGCCTGAATCGCCTAGTCTGATTCCTGAAGGCCAGCATGTAACTATATACATTCTGGGGAGGCTTCCTGGGAGATTGCTCCCAGCCTTCTTTGACCAGACTTAGAGGTCCTCTGACTGGGTGACCATACAGAAGCTCAAAGGGACTGAACCCCAGAGACTTCTGTGGCACCTCACGGTAAGCGAAGAGAAGGCATGGTAAGAGGACGTCCCACTTACGCCTCATGGCTCCTTCTAGGCCCATTATCATGCCTTTGAGGGTTCGGTTGAATCTCTCAACCAACCCGTTTCCTTGGGGGTGGTAAGGTGTGGTGAACTTGTAGGTTACCCCACACTCTTGCCAAAGAGATTTCATGTACTTGGACATGAAATTGGTACCTCGGTCAGACACCACCTCTAGAGGGAATCCCACTCGGGAGAAAATTCCCATCAGTGCCCGTCCCACCACGGGGGCCGTCACTGTCCTTAGAGGAATGGCTTCCGGGTACCGGGTGGCATGGTCCACCAGGACCAGGATGAACCTATTGCCCATCGCTGTCCTGGGGTCCAGTGGCCCTACAATGTCAATCCCCACTCGCTGGAATGGGGTACCGATCACAGGGAATGGCTGGAGTGGAGCCTTCTGCTTCCTTCCACTCTTTCCACTTGCCTGGCAAGTCTGGCATGTCCTGCAGTGAGTATCTGAACTCCTGCGCATTTGAGGCCAATAAAAGTGGGTGACAAGCCTTTCAAAGGTCTTGTCCTGCCCCAAATGCCCTGCCAATGGCACATCGTGAGCCAGCCCCAGTAGGAAGGCTCTGAAGTCCTGGGGTACCACCAGCGCACGGGCTGACCCAGGCTCAGCAACCTTAGGCTCTGTATATAGGAGGTCGTTCTCCCAGTAAACAAAATGTGATCCTGACTGATCCCCTGCGGCCTGGTCTGCAGCCTGCTGCCGCATACCCACGAGAGAAGGGCACTCCTTCTGTGCCTTGCAAAAGTCCTCCCTGGTGGGACCCCCTTCCTGCTGCCAATGGGTCAGCTCCGGCAGGTCTCCCAGTTCAGCTATCTGCTCCCCTGTAGGCTCCAGGGCATCCCCCTCAAGGTCTGCTTCCTCCTGGACCGTGGGAACTTCAGGGGCCGGCTTCCCGCGCCCCTTGCTCCTTCTCTCTGAGGCCGGTTCCTGGGCCTCCCTCTCAGGCTCCAGGACCTCTTGAGTACCTCTACTGGCTGCCATGGACCGTGTGGTGACACACGCCCAATCCGGCATACCCAACATCTCCAGGTGAGCACTCCGCTCCACCTTAGCCCAAGGTGAGCTCTCCAAATCGTTCCCTAACAAACAGTCTACAGGCATGGCGGGCCTCACAGCTACTTGAAGAGTACCAGAGACCCCCCCCCCACTCAAAGGGAACCTGAGCCACCTTGCAGTGTCTCTCTGTGTTGTCAGCGGCAACAACGGGATAGAATGCATTGGGGACCACCTGCTCCTGAGACACCAGGTGACACCTGACAGCTGTCACACTGGCTCCTGTATCTCTAAGAGCTTCCACTCTATGGCCATTTATGGTCACCCACTGCCTGTACTTCTTAGTGTTCTCAGGCAGCTGGGTTGGAGGGACCACTTCACGGTCTCCTAGCGAGACCAGGGACATCTCTGCGGGACCCCACCCACCTTGGACATCCCTCTCCTCCCCCAAGGCTACACTAGTCACCTGCCGGGGTGGAGCACCAGTGGGTGCTGGTTTACCAAACAAGGGACACTTTACATCAGAGGCAAAATGCCCCAAATTGTTACACCTGTAACATCTTACGGGCCCCTTTGGAACAGGAGGACCTGTCGGGGCCCCGGTCGGTTTCTGGGGTGGGGGAGGCTGAGAACCCTTCCCTTGGTTCCCTTGGGGACTATTTTGGGGCCCTTTTTGGAACTGCTTCTGTTTACCCCTGTCCCCCCCACTCTTCTGCTGGGGACCCTGCCCACCTTTGGCGGAATCTCCCACGGTACCCTTGTGGACCCTGGTACTGACCCAGCGGTCCGCCTCCTCAGCAAGCTTCCTCGGGTTAGTCAGCTTACTATCGATCAGGTGCTGGCGTAGCTCAGGAAAACAATTACTGGACAAGTGCTCCCATGCCATTAAATCAAGAAGCCCTTGATAATCATTTACCTTACTACCCTTTACCCAGCCATCCAGCGCTCTGCAAAAGAAAGTCACATACTCCACATACGTACTATTGGGAATCTTAGTGCAACCCCTGAACCTCTGTCTATATAACTCAGGGGTCAACCCATACCTAGCCATCAATGCTTCCTTCATATGGGCATAAGAATTACGAACATCAACAGGTAAATCTAACAGTGTGTCCCGCCC
The DNA here is from genome assembly GCF_964204655.1 of Triturus cristatus. NCBI lineage: Eukaryota > Metazoa > Chordata > Amphibia > Caudata > Salamandridae > Triturus > Triturus cristatus. The sequence goes on from NC_140591.1 coordinate 95,441,052, forward strand.
TTCACTCAGGAACCTTCCCCACAACCCCGCTCCCCAATCTTTCTCAGGGACCCGGTGGGAAGACATGGCTACCTCGTAGGCTCTGAACCACTGCCCGATGTCGTCATTCCTGAAGAACTCCTTCACTACATCCTTGGGAATATAAACTCTTGGTTCCGCCGGTACTGGCGGTGTGCTGCCACCAGAGGGATTAAGCTCCAAACTTTTTGCTTTCAGCTCCAGCTCCCTCAGCTTCATGTCATGCTCTAATTGTAGTTTCTTTTCTTCCATGGCTAATCTTTGTTTTTCCATATCCATCTGCCCATGAAGTTTTGCCATTTCCACCTCGTGTGCCCGGGTTGCGGCCCTGTCTGCCAACTCTTCTGGCGACAGGCACCTGCCAAACTCATGGACACTTTCTGGTGGAACCACTTCCACCTGATTCTCTGGTGCCTTTGACTCATACCAGGCCCTCAGCGCCTTCACAAATTGGGTCTTGTTTTTCAATCCAGTTTGGGCAATCCTGAACTTGGAGCAAAGACCTTTCAAGTCTTCATTGGTACGATTCTGAAGTGCGTCTTCCTCCCAATCTACGTCTTCAAATCCAGAGATTATGGAAGCCGCCCTTCCGGCTGAAAGTGAACCAGGCATGGCTCTAGCAACGGAGACTCTTGGCAAAACAAAAACAAATGCTAGCCTTGTGGCTGTGTTACTGGTCTGCTCTCACTACGTGGTGATCAGTGGTTCACTATACGCAAACCGCAAATGCAAATCCGTAAATACTCACCGCTGCCACCAATGTTAGAAATGAGGGGGCTCTGGTTGACGCAGGTGTGAACCCACAACAAGCAGGGACCCTTTACTTCTTGTCAGGGCGAAGGATGACTCCCCAGAATAACCCCTGCTCACCCTCTAGGTGCGTGGCGCGAGCAGTCTAGGCTAAGTCTCAGGCGTACACGGTTAAGCAAGTGCAATAATACATACAGTAAACCCCTTGCATGCACCACAAACGGACACCAATCAGGAAGTATATAAAAATAGGATTTTATGTAGTTTCAGCAGATTCAAATACAAGGCCCAGTAACGTTGAACTGATGGGGCCACAATTCTCGGAAATACGGTCAAGTTCTCTTGGTTTTACGGAAAGTTCTTTAGGCGGGCACAAGGTAACTGTAGGCCTCAGCGCACTTCGTGCTGAGGCAGCGCCCAGGGAGCACACAGCAGATGACAGGGAAATAAGAACGTTGCGGACCCTGGATCCGATGCGAGCTCGCGGTCGAGTTCGTAAGTACAGTACCTTGTTTCTTGACGCAAAGGCGGGTGCGGGATTTCAGCGGCTCTTCGACGGAAGAGCGAGGCGGCGTCCGGGGCTCCCACACTTCACGAGGGTGTCTGATCTTCAGGCTCACGACAAGAGCGGGGTGTTGTAGGTGGCGTGTGAACAAAGCGGGGCAGCCGGGCACGCAGATACGTCCGGGCCGTCCGAGGCTTGGAGATGCTCACAAACGCCGATTCCGGCGGGAGGGTGAAGGTGCACAGCGAGCCTCCAACGAGCGAGGTGACGGGGCAGCCCAGCACAGCGTAGGGGGAGCGGCTCCGATCGAGCGAGGCTCTTCCCAAGGCGGGGGCGGCTAAGCAGTCCTGGTCACGGCTCAGGGAGGGACTGGGCACAAGGGTCACAGCTCCGGCGAGGGAAAGGACACCACAGTCCAGCAGCAGGCGAGTGAAGATCAGGTAGAGCCCAATGGTCCTGGGGCTCAGTTCAGGGGGCAAGCTCAGTTCCAAGCCCTTGGAGATCGTTTTGGAAAAGCACAAGTCTTGAAAGTAAAAGTAAAGTAAAAGTCTTCAGCAACAGTTTCTCTTCTCTCCTTTGGCAGCAAGGTCACCACTGCAGGCCAATCCCCCAGGATAGGGACAGTCTTCCTCCTACAGCTTTCCCGGTGCCTCCTCCTCAGGCAGAGATTCTTCTTGGTCAAAAGCGGATCTAGTTTCTTAGGAGCAGGGCTCCTCCATTTATACCACAAATCTTTTGTTCTCCCAGGCCAGGGGGGCCCTTGCCTAGTTCAGTCCGGTTTCTGAGCACTTTGTTTACGTGATGCAGGCTTCTCCTTTCAGAGTGCAGGGCAGAGTCATCAGACGCTCCACAGGGGGCGGAGCCGGCATTGAGGTAGCAGAGCACTGTCCTATTCAGAGCCTAGGAGCACTCCTCCCACCCATCTACCTGTCGATCGTCCTATTCATTACCAGGCTACCTAGCCCTGCCCATCTGGGTTCCCCCAGCCCTGTCACTCATACCAGCCAGACATCAGATACACATCACGCAGAGGCGGCTGAAAGGTTTAGGCAAGCAAAGGCCAACTTTCTAAAAGCGGCATTTGCAAACCCGGAATATTAAAATAAACCTTGCGAAAAGATGTACCTTATTATTCCGAGTTCAGGCATACTAAACTCGATCTTCTACCATGTTCCCTGGGTCGGTTAGGATCATAGGGTGTAATAATCCAGGCCGCCCATACTGGCCTATGGGAACAGGGTAGCCTTGCAGTAGTGAACAGCATTGGCGGTAATTCACTACTAGGACATGCCACGCATCCAGGCTTGTCCTACCTTAGGCGTACAATGCACCCTGCCCGTGGGCCTACCAGAGGGGTGACTAACATGCAGCTAAGGGAAGGTTTCAGGGACCGGCAAGTGTGGGCACTTGCCGGTCAGCATGTCAGTACCAGACTGCACGCAGGTTCTGCGATGGCAGACCTCAGACGTATTTTACCGGCCGCTTCTGTGGGTGGCTCAACCAGTGCTGCAAGCCCACCAGCGGTGTTCGCATTTACATGCCCTGGCGCCCCCGGCGCACTTTACTGGGGTCTGACAGTAAATCAAACAATCCAATCATGGGATCCAACCAACATATACAATTTACATAGGGAGCACTCGCACCGTGACACTGGTTGGCAGTGGCACAGCGCGCTGAGCGGCCAACACCATAAAAACACATGAGGCACAGCGACAAAAAGAGGAAGGGAGACTCACGCCAAGGTGCCAGGTCTAACAGCCCCCAAAGTAATCCCCAAGGGAACCAGCAGAAGGGTTCTCAGCCTCCCCCGACCCCGAAGCAGACAGGGGCCCGACAGGTAAACCTGTTCCCAAGGGGCCCCCTCAATGTTATAAATGTGGTGAACTAGGTCACTTTGCCAGTGATCCCAAGTGTCGCCAATATGTGAAACCCGCACCCACTGGTGCTCCACCCAGGCAAGTGGCTGCAGTAGCCTTTGGGGAAGAGGTAGAAGTCCAAGGTGGGTGGGACCCCGTCCAGATGACCTTAGTCTCACTAGGAGACAGTGAGATGGTCCCCCAAGCCAACTTGCCCTCTAACACTAAGAAATATGGGCAAGTGGTGACCGTCAATGGGAAGAAGGTAGAGGCTCTTAGAGACACAGGAGCCAGCGTGACTGCAGTGCGGCAGCACCTGGTATCTCAAGAGCAGGTCGTACACCATGCCTATTGTCGGGTTGTCAATGCTGACAACACGGAGAGTCATTGTCCAATGGCTCAAGTTCCCTTTGAGTGGGGGGGGGTCTCTGGTACTCTACAAGTCGCTGTGAGAACTGCCATGCCTGTAGACTGTCTCCTAGGGAATGACTTGGAGAGCTCCCCTTGGGAAGAGGTGGAGAAGACAGCCCATCTGCGGATGGTGGGTTTACCTGATTGGGCGTGCGTGACCACCCGGTCAATGGCAGCCAGTAGGGGTGTTGAAGGGACCCTGGGGCCTGAGGGAGAGGCCCAGGAACCGGCCTTAGAGAGAGGGCAAGGGAGGCACGGGAAACCGGCTCCTGAAGTTCCCACGGCCCAGGAGGAAGCAGACCTTGAGGGGGATGCCCTGGAGCCTACCGGGGAACAGATAGCCGAACTGGGGGACCTGCCTGAGCTGACCCATTGGCAGCAAGAAGGAGGCCCCTCCAGGGAGGAATTCTGCAGGGAGCAGAAAGAGTGCCCCTCTCTAGAGGGTATGCGGCAGCAGGCTGCAGCCCAGGCCAATGGTGATCAGTCCGGAACTCACTTGATCTACTGGGAGAACGACCTCCTGTACTCAGAGCCTAAGGTTGCTGAACCTGGGTCAGCCCGTGCGCTGGTGGTACCCCAGAAGTTCAGAACCTTCCTACTGGGGCTGGCTCACGACGTGCCATTAGCAGGGCATTTGGGGCAGGACAAGACCTTTGAAAGGCTTGTCACCCACTTCTATTGGCCCCAAATGCGCAGGAGTTCTGATACTCACTGCAGGACATGCCAGACTTGCCAGGCAAGTGGCAAGAGTGGAAGGAAGCTGAAAGCTCCACTCCAACCTTTCCCTGTAGTCAGTACCCCATTCCAGCGAGTGGGGATTGACATTGTGGGGCCGCTGGACCCCAAGACAGCCATGGGCAACAGGTTTATCCTGGTCTTGGTGGACCATGCCACCCGGTACCCTGAAGCCATCCCTCTGAGGACAGTGACGGCCCCCGTGGTGGGACGAGCACTGATGGGAATTTTCTCACGAGTAGGATTCCCTCTAGAGGTGGTGTCCGATAGGGGAACCAATTTCATATCGAAATATATGAAATCCCTTTGGCAAGAGTGTGGTGTGACATACAAGTTCACCACCCCTTACCATCCACAAGGAAACGGGTTGGTTGAGCGATTCAACCGAACCCTAAAGGGCATGATCATGGGCCTGGAAGGACCAATGAGGCGTAAGTGGGACGTCCTCTTTCCATGTCTTCTCTTTGCGTACCGTGAGGTGCCACAGAAGTCTCTGGGGTTCAGTCCCTTTGAGCTTCTGTATGGCCACCCTGTACGTGGACCTCTGAGTCTGGTCAAGGAAGGCTGGGAGCAATCTCCCAGGAAACCTCCCCAGAATGTATTTAGTTACATGCTGGCCTTCAGGAACCAGACTAGGCGTTTCAGGCAACTTGCTGAGGCAAATCTGGAAGCCAGCCAGGAGGAAATGAAGCGGTGGTACGACCAGAATGCCACTCTGGTTGAGCTTCAACCTGGTCAAAAGGTATGGGTCCTTGCCCCTGTGGAGCCTTGTGCACTCCAGGACAAGTGGACAGGACCCTTTGAGATTGTGGAGCGCAAGAGTTCTGTCACCTACCTGGTGGACTTGCAGTCTCCTAGGAACCCCTTAAGGGTCCTACATGTCAATCGCCTTAAGCCCCACTTGGAGAGGTCCGAAGTGGGCATGCTCTTGGCCACCGATGATGGGACGGAGGAGGAGTCAGAACCTCTTCCTGACCTCTTGGTAGCCTCAGAGCAGGACGGGTCAGTGGATGGAGTTAACCTCTCACCCACCCTGACCCCTGAGCAACAGGATGACTGCCGCCAGCTGCTGGGGCAGTTTCCTGACCTGTTCTCCCTGGTTCCTGGTATCACAGATTGGTGCGTCCATGATGTGGATACAGGAGACAGCTTACCTATGAAGCAAAAGGCTTACAGGGTAACTGACAGGGTCAGAGCCTGCATCAAAGAGGAGGTCTCAAAGATGCTTGCTCTCGGGGTGGTTGAGTCCTCCAGCAGTCCTTGGGCCGGCCCAGTGGTCTTGGTCCCGAAGGCTGCAGCGCCGGGTGCCACACCCGAACTCAGGTTCTGTGTGGACTACCGAGGACTCAATTCAGTCACGAAGACTGACGCGCACCCCATCCCCAGAGCTGATGAGCTCATCGATCGTTTGGGGGCTGCACGGTACCTCAGCACGTTTGATTTAACGTCTGGGTACTGGCAGATCGCCTTGACTGATGGGGCTAAAGAGAGGTCCGCATTCTCCACACCAGATGGGCATTTCCAGTTCCGGGTTATGCCATTTGGGATGAAGAATGCCCCTGCCACCTTCCAGAGGTTGGTCAACCAGGTGTTGGCTGGACTGACTGAGTTCAGCGCAGCATACCTGGATGACATCGCAGTGTTCAGCGGCACATGGGAAGAACACCTGCAACATCTCTGGGAAGTGTTGATGGCACTGCGCAAGGCAGGCCTCACGATCAAGGCAAGCAAGTGTCAGATCGGGCAGGGGTCCGTGGTGTACTTGGGACACCAGGTGGGGAGCGGCCAGGTGGCGCCCCTACAACCCAAGATAGAAACTATCCTGGCTTGGGAGCCCCCAAAGACCCAGACGGAGGTGAGGGCCTTTTTAGGACTCACTGGGTACTACAGGAGGTTTGTCAAGGGGTATGGCAGCATCGTTGCCCCCTTGACAGAGCTGACTTCGAAGAAGCAGCCCAGAAAAGTGATATGGACTGACACCTGTCAGAAGGCCTTTGACACCCTGAAAACTGCCATATGCACGGCGCCCATGCTCTTGGCTCCTGACTTCTCCAAAGAATTCCTAGTGCAGACAGACGCATCAGAGCATGGTGTAGGGGCTGTTCTCTCACAGATGACTGAGGAGGGCTGGGACCAATCTGTAGCCTTTATTAGTAGAAGGTTACTTCCACGGGAACAAAGGTGGAGTGCGATAGAGCGGGAAGCATTTGCTGTGGTCTGGGCGCTGAAGAAGCTAAGACCCTACTTGTTTGGGTCTCACTTCCGGGTTCAGACCGACCACAGGCCCCTCAGATGGTTGATGCAAATGAGGGGTGAAAACCCAAAACTGTTGAGGTGGTCCATCTCCCTACAGGGCATTGACGTTACGGTGGAGCATCGCCCTGGCACAGATCACGCCAATGCTGACGGTCTGTCCAGGTTTTTCCGCCTTAGTGAAGAGGAACTCCCTGGGGTAGGGTAGTTCCCCCCACATTTCAGCTGGAGGGGACACGTGTTAGACCTGGCACCTTGGCGTGAGTTTCCCTTCCACTTTTTGCTGATGTGCCTCATTGTGTTTTGTTGGTGTTAGCTGCTCAGGGCACTGTGCCACTGCTAATCAGTGCCACAGTGCAAGTGCTCCCTTTGTAAAGTGTATACATTGATTGGTGTCCATGATTGGCTTATTTGGTTTACTGTCAGCCCCTAGTAGAGTGCACCAGGAGTGCCAGGGCTTGTAAATACAAATGCCGCTAGTGGGCTTGCAGCACTGGTTGTGCCACCCACAGAAGCGGCCTAGTAAAATGTGTCTAGGATCTGCCACTGCAGAACCTGCGCGCAGTCTGGTACTGTCGCGCTGACTGCGCAAGTGCACCCACTTGCCAGTCCCTAAACCTTCCCTTAACTACATATTAGTCACCCCTCTGGTAGGCCCAAGGGCAGGGTGCATTGTAGGCATAAGGTAGGACAGGCCCTGATGTGTGTGGCATGTCTTAATAGTGAATTACAGCCATTTTCGTTTTTCACTATTGAAGGCTACCTGCTCTCCATAGGCCAGAATGGGCTACTGGAATTACTACACCCCGTAATCCCAGTCCCTAAACCTTCCCTTAACTACATATTAGTCACCCCTCTGGTAGGCCCAAGGGCAGGGTGCATTGTAGGCATAAGGTAGGACAGGCCCTGATGTGTGTGGCATGTCTTAATAGTGAATTACAGCCATTTTCGTTTTTCACTATTGAAGGCTACCTGCTCTCCATAGGCCAGAATGGGCTACTGGAATTACTACACCCCGTAATCCCAGTGGACTCATAGAGCATGGTAGGAAGTTATGTTTAGTATGCCTGAACTCAGAATAATAAAATACTTCTTTTAGTAAAGTTTATTTTAATATCCTGCGTTTGTAAATACTACTTTTAGAAAGTTAGTTTTTACTGACCTGGCCATTTCAGTCCGCCTCTGCTGTGTGTGTGTGTTCTGCCTAGCAACAGTAAGGAGCAGGGTTGGGGAATCCCCAGAGACAGGCTGGCTGCCAGGTGGTGGGTAGAGAGATTACACCAGGATGGGTGGGAGGAGTCCACCCTTGACTCTGAATAGACCTGTGCTCTGACAGCACAAAGCCGGCTCCGCCCCCTGTGGAGCGGCTGATGTCTCTGCCCTGCTGCTGAAAGGAAAAGAGCAGAGTCACCACAACAAAGTGCTCAAAAACTGGACTGAGCCAGGCCCAGGTCCCCTGGCGCTAAAGAACGAAAGAATCGCACTATAAAAGTAGGAGCCTGGCTCCTAAGAAATCAGATCCTGTTTACGCAACGACGAACCTCTGCCTGAAGGAGAAGGACCTGGAGAAGCTGAAGGAGGAATACTGTCTCTCTGCCTGAAGAGACTGGCCTGCAGTGGGTGCCTGTCTGCTGGAAGGAGAGGAAAAGACTGAAGGAAAAGACTTTGAATCAACTTGTGCTGAACAATCTCCAAGGGCTTGCTTGTGAACTTGCCCCCTGATCTGCGCCCCAGGAACAGTGGGCGCAACCTACCCCCAGAAGAGGAGAAGTAGCTGGACGCAATTCCGTGACGCTGATCCCCAGAGAACCTGTGTGCCTCTCCCCCTTTCTCCACACCGCGACATCTGCCACCTGGGACTACCACGAGCACCGCAAGGACCGGCCTCCCTGGTCCAAGCACCACAAGTACAGCCCCTCCGAGCCATAGCTCGCAACGCGGAGAAAGGCACCTGAAGGCCTGCGCACCGAGCCCTGGCGACCCTGTGCCGTCAAGATCACCGCGAGGCCCTGTGCACACTTGTGATCCCCTGAAAAGCTGATCGCGCTGCAACAGCGCTGTGGATTGCCCTGGAGCTGCTTCCCCCTCCTCTGCCCTTGGTCGTGTGGCTGGGACCTTCTTCGGGTGCCCCACGAAGCACCGCCGCCCTCTGACTGCGAGGGACGACACCGCGACGTGAGACACCGCGCCGTGGAAACCCGAGGCCGCCGCCGTGACCAACCCCATGAAAAGAAGGTATTTGTGACCATCGCGCGAAAAGTACGGCCGTAACTGCCTACGTACGGTCCGTACTTCCATCTGAACTCATTGCGCTTTGAAAACGTACTGCCGTGCCTGGTAGTTCGAGTCGTACTGTTGCTTTGAAAACTACTGCCTTGCCTGGTAGTTCGAGTCGCACTGTTCGTACTTCCATCTGAATTCATTGCGCTTGGAAAACGTAATGCCTTGCCCCGTAGTTCGAGCCGTACTGTGGGTACGTCCATCTGAAATAATTGTGCGTAAATACGGCCCGTACTTGCCTTTGTACGGACCGTACTGACCCCTGAAGTATCCAGTTTTGAACCTTAGCAACCTTGGTTCGACTCGTACCAGCCTTGGTCTGAACCGTACTGGCCTCGGGAGCAGCATAGTTCGAACCGTACCTGCTTTGAGCCGAACTACATTGAAAAGCATTACCGGTGCTCACTCGAGAAGAGTGAGACTCGGCAAGCATTCTCGTGCTCACGCGAGACGCGTGAGAAACGGCAAGGCCCTTTAAAAACCTTGCCCAAAGCCTAACAACGGTACTACGAAGTGCGCAGAACCCCTAAGAAGCTTATTTTAATCAGAACTTTGCCATTATTAAGACCTGTGGACTACCTTTGAGCATTTAAAGAGTAACTGGATTATTTCCCCAAGAGAACTGTATTTATGCAACCTGCCTGAAAGAAAACCTTTTATATAAAGAAATATATTTTACTATAAATACAGCCTTGTGTCTTTGTGTGGTGGGGAGGTGATTATTGTGTGGGACAACTTGAACGCTTAACCTTATGCCCTCTGGAAATTTAGCCTGACTGCTCGCGCCACGTTACCTAGAGGGTGAGCAGGGGTTATTTTTAAAGAGGTGATCCTTTGCCCTGACTTAGAGGAAAGGGTCCCTGCTTGTTGCAAGTGCATACCTGCGCCAACCAGAGTCCCCGGATTCTAACAAGGCCCAAGTACCCGCGACAGGCAAGGGCCAAAAACGTAGTGTGGTGACATCAAAATTGCCTATCTCAAAACCACCTGGTTTTGCAAGGGGGGTCACCTGGGTTTTTGGCCCGGTGCTTGGCGGCCATCTAGGGAAACCTACCAAACCCATACATTTCTGAAAACTAGACACCTGGGGGCTTCCAGGGAGGTATGGCTTGTGTGGATCCCCCAACGTTTCCTTACCCAGAATCCCCTGCAAACCTCAATTTTAGCTGAATAAATCACTTTTTTCACACATTTTTGTGTGGGAAAGTTGTGGCATCACCGGGCTCACTCAAATTTCCCACCTCGCAGCGCTCCCCTGGGTCTCCCGGTAAAAATGGTGCCTCACTTGTGTGGGAGGCCCAAGTATCCGCGACAGGCAAGGGCCCAAAACGTAGTGTGGTGACATCAAAATTGCCTATCTCAAAACCACCTGGTTTTGCACGTGGGTCACCTGGGTTTTTGGCCCGGTGCTCGTCGGCCATCTAGGGAAACCTACCAAACCCATACATTTCTGAAAACTAGACACCAGGGGGCTTCCAGGAAGGTATGGCTTGCGTGGATCCCCCAACGTTTCCTTACCCAGAATCCCCTGCAAACCTCAATTTTAGCTCAAAAAATCACATTTTTCACATATTTTTGTGTGGGAAAGTTGTGGCATCACCGGGCTCACTCAAATTTCCCACCTCCCAGCATTCCCCTGGGTCTCCCGGTAAAAATGGTGCCTCACTTGTGTGGGAGGCCCAAGTACCCGCGACAGGCAAGGGCCAAAAACGTAGTGTGGTGACATCAAAATTGCCTATCTCAAAACCACTTGGTTTTGCAAGGGGGGTCACCTGGGTTTTTGGCCCGGTGCTCGGCGGCCATCTAGGGAAACCTACCAAACACATACATTTCTGAAAACTAGACACCCGGGGGCTTACAGGGAGGTATGGCTTGCGTGGATCCCCCAACGTTTCCTTACCCAGAATCCCCTGCAAACCTCAATTTTAGCTGAAAAAATCACTTTTTTCACACATTTTTGTGTGGGAAAGTTGTGGCATCACCGGGCTCACTCAAATTTATCACCTCTCAGTGTTCCCCTGGGTCTCCCGGTAAAAATGGGTTCTCACTTGTGTTGGAGGCCCAAGTACCCGCGACAGGCAAGGGCCCAAAACGTAGTGAGGTGACATCAAAATTGCCTATCTCAAAACCACCTGGTTTTGCAAGGGGGGGTCACCTGGGTTTTTGGCCCGGTGCTCGGCGGCCATCTAGGGAAACCTACCAAACCCATACATTTCTGAAAACTAGACACCCGGGGGCTTACAGGGAGGTATGGCTTGCATGGATCCCCCAACGTTTCCTTACCCAGAATCCCCTGCAAACCTCAGTTTTAGCTGAAAAAATCACTTTTTTCACACATTTTTGTGTGGGAAAGTTGTGGCATCACCGGGCTCACTCAAATTTCCCACCTCCCAGCATTCCCCTGGGTCTCCCGGTAAAAATGGTGCCTCACTTGTGTGGGAGGCCCAAGTACCCGCGACAGGCAAGGGCCCAAAATGTAGTGTGGTGACATCAAAATTGCCTATCTCAAAACCACCTGGTTTTGCAAGGGGGGTCACGTGGGTTTTTGGCCCGGTGCTCGGCGGCCATCTAGGGAAACCTACCAAACCCATACATTTCTGAAAACTAGACACCCGGGGGCGTGCAGGGAGGTATGGCTTGCGTGGATCCCCCAACGTTTCCTTACCCAGAATCCCCTGCAAACCTCAATTTTAGCTGAAAAAATAACTTTTTTCACACATTTTTGTGTGGGAAAGTTGTGGCATCACCGGGTTCACTCAAATTTATCACCTCGCAGCGTTCCCCTGGGTCTCCCGGTAAAAATGGAGCCTCACTTGTGTTGGAGGCCCAAGTACCCGCGACAGGCAAGGGCCCAAAACGTAGTGGTGACATCAAAATTGCCTATCTCAAAACCAACTGGTTTTGCAAGGGGGTCACCTGGGTTTTTGGCCCGGTGCTCGGCAGCCATCTGGGGAAACCTACCAAACCCATACATTTCTGAAAACTAGACACCTGGTGGCTTGCAGGGAGGTATGGCTTGCGTGGATCCCCAATGTTTCCTTACCCAGAATCCACTTCAAATCTCAATTTTAGCTGAAAAAATCACTTTTTTCACACATTTGTGTGTGGGAAAGTTGTGGCATCACCGGGCTCACTCAAATTTCCCACCTCCCAGCATTCCCCTGGGTCTCCCGGTAAAAATGGTGCCTCACTTGTGTGGGAGGCCCAAGTACCCGCGACAGGCAAGGGCCCAAAACGTAGTGTGGTGACATCAAAATTGCCTATCTCAAAACCACCTGGTTTTGCACGGGGGTCACCTGGGTTTTCAGCCCGGTACTTGGCGGCCATCTAGGGAAACCTACCAAACCCATACATTTCTGAAAACTAGACACATGGGGGCTTCCAGGGAGGTATGGCTTGCGTGGATCCCCCAAAGTTTCCTTACCCAGAATCCCCTGCAAACCTCAATTTTAGCTGAAAAAATGACTTTTTTCTCACATTTTTGAGTGGGAAAGTTGTGGCATCATCGGGCTCACTCAAATTTCCCACCTCCCAGAATTCCCCTGGGTCTCCCGGTAAAAATGGTGCCTCACTTATGTAGGAGGCCCAAGTACCCGCGACAGGCAAGGGCCCAAAACGTAGTGTGGTGACATCAAAATTGCCTATCTCAAAACCACCTGGTTTTGCAAGGGGGTCACCTGGGTTTTTGGCCCGGTGCTCGTCGGCCATCTAAGGAAACCTACCAAACCCATACATTTCTGAAAACTAGACACCCCGGGGCTTCCAGGGAGGTATGGCTTGCGTGGATCCCCCAACGTTTCCTTACCCAGAATCCCCTGCAAACCTCAATTTTAGCTCAAAAAATCACTTTTTTCACACTTTTTTGTGTGGGAAAGTTGTGGCATCACCGGGCTCACTCAAATTTCCCACCTCCCAGCGTTCCCCTGGGTCTCCTGGTAAAAATGGTGCCTCACTTGTGTGGGAGGCCCAAGTACCCGCGACAGGCAAGGGCCAAAAACGTAGTGTGGTGACATCAAAATTGCCTATCTCAAAACCACCTGGTTTTGCAAGGGGGGTCACCTGGGTTTTTGGCCCGGTGCTCGGCGGCCATCTAGGGAAACCTACCAAACCCATACATTTCTGAAAACTAGACACCCGGGGGCTTACAGGGAGGTATAGCTTGCGTGGATCCCCCAACGTTTCCTTACCCAGAATCCCCTGCAAACCTCAATTTTAGCTGATAAAATCACTTTTTTCACACATTTTTGTGTGGGAAAGTTGTGGCATCACGGAGCTCACTCAAATTTCCCACCTCCCAGCATTCCCCTGGGTCTCCCGGTAAAAATGGTGCCTCACTTGTGTTGGAGGCCCAAGTACCCGCGACAGGCAAGGGCCCAAAACTTAGTGAGGTGACATCAAAATTGCCTATCTCAAAACCAACTGGTTTTGCAAGGGGTGTCACCTGGGTTTTTGGCCCGGTGCTCGGCAGCCATCTGGGGAAACCTACCAAACCCATACATTTCTGAAAACTAGACACCTGGGGGCTTGCAGGGAGGTATGGCTTGCGTGGATCCCCAACGTTTCCTTACCCAGAATCCACTTCAAACCTCAATTTTAGCTGAAAAAATCACTTTTTTCACACATTTGTGTGTGGGAAAGTTGTGGCATCACCGGGCTCACTCAAATTTCCCACCTCCCAGCATTCCCCTGGGTCTCCCGGTAAAAATGGTGCCTCACTTGTGTGGGAGGCCCAAGTACCCGCGACCGGCAAGGGCCCAAAACGTAGTGTGGTGACATCAAAATTGCCAATCTCAAAACCACCTGCTTTTGCAAGGGGGGTCACCTGGGTTTTTGGCCCGGTGCTCGGCGGCCATCTAGGGAAACCTACCAAACCCATACATTTCTGAAAACTAGACACCTGGGGGCTTGCAGGGAGGTATGGCTTGCGTGGATCCCCAACGTTTCCTTACCCAGAATCCACTTCAAACCTCAATTTTAGCTGAAAAAATCACTTTTTTCACACATTTGTGTGTGGGAAAGTTGTGGCATCACTGGGCTCACTCAAATTTCCCACCTCCCAGCATTCCCCTGGGTCTCCCGGTAAAAATGGTGCCTCACTTGTGTGGGAGGCCCAAGTACCCGCGACAGGCAAGGGCCCAAAACGTAGTGTGGTGACATCAAAATTGCCAATCTCAAAACCACCTGCTTTTGCAAGGGGGGTCACCTGGGTTTTTGGCCCGGTGCTCGGCGGCCATCTAGGGAAACCTACCAAACCCATACATTTCTGAAAACTAGACACCCGGGGGCTTGCAGGGAGGTATGGCTTGCGTGGATCCCCCAACGTTTCCTTACCCAGAATCCCCTGCAAACCTCAATTTTAGCTCAAAAAATCACATTTTTCACATATTTTTGTGTGGGAAAGTTGTGGCATCACCGGGCTCACTCAAATTTCCCACCTCCCAGCATTCCCCTGGGTCTCCCGGTAAAAATGGTGCCTCACTTGTGTGGGAGGCCCAAGTACCCGCGACAGGCAAGGGCCAAAAACGTAGTGTGGTGACATCAAAATTGCCTATCTCAAAACCACTTGGTTTTGCAAGGGGGGTCACCTGGGTTTTTGGCCCGGTGCTCGGCGGCCATCTAGGGAAACCTACCAAACACATACATTTCTGAAAACTAGACACCCGGGGGCTTACAGGGAGGTATGGCTTGCGTGGATCCCCCAACGTTTCCTTACCCAGAATCCCCTGCAAACCTCAATTTTAGCTGAAAAAATCACTTTTTTCACACATTTTTGTGTGGGAAAGTTGTGGCATCACCGGGCTCACTCAAATTTATCACCTCTCAGTGTTCCCCTGGGTCTCCCGGTAAAAATGGGTTCTCACTTGTGTTGGAGGCCCAAGTACCCGCGACAGGCAAGTGCCCAAAACGTAGTGAGGTGACATCAAAATTGCCTATCTCAAAACCACCTGGTTTTGCAAGGGGGGGTCACCTGGGTTTTTGGCCCGGTGCTCGGCGGCCATCTAGGGAAACCTACCAAACCCATACATTTCTGAAAACTAGACACCCGGGGGCTTACAGGGAGGTATGGCTTGCATGGATCCCCCAACGTTTCCTTACCCAGAATCCCCTGCAAACCTCAGTTTTAGCTGAAAAAATCACTTTTTTCACACATTTTTGTGTGGGAAAGTTGTGGCATCACCGGGCTCACTCAAATTTCCCACCTCCCAGCATTCCCCTGGGTCTCCCGGTAAAAATGGTGCCTCACTTGTGTGGGAGGCCCAAGTACCCGCGACAGGCAAGGGCCCAAAATGTAGTGTGGTGACATCAAAATTGCCTATCTCAAAACCACCTGGTTTTGCAAGGGGGGTCACGTGGGTTTTTGGCCCGGTGCTCGGCGGCCATTTAGGGAAACCTACCAAACCCATACATTTCTGAAAACTAGACACCCGGGGGCGTGCAGGGAGGTATGGCTTGCGTGGATCCCCCAACGTTTCCTTACCCAGAATCCCCTGCAAACCTCAATTTTAGCTGAAAAAATAACTTTTTTCACACATTTTTGTGTGGGAAAGTTGTGGCATCACCGGGTTCACTCAAATTTATCACCTCGCAGCGTTCCCCTGGGTCTCCCGGTAAAAATGGGGCCTCACTTGTGTTGGAGGCCCAAGTACCCGCGACAGGCAAGGGCCCAAAACGTAGTGGTGACATCAAAATTGCCTATCTCAAAACCAACTGGTTTTGCAAGGGGGTCACCTGGGTTTTTGGCCCGGTGCTCGGCAGCCATCTGGGGAAACCTACCAAACCCATACATTTCTGAAAACTAGACACCTGGTGGCTTGCAGGGAGGTATGGCTTGCGTGGATCCCCAATGTTTCCTTACCCAGAATCCACTTCAAATCTCAATTTTAGCTGAAAAAATCACTTTTTTCACACATTTGTGTGTGGGAAAGTTGTGGCATCACCGGGCTCACTCAAATTTCCCACCTCCCAGCATTCCCCTGGGTCTCCCGGTAAAAATGGTGCCTCACTTGTGTGGGAGGCCCAAGTACCCGCGACAGGCAAGGGCCCAAAACGTAGTGTGGTGACATCAAAATTGCCTATCTCAAAACCACCTGGTTTTGCACGGGGGTCACCTGGGTTTTCAGCCCGGTACTTGGCGGCCATCTAGGGAAACCTACCAAACCCATACATTTCTGAAAACTAGACACATGGGGGCTTCCAGGGAGGTATGGCTTGCGTGGATCCCCCAAAGTTTCCTTACCCAGAATCCCCTGCAAACCTCAATTTTAGCTGAAAAAATGACTTTTTTCTCACATTTTTGAGTGGGAAAGTTGTGGCATCATCGGGCTCACTCAAATTTCCCACCTCCCAGAATTCCCCTGGGTCTCCCGGTAAAAATGGTGCCTCACTTATGTAGGAGGCCCAAGTACCCGCGACAGGCAAGGGCCCAAAACGTAGTGTGGTGACATCAAAATTGCCTATCTCAAAACCACCTGGTTTTGCAAGGGGGTCACCTGGGTTTTTGGCCCGGTGCTCGTCGGCCATCTAAGGAAACCTACCAAACCCATACATTTCTGAAAACTAGACACCCCGGGGCTTCCAGGGAGGTATGGCTTGCGTGGATCCCCCAACGTTTCCTTACCCAGAATCCCCTGCAAACCTCAATTTTAGCTCAAAAAATCACTTTTTTCACACTTTTTTGTGTGGGAAAGTTGTGGCATCACCGGGCTCACTCAAATTTCCCACCTCCCAGCGTTCCCCTGGGTCTCCTGGTAAAAATGGTGCCTCACTTGTGTGGGAGGCCCAAGTACCCGCGACAGGCAAGGGCCAAAAACGTAGTGTGGTGACATCAAAATTGCCTATCTCAAAACCACCTGGTTTTGCAAGGGGGGTCACCTGGGTTTTTGGCCCGGTGCTCGGCGGCCATCTAGGGAAACCTACCAAACCCATACATTTCTGAAAACTAGACACCCGGGGGCTTACAGGGAGGTATAGCTTGCGTGGATCCCCCAACGTTTCCTTACCCAGAATCCCCTGCAAACCTCAATTTTAGCTGATAAAATCACTTTTTTCACACATTTTTGTGTGGGAAAGTTGTGGCATCACGGAGCTCACTCAAATTTCCCACCTCCCAGCATTCCCCTGGGTCTCCCGGTAAAAATGGTGCCTCACTTGTGTTGGAGGCCCAAGTACCCGCGACAGGCAAGGGCCCAAAACTTAGTGAGGTGACATCAAAATTGCCTATCTCAAAACCAACTGGTTTTGCAAGGGGTGTCACCTGGGTTTTTGGCCCGGTGCTCGGCAGCCATCTGGGGAAACCTACCAAACCCATACATTTCTGAAAACTAGACACCTGGGGGCTTGCAGGGAGGTATGGCTTGCGTGGATCCCCAACGTTTCCTTACCCAGAATCCACTTCAAACCTCAATTTTAGCTGAAAAAATCACTTTTTTCACACATTTGTGTGTGGGAAAGTTGTGGCATCACCGGGCTCACTCAAATTTCCCACCTCCCAGCATTCCCCTGGGTCTCCCGGTAAAAATGGTGCCTCACTTGTGTGGGAGGCCCAAGTACCCGCGACCGGCAAGGGCCCAAAACGTAGTGTGGTGACATCAAAATTGCCAATCTCAAAACCACCTGCTTTTGCAAGGGGGGTCACCTGGGTTTTTGGCCCGGTGCTCGGCGGCCATCTAGGGAAACCTACCAAACCCATACATTTCTGAAAACTAGACACCTGGGGGCTTGCAGGGAGGTATGGCTTGCGTGGATCCCCAACGTTTCCTTACCCAGAATCCACTTCAAACCTCAATTTTAGCTGAAAAAAATCACTTTTTTCACACATTTGTGTGTGGGAAAGTTGTGGCATCACCGGGCTCACTCAAATTTCCCACCTCCCAGCATTCCCCTGGGTCTCCCGGTAAAAATGGTGCCTCACTTGTGTGGGAGGCCCAAGTACCCGCGACAGGCAAGGGCCCAAAACGTAGTGTGGTGACATCAAAATTGCCAATCTCAAAACCACCTGCTTTTGCAAGGGGGGTCACCTGGGTTTTTGGCCCGGTGCTCGGCGGCCATCTAGGGAAACCTACCAAACCCATACATTTCTGAAAACTAGACACCCGGGGGCTTGCAGGGAGGTATGGCTTGCGTGGATCCCCCAACGTTTCCTTACCCATAATCCCCTGCAAACCTCAATTTTAGCTGAAAAAATCACTTTTTTCACACATTTTTGTGTGGGAAAGTTGTGGCATCACCGGGCTCACTCAAATTTCCCACCTCCCAGCGTTTCCCTGGGTCTCCCGGTAAAAATGGTGCCTCACTTGTGTGGGAGGCCCAAGTACCCGCGACAGGCAAGGGCCCAAAACGTAGTGTGGTGACAGCAAAATTGCCTATCTCAAATCCACCTGGTTTTGCAATGGGGGTCGCCTGGGTTTTTGGCCCGGTGCTTGGCGGCCATCTAGGGAAACCTACCAAACCCATACATTTCTGAAAACTAGACACCTGGGGGCTTCCAGGGAGGTATGACTTGCGTGGATCCCCCAACGTTTCCTTACCCAGAATCCCCTGCAAACCTCAATGTTAGCTGAAAAAATCACTTTTTTCACACATTTTTGTGTGGGAAAGTTGTGGCATCACTGGGCTCACTCAAATTTCCCACCTCGCAGCGTTCCCCTGGGTCTCCCGGTAAAAATGGTGCCTCACTTGTGTGGGAGGCCCAAGTATCCGCGACAGGCAGGGGCCCAAAACGTAGTGTGGTGACATCAAAATTGCCTATCTCAAAACCACCTGGTTTTGCACGTGGGTCACCTGGGTTTTTGGCCCGGTGCTCGTCGGCCATCTAGGGAAACCTACCAAACCCATACATTTCTGAAAACTAGACACCCGGGGGCTTCCAGGGAGGTATGGCTTGCGTGGATCCCCCAACGTTTCCTTACCCAGAATCCCCTGCAAACCTCAATTTTAGCTCAAAAAATCACTTTTTTCACATATTTTTGTGTGGGAAAGTTGTGGCATCACCGGGCTCACTCAAATTTCCCACCTCCCAGCGTTCCCCTCGGTCTCCCGGTAAAAATGGCGCCTCACTTGTGTGGGAGGCCCAAGTACCCGCGACAGGCAAGGGCCAAAAACGTAGTGTGGTGACATCAAAATTGCCTATCTCAAAACCGCCTGGTTTTGCAAAGGGGGTCACCTGGGTTTTTGGCCCGGTGCTCGGCGGCCATCTAGGGAAACCTACCAAAAACATACATTTCTGAAAACTAGACACCCGGGGGCTTACAGGGAGGTATGGCTTGCATGGATCCCCCAACGTTTCCTTACCCAGAATCCCCTGCAAACCTTAATTTTAGCTGAAAAAATCACTTTTTTCACACATTTTTGTGTGGGAAAGTTGTGGCATCACCGGGCTCACTCAAATTTATCACCTCTCAGCGTTCCACTGGGTCTCCCGGTAAAAATGGGTTCTCACTTGTGTTGGAGGCCCAAGTACCCGCGACAGGCAAGGGCCAAAAACGTAGTGAGGTGACATCAAAATTGCCTATCTCAAAACCACCTGGTTTTGCAATGGGGGTCACCTGGGTTTTTGGCCCGGTGCTCGGCGGCCATCTAGGGAAACCTACCAAACCCATACATTTCTGAAAACTAGATACCCAGGGGCTTACAGGGAGGTATGGCTTGCGTGGATCCCCCAACGTTTCCTTACCCAGAATCCCCTGCAAACCTCAATTTTAGCTGAAAAAATCACTTTTTTCACACATTTTTGTGTGGGAAAGTTGTGGCATCACCGGGCTCACTCAAATTTCCCACCTCCCAGCATTCCCCTGGGTCTCCCGGTAAAAATGGTGCCTCACTTGTGTTGGAGGCCCAAGTACCCGCGACAGGCAAGGGCCCAAAACTTAGTGAGGTGACATCAAAATTGCCTATCTCAAAACCAACTGGTTTTGCAAGGGGGGTCACCTGGGTTTTTGGCCCGGTGCTCGGCAGCCACCTGGGGAAACCTACCAAACCCATACATTTCTGAAAACTAGACACCTGAGGGCTTGCAGGGAGGTATGGCTTGCATGGATCCCCAAGGTTTCCTTACCCAGAATCCACTTCAAACCTCAATTTTAGCTGAAAAAATCACTTTTTTCACACATTTGTGTGTGGGAAAGTTGTGGCATCACCGGGCTCACTCAAATTTCCCACCTCCCAGCATTCCCCTGGGTCTCCCGGTAAAAATGGTGCCTCACTTGTGTGGGAGGCCCAAGTACCCGCGACAGGCAAGGGCCCAAAACGTAGTGTGGTGACATCAAAATTGCCTATCTCAAAACCACCTGGTTTTGCACGGGGGTCACCTAGGTTTTCAGCCCGGTACTAGGCGGCCATCTAGGGAAACCTACCAAACCCATACATTTCTGAAAACTAGACACATGGGGGCTTCCAGGGAGGTATGGCTTGCGTGGATCCCCCAATGTTTCCTTACCCAGAATCCCCTGCAAACCTCAATTTTAGCTGAAAAAATGACTTTTTTCTCACATTTTTGTGTGGGAAAGTTGTGGCATCATCGGGCTCACTCAAATTTCCCACCTCCCAGCGTTCCCCTGGGTCTCCCGGTAAAAATGGTGCCTCACTTATGTAGGAGGCCCAAGTACCCGCGACAGGCAAGGGCCCAAAACGTAGTGTGGTGACATCAAAATTGCCTATCTCAAAACCACCTGGTTTTGCAAGGGGGTCACCTGGGTTTTTGGCCCGGTGCTCGTCGGCCATCTAGGGAAATGTTGGACCTGGCCCTTTTTGTCCGGATGGTCCCTAGGCTTTTCGCCTTCCACCTGTACTTTTTCTGACCTGTTGTTGGCTATTCTATGACTCTGGGCCCTTTACCACTGCTGTTCAGTGCTAAAGTGCAGATGCTCTCCCTATTTAAAATGTATATGTTGTTTGGATTCCATGATTGGTTCATTTGGTTTACTGTCAGCCCCTAGTAAAGTGCACCAGGAGTGCCAGGGCTTGTAAATACAAATGCTGCTGGTGGGCTTGCAGCACTGGTTGTGCCACCCACAGAAGCGGCCTAATAAAATGTGTCTAGGGTCTGCCACTGCAGAACCTGCGTGCAGTCTGGTACTGTCATGCTGACTGGGTAAGTGCACCCACTTCCCAGTCCCTAAACCTTCCCTTAACTTCATATTAGTCACCCCTATGGTAGGCCCAAGGGCAGGGTGCATTGTAAGCATAAGGTAGGACAAGCCCTGATGTGTGTGGCATGTCCTAATAGTGAATTACTGCCATTTTCGTTTTTCACTATTGTAAGGCTACCTGTTCTCCATAGGCCAGAATGGGCTGTCAGAATTGTTACATTCTATGATCCTAACAGACCCAGGGAACATGGTAGAAAATCGAGTTTAGTATGCCTGAACTCAAAATAATGAAATACATCTTTTAGTAAAGTTTATTTTAATATTCTGTGTTTGCAAATACCACTTTTAGAAAGTTGGTAGTTGCTTGCCTGACCATTTCAGCCCGCCTCTGCTATGATGTGTATCTGCCTGTCTGGTTGTGTGAGTGACAGGGCTGGGGAAACCCAGAGGGGCAGGGCTAGGTAGCCTGGTGGTGAATAGGAAGATTGGCAGTCAGATGGGTGGGAGGAGTACACCTGGGCTCTGAATAGGGTTGTGCTCTGCTACCACAATGCTGGCGCCGCCTCCTGCGGAGCGGCTGATGTCTCTGCCCTGCACCCTGAATAGAAAGGCAGAGTCATGTCAACGGAGTGCTCAAGAACTGGTTTGGACTGGGCAAAGGCCCCTCTACCTCAGAGGAACAAAGGAATTAGGGGTATAAGTATTGGGACCCTGCTCCCAAGAAATTAGGTCAGATCCTGCTGAAACAAGAAGAACCTCTGCCAGAAGAGAAGGAACTGGGAAAGCTGTAGGAGGAGTAACTGTCCCTGACCTGGGGGATTGGCCTGCAGTGGTTGCCTTGCTGCTGAAGGAGAGGAGAAAAGACTACAAAGACTTTTATTTCAACTTGTGCTTAAAGATCTCCAAGGGCTTGAACTGAGCTTGCCCCCTGAACGAAGTCCCAGGACCAGTGGACTTCATCCCCAGCTCCCCAAAGTCTTTTGGAAGTGCCTGCTGCTGTTGTTGGGCCTTCTGAGGGACTGCGTGTCACAAGGAGCGACGCAAGGGAGAGAAGCGTATCGCCGTCGGAGCTGTTGCCGTCGCATCTCGCAGAGAGTGTCGCCGCTGCAGCAACGCATCGAGCGGAAGCGTCTCGCATCGACCGGAAGTGTCTCGCATCCACGGAGAAGCGTGTCGCCGTCGGAGCCGCGGTTGCCGCACCTCGCAGAAGGGGTGTCGCCGCTGCAGCATCGCATCGAGCGGAAGCGTCTCACAACGTCGGAGAAGAGTGCCGCTGCCAAGGCCGCTGTCGTCGCATCTCGTCAAAGGTGACGCCGCTGTAGCTGATGCATCGAGTCGGGCCTTCTCGCAACCTCGGAGAAGCGTCACGCATCTGGAAGATCCCGCCTTTATTTCTGTTGCACCAAGAACTTCAACGCATCTGCATCGTTGCAACACTTTCCTTGCCCTGCGTGTCGCATCTAAGGTACATTGACTTAAAGTGTCGCATTTAAGAACTTAAGAGAAACTCAGCAACCTTTTACCAACTAAGCAACCGTATTGTGTATTTTTAATCGTTTAATGGTCTTGTGATAGTCCTATATAAAGAATCCTTATTTTTAATATACCTACCTGTGTGGTGTCCATTTGTAGTGTTGTCACTTAGTTACTGTATGTGTTCACAAATGCTTAACCTATAACGCTCTGAGATAAGCCTTGTCTGCTCGCGCCAAGCTACCTAGAGGGTGAGCAGGGGTTATTTTAGGAGTGTAACCCCTTACCCTGACAGAGGAAAGGTTCCCTGCTTGTCACAAGTACCTACCTGTGCCAACCAGAGAACCCGGATTCTAACATTGGTGGTCAGCGGTGAGGATTCTGTATTTGCATTTGTGACTCATTTACAGTGATTGGTGAACACTACTTAGTGAGTGCAGACCTTAAACGCAACCAATACTTGTTGGTAGATTTTTTTTTTTTTGGACTGTCTATTTTTGAGCACTGCCAAGCTTAACCATGGTGGAGAAAGCATCATCCATAGTCTCTGTGGATACTGAATTTAAATGGGAAGAAGAGAAACTAGACAGCTACACATTATCACAGCTGAAATTCTTTTGCAAAAAGTTTAATGTTGCTACTACTGGATGTAAAAACAAAACAGGGTTCTACACGGCGTTGAGGGCCTGGGTAGAAGCAAGGAATGCCAGTGATGATGAGAATGCAGAGGAGCCAGTGGGTTCAAGAGGAAGGAGAAGCCCTTCCCCTGCAGGTAGCAGTGTTTCTAGTAAAAGTTTATCTCCAGAGGAGTTGGCAGACAGGAAGGAAACCAGAGCTCATGAAAGAGAGATGGCCAAACTAAAGGGACAACTGGCATTGGAACAAAAAAGAATGAAAATTGAAGAGAGAAGAATGGAAATGGAACAGAAAAAAATCCAAATGGAGCATAAAAGAATAATGAGGGAGCTGGAGTTGGAAGCCCAGGGCTTGGGAAGCACTCCCTCTGGTGGCAGCAATATTGAATTTTCTAGTGCAGAGAGAGTAGTACGCACACCCAGAGATGTGGCGCCTGACTTGAAGGAGGGGGTTAACATACACCAGGAGGTTCAAGGGCATGAGGTAGCTCCAGTAGTGCGCAGTATCCCTGAAGGGAATAGGGTAACTGGCGTAGGGGTTCATGGTCCTAGTAGTGGGAGGGACACTCTACTGACTCTAGCTGAGAGGTGCAGGGAGAGGGGTTCCCCCAAAATTGAAGTCCTGGTGGGTGAGTGTGAAGACCGCCCAGAAGAGTGTGGGTTGTGTGACAGAGGCAGTCAGATACTGTCTTGCCAGTCTCAGGAGAATGGTGTGGAGTACGTATGTGAGGCACTGGATGGTGAGGTGAAGGATAGTTTAGTTAACCCTGCTAGGGGCTGTGTGATCCAATTGTGGGAGAGCATATTGTAAGTCCCTGTTTTCCAGAGCTATGCCAACACCTGTTGGAGAGTGAGTTCTCTGACCGCAGGGAGCTCACATTGGAGGCAGACCTTTTGGTGGAGTCCAGAGGGTCTGGAAAGGCATTGGGGAGTGATCCCAAGAACAGTGGTTCAGGTATCTTCCAACCCAGAGTGGTGGAAGTGGCTCAGAGTAGCCCAACTAGGTCCTGTAGTAGTGAGAGGGGTGTAGGGCCTCACGTCCTGTCTTTAAGGGGAAGGAGTGAGAATGGGTTATGTCCCGGTAGTGCCCAACCTCAGTCTCAGAGCCTGGATGGTTCTTTAAGGGAACACCAGGTGGGAAGCCTAGTCTGTCCTGAGGGGCTGCCCGTTGTGCGGGACCCCCTAGTGTCTGGTGAACGGGGAGAGTCTGTAAGCAGGCCTCCATCAGTTCTGGTGTCTGGCAGAACCGCTCCAGTTGGGAGGGTGCAGAAGTCCAGAGTGAGGGGTTAGAGGGGGAAAGAGTCCCCAGTGGAAGAACCAGTGGGTCAGGGGCCAGCCAGAAGGGCTGCGTCACCAGTGAATGACCATGGTGACACCACTTCTGTCCTGGGGGATCTTCACGCACTGTGAGATGGACAGGGGTTGGGAGATCTGCGCCAGGCAGACTGTCACGACACAGGAGTTATGTGTCACCCTCAGGGGGGGCATGCGTGCTCCCCGGGAAGTCCTGGTGCGCCAGGCGAGCATTCAACCGCATGGGTTGGTCCCAGGGTTGGGAAGCCAGGTTCAGGTGTTGTCTGACCTAGAGGGAGGGACATCTGTAATCAGTGTCCCTACCAGTCTGTCTTCTTGGTGTACCACTCCAGGTGGGAGGGTACAGCCATCTGGAAGGGGTGCAGAGGGAGGGAGTCCTCGCCTCTGACCCCCGCTCAACTGAAGGGTTTAGACCCTAGGTTGAAGGGCCAGGTTCAGGGTGTTCCCCCTGACCTGGACGCCCAGTTGCAGGATAGAACCCCTGAACTGGTGGGCGAATTGCGCAGGACACCTGCCACAGGTGCCCTGGCAATTCTGGAAAGGAGTACCACTCCGAGTGGGAGGGTACAGAGCCCCAAGGGGGAGGACCGGGTGTGGGAGAGGCCACCCCAGTCTGTGGCCCAGCTGCCGGGTACAGACCTGGGGCTGGTGGGTCAGTGCCAGGATGTCATACCTGACCTGACGGGAGGGAGAATGGACAAAGGGTGCCAAGCACCTGGGGCTACTGCCCCCCGCTCCCTGGCGCCACAGAGGTTTGAGAGCCCTGAGAGGCCTACGGCCTGGGTCTCATCCCTGACTACTGTCAGTGGCCACTGTAGCATTTTGCTGTCTGTCTGTTGGGACACACCTGTGAGCCAGTTAAGGTTAGGTGCTGCACAGGTGGTGCCCACAGGTGAGGAGAAGGGTTCCCCATTGATTGGCTTGGTGGGCCCTGAGAGTATGGACAGAGGGATTCCAATAGGTTCAGATTGGCGTAGGACTGGAGTCTGCCCCTGCAGTTGCGGGCCAGGTCCTTGTTCTACCGCCTGCAGCAGGGAAGCCCATCAAGGTAGTGATTGGTCTACCCTGCGTTTTGGCTGGAAGGGGGTTGTGTTGGATCTGGCCCTTTTGGCCGGATGGTCCCTAGGCTTTTCGCCTTCCACCTGTACTTTTTCTGACCTGTTGTTGGCTATTCTATGACTCTGGGCCCTTTACCACTGCTGTTCAGTGCTAAAGTGCAGATGCTCTCCCTATTTAAAATGTATATGTTGTTTGGATTCCATGATTGGTTCATTTGGTTTACTGTCAGCCCCTAGTAAAGTGCACCAGGAGTGCCAGGGCTTGTAAATACAAATGCTGCTGGTGGGCTTGCAGCACTGGTTGTGCCACCCACAGAAGCGGCCTAATAAAATGTGTCTAGGGTCTGCCACTGCAGAACCTGCGTGCAGTCTGGTACTGTCATGCTGACTGGGTAAGTGCACCCACTTCCCAGTCCCTAAACCTTCCCTTAACTTCATATTAGTCACCCCTATGGTAGGCCCAAGGGCAGGGTGCATTGTAAGCATAAGGTAGGACAAGCCCTGATGTGTGTGGCATGTCCTAATAGTGAATTACTGCCATTTTCGTTTTTCACTATTGTAAGGCTACCTGTTCTCCATAGGCCAGAATGGGCTGTCAGAATTGTTACATTCTATGATCCTAACAGACCCAGGGAACATGGTAGAAAATCGAGTTTAGTATGCCTGAACTCAGAATAGTGAAATACATTGTTTAGTAAAGTTTATTTTAATATTCTGTGTTTGCAAATACCACTTTTAGAAAGTTGGTAGTTGCTTGCCTGACCATTTCAGCCCGCCTCTGCTATGATGTGTATCTGCCTGTCTGGTTGTGTGAGTGACAGGGCTGGGGAAACCCAGAGGGGCAGGGCTAGGTAGCCTGGTGGTGAATAGGAAGATTGGCAGTCAGATGGGTGGGAGGAATACACCTGGGCTCTGAATAGGGTTGTGCTCTGCTACCACAATGCTGGCGCTGCCTCCTGCGGAGCGGCTGATGTCTCTGCCCTGCACCCTGAATAGAAAGGCAGAGTCATGTCAACAGAGTGCTCAAGAACTGGTTTGGACTGGGCAAAGGCCCCTCTACCTCAGAGGAACAAAGGAATTAGGGGTATAAGTATTGGGACCCTGCTCCCAAGAAATTAGATCAGATCCTGCTGAAACAAGAAGAACCTCTGCCAGAAGAGAAGGAACTGGGAAAGCTGTAGGAGGAGTAACTGTCCCTGACCTGGGGGATTGGCCTGCAGTGGTTGCCTTGCTGCTGAAGGAGAGGAGAAAAGACTACAAAGACTTTTATTTCAACTTGTGCTTAAAGATCTCCAAGGGCTTGAACTGAGCTTGCCCCCTGAACGAAGTCCCAGGACCAGTGGACTTCATCCCCAGCTACCCAAAGTCTTTTGGAAGTGCCTGCTGCTGTTGTTGGGCCTTCTGAGGGACTGCGTGTCACAAGGAGCTGGAAGGGCGACGCAAGGGAGAGAAGCGTATCGCCGTCGGAGCTGTTGCCGTCGCATCTCGCAGAGAGTGTCGCTGCCGCAGCATCGCATCGAGCGGAAGCGTCTCGCATCGACCGGAAGTGTCTCGCATCCACGGAGAAGCGTGTCGCCGTCGGAGCCGCGGTTGCCGCACCTCGCAGAAGGGGTGTCGCCGCTGCAGCATCGCATCGAGCGGAAGCGTCTCACAACGTCGGAGAAGAGTGCCGCTGCCAAGGCCGCTGTCGTCGCATCTCGTCAAAGGTGACGCCGCTGTAGCTGACGCATCGAGTCGGGCCTTCTCGCAACCTCGGAGAAGCGTCACACATCTGGAAGATCCCGCCTTTATTTCTTTTGCACCAAGAACTTCAACGCATCTGCATCGTTGCAACACTTTCGTTGCCCTGCGTGTCGCATCTAAGGTACATTGACTTAAAGTGTCGCATTTAAGAACTTAGGAGAAACTCAGCAACCTTTTACCAACTAAGCAACCGTATTGTGTATTTTTAATGGTCTTGTGATAGTCCTATATAAAGAATCCTTATTTTTAATATACCTACCTGTGTGGTGTCCATTTGTAGTGTTGTCACTTAGTTACTGTATGTGTTCACAAATGCTTAACCTATAACGCTCTGAGATAAGCCTTGTCTGCTCGCGCCAAGCTACCTAGAGGGTGAGCAGGGGTTATTTTAGGAGTGTAACCCCTTACCCTGACTAGAGGAAAGGTTCCCTGCTTGTCACAAGTACCTACCTGTGCCAACCAGAGAACCCGGATTCTAACAGGAAACCTACCAAACCCATACATTTCTGAAAACTAGACACCCGGGGGCTTCCAGGGAGGTATGGCTTGCGTGGATCCCCCAACGTTTCCTTACCCAGAATCCCCTGCAAACCTCAATTTTAGCTCAAAAAATCACTTTTTTCACACATTTTTGTGTGGGAAAGTTGTGGCATCACCGGGCTCACTCAAATTTTCCACCTCCCAGTGTTCCCCTGGGTCTCCCGGTAAAAGTGGTGCCTCACTTGTGTGGGAGGCCCAAGTACCCGCGACAGGCAAGGGCCAAAAACATAGTGTGGTGACATCAAAATTGCCTATCTCAAAACCACCTGGTTTTGCAAGGGGGGTCACCTGGGTTTTTGGCCCGGTGCTCGGCGGCCATCTAGTGAAACCTACCAAACCCATACATTTCTGAAAACTAGACACCCGGGGGCTTACAGGGAGGTATGGCTTGCGTGGATCCCCCAACGTTTCCTTACCCAGAATCCCCTGCAAACCTCAATTTTAGCTGAAAAAATCACTTTTTTCACACATTTTTGTGTGGGAAAGTTGTGGCATCACCGGGCTCACTCAAATTTATCACCTCTCAGCGTTCCCCTGGGTCTCCCGGTAAAAATGGGTTCTCACTTGTGTTGGAGGCCCAAGTACCCGCGACAGGCAAGGGCCCAAAACTTAGTGAGGTGACATCAAAATTGCCTATCTCAAAACCACCTGGTTTTGCAAGGGGGGTCACCTGGGTTTTTGGCCCGGTGCTCGGCGGCCATCTAGGGAAACCTACCAAACCCATACATTTCTGAAAACTAGATACCCGGGGGCTTACAGGGAGGTATGGCTTGCGTGGATCCCCCAACGTTTCCTTACCCAGAATCCGCTGCAAACCGCAATTTTAGCTGAAAAAATCACTTTTTTCACACATTTTTGTGTGGGAAAGTTGTGGCATCACCGGGCTCACTCAAATTTCCCACCTCCCAGCATTCCCCTGGGTCTCCCGGTAAAAATGGTGCCTCACTTGTGTGGGAGGCCCAAGTACCCGCGACAGGCAAGGGCCAAAAACGTAGTGTGGTGACATCAAAATTGCCTATCTCAAAACCACCTGGTTTTGCAAAGGGGGTCACCTGGGTTTTTGGCCCGGTGCTCGGCGGCCATCTAGGTAAACCTACCAAACCCATACATTTCTGAAAACTAGACACCTGGGGGCTTCCAGGGAGGTATGGCTTGCGTGGATGCCCCAAAGTTTCCTTACCCAGAATCCCCTGCAAACCTCAATGTTAGCTGAAAAAATCACTTTTTTCAACATTTTTATGTGGGAAAGTTGTGGCATCACCGGGCTCACTCAAATATCCCACCTCCCAGCGTTCCCCTGTGTCTCCCGGTAAAAATGGTGCCTCACTTGTGTGGGAGGCCCAAGTATCCGCGACAGGCAAGGGCCCAAAACCTAGTGTGGTGACTTCAAAATTGCCTATCTCAAAACCACCTGGTTTTGCAATGGGGGTCACCTGGGTTTTTGGCCCGGTGCTTGGCGGCCATCTAGGGAAACCTACCAAACCCATACATTTCTGAAAACTAGACACCTGGGGGCTTCCAGGGAGGTATGGCTTGTGTGGATCCCCCAACGTTTCCTTACCCAGAATCCCCTGCAAACCTCAATTTTAGCTGAAAAAATCCCTTTTTTCACACATTTTTGTGTGGGAAAGTTGTGGCATCACCGGGCTCACTCAAATTTCCCACCTCCCAGCGTTCCCCTGGGTCTCCCGGTAAAAATGGTGCCTCACTTGTGTGGGAGGCCCAAGTACCCGCGACCGGCAAGGGCCCAAAACGTAGTGTGGTGACATCAAAATTGCCTATCTCAAAACCACATGGTTTTGCAAGGGGGGTCACCTGGGTTTTTGGCCCGGTGCTTGGCGGCCATCAAGGGAAACCTACCAAACCCATACATTTCTGAAAACTAGACACCCGGGGGCTTGCAGGGAGGTATGGCTTGCGTGGATCCCACAACATTTCTCACCCAGAATCCCCAGCAAACCTCAATTTTAGCTGAAAAAATCACTTTTTTCATACATTTTTGTGTGGGAAAGTTGTGGCATCACCGGGCTCACTCCGATTTCCCACCTCCCAGCGTTTCCCTGGGTCTCCCGGTAAAAATGGTGCCTCACTTGTGTGGGAGGCCCAAGTACCCGTGACAGGCAAGGGCCCAAAACGTAGTGTGGTGACATCAAAATTGCCTATCTCAAAACCACCTGGTTTTGCAAAGGGGGTCACCTGGGTTTTTTGCCCGGTGCTCGGCGGCCATCTAGGTAAACCTACCAAACCCATACATTTCTGAAAACTAGACACCTGGGGGCTTCCAGGGAGGTATGGCTTGCGTGGATGCCCCAAAGTTTCCTTACCCAGAATCCCCTGCAAACCTCAATGTTAGCTGAAAAAATCACTTTTTTCAACATTTTTATGTGGGAAAGTTGTGGCATCACCGGGCTCACTCAAATATCCCACCTCCCAGCATTCCCCTGTGTCTCCCGGTAAAAATGGTGCCTCACTTGTATGGGAGGCCCAAGTATCCGCGACAGGCAAGGGCCCAAAACCTAGTGTGGTGACATCAAAATTGCCTATCTCAAAACCACCTGGTTTTGCAATGGGGGTCACCTGGGTTTTTGGCCCGGTGCTGGGCGGCCATCTAGGGAAACCTACCAAACCCATACATTTCTGAAAACTAGACACCTGGGGGCTTCCAGGGAGGTATGGCTTGTGTGGATCCCCCAACGTTTCCTTACCCAGAATCCCCTGCAAACCTCAATTTTAGCTGAAAAAATCCCTTTTTTCACACATTTTTGTGTGGGAAAGTTGTGGCATCACCGGGCTCACTCAAATTTCCCACCTCCCAGCGTTCCCCTGGGTCTCCCGGTAAAAATGGTGCCTCACTTGTGTGGGAGGCCCAAGTACCCGCGACCGGCAAGGGCCCAAAACGTAGTGTGGTGACATCAAAATTGCCTATCTCAAAACCACATGGTTTTGCAAGGGGGGTCACCTGGGTTTTTGGCCCGGTGCTTGGCGGCCATCAAGGGAAACCTACCAAACCCATACATTTCTGAAAACTAGACACCCGGGGGCTTGCAGGGAGGTATGGCTTGCGTGGATCCCACAACATTTCTCACCCAGAATCCCCAGCAAACCTCAATTTTAGCTGAAAAAATCACTTTTTTCACACATTTTTGTGTGGGAAAGTTGTGGCATCACCGGGCTCACTCCGATTTCCCACCTCCCAGCGTTTCCCTGGGTCTCCCGGTAAAAATGGTGCCTCACTTGTGTGGGAAGCCCAAGTACCCGCGACAGGCAAGGGCCCAAAACGTAGTGTGGTGACATCAAAATTGCCTATCTCAAAACCACCTGGTTTTGCAAGGGGGTCACCTTGGTTTTTGGCCCGGTGCTCGGCGGCCATCTAGGTAAACCTACCAAACCCATACATTTCTGAAAACTAGACACCTGGGGGCTTCCAGGGAGGTATGGCTTGCGTGGATGCCCCAAAGTTTCCTTACCCAGAATCCCCTGCAAACCTCAATGTTAGCTGAAAAAATCACTTTTTTCAACATTTTTATGTGGGAAAGTTGTGGCATCACCGGGCTCACTCAAATATCCCACCTCCCAGCGTTCCCCTGTGTCTCCCGGTAAAAATGGTGCCTCACTTGTGTGGGAGGCCCAAGTATCCGTGACAGGCAAGGGCCCAAAACGTAGTGTGGTGACATCAAAATTGCCTATCTCAAAACCACCTGGTTTTGCAATGGGGGTCACCTGGGTTTTTGGCCCGGTGCTTGGCGGCCATCTAGGGAAACCTACCAAACCCATACATTTCTGAAAACTAGACACCTGGGGGCTTCCAGGGAGGTATGGCTTGCGTGGATCCCACAACATTTCTCACCCAGAATCCCCTGCAAACCTCAATTTTAGCTGAAAAAATCACTTTTTTCACACATTTTTGTGTGGGAAAGTTGTGGCATCACCGGGCTCACTCAAATTTCCCACCTCGCAGCGTTCCCCTGGGTCTCCCGGTAAAAATGGTGCCTCACTTGTGTGGGAGGCCCAAGTATCCGCGACAGGCAAGGGCCCAAAACGTAGTGTGGTGACATCAAAATTGCCTATCTCAAAACCACCTGGTTTTGCACGGGGGGTCACCTGGGTTTTCAGCTCGGTACTAGGCGGCCATCTAGGGAAACCTACCAAACCCATACATTTCTGAAGACTAGACAAATGGGGGCTTCCAGGGAGGTATGGCTTGCGTGGATCCCCCAAAGTTTCCTTACCCAGAATCCCCTGCAAACCTCAATTTTAGCTGAAAAAATGACTTTTTTCTCACATTTGTGTGTGGGAAAGTTGTGGCATCATCGGGCTCACTCAAATTTCCCACCTCCCAGCGTTCCCCTGGGTCTCCCGGTAAAAATGGTGCCTCACTTGTGTAGGAGGCCCAAGTACCCGCGACAGGCAAGGGCCCAAAACGTAGTGTGGTGACATCAAAATTGCCTATCTCAAAACCACCTGGTTTTGCAAGGGGGTCACCTGGGTTTTTGGCCCGGTGCTCGTCGGCCATCTAGGGAAACCTACCAAACCCATATATTTCTGAAAACTAGACACCCGGGGGCTTCCAGGGAGGTATGGCTTGCGTGGATCCCCCAACGTTTCCTTACCCAGAATTCCCTGCAAACCTCAATTTTAGCTAAAAAAATCACTTTTTTCACACATTTTTGTGTCGGAAAGTTGTGGCATCACCGGGCTCACTCAAATTTCCCACCTCCCAGCGTTCCCCTGGGTCTCCCGGTAAAAATGGTGCCTCACTTGTCTGGGAGGCCCAAGTACCCGCGACAGGCAAGGGCCAAAAACGTAGTGTGGTGACATCAAAATTGCCTATCTCAAAACCACCTGGTTTTGCAAGGGGGGTCACCTGGGTTTTTGGCCCGGTGCTCGGCGGACATCTAGGGAAACCTACCAAACCCATACATTTCTCAAAACTAGACACCCGGGGCCTTACAGGGAGGTATGGCTTGCGTGGATCCCCCAACGTTTCCTTACCCAGAATCCCCTGCAAACCTCAATTTTTAGCTGAAAAAATCCCTTTTTTCACACATTTTTGTGTGGGAAAGTTGTGGCATCACCGGGCTCACTCAAATTTATCACCTCTCAGCGTTCCCCTGGGTCTCCCGGTAAAAATGGGGCCTCACTTGTGTTGGAGGCCCAAGTACCCGCGACAGGCAAGGGCCCAAAACGTAGTGAGGTGACATCAAAATTGCCTATCTCAAAACCACCTGGTTTTGCAAGAGGGGTCACCTGGGTTTTTGGCCCGGTGCTCGGCGGCCATCTAGGGAAACCTACCAAACCCATACATTTCTGAAAACTAGACACCCGGGGGCTTACAGGGAGGTATGGTTTGCGTGGATCCCCCAACGTTTCCTTACCCAGAATCCCCTGCAAACCTCAATTTTAGCTGAAAAAATCACTTTTTTCACACATTTTTGTGTGGGAAATTTGTGGCATCACCGGGCTCACTAAAATTTCCCACCTCCCAGCGTTCCCCTGGGTCTCCCGGTAAAAATGGAGCCTCACTTGTGTGGGAGGCCCAAGTACCCGCGACCGGGAAGGGCCCAAAACGTAGTGTGGTGACATCAAAATTGCTTATCTCAAAACCACATGGTTTTGCAAGGGGGTCACCTGGGTTTTTGGCCCGGTGCTTGGCGGCCATCTAGGGAAACATACCAAACCCATACATTTCTGAAAACTAGACACCCGGGGGCTTGCAGGGAGGTATAATTTGCGTGGATCCCCCAACTTTTCTTACCCAGAATCCCCAGCAAACCTCAATTTTAGCTGAAAAAATCACTTTTTCACACATTTTTGTGTGGGAAAGTTGCGGCATCACCGGGCTCACTCAAATTTCCCACCTCCCACCGTTTCCCTGGGTCTCCCAGTAAAAATGGTGCCTCACTTGTGTGGGAGGCCCAAGTACCCGCGACAGGCAAGGGCCCAAAACGTAGTGTGGTGACATCAAAATTGCCTATCTCAAAACCACCTGGCTTTGCAAGGGGGGTCACCTGGGTTTTTGGCCTGGTGCTTGGCGGCCATCTAGGGAAACCTACCAAACCCATACATTTCTGAAAACTAGACACCCGGGGGCTTGCAGGGAGGTATGGCTTGCGTGGATCCCCCAACGTTTCTTACCCAGAATCCCCAGCAAACCTCAATTTTAGCTGAAAAAATCACTTTTTTTCACACATTTTTGTGTGGGAAAGTTGTGGCATCACTGGGCTCACTCAGATTTCCCACCTCCCAGCGTTTCCCTGGGTCTCCCGGTAAAAATGGTGCCTCACTTGTGTGGGAGGCCCAAGTACCCGCGACAGGCAAGGGCCCAAAACGTAGTGTGGTGACATCAAAATTGCCTATCTCAAAACCACATGGTTTTGCAGGGGGGGTCACCTGGGTTTTTGGCCCGGTGCTCGGCGGCCATCTAGGTAAACCTACCAAACCCATACATTTCTGAAAACTAGACACCTGGGGGCTTCCAGGGAGGTATGGCTTGCGTGGATCCCCCAACGTTTCCTTACCCAGAATCCCCTGCAAACCTCAATTTTAGCTGAAAAAATCACTTTTTTCACACATTTTTATGTGGGAAAGTTGTGGCATCACCGGGCTCACTCAAATATCCCACCTCCCAGCATTCCCCTGTGTCTCCCGGTAAAAATGGTGCCTCACTTGTGTGGGAGGCCCAAGTACCCGTGACCAGCAAGGGCCCAAAACGTAGTGTGGTGACATCAAAATTGCCTATCTCAAAACCACCTTGTTTTGCAATGGGGGTCACCTGGGTTTTTGGCCCGGTGCTTGGCGGCCATCTAGGGAAACCTACCAAACCCATACATTTCTGAAAACTAGACACCTGGGGGCTTCCAGGGAGGTATGGCTTGCGTGGATCCCCCAACGTTTCCTTACCCAGAATCCCCTGCAAACCTCAATTTTAGCTGAAAAAATCACTTTTTTGACACATTTTTGTGTGGGAAAGTTGTGGCATCACCGGGCTCACTCAAATTTCCCACCTCGCAGCGTTCCCCTAGGTCTCCCGGTAAAAATGGTGCCTCACTTGTGTGGGAGGCCCAAGTACCCGCGACAGGCAAGGGCCCAAAACGTAGTGTGGTGACATCAAAATTGCCTATCTCAAAACCACCTGGTTTTGCAAGGGGGTCACCTGGGTTTTTGGCCCGGTGCTCGTCGGCCATCTAGGGAAACCTACCAAACCCATACATTTCTGAAAACTAGACACCCGGGGGCTTCCAGGGAGGTATGGCTTGCATGGATTCCCCAACGTTTCCTTACCCAGAATCCCCTGCAAACCTCAATTTTAGCTCAAAAAATCACTTTTTTCACACATTTTTGTGTGGGAAAGTTGGGGCATCACCGGGCTCACTCAAATGTCCCACCTCCCAGCATTCCCCTGGGTCTCCCGGTAAAAATGGTGCCTCACTTGTGTGGGAGGCCCAAGTACCCGCGACCGGCAAGGGCCCAAAACGTAGTGTGGTGACATCAAAATTGCCTATCTCACAACCACATGGTTTTGCAAGGGGGGTCACCTGGGTTTTTGGCCCGGTGCTTGGCGGCCATCAAGGGAAACCTACCAAACCCATACATTTCTGAAAACTAGACACCCGGGGGCTTGCAGGGAGGTATGGCTTGCGTGGATCCCACAACATTTCTCACCCAGAATCCCCAGCAAACCTCAATTTTAGCTGAAAAAATCACTTTTTTCACACATTTTTGTGTGGGAAAGTTGTGGCATCACCGGGCTCACTCCGATTTCCCACCTCCCAGCGTTTCCCTGGGTCTCCCGGTAAAAATGGTGCCTCACTTGTGTGGGAGGCCCAAGTACCCGCGACAGGCAAGGGCCCAAAACGTAGTGTGGTGACATCAAAATTGCCTATCTCAAAACCACCTGGTTTTGCAAGGGGGGTCACCTGGGTTTTTGGCCCGGTGCTCGGCGGCCATCTAGGTAAATGTTAGAAATGGGATTTCTGGTTGGCTAAGGCTTGCGCCAAAGCCAGACAGAAACCACCACTCTAGTCAGGGCTGGGGAGTTACACGCCAAAGATAACCCCTGCTCACCCCCTTGGTAGCTTGGCACGAGCAGTCAGGCTTATCCCGGAGGCAATGTGTAAAGCGTTTGCGCGCGCACCCAGCAACAACACCCAAGGCCCACCGCAAAGGAAACTCCACACAAGGTATTCTATAAAAATAGCCTTTGTATTACCAAAACACATTAGATAAAAACACACACTTTACAATGTGCCAACAGGCACGGGCAGAATTTACAAGGGATTATATGTATAGGAGACAGGGCCACATGGACCACTGTCAGTAATTAGCACTTTGTAGAAATTAGCACATAAGATATAAAATACTGTAGTACAAAATAGCAAATGTAGCACACAACCAGTAACTACTGGTGTCAGGTAAGCACCACCTACGCAACCCTAACCACCTTAGGACAATATTGCACAGGGAATCAGGACCTCACTAGCACCACCTGTACTAGGGAGAAAACAACCACCTAAGTATCACAATACCTGTAGGGGTAAACGCACTTTACACATGATGCATCACATTCAGAGGTGTAGAACAAGGGAAACACATGATGCATAAAATACATTCAGCGGTGTAGAGCAAAGCACATGACGCATAAACACATTCAGAGATGCAGGTTAGGAGCAATAGCGCAAAAACTCACATAAGCCACTACCTGTGGCAGTCCCTAGGCCAACTGGCCTCTCATGGGCTCAAGCGCCCGTTGTCCACAGAGTCAGGGCAAGATTGCGCAGGCTGCACAATCTAGAGCGTAAAGCAACAGAGCACAACCTAAACGTTGCAGCTGCCCACTAAGTGCTGGGCAGCTGGGAAAAAGAACCTGGCACCGGCGTGCCTCTTGAGCCCTCTCTGGGCTCTGGATGATAAAGCAATGCCCCCGTTAGAGCCTCACAGGCTCAATAAACAAATGTGCCCCTCTAAATAACATCGGAGCGGCCCACTGCCTTCCGGGGCCGCTCTGGTCATGGACGAAATGCCCCCGTCGTTGGAGCCCTCGCAGGCTCTGTAAACAAGGTGGGGGCTACGTTGGAGCGGCCTGCTGCCTTTCGGGGCCGCTCTTATATGCACCCGAATGCCCCCGTAGGTTTAGAGCCTCCCTGGGCTCTTTTAAAAACAAGGAGTGCCTCGTTGGAGCCCCTCGGGGCTCGGAACCACTGTCCCCTTCGCTGGAGTCCCTCGGGACTCGGGTGAATCTTGACGGACGCTGATGCCCCCCCTGAGCCTTGCCGGCTCTGAAATAGCTGGGGGGGTCGCGTTGGAGCGCACACGCGCTCAGCAACCACCTAGGCTGCCTTGCACACCCTTCCGGCCAGAGCCCCACTTACCGGGAAGGAGGCGCCGGTCTCTGGTCGCGGCGGGAGGCTCTCTGCTCCCTGCCGGCGGTGCTGCTCCAGTCCTCTTCTCGGGCAAGGGCACCGGGGTGCAGGGTCGGCTCCTGCCTGCTCCCGGGGCCCAGAAAACAGCTGCGAGTCCTTCGGAAGGAGGCGGGGTAGGCTCCCGCCCTCCTACTTCCGGTTGTCCCGGAGTCCCGCCTGCAGCCTGCCTGACTTCCTGTGAGCCCGGCCGCGGCGGTGATTTCAAAACTCGGCAATAAGAGGGGTAGGCTCCCTCGTTACAGTGGATGTACGGCGGGGTGGGCACCCGCCGTGAAATAAACAAATAAGTGGGGTGGGCACCCGCCAACGAGCACAGCAAGGTCCCTGGCAGGGTGGGCACCTGCCAGGGGATTTCAGGATTGGCACCGCACGGGGGAAATGCCGGGTGGGCACCGGCTTGCAGCAATAAAGCGCTCCTAGTGCTAGGACAAATAAAAGCGCTTCCAGGCACTTAGGCATGCAAATAAAGTGCTCCCAGCGCTTTAAGAAGGATAACAACAAAGTCCAGCAACGTTCTCCCCTGCACACAGCAAGGCAGGGGTGAGGGGCAAGGCTGGACCCAGAGCCAGCTCACTGGGCCTCCAGGCAGGGAGGTAGTCCAAGTGGCGGTCCTCTGGTCCAGCGGCAGCAGCAGCCCCCCTCAGGTAAGATCCTGTCAGAGAACAGTTTCTGTGGGGACACAGCCCCATTTTTATACAGAAAACCCCTTTGTTCTGGGTTCAGGGTGAGGGGGAAAACCAGTCGCAGCTGGTTGGGGAGCACCCTTGATGTGCTCAGCCCCTCACTCTATTCACTGGCAGGGCTAGGGTCGTCAGTCGCACCACAGGGGGCGGAGCCAGCATTGTGTGGGGAAAACCCTGCCCTATTCAGGACCCAGGTGTACTCCTCCCCAGCCATCAGCATGCTAATCTCGCACTCACCACTGGGGCAGACCCAACCAGACTCCTGGAGCCAGGCTCACCAGCCAGCTCCAGCCAATCACACGCCAGACACACTGCACACAGAAGTGCCCACTTCTAGAAGTGGCACTTCCACACTAGGTACATGCACGCCGCACACATCATCGCGCAGCATTCACTCACACGAGTCCGCACATACCAAACTCGGGCCTGCACACCCTACGCATCAGGAACTACTAGGGACACATGCATTCCCCATGCATTCCTATGGGAGGGCAGGCCTATCTCACCACATGCACTCAGAGCGCGCACGCACTTTACCCTGGGACACAGGGAAAGTGCGTAGAAACCAAAAAATCACCACACCAAGTCACCAGTAAACAACAAAAAAAAAAGTTCAGGGGTGAACCTGTCAGAAGGGCCAAGTCCAACAGTAAACCTACCAAACCCATACATTTCTGAAAACTAGACACCTGGGGGCTTCCAGGGAGGTATGGCTTGCGTGGATGCCCCAAAGTTTCCTTACCCAGAATCCCCTGCAAACCTCAATGTTAGCTGAAAAAATCACTTTTTTCAACATTTTTATGTGGGAAAGTTGTGGCATCACCGGGCTCACTCAAATATCCCACCTCCCAGCGTTCCCCTGTGTCTCCCGGTAAAAATGGTGCCTCACTTGTGTGGGAGGCCCAAGTATCCGCGACAGGCAAGGGCCCAAAACCTAGTGTGGTGACATCAAAATTGCCTATCTCAAAACCACCTGGTTTTGCAATGGGGGTCACCTGGGTTTTTGGCCCGGTGCTTGGCGGCCATCTAGGGAAACCTACCAAACCCATACATTTCTGAAAACTAGACACCTGGGGGCTTCCAGGGAGGTATGGCTTGTGTGGATCCCCCAACGTTTCCTTACCCAGAATCCCCTGCAAACCTCAATTTTAGCTGAAAAAATCACTTTTTTCACACATTTTTGTGTGGGAAAGTTGTGGCATCACCGGGCTCACTCAAATGTCCCACCTCGCAGCGTTCCCCTGGGTCTCCTGGTAAAAATGGTGCCTCACTTGTGTGGGAGGCCCAAGTATCCGCGACAGGCAAGGGCCCAAAACGTAGTGTGGTGACATCAAAATTGCCTATCTCAAAACCACCTGGTTTTGCACGGGGAGTCACCTGGGTTTTCAGCTCGGTACTAGGCGGCCATCTAGGGAAACCTACCAAACCCATACATTTCTGAAGACTAGACAAATGGGGGCTTCCAGGGAGGTATGGCTTGCGTGGATCCCCCAAAGTTTCCTTACCCAGAATCCCCTGCAAACCTCAATTTTAGCTGAAAAAATGACTTTTTTCTCACATTTGTGTGTGGGAAAGTTGTGGCATCATCGGGCTCACTCAAATTTCCCACCTCCCAGCGTTCCCCTGGGTCTCCCGGTAAAAATGGTGCCTCACTTGTGTAGGAGGCCCAAGTACCCGCGACAGGCAAGGGCCCAAAACGTAGTGTGGTGAAATCAAAATTGCCTATCTCAAAACCACCTGGTTTTGCAAGGGGGTCACCGGGGTTTTTGGCCCGGTGCTCGTCGGCCATCTAGGGAAACCTACCAAACCCATATATTTCTGAAAACTAGACACCCGGGGGCTTCCAAGGAGGTATGGCTTGCGTGGATCCCCCAACGTTTCCTTACCCAGAATCCCCTGCAAACCTCAATTTTAGCTAAAAAAATCACTTTTTTCACACATTTTTGTGTCGGAAAGTTGTGGCATCACCGGGCTCACTCAAATTTCCCACCTCCCAGCATTCCCCTGGGTCTCCCAGTAAAAATGGTGCCTCACTTGTGTGGGAGGCCCAAGTACCCGCGACAGGCAAGGGCCAAAAACGTAGTGTGGTGACATCAAAATTGCCTATCTCAAAACCACCTGCCTTTGCAAGGGGGGTCACCTGGGTTTTTGGCCCGGTGCTCGGCGGCCATCTAGGGAAACCTACCAAACCCATACATTTCTGAAAACTAGACACCCTGGGCTTGCAGGGAGGTATGGCTTGCGTGGATCCCCCAACGTTTCCTTACCCAGAATCCCCTGCAAACCTCAATTTTAGCTGAAAAAATCACTTTTTTCACACATTTTTGTGTGGGAAAGTTGTGGCATCACCGGGCTCACTCAAATTTCCCACCTCCCAGCGTTCCCCTGGGTCTCCCAGTAAAAATGGAGCCTCACTTGTGTGGGAGGCCCAAGTACCCGCGACCGGCAAGGGCCCAAAACGTAGTGTGGTGACATCAAAATTGCCTATCTCAAAACCACATGGTTTTGCAAGGGGGGTCACCTGGATTTTTGGCCCGGTGCTTGGCGGCCATCTAGGGAAACCTACCAAACCCATACATTTCTGAAAGCTAGACACCCGGGGGCTTGCAGGGAGGTATGGCTTGCGTGGATCCCCCAACGTTTCTTACCCATTATCCCCAGCAAACCTCAATTTTAGCTGAAAAAAATCACTTTTTTCACACATTTTTGTGTGGGAAAGTTGTGGCATCAGCGGGCTCACTCAGATTTCCCACCTCCCAGCGTTTCCCTGGGTCTCCCGGTAAAAATGGTGCCTCACTTGTGTGGGAGGCCCAAGTACCCGCGACTGGCAAGGGCCCAAAACGTAGTGTGGTGACATCAAAATTGCCTATCTCAAAACCACCTGGTTTTGCATGGGGGGTCACCTGGGTTTTTGGCCCGTTGTTCGGTGGCCATCTAGGTAAACCTA
The DNA here is from genome assembly GCF_964204655.1 of Triturus cristatus. NCBI lineage: Eukaryota > Metazoa > Chordata > Amphibia > Caudata > Salamandridae > Triturus > Triturus cristatus. The sequence continues at coordinate 95,481,758 of NC_140591.1, forward strand.
CCAAACCCATACATTTCTGAAAACTAGACACCTGGGGGCTTCCAGGGAGGTATGGCTTGCGTGGATGCCCCAAAGTTTCCTTACCCAGAATCCCCTGCAAACCTCAATGTTAGCTGAAAAAATCACTTTTTTCACACATTTTTATGTGGGAAAGTTGTGGCATCACCGGGCTCACTCAAATTTCCCACCTCCCAGCGTTCCCCTGGGTCTCCCGGTAAAAATGGTGCCTCACTTGTGTAGGAGGCCCAAGTACCCGCGACAGGCAAGGGCGCAAAACGTAGTGTGGTGACATCAAAATTGCCTATCTCAAAACCACCTGGTTTTGCAAGGGGGTCACCTGGGTTTTTGGCCCGGTGCTCGTCGGCCATCTTGGGAAACCTACCAAACCCATACATTTCTGAAAACTAGACACCCGGGGGCTTACAGGGAGGTATGGCTTGCATGGATCCCCCAACGTTTCCTTACCGAGAATCCCCTGCAAACCTCAATTTTTAGCCGAAAAAATCACTTTTTTCACACATTTTTGTGTGGGAAAGTTGTGGCATCACCGGGCTCACTCAAATTTATCACCTCTCAGCGTTCCCCTGGGTCTCCCGGTAAAAATGGGGCCTCACTTGTGTTGGAGGCCCAAGTACCCGCGACAGGCAAGGGCCCAAAACGTAGTGAGGTGACATCAAAATTGCCTATCTCAAAACCACCTGGTTTTGCAAGGGGGGTCACCTGGGTTTTTGGCCCGGTGCTCGGTGGCCATCTAGGGAAACCTACCAAACCCATACATTTCTGAAAACTAGATACCTGGGGCTTGCAGGGAGGTATGGCTTGCGTGGATCCCCAACGTTTCCTTACCCAGAATCCACTTCAAACCTCAATTTTAGCTGAAAAAATCACTTTTTTCACACATTTGTGTGTGGGAAAGTTGTGGCATCACCGGGCTCACTCAAATTTCCCACCTCCCAGCATTCCCCTGGGTCTCCCGGTAAAAATGGTGCCTCACTTGTGTGGGAGGCCCAAGTACCCGCGACAGGCAAGGGCCCAAAACGTAGTGTGGTGACATCAAAATTGCCTATCTCAAAAGCACATGCCTTTGCAAGGGGGGTCACCTGGGTTTTTGGCCCGGTGCTCGGCGGCCATCTAGGGAAACCTACCAAACCGATACATTTCTGAAAACTAGACACTAGGGCTTGCAGGGAGGTATGGCTTGCGTGGATCCCCCAATGTTTCCTTACCCAGAATCCCCTGCAAACCTCAATTTTAGCTGAAAAAATCACTTTTTTCACACATTTTTGTGTGGGAAAGTTGTGGCATCACCGGGCTCACTCAAATTTCCCACCTCCCAGCGTTCCCCTGGGTCTCCCAGTAAAAATGGAGCCTCACTTGTGTGGGAGGCCCAAGTACCCGCGACCGGCAAGGGCCCAAAACGTAGTGAGGTGACATCAAAATTGCCTATCTCAAAACCAACTGGTTTTGCAAGGGGGGTCACCTGGGTTTTTGGCCCGGTGCTCGGCAGCCATCTGAGGAAACCTACCAAACCCATACATTTCTGAAAACTAGATACCTGGGGGCTTGCAGGGAGGTATGGCTTGCGTGGATCCCCAACGTTTCCTTACCCAGAATCCACTTCAAACCTCAATTTTAGTTGAAAAAATCACTTTTTTCACACATTTGTGTGTGGGAAAGTTGTGGCATCACCGGGCTCACTCAAATTTCCCACCTCCCAGCATTTCCCTGGGTCTCCCGGTAAAAATGGTGCCTCACTTGTGTGGGAGGCTCAAGTACCCGCGACAGGCAAGGGCCCAAAACATAGTGTGGTGACATCAAAATTGCCTATCTCAAAACCACCTGCCTTTGCAAGGGGGGTCACCTGGGTTTTTGGCCCGGTGCTCGGCGGCCATCTAGGGAAACCTACCAAACCCATACATTTCTGAAAACTAGACACCCGGGGCTTGCAGGGAGGTATGGCTTGCGTGGATCCCCCAACGTTTCCTTACCCAGAATCCCCTGCAAACCTCAATTTTAGCTGAAAAAATCACTTTTTTCACACATTTTTGTGTGGGAAAGTTGTGGCATCACCGGGCTCACTCAAATTTCCCACTTCCCAGCATTCCCCTGGGTCTCCCGGTAAAAATGGAGCCTCACTTGTGTGGGAGGCCCAAGTACCCGCGACAGGCAAGGGCCCAAAACGTAGTGTGGTGACATCAAAATTGCCTATCTCAAAACCACATGGTTTTGCAAGGGGGGTCACCTGGGTTTTTGGCCCGGTGCTTGGCGGCCATCTAGGGAAACCTACCAAAACCATACATTTCTGAAAACTAGACACCCAGGGGCTTGCAGGGAGGTATGGCTTGTGTGGATCCCCCAACGTTTCTTACCCAGAATCCCCAGCAAACCTCAATTTTAGCCGAAAAAATCACTTTTTTCACACATTTTTGTGTGGCAAAGTTGTGGCATCACCGGGCTCACTCAGATTTCCCACCTCCCAGCGTTTCCCTGGGTCTCCCGGTAAAATTGTTGCCTCACTTGTGTGGGAGGCCAAAGTACCCGCGACAGGCAAGGGCCCAAAACGTAGTGTGGTGACATCAAAATTGCCTATCTCAAAACCACCTGGTTGTGCAAGGGGGGTCACCTGGGTTTTTGGTCCGGTGCTCGGCGGCCATCTAGGTAAACCTACCAAACCCATACATTTCTGAAAACTAGACACCTGGGGGCTTCCAGGGAGGTATGGCTTGCGTGGATCCCCCAATGTTTCCTTACCCAGAATCCCCTGCAAACCTCAATTTTAGCTGAAAAAATCACTTTTTTCACACATTTTTGTGTGGGAAAGTTGTGGCATCACCGGGCTCACTCAAATTTCCCACCTCGCAGCGTTCCCCTAGGTCTCCCAGTAAAAATGGTGCCTCACTTGTGTGGGAGGCCCAAGTATCCAAGACAGGCAAGGGCCCAAAACGTAGTGTGGTGACATCAAAATTGCCTATCTCAAAACCACCTGGTTTTGCACAGGGGGTCACCTGGGTTTTCATCCCGGTACTAGGCGGCCATCTAGGGAAACCTACCAAACCCATACATTTCTGAAAACTAGACACATGGGGGCTTCCAGGGAGGTATGGCTTGCGTGGATCCCCCAAAGTTTCCTTAACCAGAATCCCCTGCAAACCTCAATTTTAGCTGAAAAAATGACTTTTTTCTCACATTTGTGTGTGGGAAAGTTGTGGCATCACCGGGCTCACTCAAATTTCCCACCTCCCAGCGTTCCCCTGGGTCTCCCGGTAAAAATGGTGCCTCACTTGTGTGGGAGGCCCAAGTACCCACGACAGGCAAGGGCCAAAAACGTAGTGTGGTGACATCAAAATTGCCTATCTCAAAACCACCTGGTTTTGCAAGGGGGGTCACCTGGGTTTTTGGCCCGGTGCTCAGCGGCCATCTAGGGAAACCTACCAAACCCATACATTTCTCAAAACTAGACACCCGGGGGCTTACAGGGAGGTATGGCTTGCGTGGATCCCCCAACGTTTCCTTACCCAGAATCCCCTGCAAACCTCAATTTTTAGCTGAAAAAATCACTTTTTTCACACATTTTTGTGTGGGAAAGTTGTGGCATCACCGGGCTCACTCAAATTTCCCACCTCCCAGCATTTCCCTGGGTCTCCCGTTAAAAATGGTGCCTCACTTGTGTGGGAGGCCCAAGTACCCGCGACAGGCAAGGGCCCAAAACGTAGTGTGGTGACATCAAAATTGCCTATCTCAAAACCACCTGCCTTTGCAAGGGGGGTCACCTGGGTTTTTGGCCCGGTGCTCGGCGGCCATCTAGGGAAACCTACCAAACCCATACATTTCTGAAAACTAGACACCCGGGGCTTGCAGGGAGGTATGGCTTGCGTGGATCCCCCAACGTTTCCTTACCCAGAATCCCCTGCAAACCTCAATTTTAGCTGAAAAAATCACTTTTTTCACACATTTTTGTGTGGGAAAGTTGTGGCATCACCGGGCTCACTCAAATTTCCCACCTCCCAGCATTCCCCTGGGTCTCCCGGTAAAAATGGAGCCTCACTTGTGTGGGAGGCCCAAGTACCCGCGACAGGCAAGCGCCCAAAACGTAGTGTGGTGACATCAAAATTGCCTATCTCAAAACCACCTGGTTTTGCACAGGGGGTCACCTGGGTTGTCAGCCCGGTACTAGGCGGCCATCTAGGGAAACCTACCAAACCCATACATTTCTGAAAACTAGACACATGGGGGCTTCCAGGGAGGTATGGATTGCGTGGATCCCCCAATGTTTCCTTACCCAGAATCCCCTGAAAACCTCAATTTTAGCTGAAAAAATGACTTTTTTCTCACATTTGTGTGTGGGAAAGTTGTGGCATCATCGGGCTCACTCCAATTTCCCACCTCCCAGCGTTCCCCTGGGTCTCCCGGCAAAAATGGTGCCTCACTTGTGTAGGCGGCCCAAGTACCCGCGACAGGCAAGGGCCCAAAACGTAGTGTGGTGACATCAAAATTGCCTATCTCAAAACCACCTGGTTTTGCAAGGGGGTCACCTGGGTTTTTGGCCCGGTGCTCGTCGGCCATCTAGGGAAACCTACCAAACCCATACATTTCTGAAAACTAGACACCCGGGGGCTTCCAGGGAGGTATGGCTTGCGTGGATCCCCCAACGTTTCCTTACCCAGAATCCCCTGCAAACCTCAATTTTAGCTCAAAAAATCACTTTTTTCACACATTTTTGTGTGGGAAAGTTGTGGCATCACCGGGCTCACTCAAATTTCCCACCTCCCAGCGTTCCCCTGGGTCTCCCGGTAAAAATGGTGCCTCACTTGTGTGGGAGGCCCAAGTACCCGCGACAGGCAAGGGCCAAAAACGTAGTGTGGTGACATCAAAATTGCCTATCTCAAAACCACCTGGTTTTGCAAGGGGGGTCACCTGGGTTTTTGGCCCGGTGCTCGGCGGCCATCTAGGGAAACCTACCAAACCCATACATTTCTCAAAACTAGACACCCGGGGGCTTACAGGGAGGTATGGCTTGCGTGGATCCCCCAACGTTTCCTTACCCAGAATCCCCTGCAAACCTCAATTTTTAGCTGAAAAAATCACTTTTTTCACACATTTTTGTGTGGGAAAGTTGTGGCATCACCGGGCTCACTCAAATTTCCCACCTCCCAGCATTTCCCTGGGTCTCCCGTTAAAAATGGTGCCTCACTTGTGTGGGAGGCCCAAGTACCCGCGACAGGCAAGGGCCCAAAACGTAGTGTGGTGACATCAAAATTGCCTATCTCAAAACCACCTGGTTTTGCAAGGGGGGTCACCTGGGTTTTTGGCCCGGTGCTCGGCGGCCATCTAGGGAAACCTACCAAACCCATACATTTCTGAAAACTAGACACCCGGGGGCGTGCAGGGAGGTATGGCTTGCGTGGATCCCCCAACGTTTCCTTACCCAGAATCCCCTGCAAACCTCAATTTTAGCTGAAAAAATAACTTTTTTCACACATTTTTGTGTGGGAAAGTTGTGGCATCACCGGGCTCACTCAAATTTATCACCTCTCAGCGTTCCCCTGGGTCTCCCGGTAAAAATGGGGCCTCACTTGTGTTGGAGGCCCAAGTACCCGCGACAGGCAAGGGCCCAAAACGTAGTGAGGTGACATCAAAATTGCCTATCTCAAAACCACCTGGTTTTGCAAGGGGGGTCACCTGGGTTTTTGGCCCGGTGCTCGGCGGCCATCTAGGGAAACCTACCAAACCCATACATTTCTGAAAAATAGACACCCGGGGGCTTACAGGGAGGTATGGTTTGCGTGGATCCCCCAACGTTTCCTTACCCAGAATCCCCTGCAAACCTCAATTTTAGCTGAAAAATCACTTTTTTCCACACATTTTTGTGTGGGAAAGTTGTGGCATCACCGGGCTCACTCAAATTTCCCACCTCCCAGCATTCCCCTGGGTCTCCCGGTAAAAATGGGGCCTCACTTGTGTGGGAGGCCCAAGTACCCGCGACAGGCAAGGGCCCAAAACGTAGTGTGGTGACATCAAAATTGCCTATCTCAAAACCACCTGGTTTTGCAAGGGGGGTCACCTGGGTTTTTGGCCCGGTGCTCGGCGGCCATCTAGGGAAACGTAGAAACCTGGGTTCACCAGGCCCTAAGGGCGGTAACGTGGCGCGAGCCGGTCAGGCAATCAGAGGGCTATGTGTTAAGCAACCATACACCACACGCTTCTCATGGACTAGAGTCACACACAATAAGGGACGCCACACCGTTTAAATTATGCAAATACTTCAAGTTTATCCAATTATAGCTGGTCAGTTGCAGTTCAGGAAATAACAAGGTAATACATGAATCATAATACCATCGTTCAGTACATGCGACACTCTGGGTGATATCTATGCAGTGCCTAACCTCGTTCATGTACCCACGCCCGCGGGTTAAATGCGGGAGATTCTAGCGCTGTGCGCGCTTATGTACAGTCTTTCCCTGAACAGGCCGTCTAACACAGCGCACTACTTGTAAGTGGGAACATTGGGTTCATCAACATGGCGCCCGTCGAACTGAGCACTCCTCGTGACCACTGGCCCCTAGTACTGTGAAGCAAGGCATATAAAACACAGCGCTACGCGCAATCAGGTACATGTGGAAACGTTTGCGTAGGACAGTTATCACAACGCGTTACTCGTAATCAGTTGCATATCATTACCTTCGAGCAGAGCATATAACACAGTGCGCTACCCGCGTTCCTGGGCAGGTAATTACTTTCGAGCAGGGCATATAACACAGTGCGCTACTCGCGTTCCTGGGCAGGTAATTACTTTCGAGCAGAGCATATAACACAGTGCGCTACTCGCATTCCTTGGCATGTAATTTACTTTCGAGCACAGCATATAACACAGTGCGCTACTCGCAGTCCCGGTCTCTCCGGCTGGGGAAGCAGGGTCGGTGGCGTGAAGCGCCACACGAGGGTAATGTCAGTCAGTTCTTTGGGCGGCTTCCAGCGGGGAGGGTGACCGGACTTGAGGAGCGGGTCCCTATGCTCCGGTGCAGTTCACAGAGCACCGCGCTCAGTATTACAAAAGGGGGGACACGGACAGGATCTCTCGGCGGGGTCTCTCCGTCGCGCAGGCAGGGGAGGGGACTCCCACGGAGGGGACAACCCGGGCCAAGTGCGGTGTGGTTTCCAGACCAGCAGGGGGCGCACCAGGGGGGATCTCGGCCTCCGGGCTTACCTCCGTCTCGGCGTCAGCAGGCGTCCGTCCTCACGACGTCGGGGGAACTCAGCCCCGACCTTGCGCACCTCCTCACACGGCTGCGACGGGGCCCCGGGCTTCGCCTGGGCCTCGCGACACAGCAGGGCACTCCTCCAGGCCTCCAGGCCGCGGCGGTGAGCGCGCTGGCTTCGTCGTCGCAGGGGGGGGGCTCAAATTAAGGAGGGGGTAAAGTGCTCAGCGGAGCACGCTGCCGGGGGTCGCAGACCAGGGCAGGGAGCGCGGGGGTCACAGCGCTAGTACCTGGTCGATCCCCGGTGGCTTGGCAATCGGTTTAGCAATTAGTTCAATAGGTTAGCTTGGACACGCAGTCTCAGCTCTGGCATTCAAGGCTTACAGCTCGCTCTTGTAATGCAGTCTCAGTTCTTAAAGTTAGGTTTCAGTTCTCAGTTGACAGATGAAGTCTTTTGGCGCAGATGTATCTGGCGCCCTTAAGGGGTTCTGTTACAGGGGTAGGGATGGAGAGGGCGACTAGGTCCTTCCTAGTCAGGCTGGCAGAGAGTCTCTGGGTCCTCCTACTACTGGGCAAGATCAGTGGGATTCACAGGGCACCTCACTCACTTAAGAGGCAGTACCTAAATCCTGTCACTCTCAGAGGCATAAGTCCCTGGCTAGGCCCTACCGCCTACACTCCTGGTGGATTCTTCCAGCTCTGCTTCACCCCAATGGCCAACTCACCACAAAAGTTTCCCTCCCACTCTTAAGTAGCCCTAGGTCAGGTGACCTCTAGCCAAGGCGGCAAAAGTAAAACCCCACCTCCCTTCTAGAAGGTTCCAGCATCTTCCAGGAGCTTCCCCACTCTAACTATGGGACAAAAAGGCGGGCTGGTGTCGCAACATTGTTGTGGGTCCCAGCCAGCTCCTGGCAGCTAGGGTGCTACTATGAAAAACGACCACCCTGCAGTAGCAGGGGTCTGTGGCAGCCATCTTGGGAGAAGGGAGCACCTGCACCTTAACACTGCCTGGCAATGAAAAGGCGCCCGGAGACCTAGTCCAACATAAAAATGAGGGTGGAAAAAATGAGGCACGATACAAAAATAGAAGGGGAGACCACCCTAGGGCTGACAGGTCCAACAGGAAACCTACCAAACCCATACATTTCTGAAAACTAGACACCCGGGGGCTTGCAGGGAGGTATGGCTTGCGTGGATCCCCCAACGTTTCCTTACCCAGAATCCCCTGCAAACCTCAATTTTAGCTGAAAAAATGACTTTTTTCTCACATTTTTGTGTGGGAAAGTTGTGGCATCATCGGGCTCACTCAAATTTCCCACCTCCCAGCGTTCCCCTGGGTCTCCCGGGAAAAATGGTGCCTCACTTGTGTGGGAGGCCCAAGTACCCGCGACAGGCAAGGGCCAAAAACGTAGTGTGGTGACATCAAAATTGCCTATCTCAAAACCACCTGGTTTTGCAAGGGGGGTCACCTGGGTTTTTGGCCCGGTGCTCGGCGGCCATCTAGGGAAACCAACCAAACCCATACATTTCTGAAAACTAGACACCTGGGGGCTTACAGGGAGGTATGGCTTGCGTGGATCCCCCAACGTTTCCTTACCCAGAATCCCCTGCAAACCTCAATTTTAGCTGAAAAAATCACTTTTTTCACACATTTTTGTGTGGGAAAGTTGTGGCATCACCGGGCTCACTCAAATTTCATCACCTCCCAGCGTTCCCCTGGGTCTCCCGGTAAAAATGGGGCCTCACTTGTGTTGGAGGCCCAAGTACCCGCGACAGGCAAGGGCCCAAAACGTAGTGAGGTGACATCAAAATTGCCTATCTCAAAACCAACTGGTTTTGCAAGGGGGGTCACCTGGGTTTTTGGCCCGGTGCTCGGCAGCCATCTGGGGAAACCTACCAAACCCATACATTTCTGAAAACTAGATACCTGGGGGCTTGCAGGGAGGTATGGCTTGCGTGGATCCCCAACGTTTCCTTACCCAGAATCCACTTCAAACCTCAATTTTAGCTGAAAAAATCACTTTTTTCACACATTTGTGTGTGGGAAAGTTGTGGCATCACCGGGCTCACTCAAATTTCCCACCTCCCAGCGTTCCCCTGGGTCTCCCGGTAAAAATGGAGCCTCACTTGTGTGGGAGGCCCAAGTACCCGCGACCGGCAAGGGCCCAAAACGTAGTGTGGTGACATCAAAATTGCCTATCTCAAAACCACATGGTTTTGCAAGGGGGGTCACCTGGGTTTTTGGCCCGGTGCTTGGCGGCCATCTAGGGAAACCTACCAAACCCATACATTTCTGAAAACTAGACACCTGGGGGCTTCCAGGGAGGTATGGCTTGCGTGGATCCCCCAACGTTTTCCTACCCAGAATCCCGGCCAAACCTCAATTTTAGCTGAAAAAATGACTTTTTTCTCACATTTTTGTGTGGGAAAGTTGTGGCATCATCGGGCTCACTCAAATTTCCCACCTCCCAGCGTTCCCCTGGGTCTCCCGGGAAAAATGGTGCCTCACTTGTGTGGGAGGCCCAAGTACCCGCGACAGGCAAGGGCCAAAAACGTAGTGTGGTGACATCAAAATTGCCTATTTCAAAACCACCTGGTTTTGCAAGCGGGGTCACCTGGGTTTTTGGCCCGGTGCTCGGCGGCCATCTAGGGAAACTAACCAAACCCATACATTTCTGAAAACTAGACACCTGGGGGCTTACAGGGAGGTATGGCTTGCGTGGATCCCCCAACGTTTCCTTACCCAGAATCCCCTGCAAACCTCAATTTTAGCTGAAAAAATCACTTTTTTCACACATTTTTGTGTGGGAAAGTTGTGGCATCATCGGGCTCACTCAAATTTATCACCTCCCAGCGTTCCCCTGGGTCTCCCGGTAAAAATGGGGCCTCACTTGTGTTGGAGGCCCAAGTACCCGCGACAGGCAAGGGCCCAAAACGTGGTGAGGTGACATCAAAATTGCCTATCTCAAAACCACCTGCCTTTGCAAGGGGGGTCACCTGGGTTTTTGGCCCGGTGCTCGGCGGCCATCTAGGGAAACCTACCAAACCCATACATATCTGAAAACTAGACACCCGGGGGCTTGCAGGGAGGTATGGCTTGCGTGGATCCCCCAACGTTTCTTACCCAGAATCCCCAGCAAACCTCAATTTTAGCTGAAAAAATCACTTTTTTCACACATTTTTGTGTGGGAAAGTTGTGGCATCACCGGGCTCACTCAAATTTCCCACCTCCCAGCGTTTCCCTGGGTCTCCCGGTAAAAATGGTGCCTCACTTGTGTGGGAGGCACAAGTACCCGCGACAGGCAAGGGCCCAAAACGTAGTGTGGTGACATCAATATTGCCTATCTCAAAACCACATGGTTTTGCAAGGGGGGTCACCTGGGTTTTTGGCCCGGTGCTTGGCGGCCATCTAGGGAAACCTACCATACCCATACATTTCTGAAAACTAGACACCCGGGGGCTTGCAGGGAGGTATGGCTTGCGTGGATCCCCCAACGTTTCTTACCCAGAATCCCCAGCAAACCTCAATTTTAGCTGAAAAAATCACTTTTTTCACACATTGTTGTGTGGGAAAGTTGTGGCATCACCGGGCTCACTCAGATTTCCCACCTCCCAGCATTTCCCTGGGCCTCCTGGTAAAAATGGTGCCTCACTTGTGTGGGAGGCCCAAGTACCCGCGACAGGCAAGGGCCCAAAACGTAGTGTGGTGACATCAAAATTGCCTATCTCAAAACCACCTGGTTTTGCAAGGGGGGTCACCTGGGATTTTGGCCCGGTGCTCGGCGGCCATCTAGGTAAACCTACCAAACCCATACATTTCTGAAAACTAGACACCTGGGGGCTTCCAGGGAGGTATGGCTTGCGTGGATGCCCCAAAGTTTCCTTACCCAGAATCCCCTGCAAACCTCAATGTTAGCTGAAAAAATCACTTTTTTCACACATTTTTATGTGGGGAAGTTGTGGCATCACCGGGCTCACTCAAATATCCCACCTCCCAGCGTTCCCCTGTGTCTCCCGGTAAAAATGGTGCCTCACTTGTGTGGGAGTCCCAAGTACCCGTGACCGGCAAGGGCCCAAAACGTAGTGTGGTGACATCAAAATTGCCTAGCTCAAAACCACCTCGTTTTGCAATGGGGGTCACCTGGGTTTTTGGCCCGGTGCTTGGCGGCCATCTAGGGAAACCTACCAAACCCATACATTTCTGAAAACTAGACACCTGGGGGCTTCCAGGGAGGTATGGCTTGCGTGGATCCCCCAACGTTTCCTTACCCAGAATCCACTTCAAACCTCAATTTTAGCTGAAAAAATCACTTTTTTCACACATTAGTGTGTGGGAAAGTTGTGGCATCACCGGGCTCACTCAAATTTCCCACCTCCCAGCATTCCCCTGGGTCTCCCGGTAAAAATGGTGCCTCACTTGTGTGGGAGGCCCAAGTACCCGCGACAGGCAAGGGCCCAAAACGTAGTGTGGTGACATCAAAATTGCCTATCTCAAAAGCACCTGCATTTGCAAGGGGGGTCACCTGGGTTTTTGGCCCGGTGCTCGGCGGCCATCTAGGGAAACCTACCAAACCCATACATTTCTGAAAACTAGACACCCGGGGCTTGCAGGGAGGTATGGCTTGCGTGGATCCCCCAACGTTTCCTTACCGAGAATCCCCTGCAAACCTCAATTTTAGCTGAAAAAATCACTTTTTTCACACATTTTTGTGTGGGAAAGTTATGGCATCACCGGTCTCACTCAAATTTCCCACCTCCCAGCGTTCCCCTGGGTCTCCCGGTAAAAATGGAGCCTCACTTGTGTGGGAGGCCCAAGTACCCGCGACCGGCAAGGGCCCAAAACGTAGTGTGGTGACATCAAAATTGCCTATCTCAAAACCACATGGTTTTGCAAGGGGGGTCCCCTGGGTTTTTGGCCCGGTGCTTGGCGGCCATCTAGGGAAACCTACCAAACCCATACATTTCTGAAAACTAGACACCTGGGGGCTTCCAGGGAGGTATGGCTTGCGTGGATCCCCCAACGTTTTCTTACCCAGAATCCCGGCCAAACCTCAATTTTAGCTGAAAAAATGACTTTTTTCTCACATTTTTGTGTGGGAAAGTTGTGGCATCATCGGGCTCACTCAAATTTCCCACCTCCCAGCGTTCCCCTGGGTCTCCCGGGAAAAATGGTGCCTCACTTGTGTGGGAGGCCCAAGTACCCGCGACAGGCAAGGGCCAAAAACGTAGTGTGGTGACATCAAAATTGCCTATCTCAAAACCACCTGGTTTTGCGAGCGGGGTCACCTGGGTTTTTGGCCCGGTGCTCGGCGGCCATCTAGGGAAACTAACCAAACCCATACATTTCTGAAAACTAGACACCTGGGGGCTTACAGGGAGGTATGGCTTGCGTGGATCCCCCAACGTTTCCTTACCCAGAATCCCCTGCAAACCTCAATTTTAGCTGAAAAAATCACTTTTTTCACACATTTTTGTGTGGGAAAGTTGTGGCATCACCGGGCTCACTCAAATTTATCACCTCCCAGCGTTCCCCTGGGTCTCCCGGTAAAAATGGGGCCTCACTTGTGTTGGAGGCCCAAGTACCCGCGACAGGCAAGGGCCCAAAACGTAGTGAGGTGACATCAAAATTGCCTATCTCAAAACCACCTGCCTTTGCAAGGGGGGTCACCTGGGTTTTTGGCCCGGTGCTCGGCGGCCATCTAGGGAAACCTACCAAACCCATACATATCTGAAAACTAGACACCCGGGGGCTTGCAGGGAGGTATGGCTTGCGTGGATCCCCCAACGTTTCTTACCCAGAATCCCCAGCAAACCTCAATTTTAGCTGAAAAAATCACTTTTTTCACACATTTTTGTGTGGGAAAGTTGTGGCATCACCGGGCTCACTCAAATTTCCCACCTCCCAGCGTTTCCCTGGGTCTCCCGGTAAAAATGGTGCCTCACTTGTGTGGGAGGCCCAAGTACCCGCGACAGGCAAGGGCCCAAAACGTAGTGTGGTGACATCAATATTGCCTATCTCAAAACCACATGGTTTTGCAAGGGGGGTCACCTGGGTTTTTGGCCCGGTGCTTGGCGGCCATCTAGGGAAACCTACCAAACCCATACATTTCTGAAAACTAGACACCCGGGGGCTTGCAGGGAGGTATGGCTTGCGTGGATCCCCCAACGTTTCTTACCCAGAATCCCCAGCAAACCTCAATTTTAGCTGAGAAAATCACTTTTTTCACACATTTTTGTGTGGGAAAGTTGTGGCATCACCGGGCTCACTCAGATTTCCCACCTCCCAGCATTTCCCTGGGTCTCCCGGTAAAAATGGTGCCTCACTTGTGTGGGAGGCCCAAGTACCCGCGACAGGCAAGGGCCCAAAACCTAGTGTGGTGACATCAAAATTGCCTATCTCAAAACCACCTGGTTTTGCAAGGGGGGTCACCTGGGATTTTGGCCCGGTGCTCGGCAGCCATCTAGGTAAACCTACCAAACCCATACATTTCTGAAAACTAGACACCTGGGGGCTTCCAGGGAGGTATGGCTTGCGTGGATGCCCCAAAGTTTCCTTACCCAGAATCCCCTGCAAACCTCAATGTTAGCTGAAAAAATCACTTTTTTCACACATTTTTATGTGGGAAAGTTGTGGCATCACCGGGCTCACTCAAATATCCCACCTCCCAGCGTTCCCTTGTGTCTCCCGGTAAAAATGGTGCCTCACTTGTGTGGGAGGCCCAAGTACCCGTGACCGGCAAGGGCCCAAAACGTAGTGTGGTGACATCAAAATTGCCTATCTCAAAACCACCTCGTTTTGCAATGGGGGTCACCTGGGTTTTTGGCCCGGTGCTTGGCGGCCATCTAGGGAAACCTACCAAACCCATACATTTCTGAAAACTAGACACCTGGGGGCGTCCAGGGAGGTATGGCTTGCGTGGATCCCCCAACGTTTCCTTACCCAGAATCCACTTCAAACCTCAATTTTAGCTGAAAAAATCACTTTTTTCACACATTTGTGTGTGGGAAAGTTGTGGCATCACCGGGCTCACTCAAATTTCCCACCTCCCAGCATTCCCCTGGGTCTCCCGGTAAAAATGGTGCCTCACTTGTGTGGGAGGCCCAAGTACCCGCGACAGGCAAGGGCCCAAAACGTAGTGTGGTGACATCAAAATTGCCTATCTCAAAAGCACCTGCCTTTGCAAGGGGGGTCACCTGGGTTTTTGGCCCGGTGCTCGGCGGCTGTTAGAACCGGCGGTCTCTAGTTGGCAGAGGTATACACTTCTGACAAATAGGGACCTACCAACTCTAGTCAGGGAAAGGGGATTACACACTCAGATAACCCCTGCTACCCCCTTGGTAGCTTTGCAGAGCAGACAGGCTTATCTCAGAGGCAGTGTGTTAAGCATTTATGACCACATACAGTAATAAAGTGAATACACTACAGATGGACACGACACAGAAGTTATTATAAAAATAGTATTTTTATATAAGGCTTAGCACAAGACCAAATAACGACAAAAATGTACCACAGTCTTAATAAATACTCTTTGGAAGGAAGAATGATAGTTCAAGTAAGGTTTCTTCTTGGCAAATAGTTCTTTAGCAAAGTATTCTTCTGAGCACAGTTCGTTGGCAACAATGTAACCCCCACAGGAGTCACACGACGTCGAGTCTACAAGATTCCCAAGGTTCGGCGTTGACCGCGAGGAGCGCTACGTCGAGCCTGGGGTCGCAACAGACCCCACAAGTACAGTACCTTGAGAAACGACGAAAACGAGGATCCACGGCGTCGAGATGTCGGCGTCGAGGTCGGCGTCGATCGTGCCTCGGAGTCGGGTCAATCCGAAGCGGTGTTGAGGGATGTCGGGCCGGAGCAGCGCTCACGGCGTCGAGAAGGGCGTCGAGTCGATGCGATCAGCAGCGGCGTCGGGACGGGGTCGCTTGGAGGTGGAGCCGATACTCACTCCTCACTGGCGTCGAAACCGGCGTCGAGACGGGGTCACTTGGAGCCGGGGCCGATACCCACTGCTCACTGGCGTTGCTGCTGGCGTCGAGACTGCAGATTTTCCCTTGTGTACTGGAAACAACACTTTCCAGCAATTCAGCAATTCAGTAGATGGTGAAGTCCTTTGGCCCTGTGACTTCAACAGGAGACTGGCACTCTTCCAGTTCTTGGAGATGTCCTAGCAAGTGTTCAGAGAGTACACACCAAGTTCCTCTCTCCTTGTTCCTTGGCAAAAATAAAGAAGCAGCCTTCAGGTTCCTCCACAGCAAAACAGCACTCTGGCAGAAAGGGGAGGCAAGTCCTTAGATCAGCAGGCTTCTTGTCCTTGGTACAGGTTTCCTTGTCAGAAGTGATCTGAGTTCTTGGTTCAGGGGTCCTTCTCTTATACCCCTTTTTCCCTTTGTTCCCTTTGTCCAAGCAGGGAGATTCCCACCATCTCAGGTTTGTTGTGGGTGTTGCCAGGCAGAGGCACCTGGCCTATTCACTGAGCAGGGCAGAGTCCTCAGCCGCCCAGCAGGAGGCGGAGCCAGTATTGTCACTGGCAGGAGCAGGGCTATCAGTCGCCCAGCAGGAGGTGGAGCCAGTATTGTGTCAGGCAGGGCAGGCTACTCTTCCCTCACTCTATGTGTAAACGCCCCATTCACCCCACACTGACTCATTCAGACCTCTGGAGCCACCCAGCCCTTGACACACACACCAAACCAGCAGAGACCGGTAGATAGTTGGACAAGAAAATAGCCACTTTCTAAAAGTGCTATTTTCAAACATAGAATTTAAAAACCATCCATCCTAAAGGGTGTGTTATTAAATTCTGAGTTCAGGGATACTAAACTCGACTTGCTACCATGCTCCCTGAGTCAGATAGATTATAATGGAGTTAATACTCAGTCTGCCCAGTCTGGCCTATTGGAGGCAGGTAGCCCTTCAATAGTGAAAAACGAAAATGGCTGTAATTCACTATTAGGTCATGCCACACACATCAGGGCATGACCTACCTTTTACCAACAATGCACCCTGCCCTAGGGCCTACCATAGAGGTGTCTGAAATGTGGCAAAGTGAAGGTTTAGAGACTGGTAAGTAGGTTTCCTTACCAAGTCGACATGGCAGTCAGGGACTGCACGCAGGCGCTGCGGTGGCAGGCCTGAGACACATTTTACACGCTGCTTCTGTGGGTGGCACAACCAGTGCTGCAAGCCCACCAGCAGCAGTTAACTTACACGCCCTTGGCACACGTAGTGCACTAGACTAGGGTCTGAACAGTAAGTCAACCAAGCCAATCATGGTAACACCAATCAATGTAACAATTTCACATAGGGAGCACTTGCACTGTGGGACTGATCAGCAGTGGCACAGTGCCCAAAGCAATAATCCAGCAAAAACATCGTAAACAGAGGAGGCAAACAGAAATAAATGGAGGAGAGACTCATGCCAATGATGCCAGGTCTAACACGTGTCCCCTCCAGCTGAAATGTGGGGAGAACTACCCTTCACCCAGGGAGTCCTCATCACTAAGGCGGAAAAATCTGGACAGACCATCAGCATTGGCGTGATCTGTACCAGGGCGGTGTTCCACCGTAAAGTCCATCCCCTGTAGGGAAATGGACCACCTCAACAGCTTTGGGTTCTCACCCCTCATCTGCATTAACCATCTGAGGGGCCTGTGGTCTGTCTGAACCCGGAAGTGAGTCCCAAACAGGTAGGGTCTTAGCTTCTTCAGCGCCCAGACCACAGCAAATGCCTCACGCTCTATCGCACTCCACCTTTGTTCCCTGGGAAGTAGCCTCCGGCTGATGAAGGCTACAGGTAAGTCTCGGCCCTCCTCATTCATCTGTGCTAGAACAGCCCCCACACCATGCTCTGAAGCGTCTGTCTGGACAATGAATTCTTTTGAAAAGTCGGGTGCCTGGAGGACCGGTGCTGTACACATTGCAGTTTTCAGGGTGTCAAAGGCGTTCTGACAGGCGTCAGTCCAGATCACAAGTCTCGGCTGCTTCCTGGAAGTCAGCGAGGTCAAGGGGTGCACAATGTTGCCATACCCCTTGACAAACCTCCTGTAGTAACCCGTGAGACCCAAGAAGGCTCTCACCTGAGTCTGGGTTTTGGGCGGTTCCCAAGCCAGGATGGTATCTATCTTGGGTTGCAGGGGGGCCACCTTGCCACTCCCTACTTGGTGCCCCAAGTACACCACTGAACCCTGCCCAATCTGGCACTTACTAGCCTTGATTGTGAGGCCTGCTCTGCGCAGGGCCAACAACACTTCCTGGAGGTGGCGCAAGTGTTCCTCCCAGCTGGCGCTGAACACTGCTATATCGTCCAGGTAGGCGGCGCTGAAATCTTCCAGCCCGGCCAATACCTGGTTAACCAACCTCTGGAATGTGGCAGGGGCATTCTTCATCCCAAAGGGCATCACACGGAACTGGTAGTGCCCATCTGGTGTGGAGAATGCAGACCTCTCTTTTGCCCCATCAGTCAAGGCGATCTGCCAGTACCCAGACGTTAGATCAAACGTACTAAGGTACCGGGCAGCCCCCAACCGATCGATGAGCTCATCAGCTCTGGGGATGGGGTGCGCGTCAGTCTTGGTGACCGAATTGAGTCCTCGGTAATCCACACAGAACCACAGTTCTGGTGAAGCACCAGGCGCTGCAGCCTTTGGGACCAAGACCACTGGGCTGGCCCAAGGACTGCTAGAGGACTCAACCACCCCTAAGGCAAACATCTTGGAGACCTCCTCCTTGATGTATGCTCTGACCTTTTCAGTCACCCTGTAGGCCTTGTGCCTCACAGGAGTGCTGTCCCCAGTGTCCACATCATGGACACACCACTGAGTGACACCAGGGATTAAGGAGAACAGATCAGGGAATTGTACCAACAGATGGCGACAATCTTGCTGCTGCTCAGGGGTCAGTGTGTCAGAGAGGACAACACCATCCACTGACCCATCTTTTTCTTTTGCACACAGGAGGTCAGGAAGAGGCTCACTCTCCTCCTCCATCCCAGCATCTGTGGCAAGGAGCATGCCCACTTCGGACCTTTCTAAGTGGGGCTTTAACCGGTTGACATGCAGGACCCTTAAGGGGTTCCTGGGAGACTTCAAGTCCACCAAGTAGGTGACATCGCTCTTTTTCTCCACAACCTCAAATGGTCCAGTCCACCTGTCCTTGAGCGCACAAGGTTCCACAGGGGCCATGACCCAAACTTTCTGACCAGGTTGAAGCTCAACCAGAGTGGCATTCTGATCGTACCACCGCTTCATCTCTTCCTGGCTGGCCTCCAGATTTGCCTGAGCAAGATCTCTGAAGCGCCGAGTCTGGTTCCTAAAGGCCAGCATGTAACTATATACATCCTGGGGAGGTTTCCTGGGAGATTGCTCCCAGCCTTCTTTGACCAGACTCAAGGTCCTCTTACCGGGTGACCATACAAAAGCTCAAAGGGGCTGAACCCTAGAGACTTCTGTGGCACCTCACGGTAAGCAAACAGCAGGCATGGCAAGAGGACGTCCCATTTACGCCTCATTGGTTCTTCAAGACCCATGATCATGCCTTTTAGGGTCCGGTTGAATCTCTCAACCAGCCCATTCCCTTGAGGGTGGTAAGGAGTGGTAAACTTGTAGGTTACCCCACACTCCTTCCACAGAGACTTCATATAATTCGAAATGAAGTTGGTGCCCCGGTCTGACACCACCTCTCTGGGGAACCCCATGCGGGAGAAAACACCCATCAGTGCCCGTCCCACCACGGGGGCCGTCACTGTGCGGAGAGGGATGGCTTCCGGGTACCGGGTGGCATGGTCCACCAAGACCAGGATAAACCTGTTGCCCATGGCTGTCTTGGGGTCCAGTGGCCCCACAATGTCAATTCCCACTCGCTCAAAGGGGGTACTGACGACGGGAAAAGGTTGGAGGGGAGCCTTCTGCTTCCGCCCACTTTTCCCACTTGCCTGGCAAGTTTGACAGGTCCTACAATGGATATCTGAATCCCTTCTCATCTGGGGCCAATAAAAATGGGTGACAAGCCTGTCATAGGTCTTGTCCTGCCCCAGATGTCCAGCTAACGGAACGTCATGAGCCAACCCCAGTAGGAAGGCTCTGAAGCGCTGGGGTACCACCAGCACACGGGCTGACCCAGGCTCAGCAGCCTTAGGCTCGCTATATAGGAGGTCGTTCTCCCAGTAGACCCAATGTGATCCTGACTGATCACCTGTCGTTTGGGCTGAGGCCTGCTGCCTCATACCCACGAGAGAAGGGCACACTTTCTGTTCAGCACAAAATTCCTCCCTGGAGCGACCACCATCCTGCTGCCAATGGGTCAGCTCGGGCAGGTCTCCCAGTTCGGCCACTTGTTCTCCTGTCGGTTCCAGGGCATCCCCCTCAAGGTCTGCTCCCTCCTGGACCGCGGGAACGATGGGGGACGGTTTCCCGCGCCCCCTGCCTCTTCTCTTCACGGTTGGGACCTGGGCCATACTTTCAGGCTCCGGGCCCCCATCAACACCCTTACTAACTGACATGGACCGGGTGGTCGCACACACCCACTCAGGCAGACCCAACATTTCCAGATGCGCTTTTCTCTCCACCTTAGCCCAAGGGGAGTCCTCCAAATCATTGCCCAAGAGACAATCAACAGGCATGGCGGGCCTCACAGCAACCTGAAGAGTACCTGAGACCCCCCCCCACTCAAAGGGAACTTGAGCTACCTCACACTGACTCTGTGAGTTGTCAGCAGCTACAACGGGGTAGAATGCATGAGGGACCACCTGCTCTCTGGACACCAAGTGACACTTGACAGCTGTCACACTCGCTCCGGTGTCTCTGAGAGCTTCCACCCTATGGCCATTAATGGTCACCCACTGCCTATATTTCTTAGTGTTACTAGGCAGAGGGGTTGGAGGGACCATTTCCACGTCTCCTAAAGAGACCAGGGACATTTCTGCGGGACCCCACCCACCGGGGGCACCCATCTCATCCCCTCCCAGGGCTACACTCGCTACCTGACGAGGGGGTGCACGCGGCGGTGCATTCGAATCCTTCATGGGACACTGGGGATCATAATAACGGTGTCCCACCTGCTTACAGGCATAGCAGGTCATGGGGCCCCTGTGAACAGGTTTACCTGTCGGGGCCTCTGGCTTCTTTACAGGGGGAGGCTGGGAACCCTTCCCTTGGTTCCCTTGGGGACTACTTTGGGGCCCTTTCTGAAACTCCCTCTGTTTACCCCTGTCCCCCCCACTCTTCTGCTGGGGACCCTGCCCACCTTTGGCTGAGTCTCCCACTGGACCCTTGTGGACCCTGGTACTGACCCAGCGGTCCGCCTCCTCAGCAAGTTTTCTAGGGTTAGATATCTTGCTATCAACAAGGTGCTGGCGTAGCTCTGGAAAACAGTTATTAGACAAGTGCTCCCAAGCAAACAAATCATAAAGAGCATCATAACTATCAACCTTGCTACCCTTTATCCAACCATCCATGGTTCTGCAGAAAAAAGACACATATTCAACCCACGTAGTACCAGGCAACTTCTTACATTCTCTAAAGGTTTGTCTGTACTTTTCTGGAGTTAAGCCATATCTCAGCATTAAAGCATCTTTCATATGAGTATAAGACATCCTATCCTCAGCAGGAAGGCTCAACAAGGTATCTCTCCCTTCATTTGTAAAGCGGCTCCACAACCCCGTTCCCCAATCTTTCTCAGGGACCCGGTGGGCCAACAATGCTAACTCATACGCTTTAAACCATTGGCTAATATCTTCATTCTTACTGTAATCTTTGATCACATCCTTAGGAAAATAAAACCTACTTTCTGCAGGCATAGATGGAGTGCTGCTACCAGAGGGATTCAACTCTAAACTCTTAGTTTTAAGCTCCATCTCCCTCACCATCTTCTCACGTTCAAACGCTAATTTCTCTCTCTCAAAATCTAATCTTTTGCTCTCCATTTCAGCTTCTCTCTTGCTTCTTGCATTCTCTAATTCCAACTGCCCTCCTAATTTAAGTTTTGCCATTTCTAACTTGTACCCCCTCTCCTTCTCCCTGTCTTCTAATTCTTCGGGGGAAAGGCTCCTAGAGGACGCACTACTGCCTGGAGATGACACTGGCCCACCTGTGGGCTCTTCCTCTTCCTCTTCT
This sequence comes from Triturus cristatus, assembly GCF_964204655.1. Taxonomy (NCBI): domain Eukaryota; kingdom Metazoa; phylum Chordata; class Amphibia; order Caudata; family Salamandridae; genus Triturus; species Triturus cristatus. The sequence goes on from NC_140591.1 coordinate 95,503,060, forward strand.
TCTTCCTCTTCCGGTACCACCACCGGATCAGAGGGATTTCTGGCCTCTAACCAGGCCTTCAGCGCTTTGAGGAAGCCCTCTTTCTTTGAGACACCTGTGGTAGGAACTTTAAACTGCTTGCAAAATCCTTTTAGATCTTTTAGCGTGTAGGAATCTATCTTCTCCTTATCAAATTCCCCCACAACAATCTCCACAGGTGTAGTAGCTCCGGCATTCTCCATGGTCAAAACTGGCAGTGTTTAAAAAAAAATAAGCTCCAGGAAAGCGGAGAACAAAAATAGAATATCCTACCAAACAGACTGTGGCTGCGTTATGGTCTGCTTTCACTATGTAGCGTACACTAATCACTGCACATGAGTCATAAATGCAAAGTTCAAATCCTCACCGCTGACCACCAATGTTAGAACCGGCGGTCTCTAGTTGGCAGAGGTATACACTTCTGACAAATAGGGACCTACCAACTCTAGTCAGGGAAAGGGGATTACACACTCAGATAACCCCTGCTACCCCCTTGGTAGCTTGGCAGAGCAGACAGGCTTATCTCAGAGGCAGTGTGTTAAGCATTTATGACCACATACAGTAATAAAGTGAATACACTACAGATGGACACGACACAGAAGTTATTATAAAAATAGTATTTTTATATAAGGCTTAGCACAAGACCAAATAACGACAAAAATGTACCACAGTCTTAATAAATACTCTTTGGAAGGAAGAATGATAGTTCAAGTAAGGTTTCTTCTTGGCAAATAGTTCTTTAGCAAAGTATTCTTCTGAGCACAGTTCGTTGGCAACAATGTAACCCCCACAGGCGTCACACGACGTCGAGTCTACAAGATTCCCAAGGTTCGGCGTTGACCGCGAGGAGCGCTACGTCGAGCCTGGGGTCGCAACAGACCCCACAAGTACAGTACCTTGAGAAACGACGAAAACGAGGATCCACGGCGTCGAGATGTCGGCGTCGAGGTCGGCGTCGATCGTGCCTCGGAGTCGGGTCAATCCGCAGCGGTGTCGAGGGATGTCGGGCCGGAGCAGCGCTCACGGCGTCGAGAAGGGCGTCGAGTCGATGCGATCAGCAGCGGCGTCGGGACGGGGTCGCTTGGAGGTGGAGCCGATACTCACTCCTCACTGGCGTCGAAACCGGCGTCGAGACGGGGTCACTTGGAGCCGGGGCCGATACCCACTGCTCACTGGCGTTGCTGCTGGCGTCGAGACTGCAGATTTTCCCTTGTGTACTGGAAACAACACTTTCCAGCAATTCAGCAATTCAGTAGATGGTGAAGTCCTTTGGCCCTGTGACTTCAACAGGAGACTGGCACTCTTCCAGTCCTTGGAGATTTCCTAGCAAGTGTTCAGAGAGTACACACCAAGTTCCTCTCTCCTTGTTCCTTGGCAAAAATAAAGAAGCAGCCTTCAGGTTCCTCCACAGCAAAACAGCACTCTGGCAGAAAGGGGAGGCAAGTCCTTAGATCAGCAGGCTTCTTGTCCTTGGTACAGGTTTCCTTGTCAGAAGTGATCTGAGTTCTTGGTTCAGGGGTCCTTCTCTTATACCCCTTTTTCCCTTTGTTCCCTTTGTCCAAGCAGGGAGATTCCCACCATCTCAGGTTTGTTGTGGGTGTTGCCAGGCAGAGGCACCTGGCCTATTCACTGAGCAGGGCAGAGTCCTCAGCCGCCCAGCAGGAGGCGGAGCCAGTATTGTCACTGGCAGGAGCAGGGCTATCAGTCGCCCAGCAGGAGGTGGAGCCAGTATTGTGTCAGGCAGGGCAGGCTACTCTTCCCTCACTCTATGTGTAAACGCCCCATTCACCCCACACTGACTCATTCAGACCTCTGGAGCCACCCAGCCCTTGACACACACACCAAACCAGCAGAGACCGGTAGATAGTTGGACAAGAAAATAGCCACTTTCTAAAAGTGCTATTTTCAAACATAGAATTTAAAAACCATCCATCCTAAAGGGTGTGTTATTAAATTCTGAGTTCAGGGATACTAAACTCGACTTGCTACCATGCTCCCTGAGTCAGATAGATTATAATGGAGTTAATAATCAGTCTGCCCAGTCTGGCCTATTGGAGGCAGGTAGCCCTTCAATAGTGAAAAACGAAAATGGCTGTAATTCACTATTAGGTCATGCCACACACATCAGGGCATGACCTACCTTTTACCAACAATGCACCCTGCCCTAGGGCCTACCATAGAGGTGTCTGAAATGTGGCAAAGTGAAGGTTTAGAGACTGGTAAGTAGGTTTCCTTACCAAGTCGACATGGCAGTCAGGGACTGCACGCAGGCGCTGCGGTGGCAGGCCTGAGACACATTTTACACGCTGCTTCTGTGGGTGGCACAACCAGTGCTGCAAGCCCACCAGCAGCAGTTAACTTACACGCCCTTGGCACACGCAGTGCACTAGACTAGGGTCTGAACAGTAAGTCAACCAAGCCAATCATGGTAACACCAATCAATGTAACAATTTAACATAGGGAGCACTTGCACTGTGGCACTGATCAGCAGTGGCACAGTGCCCAAAGCAATAATCCAGCAAAAACATCGTAAACAGAGGAGGCAAACAGAAAAAAATGGAGGAGAGACTCATGCCAATGATGCCAGGTCTAACAGCGGCCATCTAGGGAAACCTACCAAACCCATACATTTCTGAAAACTAGACACCCGGGGCTTGCAGGGAGGTATGGCTTGCGTGGATCCCCCAACGTTTCCTTACCCAGAATCCCCTGCAAACCTCAATTTTAGCTGAAAAAATCACTTTTTTCACACATTTTTGTGTGGGAAAGTTGTGGCATCACCGGTCTCACTCAAATTTCCCACCTCCCAGCGTTCCCCTGGGTCTCCCGGTAAAAATGGAGCCTCACTTGTGTGGGAGGCCCAAGTACCCGCGACCGGCAAGGGCCCAAAACGTAGTGTGGTGACATCAAAATTGCCTATCTCAAAACCACATGGTTTTGCAACGGGGGTCACCTGGGTTTTTGGCCCGGTGCTTGGCGGCCATCTAGGGAAACCTACCAAACCCATACATTTCTGAAAACTAGACACCCGGGGGCTTGCAGGGAGGTATGGCTTGCGTGGATCCCCCAACGTTTCTTACCCAGAATCCCCAGCAAACCTCAATTTTAGCTGAAAAAATCACTTTCTTCACACATTTTTGTGTGGGAAAGTTGTGGCATCACCGGGCTCACTCAAATTTCCCACCTCCCAGCCTTACCCTGGGTCTCCCGGTAAAAATGGTGCCTCACTTGTGTGGGAGGCCAAGGACCCGCGACAGGCAAGGGCCCAAAACGTAGTGTGGTGACATCAAAATTGCCTATCTAAAAACCACCTGGTTTTGCAATGGGGATAACCTGGGTTTTTGGCCCGGTGCTTGGCGGCCATCGAGGGAAACCTACCAAACCCATACATTTCTGAAAACTAGACACCTGGGGGCTTCCAGGGAGGTATGGCTTGCGTGGATCCCCCAACGTTTCCTTACCCAGAATCCCCTGCAAACCTCAATTTTAGCTGAAAAAAATCACTTTTTTCACACATTTTTGTGTGGGAAAGTTGTGGCATCACCGGGCTCACTCAAATTTCCCACCGCGCAGCGTTCCCCTGGGTCTCCCGGTAAAAATGGTGCCTCACTTGTGTGGGAGGCCCAAGTATCCGCGACAGGCAAGGGCCCAAAACGTAGTGTGGTGACATCAAAATTGCCTATCTCAAAACCACCTGGTTTTCGCACGGGGGGTCACCTGGGTTTTCAGCCCGGTACTAGGCGGCCATCTAGGGAAACCTACCAAACTCATACATTTCAGAAAACTAGACACATGGGGGCTTCCAGGGAGGTATGGCTTGCGTGGATCCCCCAAAGTTTCCTTACCCAGAATCCCCTGCAAACCTCAATTTTAGCTGAAAAAATGACTTTTTTCTCACATTTTTGTGTGGGAAAGTTGTGGCATCATCGGGCTCACTCAAATTTCCCACCTCTCAGTGTTCCCCTGGGTCTCCCGGTAAAAATGGTGCCTCACTTGTGTAGGAGGCCCAAGTACCCGCGACAGGCAAGGGCCCAAAACGTAGTACGGTGACATCAAAATTGCCTATCTCAAAACCACCTGTTTTTGCAAGGGGGTCACCTGGGTTTTTGGCCCGGTGCTCGTCGGCCATCTAGGGAAACCTACCAAACCCATACATTTCTGAAAACTAGACACCCGGGGGCTTCCAGGGAGGTATGGCTTGCGTGGATCCCCCAACGTTTCCTTACCCAGAATCCCCTGCAAACCTCAATTATAGCTCACAAAATCACTTTTTTCACACATTTTTGTGTGGGAAAGTTGTGGCATCACCGGGCTCACTCAAATTTCCCACCTCCCAGCGTTCCCCTGGGTCTCCCGGTAAAAATGGTGCCTCACTTGTGTGGGAGGCCCAAGTACCCGCGACAGGCAAGGGCCAAAAACGTAGTGTGGTGACATCAAAATTGCCTATCTCAAAACCACCTGGTTTTGCAAGGGGGGTCACCTGGGTTTTTGGCCCGGTGCTCGGCGGCCATCTAGGGAAACCTACCAAACCCATACATTTCTGAAAACTAGACACCCGGGGGCTTACAGGGAGATATGGCTTGCGTGGATCCCCCAACGTTTCCTTACCCAGAATCCCCTGCAAACCTCAATTTTTAGCTGAAAAAATCACTTTTTTCACACATTTTTGTGTGGGAAAGTTGTGGCATCACCGGGCTCACTCAAATTTATCACCTCTCAGCGTTTCCCTGGGTCTCCCGGTAAAAATGGGGCCTCACTTGTGTTGGAGGCCCAAGTACCCGCGACAGGCAAGGGCCCAAAACGTAGTGAGGTGACATCAAAATTGCCTATCTCAAAACCACCTGGTTTTGCAAGGGGGGTCACCTGGGTTTTTGGCCCGGTGCTCGGCGGCCATCTAGGGAAACCTACCAAACCCATACATTTCTGAAAACTAGACACCCGGGGGCTTACAGGGAGGTATGGCTTGCGTGGATCCCCCAACGTTTCCTTACCCAGAATCCCCTGCAAACCTCAATTTTAGCTGAAAAAATCACTTTTTTCACACATTTTTGTGTGGGAAAGTTGTGGCATCACCGGGCTCACTCAAATTTCCCCCCTCCCAGCATTCCCCTGGGTCTCCCGGTAAAAATGGTGCCTCACTTGTGTGGGAGGCCCAAGTACCTGCGACAGGCAAGGGCCCAAAACGTAGTGTGGTGACATCAAAATTGCCTATCTCAAAACCACCTGGTTTTGCAAGGGGGGTCACCTGGGTTTTTGGCCCGGTGCTCGGCGGCCATCTAGGGAAACCTACCAAACCCATACATTTCTGAAAACTAGACACCTGGGGCCTTGCAGGGAGGTATGGCTTGCGTGGATCCTCCAACGTTTTCTTACCCAGAATCCCCTGCAAACCTCAATTTTAGCTGAAAAAATCACTTTTTTTCACACATTTTTGTGTGGGAAAGTTGTGGCATCACCGGGCTCACTCAAATTTCCCACCTCCCAGCGTTCCCCTGGGTCTCCCGGTAAAAATGGTGCCTCACTTGTGTGGGAGGCCCAAGTACCCGCGACCGGCAAGGGCCCAAAACGTAGTGTGGTGACATCAAAATTGCCTATCTCAAAACCACATGGTTTTGCAAAGGGGGTCACCTGGGTTTTTGGCCCGGTGCTTGGCGGCCATCTAGGGAAACCTACCAAACCCATACATTTCTGAAAACTAGACACCCGGGGGCTTGCAGGGAGGTATGGCTTGCGTGGATCCCCCAACGTTTCTTACCCAGAATCCCCTGCAAACCTCAATTTTAGCTGAAAAAATCACTTTTTTCACACATTTTTGTGTGGGAAAGTTGTGGCATCACCGGGCTCACTCAAATTTTCCACCTCCCAGCGTTTCCCTGGGTCTCCCGGTAAAAATGGTGCCTCACTTGTGTGGGAGGCCCAAGTACCCGCGACAGGCAAGGGCCCAAAACGTAGTGTGGTGACATCAAAATTGCCTATCTCAAAACCACCTGGTTTTGCAAGGGGGGTCACCTGGGTTTTTGGCCCGGTGCTCGGCGGCCATCTGGGTAAATGTTGGACCTGGCTCTTTTTGTGGGGTCATCCCTAAACTTTTTGCCTTCCTCCTGTATTTTTCCTGACCTGTTGTTGGCTGATTTATGACTCTGGGCACCTTACCACTGCTGACCAGTGCTAAGGTGCATATGCTCTCCCTATGGTAAAATGTATTGTTGGACTTGGCCCTTCTGGCAGGTTCACCCCTGAACTTTTTTTGCTTTTTTCTGGTGACTTGGTGTGGTGATTTTTTGGTTTCTACGCACTTTCCCTGTGTCCCAGGGTAAAGTGCGTGCGCGCTCTGAGTGCATGTGGTGAGATAAGCCTGCCCTCCCATAGGAATGCATGGGAAATGTATGTGTCCCTAGTAGTTCCTGATGCGTGGGGTGTGCAGGCCCGAGTTTGGTATGTGCGGACTCGTGGGAGTGAATGCTGCGCGATGATGTGTGCGGCGTGCATGTACCTAGTGTGGAAGTGCCACTTCTAGAAGTGGGCACTTCTGTGTGCAGTGTGTCTGTCGCGTGATTGGCTGGTCATATCATGTGACGGGCTAGGGATTCCCCAGAGTCAGGATGAGTCACCCAGAGGTGAATGGGGAGATCAGCAGCTAGATGGGTGGGAGGAGTACACCTGGGTCCTGAATAGGGCAGGGTTTTCCACACACAATGCTGGCCCCGCCCCCTGTGGTGCGACTGACGACCCTAGCCCTGCCAGTGAATAGAGTGAGGGGCTGAGCACATCAAGGGTGCTCCCCAACCAGCTGCGACTGGTTTTCCCCCTCACCCTGAACCAAGAACAAAGACTTTTACTGTATAAAAAGGGGCTGTGTCCCCTTACAAGTTGTTCTCTGCCAGGATCTTACCTGAGGGGGGGCTGCTGCTGCTGCTGGACCAGAGGACCGCCACCTGGACTACCTCCCTGCCTGGAGGCCCAGTGAGCTGGCTCTGGGTCCAGCCTTGCCCCCCACCCCTGCCCTGCTGCATGCAGGGAAGAGCTTTGTGGTGCTTTTTTTATGCCTAAGCGCTGGGAGCGCTTTTCTTTGGCTTATAGCGCTAGGAGCGCTTTATTTGGACCCCCAGCGCTTCTAGAGCGCTTTCATTGTTGGCAGTAGCGCTAGGAGCGCTGTATTTCTGGAGGCCGGTGCCCACCCGGCATTTGCCCCGCTTAATTCATTATTTTTACAGCGGGAGCCCACCCCGCTGTTGTTGCCGTGTACTACGCGGGTGCCTACCCCGCCTATTTAGTTATTTGGTTGGCGGGTGCCCACCCCGCATTATTGCGACCTCGAGCGGGTGCCCAACCAGCTCGTATGATAAAAGACGAGGGAGCCTACCCCTCATTGTCACCGCATCACCGCCGCGGCCCGAGCCGCAGAAAAGGGAAGTGACGCGGACTCTGGGGAAACCACGGGGTTGCCCGGCAACCGGGACTCCAACCGCCACGTCATCCTGACGCTGAGCGGAAGCAGGAAGTCCCGGCTCCCGGATCCCCAGCGACGAGGAAGAGGCCCCGTGTGCAGCCCGGCAGCCGTTTCCCCTGCGAGAAGTCGAGGAGGAGCATCGTGCAGGACAAAGAGCCCGGTGAGTGCGGGAGGGTGCACGGGGCAGCCTGTGTGTCTTTGAGCGCTGGTGCGCTCCAACGGGGCTCACACTCTGACCAGCCTGCAACGCGCCCCCCCCCCAGTGGTTTCGGAGCCAGCAAGGCTCAGGGGGACTTCGTTTATCCTGCTGAGTCCCCCGAGCGGGACTCCAACGTCGGGGGCATTATTCTTTAGAGTCCAAGAGAAGGGCTCCAACGACGGGGGCATTTATTGATCAGAGCCTGCGAGGCTCAGGGGGCCACAAGTGTTTTTGCGAGCCCCGGGAGGCTCCAACGACGGGGGCATTTATTGATCAGAGCCTGCGAGGCTCAGGGGGCCACAAGTGTTTTTGCGAGCCCCGGGAGGCTCCATCCATACGGGGGCATTTCTTTTGTGACTGAGTGGCCCCAGATGGCAGCGGGCCACTCCCACCTTGCCCCACAGAGTTGCGCAGAGCCCCGAAGGCTCTAGGGGGCATTTTGTGCATTTAGAGCCACGAGGCTCCAACCCCTGCCATATTTGTTTAGGAAGGGCACAGTGGTGCCCCAGCATTTCACCAGTTGCCCAGCACTTAGTGGGCAACTGCTACGTGTAGGTTGTGCTTTGTGCGCCCTGGTCTGCGCAGCCTGCGCAGTCGCGCCCTGACTTTGCTGGGACATAGGGCGTCCTAGCCCCGACAAGGCCAGTTGGCCCAGGGACTGCCACAGGTGGTGGCTTATGTGAGTTTTTGCGCTGTTGTTCCTACCTGCACCTCTGAATGTGTTTATGCGTCATGTGCTTTGCTTTACACCGCTGAATGTATTTTATGCATCATGTGTTTCCCTTCCCTACACCTCTGAATGTTATGCATCATGTGTTTATGTGCTTAGACCCCTACAGGTATTGTGATACTTAGGTGGTTGTTTCCTCCCTAACACAGGTGGTGCTAGTGAGGTCCTGATTCCCTGCGCAATATTTTCCTAAAGTGGTTAGGGTTGCGTAGGTGGTACTTACCTGATGCTAGTGTGATGACACTGAGGTCATTATTGCGCCAGTAGTTACTGGTTGGGTGCTACATGTTCTATTTTAGTGCTACAGTGATTGTAAGTGCTATGGTCTACAGTATTATTCCTATGTTCTAAAAAGTGCTAATTCCTGACAGTGGTCCAGGTGGCCCTGTCCCCTGTATATATAATCCCTTGTAAATTCTGCCCGTGCCTGTTGGCACATTGTAGAGTGTGTGTTTTTATCTAATGTGTTGTGTATAATACAAAGGCTATTTTTATAGAATACCTTGTGTGGAGTTTCCTTTGTGGTGGGCCTTGGGTGTTGTTGCTGGGTGCGCGCGCAAACGCTTTACACATTGCCTCAGGGATAAGCCTGACTGCTCGTGCCAAGCTACCAAGGGGGTGAGCAGGGGTTATCTTTGGTGTGTAACTTCCTTGCCCTGACTAGAGTGGTGGTTTCTGCCTGACTTTGGCACAAGCCCTAGCCAACCAGAAATCGCCATTTCTAACATGTATACATTGATTGGTGTCCATGATTGGTTCATTTGGTTTACTGTCAGCCCCTAGTAAAGTGCACCAGGAGTGCCAGGGCTTGTAAATACAAATACCGCTGGTGGGCTTGCAGCACTGGTTGTGCCACCCACAGAAGCGGCCTAGTAAAATGTGTCTAGGATCTGCCACTGCAGAACCTGCGTGCAGTCTGGTACTGTTGCGCTGACTGCACAAGTACACCCACTTGCCAGTCCCTAAACCTTCCCTTAACTACATATTAGTCACCCCTCTGGTAGGCCCAAGGGCAGGGTGCATTGTAGCCATAAGGTAGGACATGCCCTGATGTGTGTGGCATGTCTTAATAGTGAATTACAGCCATTTTCGTTTTTCACTATTGAAGGCTACCTGCTCTCCATAGGCCAGAATGGGCTGCTAGAATTACTACACCCTGTAATCCCAGTGGACCCATAGAGCATGGTAGAAAATCAAGTTTAGTACGCCTGAACTCAGAATAATAAAATACTTCTTTTAGTAAAGTTTATTTTAATATCCTGCGTTTGTAAATACTACTTTTAGAAAGTCCGCCTCTGCGCTGTGTGTGTGTGTGTTCTGCCTAGCAACAGTAAGGAGCAGGGCTGGGGAATTCCAAGAGACAGGCTGGCTGCCAGGTGGTGGGTAGAGAGATTACACCAGGATGGGTGGGAGGAGTACACCTTGACTCTTGAATAGACCTGTGCTCTGCCACCACAAAGCCAGCTCCGCCCCCTGTGGAGCGGCTGATGTCTCTGCCCTGCTGCTGAAAGGAAAGAGCAGAGTCACCATAACAAAGTGCTCCAGAACTGGACTGAGCCAGGCCCAGGCCCCCTGGCGCTAAAAAACAAAAGAATCACTGTATAAAAGTAGGAGCCTGGCTCCTAAGAAATCAGATCCTGTTTGCACTACGACGAACCTCTGCCTGAAGGAGAAGGACCTGGAGAAGCTGAAGGAGGAATACTGTCTCTCTGCCTGAGAGACTGGCCTGCAGTGGTTGCCTGTCTGCTGGAAGGAGAGGGAAAGAACTTAAAGAAAGGACTTTTGATTCAACTTGTGCTGAACTATCTCCAAGGGCTTGCTAGAGAACTTGCCTCCTGAACCGCGCCCCAGGAACATTGGGCGCTACCCCCCCCCCCCGGAAGGAGAAGAGACTGCCGTGGGTGATTCTACGCCGCTGACCCCGGAGAACCTTGTGCCTTAAATCTCCCTGAGCAACGCGACCATCTGCCGCTGGAAGTGACTGTAAACATCGTGAGGGCCCACCAGCCTAAACAAAGTGAGCAACTACCCCCGTGAGCCGTCGCTCGCAAAGTAAGGAGGAGATCCCGGTCCAAACATCGAGCCCTGCGACCCCCCCAGGCAGCAGAAATCACCGTGAGGACCTGTGTGCACTGTTCGCCCCAACCGGACGAAGCCGACAGCGCACTGCGCTGAGATCTCGCCCCCAGGCTGCCCCCCCTCTGCTTCTGCCCTCGCTGGTGTGCTGTGGAACGAAGGAGTGCCCCCACGAACCATCCGCGTCCACGGAGGAGCCGGGACCAAGACGCGACATGGGACACTCGTGGCTGACTTCTGCAGGCCGCCGCGATCACTTGCAGTGAAAGAACCAAGGTATTTGTGGCTTTGCGCGCTGAAATACGGCCCGTACTAACCTTCGTACGGGCCGTAACTGCCTTCGAACTGCTGGTGCCGGGTGCGTGGTCCGAACCGCACTGGCCTCCTAAGTATAGCAGTCGCCCCGTAATTGCCTTCCAAATATCCTGATTCGCACCGTACTGTTTGCCCGTACTAGCTCTGGGTTCGCACTGTACTGCTTTTGAACTGCTGCTGGGTTCGCACTGTACTGCTTTTAAAGTACTCTGGGTTCGAGCCGTAACTGCCTTGAAATACCCTGTGTTGATCGTGGTGAGAGTACGAGCCGTACGTGCCTTGAGTCGTACTTCCCTTTTAAAGGCTGGGTTCGCACCGTACTGTTGCCCCGTACTGCCTTTTGAAGACTCTGGGTTCGCGCCATACTGTTTGAACCGTACTGCATTGACAAGCATTGCCGGTGCTCACGCGAGAAGCGTGAGACTCGGCAAGCGTACTCCGGCTCACGCGAGAAGCGTGAGAAACGGCAAGGTACTGCAAAAACCTTGCCCAGAGCATCGCAAAGGCGCTACGAAGTGCGCAAAAGACCCAAAGAACTTATTTCAAGTAGAACTGTGCCATTCTGAAACCTGTGGCTGCCCTTAAACCTTTACAAGTAACTGGAACCCTAATTTACCAAGAGAACTGTATTTTATCATCCTGCCTGAGTGAAACCTTTTATTTAAAGACTTCTATTTTTGATAAATACAGCCTTGTGTCTTTTGTGTGGTGGGGTGGTGATTATTGTGTGGGACAACTTGAACGCTTAACCTTATGCCCTCTGGAAATTTAGCCTGACTGCTCGCGCCACGTTACCTAGAGGGTGAGCAGGGGTTATTTTTAAAGAGGTGATCCTTTGCCCTGACTTAGATGAAAAGGGTCCCTGCTTGTCGCAAGTGCATACCTGCGCCAACCAGAGACCCCGGATTCTAACATTGGTGGCAGCGGTGCGGATTTATGGATTTGCGTTCTTGGTGTCTGCGCAGTGATTGCTAACCATTGCACAGTAGACGGTCCAGTAGCTTAAGCCACAGAATTTTTTATGATTTAATTTCGCCTGCCAAGAAAAGATCCCTTGCGTTGAAGCCATGCCGGGCTCAAACAGCACAGCATCTGAAGCCCCTGAGATGGAATGGGAGTGGGATGCGTCAAAACTGGACGACTACACAAAAAAGCAACTCAGGTACTTTTGAAGAAGTTCAAGGTTCCGCATGCAGGATGCAGGAACAAGAAAGATCTCTACAAGGCGCTGAAAGCCTGGATGGAGTCAAAGAATGCAACTGATGAGATTGTGTTAGTGGAACCAGCAGAAAGCATCCACAGCTTTGGCAGAAACCTGTCACCAGGGGAGCTGGCAGACAGACAGGCCGCAAGAGAACAAGAGGTCACCTTGGCGAAACTGGAACTGGCTCTGGAAGAAAAGAAGCTGGCTCTTGAAGAAAAGAAAATGCAAATGGAGCATGACTTTTTAATGAAGAAATATGATATGGAGCTCGAGAGGCTTGAGGCCAGGAGTGTCTCAGCCCAGCAGCACGAAAGGTGCGTAGCTCAGAGATTGAGCTTTTCTGAGTGGGAGGAGGAATCCAGCTCAGATGGTGGCAGCAATATTGATTATTTTAGTGCTGAAAGAGTAGTACGCACACCCAGAGATGTGGCGCCTTACTTGAGGGAGGGGGTTAACATACACCAGGAGGTTCAAGGTAAGCCTGGGCGTTGAACTACGCTCCGTTCGCGGAGCTTGCGAAGTTTAGGTAACTTCGCAATTCGCGTAGAGCGCGAAGTTGCAGATTGCTACGCAATCTAGCGCGTAGCGTAGTAAATTTGCTTCCTCGCGCGCTCAATATTCATTCTCGCGCGCGCGGTAACGTCTTACCTTGATTCTGCGATCGCCAACTTGCTTTTCTGTCTGTTCGCGAGCGCCACGAGATTTGTACTATGGCTGCCCAAGCCTGCGATAGTGTGCGACCCCGAACACGTCATTGGTGCGCGCGAGCTGACTTCCGGCGGCTGTTTTGGTAAGATCGCGATCCCGAATATGGAAAAACTGCAATCTGGCAAAGAATATCTCGCGAGCTTCATAAAACCTTCTCTAAAATGATCATTTTGCTCAGAAAACTCCTCAGATTGTGATCTTGCTGTAGTCTTTTGTGTGAGAAAGAGTCCTTTAATTTTTTTAACTCTTTTTTTTCAAGAGGAAGGAAGTTCCCCTGAGTCTACAACTTCCTGTTCCTGTCCAGCAGGCTCCTCCCACGTGCTTTGTGCATGTGTTGTTCACTTTCATTTGGATTTGGAGCTGGAAGGATCACTTTTTTGTGTCTGTCTGCTGCATCATACCATTGGATTGGATTTATTTGAGGAATTTTTGATTTGAGATTTAATTTACTACAAGTAAGTTGGTAAATTGGTGTGTTTGTTTCATTGGGGATCGTTTGTACCTACATTTTTCTGGGATTTTTATTGTTTTTAAAAATTATTGTTGTGGTGGGTGGCCTGTACTACTTTCAATAGGGGCCTAGTTGTTTTTCTCTGCAATTTCAGCCAGTAGGGTACTCATGGGTCCATGTTTTGTGGTGTCTGTAGAATTTCTACATCATGTAGGGCATGGATGGCATAGGATTGAAATGCTAAACGTGGCTGTGGTGTATTTCACTGTTGGTGTGTGTGTGTGTGATTTACCTTTGTTGGATGTGTGTGCTAGTGCTTGTGGCCTAGTAGTCTTCCAGTAGGCCCAGAGGTAGTCAGCCTCCAATCTGTGGTGCGTGACTTAAATGTACAGTTGGTGTTGTCTGGTGATTTTCCTTTACTCCATGGATGGCTTTGGATTTTATTGCAAAAGGTGTGTTTGGGGTGGAATAGCATTTTTTGGGTGTGTGCTAAACAAATTGGGCTTTTTTGGCCAGCATGGAAGGCAAGGGATTCAGCTCGCGAACTTTCGGTAACCCTGCACAGCGTGACAACGCGGACTTACAGTTTTCGTCATTTTTGCGCTCGCAATATGCGTGTTCGCGCACGCGAGAAAGCCTTTTTGTACAGTTCGCGATCCCGAACACGCAGCTTTTGCAATCTGGCAAACAATATCTCGCGAGCAACATAGACCCTTCTCGAAAACGCTTTTTTGTGCATTTCTGCACAAAAAACTCCTCAGGCTGTCATTGAGGTGTAGGTTTGGAGCAGGGAGAAGCTGTTATTTGTCTGGAAAACATTTTTATGAGAGGGATTAAGTTCCACAGACACTACAACTTCCTCTTCCTGTCCTTTGCAATCACTTTTTGTTTGTTATTGTGGTGGGTGGGCTGAGCATGTGTGTGGCGGCCATTTTAGGAAGGCATGCATTGTGCCTTTGCCATAGGCGTACATTGACTGTCTCCCATTTCTTGTGGTTGTTGTGGGTGTGTGGCGGCCATTTTGTGGAGCCATCCAAGCAGTGTGCTTGCTTTTGCCATCCGGTTCCAAGCTTGTGGCCTAGTAGTCTTCCAGTAGGCCCAGAGGTAGTCAGCCTCCAATCCGTGGTGCGTGACTTAAATGTACAGTTGGTGTTGTCTGGTGATTTTCCTTTACTCCATGGATGGCTTTGGATTTTATTGCAAAAGGTGTGTTTGGGGTGGAATAGCATTTTTTGGGTGTGTGCTAAACAAATTGGGCTTTTTTGGCCAGCATGGAAGGCAAGGGATTCAGCTCGCGAACTTTCGGTAACCCTGCACAGCGCGACAACGCGGACTTACAGTTTTCGTCATTTTTGCACTCGCAATATGCGTGTTCGCGCACGCGAGAAAGCCTTTTTGTACAGTTCGCGATCCCGAACACGCAGCTTTTGCAATCTGGCAAACAATATCTCGCGAGCAACATAGACCCTTCTCGAAAACGCTTTTTTGTGCATTTCTGCACAAAAAACTCCTCAGGCTGTCATTGAGCTGTAGGTTTGGAGCAGGGAGAAGCTGTTATTTGTCTGGAAAACATTTTTATGAGAGAGATTAAGTTCCACAGACACTACAACTTCCTCTTCCTGTCCTTTGCAATCACTTTTTGTTTGTTATTGTGGTGGGTGGGCTGAGCATGTGTGTGGCGGCCATTTTAGGAAGGCATGCATTGTGCCTTTGCCATAGGCGTACATTGACTGTCTCCCATTTCTTGTGGTTGTTGTGGGTGTGTGGCGGCCATTTTGTGGAGCCATCCAAGCAGTGTGCTTGCTTTTGCCATCCGGTTCCAAGCTTGTGGCCTAGTAGTCTTCCAGTAGGCCCAGAGGTAGTCAGCCTCCAATCTGTGGTGCGTGACTTAAATGTACAGTTGGTGTTGTCTGGTGATTTTCCTTTACTCCATGGATGGCTTTGGATTTTATCGCAAAAGGTGTGTTTGGGGTGGAATTGCATTTTTTGGGTGTGTGCTAAACAAATTGGGCTTTTTTGGCCAGCATGGAAGGCAAGGGATTCAGCTCGCGAACTTTCGGTAACCCTGCACAGCGCGACAACACGGACTTACAGTTTTCATCATTTTTGCGCTCGCAATATGCGTGTTCGCGCACGCGAGAAAGCCTTTTTGTACAGTCCGCGATCCCGAACACGCAGCTTTTGCAATCTGGAAAACAATATCTCGCGAGCAACATAGACCCTTCTCGAAAACGCTTTTTTGTGCATTTCTGCACAAAAAACTCCTCAGGCTGTCATTGAGCTGTAGGTTTGGAGCAGGGAGAAGCTGTTATTTGTCTGGAAAACATTTTTATGAGAGGGATTAAGTTCCACAGACACTACAACTTCCTCTTCCTGTCCTTTGCAATCACTTTTTGTTTGTTATTGTGGTGGGTGGGCTGATCATGTGTGTGACGGCCATTTTAGGAAGGCATGCATTGTGCCTTTGCCATAGGCGTACATTGACTGTCTCCCATTTCTTGTGGTTGTTGTGGGTGTGTGGCGGCCATTTTGTGGAGCCATCCAAGCAGTGTGCTTGCTTTTGCCATCCGGTTCCAAGCTTGTGGCCTAGTAGTCTTCCAGTAGGCCCAGAGGTAGTCAGCCTCCAATCTGTGGTGCGTGACTTAAATGTACAGTTGGTGTTGTCTGGTGATTTTCCTTTACTCCATGGATGGCTTTGGATTTTATTGCAAAAGGTGTGTTTGGGGTGGAATAGCATTTTTTGGGTGTGTGCTAAACAAATTGGGCTTTTTTGGCCAGCATGGAAGGCAAGGGATTCAGCTCGCGAACTTTCGGTAACCCTGCACAGCGCGACAACGCTGACTTACAGTTTTCGTCATTTTTGCGCTCGCAATATGCGTGTTCGCGCACGCGAGAAAGCCTTTTTGTACAGTTCGCGATCCCGAACACGCAGCTTTTGCAATCTGGCAAACAATATCTCGCGAGCAACATAGACCCTTCTCGAAAACGCTTTTTTGTGCATTTCTGCACAAAAAACTCCTCAGGCTGTCATTGAGCTGTAGGTTTGGAGCAGGGAGAAGCTGTTATTTGTCTGGAAAACATTTTCATGAGAGGGATTAAGTTCCACAGACACTACAACTTCCTCTTCCTGTCCTTTGCAATCACTTTTTGTTTGTTATTGTGGTGGGTGGGCTGAGCATGTGTGTGGCGGCCATTTTAGGAAGGCATGCATTGTGCCTTTGCCATAGGCATACATTGACTGTCTCCCATTTCTTGTGGTTGTTGTGGGTGTGTGGCGGCCATTTTGTGGAGCCATCCAAGCAGTGTGCTTGCTTTTGCCATCCGGTTCCAAGCTTGTGGCCTAGTAGTCTTCCAGTAGGCCCAGAGGTAGTCAGCCTCCAATCTGTGGTGCGTGACTTAAATGTACAGTTGGTGTTGTCTGGTGATTTTCCTTTACTCCATGGATGGCTTTGGATTTTATTGCAAAAGGTGTGTTTGGGGTGGAATAGCATTTTTTATGTGTGTTCTAAACAAATTGGGCTTTTTTGGCCAGCATGGAAGGCAAGGGATTCAGCTCGCGAACTTTCGGTAACCCTGCACAGCGCGACAACACGGACTTACAGTTTTCGTCATTTTTGCGCTCGCAATATGCGTGTTCGCGCACGCGAGAAAGCCTTTTTGTACAGTTCGCGATCCCGAACACGCAGCTTTTGCAATCTGGAAAACAATATCTCGCGAGCAACATAGACCCTTCTCGAAAACGCTTTTTTGTGCATTTCTGCACAAAAAACTCCTCAGGCTGTCATTGAGCTGTAGGTTTGGAGCAGGGAGAAGCTGTTATTTGTCTGGAAAACATTTTTATGAGAGGGATTAAGTTCCACAGACACTACAACTTCCTCTTCCTGTCCTTTGCAATCACTTTTTGTTTGTTATTGTGGTGGGTGGGCTGAGCATGTGTGTGGCGGCCATTTTAGGAAGGCATGCATTGTGCCTTTGCCATAGGCGTACATTGACTGTCTCCCATTTCTTGTGGTTGTTGTGGGTGTGTGGCGGCCATTTTGTGGAGCCATCCAAGCAGTGTGCTTGCTTTTGCCATCCGGTTCCAAGCTTGTGGCCTAGTAGTCTTCCAGTAGGCCCAGAGGTAGTCAGCCTCCAATCTGTGGTGCGTGACTTAAATGTACAGTTGGTGTTGTCTGGTGATTTTCCTTTTCTCCATGGATGGCTTTGGATTTTATTGCAAAAGTTGTGTTTGGGGTGGAATAGCATTTTTTGGGTGTATGCTAAACAAATTGGGCTTTTTTGGCCAGCATGGAAGGCAAGGGATTCAGCTCGTGAACTTTCGGTAACCCTGCACAGCGCGACAACGCGAACTTACAGTTTTCGTCATTTTTGCGCTCGCAATATGCGTGTTCACGCACGCGAGAAAGCCTTTTTGTACAGTTCGCGATCCCGAACACGCAGCTTTTGCAATCTGGCAAACAATATCTCGCGAGCAACATAGACCCTTCTCGAAAACGCTTTTTTGTGCATTTCTGCACAAAAAACTCCTCAGGCTGTCATTGAGCTGTAGGTTTGGAGCAGGGAGAAGCTGTTATTTGTAGGCCTGGGCGGTAAATTCCGTTCCGTTCACGGAATTTGCGGAATTTGGGTAATTTCGCGTTCCGTGGAGAACGCGAAATTGCTCTAATTCTGCGTTCCGCGGCTTCGCGGAATTTTTTGCTTGTTCGCGTTCTCAAAATGCGTGTTCGCGAGATATTTCCCCCCGAGCACGCAAATGGCGTCCGCGAACAGGAAAAAAGCATCGCGAACAAGCAATTCCGCGTGCTCGCGGAATTTCTGCATGCTCGCGGAGATTTTTTACCGTTTCGCGAAGTTTTGCGTAGCGCGACTTCGCAAATTCCGCCCACCCCTAGTTATTTGTCTGGAAAACATTTTTATGAGAGGGATTAAGTTCCACAGACACTACAACTTCCTCTTCCTGTCCTTTGCAATCACTTTTTGTTTGTTATTGTGGTGGGTGGGCTGAGCATGTGTGTGGCGGCCATTTTAGGAAGGCATGCATTGCGCCTTTGCCATAGGCGTCCAAACTTGTGGCCTAGTCGTACAGTAGGCCCAGGGGTACAACTCAGTAATCATCACGGCGGGTTTTTGTTCCTTGCTATTCTTTTTCCTAAGTGTACACAGTACAAATACAACAGGATCCCTGGCCTTGTCAGTCTCTTAATGGCTGGCTATACTGTTGATGTTGTTCACTGACTTCATGAAATTTAATAATTGTGATGACCACCCACGAGACACTAATAAGTTATGTATTCTATTATGGATCTTTTGACTGATGTTCTTCTGGCTTTTTTGCTTTTAGGTGCACAAAAGACAGAGGTGTGTCATCATCATCCACTGTTGTGGTGCCAGACCGACGTCCTGCTGCTGTAGTGTACACAACGTGACGTGTCAGTGACCTGACCAGGCATCTCTGCAACTTGTGCAACTGAGTGCTGTTTTGACATCTGTTGAAGATGCCCCCAAAGAAAGCAGGTAGCAGGTCCTCCGGTACCAAGAAAGTTGCCATGGAGAAGAAGGAACAGAAGAAGAAGGAAGTGTCACTTAAGTCTGGTGTGCCTCCCAAAACCTTTTTTGGTTCCCCAAAAATGAGGCCTGCAGCAGCGGTGTCAGGGGGGCAAGCTGGGGGCAGCACCTCCACATCAGTGGGCCCAACCCACCAACCCATGCCCAAGCAGATGAGTGTGGAAGAGGTAGCCAGCCTTATGGTAGAAAGCAGTGATGCTGAGCCTGAACTAAACTTATCGCTATCTCAAAGTAGTACACAATCAACGCAGGAGGGAACATCATCAACACAGCAGATAAGTGGTCAACAGCCGCAGCCACCGCCCGCAATAGTAGCTGTTGTTCCTCCCGAAGTAGGGGCAGTTCAGGAAATTGAGCCTCATGCAGAGGAAGAAGAGGAAGCCACTCCTTTAGAAGTTGCATTGGCTTTTAAATCCCCAGCAAGGAAAAGGAGGGTTAGTACATCAAGTTCTTCACCAAGCCCCCCTTCTGATGATCTAGATGTCACTTGGAAGCCACAAACTGAGTCTGAGAGGGAAACACATCACAAGAGCAGGCATGGGAAAAGGAAGGTTCCAGAAAGCCTTACACTTATGGATGTTGATGTAGAAGAGCAGGTTGATGATGATGATGATGATGAGCCAGTCATCACAAACATCATTCCCGGGCCTGAGGAGATGGAGAGCAACATTTTTACATTATCCAAAATGGATGCGAGGGATGTAGCACGCATACCTCCAACACAGGTAACACCAACACGACCTCCAGCTTCCATATTTACATTAGCAAAGGGCCGGCAGCGTCCTACATCCAGCACAACAAGCACCACCTCAGCAGAAGTAGGTAGTGGTCCTGCACAGAGTCAAATTCAACACACACCCTCCAGTTCATCCGGCATTGGAAGTGGGAGTGGCACCTCCAGCAGGAGACAAAAGTTAAGCTCCCCAGTGTGGGACTTCTTTACGGTTAGCCGAAAGGAGGAGAACATTGCTGTATGCTCCGTATGTCATTCCTGTGTTAGCCGTGGAAATCTTGGTACAAACTATGGTACCGGAGGCCAAATGACCCATCTGAAAAAACACCACGCAATCCAGTGGGAGGAGCACCTTAGGCTCATCAAAACTGGAACCATTGCTGTTGGGCTTAAACGAGTAGAAAGTCCGCTGACGGTGGAACAGGAAGAAGAGGGAGACATTCTCTGTGCTAGTGGTACACAAAGTAGCCCTGTCCCCAGCACTGCAGTGGTAACGCCCACATCCTCAGCCACATCTCATTGGCACAAGAGTAAGAGCCAGCCTGAGACACCAAGGAGTACTGCTGGCCCAAAAAGTGCGACGTCGACCACAGGAAGGAATACCATGCAGCCTACCATTCTTAGCATGTTTAGTAGGCCGGAGGGGCAGTACGAACGCAATCACCCAATAGCACGTTTGTACAATGCTAAGCTGGCAAAAATGTTAGCACTGGACCTTCTCCCTTTTTCTTTTGTTGAAGGGGTGGGTTTTCTTGAGTTTGTGACCACCATCTGCCCAAAATGGAAAGTTCCCATCCGCTACTATTTTGCAAGAGTTGCTGTTCCAGCACTACATCACGACGTGCTGGAATTGCTTGGAAAAGCCTTAAAAAAGAGTGCTGTTCAGAGTATACACCTGACAACAGACATGTGGACCAGTTGCCAAGCCACTGATTACATGTGCATCACTGCACACTGGGTCTCTTTTTCGGGTGTTAAAGATAAGATATCTGACGGCGATGTTGACACCGCTGAGATTTTTAAAGACACTCGCAAACATGCAACTGTAGCCATGTTTGCAATGGAGAAATCTCATACTGCTGCTAACATTTTGGATGAGTTTAACAGCAAGGTGTTTGAGTGGCTGCGACCAAGAGGTCTTACCATTGGTTTTGTTGCCACGGACAATGGCAGTAATGTAGTTCGGGCCATGAAAGATGGTGGCTATTTCAGGGTGCCATGTTTGGCACACTGCATTAACATTGTTGTGCA
Organism: Triturus cristatus; assembly: GCF_964204655.1. Classification (NCBI taxonomy): domain Eukaryota; kingdom Metazoa; phylum Chordata; class Amphibia; order Caudata; family Salamandridae; genus Triturus; species Triturus cristatus. The sequence goes on from NC_140591.1 coordinate 95,523,760, forward strand.
AGACTTTCTGAAAAATGAAAGCAAAGTCAGCAGCTTACTGACCACCTGCAGAAGAATATGCACACATTTCAACCATTCTTTTAAAGCCTGGAAGGAGCTGAGGGTGATTCAACGTGAGCATAAAATGCCAGTCAAAGCACTCATCCAAGAGGTGCCAACACGTTGGAACTCAACGTATTACATGCTTGAGCGTCTGTTTGAGCAGTACATACCACTTAATGCTTATGTCATGAAAAGGTCAGGGGATCCTACAGTGAAAGGCATGATAGTTGAGATGGCCCAATGGGACCTTGTCAAAAGCCTGACAGAGATGCTACTTCCTTTT